>NC_142763.1:49300585-50520898 GCF_054948205.1 Urtica dioica subsp. dioica
CTTCAGACGAGGGATCCGACGGCGAAGAAAGAGACGACCCAATAACTCCAGGGATGACAAAGAAGGAGAAGAACAAAGAGGTGGTGGTCCGGTGGCGGTGGCCGGCGGTGGTCTGGCTCGAGAAGATTAGTGCAGCAGTGGTCTGATTCGAAGGAGCAGAGAGAACAGAGAGAGATGTTTGTAAAAAAAAATAAGGAAGGAGGTGTAGAGAAGAGTTTAAATGGACGTGACTTAATTTTTGGATACGATTAGTCGCATCCAAAAGTAATGAAATTATAAAATATTCACGTCATCAACTGAACGAAAATAAAAGGAAAAAATATATGCCGCTTTAAATTTTGACTTTTGGATGTGACTAGTCGCATCCAAAAGTCGAATCCACATATCTGGAAGACATTGGATGAGTACCGAGATGGACAGTACAATATACTATACATGATTTTTATTGTATATATATATATATAATACACTTAAAATGTTAAATACGAGAATCATTTAAACTATTATACAATGTAGCTACATTTTTCAAAGGTATTGAATTTCTAGATTGGAATCGCTAGTTAATAAGCTTCCCTGAACAAACCGATCGATTGAATATTAAAGTGGATGTATATCCTGTATCTGATTGAGTGTAAAGTTAGGTTACGACAAGTGAAGTAATATTTTTTTTACAAGGGAAAGTGGAGTGATATTATTTAAACTTAAAAAGGTCAGCTACAGGTTGTCGATATATTCGATATGGGCATGGCTTGTATATAATTTTCAGGGTTTACGTATTGAGTGTATTATTTGGTAAAAGCATGTGTACTATAATACCATATACCACTTGCTTGCCTAGCTATCGAGTGGGCCCAGAGAAAAAAACTCATTTAACACCAATAAAGACTAATTTTTGTTTGTTTGTTTTTGTTAAACGTCATGACAGAGAGGTTCACTAGCAATTATGTCTTTAATGTATCAAATCAATAATCAACTCTCTTTTATTTTTCCTTGCCATTATTCACGATTCAATTTTCAACAACCTTTTCATTTAAGAGCTCTATATATATTATTGCAGGCTTTATTTCCCTCTTAAGCTCTCATATCGTTCTCCTAAATGTCCTCACATATATTCCAATCCATAACCGACTATATAGCGTGTTGATATATATGATTCTTTCTTCCTTCAATAAAGTCTTTACAGAACCTTGAAGCTCTAAACCGATCGCCATATATCATCATGTAAACTCTTGTTTATACATTCTCAATTTTTGGGAGACGTACACTCTATATATTGATTGATCTAGTCATGGAAGAGACATTCGTGCCGTTTCGGGGTATAAAGAATGATCTCAGAGGAAGGCTTATGTGCTACAAGCAAGACTGGACTAGTGGCCTTAAAGCTGGCTTCAGGTACTATCTATTATTATCATTATTGATATTATTATTTGTTTTTCACATTAATAATTATATATCAATAAATGATTTGTGACGCAGGATTTTGGCTCCGACAACATACATATTCTTCGCTTCTGCGATCCCGGTGATCTCCTTCGGAGAGCAACTGGACAGAAGCACTGGTATACATCTATACACAAGATGGAATATAAAAATAAAAAAGTGGGTGAAATGGGTATATTATGTTTTTATATTAAAATAATAGATGGAGTTTTGACGGCGGTGCAAACGTTGGCATCGACGGCGATTTGCGGAATGATCCACTCGGTGGTGGGAGGGCAACCACTGCTGATTCTGGGAGTTGCTGAGCCAACGGTGATCATGTACACTTTCATGTTTGATTTCGCCAAAGAAAGGACTGATCTCGGCCGCGACATGTTCTTGGCCTGGTCTGGATGGTATATAACTCACACACCTCTCACAACATCCATCATTGCTACCTTATGCTGATCTTACTACATAATTCATCAACCAGGGTGTGTGTTTGGACGGCGTTTCTGCTCTTCTCACTCGCCATATTGGGCGCTTGCTCCATCATCAACAGGTTCACTCGTATCGCCGGAGAACTCTTCGGCCTCCTTATCGCCATGCTCTTCATGCAACAAGCCATCAAAGTAACAAAAAAAATATTAAACTTTTTTATTTTCTTTTGCTAGTGAGTCGAAACCATCTTCATTTTTATTTATTCATTGGGCAGGGAATAGTGGACGAGTTTCGTATTCCCAATCGCGAGGATCCGAGCTCGATCGCGTTCACACCATCGTGGCGATTCTCGAACGGAATGTTTGCATTGGTTCTGTCGTTCGGCCTTCTTCTGACGGCCCTTAGAAGCCGCAAGGCGAGGTCGTGGCGCTACGGATCTGGTGCGACCACACCGCCCTTCTCTCTCCTTTGACTTTGGACCGGTCATTGCTAATTAGGGTTTCAATTATGTACAGGCTGGATCCGAAGCCTGATCGCAGACTATGGTGTACCGCTAATGGTCTTGGTTTGGACGGCAATTTCGTACATTCCGACGAGCAGTGTCCCCAAAGGAATCCCCAGGAGGCTGTTTAGTCCGAACCCATGGTCTCCCGGTGCTTATGACAACTGGACTGTGGTCAAGGCATGTCTCTCCTTTGACTTTTTCGCCACCATAATTAACTAGGCCATTTCAAATTAAACGTGTACCAAATTAGTCAAGCTTTCATTTTATTATTATTAAAAATTACACAAATGACGGTTATATTCAATATTAGTTTATCATGTTTCACTTCCTCTTCTTCTTTGGCCTTTTTCTATTTCCTTATTAAACAATGTTCAGGATTAGCTTTTTTATACGTTATATTCGTATATCGTATTTGACTTTTCAAGAGCTTTCAATTTTAAATATATTTTGAGATAAGGTGAAAAGATATATTTGCCCCTCAACTAAGGCGGTGATGAAAATATATCCCTCGTATTATAAATTCGATCATTTTGCCCTTCAATATTTATTTTTGTAACGTTTTGGTCCTTTCGTGTATTTTGAGTTAAGTCTGTTAGTTAGATATGCTGATATTAAGTCACGTGATTTTCTAAACGAGGATAAATTCATAATTTTATCAAAAATTGAAAGAAAAAAACAGTTATTTCTGATCAACCCATCTTCTTGTCCATTACATCATCACCTTCATTAAAACCCCCATCCGATGACTACCCCCCCGCCGTCTCTCTTTCTCTCATGTAGGTCTCACGGTATTTTTAAACCCCGGCCACCTCAATCATTATATTATGATTCATTCTCATCTCCAATGTTCTTACATCGCTGTCTAAATCAATCACCACTATCAACGTATTCCATCACCATCAACTTCATGATCAACGACAATTTAACCAAAAAAAAAAATTTGTTGAAATCCATATATCACAGATCTTCATCACCACCTTGCTTTAAAGTATTTCAATCTACACACCATGAATCATAGTCTTGCTTATTTTTGGTGGTTCACGGTCCGACAAGCTATTGGTAGAGATTTGGATGAGAATCAAAATTCAGATCTGGAGGGAAATCGATCCGGCAAGCTTTTGGTGGTTCACGTTGAAGTGACGGGCGAGCATAGAGAGAAAGGACGATAATGAAGAAGGCTAGAGATAAGCTTCTGAATCTATGATTCAGAGGAGAGAGTAGATTTTTCTAATTCATTTTGTTTTTCTTAATTTATTTTCTTTCATATTATATTTTCATTATATATTATGTTAAGGGCATATATGAAAATTTCTTAACTTTTACTATCACGTGATAAAAATGTGCATATTTAACTGAAAGTTTAGACTCAAAATATATCTTATAGTACGAGAAGAGAAGTGTACTTTCGTGACCGTCATACAGGGGCAAATATATCTTTTATTCTTGAAATAACTACTAATAATTGACATGTTGAAATAAACAGGATATGCTTAATGTCCCTGTGCTGTACATCATCGGTGCTTTTATTCCGGCGACCATGATTGCGGTTCTTTACTACTTTGACCACAGCGTGGCGTCACAGCTGGCTCAGCAGAAAGAGTTTAATCTAAGAAAGCCCTCTTCTTACCACTATGACTTGCTTCTTCTTTCGTTTTTGGTATATATATTATTCAATTAATATAAATTTAATAATCCATATGGATGTTTAGATGATTAAATAGTAATAAATGTTACTATTGTAGACCTTGATATGTGGCCTCCTTGGAATTCCACCGTCTAACGGAGTCATTCCTCAGTCTCCGATGCACACGAAGAGTTTAGCTACTCTCAAACACCAGGTATATATATGATATTTTTTTTTTTATGGTTCGTAATTTATGTAATTTAATTATATTTATTATTATTATTTTTGGTTGGGAAGTTGCTACGAAACAGACTGGTGAGGACAGCAAGAATAAGTATGAGGAAAAATGCGAGCCTGGGACAGCTGTACGGAAACATGCAAGAAGCATATCACCAAATGCAGACTCCCCTTATTTATCAGCAACCGTCTTCTTCATCCAGGGTAAAATCATGAATGTATTATTAATTCACACATTATAAAATAATAATACCCAAAAAAATCTAATAATAAGAAGAAAAAAAAAATTAACACACAACACTTGCGTGAATTTTTTTTTTTTTTTTCAATTTCATTAATTATGTTGAAATATCGGTTGCAAGACGTGAGCACATAAATGCCAAAAGAAAATTGGAAAACTTTAATCATCAATTATGTCCTTTCAAAAATAAAATTTGTGGCACCACGCGCGCAAAATTCATTAGGTCACTAAAACTTCCATCGCTATATATATGTATGTTGCTGAAGATAAATTATCTGTAGTATCGATTTTCTAATATATATTAATTTCTAGAATAGAGTCTTGATCATCTGATTCCAAGTATAATGTGCTTTTCCTCTTTAGTCATCGCATTTTCATTATTTTATTTTAATCAAAATAATGGTTATTGTTTTTATAAATTAAGTAAAATAAAAGAATGGTAAACTTGTCAAAAAAATGAGTAAAACTTGTCCAATGTGTTCAAAATGAGTAAATCAACATGTCGTTTTCGCAATGTCGATCAAGTGTTTTTTTTTAACAGGGACTGAAGGAGCTGAAAGAGTCGACGATCGAAGCGGCATCGAGCATGGGAAACATAGACGCACCGGTGGACGAGACGGTGTTTGACGTGGACAAGGAGATCGACGATCTGATGCCGATGGAGGTGAAGGAGCAGCGACTGAGCAATCTCCTTCAGTCCGCCATGGTGGGTGGCTGCGTGGCGGCCATGCCTCTCCTCAAAATGATCCCCACATCCGTGCTCTGGGGCTACTTCGCCTTCATGGCCATTGAGAGCCTCCCTGGAAATCAGTTTTGGGACAGAATCCTCTTGCTCTTCACCGCCCCCACCAGACGATACAAGTACGTTACACAAAAACTTTGCTCCTCATTCATTACTAATGTTAGGTTACATCTAAAGGCGGACCCCTAGGAGTATTTTAGAGGTGGGATTAGAATGGTATTTTTTATATTAAAAACAATCAAGGAAAAAAAAAATTAGGGGAGGCTAATTTGTTTTGGTAACCATTTGAACCTGTACCTGCGTGTGTTCTATTTCTTCGCATCCGTGTTTTATTGTTATTGATTTCTAGTACACATGGACTTCCAGGGTGCTTGAGGATTACCATGCGACGTTTGTAGAAACGGTGCCATTTAAGACGATAGCGATGTTCACGGTTTTCCAGACAATCTATTTGATGATATGTTTTGGATTGACATGGGTGCCAATCGCCGGAGTAATGTTTCCGCTGATGATCATGCTTCTAGTGCCCGTGAGGCAGTACTTCCTCCCCAAATTTTTTAAAGGGATTCATCTTCAAGATCTTGATGCAGCCGAATACGAGGAGGCTCCCGCCATGCCATTCCCTCTAGCCACGGTAACCCAAGTCGCGACACTAATTTGACAAAAAAGACAAAAATTATAAAAACATAATCTTAAAGCTTCATCAAAATGAAAGACTCTTCTCTTTTTAAGTTTTTGGGGCAGAGGCGGATGTCTCACTACAAACTTAAGGCATTAAGGGTTTGTTTGGAACCCGAAAAATAAGAGTGAAAGTGAAGATACGAAAATAAAAATATGACGGAAAACGAGATGGAAAATCAAAATTATAGATTTTGTTTGAAAATCATGAAAAATAAGAGAGAAAATTGAAAAAAAAAGTAACGAAGATACATACAAACGTGGTCCCAACATAAACAAATGTGGAGAGATTCTCATTTTTCATCCGATTTTCCGGGGAAAAAAGAATCTCAACTTTAATTATATATTTTCCCTCTCACTTTTCCTCCTATTTTCATTTCCATCATATTTTTCCCCATCGAAACAACTAAAGAAAAATATGAGAGATTCCATTTTCCTGTCCCTCATATTTTCCGGGTGCCATTAGACCCTAAGGATTAACATAGATGCTCCTTAAATGTAACATAATGTGTTCCATCAATTATACTTGAAATTCCGTTTTATATTTATTTATCTAAATTTTTGTTATTATTTTGGAAATATACAGGAAACGGAAATAGGTAATGGTAGCAGTTCATACGCGTGCGATGGGGAGATTTTGGATGAAGCGATAACAAGAAGCCGCGGAGAATTCAAGCGGACGAGTAGCTCTAAGGTCACGAGCTCAACAACCACGCCCATGAACGCGCCCGGGGTTTTTGACAGTCCTCGAAGCTCTTGCAGCTCTAGAATTGGGGAGATAAGAGGAGAGCCGAGCCCTCGCAGCGGTGCACGCGGGCTCCAAAGCCTACGACTCTCTTCTCTATCCAAGACTAGTCCTCTTGGCACCGCTACGCAAACAAAATAGCTGTCAAAGTTATTGAATAATTAAGTGATGCCATATGATCCTTCACGTCTCTTTCGGTTATAATTATATATAGTTATGCCTCTTTATAACTAGGTTTATTATATGAACATTGTGACATACAAGCTAAGATTGCCGTAGTTCGTTTTGCTTCTGTTTTCTAATGCCTAAATGTTGTAAAAATGTCTTCTTTTCCTTTTTCTTATCGTATTCATGCAACAACTTTGAGTACCACGCTATTAATCAGTATTTTACTTTTTTTACGATGAGACCGGGAATTATTTTTACAATTACTCCGCCATGGTAGGAGATATAAAGGCGTGAAGGAAAAATGCATTATAGATAAATTTAGTAAAATCATTTGAGCGCGCCTAAACATTAAAAAAAAAAAAAAATAAATAGATAGAAGAAGAAGCAAAAGTTGTCCCTTTTTCATACCCATAAGTCACTTCATCAAGTAGTTGACTTTAGTTTACTGTATATCTCATGCTACTCTTTCACGATGAATTCGTAAATCGTGGAATAGCTTGTATACAATAATTAATTAACTTGATTGTGTGACTTCAAGGCGTTTGACAATCGGTCGTGCAATAAATTTGAGGACAAAGCTTAGAAATGACACAAAAAGGGCCAAGCATCATGGGCAGTGATCATGCAAGAAAGATCCGGCGAATTTATTATTTAATTGAGAAATTTGAGAGTCAGTAATTATGATATCGTCACACGCAAAGCCTTTAGAGCTTTAACCAAATACACCAACATTAGACAGAGAGAACTGTTGCTACCTCCTCGTGCACTACCGCTCGTACGCTCTTGCTGGAATTCTGCTGAAGCTGGCGGCGTCATCTGAGCATCTGCCATTAAAACTGATGGCGGCGTTGTCTGATGCATAGGGTGCATCTGAGGCGACGGGTGCATTTGAGGCGACGGCGTCGTCTGAGGCATCTGTGGCATCGTGCCGGGCGACATTTGAGGCATCTGTGGCATCGTGCCGGACGACATCTGAGGCAAGGGCGAAAACTGCTGTGTGAACGCGAACAGTTGTCGCTGCATCTCCTCCATCTGCTGTTGTTGGGCTCGCCTCATCTCATCCATAGCGGCTTGTTGTGCCGCCACCTGAGCTTGGAGCTCGCCAACCACTGGATCTGGAACGCGGCGCCGTGACGAGCCTGAGCTTGACGACGAGCTTTCATCCTGAGCCTGAGCAATAGCCCAAGATGATCTCGGGACCGCTGGACCTATTCCAACATACCAATCTTGACGGTTCCCGGGAATTTCTAGCATCGCGTGCTCCTCTGCGTCGTCCTGGTTAAAGACTACGCCTTGCTCTTCTGCTTGTCGTCGAAGATCCGCCAGTAGAGTAACTATCCGCGCCTTTACACATAAAGAAAATTATTAAAAATTAATTATTATGTAAGTAACGTAATCGTAATTATCACATATGACTTACATGTGCTCGTCTCGCCCAATCTGTCGTCCATTCACCTTTTCTATTATGGTGTTTTTGCTTCCACGTCGTTAACGCGGAGCCAAAAGTCTCATCATCGTTACTCTGCAATTGTTATGAAAATATAAGTATTGAATTTATTTCAAATTAAGTATTTCAAAATTAGAATAACTTACGTTCAAATGACAATGAGCCAAGAAAGAAAGAGATCCTTGAGTCGACCTCGTCTTCTTCTTCTTCGAATTCTCCTTGTTGCGATTAGACTTTTTCTGCAAATAATTAATTTTGTCATTATTCACTCTGATAAAGATATTTTGATTTATTACAATCATACATTACGTACCCGCCAATTGTCAGTTGCGAACTCGTCTACCACCGCCTCCCAATCCTCTTTTTATATCCCGGTGGTGTTTCCGCCTTAGCATTTTCTTTGCTCCCACAAAACTCCAACCTGAACTTCTCTGATAGCTTGGACTTCTGGTTGCGTCGCCTGATCTTGGCATTCCGAATGATAGCCTAATCAATCGTATTCTGAAAGCAATCCGCAGGCAGATCCTCACCGGTGTCAGGATCCGTGTACACAAATCTGAACTCGGAATGAAGTGCGCTCAAAATAGCAGCCAACGTCTGGGGCGTCACTTCACTCCAATCACGAGTCGTAGGCGGGATATGTGCTTTCACCAAAGCACCGAGGCGGTTGTTAAATAGTCCAATCTTTTTATTTTCTTTCCTTATCTCTTGATAGAATGTTTGGTTTATTGGGTCCCACTTGACCACCTTCGCACCAGGTACACCATGTGTTGCTCGCGCCGACGTCGAGCCGGTTGTTGGTCCCCTTGATTTCTTAGGACCTTGGGAATCAGGTTCCTGTGGCGGACCTTGAGAATCCGGTCTCTGTGGCGAATCTACACCAGAACGTAAAGCGGTCGACATCCTATAAAATGAAAACAACATTTGTAAATTGACATCGTATAAAATAAAACAACATTTGTGAACATACATCACAAAACAAAAGGGAACAACATCATACAAAAACGTGGGTGACACCACGGATATATTTTATTATAAAACCTCACATATGGCGGAGGAAATCCGTGGTTACATAGATAGTTCTCATTCATCTTCATCACTACCTATATCAACATCAACATCAACATCTTCTCCCTCAAAAACGATGCATTCCTCATGATCATCATCGTCTTCCTCACCATCGTCAACGATATTTACTAGCTCAGCATCTTCGATTTCATGTCGATGATTAAGACGATCGATGTTTGACAATTCTATTGTCAACGGAATCGAGGCTGAGGTGGTGGGGTCGACTTCAGGAATGTCCCAAATCCCTGATGATTGCATTCCTGAACAATTTCCCAGTTACCACCTAAAACAAGATCTTTGATGTAAAAGACTTGTTTTGCCTGAATTGCGAGTATGTACGGCTCCTCTGTAAACCACTGTTTCGCGGTAAAAGCACTCGTTTCTCTAGTAGTCTTATCGTTGTGAACTAGTCGCCGAGAATCGTGCTTGTCACCGTACCATATACATTTGAATAATACAACACGACAGTTGTACCTATAATTCAGCACCATGACGTCTTCCATCCGACCGTAGTAAGTGAAATCATCCACAGGCACACATACACCGCTATTTTGAGTGACTCGTTGATTATCGCGACGATGAGTAATGAACTTCACGCCGTTAACAAAGCAGCATGGATATTGATAAGCGACTTGAAGGGAACCGATAGAAAGCGAGTAGATCTCGTCAGACACGTCAGAGCCATTAGCTTTCATTTCAAAAATCTTGTTATTACGAAACAAAGTATTGGTTAGCACTTGTGTGTTTATAAAAAAACGGGTTATTGCGTTATTACCTTGTTCGCAAACCAATCTTTGAATCCCTTTCTATGCTCCGCTTCAATATCGCGAACTCCAGATTCGTTAAGGAAATCCAAATGCTCGCTGTTGTTTAAAACATTGCTTAAACAAAATACAACAATGATATAACTTAGAGAAGCAAGTGGATCGATTACTTACACCAAATACGGATCCACTTCAGGACAGTTGGTATAGATGTACCACTACACTTTTTCTCTTTGCTCATCGTCTAATACTATCACGTTCATCATCTGATAAGGCACACACATCTCGGATCGAAAAACGGAGAGCTCTCACACTTGAACTTCATCAACTACTTTCTTATCTTCAATATACCTTGCAATGAACGTTAGAGCTTCTTCTACAACATAAGCTTCTGCAATAGAGCCTTCTGGTCTAGCTCTATTTTTGACCAAATGTTTTAACGTCCCAAGGTATCTCTCAAAAGGGTACATCCACCGCATATGCACCGGGCCGCCGTGCAACGCTTCCTCTGGTAGATGCATCGCCACGTGAACCATGATCGTGAAAAAAGCAGGTGGAAATATCATCTCAAGCTTACATAACATCTCGACGATAGACTCTTGAGCTCTTTCAAGATCTTCGGCTCTTAATGTTCTCGAACTTATCAACTTGAAAAAGTTGCAAAGCTAAGTGATCGTATCATGTATTGGTTGTGGCACAAAAGGACGAATACCAACTGCCAACAATCTTTGCAAGATCACGTGGCAATCATGCGACTTCAAACCTGTGAGCTTCCCATCAGTTGTCACATTTTTTTTAAATTCCCAGCGAGACCATCGGGAAATTTGACAGATTTTAAGTACTCTGTAAATCGCTGTCTCTGCTCAAGGGTCAAAACGTACGACGCTCGCGGTTTGTAATACCCACCCCTATTTGGTTCCAAGTGCAAAGCGGTCTTGATGCCCAAGTCCATCAAGTCAAGCCTCGCCTTCTCGGTGTCATAGTTCTTCTTTTCCAAGCTGAGCATCGTCCCGAGAAGATTCTCACACACGTTCTTCTCTACGTGCATTACGCCCATGTTGTGTTTCAACTGCGACTCAGACCAGTACGGCAACTCGTAACAGATGCTTTTATTGGTCCAATTCAGTTCGCACTCAGCTCGCTTTCGTTTTTTGCCTACAAAGGCAGCGTGTTTGCCAGTAGTCGTGCAAGAAACACCAGCAAACTGAGCGAGTATTCTTGCGAAGTCAACTTCTCCGGTTTATTTCGTTTCTCGTGCTTATCTTTGTAGTGATCGTTGCTTTTCCTCAATCGGTGACGCCTTTTTAAGAACCGACGATGGTCGTAGTAGACGATCCTGTTTCAGACTTTTAGGGACGGCGTGTCAAAGTTGCACGTAGGGCAAGCGAGATACCCCTGGCCGCTCCATCCCGATAAATACGATCTAGCCGAAAAATCGTTTATTGTCCAAAGTAACGCGGCACGCAACTGAAACACTCCATCTTTGGCTCCATCACAAACGCGGACTCCATTCTCCCACAGTTCTTTCAGCTCTTCAACCACAGGCTTCAAAAAAATGTCCATATCTTTTCCTGGTGAATGAGGCCCCGGGATCAGAAGCGTGAGCATCAGGTACTCTTTCTTCATGCACAACCAAGGCGGCAAGTTGTACGCCGTAAATACTACAGGCCACATGCTGTATGATAGGTTCATATCCCCAAACGGATTGAATCCATCCGCAGCTAGCCCAAGCCGCACGTTCCGAGGCTCTGTAGCAAAACCTGGGTATCTCTCGTCCAAATTCTTCCACGTTGTACCATCCGCAGGATGTCGTAGAACGCCAGCTTCCCTAACGCGATCTCTTTCGTGTCACTACATATGAAGCGCCGTGTGTCGAGATGCGTACAGTCGCTTCAATCGATATTTCAAGGAAAAATATCGCAATATCTTTTGCGGTATCTTCTTACCAGTTGGCTTCCATCTACTCTCGTTACATATCAGGCACACGTCGACGTTCGCCAGATGTTTTCGGAATAGGACACAGTCATTAATGCACGCGTCGATCATCTCCTATCCCATGCCAAAATGCTTCAGCTTTGCTTTTGCCTCGTAGTGCTTCTCCGGTATTCGATTACCGGCTGGATGAGATTTCCTCAAAAGCTGCAGCAGTTCTGTGAACGACTTGTTCGTCCAATGGTTCGTGACTTTAAGGTGCATCAACTGAACCAAGAATGACAACGACGAAAACTCCTTGCATCCAGGGTACAATTCCGCTTCCAACTCAGCGAACAAGTCTTCCACTTGCTCCTCCGCACGCACCTCGCTCGGAGCCGGCTCCGTAACACCATCGAAATCCTCGTGATCTCTTATATCCTCCACAGCAGCATGTATTCCTCCTACTCCTCTCTGGGCTGTTTCTCCGATGGGGACTTCTTCAAGATGACCGACGGAACGCACGACTTTGCCATGATGATACCATTCTGTGTAGCCCGGGGTAAACCCTCTGTTTAGCAGATGATGCCTTACAACCCCAATGTCGTGCCATCGCACGTTGTTGCAAGGCTTGCAAGGACATCGATATTCGTAATTATCGTTCGGAAATCTTCTTGCAGCGTGGATAAATTCATTAACTCCGATTTTATACTGCAAGGACAACCGATTGTTCTCGGTGATCCAATCTCTACTTGGATTGGACATTGATTTCGCTAAACGAAAGGGAAAAAGAACAATTATTAAGAGTTGTTGCTAAGTGACGAAGACGAATGAAGTCGATTACTTATTGCTACGTGACGAAGATCAATGAATGAAGATGAGATTATGAATTTTATGTTATTTGAAGTCGAATTGAAAAAATTAGGGTTTTGAGAATAATAGACTGAGAACTCAATCTAAATTTCGGCAGAGTTTCCCCTATAATACTAACAAACCAAAAACCTGCAAACTCATTTAAAAACATATACAAATCATCCAAAACTATCCTAATAATCAACTAAACCCTAAACAGAACCTCTGTGGCTCGTTTACAACAAAAATACAATAATCTGAACTCATTTATAAAAAAATGAGTTAAATAAAACTAAATTATACAATAACATAACTAATTTTAATTTCATGATTAACAATTTAACACATATCATTAAAATAATTTGACAATTTCAATTAACCTAAACTAATCAAAACTAAACAACCTAAACATATTATTAAACTAATTACAATTTCAATTTGACAATTTCAATTAACCTAAACTAATCAAAACTAAACAACCTAAATATATTATTAAACTAATTACAATTTCAATTTGAAAATTTTAATTAACCTAAACTAATCAAAACTAAACAACCTAAACATGTAAATATTAAACTAAACAACCTAAAACTATTTAGAACAAATTTCAATTAATAAATTAATTACAAATCAATTATAAACTAATTTCAATTAACTAACTAATTCATTACAAATCAATTATAAACTAACTAACTAATTATAAACTAAACTTCTAATCAAAATACTAATCAAATTATGAAAAATACCGGTGGTCGGAGGGGCTGGTCGGAGGGGCTGCAGCGGAGGCTCGGGACTGGTCGGAGGGGCTACAGCGGAGGCTTGGTGCTGGTCACGGAGGGGCTTGTCGTCGGAGGGGCTGCACGCAGCGGAGGCGCCGGAGGGGCTGGTCGTCGGAGGGGCTGCAGCGGGGCTGGCCGGCTCGGTGCTGGTCGTGGAGGGGCAGCTGGTCACAAATCCGAGCATAAAACGAATCCAAAAATCATCAATTTAATCTCAGAATCACAAAACCCCAAATCCACTTCATAAACCCTAATTTCGGATTTCATGACAGAGGAAATTTTGAATCCTTACCTTGATGAAGGAGACGAAGAACACGACTCAGCTTTCTTTTCCCGGCGATCTCCTCTTGGTCCGGTGTCTCGGTGGCTCACGGCAGTGGTTGTTCATCTCGGTCAGAGTCTGGCTCGAGGGGTCGCGCGAGGAAGAGGCCGTTCAAAGTCTGGCATTAGGGGTCTCCGGGGCAGGTCGTCGGAGGACTGGTCGGCGGCTGAGAGAGAGAGTGTAGTGGTGGCGGCGACGGGGTTCGGAGTGTAGTGGTGGTCGGAGAAATCGCATGAGAGAAATCGGAGAGAGAGAATAACTTTTTTGGGTGTTTGGCTCGGATAGAATGAAAACCGAGCAGCTTCTTAATTTATATAGAACTTTGAATTTGGGTGCGACTTTGTCGCACCCAAAGGTATCATTGGGTGCGACAAAGTCGCACCCAATGACTTGTGTCAGTGCTTTCGGGTGCGACAAAGTCGCACCCAATGATATTTGTAAAAAAAGGGGGGAAGTTGGCCGCGTAAAAATTTAGGTAATTTAGGTGCGACTTAGTCGCACCTAATACTTTGGAGAAAGTATTGGGTGCGACAAGTCGCACCCAAATTCACAAAAATTCGCGAAAATTTTCCATCGCTTATTTGATTTTTGGGTCCGACTATTCGCACCCGAAAGTCTTTTTGGTGCGACTTTTAGGTTCGAAAAGTCGCATCCAAAAGTCATCCGCACCGGAAAACTATATATATGTAGTAGTGACGGCATCAGTTGCGACAAGTCGCACCCGAGAGTGTTGCACCATTAGGTGCGACATTTTCGGATGCGACTTATCGCACCCGATACCTCGCATGTGGGTCACCCTCGTGACTCAAAATTGGCGGGGTTTATGGTTTCGGGTGCGACTTGTCGCATCTGAATCCTTTCCCCCCAATTTTTATGGTGGAAATTTGTATTTCCCGCTATTAAGTTTGACGGGTGTTGTACTTCCCGCCAAAGAATCGGGTGCAACAAGTCGCACCCGATTCCTATTGTTTAAAAAAAAAAATTAATTTGTAATAAAAATTATAATTAAAATTCTTAATAATAATTAAAATTAAAAATAATAACTAAAATTCATAATAATTAATTTTTTTTAATAATAATTAAAATTACAAATGATAACTAAAATTCATCATAATTAAAATTCTAAATACTAATAATTAAAATTATGGATTAATACAAGTGTTCTGAAATTGAAAGTCGTACAACTACAAATCTCTATCTTCCCGTTGTCTGTACCATCTGTGGATAGGGGTGTTTCCCCGTCCTTCGAATAGCGGGCCTCAGGAACCGTCGCTGCCTCATCGTCCACCGCTGTCGCTAGGACGGTCTCTCAAGAACTCAACAGAAGACGGCGTCAGATCGTTATCCCTTAGAGTTGGTGACGACGTAGTTTGAGGCTGAGCGTCCATGGGCGACGTCTGTGGAATGGGCGACGTCCGTGGCATGGGCGACATCTATGAGAGCATTGCGATCTATTCCTTCATCGTCTGCATCTCGGCAATCACTGGATCTGAGATGTTGAGCTCGCCGCGCTATCATCGTGAGCTCTAGCCACGAGTAGAGACGATCTTGGGATTGTGGTACCACCCTCAACATTCCAATCTCGGCGAGTCCCGAGAACGGCATTCATCGCATACTCCTCAGCATCATCATCGTCCACCTGTTCGCCGTTCTCCGCCGCTTGTGCTTGAATGTCTGTCATTTGTGCATATAAGATTATCAAATGATAATTATGAAGTATATTAACATTAGTTACTTACGTATAAATTCTTCGCATAGTCCGACGTCTATTGACCACGTTCGTCTTGGTGTTGCGTCTCCAACGTCGATAACGCCGAGGCCAAGCTCCCATCCTCTCTCTCCTTTACGAGTATTCATTAAAATAAGACTCTAATGCCTCACTACTGCAAATAAATTAAGTTTAATGACTTATGTTCTTTTGACGATGGGCCAATAAACTTAGCGACCCTTGTCTGGACTCTGTCTTCTTCTTCTCCGCATTTTTTTTAGTGGCAGTCAGACTTTTTCTGCGACACATAAATTTAATTAATACGATCCAATAAGAAAAAAAAATTTGAAACTCAAATTACCTTATCCTCGGGACTCTGGATAGCCGTTATTGCTGATAGCCAATCTTCTTTCTTGTAGTCCATCGCGTTGATAGTATGGCAAGGTCTCTTCTCCCGCAAAATTTGCCGAAGAAACTCGATCATAACTTCGACTTCTAGTTGTGTCTTATCCGCTTTATATCGCGAACAAGAGCAGCTTCAATCTCATATCGATGGATATCTCCTGGCTGCCTCCCTCTAGTCGTCGGATTCACATAGACGAAAACAAAATTCGCTAAAGATTGCGGTTAATATGGACGCCAGTTGTTATCGGGTCACTTCTTTCTAATTTTTAACCGTAACTGAAATATTTTTCTTAATGAAACCTCCAACACGGTTTGAGAAAATCCCGATATCAGTATTTATCTCTCTAGATTCCTGGTAAAAAGTTTGTCGCACGGGGTCGTATATGACTACATTCGCGCCTTCGACGTCCTGGATTGCTCTCGCCGATGTCGCACTCGTCGTTGGGCCCCGTTTCTTCTTCTACTTATCTGATTTCGGTGGACATGGGGGATCCTGGTCTCCACCCGACATCCTATAAGATTAAAACAATATAATTAAACAATTAGTACAACAAAAATTTTATGAAAAAACCATATGTCATCGTTGTATGGTATAATGCTATTAAATTTTAATAAAACAATTAGTACATCCTATAAGTATTACATGATATTAATCATTCATCGTCATCGCTCAATGTAATGATTATCAGCCTCTTTGTCGACATCGACATTGTCTCCCTCAAAAACGATGTGTGCCTCAGTTTCCTCATCGAGTTCTTCTTCATCGTCAACATCAATGACTATCTCAACTTCAGCTGTTTTGCGTTGATTGAAAGTCCAGATCTACTGTGTAGCCTGCTTGTTAGATGATGTTAAGAACAACAAGACAAACAACAAAAAACAGGTAATGAAAGCAAGTAAAGAATACCACGAAATGGTAACCCAGTTCGGCTGAAATGCCTACTCTGGGGTGATGTCAATCCCGGTGGAAAGAACAACTTCACTAGACAATATGCTTAGCACATTTCGGAATACATTGGATGGTCACCTTCCACTATTCCTAACTCCAAGCTATTTCTATGGTGTTATTAACCTAAGCTCCACCTAGGTTTGAGCTCCCATCACTTTTCATTCAAACACTCTTCAAGTGTTTTACTTCATTAACATGACAAATACATCAATAACAACTGTAAGAAGATACACTAGGTAAGACTTCGCTGGACGATAGTCAAAACATACGAAACAAAAGACACACCCACTCAATGTTAGTTTTTCGGCTGTAAAAGTATGTGTGTGTTCCTAGGGTAAAAACATTCTGTTTTATATGACACAACAAAAGAGAATGTTCTGTGATCGGACACCAGGACAGATGGCACAAAGAAGGTTGAGGAGAGACACAAAGCTGTCAGGAAGGCCACGTCAAAGTCTGATCGTACAGCAACAAGAGTGTTCTGAAAAATTCT
Source organism: Urtica dioica subsp. dioica (assembly GCF_054948205.1). NCBI lineage: Eukaryota > Viridiplantae > Streptophyta > Magnoliopsida > Rosales > Urticaceae > Urtica > Urtica dioica. Next base: position 49,318,084 of record NC_142763.1, read on the forward strand.
AGCAATAACATCAAGAACAATAGAGTTGCCTGAACCAAAACAGCCAACTAAATGATTTAGATGCTCGATGTCCGATAGTTGCATTGTCATTGGGACTAAGGCCGAAGTGGTAGCGTCAAATTCAGGAATGTCCCAAATCCCTCGATGATTGCATTCCTCAACGATTTTCCATTCACCACCTTTGACATTATCCTCAACGTAAAAGACTTGCTTCGCCTGAGTCGCAAGTATGAACGGCTCTTCTTTAAACCACTATTTTGCGGTATAACCACTCGTCGCTCTAGTAATCTTATCATCGTGCACTCTTTGACTAGCATCGTACTTGTCGCCATACCATATGCATTTGAATAATACGACACGAAAGTTATGTTTATAATTCAGCATGATGACGTCTTCCATTCGACCATAGTAATTGACGTCTTCCACAAGCGTACATACACCACTGTTTTGAGTGATTCGTTGATTATTACGACGCTGAGTGATGAAGCTCACGCCGTTAACAAAACAACTTGGATATTGATGGGCGAGTTGAAAGGACCCGACAAACAATGCGTAGAGCTCGTCAGACATGTCAGCACCACTATCTGTCATGTCATAAATCTAGTAACGAAACAATGCATCAATTAGCACTTTTTTTTATATGCTAACATGAAATGTAATTGGCTTTTACCTTTTTCACAAACCAATCACTGAATGAGTTCCTATGCACGGTTTCAATGTCACTGACTCTAGTTTCGCTAATGAGTTCCTATGCGAAAAGAAGCGACGGTGGTCATAGTAGATGATCCTATTTCAGACCTTCAAAGAAGGCTTTCCAATGTTGCATGGCAAGATACCCTTGACCATCCATCCCGATAAATACGATCAAGCTGGAAAATCGTTTATCATCCATAGTAGCACAGCACCAAACCGAAACACTTCATCGTTGGCCCCGTTTCAAACATTGAATCCAATCTCCCACAATTCTTTCAGTTCTTCAACAACTGGCTGCAAGAAGACATCCATGTCTTTCCCTGGTGAGCTCAGCCCGGGAATTAGAAGCGTTAGCATTAGATACTCTTTCTTCATGCACAACCAGGGTGGCAAGTTGTACGTTGTCATTACCACTGACCACATGCTGTACGATAGAATCATTTCTCCAAACGGGTTGAACGCATCAGAGGCTAGTCCAAGCCGCACGTTCCACCAGATGACGTACGATAGACTCATCTCTCGTCCAGTTTTTTATTCATTGTACCATCAGACGGATGACGCAAAACTCCTTTTTCCCTAACGCGATCTCTATCGTGCCACTTCATCTGAAGTGCCATATGTCGAGAAGCGTACAACCGCTTCAATCGATATTTCAAGGGAAAATAATGCAATATCTTTTACGGTACCTTATTCTTGGACGCCTTCCGTCTGCTCGCATTGCAAATTGGTCACACGTCAGCTTTCTCGAGATCTTTTCTAAATAGGACGCAGTTATTCGTGTAGACATTGATCATCTCGTACCCCATTTCAAAACGCTTCAGTTTTTCCTTTGCCTTGTAGTGCTTTTCTGGAATTCGTTTACGAGCTGGATGAGACGTCCTCAAGCATTGCAAGCGTTCTGTGAGTGACTTGTTCATCCAATGGTTCGTGACTTTGAAGTGCATCAACGAAACTAGGAACGAAAAAGATGTAAAATCTTTGCATCCAGGATACAATTCTGCCTCAAAATCGATGAATAGATCTTCCACTTGCTCCACTGCATGGACTTCGCTCAGGGTTGGATCCGCAAAGTCATCGGAATCCTCATGGTCCATGATACCATGGAGAGCATCGTGCAATCCTCCGACTCCTCTCTGGTCAGTTTCGCTGGCATCTTCTTAATATGTCGATAGAAGACGCTCACCTTGATGATACCATGTAGTATAGCCCGGGTAAACCCCTTGTTCATGAGAGGACTTACAACGGCGATGTCATGCGACCGCACATTGTTGTATAATTTGCAAGGACACGAATATCCTCCATTTTCGTTCGGTTGTTTGCGTGCAACGCGGATAAACTCGTTACCTTCTGAAGTTGAGACGACGAAAGTTGAGAGGGAATTTAGAGAATGAAAGAAAGATTGTGAAAGATATGTTATTTCGCGTGGATTTGGAGACGAATTACTTGTATTCTTCTACCAAAATTTCGGCAGAGTTTCCCCTATAATATTGACTAACCAAAAACTGCAGTTTCATACGAAAACAGATAAAAACCAACCAATACTATTATATTAAGTTACTAAATCCGAAACCGCGCCTCCATTGCTCGGTCGCAAAATATTACTAATTAATTAAACTACACATGTTACAATTATGTCAACAAATTTTCAACAAGTTACAGTTAAATTAATCAAAACATGTTACAATTACTTTAAATTACAATAAACATGTTACATATTCTAAACTTATTTTAAATTAAGTGAAATTAAAATACTTCATTTACAATTAACAATTATTAGACTAAGTTACGTATTAACTAACAATTATTGTTATCGGCCCGACGAGGTCCGACGACGGGATCGACATTTCGGGCGGCCGGACGAGCTCACCCGGCCAATGGCCGGCCCAGTTCACTCGGCCATTGGCCGACCCAAGCAATTCACTCGGCCAATGGCCGAGTGAGCCCACAGCCGGCCCATCACGCTCACCCGGCCAATGGCCTAGTGAACCCTCAGCCGGCCCACCAAGTTCACTCGGCCAATGGCCGAGTGAGTTCACTGCCGGCCCAACAGCTCACTCGGCCAATGGCCGAGTGAGTCCTCTATCGGCCCAGGCTTTTCACTCGGCCAATGGCCGAGTTAACCTCATCCAGTGTTCACTCGGCCAATGGCCGAGTGAATCTCACTCGGCGTCCGGCATTCACTCGGCCAATGGCCGAGTGAACCTCATCCAGCGTTCACTCGGCCAATGGCCGAGTGAATCTCACTCGGCGGTCTAACTTCACTCGGCCATCGGCCGACCAAGTCTCACCCGGCCGATGGCCGACTCAGCCTCACTCGGCCAAGGGACTTTCAAAACATCCCTTGGTCGCCTATAAATACGAGGGTCCCTCCCTCGGTCCAGGTAATCCGAATTTGAGTACTGAAACGCTGTCGAACTCGTAACTCGCTCGTTTCTCTCAAGGCTCGGCCTCTAAACACTTAAACCCTCTACATTCTACCTCAACCCTACTAATGTTGAGCGTCGGAGAGGTAAACAGAGGCAACCCCTCTGTTTCCCCTTTGTAGTTCACGTGCTCTATACTGCTTTTCAGGTATCGAGACGAGGTGAGCTTCATCTACAGCTAGGGGACGACTTGGAATACCAAGTCCGACACGCTCGAGCCGGAGTGAGACAACTTGGTCTGGCCTTGGGCTAACCACTTTGGGCTCCTAAATAGTTGTCCGAAAACGAGCGACAACAATTATTAACTAAATTATTCATGTTAATTTAGTAATTAAAACTAAATTTATTTAATAAAATAATTAATTATTTACTAATTACCAACTAACAAATATACAACTATTAACTAACAATTATTAGACTAACATATTAACATATTTACCAACAACTAAATTAGACTAACTTACATATTAACTAATATATTAACATTAATTTACTAATTAATTTTTTTTATTTAATAAAGTAATTAATTATATTTACTAATTACCAACTAACATATTTGCAACTATTAACTAAGAAAAACTAATTACTAATTATGTACTTATTACTAACTATTAATTATTTTTAAAACTAATTATATTTAATTACTAATTAAATAAATAAAGAAACAAAAAAGAAAATAAAGCTTATTGGGGACTCGGCTGAGGAACAGTTGAGGCAGGGCTAGGACGGCGGCGGCGACAGACTCGGCAAGATAGTGGACAGCGGCAGCGGACTCGCAAGGCGGCAGCGGACAGTGAGGTCGCGACTACGAGAGAGAGAGAGAGAGAGAGAGAGAGAGAGAGAGAGAGAGAGAGAGAGAGAGAGAGAGAGAGAGAGAGAGAGAGAGTCAGCGAGAGTCATAGAGAGAGAGAGATTCAGAACAGCTTACCAGAGCGAGCAGAGCGGCGAGGCAGCGCGCGGCAAGGCGGGACTGCGAGACACAAAGAGAGAGTCAAAAAGAGATCTTTCAAGAGCAAGAAAGAGAGAGAGATAGATAGATTCAGACTTACCAAGCGAAGCGACGACGGCGAGGCGAGTGGCGGTTGGTCAGCTGTGTCGGATAGAGAGAGTAGAGTGAGTGAGAGAACCGGAGAGAGAGAGAGAGAGAGAGAGAGAGAGAGAGAGAGAGAGAGAGAGAGAGAGAGAGAGAGAACCGGTGAAGAGAGACCGGGGATTTCTATAGTTTCGGCAAGGTTAATTAGGTTTCAGAAAGAGAGAGGGAGAGTAGAGTTCAGAGAAAGAGAAAGGGAGAGCAGAGAATTTATGGAAAAAAACGAAGTGAGGAAGAAGAAAAAAGTTAGGTTAAATACAATCGATGAGGATTCAGATGCGACATGTCACCTGATCCCTTGAATCGGGTGCGACAAGTCGAACCCGAAGGTCAAAACAATTAAATAAAAAAACACGTTAGATATATGAAATTAAAAAGGGATCGTAAGCCCGCTTTTAATTTTGAGAAAACTTTTCGGTGCGACAAGTCGAACCTGAAAATTTTTAAATTAATCTGGTGCGACAAATCGCATCGAATTCCTAAACCCAATAACTTAAAACAAGGCATTTTTTTGTGTTTGTTTTAAACCTTCCATGTGACTCGTTGCACCCGTTGTCAGTATAGGCACGACTAGTCGGACCGAATAGGTGCGATTAGTCGCATCTATTGACATTATTTGTGGTAATGAGAGCATTTGGTATTGTTGAGAAAGAAAGGAAAAACAAAGCAATCGAATTCTTCAACAACATAATCATGATGATTCATTATAAAGTGAAAACTCTAAAACACAGCAACACATAATATTAGGGCTTGTATTTGTCCAAATTTTGCATGTGGTGATATCTCCCGCATATACATAAATTTTTGGGTCCTAATTAGATGAGCTGGGGTACTTATACTGTCTCATGTCTTTCTTCATATGGAGATCTTTGGTAACGTCTATTTCTCATTATTCCAATATCTTTGTCTTTAAGTTCATAATTCAGTGGACATTTCGCACCATAGCTCAAAAAAGGCAAAACTCGCTCCTTTTTGTATGTGTGGTAAAAACATCCCTCCGTTGTAAATGCGATGATTAAAACGAAAATGTGACACATCAGTTGACGAAGATGCACTTTGAAGTTTGTCTCTCTCATGCCATGTTCTTTTTCAGGATTGATCCAAAGAAAACCATTCACGTGAACCTACAATATTACATACGTACATGATATGATATGCCTATAGAGTACATACGTACATGATATGCTATGCCGAGAGAGAGAGAGAGAGAGAGAGAGAGAGAGAGAGAGAGAGAGAGAGAGAGAGAGAGAGAGAGAGAGAGAGAGAGAGAGTTGTCCATGGCGCATGGATATAAAATATAATATATAAAAGTATTTTATGATGTTGATTGTAGAGTCAGTATTGATTGAGAAATCATGAAGTTTGCCCTTAAGCACTTAGATTGTGAATATGCCGTTTTAAGCAAATCATAAAGAGTTTCTTCATACAAATCTATATTTGACTCTTCATTTGTTGTTAGCTTTATTTAAGGATTAAAGACTATAGTTTATCATAAAGCTTCAAACAGACAAGGAAGAATGAATGAACGTTTCAACTTTTATTAATAATTCAGCAATTACAAGTAAGAGTCTTCGCGAGACTTTATTACATCAAATGTACATAATTAGAGACTACTACTCTTCTTGTGGGCACCATTGACAACAGATTGTACTAAGTCAATCTCTTCCTCGATATTACGTGGCTCAACCACATTTTTGCCTTCAGTAGGATAGAGCGATTGACTGAGTTGCGTCTCTAGAAGCTCGAAGGTTTCGCACTCTCCGGTCCTTGGTCTCAACCTATGAAGAACAGTGAGCTACAAGACAAAAAAATTATAAATATTTATAAGTTAGATAAGTGTCGTTATAAATATTTTCAAAAATTATAGTTTATAAATTACTGTTTTTTTGAGCAAAATCTTCTCGACGTCCTTGCACGTGACCACCCGAGTGCTTAACCAAGAATACACCCTCGTTACCCGGACATCGGTATAATTCCCGAACTACTGACCAATCTTCGAGATCGCCTCGAACGCCCAATATTGCACTGCGTGCAAATTCTCTGATAAGGAATATTACGCCTCATTTTGTAGGACATTCTCTTTCGCAGATTTGTCCTTTACTCGTTCCTAGTAGCACGATATATTTACCGAGAGGGATGACAGAGTCTCGGCCCACGTGATGTTCCCCCATGGTAGAAAATAAAAGAACGGCAAGTCCTCAACCATGTATAGGTACTTGTCGTCGATGGTTTTGTTGTGTTCTAGTCCGAGGAGATACCCCAAGAAAAACAAACATAAATCAAGCTTGTACGTGTCGTTCGTATCTTGACAAGTCTTGAACGCATTGACCAAGATGTCGAATGTTGTCGCTCGTTTTCGGACAACGATTTAGGATCCCCAAACGGTTCGACCCAAGGCCGGACCAAGTGGTCGCGTTCGGGCTCGAGCGTGTCGGACTTGGTATCCTAAGTCGTCCCTTAGCTGTTGGTGATGTCTATCTCGTCCAAGCACCTGAAAAAGTAAGAAAAGAGGTGTGAACTATAAAGGGGAAACAGAGGGGGTGCCTCTGTTTACCTCTTCGACGCTCAACATTAGTAGGATTGAGGTGGAATGTAGAGGGTTTAAGTGTTTAGAGGCCAAAGATTAGTGAAACGAGTGAGTTATGAATTCGACAACGTTTCGGGGCTCAAAATTGGATTACCTTTGGGAGAGGGCGGACCTCTTTATTTATAGGCGACCAAGGGGTGTTTGGGGAACCCCTTGGCCGAGTGAGCCTCTTGGGTAGGCCATTGGCTGAATGAGTTGATCGGCCGATGGCCGAGTGGGGAGCTCGGGCTGGATGAAGGTTCACTCGGCCATTGGCCGAGTGAACTGCTGGAAGGTTCACTCGGCCAATGGCCGGGTGAACTGCTGGAAGGTTCACTCGGCCAATGGCCGAGTGAACTGGTGGAAGGTTCACTCGGCCAATGGCCGGGTGAACCTTTGGGTCGGCCGTTGGCCGGCTGGATGGTTGGGCCGGCCAATGGCCGAGTGACCCTTGAGTCGGCCATTGGCTGGCCAAAGGCTTGGATCGGCCAATGGCCCAGTCAACCTTGGGCCGGCCATTGGTGTGGGTCGGCCAATGGCCGAGGCAAGGTTGGGCCGTCCACTAGTTTGGGCCCGAAATTAGCTGAGGCAAGGACTTGCCACCCGGTGGCCGTCCGAGTCTTCGTGCCGGTCGTATGCATAGAAGTGACGCCTTTGTCCTCGTCGGTCCGAGACGGGCCGATAACATTAGCCCCCCGAGTTTTCGGTCGAGCGTATGTCGAGTGGAAACTCAGTACTTACGCTGACGTGCGGACGTGGGACGAACGCTCTCGAGTTTGTGAGCGTGTCGCAAGAGGGCTTTTGATGCACCGTGAGGGACGGCTTTCGTGCGTCACGAAGGACGGCCTTTGTGCGTCGCGAGGGACGGCTTTCGACGTCTTTCATTTTGCGTGTCTTATGTTCTCGACATACTATCGTATTCGTATTCGACATACTATCGTATTCGTTTCATCGATGGGCGTCTCATTCTCTCTATTTACCGACGAGGGCATAATCGATTTGCGCGGTTCGGCGATGCGTGGCTTATTTTCTCGATTTACCAACGAAGGCGTAATCGATTTGCACGGCTTTGTTGGCGGTGCGCGGCTTATTTTCTCGATTTACCAATGAAGGCGTAATCGATTCGCACGTCTTGATGGTGCGTGGCTTATTTTCTTGACCTACCAATGAAGGCATGATCGATTTGCACGGCTTTATCGTGCGTGGCTTATTTTCTCGACCTACCAATGAAGGCGTAATCGATTTGCACGGCTTTATTGTGCGTGGCTTATTTTCTCGATCTACCAATGAAGGCGTGATCGATTTGCACGACTTGATTGTGCGCGGCTTATTTTCTCGATCTACCAATGAAGGCGTGATCGATTTGCACGGCTTGGGCCTCGTGGGGCCTTGGTGCCACTTTTGTGTGACCAAGTTTTCTGTGGACGCTGGCTAGACCAGTTTCGTCCAGCGGGAACATGCCTTTGAAACCCATTTGTGACTCGCTGCCTATTGGCGCACGAGCAGGGCTGCGAGCGTGACCGTACCACCTTATGAGCGTGGCACCCTTGGGAGCGTGTGTCATGTGATAGGCGGGGTTAGGTGTAGACTTGATCCCCCGGTGAGTGTGGCACCTTAGTGAACTGGTCGCGTTTTCGGGTTGAGTCTCTTGGGTCGAGTCTTGTGCCCTTGTGAGCGCGACGCCATGGCACGCGTGTCACGTTTGGGGACTCAATTGGCCCATTCTTTTTCTCACGAGAGCGTCGTGGAGTGATTTTTGGTGCGCCGCTAGGGGCGACTTAAGCACGTCGTTGGAGACGATTTTTAGTATTGCTCGTAAGAGAGCCTGTAGATTTGTCACCGAGACTTGTGAGTCTATCACTGATCGGTGAGTCCGGAGGTCGTGTATGTTTGACATGTGGACTTTCAAGTCGACTCGCGGGCTTGTGACTCGACTCGATGAATGAGTTCTACTCGAGGAGACGTGTGCAAAGTCGGCATGAGGACTTATCAGTCGACTCGTGGACTCGGTACTTGACTCGAGGAGTGAACTCTGAGTCTATCACTGATCGGTGAGTCCGGAGGTCGTGTATGATTGACATGAGGACTTTCAAGTCGACTCACGGGCTTGTGACTCGACTCGATGAATGAGTTCTACTCGAGGATACGTGTGCAAAGTCGACATGAGGACTTATCAGTCGACTCATGGACTCGGTACTTGACTCGAGGAGTGAACTCAACTCGAGGAGTGAACTCAACTCGAGGAGTGAACTCAACTCGAGGAGTCATGTAGAGTCGGCACGAGGAGTAGTTAGTCAACTCGTGGACTTGGTACTCGACTCGAGGAGTGAACTCAACCCGAGGAGTCATGTAGAGTTGGCACGAGGAGTAGTTAGTCGACTCGTGGACTTGGTACTAGACTCGAGGAGTGAACTCAACTCGAGGAGTGAACTCAACTCGTGGAGTGATGTGGAGTCGGCACGAAGAGTAGTTAGTTGACTCGTGGACTCGGTGCTCGACTCGAGGAGTGAACTCAACTCGAGGAGTAAACTTAACTCGATGAGTGAATTCCACTTGAGGAGTCATGTAGAGTCGGCACGAGGAGTAGTTAGTCGAATCGTGGACTCGGTACTCGACTCGAGGAGTGAACTCAACTCGAGGGTCATGTAGAGTCAGCACGAGGAGTAGTTAGTCGACTCGTGGACTCGGTACTCGACTCGAGGAGTGAACTCAACTCGAGGAGTGAACTCAACCCGAGGAGTGAACTCAACTCGAGGATTCATGTAGAGTCAGCACGAGGAGTAGTTCGTCGACTCGTGGACTCGGTATTCGACTCGAGGAGTGAACTCAACTCGAGGAGTAAACTCAACTCGAGGAGTGAATTCAACTCGAGGAGTCATGTAGAGTCGGCACGAGGAGTAGTTAGTCGACTCGTGGACTCGGTACTCGACTCGATGAGTGAACTCAACTCGAGAGGCGAACTCAACTCGAGGGGTCATGTAGAATCGACACGAGGAGTAGTTGGTCGACTCTTGGACTCGGTACTCGACTCGAGGAATGAACACAACTCGAGGAGTGAACTCAACTCGAGGAGTCATGTAGAGTCGGAACGAGGAATAGTTGTTCGACTCGTGGACTCGGTACTCGACTCGACGAGTGAACTCAACTCGAGGAGTCATGTAGAGTCGGCACGAGGACTTACCAGCCGACTTGTGGACTCGGTATTCGAATCGAGGAGTGAACTCAACTCGAGGGGTCATGTAGAGTCGGCACGAGGACTTACCAGTCGACTCGTGGACTCGGTACTCGAGTCGAGGAGTGAACTCAACTCGATGAGTCATGTAGAGTCAGCATGAGGAGTAGTTAGTCGACTCGTGGACTCGGTAGTCGACTCGAGGAGTGAATTCAACCCGGGGAGTTATGTATAGCATTGACACGAGGACTAGTTAGTCGACTCGCGAAATTGGTGCTCAACTCGAGGAGACGTGTGCGGAGTCAGCACGAGGACTTATCAGTCGACTCGTGGACTCGAGACTCGACTCGAGGAGCGATCTCAACTCGAGGAGACGTGTGTAGATTGTTTCTCTTCGTGACCTCCGGCCTGACCATCGGCCCCTTGAGACTCTGCTATTACTTTTGTTTTTTGTTTCGGGAGTGAGTTTCAGTTTCTTTGATTGTTATTCCCCATTAGCCCCCCGAGTTTCTAGCGTACTCGTAGAGTAGACTAGAAATTATAATGCAACATGGTAAAGGTTTCGACACGAAAAGTAATCTGATTACCACGTCAAAATAGTTAAAGATTACATTCACAGGCCATTTGCCTTATTTGAAATTATCTTAAAACCGGAAATAAAATGACAATAATCAGGCATAAAGAAAACGGGAGCAGGCTTTTGTTGGTAGTACCATCTTCCGCAGCTTGACCTTGTGTTCGAGCTGGAAGATGGTGCTCACCATCTTTCCCTTTCCCTGTCCATCCACCCCTTGGATGTAGCACATCCTATCCATAGATTGGTCTCCCAACATTATGGCGATCTCCTTCTCGGTCGGGAATTTCACCATTAAGTGGTAGGTGGACGTTATAGCCTTCAACCGATTGAGAGTCGGGCGACCGATGATGATGTTGTACGCCGAGGGCCGGTCCACGACTAGGAATGATAGGATGCGAGTGACCTCGACCCCCCCCGGTGTCCCGAAGGTGACCGGGAGGTCGATAGTGCCCTCCGTCGTGACCCTCTCCCCGGAGAAGCCGAAGAGTGGGGTTGAGATCGGGATCGGTCTTAGCCCGGTCAGCTTCATCCTGTCCAACGCCGATTTGAAAATGATGTCGGCAGAGCTGCTGTTGTTGATCAGGATTCTTCGGACGAGGTTGTTGGCAACCGGGGCTGAGACGACTATCGCGTCATTGTGCGGGTGGAGAACTCGCGTCGCCTCTTGGCCAGTGAAGAACATGGACTCGAACAGGGCCGGGGGAGGAGCCTCGTATGCGTGGTTGATGTGGTGCGCTATCTTCCCTTGGGAGACTTACTTCTTCCGTTGCGTGCTCGAGTCTCCGAACTCCGGGCCGCCCATGATTGAGCCCACGACGTGCAGTTGTGAGCTTTCCGGTCCTTGGTTCGCCGCTCGGTCCGTAACGGTTACCGTCATCGGACCTTTCCTCCCTTGCTGTGGGCGGCCTCCGTTTTCCGTGGCCGTCCTGATTATTCTAAGGACGTACTCTTTCAGCTTCCCATCCTGAATGAGGGCTTCGATCTGGCGCTTGAGCTGGTAACACTCGGACATCAGGTGCCCATGGTCTTGGTGGAATTCACAGAACTTGCTTCGGTCCCGCTTCGCGGGATCCTTTGTGAGTGGAGCGGGGCTTCCAAGCTCGTCGCGGTGCAAAGCTAGGATCCGCTCTCGCGAAGTGTTCAGAGGGGTAAACGCCGAAAACTTTCGAAAGCTATCGACGTGCGGGGGTCTAGGCCCATGGAGGGAGTGACCGTTAGGGGTCTGGCCTCCCTTGTTCCTCCTCTTTCGAGGGTCGGGATGATCTTCGTCTTGATCGTCGCGGCGGCGACCGCTCTGACCCCCGACTTTTGGCCGTCCCGGTCGCCGAAGTAGTCCTCGATTCCCATGTAGGTGTGGGCTCTCGACATTAGCTCCGCCATGTCCCGTGGGACCTTTCCAATAATAGATTTGAGGAAGTCGCTCATGCGAGCTCCCTCGGTGATCGCCGTGATGGCGTCCTTGTCGTCGAACCCCTCGACCTTGCGAGACTCCTCGGTGAAGCGAGCGAGGTACTGTCTTAGGGTCTCGTCTCTCCCCTGTCGGATAGACAGGAGATAGGTCTTTGACTTCTTCTGTGCGACGAGAGTGGCGAAGCGGGCAAGGAAGGCCTCTCGTAAGGCCCGAAAGGACGAGATGCTTCCCGGCCTCAGACTTCGAAACCACTCAAATCCCGACCCTGTGAGGGTCAGGCTGAAGGCTTGGCACAGGGTGGCGTCTGACTGTCCCTGCATCGTCATCCACGTCTCATAGTGTTGGATGTGGAAGTTCGGGTCCGTCCATCCGTCATAGGGAGGGATGGATGGCAGTTTGAAGTTCCCCACGCAAGGCTGCGCGAGGATTCGAGCGGCGAAGGGAGAGTATGTCTCCTCAATCCCTCCATAAGGCCTTTGCCTCCCCGATTCCCTCATCTCAATGATTTGATTTTGGAGGCTTTGAATCATTGTCACCATGTCGAGCCCGTTAGTAGGGCTGACCACCAAGATCGCGGGAGTCGCTTGTTGGCGTTCGTTGGACGCTTGGTCCCCGGCATTGGCCTGAGGTCGGCCAAGAGTTGTGGCGGGGAGAGCGTCCCTCCGGGAGTTATGGCGGGGAGAGCGTCCCTCCTGGCATTGGCCTGAGGAATTAGTGTGTGGGCACTTTTAAACATGACAACTCAAGAAAAAGTCTTAGAGTCGAAGAGCTAAAACACTAGGACTAGAGAGAGAGAGAGAGGGGATCGGCCACAAGGTCTAGAGAGAGAAGCTCTCAATCTCTAACTTATGTGGAATGACTAGAATGAGAGGAATGAGGTCTCTATTTATAGGGGAGGCATGAGCAAATCTTATTTCCTCTTTTCTACCCATGTTGGACGTTCATGACATGTCATGCAAGTCCTTGGATTTGTTTCCTCATTCGTTCTCTCTTAGTTGGCCGAAAATGCACTTTCCTTCTAGAGGAAATTTGTTTCCTCTTTTTCTTTTGGTAAGTATCTTCATACATTAATGCACTAAATAAACTCTCTTTCCCACTATGGCATGAACGAAATTCAGCCTTATTTTCCTTGGGTTGGACGAAATTTGAGCTTCTAGAAGGAGCTTCTAGATGTTTCTTCATTTGTTCATGACAACATAAGAAAAGCCAATTAAGAATTTTCAAGTAAAATTCTATGAAATGAAATTAATCCTCAAGGCCCAAATTCTTTAAGTTGGCCGTGTGATTTAAATTTCATTTGTCATCATATGACAATGTCAAAAAATTTATTGACATTCATTTCGTCCTATATCTAAAAAGACAAAAATACCCTTTAGACAATTTTCACAAAACTTGTCTCGTTCCTGTTTTGACTTAGCTGCTAGTTTAACTATTCCTACTCGATATGATTTATGACAGTGACCTCATGGATCCAATGAACAAAGCTTGAGCTAAACACTTGGACTCAAAAGTTCACAAACCTTTTCCAATTTTAGCTTAATGTCAACTGACTCCACTAAAGAGTTGACACTGAAAATCTCTCGGTTCAAATGAATTTATTTTCTACTCAAGAATTCAACCTAATTGTAATGAGCGGATCCACTGAATATTATCTATGTTTACCCTTCATGAATATCATCAGCTAGTCGGGATTTACAAAACTACCATTTTACCCTTCTAGCTGTTATTTCATCAACTCCTTTGTCGCTTGTGAATAAGTCAGAAACAATGTATTGACGAGAAGCTAACAAGTCACATTGTTTCATCAAAAAGAGTCAAGACTCAATTTGGACACTGGCCAGTTCATTTATTCACATTCCAAGGAACAAAGCATGAGGTGATATACATTGCATTTCAACAATCTTATACATGAAATCCATATCTATGAGAACTTCACAAAGTTACTCATGACATTCTCACAATTTAGTACTTCACCAATAGGCCATGTTTGGAATCACATAGTGAGTCCGAACTCTGACTTTCTCAAATGAGAATACGTAAGTTGTGAAATGGCATGTCTCATTTCAAGATTAAGGTAAGCATGATGCAATTCATACGTAGTGACTTCGAGACATAAGAGGTTAAATGGTTTGTTCTTATTTTGTCTCTAGAAGTGCACTGGTCAATTTAGTACCTTCGGAAGATACATAGAAGAACTATAGAGTCTCCAACTCTCAATGCCCCATAACCAGACATCATAGATTCTCCTAACAATCATGCTGAGGTCAATAGTCCTTTGACCCTTAGATTGCGAATATATCGTTTTAAGCAAACTACGAAGAGTTTGTTCATGCAAATCTACATTTGTCTCTGCGTAAGTTGTTAAGTTTGTTTATGGACTAAAGACTAATGTTTTATCATAAAGCTTCAAATAGACAAGGAAGAATGAATGAACGTTTCAACTTTTTATTAATGAATAAGCAAATACAAGCAAGAGTCTTCGTGAGACTTTGTTACATCAAATGTATAACATAAAGACTACAACTCTTCTTGTGGGCACCATTGACAACAGGATCGTTCGGCGAGCGCTCCGGCTATCGGCCCCATCGTCCCCTAGGGTCGCTCTCTCCCCGGCCAGGGGCCGTGTCCGGCCGCCTCTTGAAACCGAGGGGGCGAGTCCGGAAGTGTGACCGTGCCTGTTGTCGCGTCGGGTGCGACAGTCTGGCCAAAGCGTCATTCGACCTCTCGGGCCGTGAATGGGCGAGGTTTGGAGTTGCCTCATCGGTCCTCGACTCCTCCACAGAGTCGGGGTCAGAGTCATCTCGGGCGGACCTATCCTCGACGTCGTAGCCGAGGAGGTTGGCGATGAGCGTGCCATCGACGCCGGGATGATCTAGGAGCTCCGCGAGCCTCCGAGCCGTGTCCTCTCAGAGCGCGGCCCCGGGGTCGTTCATCGGGTCTTGGGGCTGGCTCTCGTTATCACGAGGTTGCCCTTCAAGACGGTGCGCGAGGCTTCGGAGACCGTACCTCGAGCTCGTCGCTCGAGTTCCCGTGGAGGTAGCGGGAATGTGAATTATCTTTCGAGAGTCGTAGATGTTGTAAGTAAGAGGAATGGAAGGGAGAGCGTTACTCGGGAGATCCCCTCCTTCTAGCGCCAAAATGTTGTCTCTCGTTTTCGGACAACGATTTAGGAGTCCCAAACGGTTCGACCCAAGGCCAGACCAAGTGGTCGCGTTCGGGTTCGAGCGTCTCGGACTTGGTATCCTAAGTCGTCCCTTAGCTGTTGGTGATGTCTATCTCGGCCAAGCAGCTGAAAAAGTAAGAAAAGAGGTGTGAACTACAAAGGGGAAACAGAGGGGGTGCCTCTGCTTACCTCTCCGACGCTGTACATTAGTAGGATTGAGGTGGAATGTAGAGGGTTTAAGTGTTTAGAGGCCAAAGATGAGTGAAACGAGTGAGTTATGAATTCGACAGCGTTTCGGGGCTTAAAATTGGATTACCTTTGGGAGAGGGCGGACCTCTTTATTTATAGGCGACCAAGGGGTGTTTGGGGAACCCCTTGGCCGAGTGAGCCTCTTGGGTCGGCCATTGGGTGAATGAGTTGATCGGCCAATGGCCGAGTGGGGAGCTCAGGCTGGATGAAAGTTCACTCGGCCATTGGCCGAGTGAACTGCTAGAAGGTTCATTCAGCCAATGGCCGAGTGAACTGCTAGAAGGTTCACTCGTCCAATGGCCGAGTGAACTGCTCGAAGGTTCACTCGGCCATTGGCCGAGTTAACTGCTGGAAGGTTCACTCGGCCAATGGCCGTGTGAACCTTTGGGTCGGCCATTGGCCGGCTGGATGGTTGGGCCGGCCAATGGCCGAGTGACCCTTGAGTCGGCCATTGGCTGGACAAAGGCTTGGACCGGCCAATGGCCGAGTCAACCTTGGGCCGGCCATTGGTCTGGGCCGGCTAATGGCCGAGGCAAGGTTGGGCCGTCCACTAGTTTGGGCCGGCAAATGGCCGAGGCAAGGACTTGCCGCCCGGTGGCCGTCCGAGGCTTCGTGCCGGTCGTGTGCGTCGAAGTGACGCCTTTGTCCTCGTCGGTCCGAGACGGGCCGATAACATGGAACGTGGCGTTTGACACGCCGTTCAAGTAATCGGTGACGAGCCTATTGCTCATTCTCTCGTTCCACTCCTCCGCCAGGGGACCATCTTCCATGCTAAATCCGGTTATCAACGCGTATTCGATCCTTCCAAATCTCACACATTTATTTCCTAATCCGAAATGAATACCACCCTCCTTTTTCGTTGGGTAAATCTATCGGAGAAGAAGCTAGTGTAGGTGTTTTTGCATGAAAATGAACAACAATTTAAAGTTTCGGACGGTTTGACCAAAGACCAAACTAAATAGCCGTACCTGAGCCAAAGGTGTGAACTCGAAAGTCTCTAGTTGGGTTTCCTCCATTTGGAGGGTTTCTTAAAGGGGAGAATGGGTGAATAGGGGGAGTGACCATGCTTTTTGTGTAAGCTGCCTACGTACCCGTATGAATAGGGATTAGGTCAGAACGTAGTTCAAGACGTATGTAATGCTATATGAGACGCAGAGTCTAGAGGGTGTGCTTGACAAAGGAGGTGGAGAGCGAAGGAGTCCTCGGCGACATCTCAGAACTCTGGGATCGAGTGACCCGAGAGAGAATGTGTGTTTTCTCTCTTTTGGAAATGTGGGAGACTCTGAGTCAAGAGTTTCTTGACGCGGAGGGCGTGAAGGACGTGTAGGCGATTTTCTGCCGAAAATTGTGGATGCGTCTAGTGTGCTAAGGCGTAGGGGATTTTTTGTGGAAAAACCTGGGAGCACGCTTGGGCTCTATATTAAGCACTCGGTCAGAAGAAGTGACGCTCGCCCGGAGCATTTCAGAATCTCTAAGAGCGAGAAATCTTGCATAGGATGCTTCAGGCCAAACATGGCATCCAGAGAAGCAGAGAGAAGAGTGAGTATCCAAAGGAATGAAAGGGATGGATTACCCCTCACTGGGGGGGGTTATTTATCGTAGTCGGAGGACCCTAAGAGACCCTTAGATGGTCCATGTAGGACTAGAGAGCACGCTCTCCTCAAAAAGAAGAGAAGCGCGGGTGTGCCGCTTGCAGGGTGCTTGCCCGACACATCTCATGCTACGTGGACATGACGTTCTCCCCGGACGACGTGCGTGCGTGCTTACACCAAGGGGTACGCAGCGCGTGGCCCTCCTAGCACAACGTGCAGCCCCCCGGGTGTCGTGCGCGCCTTCCTGGCGTGGCTCGTGGTTTGCTCGTGCGCGTTCTTTTTCAAGGGGTACGCGGTCCATCTCATCGACCGTTTGTTGGCCTTAGAGATCTTTGATGACCTGGCCCATTGGGCCTTCGGACTCGGGATTTCATGCAAGTTACGTTAAGTGTAAAAGTTTCCACTCGAGAAATTAAGGTCGACATGAGGAATCGTCAATCGACAAGTGGAAATGTAATTCTACTCAAGGAGTAGGGCTCGACTCGAGGAGTACAACTCGTAGATATGGAATTCATGTACAAGATTGCTGAAATGCAATGTATATCACCTCATGCTTTGTTCCTTGGAATGTGAATAAATGAACTGGCCAGTGTCCAAATTGAGTCTTGACTCTTTTGGATGAAACAATGTGACTTGTTAGCTCTTCGTCAATACATTGTTTCTAACTTATTCAGAAGGGACAAAGGAGTTGAGGAAATAACAACTAGAAGTGTAAAATGGTAATTTTGTAAATCCCGACTAGCTGATGATATTCATGAAGGGTAAACATATATAATATTCAGTGGATCCACTCATTACAATTAGGTTGAATTCTTCAGTAGAAAATAAATTCATTTGAACCGAGAGATTTTCAGTGTCAACTCTTTAGTGGAGTCAGTTGACATTAAGCTAAACTTGGAAAAGGTGCGTGAACTTTTGAGTCCAAGTGATTAGCTCAAGATCTGTTCATTTGGATCCATGAGGTCACTGTCACAAATCATATCGAGTAGGAATAGTTAAACTAGAAGCTAAGTCAAAACAAGAACGACACAAGTTTTACGAAAATTGTCAAAAGGGTAATTTTGTCTTTTTGGACATAGGATAAATGAATGTCAATAAATTTTTTGACATCGTCATTTGATGACATGCATCCACTCGGCCAAGATTGAATTAATTGGGCCTTGTGGATTAATTTCATTTCATAAGAATTTTATTGAAAATTCTTAGTGGGCCTTTCTCATGTTGTCATGAACAAATGAAGAAGCTTCTAGAAGCTCCTTCTCGAGAGCATTGGCCACCCAACACAAAGAAAGAAAAGGAGATTATTTTGTGCATAAATGTATTTAGATAATTGCCAAAAGAAAAAGAGGAAACAAATTTCCTATACAAGGCATAGGGAATTTCGGCCAAATCGGTCAAGGGAGAAGCAAATAAAACTGGAAACAAATCCAAGGATATGCTTGGATCCTCTTGGCCGTGTGAAATAAGGAGAATACGAGAAAATTGGCTCATGAATATGTGATATTCTATAGAAGAGGAAACTACCTTATTGAAGGTGAGACCTCTCCTATAAATAGAGCCCTCATTCTTCACATCTCATTCATCCCAAGTTATAGAGATTTGAGAGCTTCTCTCTGTAAGTTCTTTTCGTTTTTGTTTTGGCACCTAGGTCCTCATTTGACCTAGTGGTTTTAGCTCTTCGACTTTGAGACTTGTTCTTGAGTTGTAGTGTTTAAAAGTGCCCACTCACTAATTCCTTTTCTCTCGAGTGATTCTTGTAATAGAAACCATCGTGGTTGCTCGTGTTGCCGAGGAAAGAAGAGAGACGTGCTGCGAGGGAGACGAACGTTTTCAACCTTCCGAAGGCTCATCAACGTTCAAGCTTCTAAAGAGGTTAGTTAATTATTTATGCTCATAATAGTTTATATTTACATGTGCTTGCTCTTTGTGTAGGTTACTAAAATTGTTTTACTTGTCAAAAGAAATTTTTTAAAATTCGGCCGCTTACCCGAAGCGTTAAAGTTTTTCTTAAACCCTAGATCAATTCCAATAGGGTCGACTTGAGGCTTGCCGCTGTTCAGGACCTCCGGCCTAACCATCAGCCCTTTGAACGGCTTGCCTTTCCGACGTCTCAAGGTTTCCGAAAACGAACGACAACATTAGCCCCCCAAGTTCATCGCTTGGGATGCTCCTGGCGATGAACTTTCAGTCATTTCAAGCGGGTATTCGAAGAAACTTTACTTCCAAAGTCTTCGCCGTCGTGAGGACAAATTTTTTTTTTGGGAAGAGGGAGGGGGTGCATGGCGCGCATGCTGCGCGCGGGGATGATGCGTCTGCATAGCGAAATTAGACTTTTGTGGTCTTTTTCCCTGCTTTCCACCTTGTGGGAGTAGGATTATGACTCCTATCCCACTAGGTATCTATAAATAGTGGCACAACTCTCTTATTTTTTTCCACTTTATTTTTCTCTCTCTCTCTGCACTTTTTTTCTCTCTCTCTCTCTCTCTCTGCACTTTTTCATTCTGTCTTCACTTTCTCTCTCTCTCTCTCTCTCTCTACACTTTTGCATGATGGATATTCTCTTCCCCTTCTCTACTGAGGATCTCGAGGTAGATTTTTCTCTCTTGCTTTAGGACTCTGAGCACACGGAGAGTGGCCTCTTCTCGGGATTTGGGGAGGTCCCCTTGCACAAGGAGAAGGAACCAAGTGAAGTGGATAAGTGGCTCGAAGAGGGCGAGGTGGGGGCGACTGCACCCGTGTCTCAGCCTCAGGAGTGGGAGGAGGAGCGCGTACCGACTAGGCATGGCGCGGATGAGGAGCCGGTTGGTATGTGTCTGGAGGTGCTGTGTCCCGCCTCGTGATCAACTTAGTTGGCGAGGGGAGTGCGATGTGCAAAAGTCTAGCGCGCCAAAGTCCGACTTGGACATTCAAGGCACGTCGGGAGAAGGTGCTGGAGTGGTTGCACCGGCCTTGCTGGAGTCGGTTCTCGATGAGATCAACTGCGTGGATGACTTTGGGCCGGAATCAGACGATCTCAGAGGTGACTCTGAGACTTGTTCGGGAGGCGGGAGTTCTACAGTGAAGCGTATTGGGAAGATGATTACGACTGCCTCAGCTGTTTTGAAGGATGGAGGTTCCCCTCCGGCGCCAAGGGGCGCTAGGTCCGAGGTCTCAGATGCAGAGTCCATTATGTCGACAAAGTTTGTGGGGAGGATGGATTGGTATCCCATGGAAAGCTTTGCTGCTCCCGAGGGCTTCGACAGTTCGGGGGTCGATACTTCGAGCTCGCTTGTCTACCGAACATACATTGGTCTTAGGGAGGCATACCCCATTCCGACGTCCGTGGCAATTCTCTGTCCTTTGGCGGATGATCGCCCATTCTACCCACACCGTGGTTTACCACAGTATCGGTGGCGAGTCTTCATTGCGGGTTACGTTTGCCGTTACAACCCATTGTCCAAAAGCTCCTCGTGCAATTGGGGTGCATGCCTGTCACATGAGCCCGGCGTTCTATTGCTGGTGGCGATGTGCCACGTGGAGTGGCACTACCAAACTAAGCGGGCGATGACCGTGGCTGACTTTTGTAACCTTGTTGCGGTCTTCCCAACGCCAGAACAACCCGGCTTCAACATGGCCAGAGATCGCCATAACACCAAGCTGATCACAGACTCCGAGAAGCACAACATGAGGAAGTAGGTGTGGGTCTCGGTTGAGGCCTTTAGAGATGTGCTACTCCGGTTCAGTCCTTTGGCCTACTTCTTTGCTGATGCGGGGGCCGATGACCTCGAATTTTTGAAGGAGATCCGAGGCATGTCGGAGGCTCGTGAAGCTGGGGAGCGGTTTTGCTCCACCGAGCTGATGGCATCCACTGGGTGGTTTCCGCCTTTCCCTTCCGGTCACGAAGAAGTTCAGCAAGCGGAGAGAGTTCCCAGCGCTGCATCGTCTCTCTCGAGCCCCGGTCATCAAGGTACTTTGGCGTTTGGTTTTGTAGCTTCAGTCTCTTTTAGTAAGAGCTTTGACCTTTGTTGTTTTTTGCAGCTTCCTCGTCTAGGCCGAGAGCTCATGCGCATTTGGCAAGATCTTCTCGAAGCTCGAAGTCAATGGCAGCAATTCGTTGTCAGATTGCAGCGCAACACGAAAAGGAGAAGTCCGACATCGGTTGCTCAGCGGAGAGCGGTCCCCGCGCTTCATTGAAGCGACCCTCTTCCTTGGCTCTTCTAGATGCACCTTCGGATTCAAAGGGCGCAAACTCGATGATCGAAGCGGATGCTGTGGAAGTAAGAGGGGAGTGTTCTTAGAGGCTCACGCAGTCCCCGTTGAAGATGTGGAAGTGCATCATGACAAGTGGAAGTAACGGCGTCTTTGACGCACAGAGGGTAAGTTTCCCTCTACTTATGTTGTCTTTCTATTTTGCAGCAATTTCACTTTTGCTGACTTCCTCTTCCAATCACTTCAGGTGCTCATACGTATGACCCGAGGTGAGAAGATTCTACATGATTTCATTCGGCGCATGGGATTCATCAAGGAGGAGCTTGTTCAAGCAAAGTCTCAACTAGCTTAGGCCGAGTGAGGTTCTCACTCAAAGGCAGAGTTCACGAGTCTTCACGAGCAGCTTCAAGAAACTCGCGTAGAATTGGGAGTGTCGTCCAAGGTAAGTGTGATCGTGCCTAGTCGGCAGTGGTGAAGATGGCTGGAGAATTGACTATGGATCGTCAAGCTCTAGAGGTGGCGACTCGATCTACAGAAGTTTTCCAGAGCGAGGTGCGGGACCTTCGATGTCAGTTGGATGCGCTGATGGATGAGGTGAATATCATATAGAGTCAGCTTTCATTGAGCGAGGCTGCCCGCGTTCGGGCGGAGTTCAAGCGTGACTCTTTGGTAGAGGAAGTTGCTCGGCTTATCGCGGAGAAGGCAGCGGTGGAACAGCTTGCGTTTGACTTGTAAGATAACTTGGACGTTGGGGTCGAGGAGGCGATGCACGCTGCGGCGGTGGAGTGTCGGAAGCTACTGCCACCGAGAACGTCTCTCGAGGGATCACTTTCAACTTCTTTGATTCTATGTTCCCACCGCTCGACGAGGTTGAGCCTCTTAGTGACGAACACGTTGTGTTCGAGTAAATTTTCCATGCAAGTGTCTACCGGATTGCATTCCTTAGGAGTTTCCTTTCTTAGCGCACTAGTCTTAGAGCTTGTTTTTTTAGGATTTTTGGGGCAATTGCACTCTTTTTATGAAATATGATCTTTTTTTCTTTTATATACATGTCTGCTCATTTTGATCGTGCGTTCTTATTCCGATTAGCTATGCCATGTCTCGATAGATACACGTCTTTTGTCGATAGTTTTGACAAGTCTTCTGCCTTAGCGGGATTTGGCCTTCCTTCTTATAGCAGCTTGGCTTGTCGCGTTTGGGTGTTCGGCCTTAGATACGCGAACTGTTGTATTGTTCGCGTCCTTGTTCCCGAGTGAAGGTGTCACCCCTTTGGATTGGGACAAGTCTATCCACTACTACAAATGTTAGATACCACATCGGATATTCCACAACGAAATGCTGTCCCGTTGTGGAATCATGACGTTTCCACAACGGGACACTTGATGATTCCACAACGGGAACTTTCCCGTTGTGGAATCTTGATGATTCCACAACGGGACAGTTGTCCCGTTATGGAATGTTGATGATTCCACAATGGGATAGTTGTCCCGTTGTGAAATTTAAAAAAAAATAAGGTTTATACAACGGGATGATGACCCGTTGTTGAATCTCGCCGCGGCCAAGACATCCTCTCGCCGCGGTGAACTGTTTCCACAACGGTACGATAAACCGTTGTGGGAACATGTGTAACCACGACATTTCGCCGCGGCGAGTGTACTACTTCGCCGCGGTGAAATGTTTACACAACGGGTAATTGTACCGTTGTGGAAACAGTTCACAGCGGCCAAGTAGTACACTCGCCGCGGCGAAATGTCGTAAAAAATTTTAGGTCAACACTATAAAAGCCTCATTTCGATTTCTTTCTCCATTTTTTTCACTTCCTCTCGCCTCAGACCTTTATTTCCGCCGTTTCTGAGCAATTTCCTCTCATAAACCTACCTTGAAACTTCGCCGCTTTCTCGCCGACGCCAAATCTCGCCGCACCTCCTCGCCGAAGCCAATTCTCGCCGCCATCTCTTTCTCTCTCTCGGTCTAGCCTCCCTTGCTCCTTCTCCCACCGACCTAGAGGTATGTTTGTAACTCAATTTCATATCAAAATCTTAAATGTCATGAATGTTTTGTGTGATTTATAAACTAATTTAGGATTTTTGTTGATTTTGGTTGTAATTTATGATATTGGATTGTAGATTTTGCCGAAATTAGGGTTTTTATTTTTGGGTTTTATTTTTTAGTTTATAATTTTATGTATAATGTTATTTTTAGGTTCAATATAATGTGTTTAGTGTTGAATTTTGATATTTAGTGTTGAATTGAGTTTATAGTGTTGTGGAATCCCCAGTTTGTAGTAGTGATCATAGTTGCGATGACGTGGGTGCATCGTGTGAGATGACCTCGTGTGCCATGTAGGCGTCTTTAAGTGCGCCATGTAGGCAGCTTCGGTGTGTCGAGAGGGACGGCTTAGATGCGCCATGTAGGCGTCTTAGGTGCGCCATGTATGCGTCTTTGGTGCGTCGCGAGGGATGGCTTAGTGCACCATGTAGGCGTCTTAAGCGCACCATCTAGGCTGTATTGGTGCACCATGTAGGCGTCTTACTTGCGCCATGTAGGTGTCTTAGATGCGCGATGTAGGCGTCTTAAGTGCATCATGTAGGCATCTTAGGTGCGCCATGAAGGCGGCTTTGGTGCGTCGCGAGGGACGGCTTAGATGCGCCATCTAGGCGTCTTAGGTGCGCCATGTGGGCGACTTTGGTGCGTCACGAGGGACGGCTTGGATACGCCATGTAGATGTCTTAGGTGCGCCATGTTGGCATCTTGGATGCGCCAGGTAAGCGTCTTAGGTGCGCCATGTAGGCGTCTTAGGTGTGCCATGTAGACAACTTTGGTGCATTGCGAGGGACGGCCTGGATGCACCATGTAGGCGTCTTTAGGTGTGCCATGTAGGCATCTTAGATGCGCCATGTAGGAGGCTTTGGTGCATTGCGAGGGACGGTTTGGATGCGCCATGTAGGCGTGTTAGGTTCGCCATGTAGGCGGCTTTGGATGCGCCATATAGGCATCTTAAGTGCGCCATGTAGGCGTCTTAGGTGCACCATGTAGGCGTCTTAAGGGTGCGCCAGCGTGGGTGGCTTCAGGTGCGCCATGTAGGCGGCTTAGGTGCGCCATGTGCACCATGTAGGCGTTTTGGGTGCGCCATGTAGGCATCTTAGGCGCGCCATGTAGGCATCTTAGGTGCGCTACATATGCGTCTTAAATGCGCCACGTAGGTGTCTTACGTGCGCCATGTAGGCGTCTTGGATGTGCCATGTAGGCGTCTTGGATGCGCCATGTAGGCGTCTTAAGTGCGCCATCTAGGCATCTTAGATGCGCGATGTAGGCGGCTTTGGTGCATCGCGAGGGACGGCAGATCTGCCATGTAGGCGTCTTAGGTGCGCCATGAAGGTTTTGGCTCGAGTCATTAACTCGGCCATGGTAGAAGGGACACAGATGATGACGAACTTGAGTGAATCGGGCGAGGTATCGCCTAAGAGACTCGCCACTCTCTTGCCTGATTGACCACAAATACATCTTAGTCTTCTTTTAGATCATAGATGTAGCGAAGCATGCCAGGAACATATCATTCGTTACGAAGATTGTGGATCTATTGTCAATGGTGCCCATAAGAAGAGTAATAGTCTTTACTTTTGTACATTTGATGTAATAAACTCTCACGAAGACTCTTGCTTGTAAATGCTGAATCATTAATAAAAGTTGAAACGTTCATTCATTCTTCCTTGTCTGTTTGAAGCTTTTTGATAATCTATAGTCTTTAGTCTTTATACAAACCTAACAACATATGAAGAGAAAAATGTAGATTTGCATTAACAAACTCTTCATGGTTTTCATAAAAGAATATATTCGCAATCTAAGGATCAAAGGACTATTGATCTCAGTACGTTAGAGAGTTGGAGACTCTACAGTTCTTCTAGGTATCTTCTGAAGGTATTGAATTGACCAGTGCACTTCTAGAGACAGAATAAAAAGAAACCATTTAACCTCTTATGTCTCGAAGTCACTACGTATTAATTGCATCATGCTTACCTCAATCCTGAAATGAGACATGTCATTTCATAACTTACGTATTCTCATTCGAGAAAGTCAGAGTTCGGACCCACTATGTGATTCTGAACAGGACCTATTGGTGAAGTACTAAGTTATGAAGATGTCATGAGTAACTTTGTGAAGATCTCATAGATATGAAATTCATGTGCAAGATTACTGAAATGCAATGTATATCACCTCATGCTTTGTTCCTTGGAATGTGAATAAATGAACTGGCTAGTGTCCAAATTGAGTCACGACACCTTTGGATGTATCAATGTGACTTGTTAGCTCATCGTCAATACATTATTGCTAACTTATTCACAAGCGACAAGGGAGTTGGGGAAATAACAGCTCAAAAGGGTAAAATAGTAATTTTGTAAATCCCATATAGTTGATGATATTCATGAAGGGTAAACATAGATAATATTCAATGGATCCATTCATCACAATTAAGTTGAATTTTTGAGTAAAAAATAAATTCATTTGAACCGAGAAATTCTCATTGTCAACTCTTTAGTAGAGTTAGTTGACATTAAGCTAAACTTGGAAAAAGTTTGTAAAATTTTGAGTCCAAGTATGTTAGAGACTCAAGCTTTGTTCATTTGGATCCATGAGGTCACTGTCACAAGTCATTTCGAGTAGGATTAGTTAAACTAGAAGCGAAGTCAAAACAAGAACTAGACAAGTTTTACGAAAATTGTCTAAAGGGTATTTTTATCTTTTTGGACATAGGATGAAATGAATGTCAATAAATAAGTTTTTTGACATTGTCATATGATGACAATAAATTATTTCACACGGCCATGATAAGTTAATTCGGCCTTGAGAATTAATTTCGTTTCATGGAATTTTACTTGAAAATTCTTAATGGGCTTTTCTTATGTTCTCATGAACAAATGAAGAAACATCTAGAAGCCCTTGGACGTCCAAATAAGAGAGAATAATAGATTATTTTGTGCATTGATGTATGAAGATACTTGCCAAAAGAAAATGAGCAAACAAATTTCCTCCATGAGGAAAGGCAATGGAGGACAACTAAGGAGAAGGCAAAAGAGGAAATAAATCCAAGGACTTGTATGGTATATGTTGCACGTCCAAATGGAGAGATAGAGAGGCAAATATTTACTCATGAATTTGGGATATTCTATAGAGAAAAGGAAACTACCTTTGAAGGTATTCCTCCTCCTATAAATAGAGTTCTCATTCACATTGTTTCTCATCCCAAAATTTTAGAGATTGAGAGCTTCTCTCTCTAAGTTTGGCCGCCCACTTCTCTCTCTCTCTCTCTCTCTCTCTTCCCTTTTCGTTTTTTTTTTGGCACCTAGGTCCACATTTGACCTAGAGTTTTATTTTAAAAGTGCCCATACACTAATTCCTTCTGACCTCGAGTGATTTATGTGATAAAAACTTTCGTGGTTACTCGTATTCCAGAGAACGAAGAAAGACGAGCTGCATGGGGATACGTGTGATTCAACCTCCACATGATTCTCAACGATCAAGCTACATAAAGGTTAGTAAATGTGTACTTGCTCGTAGATAGTTTTAATTTTAAAAATAACATGTGATTGCTCTTTTTCTGGGTTAGTAAAAAATGTTTTTACTCGTTTAAAGAAAATTTTTATTTTCCGCCGCTTGCTAGAAGCGATAAATCTTTTCTTAATCCTAGGTCAATTCCAACAGGATCATGGTGACCACATCGGGACTAGTGGTCAGAGTAACTCCTTGTTTGGGAAGAGTCACCTGTTGTTGTCGGCCCGTTCCGGGTCGACTGCGCCCGCGGGGGCCCGAGGAAACCCCCCCCCCCCCCCGGCCAACGGCCGGGCCATGGCCGAGAGGCCAAAGACCTGTCCACCAGGGCTCGACCTCCATTCGGCCGCCCGAGCTCGACCTCCGCTCGGCCGCCCGAGCTCGGCCTCCGCTCGGCCGCCCGAGCTCGACCTCCGCTCGGCCGCCCGAGCTCGACCTCCGCTCGGCCGCCCGAGCTCGACCTCCGCTCGGCCGCCCGAGCTTGACCTCCGCTCGGCCGCCCGAGCTCGGCCTCCGCTCGGCCGCCCGAGCTCGACCTCCCTTCGGCCGCCCGAGCTCTACTCGGCCAAAGGGGTCTTCAAACCACGCCTATAAATACAAGGGCCCCTCCCTTGGTCCAGGTAATCCGAATTTTAGTACTGAAATGCTGTCGAACTCATACCTCGCTCGTTTCTCTCAAGTCTCGGCCTCTAAACACTTAAACCCTCTATATCCACCTCAATCCTACTAATGTTGAGCGTCGGAGAGGTAAACAGAGGCAACCCCTCTGTTTCCCCTTTGAAGTTCACACGTCTCTGCTTGCTTTTCATGTGCTTGGATGAGATAGACACTACTGACAGCTAAGGGATGACTTGGGATACCAAGTCCGACACGCTCGAGTCAAGACGAGACCACTTGGTCCGGCCTTGGGTCTAACCGCCTTTGACTCCTAAATCGTTGTCCGAAAAACTGCGACAACATTTTGGTGCTAGAAGGAGGGGACCACCGACCTTAGCGCGCTCTCCCTTCCATTCCACACTCTCACTACTCCTACGACTCTCGAGAGATGAGTCACCTTCCCACTACCTCCGCCGGCACTCGAGCGACGAGTTCGAGGTACGGCCTCCGAAGCCTCGCTCACCGTCTTGAGGGGCAACCTCGTGATAACGAGAGCCAGCCCCAAGACGCGGCGAACGACCCCGAGGCCGAGCTCCGAGAGGACACAGCCCGGCGGCTTGCGGAGCTCCTTGACCGTCCCGGCGTCGACGGCTCGCTCATCGCCAATCTCCTCGGCTACGACGTCGAGGATCGATCCGCCCGAGACGACTCCGACCCCGAGTACGTGGGGGAATCAAGGACCGATGAGGCAACTCCTAGCCTCGCCCAAACAGGGCCCGAGAGGTCCGATGGTGCATTGGCCGATCCTTCGCACCCGGCACGACGACAGGCACGGTCACATTCCCGGGGACTCGCCCCCTCGGTTTCAAGAGGCGGCCGGACACGGCCCCTCGCCGAGGAGAGAGCGACTCTGGTGGATGATGGGGCCGATAGCGGAAGCGCTCGCCGGACGGTCCGACCAAGGGCGACCTCGCCTCGCCAAGCACCGAGCGTGGACCTTAGAGAGCGCTTGACGGCGCAGAGAAACTACCGAGGGGAGGATCTCCGCCAAAGGCTCAACTCTCAAAGGGACGCGCTTCCCGCCGCAACTCTTGGCCGGCCTCATGCCAATGTCATGGACCAAGCGTCCAATGAACGCCAACCGGCGACTCCCGTGGCCCCGGCGGTCAGCCCTGCTAACGGGCTTGACATGGTCACGATGATTCAGAGCCTCCTAAACCAAATCATCGAGATAAGGGAGTCGGGGAGGCAAAGGCCTTACGGGGGGATCGAGGAATCATACTCTCCCTTCACCGCTCAAATCCTCGCGCAGCCTTGCGTGGGGAACTTCAAATTACCGTCCATCCCTCCCTATGATGGACGGACTGACCCAAACTTCCACATCCAACACTACGAGACGTGGATGACGATGCAAGGGCAGGCGGATGCCACTCTCTGTCAAGCTTTCAGCCTGACCCTCATGGGGTCAGGGTTTGAGTGGTTCCGAAGTCTGAGGCCGGGAAGCATCTCGTCTTTCCGGGCCTTACGAGAGGCTTTCCTTGCTCGATTCGCCACCTTTGTGGTACAAAAGAAGTCAAAGACCCACCTCCTCTCCATCCGGCAGGCGAGAGACGAAACGTTGAGACAATACCTCACTCGCTTCACCGAGGAGTCTCACAAGGTCGAGGGGTTCGATGACAAGAATGCCATCACGGCAATCACCGAAGGAGTTCGCACGAGCGACTTCCCGCGAGACATGGCGGAGCTAATATCGAGGGCCCGCACGTATATGGGAATCGAGGACTATCTCGATGGCCGTGACGGCCGGAAGTCAGGGGGGCAAGGTGGTCGCCGCCGCGACGACCAAGGCGAAGATCGTCCCGACCCTCGAAGGAAGAGGAGCAAGGGAGGCCAGGCCCCTAACGGTCGCTCCCTCCCCGGGCCGAGATCGTCACACGTCGATAGCTTCTGAACGTTGTCGACGTTCACCCCTCTGAACACCCCACAAGAGCGAATCCTAGCTCTACACTGCGACAAGCTAGGAAGTCCGACTCCTCTCACAAAGGATCCCGCGAAGAGAGATCGAAACAAGTTCTGCGAGTACCACCAAGATCACGGGCATCTGACGTCTGAGTGTTATCAACTCAGGCGTCAGATCGAGGCCCTGATTCAAGACGGGAAATTAAAAGAGTATGTCCTCAGAATGGTCGGGACGGCCGCGGCGCACGGTGAGCGCCCACGGCAAGAAAGGAAGGGTCCGCCGACGGTGACCGTCACAGACCAAGTGGCGAACCAAGGACCGGAGAGCTCGCAACTGCACGTTGTGGGCTCAATCATGGGCGGCCCAGAGTTCGGGGACTCGAGCACGCAAAGGAAGAAATACGTGCGCGAAGTTTCCCAATGGAAAATAGCGCACTACATCAACCACACGTACGAGGCTCCTCCTCCGGCCCCGTTTGAGTCCATGTTCTTCATCGGCCAAGAGGCGGCGCGTGTGCTCCACCCGCACAATGACGCGATAGTCGTCTCCGCACCGGTCGCCAACAACCTCGTCCAGAGAATTCTAATCGACAATGGAAGCTCCGCCGACATAATCTTCAAATCGGCGCTGGACAGGATGAAGCTATCCGGAATGGGACAGACCCCGGCGTACAACATCATCATCGGCCGCCCGACTCTCAACCGGTTGAAGGCCATAACGTCTACCTATCACCTGATGATGAAGTTCCCGACTGAGAAGGGGATTGCCATCATGTTGGGAGACCAGTCGATGGCGAGGATGTGCTACATCCAAGGCGTGGACGGGAAAGGGAAGGCAAAGATGGTGAGCACCATCCTCTAGCTCGGTCAAGCTGCGGAAGCTGGTACTGCGGTAGAAGCCCGCTCCCGTTCTCGTTATGTCATTTTATTTCCGGTTTTAAGACAATTTCAAATTTCAAGTACGGCCAACGGCCTGGGAATGTAATTTTTTACTATTTCAACATTATAATTTGATTATGTTTCGCTTCGACACCTTCACCTTATTGTATTACAATTTCTCGTCTCCTCTACGAGCACCAAAGAAACTCGGGGGGCTAACGGGGATAAAATGAGGATAACAAGCTCATTTTTCACAAACTCATTTTTTCACGCGGCACACTCGCGCAATAACACGTTTTACGCGCCGAAAGGTAGCGAAACGTCAACAAATCGGATCCGCGCACCGGACCTCCGACCCTCGCGCGACGCTTTCGCACGACTCCACGTTTCACGCGCCGAAAGGTAGCGAAACATCAACAAATCGGCTCCGCGCACCGGACCTCTGACCTTACATGCACGAACCGACGTTTCACGCACCGAGAGGTAGCGAAATGTTGATAAGTCGGATCCGCGCTCCGTACCTCCGACTCTGCATGTATCCCGCGCGGCGCTCCCGCGCGATTCAACGCCTCGCATTCCGGCGTCGGTTGATCACATCCGCGCACCGGATCGTTGGTCTTGGCAGCCCACCCATGGTGCGATGTGCGTACCAAATAGTACCACACTCCCTGGGAATCACGCTCGCCTCAAACCCGTTCCGGCGCACGACACGCACGCCGATAGGTAGCGTACGCGCCGACAATTGGGCACGATAGTGGTTCAGCTCACACACGCCGATAGGCTGCGAGTCACAAATGAATGATGTAAATTTGCACCCGCTCGACGAAACTGGTTTAGCCAGCGTCCGTGGAAAACCTCGCCGACAGGTGCGGCACTAAGCCGTGCAGACCGGTTACGCTAGATATAGTAAGCCGGGTTCATAAGACACACACTAAACGGATTGCGCAAATCGATCACGCTAAGCACGGCGAGTCGAGAAAATTAGACGCATAATGAATGAGAAAAGCTTTAACCAAAGCAAATAATGTTGTATGAACATCCCATCGAGGAAAATACGAAAATATGGCAAATATCTAACGAGAGAAATCATAAGCGAATGCCTGAAAGGAAAAAATAAAAGAGAGCGCTAAACAAGTGCGCAGAAAACCGAAACAAAACTAGTCGGAACCAAAGTCGATGTGATCTTCATCGTTCTCAGGAAAAGGAATGCCCGACCCGCTAGGGGCCCTTCCGTCGGCCGAGCGATTCGCCGACTGGGCCGCCTCGGGAGGGACCCGGGGATAAGAGTCGTCCACTGGTGGCACGTCGTCCAAAGGAGGAAACATGCCGTCGAAAAAAGAGAAAGTGATCCGAGAGACGCATTCTCCCTCGCGGTCGTATCGCGAAGCCGTACGGCCGCCGCGTGACGAGCCTCCTCTAAAGCGATGTCCCAGTCGTCCTCTAAGTCCATCTTGGTCCGTACGGCATCGTCCCTCTCCTCGACAAGGGCTTGCATCTCCGCCTCCAGAGAGTCCCTCTCCCTCTCCGCCTTGACGGGAGAGATCTCGCTCGCCGAAAGTCGGGCTTGGACGATCTTCAACTCCTCATCCCGACCAGAGAGTGACGCCTGGAGGTTCCTCGTTTACCCTAGGAAAGTGTCGGCAGATTGCTCTGCTTTCTCTCGGGACGCCTGTTCGGCCGCCCGCAGCGACTTCTCGACGACCAGCTCTGCACTCAAGCGGGCCACCTCCTCACGGGTCCGCCTCGACTCCTCTTCAAGCGCCTGAAACTCCTGGGTGGTCCGAACCCCTGCCAAAGCGGCAGCATGACCAGCAGTCGCGTTCTCCATGTCTGTTTTCATGATGTGCATCCGCCGCAGCAAATCCCGAAGGATGCGATCGCCCCGCTCTTGGCGCGCAAGCATCTGCAAGAAGGAACGGCACGCACACGATCAGAGTAAAACATCGCAATTAACAAACAACGACAAGACATGCCTTTCGAGCATCGCTGATCCCGTTCCGGAAGTAGTCAAGGTCACTTGTCGTAAGTAAACCCTTAAAATCTCTCAGGGGAGTCTCGAGGATTCCTTGGGAGCATCAACCCCTCCACTCTGCCGCTTCCGCTAGAAGCATCGAGTCTATGCCGTCCTGCACCGCCGACGCGTGGACACGCTTCGCACGAGGAGATGTCCCGGCATGGGCCGAGGACGACGGTCGTTTGCCGAGTGAGTTCACCTCCTGTCGAGCGCGCCCGGGCGACCATGTGAGAGGGGCCGAGCCATGCGAACGGGCCACGGTCGTAGCTTTGCCCGATGATTGCGACCCGGAGTGCCTCGCATGGGATCCGTCCCTCGCCATGGTATCTGCCATAAGAAGCATGAAACGGTTAGAGCAAGATCGCAAGACGCAGCAAAAGCACAAGTAACGCTAAGACATGAGAATGTTCGGTACCCCCCGCGGCAAGCATAGGGGCAGAGGAGTCCCCCGCCTCGCACCCAAGGTCCGGTGGGGCCCCGTCGTCAAGAGAATAGAAATGATACCCCTCCTTGCTCGCCGCAAACCACCCTATGGTCACCATCAGATCCCGGGATTCAAACAGCGTCCCGTGTCGCCTGGAATCTGGCACCGTCGTAATCACGCGTGCGAGTTCGGAGTCACGAATGGCATAGTCGGCCGGAAATTCGGCCACGGGCCCGAAGACAAGGGGGCCGCCCCGAAGGCGGACTCTGACACCCACACGTAAGGGTATCGATACTTCTGGTTCACCCGGGTTAGCACGGTAAAGCGCTCGCGGTGAAGGACCTTGTAGAGGCCCGGTTTCCCCGAGAAGCTGTGAACGGACACAAGATTTCGAACGTCGTCGGTAGTGATAGCTCTTTTCTTTGCCCTGTAGAACATCATGTGACAAGCTGCCACCAAACGATAGAAAGACGGAGACATCTGAGACGCGTGCACGCCCAACCGAACCAGGAGGTCGTGGATCACTGGTGGAAAAGGTAGTCTTAGGCCACCACGAAGGCTCTCCTCGTGGATGGCGGCGTATCCTTTCCGCGGGCGAGTAGGGAGATCCCCGGGCATGGGCCGCAGAAGTGAGACGGACGGCGGAATGTCATAGCGCTTCCTCAGGTTCCCGAAACTAGCAATGGAGAGAGAACTCAGGATATCGAGACCCGAGCAGTCGAAGCTACCAAGGATTGCTGACTCGCCGACGAGAAAAGTTAAAGCCCGGCTCTCCTCAAGAGCGGTCGCACTAAGCGTCTCGGTTGCCGAAGGACAAGGGTGAACAAGCGTACCTTGGCCCCCTCCCCGGAGAACGCTCTCTGGCCTCGGCTGACGGGCCACGTCACGCTCCACGGTGGCCGAGAGGTCGGCCTCGTGCGCATCTGGGCCGCCCAAAGCCCGCTCCTCGCGAACGCTTTCCATTGGGTCGGGCCCGTCATCCACGTCGCGCGCGCACAAATCGGCCAGAAGGCCCCCTCCGCATCCACGCTCGCTCAGGTTGGGCTGGGCCTCGGCCGCTTGCGCAGCCCATTCGGCCAGGAGCAGCTCCCCGCGCATGCGCGGCCTGGACTCGTGGCTCCCTCCACGTGGGCCGGCCCTAGAGCACCCTCGCGAGCGCACAGCCCTACGGTTTGCTGGGCGCCGCTCCTCTCTCCTGAGCGGTCGGCGCCTCCGGCGCGCGTGCTGCATAGGCCTGCCTTGTCAAGACCGCCTAGGCCGGAGGCCGTCTCGGCCAAGTCGTCTCGCCCGGAGTTCCCCTCGCCCAGACTGCCTCGGCCGCAGTTCGCTTCGCCAAGGGCGTCTCGCCCGGTGCTCGCGCCCCCGAGGAAGCCTCGCCCGGAGCTCGCTTAGTCGAGGAGGTCTCGCCCGGAGCTCGTCCGGTCGGGGAGGTCTCGCCCGGAGCTCGTCCGGCCGAAGGAATCTTGCCCGGTGTTCGCCTGGTCGAGGAAGTCTCGCCCGGAGCTCGTTCGGTCGAGGGGGTCTCGCCCGGCGTTCGCGTCCCCGAAGGATTCTCGCCCGGGGCCCGCGTGGTCGAAGAGATCTCGCCCGGAGCCCGACCGGTCGAGGGACCCTCGCCCGGGGCTCGCGCTGTCGAGGTCGTCCCGCCCGGGGCTCGCGTGGTCGAGGCCGCCTCACCCCGGAGATGGCGCAGACAGGGCCGGCTGGCCCGGGACCCGCCTCGGCCGATGGCCCCTCGCCCGGCGCTGGTTCTCCAAGGCCCGAGGCCTCCCCCTCGGGCGAAGTCCCCCCGGGCGGCGTGCCGTGTTCGTTGGGGACCACCCCCTGACGCACCTCGCCCGACGCCGGACTCCCGCGGCCGGGGACGCCCTCGGTTGGCTCTGCCGTCCCGGCCGGGGCACGTTGGCCGTCCTCGCCCAATAGCCACGCCTCCATCAGTCCAAGATCGTCGCCAGTGATGTTGGTTGTCAAATCCCCAGAAAAACCCAATCCCGCTGTTGGAGGAGCTCGCGAATTAGGGGGCGACAGGTGGAATTGGTTCCAAAAGGATTCCAAATTTTCGTGTGAATCATGGAAGTAGATGGAGAAGTCGTTTTCAGGGGACCCACCCACTGACGGTTGGCTAGGGGACCCCATCGACACGTGGAACAAAACAGAAAGAGAAGAAACAAAATATAATAATAAAAAAAGAGAAGGGAGAAAGAAGCCGTAGGCCCATACCTATCCAAAGGATGGCGCGTCGACGGTTCGGAAAGGTCGCAGGAATACGTTTAAGTTTGTCACACGGGCTTCGTCCGATGACAAACTCGGGGGGCTAATGTTGTCGGCCCGTTCCAGGTCGATAGCACCCACGGGGGCCCGAGGAAACCCCCCCCCCCCCGGCCAACGGCCGGGCCATGGCCAAGAGGCCAAAGACCGGTCCACCAGGGCTCGACCTCCATTTGGCCACCCGAGCTCGACCTCCACTCGGCCGCCCGAGCTCGGCCTCCGCTCAGCCGCCCAAGCTTGGCCTCCACTCGGCCGCCCGACCTCTACTCGGCCAAAGGGGTCTTCAAACCACACCTATAAATACAAGGGCCCCTCCCTTGGTCTAGGTAATCCGAATTTGAGTACTGAAACGCTGTCGAACTCATACCTCGCTCATTTCTCTCAAGTCTCGGCCTCTAAACACTTAAACCCTCTATATCCACCTCAATCCTACTAATGTTGAGCGTCGGAGAGGTAAACAGAGGCAACCCCTCTTTTTCCCCTTTGTAGTTCACACATCTCTGCTTGTTTTTCAGGTGCTTGGACGAGATAGACACTACTGACAGCTAAGGGACGACTTGGGATACCAAGTCCGACACGCTCGAGTCAAGACGAGACCACTTGGTCCGGCCTTGGGTCTAACCGCCTTTGATTCCTAAATCGTTGTCTGAAAAACTGCGACAACACTGTCATCTTTCATTGGACCCTTGGCGCGGCGGTTCCCGTTAGTTGGGGCTACCTGGGGATGTTTCGCCGAGAGCTTAGTCGCTGTCTCAGGTCATTGCCACGCTCATTGCATTGGGCGGTAAGATGATCCCTGAGATCTGAGCTTTCCGCACGGAGGCACAGGCTTCTTCTGAGACGGCGCTCTCTTCGCGTGCCCTGACTTTTCGCAATATTCTCTCTCTGACCAAGTCGGTCATTGGCCAAACATCAGGAGTTCTCCTCTTGGGAGGCCGTAGGTACATTCCTTGTCTTGGGTGAGGGATCTGAAGGACCACCTTCATTCACAACGGGGAGTTCCCCGTCGTTTGTGAGAGAAGTCTCGATATCCTCCTAATCATAGAGCCCTCGTAATTTGGATCGTGGTGTGACTTTCCTCATTGAGGTTCTTGGGATCCCCGTTGGGGATCACCGTGTTATGCATAGGTTGTTTTGCAGCCAGTCAGCTGTGGTACCTCGCATTCTTTGCCTTTAGTCGGTGGATATTATCCTCTAACTCCACGATGTGGTCATCTCGGCTATCTTCAAGGAGCGACTCTTCGTCATCATGCGCTCGGGAGCGCAAAAAATATTTTTTTTGCTCCCAACAACATTATCGGGGTTGTTGATGCCCTCAGAACGTATGGGTGGTTGATTACTTGTTACGGGTCTGTCTCGGCCCGGTAGAGCGGCGACGGCCGCAATAGCGGCCATCCTAGGATTCCCCCGGCACATGGCCGACTCAGAGCCGGCGCTCGCCCACGGCCGACCCAGAGCCGGCGCTCAGCCACGGCCGACTCAAAGCCGGCGCTCGGCCGGCCGACTCAGAGCCGGCGCCCGGCCATGGCCGATCCAGAGCCGGCCTTCGCCTCTATGGCCGACTCAGAGCCGGCCTTCGCCTCCATGGCCGACCCAGAGCCGGCCTTCGCCCGGCCATTGCCGACCCAAAGCCGGCCTTCGCCTCCATGGCCAACCCATAGCCGGCCTTCGCCTCCATGGCCAACCCAGAGCCGGCCTTCGCCCGGCCATGGCCGACCCATAGCTGGCCTTCGCCTCCATGGTCGACCCAGAGCAGGCCTTCGCCTCCATGGCCGACCCAGAGCCGGCCTTCGCCTCCATGGCCAGCCCAGTGCCGGCCTTCGCCCGGCCATGGCCGACCCAGAGCCGGCCTTCGGCCAAAGGGATGCCCAAAATGCCCCTTGATCGCCTATAAATACCGAGGTCCTTCCCCTGGTCCAGGTAATCCGAATTTGAGTACTAAAACGCTGTCGAAGTCGTACCTCACTCATTTCTCTCAAGTCTCGTCCTCTAAACACCTAAACCCTCTACAATCTACTAATGTTGAGCGTCGGAGAGATAAACAGAGGCACCCCCTCTGTTTCCGCAATGTAGTTCATCGTTACTTTCTCCTGCAGGACCAACGACGAACGAGGCAAATACCAATCACAGCTAAGGGAAGACTCGGGATACCGAGTCCGACACGCTAGAGCCCGAACGCGACCACTTGGTCCGGCCTTGGGTCGAACCGTTTGGGGCTCCTAAATCGTTGTTCGAAAACGAGCGACAACATTTTGGCGCTAGAAGGAGGGGACCACCGACCTTAGCACGCTCTCCCTTCCATTCCTCACTTTCACTACATCTACGACTCTCGAAAGAGGAGTCACATTCCCACGACCTCCGTTGGCACTCGAGCGACGAGCTCGAGGTACGGTCTCCGAAGCCTCGCTCACCGTCTTGAAGGGCAACCTCGTGATAACGAGAGCCAGCCCCAAGACCCGTTGAACGACCCCGAGGCCATGCTCCGAGAGGACACGGCCCGGTGGCTCGCGGAGCTTCTAGACCGTCCCGGCGTCGTCGGCTCGTTCATCGCCAATCTCCTCGGCTACGACGTCGAGGATAGGTCCGCCCGAGATGACTCCGACGCCGACTATGTGGGGGAGTCAAGGACCGATGAGGCAACGCCAAGGCTCGCTCCGTCGCGGCCCGAGAGGGCGAACGGCGACTTGACCGGACCGGCGCGGCAGCAGGC
The DNA here is from genome assembly GCF_054948205.1 of Urtica dioica subsp. dioica. Lineage (NCBI taxonomy): Eukaryota > Viridiplantae > Streptophyta > Magnoliopsida > Rosales > Urticaceae > Urtica > Urtica dioica. Next base: position 49,355,606 of record NC_142763.1, read on the forward strand.
ACGCTCATGTTCCCGGGGACTCGCCCCTTCGGTTTCAAGAGGCGGCCAGACATGGCCCCTCGGCGAGGAGAGAGCGACTCTGGTGGACGATGGGGTCGATAGCCGAAGCGCTGGCCGGATGGTCCGACCAAGGGCGACCTCGCCCCGCCGCGCGCGGAGTGTGGACCTTAGAGAGCATTTGACGGCGCAGAGAAACTCCCGAGGGGAGGATCTCCGCCAGAGACTCAATTCTCGGAGGGACGCTCTCCCCGCCACGACTCTCGGCCGACCTCAGGCCAACACCGAGGACCAAGCGTCCAACGAGCGCCAACAGGTCACTCCCGCGGTCACGGCGGTCAGCCCAACTAACGAGCTTGACATGGTCATGATGATTCAAAGCCTCCAGAATCAAATCATCGAAATGAGGGAATCTGGGAGGCAAAGGCCTTACGGAGGGATCGAGGAGTCATACTCTCCCTTCGCCGCTCAAATCCTCGCGCAGCCTTGCGTGGGGAACTTCAAACTACCGTCCATCCCTCCCTACGACGGACGGACGGACCCAAACTTCCACATCCAACACTACGAGACGTGGATGACGATGCAAGGACAGATGGACGCCACCATCTGTCAGGCCTTCAGCCTAACCCTTACGGGGTCGGGCTCTGAGTGGTTCCGAAGTCTGAGACCGGGAAGTATCTTGTCCTTCCGGGCCTTGCGGGAGGCTTTCCTTGCGCGATTCGCCACTCTCGTGGCGCAAAAGAAATCAAAGACCCATCTCCTCTCCATCCGGCAAGGGAGAGACGAGACGTTGAGACAATACCTCGCTCGTTTCACCGAGGAATCTCACAAGGTCGAAGGGTTCGACGACAAGGACGCAATCACGGCAATCACCGAGGGAGTTCGCACGAGCGACTTCCTCAAGTCTATTGTTGGAAAAGTCCCGCGGGACATGGCGGAGCTAATGTTGAGGGCTCGCACGTATATGGGTATCGAGGACTATTTCAATGGCCAAGACGGCCGGAAGGCAGGGGGCAGGGTAGTCGCCGCCGCGACGACCAAGATGGAGATCGCCCCGACCCTCGAAAGAGGAGGAACAAGGGAGGCCAGGCCCCTAACGGTCGCTCCCTCCCCGGGCTGAGACTATCGCATGTCGATAGCTTCAGAAAGTTCTCGACATTCAACCCCCTGAATACTCCGCAAGAGCGGATCCTGGCTCTGCACCGTGACAAGCTAGGAATTCCAACTCCTCTCACGAAGGATCCCGCGAAGAGGGATCGAAGCAAGTTCTGTGAATACCACCAAGATCACGGGCATCTGACGTCCGAATGTTACCAACTCAAGCGTCAGATCGAGGCCCTGATACAAGATGGGACATTGAAAGAATATGTCCTGAGAACGATTGGGACGGCCGCGGCGCACGGAGAACGCCCGCCGCAAGAAAGGAAGGGTCAGGCGACGATAACCGTCACGGATCGAGCAGCAATTGAAGAGCCGGAGAGCTCGCAACTGCACGTTGTGGACTCGATCATGGGCGGCCTGGAGTTCGAAGACTCGGCCACGCAAAGGAAGAAGTATGTGCGTGAAGTTTCCCAAGGGAAAATAGCGCACTACATCAACCACATGTACGAGGCTCCTCCTCCGACCCCATTCGAGTCCATGTTCTTCACTGGCCAAGAGGCGGCGCGAGACCTCCACCCACACAACGACCGATAGTCATCTCAGCCCCGATCGCCAACAACCTAGTCCGGAGAATCCTAATCGACAATGGAAGCTCCGCCGATATAATCTTCAAGTCGGTGCTGGACAGGATGAAGCTATCCGGAATGAGACCGACCCCGATCTCGACTCCACTCTTCAGCTTCTCCGGGGAGAGGGTCATGACGGAGGGAACCATCGATCTCCCGGTCACCTTCGGGACACCGGGGGAGCTCGAGGACACCCACATTGTGTCGTTCCTGGTCGTGGACAAACCTTCTGCTTACAACATCATAATCGGCCGCCCGACCCTCAATCAGTTGAAGGCCATTACGTCCACTTACCACCTGATGATGAAATTCCCGACTGACAAGGGAATAGCCATGATGTTGGGAGACCAATCGATGGCGAGAATGTGCTACATTCAAGGCGTGGACGGGAAAGAAAAGGGAAAGATGGTGAGCACCGTCTTCCAGCTCGGGGACAAGCTCCCATGCAAGATAGATGAAGGAGGCACCTTCGGAGAGCTGGACCAAAGGGACGATGTCGAGCGTCAAAAGGTGGAGACACCGGACGACCTCGTTCCCATCGTGTTGGACGATGCCAAGCCTGACCAAGTAGTCAAGGTAGGCGCCCAACTCCCGTCTGAACTCCAAACTCAGCTCGCCGCCTTCCTCCGCGAGTACAAAGATGTCTTTGCGTGGACACACGCCGACATGCCAGGGATCGACCCCGAGATAATGGTTCACCGCCTCAACAATGACAAATGAGTGGCTGAGCGCGTTCAACCGCGACGGACGTTCAACGGAGAGAGGTACCAAACCATTGGTGAAGAGGTTGACAAACTTCTCGCCGCCGACTTCATCAGGGAGGCGGAACACCCCAAGTGGGTGTCCAATGTGGTGATGGTAAAGAAGCCAAACGGGAAGTTGCGGATCTGTATCGACTACAAAGATCTCAACAAAGCCTGCCCGAAAGATAGCTTCCCTCTCCCGAGGATCGAGCAACTTGTGGACGCTACGGCGGGCCACGAGTTGTTGAGCTTCATGGACGCCTACTCAGGCTATAATCAGATCCGCATGCACGAGCCGGATCAGATCAAGACCACCTTTGTTATGAACCACGGACTCTACTGCTACAAGGTCACGCCCTTTGGCCTCAAAAACGCGGGAGCAACGTATCAAAGGTTGGTGAACCGAATGTTCGCCAATCAAATTGGCAAAACTATGGAGGTCTACGTGGACGATATGCTTGTCAAAAGCCTCAAGCCTCAAGCCTCAAGATGAAGCTATAAGATGAAGCTCAACCCCAACAAGTGCACCTTTGGGGTCGAGTCCGGAAAATTCTTGGGCTACATGGTTAGCCGCCGCGGGATCGAGGCTAACCCTGAGAAGATTAGGGCGATCTTAGAGATGAGGTCGCCGCAAAAAGTGAAAGAAGTTCAGAGTTTGACGGGAAGGATCGCCGCCCTGACGCGATTCGTTTCCAAGGCCACCGATAGGTGCCAACTGTTGTCGGTCGTTTTCGGGAAACCGGAAATCTAAAAACAATTTGAGACCGACCGGGCATCGCCGGCCGGATCACCCAACGGGCCCCGACCGCCTAGGCCCATGCGCGCCCCGTGCCCTGCAAAACATGCGCACCCGCGCCCTGCCGGCCATGCGCGCCCCGCGCCCTGCCGGAGATGCGCGCCCGTGCCCTGCCTGCCATGCGTGCCCGCGCCCTGCTGGCCATGCGTGTCCCGCGCCCTTCCGGCCATGCGCGCCCTGCCGGACATGCGCGCGCGTGCCCGGCCGGCCATGCGCACCCTGCGCCCTACTGGCCATGTGCGCCTGCGCCCTGCCGGCCATGCGTGTCCCGCGCCCTGCCGGCCATGCGTGTCCCGCGCCCTATCGGCCATGCACGCCTGCGCCCTGCCTGCCATGCGCGCCCCGGGCCCTACCGGCCATGCTTGCATGCGCCCTGTCGGCCATGCGCACCCGCGCCATGCCGGACAACCGCGCCCCGCGCCCTGTCGGCCATGCGCACCCGCGCCATGCCGGACAACCGCGCCCCGCGCCCTGCCGGCCATGCGTGCCCGCGTCTTGCCGGCCATGCGCGCCCCGCTCCTTGCCCTTCCGTGGGATTCCAAGTGGGTCGGCCCATGGCCTTCCCCACTCCTATAAATACCATCTCTCACTTGAGGGGGAACACACATCTTTCTCCCAAGAGAATTTCCTGGAGAACATTTTCTCTACATTCTCACCTCCGGCCTGCGCATGCCCTACGCCGCCGGCCCGTGCATGGCCTGTGTCGCCGACCGTGCGCGCCCTGCGCCGCCGGCCGTGCACGCTTCGCGCCCCCGGTTGTGCGCCCCGGGCCGCACGCGCCCTGCGCCCCGCGCAGTCAGCTGCGCGCGCCCTCGGCCGCACAACCAAGGCCACGTGCGCCCTGCTCCCGCGCAGTCGGCCGCACGCGCCCTCACGCCTCCGGCCCGCGTGCTCTCCTCGCGCCCCGGCCCTCCGGCCCGCGTGCGCTCCCTGGGCCCCGGCCCACGTGCGCTCCCCGTGCCCCGGCCCTCTGGCCTGTGTACGCTCCCCGCGCCCCGGCCCTCCAAGCTGCGCGCGCTCCCGCGCCTCGGGCGTCCCGGGTCACGCGCGCTCCCTTGCCCCCGGCCGTTCCGGCCCGTGCGCGTTCCCGCGCCCCGGGCGTCCCGGCCCGCGCGCGCTCCCGCTCCCCCGGCCGTCCTGGGCCGCGCGCGCTCCCGCGCCCCCGGCCGTCCCGGCCCGCGCGCGCTCCCACGCCCCGGGCGTCCCGGCCTACGTATGCCCCATCGCCCCGGCCGAGCGCCTCTGCTGCCTCGGCCGGGCGCCCCTGCTGCCCCAGCCGAGCGCCCCTGCTGCCTCGGCCGGGAGCTCTTGCCGCCTCGGCCGGGTGCCCCTGCTGCCTCGGCCGGGTGCTCCTGCTGCCCCGGCCGAGCGCCCCTGCTGCCTCGGCCGGGTGTTCCTGCTACCCCGGCTGAGCGCCCCTGCTGCCTCGACCGGGTGCTCCTGCTGCCCCGGCCGAGCGCGCCTGCTGCTTCGGCCGGGTGCCCCTGCTGCCTCGGTCGAGCGGTCCCAACGCCTCGGCCGAGCACGCCTGCTACCGGACACGCCGCGCCCGGCCAAGTCCCGCGCCCGACGCGCCCCACGCCCATCCAGACGACACGCCCCGCGCGCCCGGCGTGCCCCGGGCGTGATGCCTCGCGTGCCCCGCTCCCGGCCACCCGGTGGGCCTCAACGGGCTTGCCCAAGGCCTCTCTCCACAACTATAAATACCCCCCCTTGGGGAAGGAAAAATCATCCTGATTCATTCCAACAAATCCCAATTCTCTCACAACACTTCTCACTCGAGAATTCTCTCCTCTCCCGCCCTTTTGTGATATTTCCAAGAGCGCGCGCTCCTCCTCCCTCGGCTCATAAATACAAGGACCCCCCTCCACCAGAGGGAGCACGCTCCTTTTCTGCGACCCGAGCCTCCGCAGTACACACTGCTCTCCAGCTTCTTGGCCATTGAGCTAGAACTCCGAGCTACGAGGCAAGCGACCCCTCTAAAGTCTTCACTAGAAGCTACGAGCCGGGTCCTACTCTAAAGCCTTGGATTCTCAAGCCTCCGAGCCCAAGATAGCCCTCAATACACAAATTGAACTACGTTTTGACCTGATTCCGACTAAAGGGTACGTAGGCAGCCAACCTTTGGCACGGTCACACCCTCCAAAACACACCTCAGGGTCTGGAGGGTGCAGCTCGGTCTACGAGCTCCCCTTTTTTGCCCGGGCACGGTCACTTGGATCGAACCGCCCGAGGTATCTAATCGTTGTTCTTTTTCGTGCGACAACACCAACCGTTTTTCAAGGCACTGAAGAAGACCGATGGGTTTGTATGGACGGAGGAGTGCGAGGAAGCGTTCCACGAAATGAAAGCCTATTTGACCTCCCCCCGTTCCTCGCGAAGCCGAAGGATGGCAAAACCTTGTACATTTACCTCGCAGTTTCCGATAGGGCCGTGAGCGCGGTTCTCATACGCGAAGAAGACAAGGTGCAATGGCCGATTTACTACGTCAGCAAAGCGCTACTCGACGCCGAGACCCGATACCCGGAAATTGAGAGATTGTCCATCACCCTTGGCATGAGCGCGAGAAAGCTCCGGCCCTACTTCCAAGCGCACCCCATCATGGTGCGCATGGGACACCCCATCGAGAAGGCCTTGCAAAAAGGGACCTCTTCTCGAATGGCCATATGGTCCCAGGAGCTGGGCGAGTACAGGGTCGAGTTCCAGCCGAGAACCACCATCAAGGGCAAAGCCCTCGCCGACTTCATAGCTGAATTCACAAGTGCACGCTAAACTGACGAGGGAGACAAAGGTAGCGAGAACAAGGAAGACAAGGAGAACGACCACAGCGAGTCGTCGAAGAAGAGGACCAACAGCCCGATAGGGCCGGTCTGGGACTTGCACGTAGATGGCGCGTCAAACGCCCGGGGGGCTGGCGCCGGCGTTGTGCTCACAAATCCCGATCAAGAAAAACTGAGATACGCCCTGCGGTTCGAGTTCAAGGCTTCCAACAACGAGGCGGAGTACGAGACTCTGATCGTTGGCTTGGAGCTAGCGAACAATCTAGGCATCCGAAACCTGCGCATCCACTGCGACTCGCAGTTGATTGTGAACCAGGTTAGGGGCGACTACGCCGCTAAAGAGCCAAACATGATCGCGTACTTGTCCAAGACCCAAAAGAACCTAGAGGCCCTATCATGGTTTGAGATCGTCTAAGTTCCCCGAGAAGTGAACATCGACGCTGACTCCCTGGCTCGCCTCGCCTCCGGGATAGACGAGGAGGGAGAAGGCAGCGTCCCGATAGAAGTATTGACCCGACCCTACGTCTCGAGAGACGACATGGGGGTAGTTGACGAGACTCCGCCCCCCTCGTCGATGACGCCGCTCGTGGAAGAGGCCAAAAAGTTGAGAAGCTTGGCGCCGAAATACACAATGAGGGAAGACATCTTGTTCAAGAGAGGCTACTCCATGCCACTCCTCCATTGCTTGACCGAAGTCGAGGCGAAGAAAGCACTCCGCAAAGTGCCCGAACGGGCGTGCGGAAACCATGCCGCAGGACAATATTTGGCATTAAAGCTCCTAAGGCTCGGATATTTTTGGCCAACCTTAAAAAAGGACTCCCACGAGTGGGCCAAAAAATGCGAAAAATGTCATAGGTTCGCCCACATCCCGCGCCAAGCGTTGGCCCCGCTATGCCCGATCGTTGTGCTGCGACCCTTCGTGAAATGGGGAATCAACCTCTTCGGTGAGCTGCCCATGGCCCCGAGGCAATACAAGCATGCGATCGTGGCAATCGATTATTTCACGAAGTGGGTAGAGCCCGAACCCTTAGCAAAGATCACCGAGGCAAACACGAAGAGCTTCATCTGGAAGAACATTGTCTGCCGCTTCGGGATCCCCGCGTCGATTGTGACCGACAACGGAAAGCAATTTGACAACGCGCGCCTCCGAGACATGTGCGGGAAATTGGACATTAGCAAGACTTTCTCTTCTCCCCGTCATCCGCAGGCCAACGGTCAAGTCGAGGCGGTCAACAAAACGATCAAGGAGAACTTGAAGAAGAAGCTAGAAGAAAGAAAGGGGCTTGGGCCGACGAGCTTCCCACGGCCTTGTGGGCGTACCGGACCACCGCACGAAACGCGACCGGCGAAACCCCTTTCGCCCTCCAGTTCGGCGTCGAGGCCGTGGTACCTGTGGAGACCAAGCTGCCGACCCTGCGAATCGAGGAGTATGAAGAAGCCGCCAACGACGACGCAATCAGGCTCGAGCTGGACCTCATAGATGAGAAAAGGGCGGACGCACTCTCCCGCCTCGCCGCACAAAAGAGAAAGCTCGAGAGGTACTACAATTCCAAGGTCAAGCTGCGGAAATTTGCCGATGGGAGCCTCGTCCTTAGAAGGGTGTTCCAAAACACTAGAGTGGAAGGGGCGGGAGTCTTGGGCCCCACCTGGGAAGGTCCATATGGCGTGCGCCGAGCCATCCACAACGGCACGTACGAACTCGAGAACCTGGAGGGACTCGTGTTCACGCACCCATGGAACGCGGAGCACCTGCAGCAATACTACCAATAGAAGCCCATTCCCGCCTACCTTATGTCTTTTTTCTTTATTTTTATCTTATTTTCGATTTTGGCGAAAGACGATTTAAAATTTCAAGTACGGCCAACGGCCTGGGAATGTAATTGTTGACTATTTCGACATGATAATTGAATTACATTTCACTTCAAAACCTTTATGCTATTGTATTATAATTTCTAGTCTCCTCTACGAGTACACAAGAAACTCGGGGGCTAATGAGGATGACAGGCACATTTCTCGCGCGACGCACTCGCGCGATTCCACGTTTCACGCGCCGAGGTAACGAAGCATCAATAAATCGGATCCGCGCACCGGACCTCCGACCCTCGCACGATGCTCTTGCACGATTCCACGCCTCACACACCGATAGACAGCGGGGTGTCAATGGATCACGTCCACGCATCGGACCGTCGATCCCGACAGTCAAAACCCAAAACATGACACGCGTACCAACAGGTCCCACGTTCATTGGGAACTGCGTCTACAACAAGCCTGTCCCGAGGCATAATGCATACACCGATAGGTAGCGTACTCTCCGGAAGATGGGCGTGACGGCCGCCCAACTCGCACACGCCGATAGGCAGCGAGTCGTGAATGGGTGACAAAGAGTCGCACCTGCTGGACGAAACTGGTCTAGCCAGCGTCCGCGTGAAACTTCGCCGACAGGTGTGGCAGTAAGCCGTGCAAACCGGTTACGCTAGGTATAGTAAGCCGGGTTCGTAAGACACGTACTAAACGAATTGCGCGAATTGATTACGTTAAGCATAGTAAGTCGAGAAAATAAGACGCATAATACGAAAGTAAACAGTATCGCATAAAGCAACTCAACGAAGAGAATACGAAAGTACGGAAAATGTCGAACGAAAGACAAACATTACAAGCATCCAAAGGAAACACAATGCAAGCGCTAAACAAGTGCGCGAAAGATAAAATAAAATTGGCTATTCCGAGCCAAAGTCAATCTGTTCCTCGTCACCCTCGGGACGAAAGGAGCCCGACCCACCGGTAGCTTCTCCATCAAACTGGCGGTTCGTCGACTGGGCGGCCTCTGCGGGGACTTGAGGGCGCGAGTCGTCCTCTGGCGGCTCATCATCCAAAGGAGGGAACATGGTGTCGAAGAAGGAAAAAGTGGTCCCGCGAGACACATTCTCCTTCGCGGCCGCGTCTCGGACCCGTATGGCCGCCTCGTAACGAGCCACCTCCAACGCAAGGTCCCAGTCATCCTCCAAGTCCGTCTTGGATCGCATGACATCCTCTTTCTCCTCGACAAGGGTCTGCACCTCCGCCCGCAAAGTATCCCTCTCTCTCTCGGCCGTGACTCGGGAGATCTCGCTCGCCGATTGTCGACCGTGGACGATGCTCAGCTCCTCGTCCCGACTCGAGAGTGCCGCCTAGAGCTTCTTCGTCTCATCTAAGAAGGTGTCGGCCGCCTGCTCCGCCTTCTCCGGGACGCCTCCTCGACCATGCGAAGTGATTTCTCAGCCGCCGATTCCCTGCGAACTCGCTCCAGCTCCTCCTCGAGCGCTTGAAACTCTCGGGCAATACGGACCCCCGCTAGGGCGGCAGCATGGACGGCCGATGCGCTCTCCTTGTCCTTCTCCATGATCTGCATGCGCCGCAACAGGTCCCGGAGAATGCGGTCACTTGGCTCTTGGCGTGCGAGCATCTGTGGAGACAAGTGATATACGCATAATCGGAATAAGCATAATGGTTACACATAAGACAAGCAAACGAGTCATACCTTTCAGGCGTCGCCGATCCCATTTTGGAAATGCTCAAGGTCGCTCGTCATCCGCAGACGCTTGAAATCCCGCAGGGAGGTTTCAAGGATCCCTCGGGAGCACTGGTCCCTCAGCTCCGCCGCCTCCGCTAGGAGCATTGAATCCATGCTGTCCGGCACCGCCTATGTGTGGGCACGCTTGTGGCCGGAGGGTGATCCGAAGGAGGTCGACGACGACGGTCGCTTGTTGGAAGAGATCACGTCGTTCCTCGCCCGCGATGGCGACCCCCCGCGGCGAGCCTCGGCTTGGGGACGAGCCGCGGTCGTAGCTTCGACGGTAGGTGCCACTCTCGGCACTCGTGCGCAAGTCGATGTCGGGCCATGGTATCTGCAAAAGAGAGAGGGCGTCAGTCGGGTAAAACATAGCAATAAGCATAAGACAACGAAATGTTCAATAATGCGAAACCATATGTATGGCTAGTACCCCCCGCGTTGGGGGGAGGGCCGGACGAACCCTCCGCCTCTGATTCAGGATCCTCTGCAACCTCCCCGCCGAGACAAGAACATGGAGGAGCATCGTCGCCGGGCACGAACCACCCAGTCCTCGCCATTAGGTCTGGAGACTCGAAAAGTGATCCTTGCCGTCTAGACTCCGGGACCGCCCTGATCACCAAGTCGAGCTCGGAGTCCTCGACGTCGCCTACCAGTGGGAAATCGGCCGCGGGACCGAAGGTGAGGGGCGCGACCCCGAAAGTTGACTCGGACGCCCACAACCAGGGGTATCTGCGCTTCGAAGCGACCCTGGTGATGATGGCTAGGCGCTTCCGATGTGATACCAAGTAGGAGCCCGGCCTCCCGGGGACCCCTCGCACCGTTATAAGGTCCTGAATGTCGTCCGCGGTGACGGCCCTCTTCTTTGCTCGATAGATCATCATGTGGCATGCCGCAACCACTTGATAAAAGAACGAGGACATCTGCGAAGCCTGTACCCCTAATCGAACCAGCAACTCATGTATGACCGGTTGGAAGGGCAACCTCAGCCCTCCGCGAAGACTCGCCTCGTGGATCGCGGCGTACCCCTTTCGTGGGCGAGTCGGAAGATCATATCGGGCAATGGTCTTAGGATCGACACGAACTCCGGGATATTGTAGCGCTTCCTCAGGCTCACGAAGCTGGCAATCGAGAGCGAACTCGGGACGTCAACGCCCGAGCAGTGAAGGTCTCCCCGTATGGCCGACTCTCCGATCGGGAAGGTTGAGGCTCTCGTTTCCTCCCGCGCGGTTGAGGAAAGTGCCGCCGCAGGTGTGACGTGATGGCTCGATGAGTCGCTCGAGCACTCGGCGTCTGGAGCGTTGCTCGGGCAGGGGGTGACCCCCTCACGGCCGCCCACTCAGGCCGGGCGGCTCCTCTCGACCTCGGCATGGTTGCCCGAGCGCGTGACTTGCTGCCGGCCATGGCCGTGCTCCCTCATGTGCGCGCGTCCAACCCAAGGACCCAACCCATCTCATGGCCGGGTGGTTCCTCCACGCGCAGGCCCGGCCCAGGAGTCCCCCGGCGTTCAGCGCACGCGTCCGGCCCGTCAGCCAGGCCCAGCTCTCGGCCAGTGGGGTCTCCGGCCCGCGAGCCCTACCCGGGCGTCCCTGCGCTCGCCCAAGACGCGTCCGGCCTAACCGCCCAGCCCGGCTCCCGGCCGGCTGGGCCTTCCTCGTGCGCGTCCAGCCCAGCGGCCCCGTCCGGCCCCTGGCCGGTTGGGCCTTCCTCGCGCGCGCCTGAACCAGTAGCCTAGCCCGGTTCCTGGCCGGCTGGGTCCTCACCACACAGGCCTGGCCCAGTTGGGCCTAGGGTTTGCCCAAGGGTCGGGTAGGCTGCCTCCCCTTGGTCGGTGCCACCTCTTGCCCTGCGCCAGCCCCTCCATGGGCAGCGTCACCCGGCGCCGGCGGCTCTCCAGCAGCACGCGTCATCGCCGCCTCCGGACAAGGCGTCCTCCCCGGCGTCGTCGTCCTCCGGCGCGTCTCCTCCAGCACCGGCCGCTCCCGGCGCGGCCTCCTCTGGCACGCGCACGCCGCCCAGGCCGCTTGTGGGTTGTTGGGCATCGTCCCCCAGCCTGGATGGGTCTCCCCCGATGCCTCCAACGGCGCCGGTGCCGCCCAGGGCCAAGGCGTCTCCTCCGGCGCATGAACAGTACCCCGCGTCCACCTGTCGGTGCTGGCCGTCTCCGGCACGCGCACCCTCTTCCTCACCGGCCAGCCACGCCTCCACCAAGGAGAGATCTTCCCCGATCATCTCAATAGCGTTAGTTGAATTCGACGAATGCCGTACATTGGAGATGGTTGAAGGGGGCGAAAATTGGGCCCAAAAATTATCGAAGTCTACGTGGTTGTCCCCGAACAAGTGAAGCAAGTCATCTTCAATGGTCTCACACCCCGATTGGCGGTCAATGGGGTCCATGGGCACGAATAACGAGACAAAAGTGATCGACGAGAAAAAATAATAATATTAAAAGGCGTCGGAACATATCTCTCGGCGACAGGCTACTCCAATGGGCCGACGTCAAACTTTGAGTTTACCACGCGACTTACACTCGATGATAAACTCGGGGGGCTAATGTTACTGGTCCGTCTCGGCCCTGTAGAGCGGCAACGGCCGCGATAGCGGCCGTCCTAGGATTCTTCCAGCACACAGCCGACTCAGAGCTGGCGCTCGGCCGCGGTTGACCCAGAGCCGGCGCTCGGCCACGGCCGACTCAGAGCCGGCGCTCGGCCATGGCCGACCCAGAGCCGGCCTTCGCCCGGCCATGGCCGACCCAGAGCCGGCCTTCGCCTCCACGACCGACTCAGAGCCGGCCTTCGCCCCCATGGCCGACCCAGAGCCGGCCTTCGCCCGGCCATGGCCGACACAGAGCCGGCCTTCGCCTCCATGGCCGACCCAGAGCCGGCCTTCGCCTCCATGGCCGACCAGAGCCGGCCTTCACCTCTATGGCCGGCCCAGAGCCGGCCTTCGCCCGGCCATGGCCGACCCAGAGCCGGTCTTCGCCTCCATGGCCGACCCAGAGCCGGTCTTCGGCCAAGGGGATGCCCAAAACGCCCCTTGGTCGCCTATAAATACCGGGGTCCTTCCCCTAGTCCAGGTAAATATGAATTTGAGTATTGAAACGCTGTCGAACTCGTACATCGCTTGTTTCTCTCAAGTCTCGGCCTCTAAACAGCTAAACCCTCTACAATCTACCTCAACCCTACTAATGTTGAGCGTCGGAGAGGTAAACAGAGGCACCCCCTCTGTTTCCCCTTAGTAGTTCATCGTTTCTATCTCCTGCAGGACCAACGACGAACAAGGCAAATACCATCCACAGCTATGGGAAGACTCGGGATACCGAGTCCGACACGCTAGAGCCCGAACGCGACCACTTGGTCCGGCCTTGGGTCGAACTGTTTGGGGCTCCTAAATCGTTGTCCGAAAACGAGCGACAACATTACTCATCTTTACTAGAGTCCGAGAAAGTCGAGCTTTCAGAAGAAAAGAAGAAGATGGATAGAAGGGATTTCAGGCTGTATGTCCAGAAGTCCCCTCCTTTTAGCGCCAAAATGTTGTCGAATGAAAATGAACAATGATTTAAAGCTTCGGGCGGTTAGATCCAAGGCCGGACCAAGTGGCCGCACCCGAGCCAAATGTGTGAACTTGAAAGTCTCGAGTTGGGTTTTCTCCACTCGGAGGGTTTCACGGAGAGGAGAATGGGTGAATAGGGGAAGTGACCGTACTTTTTGTGTAAATTGCCTATGTACCCGTATGAATAGGGATGAGGTCAGAACGTAGTTCAAGGCGTATATAACGCTGTATGAGATGCGGAGTCTGGAAGGTGTGCTCGATAGAGGAGGTGGAGCGCGGAGGACTCCTCAGTGACATCTCAAAACTCGGGGATCGAGTTACCCGAGAGAGAATGTGTCTTTTCTCTCTTTTGGAGACATGGAAGACTCTAAGTCAAGAGTTCCTTGCCGCGGTGGGCATGCAAGACACGTAGGTGATTTTCTGCCGAAAATGGTGGACCCGTCTAGTGTTCTAGACGCGTAGTGGATTTTTGGCATAAATCCCCGGAGCACGCTTCGGCTCTAGACTAAGTGCTCGGTCAGAAGAAGCGACGCTCAGGAGTCCCCGGTAGCGTTTCAGAATCTTTGAGAGCGAGAACTCTTGCAGAGGATGCTTCAGGCCAAAGATGGGATCCTAAAAAGTAGAGAGAATATTAAGTTTTCAAAGGAATGAAAGGGATGGATTACCCTTCATTGGGGAGTGGGAGGGCGGGGGAGTATTTATAGTAGTTGGAGGACCCTAAGAGGCCCTTAGATCGTCCATGTTGGACTGGAGAGCGCGCTTTCCTCAAAAGGACGAGTTGTGCGGGTGTTTGGCGCGCAGGGTGCTTTGCGCGGCGTACCTCGTGCTACGTGGATGGGGCGCTCTCTCCGGACGGCGCGTACGTGCGCATACTTACCCCAGGGTGCGTGCGTGCGCGTGTGTGCGCATGCTTCTCCAAAACTATAAATACCCCCCATTGGGGGAGGGATAGGCATCCAAATTCATCCCATTATTCACACATCTTTCTCCACTCGAGAACTCTCTCCTCTCTCGTGCTCTTGTGACATTCCAAGAGCACGCACTCCTCCTCCCTTGGCTCAGAAATTCAAGGACCCCCCTCCATGAGAGGGAGCGCGCTCCTCTTCTGTTCTCTCGCTTCTTGGCCCTTGAGCTAGAACTCCGAGCTACGAGGCAAGTGACCCCTCTAAAGTCTTCACTATAAGCTATGAGTCGGGTCCTACTCTAAATCCTTGGATTCTCAGCCTCCGTGCCCAAGATAGCCCCCAACACTTACTTTGAACTACGTTCTCACCTAATCCCAACTAACGGGTACGTAGGCAGCCAACCTTTGGCACGGTCACACCCTCTAAAACACACCTCGGGGTCTAGAGGATGCAACTCAGTCCACGAGTTCACATTTTTTTCCAGGGTGCGATCACTTGGTCCGGCCTTGGATCGAACCACCCGAGGTAATTAATTGTTGTTTATTTTTGTGCGACAACATTTTGGGGCTAGAAGTAGAAGACTTCCGGACTTATACAGCCCGAAATCCCTTCTACAGCTCGACCCCTTCTTCTTCGACTTGAGAAATACATGAGTGGTCAACCACCCGTTCGTTCTGAGGGCGTGAATAACCCCGAAAATGCAACTAGAGTGAAGAAATACTTCTTGCGCTCCCGAGCACAAGGCAATGAGGAGTCTCTCAACGACGAGAGCCACACTCCCTCGCCCCCTCCACCTCAGGACAGTCGGGACGACCGCATCCTCAAGATGGAGGAGAAGATCCGCCAACTAAAGGTAGCCAATGCAAGGTACCACCATCAACTGGCGGGCAAGGCACCTATGCAAGGAGTCCCCACGGGGAATCAGAGGACCTCATAGATAAGGGACATGACTATGACCCCGACTATGAAGGCTTGGAGATTTCGGCGGACGTCGAGACTTCTCTCACCAAAAACGGGGAACTCCCCGTTGAGATCGAAGCCAGTCCGTCGAACCCACTGCCTAAGACAAAGGCAATACCAATCTCCTCTCACGAAGAGACATCCCGAAGTTCAGCCCATGATCGACTAGGCCAAAGAGGTAATGTCAGGGAAGGTCCAACGACTCGATGAGTGAGGCGTGTGGCTTGAAGCTCACGCCCCCATACCACCGGGCCGGATCTTAGAGATCGGCTTACCGCCCAATGGAACGACCGTCGCGAGGACCTCCGAGAGAGGCTAAGTGCTCGCACGGGTCACAACCCTGTGGCCCCAATCAATGGGGACCCGCGCACGGCTCAAGGGTCGAATGAAAGGCACCAGGTGACTCCTCCTGAACAGGAGTGACCCCCAACACTGGCCTCGATGTCGTCACCATGATTCACAACCTTCGTAACAAAGTACGTGATCTACGTGAAGGTGGCTTGGCCGGTGACACATGCGGGGTCGTAGAAGAACATTCCTCGCCCTTCACTGCCCAAATCCTTGCTAAGGTTTGCACGGGAAACTTCAAACTCCCGAATCTCCCTCCCTACAATGGGAAAACCGATACTACATATCACATCCAACATTACAAAACTTGGATGACGATGCAGGGCGTCTCACCTGGGGCTCTGTGCCAAGCTTTTAGTCTTACCCTCACTAGACCCGGTTTTGAGTGGTTTAAGAATTTAAAGACCAGGGAGTGTTCAATCATTCAAACACCTGAAGGACATGTTCCTAGCATGATTTGCTACGTCGATGGTCCAAAAGAAGACCAAGATGTAATTATGGTCAATCAGGTAAGAGAATAACGAGTCCTTGAGACAGTATCTCACCCGATTCACCGCATAATCGAACAAGGTTGACCGCTTTGACGACAGTGACGCACTTACAGCCATCATTGAGGGCTTGGGCACTGGGGACTTCCTAAAGTCTGTCGTCGGCAGAGTCCCTTCCATGATGGCCGAGTTAATGAACGAAGCCAAAACCTTCATGGGGGTAGAAGATTACCTCGACGGCCGCAAGAGCAACAACCAAAGCTCCCGCCATCGGGACGAGTCCGGGAACGAGCCAGGCAACCCCCGCAAAAGAGTGAACAAGGGAGGTCAAGCTTCCGAGAACCGACCCCCTACGTCTCAAAACCCGCATCTTGCAAGCAACTTCATAGACTACTCACATTACACCCCTTTGAACGCCCTGGTAGAGCAAATCTACGCTGGGGCGCGTGACAAGTACATGTTGTCAATGGTGCCCACAAGGAGAGTTGTAGTCTTTATTTTATACATTTGATTTAATAAAGTCTCATGAAGACTCTTGCTTGTAATTTCTTATTCATTAATAAAAAGTTGAAACGTTCATTCATTCCTCCTTGTCTGTTTGAAGCTTTATGATAAAACACTAGTCTTTAGTCCATAAACAAACTAAACAACTTACGAAGAGACAAATGTAGATTTGCATGAACAAACTCTTCGTAGTTTGCTTAAAACGATATATTCGCAATCTAAGGGTCAAAGGACTATTGACCTCAGTATGATTGTTAGAAGAATCTATGATGTCTGGTTATGAGACATTGAGAGTTGGAGACTCTATAGTTCTTCTACGTATCTTCCGAAGGTACTGAATTGACCAATGCACTTCTAGAGACAAAATAAGAACAAACCATTTAACCTCTTATGTCTCGAAGTCACCACGTATGAATTGCATCGTGCTTACCTTAATCCTGAAATGAGACATGCCATTTCACACCTTACGTATTCTCATTTGAGAAAGTCAGAGTTCGGACTCACTATGTGATTCCGAACAAGGCCTATTGGTGAAATACTAAGTTGTGAGAATGTCATGAGTAACTTTGTGAAGTTCTCATATATATGGAAGAAGGTCAAGAGACCAAGGTTTGTGAGTTGCTTATGTCCATTTATGGATTAAAGCAAGCATCTAGGTCATGGAATATTAGATTCGATGAAACTGTGAAAAGCTTTGGCTTTGAACAGTCAATAGATGAGCCTTGTGTTTACAAGTTAACACACACAGGCAATGTTGTGTTTCTGGTACTATATGTCGAAGATATATTACTCATTGGTAATGACGTGGGTAAGTTATCTGAGGTTAAGGTCTGGCTGGCAAAGCAATTCGATATGAAGGATCTAGGAGAAGCCGCGTACATTCTGGGGATCTAAATCTTTCGAGATAGGAAAAACCGAACACTGTCACTCTCTCAAGCATCTTATATTGATAAGGTAATGGATCGCTTCTCGATGCAAGACTCCAAGAAGGGCCAACACCCTTTAGGTATGGAGTTTCACTCTTTAAGGACCAGTCTCCAAACACTGCACAAGAGATTGAAGATATGAGAAAGATTCCTTACGCCTCTACCGTAGGAAGCCTCATGTATCCTATGCTTTGCACTAGACCTGACATCTGTTTCGCTGTTGGCGTAGTTAGCAGTTTCCAATCCAACCCTGGACCCGAGCACTGGATTGCTGTTAAGCATGTTCTTAAGTATCTTCGAAGAACTAGGAACTTAATGCTTACATACTCAGGTATTGACCTGACTATGACGGGATATACCGACTCCGATTTTCAAGTGGATAAGGATTCCAGGAAATCCACTTCGGGATCTGTGCTTATCCTTAATGGTGGAGCTGTTATGTGGAGGAGTATTAAGCAATCTTGCATTGCTGACTCCACAATGGAAGCAGAATATGTGGCTGGTTGTGAAGCATCCAAAGAGGCTGTATGGCTTAGAAAATTCCTTAAGTATTTGGAAGTTGTTCCAAACGTCGACGAGCCCATGACCCTTTATTGTGATAATAGTGGGGCTGTCGCTAACTCAAAGGAACCTCGAAGGCATAACTAAGCATATTGAGAGGAAATACCATTTGATTCGAGAGATCCTGCAGCGCGGAGACGTGGAAGTGAAGAAGATCTCAACGGTGGACAACCTGGCAGATCCATTCACCAAGGCCCTAGCGAACAAGGTCTTCGACCAACATCGAGAGGGATTAGGCATGAAGGACTACACACATCTTCTTTGAGTCAAGTGGGAGTTTGTTGTCAATGGTGCCCATAAGAAGAGTTATAGTCTTTATATTGTGCATTTAATGTAATAAAGTCTCATGAAGACTCTTGCTTGTAATTGCTTATTCATTAATAAAAACTTGAAACGTTCATTCATTCCTCCTTGTCTGTTTGAATCTTTATGATAAAACACTAGTCTTTAGTCCATAAACAAACTAAACAACTTACGAAGAGACAAATGTAGATTTGCATGAACAAATTCTTCGTAGTTTGCTTAAAACGATATATTCGCAATCTAAGGGTCAAAGGACTATTGACCTCAGTTTGATTGTTAGAAGAATCTATTATGTCTGTTTATGAGGCATTGAGAGTTGGAGACTCTATAGTTCTTCTAGGTATCTTTCGAAGGTACTGAATTGACCAGTGCACTTCTAGAGACAAAATAAGAACAAACCATTCAACCTCTTATGTCTTGAAGTCAGTATGTATGAATTGCATCGTGCTTACCTTAATCCTGAAATGAGACATCTCATTTCACACCTTACGTATTCTGATTTGAGAAATTCAGAGTTTGGACTCATTATGTGATTCCGAACAAGGCCTATTGGTGAAATACTAAGTTGTGAGAATGTCATGAGTAACTTTGTGAAGTTCTCATAGATATGGAATTCATGTACAAGATTGCTGAAATGCAATGTATATCACCTCATGCTTTGTTCCTTGGAATGTGAATAAATGAACTGGTCAGTGTCCAAATTGAGTCCTGACTCTTTTGGATGAAACAATTTGACTTGTTAGCTCCTCGTCAATACATTGTTTCTAACTTATTCACAAGCGATAAAGGAGTTGAGGAAATAACAACTAGAAGGGTAAAATGGTAATTTTGTAAATCCCGATTAGCTGATGATATTCATAAAGGGTAAACACTTATAATATTCCGTGGATCCACTCATTACAATTAGGTTGAATTCTTGAGTAGAAAATAAAGTCATTTGAACCGAGAGATTTTCAGTGTCAACTCTTTAGTGGATGTTGTCGCACGAAAATGAACAACTATTTAAAACCTCGGGCGGTTCGATCCAAGGCCGGACCAAGTGATCGCACCCGGGCCAAGAGTGTGAACTCGATAGTCTCGAGCTAGGGTTTTCTCCGATCAACCCGCCTCTCGGGAGAGGTAGGGGGTGAGGAGGAGGAGTGACCGTGCCTTAGTTGTCGGCTGCCTACGTACCCGTGCGTGGGATCAGGTCAGAACGTAGTTCAAGCGTGTGATACGCAGTATGAGGCGCGGAGCCTTGATGGAGAAGCGTACTCGACGAAGGAGACGGGGTGCGAGGAGTCCTCGGCGGCGTCTCAGAACTTCGGAGATCGCGTATGCGAGAGAGAATGTGTGTTTTCTCTCTTTTGGAGACGTGGAAGACTCTAAGTCAAGAGTTCCTTGTTGTGGCGGAGATTCCGGACGCGTAGGCGATTCCTAGTTGGAAATGCCGGACGCGTAGGCGATTTCTTGTCAGAAATGGCGGACGCGTCTAGGGTGCTAGACGCGTAGGCGATTTTCAGTAGAAAACCGTTAGAGCACTCGTGGGCTCAAGATTAATCGCTCGATCAAGAGAGGCGGCACTCGGGAGTCCCCGGAAAGTGCTTCAGAATCTCCGAGAGCGAGAAATCATGGAGAATCCGCTTCAGGCCAAGGATGGCATCTAGAGAAGCGGAGAGAAGTCTCAAGTTCCTTGAGAAAGAATGGGATGGCTTTCCCCTCAATGAGAGGGGGTATTTATAGGTGTTTGGGGGCCTTAGGAGGCTTCTTTTTCGTCCATGTGGGACTAGGAACGCGCGCGCCATCAAGTAGAGGCGCACGGAGCGCGCGGCGCACAACGCGCGGTGCGCGGCGCGCGGCGCAGGGGGCGCGGCGCGCGGGTCACCAGGCGCGGCGCGCGATGCGCGGCGCTGGATGTGCGGCGCGGGATGTGCGGCGCGGGATGCGCGGCGCGCGGCCTGCCTGGCGCGGCGCGCGGGCTGCTGTGCTTGGTTGGCCGGCGCGGCTGCGCGCGCGGCGCATGGCCCGTCTCGTCAGGCTCTTGCGGGCCTTCGAATACCATTCTTGCCACATGAAATATGAAGGTTTCCACTTGGTGAGAGTGACTCGATTCGAGGAGCGAGTCGAGGCTCGACTCGAGGAGTGAAGCTCCACTCGAGGAGACCGACTCGAGGCTCGACTCGAGGAACAACTCAAGGCTCGACTCGAGGAACGACTCGGGGCTCGACTCGAGGGGCATGAGGATTTGGCACGAGGACTTGTCAGTCGACTCGTGAGAGAAGGCTCGCCGCTCGTTAGGACCTCCGGCCTGACCATCGGCCCTTTGAATGGCGTGTCTTCTTGGCATCTCGGGTTTTCCGAAAACGACCGACAACATTAGCCCCCCAAGTTCATTGCTCGGGAGGCCCCGGGCGGTGAACTTTTAGTTGTTTCCGCCGGGTGTTTGAGGAAAATAGACTTTCCAGAGCTTCACTGTTGCGAAGCCTTTGTGATTATAAAGAATACTCTCACAATTGCTAGTGCTCTCTCTCACTTTTCCATCTCTCTCGACACGAGTGTGTGATGTACACGTGGAGGAGGATCCAAGCGGATAGGAGGCGTAGCTCAACGTGGGCGAGGCGAACGCGCTTGCGTTCGTCGCTCTAGCCCCGGAGCAAATGGGATATGCATGCGCAAGTGGGGCGTGCATTTGTGTAGAGGTGTGCCGGCGCGTCGCGGCTTATTGATCTTTTGGCAATATTACGCCCGAGTTAACCTTCGATGGCGTTTTGTTTGATAATATCATCAATCCGGAGTCCATGGGACTCGATGGTGACTAGCAGGGTGACGATTGTGTAATCGTGACCTATTAGGGGAAGATCATGGCTTCCGTCTCGGCCAGCTTGGAAGGCGACTGCACTTTTGCATTTTGCAAAGGCGTGCTCATTCCGAGGTCTCGAAGACGGAGGTTGATGATGTGGGCTGATGCTTCGAGAAGACGGAGAGGCACGTGGCAGAAGGCTCTGCCGCACCGGAGGGCTTCGACTGCTCGGGGATAAACGCTAAAAGTTTGACCACGCATCAAGCATAAGTCGGCCTCACGGGGCATCCGCCATTCTCGCCTTGGTGACGCTTCTTCGTCTGCGTTCGGAAGATCGGCCCTTATTCCCCAGGCGCGAGCGCGGGTCTCTATTTTGGCTGACCTGTTCTTCAGGTCGCTCCAGGTGTTTGTTCGAGGAGTGGGACTCGACTCGAGGAGACTGACTCAAGGCTCGATTCGAGGAGCGGAGCTCGACTCGAGGATAATGACTCAAGGCTTGACTCGAGGAGCGAAGCTCGACTTGAGGAGACTGAATCAAGTCTCAACTCAAGGAGCGAAGCTCAACTCGGGGAGCCGACTCAAGTCTCAACTCGAGGGGCTAGGCTCGACTCGGGGAGCCGACTCAAGTCTCAACTCGAGGGGCTAGACTCGACTCAAGGAGACTGGCTGGTCATTAAGGAATATGACTCCACTCGAGGAGCGATGCTCGACTCGAGGAGTATAACTCGATTCGAGGAGCAAGACTCAACTCGGGGAGAATGACCTGATGAGTGATGCTCGACTCGAGAGGGATGACTCGAGGAGAGTGACTCGACTCGAGGAGCATGGCTCGATTCGAGGAGGGTGTGACTCGACTTGAGGAGGATGTCTTGACTCAAGGAGCAGTGCTCGACTCAAGGAGAATGATTTGACTCAAGGAGCAAGACTCGACTCAGGGAGCGTGACTCAACTCGAGGAGCGAGGCTTGACTCGAGGAGAATGACTCGACTCAAGGAGCGAAGCTCGACTTCGAGGAGAATAACTCGACTCAAGGAGCGAAGCTCGACTCGAGGAGGATGACTCGACTCGTGGAGCGAAGCTCAACTCGAGGAGAGTGACTTGTCTCGAGGAGCAAAGCTCTACTCGAGGAGACTCGACTCGAGGCGCGAAGTTCGACTCGAGGAGAATGATTCGATTTGAGGAGCAAGGCTCGACTCGAGGAGGATGACTCGACTCAAGGAGCGAAGCTCGACTCGAGGAGACTGACTCGACTCGAGGAGCGAAGCTCAACTCGAGGAAAATGACTGGACTCGAGAAGCGAAGCTCGACTCGAGGAGGATGACTCGACTTGAGGAACGAAGCTCGACTCGAGGAGAACGACTTGACTCGAGGAGCGAAGCTCAACTCGAGGAGACTGACTCGACTCGAGAAGCGAAGCTTGACTCGAGGAGAATGACTTGACTCGAGGAGCGAAGCTCAACTCGAGGAAAATGACTCAACTCGAGAAGCGGAGCTCGACTCGAGGGGGATGACTCGACTCGAGGAGCGAAGCTCGACTCGAGGAGAATGACTTGACTCGAGGAGCGAAGCTCAACTCGAGGAGACTGACTCGATTTGAGGAGCAAGGCTCGACTCGAGGAGAATGACTCAACTCGAGGAGCGAGGTCTCAGCTGGTTCAGGCCGAGCGAGGTTCTTGCTCAGAGGCGGGTGTGATTGTGCTTAGTCGGCGGTGGTGAAGATGACATGAGTTGCGCCTTGTATGGCTGTTCAGGTGCGTTCCGATTAGTCATCATACACAGCGCCTTGCGGTGACTCAGAGCGCGTCATTAGAGACGGCTGCGTGCGTTGTTTTAGGCATCGTAGGCACGTTATGAGGGATGGCCTAGATGCGGCATGTAGGTTACTTAGGTGTGTCACGAGGGACGACTTGGTTGCGCCATGTGGGCGTCTTAAGTGCACCATGTAGGCGTCTTATGTGCGCCATGTAGGCGTCTTATATTGCGCCATGTAGGCGTCTTACGGGCTGCGCCTTTACGCGTCTTACGTGCGCCATGTAGGCGTCTTAGGTTGCACCATGTAGGCGTCTTACGGGTTGCGCCATGTAGGCGTCTTAAGTGCGTCGCGAGGGACGACTTTAGCCTGCATCTCGGGGATGTCTCTTGGGCGCGCCGCGGAGGCGTCTTTAGCCTGCATCTCTGGGATGTCTCTTGGGCGCGCCGCGGGGGCGTCTTTAGCCTGCATCTCTGGGATGTCTCTTGGGCGCGCCGCGGGGGCGTCTTTAGCCTGCATCTCGGGGATGTCTCTTGGGCGCGCCGCGCGGGCGTCTTTAGCCTGCATCTCGGGGATGTCTCTTGGGCGCGCCACGGGGGCGTCTTTAGCCTGCATCTCTGGGATGTCTCTTGGGCGCGCCACGGGGGCGTCTTTAGCCTGCATCTCGGGGATGTCTCTTGGGCGCGCCGCGGGGGCGTCTTTAGCCTGCATCTCTGGGATGTCTCTTGGGCGCGCCACGGGGGCGTCTTTAGCCTGCATCTCGGGGATGTCTCTTGGGCGCGCCACGGGGGCGTCTTTAGCCTGCATCTCGGGGATGTCTCTTGGGCGCGCCGCGGGGGCGTCTTTAGCCTGCATCTCGGGGATGTCTCTTGGGCGCGCCACGGGGGCGTCTTTAGCCTGCATCTCTGGGATGTCTCTTGGGCGCGCCACGGGGGCGTCTTTAGCCTGCATCTCGGGGATGTCTCTTGGGCGCGCCGCGGGGGCGTCTTTAGCCTGCATCTCTAGGATGTCTCTTGGGCGCGCCACGGGGGCGTCTTTAGCCTGCATCTCGGGGATGTCTCTTGGGCGCGCCACGGGGGCGTCTTTAGCCTGCATCTCGGGGATGTCTTACGGCGCGCCACGGAGGCGTCTTACGTGCACGCCTGTTCCCGTTTTGTGTTCGGGTGTTTTGTTTTGATGGAGCGTGCTTTCTTTTTGTGGAGCGTACTTTCTTGAGGATTTTGAGCGTACTTTCCATTGCCTATGGCACTAGCCCCCCGAGTTTTGGGTTTACAAGTGTAACCTTTGATGATTAAAAATCTTTGATAAAGTGGATTTTGAAAGAAAAACATCGAACTTTATTAATATTGCAAAAAAATTTGAAATCCTAAAACGTTGGCTCGTAGGCCTTATTGAATGTTTAGAAAGCAAAGAAATAAAATGGGGGGATCGCTGGCTAGTGGTAGTACTCTCTTCCAGTGTTCCGCATTCCACAGGCGATAGATCGGTGTCTCGTCCATGTATGACCTGGTAGACCGTGTGGGGTCCCTGATGAGGACGCCGTTACCTTGCACTTGGGTGTCATGCAGGTGTCTTTATGGACTTCGCGGAGGACCTTGGTCGACTCGACGCTATCTCTGAGCTGAGAGATCGTGTTAACCGTCTTTTTAGCGGTCTTTCCATCGATTCCCTGGATGTAGCATATTCTGGCTTGGGATTGATCTCCAGCCATGATGCCGATTCCATCCTTGGTAGGGAACTTCACCAGTAGGTGGTATGTTGAAGTGATTGCCCTTAGCCGGTTCAACGTGGGTCGCCCAACGATTACGTTGTAGGGGGACTCTTGGTCGACCACTAGGAATGGGACCATGTGAACGACTTCAATGCCTCCGGGAGTTCCGAAGGTGACCGGCAGATCGATGACGCCTTTAGTCATGACTCTCTTCCCAGTGAACCCGAATAGAGGCGTTTGGGTCGGAGTTGGGCGTAGCCCCCCGAGCTTCATGCGCTCTAGGGTGGACTTGAAAATTATGTCGGCAGCACTGCCGTTGTCGATGAGAACTCTTTTCACCAAGTTATTAGCTACTTGGGCTTTGAGCACAATTGCGTCATTGTGCGGATGCACAACTCGCTTGGCCTCTTTGTTGGTGAAATGCATCGTCTCGTGAGGCACGGACGGAGGTTCTTCATACGTGAGGTTGACGTGCATAGCAGCGTCTTCTTGAGCCACGGCCTTTAGGAATTTTTTCCGTTGTCGGGCCGAATCTCCATCTTGTGGACCTCCCAATATGGTGGTCACAACGTGGAGTTGTGGATTGGCATTGGCAGTAGCCGTGGTTCGGTCGGAAGAAGCGGCTGTTCCTCCTCCCCTGCCAGACTGTGGTCTGTTCGAGGTGGGGCCCGCAGCGCTAATCATGCGTAACACGAACTCTTTTAGCTCACCCCGTTGGATCAATGCCTCGATCTGCCTTTTAAGACTATAGCATTCAGAGGTCAAGTGACCGTATTCCTGATGGAACTCGCAATATTTAGATCTATCGCGAGTCGCGGGATCTTTGTTCATTGGAGCCGGGGGAGTGAACTTGTCACGCGCTAAAAGGATTTGCTCCGGCGTTGTGTTCAACGGTGTGAACGACGAGTAGCCCTTAAAGTCTTCCGCAAGTCGCGGCTTCTGGGGCATCGGACGTCGTCTATTAAAAGTCTGACCTCCTCTCTTTCGCCTTTTACGGGAGTTTCCTTGCTCGTTGCTAGGCTCGTCTCGGTGGTGAGGGCTTTGATCATTGCCCTTGCGACCATCGAGGTAATCTTCGACTCCCATGAAGGTCTTGGCTCGAGTCATTAACTCGGCCATGGTAGAAGGGACACGGCCGACGATGGACTTAAGGAAGTCACTTGTGCGCAAGCCTTCAGTGATGGCGGTGATTGCGTCTTTGTCGTCAAAGCGATCGACCTTATTCGATTCTTCAGTGAATCGGGCGAGGTATCGTCTAAGAGACTCGCCATCCTCTTGCCTGATTGACCACAGGTACATCTTGGTCTTCTTTTGGACCATAGACGTAGCGAACCGTGCTAGGAACATGTCCTTCAGGTCTTTGAACGAGCGGATGCTTCCCGGCCTTAAGTTCTTGAACCACTCGAAGCCGGGTCCGGCGAGGGTAAGACTAAAAGCTTGGCACATAGCGCCGGGAGTGACACCCTGCATTGTCATCCAGGTTTCATAGTGCTGGATGTGGTAAGCAGGATCTGCTTTTCCATTATATGGAGCGAGGTTCGGGAGTTTGAAATTTCCCGTACATACCTCGGCCAATATCTGAGCCGTGAAAGGCGAGGACTTCTCCTCAACGACCCCATAGGCACTTCCGCCTATTTCGTGTTCTCGGAGATCTCGTACTTCATTTCGAAGATTGTGGATCATTGTGATCACATCGAGACCGGTAGTCGGAGTAACTCCCTGTTCGGGAGGAGTCACCTGTCGTCTTTCATTTGACCCTTGACCCGTTCGGCGGTTCCCGTTAGTTGGGGCTGCTGCGGGGATGTTTGGCCGACAGCTTAGTCGCTCCCTTAGGTCATCGCCACGCTCGACGCGTTGGGCGGTGAGGTGATCCCTAAGATCTGGGCTGGTCGTTCGGAGGCACAGGCTTCGTCTGCGACGGCGCGCTCTCCGCGTGCCCTGACTCTCCTCAACGTTCTCCCTTCGACCTAGTCGGTCGAGGGCCGAGCGTCGGGAGTTTCCCTCTTGAGAAGCAGCCGGCGCGTCGCCTTTCCGGGGTAGGGGATTCGAAGGACCGGCTTCAAACATGGCGGGGAGTCCTCCATCCTTCGTGAGATAAGTCTCGATATCCTCCGGATCGCAAGTACCCTCATAGTCAAGGTCACGGTCGTGGCTTTCCTCGTTGAGGTTCTCAGGATCCCCGTTGGGGGTCATTGCGTTATGCGCGGGTTGCTTCGCAGCCAGTCGGATGTGGTACCTCGCGTTCTTTGCCTTTAGTTGGCGGACGTTCTCCTCCAACTCCATGATGCGGTGGTCCCTGCTATCTGGAGATGGAGATGGTGATCAGGTCGAGCTCTCTTCATGGAGCGACTCTTCGTCACCATGCGCTCGGGAGCGCAAGAAGTATTTCTTGGTCCCAGTGACGTTTTCGGGGTTGTTCACGCCCTCAGAACGTACGGGTGGTTGAGTACTCATCTTTTCTCAAGTTCGAGAAAGTTGAGTTTGTAGAAGAAAAGAAGAAGATGAACAGAAGGGATTTCGGGCTGAACAGGTCGGGAAGCCCCCTCCTTCTAGCGCCAAAATGTTGTCGCACGAAAATGAACAACTATTTAAAACCTCGGGCGGTTCGATCCAAGGCCGGACCAAGTGATCGCACCCGGGCCAAGAGTGTGAACTCGATAGTCTCGAGCTAGGGTTTTCTCCGATCAACCCGCCTCTCGGGAGAGGTAGGGGGTGAGGAGGAGGAGTGACCGTGCCTTGGTTGTCGGCTGCCTACGTACCCGTGTGTGGGATCAGGTCAGAACGTAGTTCAAGTGTGTGATACGCAGTATGAGGCGCGGAGCCTTGATGGAGAAGCGTACTCGACGAAGGAGACGGGGCGCGAGGAGTCCTCGGCGGCGTCTCAGAACTTCGGAGATCGCGTATGCGAGAGAGAATGTGTGTTTTCTCTCTTTTGGAGACGTGGAAGACTCTAAGTCAAGAGTTCCTTGTTGTGGCGGAGATTCCGGACGCGTAGGCGATTCCTAGTTGGAAATGCCGGACGCGTAGGCGATTTCTTGTCAGAAATGGCGGACGCGTCTAGGGTGCTAGACGCGTAGGCGATTTTCAGTAGAAAACCGTTAGAGCACTCGTGGGGTCAAGATTAATCGCTCGATCAAGAGAGGCGGCACTCGGGAGTCCCCGGAAAGTGCTTCAGAATCTCCGAGAGCGAGAAATCATGGAGAATCCGCTTCAGGCCAAGGATGGCATCTAGAGAAGCGGAGAGAAGTCTCAAGTTCCTTGAGAAAGAATGGGATGGCTTTCCCCTCAATGAGAGGGGGTATTTATAGGTGTTTGGGGGCCTTAGGAGGCTTCTTTTTCGTCCATGTGGGACTAGGAACGCGCGCGCCATCAAGTAGAGGCGCACGGAGCGCGCGGCGCACAACGCGCGGTGCGCGGCGCGCGGCGCAGGGGGCGCGGCGCGCGGGTCACCAGGCGCGGCGCGCGATGCGCGGCGCTGGATGTGCGGCGCGGGATGTGCGGCGCGGGATGCGCGGCGCGCGGCCTGCCTGGCGCGGCGCGCGGGCTGCTGTGCTTGGTTGGCCGGCGCGGCTGCGCGCGCGGCGCATGGCCCGTCTCGTCAGGCTCTTGCGGGCCTTCGAATACCATTCTTGCCACATGAAATATGAAGGTTTCCACTTGGCGAGAGTGACTCGATTCGAGGAGCGAGTCGAGGCTCGACTCGAGGAGTGAAGCTCGACTCGAGGAGACCGACTCGAGGCTCGACTCGAGGAACAACTCAAGGCTCGACTCGAGGAACGACTCGGGGCTCGACTCGAGGGGCATGAGGATTTGGCACGAGGACTTGTCAGTCGACTCGTGAGAGAAGGCTCGCCGCTCGTTAGGACCTCCGGCCTGACGATCGGCCCTTTGAATGGCGTGTCTTCTTGGCATCTCGGGTTTTCCGAAAACGACCGACAACAGTGGAGTCACTTGACATTAAGCTAAACTTGGAAAAGGTTTGTGAACTTTTGAGTCCAACTGTTTAGCTCAACCTTTGTTCATTTGGGTCCTTGAGGTCACTGTCACGAACCACATCGAGTAGGAATAGATAAACTGGAAGCTAAGTCAAAACAAGAACGAAAAATGTCAATAAATTTTTTGACATGGTCATTTGATGACAAGTAACACTCGGCCAAAGTTAGATTTATTGGGCCTTGTTGATTAATTTCATTTCATAAGAATTTTATTGAAAATTCTTAATGGGCATTTTTCATATTGTCATGAACAAATGAAGGAGCTTCTAGAAGCCCCTTCTATAGTGAATATAGGCGCCCAACATACACAAAGAAAGAGAGAATATTTTGTGCATAATTGTATCAAGATACTTTCCAAAAGAAAAAGAGGAAACAAATTTCCTATGCATGCCATAAGGAAATTAGGCCAAGGCTAGAGAAAGGAACAAAATAGGAAACAAATCAAGGCTTCTAGAATGCCTTGTTGGCCGTGTGACTCTGTGAAGGAAAAGGGAAATTGGCTCATGAATATGTGATATTCTATAGAAGAGGAAACTACCTTATTGAAGGTGAGACCTCTCCTATAAATAGGAGCCTCATTCCACGCATTTCATTCATCCAAGTTTAAGAGATTTGAGAGACTCTCTCTCTAGAACTTGGCCGATCCTTTCTCTCTCTCTAGTTAATTTTCGATTTTTTGTTTTGGCACCTAGGTCCTCATTTGACCTAGTGTTTAGCTCTGCGACTTCAAGACTCGTTCTTAAGTCGTAGTGTTTAAAAGTGCCCACACACTAATTCCTTTTATCTTGAGTGATTTAGTGAAAGAAACTTTCGTGGTTGCTCGAGTTAACGAGGAAAGGAAGAGAGACGTGCTGCGAGGGAGACGAACGTTGCAACCTTTTCCAAAAGCTTCTCAACGTTCAAGCTTCTAAAAAGGTTAGTAATCTTTTATGCTCATATTAGGATATTAAAAACTGTTTTACTTGAAAAAAAAAAAAATTTAAAATTTCGCCGCTTACCGAAGCGTTGAACTTTTTCTTTAACCCTAGATCAATTCCAACACGAGCGCCCACCCTTGCGCCCTCCGGTCTCACCTCGCCGCGCGCCCACCCTCGCCGCGCGCCCACCCTTGCGCCCTCCGACCCTCACCTCGCCGCCTTCGGCCATTACCTCTCCGGCCCTCATCTCACTACCCTCTCTTCGCCGCCCTTGTGCTCGTCCAACTCCGGGTAATGTTTTTGAATGTGATTGGAGTTGAGTTTGATATTGATTTGAAATTTATGTTTTTGTTAAGGGTTTGAGTTGAAATTTTTATTACATTTGAGTTGAAATTTTGATTACATTTAAGTTGAAAATTGAAATTATGTTTTGAATTTTGTTTATTAGATTCAATGTCGTCCACTACTACTACTTATAGCGATAGTGGTAAAAGAAATATTAGAAGACAACTAGCACTAAATTCCGATGAAAAAGGAAAAAGAAGAAACACTCTTATGAGTCGGGATCTAGGTAAAAAAATTCTTGTACAATTTGATGATAAGGGACAACCGATTGGTAAGGAGGGTGATGAGTTGTAGTCTTTATTATATACATTTGATGTAATAAAGAATCATGAAGACTCTTGCTTGTAATTGCTTATTCATTAATAAAAAAACGTTCATTCAATCTTCCTTGTATGAAGCTTTATGATAAAACATTGGTGTTTAGTCCATAAACAAACTAAACAACTTACGAAGAGACAAATGTAGATTTGCATGAACAAACTCTTCGTAGTGTTTAAAGACTCGTTCTTAAGTCGTAGTGTTTAAAAGTGTTAACACACTAATTCCTTTTCTCTCGAGTGATTTAGTGATTGAAAGTTTCGTGGTTGCTCCAGTTACTGAGGAAAGAAGAGAGACGTGCTGCGAGGGGAGACGAACGTTGCAACCTTTTCCAAAAGCTTCTCAACGTTCAAGCTTCTAAAAAGGTTAGTAATCTTTTATGCTCATATTAGTTTTATTTACATGTGCTTGCTCTTTGTCTAAGTTAGTAAACACTGTTTTACTTGAAAAAGAAATTTTTTAAAATTCCGCCGCTTAACGAAGCGTTAAACTTTTTCTTAAACCCTAGATCGATTCCAACAAATGGTATCAGAGTTATGGTCAAAGATATGCATGTACATGTATTTAAAATTATGAGCTTGAAAATGGTTTTCGAAAGTTTACTAATTTTGTGACAAGTTAGAATTGTTTTCTTAGATTTTTTTTTTTAATTTATTGCTCTTGCCTTTAAATTAAAAATCATGTTGATTTTCTATGAGTTTGGGATGTTATTAAAACACATTAGAATCAGTTCTAAAAGTTTTTAATTTTTTATAATAAAACGTTTTTTTAAGTTTGAGAATTTTTCGAGTAAATTTTGTGACTAGTTTTCTTGTCTTACTAGTTTCTTTTATTTACTTGAATCGTTTTATGCATGTTGTTATTTATTTTATACCATGTTATTACCTTGCTAATAAAACACAAATAAAAGCTTTAACAACTTCCTAAAACGTTCCGTTACACTCGATTCTTTTTCGCACCTAAAAAGACCGAACTTTAATTATTTCTTTTCCTTCGAGCTGGAGTAAAACCTGCAGTAAATATGGCATAACTCTCTGGTCAGGAATTAAAATTTAATGATTCTTGAAACATATTAAAGCTCTGTCTGTCCTCTTTCCAATGCCACCGGTTTTAGGTCAAAAGGACTTCGGAGCCGCCAGTTATGGCGATTTTACTCCGAGGTACGCGGCTGTGCTGAAACTCCAGTTTTTTAGAAATCCAGATTTTCAAACCCCACTACCATGAGTTATAGAACTCTAATGACAAAATTTTCTTGAGAAAAATGTTTTTCATATGATTATAAACATGATGTGTAAGATTAAAATGTTTTGATTTTTGAAATTTTAATTGAAATTGAATTTTTACAAAACTGGTTTGAATCTTGGAAAATTTTGTCATCCAAATCAAATAAGTTTTCAAAACGTTTTCAAAACTATATCTATATCACATATGTTCAAAATATATATGCTCTTGAAAATTTGAGTGTGAGGTCTCCTTGTAGACAAGCCGAAAAAATAAAAAGACGTGTAATCTCAAACTTTCAAGTGTTCGAGTGAGTTGAAGTTCACACTTCCCTCATGCACTTTCCCGAAATAGAAAATAGGAAAAGATCCGAGTATGTCCCTTGTGCCTTTATGCACTAACACTGCTCTGAACATGAAAATCTAGGATTCTTTTCTAGTTGTCCGCTCTATCGCTCTATAACAAGGAAAACCGTTTCCGAACTTATAAGAGTCGATGTACCGACTCCAAAAACTGAGTGGGACGGTTATATTTGTTGTTTGTAACCCACGATCCCAAACACTAATGAAAGAAGCAATTCACATGGGACTAAGAGCTGCTCTTGCGACCCTCTCTTAAATGGGAGTACTCCAAGGCGTTTTTGCTTCGATCATTGCTCAATGAGCTACGTCCGAGAGTGAGACGATGATGACAAGGCCTCCCCTTGGGGGATTGTTTTTCAAAGTTGACCTTTTGGACTAAGTGGTTGGTTGCACACTTAGGCTCAATCCCTAGTAATCCTCCCTTGAGGCTCTGCGAAAGGATGTGAGTGATCAAACCAATTTAAAAGGTGGCTGGTCAAAATTGATGTATTGACATCTTGGCTGAGCATTAATGATGTGTCATTTACTTATAAATGGAGATTTTTTGCGGCCTTCTCTTGAGGGAGTAAATCATCGTTTGGTTTATAACACCTTTTGATTTTATCAAGTCTTAAACAAAACTTAAATCCTAAACCAAAGACTAATCATAAACTTGTTTCAACTTAATTAAGCAACATGTCTCTCAAACATCTCTCAATCATCCTTTCCTCGAATAAACTCAAAAAAAAAAACTACGTAGATTGGAAACATAACCTCGACATAATACCTACCGTTAACAAGCACAAATGGGTACTCACCACTCCGTGTCCTCCTCTGACGAATGATGATTCGACTCAAGAGGACAAAAGACGCCTTAGCGGCCTGGCTCCGATCCGACGAGATTGTGAGATGCTTAGCATCAATGAACAATGTGTTGCAACAACAACATCGTGACATCGAGACTGCCGCCAACATGCTCTACAATCTCCCTGAGATGTTTGAAGGGCAAAGGCGTCAAGCAAGGCAAAAAGCAGTCCGACAGTTTATGAACTGTCACATGGAGGCTAGGACTCTTATTGGAGACTTTATGATACTGATCATTAGTTATCTAAATAAAATGGAAATCCTAGGATCTGAGATTGATGGGAAGAATGTCATAGATATGATCTTAGAAACTCTCCTCGCATCTCTTGATACCTCCAAGATGAACTACTTCATAAACACGATAGAGTACACTGTTACCAAGCTTATGAATGAACTTCACACTGCTGTAGGTCTCACTAAAAGAAAGAGAAATCAAGGAGAGGCACATGCTACTGAGCAAAAAAAAACCTCCGCCTCTGGAACTGTGAAGAGACCTTACAAGGCCGATAAAATGAACTGTCCTGCCTATCTCAAAGCAAAGGAACATAGTACTGTACTAGTTACCGAAGCATGCTTAGTAGCTGATAATGTATCAACGTGGATTCTTGACTCCGCTGCTACTAACCATATTTGTTGTTCCTTTACTGGTTTCAAGAAAACCAAAGGCTTAGAGGAAGGCGAGTTTTGTTTCAAATGGGGTGATGGGAGCCTGGTGTCTGCGAAGGCTGTGGGATCCGTGACGCTGTCTTTTGAAAACCGTACTTTAAACTTGAATAATGTTTATTTTGTTCCTACCTTTGGGAAGAAATTAATATCTGTTGCTCGTCTTCTTGAGCAAGATTATTGTTTAAAGTTCATTAAGAATGGAATTCGTATTTCATTTCCTGATAATTCTTTTGTCACTGATGCATGTATGAAGAATGCTCTTTTCTACATCTATCCCACTCAACCTTCTCTTTTAGACCCCGTATTAGATAATGATCTACTTAGGGAGCCAAAAAGGATCAAACTTTATGAATCCTCTGGTCTAACAAAATCAACACACCTATGGCACTTAAGACTTGGTCATATCAGTCTAGATAGGATTAAGAGACTTGTGAGGGATGGTCCACTCCAAGCCTCTGCAATAGGCTCACTACCTACTTGTGAATCCTGTACAGACGGAAAAATGACTAAGCGACCTTTCTCCGATAAAGGTCGAAGAGCCACTGAGTTGCTGGAACTAGTACATTCTGATGTATGTGGTCCGCTCAGCCAACAGGCACGTGGAGGATACGAATACTTCGTTACATTCACTAATGATTACTCGCAATATGGTTTTGTCTATTTGCTCAAATACAAATCCGAGACCTTTAACGTATTTAAGGTCTTTAGGGCTTTAGTGGAAAAGCAAACTGGCAAAGTGATCAAAACCCTTCGATCTGATCGAGGTGGTGAGTATATGTCTGGAGGGTTCGATGACTTTCTTAAAGAAGAAGGTATCGCTTCTCAGCTTACCGCACCTGGCACACCTCAACAAAATGGAGTGTCAGAGAGAAGGAACCGAACTCTTATGGAGATGGTTAGATTAATGATTAGTTACTCATCACTCCCTCTTTCCTTTTGGGGATATTCCCTCGAAACAGCCGCTTATATTCTGAACCAAGTTCTGTCCAAAACGGTTCCTGTTACTCCTTATGAATGATGGACTGGCCGTAACGTGAATCTTGGCCGCATCAAAATTTGGGGTTGCCCTGCACACGTGCTTAGGCAAAAGACTAGCAAGTTGGCTAGTAGGTCAGAATTGTGTCTGTTCGTTGGATATCCAAAGGAAACCAAAGGTTTTACTTTCTATAGTCCCGAGGATTATAAGACTTTCGTTAGCACGAATGCTCGTTTCCTTGAGGAGGACTTTATGAAGGATGCGAAACCTAGAAGCAAAATTGTGCTTGAAGAAAAGTTGGGTGAGTAAGCTTCTACCTCATCTGTAAGAACTGTTCCTACCCCAACTGAAACACAACCTAACTCTTCAGAATCTCGTCAAGTAGTACTTCGACGTAGTGGGAGGGCTACTCAAAAGCCTGACAGGTACATGTCCTATGGAGACTCTCTCGTAGCCGTCTCTGACATGGATGATCCTATTTCCTATAGCCAAGCGATGGCTTGTTCTGAATCAAACCTTTGGCTTGACGCCATAAAAGTTGAGATGCACTCGATGTATGTCAACAAAGTCTGGAAACTTGTAGACCTTCCTGAAAGGATTAAACCCGTACGGTGTAAGTGGATATACAAGAAGAAAAGGGGTCCTGATGGGAACGTCGAGACGTTCAAAGCACGACTTGTGGCGAAGGGTTATACCCAACAAGAATAGATTGACTATGAAGAAACCTTCTCGCCAATCACGATGCTTAAATCCATCCGCATACTCCTATCCATAGCTGCAACTCTCGACTATGAGATCTGGCAAATGGATGTCAAGCCGGCCTTCCTGAATGGCAATCTTGACGAGCGCATTTACATGGCTCAACCAGACGGTTTTGTGGAAGAAGGTCAAGAGACCAAGGTTTGTGAGTTGCTTAAGTCCATTTATGGATTAAAGCAAGCATCTAGGTCATGGAGTATTAGATTCGATGAAACTGTGAAAAGCTTCGGCTTTGAACAGTCAATAGATAATCCAATCTCTATTTGGGTTTGACATTTTGCTGAACGAGAGGGACAGTCACGTCTTTAATCACCTTATAAATTTCATTTGATATTTGTATTCATTTCATTGGATTTCGTCTGAATCAATTGGATTTCATCAGAGAAAACCCCATATTTCAAAATCCTAACTTTTCTAAATCGTCTAAATCCAAATCATCAAAGAATAACTAATAATCACTCCAATCACAATTATATCTATTCTACACCAATAAAATTACAAGAAATAGATTAAAATCTAACTTTTGCTTGTCATTTGGAGATTTGAAACTTTCAACCGGGAATGGGAGCTTGAAGAACCACGAATGCCGGAGTCGGAGCTTGTCGGAATCACTTGGAGACGCTTGAAATTGGTTGGGGCACAGCGGATTCGGTCGGAGACACTCGGAATTGGTCAGAATTTGTCCTTATGAGAGAGAGACAGATGAAGAGTTTTTGAGAAAATGAGAACGAAAGAGAGAGTTTGAGGGTTGATTTGAATTTAGTGATAATTTTGTCCGAAAATAAGTCAAAAGTTTAATTTTGGATATTAAATAATCTTGGTATCTTGAGACTTTTGAGGTTTACACAATAAATATATATATATATATATATATATATATAAAATATTACTACTAATAATTAAAAAAAAAAAAGTGCAAATCGTGTGGTTTATATTTAAGTCTGTATATATAGTGGAACACACTATTCACTTCACAGTTTTATGATGGATAATTTCGTACTAGACACTATATATTAATCGTCAGAACATACATTTCCTTTTTTGTGAAGATAATGATATTCAACCTATATGGGGCGTCAAATAATAGCATAGCATAATGTGATTCCACCATTTTTGACTTCTTTGTCCTAAGTCCTAACCCAATTATCTCATTTGCTTTTCCTAATTATTATAACATAACCGTTTAGTGATATAATATTAAGATCAATATATTCAGCACGGAATACATGTACATGACCCAAATCAAATACATTGAGATGACGAAGATGAGTTGGTACTTTCATATCGTTTGTTTGATTTTTTCTGCTTCTTTTTTTTTTAATATTTTTTTTTGGAGCTACTGCACATGCCAATTAATGAATCGCTAACCTCACCAAAGCGTAATAGTAGTTTAATATAAAATTAACTAGCACCCTTTTGACTATGCAGAATTGTATAAATATCTTATCTTTTTGGAACAAACACCCAAGTCAATGATGGTTTGATGCAATGAATGTATATGAAAAATTAGAAAGCCAATGAGTGGACAATAGTTGGACAATAGTTGTATCGCAAGAGTTGACTTAGGCCCAGTTTACATTGATGTGATTGCTTTTAAAAAGTAATCAAAATCAAAAGCAGTTAATTTTCTAAAAAATTATTGTTTAGTGTTTGATAAACCATTTTATTTAATTAGCTTCTACGGTAAAAAAAAATTAGAGTAAACCTAAATAATATTAGGTAAATCTCAATATTAATATAAATAACAAAAATAAATAATTTAATTATTTTTAAATAATGTAATATAAAATCTTATCTGTCTAGAAAAAAAAATCATTAAACGAAAAAAATTACTGTCCCATCAAACTTGCAGCAACACGATCCCTTAAAATTTTCATCTCTAATGTTCCTGAATTATCTTGACCTTCGCCATCTTCATTGCCGTTGTTACCGATCGTTTTCGGGACATCGGAAATTCAAAAACGATTCAAGGCCGGCCGGGCTCCGCCGGCTAGAAGCCCAGCGGCCCCCGGCCCAATGGGCCCTAGCGCGCCCTAGCTTGCGCGCTCCAACGCATCTTAGCTGGCGCGCACCCCGCGCCCTGACCGTCCCGGCCTGAGCGCGCTCCCGCGTCCCGGCCTCCCGGCCCGCGCGCGCTCCCGCGCCGTGGCCTCCCGGCCCGCGCGAGCTCCCGCGCCCCGGCCTCCCGGCCCGCGCGCGCTCCCATGTGCCCCGGCATCCAGGCCCGCGCGCACCTCGACCGAGCGTCCTGGCCACCTCGGCCGCCTCGGCCGAACAGCCTTGACACCTCGGCCATATCGGCCGAGCCTCTTTGCCACCGCGGCCACCTCGGCCGAGCATCCTTGCCACCTCGGCAGGGCACACCTACCGCCGGGCACGCCGCGCCCGACCATGTCCCGCGCCCGGCGCGCCCCGCGCCCGTTCGGGCGACATGTCTCGCGCGCCCTGCTCCCGGCCACCCGGTAGGCCTCAAGGGGCCGTCTTAAGGCCTCTCTCCACAACTATAAATACCCCCCCTTGGGGAAGGAAAAAGGATCCCGGTTTTGGACACAACTTACATCCTGGTTGACGCCAACAACACTTCTCTTCTCTTGAGAATTCTCTCGTGCTCTTGTGACATTCCAAGAGCGCGCACTCCTCCTCCCTCGGCTCAGAAACAAGGACCCCCCTCCACGAGAGGGAGCGCGCTCCTCTTCTGCGACCCGAGCTTTTGCGGTACACACCGCTCTCCTGCTTCCTGGCCCTTGAGCTAGAACTCCGAGCTACGAGGCAAGCGACCCCTCTAAAGTCTTCACTAGAAGCTACGAGCCCGGTCCCCCTCTAAAGCCTTGGATTCACAAAGCCTCCGAGCCCAAGATAGCCTCTCAATACACAAATTGAACTACGTTGTGACCTGATCCCGACTAAAGGGTACGTAGGCAGCCAACCTTTGGCACGGTCACACCCCCCCAAAACACACCTCAGGGTTTGGAGGGTGCAGCTCGGTCTACGAGCTCCCATTTTTGGTCCGGGCGCGATCACTTGGTCTGGCCTTGGATCGAACCGCACAAGGTATTTAATCGTTGTTCATTTTCGTGCGACAACATTTTGGCGCTAGAAAGAGGGGACTTCCCGACTTACACAGCCCGAAATCCCTTCTACAGCTCGACCCCTTTCTTCTCGACTCGAGAAAGACATGAGTGGTCAACCACTTGTTCGTTCTGAGGGCGTGAATAACCCCGAAAATGCAACCGCGGTGAAGAAATACTTCATGCGCTCCCGAGCGCAAGGCGACGAGGAGTCTCTCAACGACGAGAGCCACACTCCCTCGCCCCCTCCTCTTCAGGACAGTCGGGACGACCGCATCCTTGAAATGGAGGAGAAAATACGCTAACTGAAGATAGCCAATGCAAGGTACCACCGCCAACTGGCGGGCAAGGCACCTGCACACGGCGCCCCCCACGGGGAATCTGAGGACCTCATGGACGAGGGACATGATTATGACCCCGACTATGAAGGCTTGGAAATTTCGGCGGACGTCGAGACTTCTCTCACCAAAGACGGGGAACTCCCTGTTGAGATCGAAGCCGGTCCGACGAAAACAAAAGCAATACCGGTCTCCTCTCAAGAAGAGACCTCCCGACGTTCAGCCCATGATCGACTCGGTCAAAGAGGCAATGTCAGGGAAGGTACAACGACTCGGCGAGTAAGGCGTGTGGCTCGAAGCTCACGCCCCCATACCGCCGGGCCGGATCTTAGAGATCTACTTACCGCCCAACGGAACAACCGTGGCGAAGACCTCCGAGAGAGGCTGAGCGCTCATAAGGGTCACAACCCTACAACCCCAATCAATGGGGACCCTCGCACGGCTCAGGGGTCGAACGAAATGCGACAGGTGACTCCTCCTGAACAAGGAGTGACCCCCAACACTGGCCTCGACGTCGCCACCATGATTCACAACCTTCGTAATGAGGTGCCTGACCTGCGTGAAGGCGGCTTGGTCGGTGATGCATACGGGGTCGTGGAAGAACATTCCTCTCCCTTCGCCGCCCAAATCCTTGCTGAGGTGTGCACGGGAAATTTCAAACTCCCGAATCTCCCTCCATACAATGGGAAATCTGATCCCACGTATCACATCCAACATTACGAAACTTGGATGACGATGCAGGGCATCTCACCTGGGGCTCTATGCCAAGCTTTTAGTCTTACCCTCACCGGACCCGGTTTCGAGTGGTTTAGGAATTTAAGACCAGGAAGCGTCCAATCATTCAAAGACCTGAAGGACATGTTCCTAGCACGGTTTGCTACATCCATGGTCCAAAAGAAGACCAAGATGTACTTATGGTCGATCAGGCAAGAGAATAACGAGTCCTTGAGACAGTATCTCACCCGATTCACCGCAGAATCAAATAAGGTTGAACGCTTTGACGACGGTGATGCAATTACAGCCATCATCGAGGGCTTGCGCACCGGAGACTTCTTAAAGTCCGTCGTCGGCAGAGTCCCTTCTACGATGGCCGAGTTAATGAACCGAGCCAAAACCTTTATGGGGGTAGAAGATTACCTCGACCGCCGCAGGAGCAGCAGCCAAAGCTCCCGCCGTCGGGATAAGTCCGGCAACGAGCCCGGAAACCCCCGCAAGAGGATAAACAAGGGAGGTAAAGCTATCGATAGCCTACCCATGCCCCGGTAGAGCAAATCTACGCTGTGGCGCGTGAGAAGTTCGTCGCTCCGGCTCCAATAAGGGGCAGCCCCGCATCTCGCGACAGGTCCCGTTATTGTGAGTTCCACCGGGATTACGGTCACACGACCGCTCAATGCTTCCATCTTAGGAAACAAATTGAGACATTAATCCAGAAGGGAGAGCTCAAAGAGTTCGTCCTTCGCTTAGTAGGAGCGGCAGCCCCCGCCGGCAACAGGCCGCAGCCGGAGAAAGGTGGAGGGACCAATGCAAACACCGACCGCACAACGGTCACAGCTACGGCTGGTGCGCAACTCCACGTCGTCACC
Organism: Urtica dioica subsp. dioica; assembly: GCF_054948205.1. Taxonomy (NCBI): domain Eukaryota; kingdom Viridiplantae; phylum Streptophyta; class Magnoliopsida; order Rosales; family Urticaceae; genus Urtica; species Urtica dioica. The sequence goes on from NC_142763.1 coordinate 49,395,374, forward strand.
ACCATACTAGGTCGCTTGCAAGACGGGGACTCAGCCTGGCAAAGGAAAAAGCTCCTCAGAGCTGCCTCTCACGAAGGCCTTGCCGGGCAGGTTAACCTCACCTACGAGGAACCTCTGTCCGTACCTCACGAGACGATACAATTCACCAATGAATAGGCCAAGCGAGTTGTGCACCCGCACGATGATGCTATAGTTCTAAGGCCCAGGTGGCCAACAACTTGGTAAAAAGAGTTCTTAATGATAACGGCAGCGCGGCCGATATAATCTTTAAGACCACCCTCGAGCGCATGAAGCTCGGGGGGCTCCGCCCTGTCCCAACTCAGACACCCCTGTTTGGGTTCACGGGAGAAAAGGTCATGACTGAAGGAATCATTGATTTACCAGTCACCTTCGGAACTACCGGAGGCATCAAAGTCGTTCACATGGTCCCCTTTCTTGTGGTCGACCACGAGTCGCCCTACAATGTTATCATTGGGCGACCCACGTTGAACAGACTAAGGGCTATCACGTCCACTTATCACCTACTAGTGAAATTCCCCACCGAAGAGGGAATAGCGTCATGGCCGGTGATCAAACCCAAGCGAGGATATGCTACGTCCAAGGCGTGGACGGCAAGCCCGCTGAAAAAAGGGTTAACACGATCTACCAACTGGAAGACGACTACCCGTGTGATCAAAAAGATGCACGGCAACTCGGGGAATTAGACCCCCGCGACGATATCGAGAGGTTGAAAGCTGACACCCCCGATGATCTCACTTTGATCGTCCTCGACGAAGCTAAACCAGTCCAGGTAGTAAAGATCGGTGCACAACTCCCTCTCGCCATCAAAACTCAACTCGCGTCCTTCCTTCGGGAGTTTAAGGATGTCTTTGCATAGACACATGCAGACATGCCCGACATAGACCCCGATGTGATTGTGCACCGATTGAACGACGTTAAAACTATCGCTGAAAAGGTACAAGCTAGACATGCGTTCAACCCCGAACGATACCTAGCGATAAACGAGGAAGTCGAAAAACTTCTCTCCGCTGGTTTCATCCGAGTAGCCAAGTACCCAAAGTGGGTGGCCAATGTGGTCATGGTCAAAAAGCCTAACGGGAAGTGGCGCATTTGCATAGATTACAAAGATCTTAACAAAGCCTGCCCGAAAGATTGCTTTCCACTCCCACGCATCGAACAACTGGTCAACGCCACAGCAGGACATGAACTCCTAAGTTTCATGGACGCCTACTCGGGCTATAACCAGATACGAATGCACGAGCCCGATCAGATCAAGACAACCTTTGTCACTAATCGCGGCCTCTACTGCTACAAGGTCATGCCTTTCGGCCTTAAGAATGCAGGAGCTACTTACCAACGATTGGTAAACCGGATCTTTGCCGACCTAATCGGCAAGACCATGGAAGTGTACGTGGACGACATGCTTGTTAAAAGCGTATTGGCTACCAACCATGTAGACAACCTGAGGGAGATGTTCTTAATCCTCCGCCGGTACAAAATGAAGCTCAACCCCAACAAATGTGTGTTCGGGGTTGAGTCCGAGAAGTTCCTAGGCTACATAGTTAGCCGTCGAGGTATCGAAGCGAACCCCGAGAAAATCAAGGCACTCCTTGACATGAAGTCCCCGCGACGTGTCAAGGAAGTCCAAATTCTGACCGGTCGGATTGCCGCCCTATCGCGTTTTGTGGCCAAAGCAACCGACAAGTGTCAACCGTTCTTCAAAGCAATTAAGAAGACGGACGGCTTTGAATGGACGGACGAGTGCGAAAAGGCCTTCCAAGAAATGAAGGCCTACTTCGGGACACGTCCATTCCTCTCCAAGCCAAAAGAAGGCGAGACGTTTTACATCTACCTCGCCGTCTCCGAACGAGCTGTGAGCGCTGTGCTGATCCGTGAAGAAGATAGGGCTCAATGGCCCATCTTCTACATAAGCAAAGCCCTACTTGACGCCGAAATGCGTTATAAAGAGATAGAGAAGCTCTCTCTCGCTCTCCTCATAGCCGCCAAAAAACTACGCCCCTACTTCCAGGCTCACCCAATCGTTGTCCGAACCGGACACCCAATCGGGAAGGCTCTTCAAAAGGGAACATCGACCCGCATGGCGGTGTGGTCCCAAGAATTGAGCGAGTACGGGATTGAGTTTCATCCGAGGCCGGCAATAAAGGCTCAAGCCTTAGCTGATTTCGTGGCAGAATTCTCCCACACTCCCGACATGGGAAGAGCAGAAGACGGCTCGACCGATGACTTGTCAGCTCAAAAGAGAAAGGTCGACCCTACGGGTCCCATCTGGGAACTACACGTAGACGGAGCATCTAATGCCCAAGGAGCAGGCGCCGGCGTGATTTTGACAAATCCCGATCGGGAAAAGTTACGCTACGCCCTCCACTACGGATTCCAGGCCTCAAACAATGAAGCCGAGTATGAAGCCCTCATCGTAGGGCTAGAGCTCGCTCAAAAGCTCAACGTACAGAATTTATGAATACACTGTGACTCGCAGTTAATCGTAAATCAGGTTAAAGGCGACTACGTTGCCAAAGAACCTAACATGATCGCCTACTTGGCAAAGACAAATGCCAAGTTAGATGCCTTCTCCTGGTTCGAGATCATCCAGATCCCACGAGAAGAGAACTCCGAGGCTGATGCCTTAGCTCGCCTCGGATCCGGTATCACCGAAGACGGGTTGGGAACCATCCCGATCGAGTCTCTCTCACGACCATCCGTCTCACGTGACGAGGTGGGAGCGGTTGAGAGCGCCGCTCATCCAACTTGGATGACCACGCTTACGGACTTCTTGCGAAGAGGGGTACTTCCCGAAGACCGCAAAGAAGCCGAAAGCCTAAAAGCTCTCGCATCCAAATACGTGTTGAGAGGCGAAGCCTTATACAAGCGCGGGTATTCAACCCCGTTGCTCCGATGTCTCAACAGCATCGAGTCGACCAAGGTCCTCCGCGAGATCCACGAAGGCCTCTGCGGAAACCACGCCGCTGGAAGGTCCATCGCGCTCAAAGCGCTTCGGCAAGGCTATTTCTGGCCAACGATGAAAAAAGATGCCTACGACTAGGCGAGAAAGTGCGACAAGTGTCAACGTTTCTCCAACGTTCCACGACAGCCGCCATCTCCCCTAAGTAGCATCGTTGTTCCACGCCCCTTCGCAAAATGGGGCGTAGACATTATCAGCAAGCTTCCCAAAGCCCCGAGGCAATACGAATACGCCATCGTCGCTATCGACTACTTCACCAAGTGGGTCGAAGCCGAGCCTCTGGCCAGGATCACCGAGGCCAACACTACGAACTTCATCGGGAAGTCCATAATATGCCGCCACGGCATCCCCGCATCAATCGTGACCGATAACGGCGCGCAGTTCGACAACGCGAGGGTTAGAGAGATCTGCGCCAAACCAGGGATAAGCAAGACATTCTCATCCCCGCGACATCCACAGGCTAATGGCCAAGTGGAAGCCGTCAACAAGACGATTAAGAGCAACCTCAAGAAAAAGCTTGATCGCTAAACAACACGGGCTCAAAGATGCCGGCCTAACACGGCACAACACATAAGCTTGATCGCTTGACAGCACGAGCTCAAAGACGCCGGCCCAGCCCGGCGCAACACATGAGAGTTCGCTTGTTCCAGGGCGCGAACTCAAGAGACGCCGACCCAGCCCGGCGCAACTTACACGTCCAGTCGCCAATGGCACGGATGCAAAGCCCCCGGGGACTGCCCGGTACGACCTCTTCTATCGCCGAAAGGCACGAAGCGAAGTCACTGGGCCACGATAGCCCACAAAGAAGGCACATGCGAGTAAAAATTGCTCGGAAAATGAGATAGCATTCAACATGAAAGCAACAAAAAATATCTCATAAATAAGGAGAGCCACAGCTCCGAATCCAATGAACACGTGCTGAATAAAAAGTGCGTGAAAAAAATAAATAAATCCTAGGAAAGGAAAAGAAAGCAAAACGCTAAACATGCGCGTTAAAAAAGAAGCCACACGGCTCAAGGAGCACCCTCATCCAGCAGGGGAAACAAGGTGTCGAAGAAGTCGAAAGTGACCCCCCGGGCCTCGTTCTCGGTCGCGGTCGCATTCCGACATTCCACCGCTCCGGCACGACGGGCGTCCTCGACCCCTATGTCGTAGTCATCCTGCAAGTCGGACGCTTTTCGCTCCGCTTCAGCAAGCCGGGACGAGAGACGAGTGTTCTCCGCCGTCAGAGAGTCGCGCTCGCGCTCCGCCCGAACACGCGCCGCTTCGCTCGAAGTGAGCTGGCAGTGCAACGTCTCCAAGGCATCGGATCGATCATCCAGTTTCCTCCGAAGGTTGGTGACCTCAGTGCGAAAAATCTCCGCTGATCGGGTCGCCACCTCGCTAGCTCGCCTTTCTTTGGTCAGCTCCCCCGCCATCTTGGCCACCGACAGTTGGGCTCCATCGCGTTGATCCCGTGCAATTTGGAGTTCCACCTTAGCTTCGTGAAGCTGGCCTCGAAGCATCTCGGTCTCCGCCCCCGGGTGCGAACCTCGCTCGACCTGAGCCAGCCTAGCCTTCGTCCGAGCGAGCTCGTCCTGGAATGCCCCCAAGCACCGGATGAAGTCGTGCAGAATCCTGTCACTTCGCACGGCCCTCACATACGCCTGCGACGACAATGAGCAAAGGTTAAAAATAAAACCTACGCTTGTGACAAATTATCAAAAATACTGACCCTCTGAGCGTCAGTAACCCCCGCCTGAAAGAAGGCGATGTCACTCTTCGACACCACGCCCTTCCACCAGGATAGTGGGGATCCCTCGAGATGAAGGAAGCAATCCCCTCGAGCCTCTATCGCCTCCAGCTCCACCGCCGAGTTCGCCCTCTTGGGTTCGGAACGCTCATCGGGGGGCGCCGCTGTCGAAGCCCTCTTCAAAGAGGCACGAGGCTGTGGTTCGACCGCACCAGCGGTCTCGACGCGCTCTCCCCTCGCCTTGCGGTCAGCGACCCTAGAGCGAATCTCCGCCATCGACTCGGGGTCCCGAGAAGCGAGAGCCAACCTCCTAGCTCGCGTCTTAGCAGCTACGCAAGGCAAAGTAACGAAAGTCAAGTTCCTGCCGAACAGAAATTTTTTACAAAGCCGTAAAAGTTACCTCGAGAAGCAGGAGCAGCTGGCTGAACCACGGGACTCGGGGGCCTGCTCGCCCGGCGCGCCTCCTCGGTGCCTGGAGCAAAGGGCGGGAACCACCCAGTGAGCGCCATCAACTCAGGGGAACGGAACCGCTCGCCAGCTTTGCGGGCTTCCGACATCCCCGATATCTCTCTCACGAAGGGGAGCTCCGCTGCCCCCTCATCCGCTGAAAAATCCGCCAGACGACCAAAGCGAAGGGGTGCCCCGCCAAAGGCGTCCGAGGTAACCCACACCCACGCCCGGCGGCTAGGCGGATCACTATCCTCGACCAACCTCACATTGCCCCGGGCACGGGCCATATGAAACCCTGGAAGTCGTCCACGGTCATGGCACGCTGTGTCTGGCAATGCCACTCCATAAAACACGTAGCCAATAGGCGATAGAACGCCGGGCTCATCTGGCACGCATGAACCCCTAGTCGGATCAGAATCTGCTGGACGATCGCCGGAAACGGAAGGCGCAGCCCGCAGGCGAGACTCCCGATCGCCACGGCCGCATACCCGTCCCTTGGACGAGAAGGCCTATCCTCGGGGGCAGGTCTGAGCAGCCCCACCAAGGGAGGAATGTTATACGTTTCCCAGAGCATGCTGAAGACTCGGGAGGTGAGTGTGTTTGCAGCATCAACCCCCCCGCAGTCTAAGCCGACGGGGGAAACAGGGTCCCCTACTCCGTACATGCGGGTCCTCTCCAAAGACCTGGCATAGGTATAGCCCGAGGTGTCCGCGGACTCGGAAGCTGACCAAACCGTCGCCAGCACTTTGCCATCGCGGTTCTCCTTCCCCTTCGCGGGAGGAGTCCCCAAATCCTCTTCAGGGTCTTCCGAACCCGACCCTAGGGGATCATCGGAATAAATCTCGTCCAAAAAAGACTCGGACGGCACTATCGAACGCCCGGTACCCGAGGCATCTAAGTCAGACGCCCAGAGGAGCCCGGCGCTCGCCGTCGCTTCACCTCGCTGCTCGAGCAAGGGGGGGTCAAAGGACGCCTCGCGCGAGACGAGGTTGATCACCAGCGGTGACGAATGCGAGTCCTTGGACCCTTCGTTCTCCCCTTCGGGGCCGCACCTGGTAGGAGGGCCACTCCCGGGCCCCGCCAACTCGGCTATCGCCGCAACGTCAGTCCCCAGCTCCGCGAGACATTCGTCGGCCGCACTAAGGTCTTCCTCGACAAATATGGGGACCTCGTCGAGTTCCACAAAGGGACCCTCGGCCGCCCCCCCAAAATTTGGGAGAGGGCCGCAAGAGTCGGCCTCGGGATCATCAACGTGGGCAATAAGATCGCTCCCCATAAAAGAACAATAAAAAAGCCAGCGGCCCAAAGGGAAATTTCAAATTCAAAGGAATTTTCCAATTTCCCGAGAAGCTGCCAGGTGTGAACAGAAAGGGCGGGAGCTCTCCTATTTGTAGGAGAGGAAGGAGCAAACCCTGCTCCTTCCCCCCCCCCTCCCCCCCCCCCCCCCTGCTGTGCGCGCGACACAAGGCCCGGCCCGCGGGCCGGCCTCGCGCGCACGCCAGTCCCAAGCGCCAGGCCGCGCGCGGCGCCTGCTGCCCGGCCGGCCCGATCCGACCCCCAGGGGCCCGGCCAACAAAAGAAAAAAGGGGTAAAGAGAGATATGCGCGCGTACGGTCATACATGATCGAAGGTGAAATTACCTCAACGCCCTTCTCCTCTTCTAAAGTTCACGACTTACGTCCCGTAAGCCGTAAACTTGGGGGGCTAATGTTACCGGTCGATTTCGGGACATCGGAAATTCAAACACGATTCAAGGTCGGCCGGGCTACGCCGGCCAGAAGCCCAGCGGCCCCCGGCCCAATGGGCCCTAGCGCGCCCTAGCTTGCGCGCTCCAACGCACCTTAGCTCGCGCGCACCCCGCGCCCTGGCCTGTGCGCGCTCCCGCGTCCCGGCCTCCCGGCCTGCACGCACTCCCGCGCCCCGGCCTCCTGGCCCGTGCGCATTCCCGCGTCCCGGCCTCCCAGCCCGCGCGCGCTCCCGCGCCCCGGCCACCTGGCCCGCGCGCATTCCCGCACCCCGGCCTCCCGGCCCGCGCGCGCTCCCGCGTCCCGGCCTCCCGGCCCGCGTGCGCTCCCGCGCCCCGGCCTCCCGGCCCGCGCGCGCTCCCGCGCCCTGGCCTCCTGGCCCGCGCGCATTCATGCGCCCCGGCCTCCCGGCCCGCGGGCGCTCCCGCGCCCCGGCCTCCTGGCCCGCGCGCATTCCCGCACCCCGGCCTCCTTGCCTGTGCGCGCACTCCCATGTGCCCCGGCATCCAAGCCCGCGCGCACCTCGACCGAGCGTCCTGGCCACCTCGGCCGCCTCGGCCGAACACCCTTGCCACCTCGGCCATATCGTCCGAGCCTCTTCGCCACCGCGGCCACCTCGGCTGAGCATCCTTCCCACCTCGGCAGGGCACACCTACAGCCGGGCACGCCGCGCCTGACCATGTCCCGCGCCCGACGTGCCCCGCGCCCGTCCGGGCGACATGTCCCGCGCGCCCTGCGCCCCCTTGGGCGTGAAGCCTCGCGCGCCCCGCTCCCGGCCACCCGGTGGGCCTCAAGGGGCCGGCCCAAGGCCTCTCTCCACAACTATAAATACCCCCCCTTGGGGAAGGAAAAAGGATCCCGATTTTGGACACAACTTACATCCTGGTTGACGCCAACAACACTTCTCTTCTCTTGAGAATTCTCTCGTGCTCTTGTGACATTCCAAGAGCGCGCAATCCTCCTCCCTCGGCTCAGAAACAAGGACCCCTCTCCACGAGAGGGAGCGCGCTCCTCTTCTGCGACCCGAGCTTCTGCGGTACACACCGCTCTTCTGCTTCTTGGCCCTTGAGCTAGAACTCCGAGCTACGAGGCAAGCGACCCCTCTAAAGTCTTCACTAGAAGCTACGAGCCCGGTCCCCCTCTAAAGCCTTGGATTCACAAAGCCTCCGAGCCCAAGATAGCCTCCCAATACACAAATTGAACTACGTTCTGACCTGATCCCGACTAAAGGGTACGTAGGCAGCCAACCTTTGGCACGGTCACACCCCCCCAAAACACACCTCAGGGTTTGGAGGGTGCAGCTCGGTCTACGATCTCCCATTTTTGGCCCGGGCGCTATCACTTGGTCCGGCCTTGGATCGAACCGCCCGATGTATTTAATCGTTGTTCATTTTCGTGCGACAACAGCCGTCGTGATCATCATCTATAGCAATGTTATCTTCAGTTGTATCTTCAAAATCCAGATCATAATTTGCGTACTTCCTGATAAAGTTATGCAAAACCATTGTTGCAATAACTATCTTTACTTGTTTGCCAAATGGGTAGCTAGACATATCGCGTAGTACGTTCCACTTTTTCTTCCAAACTCCAAATGTTCTTTCAATCACACTTCTAAGAGAGGAATACGCATGATTAAATACTTCTTGGGAACCATTTTGTTGTCCACTTGAACGAAATACTGGAAGATGATATCTTTCGCCTTTGTATGGTCCTAAAAATCCTTTAATTAATGGATATCCAGTGTTGTCGGCCCGTCTCGGACCGACGAAGAAGAAGGCATCGCTTCGACCCACGAGACCGGCGTGAGGCCTTTGACGGCGAGACCTTGCCTCAGCCATTGGCCGGCCCAAACCAATGGCCGGCCCAAGGTTCAGCCGGCCAATGGCCGGCCATATGCTCAGCCGGCCCAAGGGTCAGCCGGCCCGTGGCCGGCCCAAAGGTCAGCCGGCCAATGGCCGGCCATATGCTCAGCCGGCCCACAGCCGGCCCAAAGGTCAGCCGGCCAATGGCCGGCCATATGCTCAGCCGGCCCACGGCCGGGCCAAAGATCAGCCGGCCCACGGCCGGCCCAAAGGTCATCTAGCCATGCAGTTAGCTCGGCCAATGGCCGAGTGAACCCTTCAGCCGGCCTTCCTCCACGGCCGACTCAGAGCCGGCCTTCCTCCATAGCCGGCCTTCCTCCATGGCCGACTCAGAGCCGGCCTTCCTCCAGAGCCGGCCTTCCTCCATGGCCGACTCAGAGCCGGCCTTCCTCCAGAGGCGGCCTTCCTCCAGAGCCAGCCTTCCTCCATAGCCGGCCTTCCTCCAGAGTCGGCCTTCCTCCATGGCCGACTCAGAGCCGTCCTTCCTCTCCAAGGCCGCCTCAGAGCCGTCCCTCCTCTCCAAGGCCGCCTCAGAGCCGTCCTTCCTCTCCAAGGCCGCCTCAGAGCCGTCCCTCCTCTCCAAGGCCGCCTCAGAGCCGGCCCTCGACCAAGGGGACGCCCAAAGCACCCCTTGGTCACCTATAAATACCAGGGCCCCTCCCATGGTCCAGGTAATCCAACTTTGAGTCCCGAAACGCTGCCGAACTCATACTTCGCTCGATTCGCTCACCTTTGGCTTCTCACCACCTCTAAACCTCTATAATCCACCTCAATCCCACTAATGTTGAGCGTCGGAGAGGTAAACAGAGGCACCCCCTCTGTTTTCCCTTCTTAGCTCACGGTTCTCCTATCTTTTTCAGGTATGTCGGCGAGCTCAAACACCATTGACAGCTAAGGGAAGACTTGGGATACCAAGTCCGACAGGCTCGAGTCAAGGCGAGGCCACTTGGTCCGGCCTTGGGTCTAACCGCCTTTGACTCCTAAATCGTTGTCCGAAAAATAGCGACAACGTTTTGGCGCTAGAAGGAGGGGATCTCGACCTTGGCGACAACATTAGTCGCATCCCCTCTACCACTCCTCTTCTCACTTCTACGACTCTCGAGAGATGAGTCATGTCCCCGCCACTGCCGTGGGCGCCCGAGCAACTAGCTCGAGGTGCGGCCTCCGAAGCCCCGCACGTCGTCTTGGAGGGCAACCTCGTGATAACGAGAGCCAGCCCCGAGACCCGACGATTGACCCCGAGGCCGCAGTCCGAGAGGACACGGCTCGAAGGCACGCCGAACTCCTAGACCTTCCCGGCGTCACCGGCGCGCTCATCGCCGACCTCCTCGACTCCAACAATGTCGACGACATCAACCACGAGACCAACCTCGACCACGCTATTCACGAAAGTGGACACACGCGCACGCTTCCAAGGGGACACCCTCGGGCGGCCGCGTCGAAACGTCAACTTTCTGATGAGCACCCGCACGCGCCCTCGAGGGGACACCCTCGGGCGACCACGTCAAGACGACAAGTGTCGAACGGTACACGGGGGCGCTCAACCTCTAGGCCCCGAGAGGCACGCTCCAAGCTCACCATCCGCGTCCAAAACCCCCGGGGAGATGACGACAACAATGGCCGTGTCGTCTATCGAGAACGTCACTCAAATGACACACTCTCGCCTAAAGTGATAGGGACGGCCACCGGAGACTTGAGAGATCACCTCAATTCCCGGAAGGGATCTCATGAGAGCGACTTGAGAGAAAAGCTCAACGCTCAACGCGAGATCGCGAGCGAGATCGTCTTGGGACGTCAACCACCTGACGCTGCTAACTGCGCACCCAACAAGAAACGCGCCTCCACACTCGCCGCATCGGCCGTCGCTCCCGACTCCCGAAGGAAGAGGCGCAGAAAAGGTCGAGTCCCTAATGACCTTCCTTCTCCGACCCCGAAGTGATCCTTCATCCCTCTCAACACGACGCCCGACCGGATCTTGAGCTTACACAAGGAAAAGCTAGGATCCCCGACCCCGTTGAAAGCGGACCCCGCGACACGGGACAGAAGCAAGCAATGCGACTATCACCAAGATCACGGACACGCAACCACTGAATGGTACCAACTTAGGAAGTAAATTGATTCCCTGATTCGAGGTGGGGATCTCAGGGAATTCATCACATCTGTTAGCAAGGTGACAACCCCGACCGAGCGCCCGACTCGTCGGATGGAATGAGGCGTCTCAAGGGGACGATGGTTAGGCCGGAGGTCCCAAAGAGAGACAAGCGCCCACCACTCGCCGTGACGACTACCACGGTTTCCGCCATTAGACTCACGCCCGAACTCGATCGGCTTCGTGATAACTTTTATTGCGAAAATGTAATTTCCTTTTTTCAAAGAAGGCCAAGTGCCATGACAAACTGTAACGACCCCCTTATTGCAATAAAGAGTTATTTCACACATGGAAAAATGTAACACACATTATTGTATACCTCTAACACGAGAGTTTCTTGGCCTTTGTCTCACAAACGCAAGAAACTCGGGGGGCTAACAGGGATCAATGCTCAATAAAAAACAACTCAACAACAACTCAAAAAAAAAATTAATAAAGTCTCAAGAGGCCGATGCTTAGGCCGGAGGTCCCAAAGAAAGACTTCTCACGTAACTCCTCGAGATGAGTTCATTCCTCGAGTCGAGTTTCGAATCCGCAAGTCGACCGATAATCCTCACGCCGATTCTTCACGTGGCTCCTCGTGCAGGCTCTACATGAGTCCTCGAGTTGAGTCCGAGTCCACGAGTCGACTGATACTCCTCGTGCCGACTCTTCACGTAACTCCTCGAGATGAGTTCATTCCTCGAGTCGAGTTTCGAATCCGCAAGTCGATCGATAATCCTCGCGCCGATTCTTCACGTGGCTCCTCGTGCAGGCTCTACATGAGTCCTCGAGTTGAGTCCGAGTCCACGAGTCGACTGATACTCCTCGTGCCGACTCTTCACGTAATTCCTCGAGATGAGTTCATTCCTCGAGTCGAGTTCGAGTCCACGAGTCGACTGATACTCCTCGTGCCGACTCTTCACGTAACTCCTCGAGATGAGTCCATTCCTCGAGTCGAGTTTGAATCCACGAGTCGACCGATACTCCTCGTGCCGATTCTTCACATGGCTCCTCGTGCAGGCTATACATGAGTCCTCGAGTTGAGTCCGAGTCCACGAGTCGACTGATACTCCTCGTGCCGACTATAACGAATTGTTGGGATTTCGAGCTCACCACCTCGCCTGGTCGAGCTCGTCACCTCGCCTGGTCGAGCTTGTCACCTCGCCTGGTCGAGCTCGTCACCTTGCCTGGTCGAGCTCGTCACCTCGCCTGGTCGAGCTCGTCACCTCGCCTGGTCGAGCTCGTCACCTCGCCTGGTCGAGCTCGTCACCTCGCCTGGTCGATCTCGTCACCTCGCCTGGTCGAGCTCGTCACTTCGTCTAGTCGAGCTCGCCACTTCGTCTAGTCGAGCTCGCCACTTCGTCTAGTCAAGCTCGCCACTTCGTCTAGTCGAGCTGGAGCGACTTCATCACTTCGTCCAAACATCTTTGAATTTGGTTCATCAGTTCACCCAAACGTGCTGGGCTAACTCTCTCGAAACAGAAAATAAATAATAATAATAGTAAAGTCTCAAGGGGTCGATTGTTAGGCCGGAGGTCCCAAAGAGAGACTCCTCACGTAACTCCTGGAGATGAGTTTATTCCTCGAGTCGAGTTCGAGTCCACGAGTCGACAAGCTACCCCTCGTGCCGACTCTTCACATGCCTCCTCGAGACGAGTTCATTCCTCGAGCCGAGTTCGAATCCACGAGTCGACTGATACTCCTCGTGCCGACTCTTCACATACCTCCTCGAGATGAGCTCATTCCTCGAATTGGGTTCAAATCCACGAGTCGACCGATACTCCTCGCGCCAAATCTTCACGAAACTCCTCGTGCAGGCTCTACATGAGTCCTCGAGTCGAGTTCGAGTCCACGAGTCGACCGATACTCCTCGTGCCGACTCTTCACATGCCTCCTCGAGACGAGTTCATTCCTCGAGCCGAGTTCGAATCCACGAGTCGACTGATACTCCTCGTGCCGACTCTTCACATATCTCCTCGAGATGAGCTCATTCCTCGAATTGGGTTCAAATCCATGAGTCGGCCGATACTCCTCGTGCCAAATCTTCACGAAACTCCTCGTGCAGGCTCTACATGAGTCCTCGAGTCGAGTTCGAGTCCACGAGTCAACCGATACTCCTCGTGCCGACTCTTCACATGCCTCCTCGAGACGAGTTCATTCCTCGTGCCGAGTTCGAATCCACGAGTCGACTGATACTCCTCGTGCCGACTCTTCACATACCTCCTCGAGATGAGCTCATTCCTCGAATTGGGTTCAAATCCACGAGTCGACCGATACTCCTCGTGCCAAATCCTCACGTAGCTCGTCGTGCAGGCTCTACATGAGTTCTCAACTCGAATTCACTCCTCGAGTCAAATACCGAGTCCACGAGTCAACTAACCGCTCCTCGTGCACGCTCTACATGAGCCCTCGAGTTGAGTCCCGAGTCAACAAGTCAACTAACTACTCCTCGTGCAGGCTCTACATGAGTCCTCGAGTTGAGTCTCGAGTCTGCGCTCGCCGCCCAGCTCGTGCGCCGATGGGCAGCGAGTTACAAATGGGTTTCAAAGGCTTGCGTCCGCCGGACGTATCTGGTCTAGCCAGCGTCCACGGGAAACCTCGCCACGCAAATGTGGCATCGCGCTCGCCGCCCAGCTCGTGAGCCGAAAGGCAGTGAGTTTCAAATGGGTTTCAAAGGCTTGCGTCCGCCGGGCGTATCTGGTCTAGCCAGCGTCCACGAGAAACCTCGCCACGCAAATGTGGCATCGCGCTCGCCGCCCAGCTCGTGAGCCGAAAGGCAGCGAGTTTCAAATGGGTTTCTAAGGCTTGCGTCCGCCGGACGTATCTGGTCTAGCCAGCGTCCACGGGAAACCTCGCCACGCAAATGTGGCATCGCGCTCGCCGCCCAGCTCGTGAGCCGAAAGGCAGCGAGTTTCAAATGGGTTTCAAAGGCTTGCGTCCGCCGGACGTATCTGGTCTAGACAGCGTCCACGGGAAACCTCGCCACGCAAATGTGGCATCGCGCTCGCCGCCCAGCTCGTGAGCCGAAAGGCAGCGAGTTTCAAATGGGTTTCAAAGGCGTGCATCCGCCGGACGTATCTGGTCTAGCCAGCGTCTACGGGAAACCTCGCCACGCAAATGTGGCATCGCGCTCGCCGCCCAGCTCGTGAGCCGAAAGGCAGCGAGTTTCAAATGGGTTTCAAAGGCTTGCGTCCGTCGGACGTACCTGGTCTAGCCAGCGTCCGCGGAAAGCCCGGTCACACAAACGTGACACCAAGGCCCCCCGAGGCCCAAGCCGTGCAAATCGATCACGCCTTCATTGGTAGGTCGAGAAGATAAGCCACGGACGATCAACCCGGAACAAAAGCCGTCCCTCGCGACGCACAAAAGTCGTCCCTCGCGACGCACAAAGGCCGTCCCTCGCGACGCACACAAGCCGTCCATCACGACGCATTGAAAGCCCTTCTACGATGTGACCACAAACTCGAGAGCGTTCATCCCGGGTCCGCACGTCAGCCCAAGTACTGAGTTTCCGCTCGACCCACGCTCGACCAGAAACTCGGGGGGCTAATGTTGTCGGCCCGTCTCGGACCGACGAAGAAGAAGGCATCGCTTCGACCCGCGAGACCGGCGTGAAGCCTTTGACGGCGAGACCTTACCTCAGCCATTGGCCGGCCCAAACCAATGGCCTGCCCAAGGTTCAGCCGGCCAATGGCCGGCCATATGCTCAGCCAGCCCAAGGGTCAGCCGGCCCATGGCCGGCCCAAAGGTCAGCCGGCCAATGGCCGGCCATATGCTCAGCCGGCCCACGGCCGGGCCAAAGATCAGCCGGCCCACGGCCGGCCCAAAGGTCATCTAGCCATGCAGTTAGCTCGGCCAATGGCCGAGTGAACCCTTCAGCCGGCCTTCCTCCATGGCCGACTCAGAGCCGGCCTTCCTCCAGAGCCGGCCTTCCTCCAGAGCCTGCCTTCCTCCATGGCCGACTCATAGCCGGCCTTCCTCCAGAGCCGGCCTTCCTCCATGGCCGACTAAGAGGCGGCCTTCCTCCAGAGCCGACCTTCCTCCAGGGCCGGCCTTCTTCCAGAGCCGGCCTTCCTCCATGGCCGATTCAGAGCCGGCCTTCCTCCAGGGCCGGCCTTCCTCCATGGCCGACTCAGAGCCGTCCTTCCTCTCCAAGGCCGCCTCAGAGCCGTCCCTCCTCTCCAAGGCCGCCTCAGAGCCGGCCCTCGGCCAAGGGGACGCCCAAAGCACCCCTTGGTCACCTATAAATACCAGGGCCCCTCTCCTGGTCCAGGTAATCCAACTTTAAGTCTCGAAACGCTGCCGAACTCAGACTTCGCTCGTTTTTCTCACCTTTGGCTTCTCACCACCTCTAAACCTCTATAATCCACCTCAATCCCACTAATGTTGAGCGTCGGAGAGGTAAACAGAGGGACCCCCTCTGTTTTCCTTTCTTAGCTCACGGTTCTTCTATCTTTTTCAGGTATGCCGGCGAGCTCAAACACCATTGACAGCTAAGGGAAGACTTGGGATACCAAGTCCGACACGCTCGAGTCAAGGCGAGGCCACTTGGTCCGGCCTTGGGTCTAACCGCCTTTGACTCCTAAATCGTTGTCCGAAAAACAGCGACAACATCCAGCATCAACCAAGTAATATTTACCTATGAAATAAAAATAAATTTCAAAACATAGAAATAATAAATTGTTATTAAAATTCGATAAAAGTATACTTGATGTGAAACGAACCTGTAGGCGGCTTTGGAAACTTAAGACTAGGATCACGCAAAGCTATTAAGAATATTCTGGCATCATGAGCCGAACCTTCCCACCCCACATATACGTAGGTAAATTGCATATCAAAATTACACACTGCCATGATGTTTTGAGTTGGAACTCCTTTTCTTCCAATGAATGGTACTTGATCTTCAGGAGATATGATAGCAGAAACATGGACACCATCTATAGCACCAATACAATCCTGAAAAATCAATAAAATAGGTAAATGAAGAAAGGAAAAAAAATTAATCATAAAATTTATAAGAAGAAAAAACATAATTACCTTAAAATGTGGTATGAATATATTGTCTTTCAAAATTTCTTTTGGAGTGGATTTGAATTTTGGATCTTTTGGCTTCAAATTGTTTACACTCCTCGTACATATGCAATCCAACACCATATTAAAATATCTACTGACAGTCTCTCCAGAATGTTGAAATCTTTCGTTGACTAATCTATTTGAAGCGCCATGACCTAATGTAAATAAAAACATGGGCAACATTTCATCAACAGCCATTCTTTTGTAGTCTTACAATCCGTAGTTGCTTCTTAATTCAGTGCTGAATTCCATAAACACATTTATGTCCAATCTGAACATATTATAACATCTATGTCCATGTCCTCTTAACATCTCCATCAGCCACGCATGTCCAGTTTGAGAAGAAGTCATACATGGAGTCTTGTATATGTAAGTCACATAATATTGTCGAATAAGATGGGCAGCCGTGCAGATGATTTGATCCGTGATACGTTCTTCGTCCTCGTCAATATTCATCTTCTAATTATTCTATATAACAACACAAAATTTTCAAACTGTAAAAGATCAAATATATATATAAAAAAAACTTATGACATTCAAAAGTAAAAGAAAGTCGTTACAAACTTAGAAATATCCCTAAAATAACTTAAAAGTAGTAAAAAAAAAAAGACGTGTCATATTCTTTCAGACTATTCAAATTTGAGCCATGTAAGTTTCTTGTCCGGATCTTCAATTAACATGAACATTTCCCTTTTCCCCTTGATCATGAACAACCTGGTTATAAATAAATGTAAGTCGCTACATATCTCCACTCCAGGTAAGGAAGTAACAATTTTCATAACAGTGGCTATGCTAGAATCAAGTTGATCATTTTATGTGGTTGCCGGTGCACTCCTTTTTTCGACAGCTTCACATAAGCGATCAATTTGTGTTGATAATTTCACCGCACCTCCGATTTTCGCACTTTTGCTCTCTCTTTTTCTTTTCAAGGAACCGAATTCGCCTGATTTAGAGTTAAATTTTTTCTTGGTACTCGAATCATGTGACTCGTTATCAATCTCAAGTGGAGTAACATCTTCTACTCCATTGCTAACCGTACTTGGATAGTTCCAAACGTAGGTGTCCAAGCATGATCACCAGCTGCTGTGATTTTCATAAACATCCCATCTAACATCTCTACAAATTCTCGTGGAAAACCTTCTTTTCAAAATTTCGCTGCATTAGGGTGCATCTAGAAAATGAATGATGAATTTTTAGATTGATAAATGCTCACAAAATGTAGATAAATTCTAAATATTTGATAATTACCTGTAATTTCTTGTCCTACCATTCATCACTTGCATCGATTGTTCTCTTTTGAATGTTTCAGCCAAGACCACTTTCTTTGCCAATGAGTTGTTTCCACAATTTCCAATCGTTCTTGAGATAATCCCATTTATTTTTCAATTGAACTTTATCGTACGTGTTTCCGGTGTTAATTTTGAAGTTCTTGATCAAGTTTTCCCATCCAACCTTCGTACAATGAGTTCCTGGTCATTGTCCACATTCAACTTCTTTAACGCACAACTCACAAAATAAATTGAGAGTCTGCGCGTCCCAAACCGCTTTCACTCTTGATTTAATATTCTTATTTTCTACTTGGTTGTGGTTGTTTTGGCTATCCATCTAAAGCCGAAATAATACATGTAAATTTTAATTTTAATATTTTATCAAATCAATTCAAGTTTCAGCAACTAAAACGTACACATCCTATATACATATTAAAATAATAATATATAATAATTTTACCACAGCAAAAAACCCCTCCATACACACATCCATATGTTACCTATGAGCCTATGACTATGCGTTATAATATCAAGCCTATATAATAAAATATGTGTTTTGTATTGTCTACGTTTAAAAGTCTACCACAATAAAAAAAATCCCTCCATATATTAAAATAATATAAATGACATGTGACTGATTGAAAGCAAAGCAAAAAACATGAAAACTAGCAGAAAATTGTCACTAGGACAAAAACGTTATCCGGTGCGACGAATGTCGCACCCAATGCTTAAAATGTCGCACCTAAAAGTTTATTAGGTGCGACAGCGTCGCACCGGATAACCCGTCGCAGAAGGTATTCGGTGCGACATGTCGCACCGAATAATTACACCTTTAGGTGCGACACTTTCAGGTGCGACATGTCGCACCGAATGCCCAAGCTATTTTCCTGCCAAATTTAATAAAATTGGCGGGTAAATTCATATCGGGTGCGACACAGTCGCACCTAATGCCATTCCCACCAATAATTGTCGCACCGAATATGGTTTTTAAATTAAAAAAAATACAAAATTAAAAAACTAAATCAAAATTCATTTAAAATTAAATAAAAATTAATTAACGAAATTCTAAATTAATTAGAAATAATATTCTGAAAATAGAATTCTTAATTAAAAAAACAAATTCTTTCCAAAAAAGCGAAAAAATGAATTCCGAATTTTTTTCCTATAAAACTTATCGATAGTAGAATTCCCTGTACCGAATAAGTTGCCAGAACTTCGGGAACTGCTTCTGCGTCCTCGTCCACCGCTGCCTGACGCGCTGCCGCTCGCTCCGCCGCTTCCGTAAGGACGGTCTCGCAAGAAATCCATAGAACCAGGCGTAGAACCCGGCGTGGAACCTGGCGTCTGCTGATCAGTCCCACCTGCTTGCGGTGCATGCGGAGGTTGGGGAGTCGTGGGAGGCTGGTTGTGCATCTAGCTGAGGAAGGCGATTTGTTGCCGCATCTCATGCAGCTCGGCTTGTTGGGCATCCATCTGAGCACGCATCTCGGCAACCAATGGATCGGTCAAAGATGACGAACTTGACGAGCCTCTATCTAGCGTTTGGGCAACACCCAACGATGACCTTGGGATCGAAGGCCCTAAACCGACTTCCCAGTCTCTGCGTACTCACAAAACATCACGCATCGCGTACATCTCCGCATCTTCTTGGGAGATCACGGCGTTTTGCTCCGCCGCTTGCCGCAAAATATCTATCGTCTAGGCGGTGATTTGATCCTTCAAAATAAAACCACAAAAAACTTATCAGATAAGAAGAAATAAAGTAATTAAATATAGTAAATAAAAAAATTAACTTACGTATTGCGTCTTCGTGAAGTCCGTCCTCCACGATCCCTTAGCGTCATGGTGTTTTTCTGACCATATCGCTAAAGCCGAGCCTATACTCTCATCTTCCTTTTGCTGTAATTTTTCAACATTAAAATATGAATCACATATATATTGCATATTAATATTAAGAGACTTACGTTCCTAGACGTGGGGCAGCGGGCGGCGTTGGCTGGATGTTGGGCAGCGGGCGGCGGTGGCTGGACGTGGGTCACGGCGGCGGGGGAGATCACGGCGGAGGAAGATGAACGAGTTGGAGAGAGAGACGGTTAGATAGAGAGAGAGAGAGAGGCTGTGGGCTCGAGGAAGAAGACGCTCGGGTATTTAAAATACCCTAAAACTATTAGGTGCGACAATGTCGCACCTAAAAACATATTCCGTGCGACATGTCGCACCCAATGTCGCACCAAATATGTTTTTGGGAAAACAAAAATATTCGGGGGGAATTTCTGACCGTTTCAATTTTTAAACACGTTAAGTGCGACATTTGTCGCACCCAATAGTATTGGGTGCGACAAATTTGTATTAGGTGCGACAAAGTCGCACCAGATAGCACTAACCATCAGCGAAATTTTTAGTCGCTTAGAGGACTATCTGGTGCGACATGTCGCACCTAATATGTGCTTAGGTGCGACATTTAGGTGCGACATGTTGCACCTAATACCCTTCCGCACCCAATATGTTAATTTGTAGTAGTGTGTAAACATGGAATCTAACATAGACTTGTTTGATTACCGTCACTTCAATGACCACGGATAAATAATATAAAAATCACATACCTTTTTATTTTTTTTTCGTTGTAGAGAATTGTGAGAAGAGTTGCGGAAAGAAACCCTAAAAATAAAGTTACGGAAAGAAACCCTAAAAATAAAAGTTACGGAAAGAAAAATAAATAGTATGTGGAGAGAGAAACTAATCCATACAAAAGTGGCTTTTAGAAAAAGTATCAAATATCTGCTTTTAAAATTTACCTATAAAAAAGCACAACTTTTTAGTAAACTATTTTTATTTTGACTTACCAAACATAAAAATTGACTTAAAATTCTAAAAATACAAAAACACCTAAAAATAAGCAACGCCAAACGTACCCTAAATCCGCGTCATGTTCGTCCTTCGTGTGTGTGAGTGTCTATATATGTATGACATTAAAAAAATGTATAAAATAAATAAGACATATACTCTTTTTATACGTTCTACATATTCCATGTATAGATAAACATACTAAACCCTATCTACTTTTTTTTTTCAACACAAATATATATAATCTCAATATATATATATATATATATATATATATATATATATATATATACATGTATATATATATATTCTCTTTTTAATTTGTGTTTCTTCGTTATTGTCCTGCCTAAAAGTTAAAAAAATTTTAAAATATGATTTAATAATCGAATTTGTTCAAACTAATTTTTGTTATATATTTTGACCCGAAAATTAGAAAATAATCAAATTAAACGTTCGACATTGCTAAATAATCAACATTGGAGTAGGAGTACGATTCCTCTTTTAAGAATATTACTTTTTTTTCTCCTTCCCATGTGCCTATAGAGACACAAGGCTCCTTTATTTTTCACAGCTACACACGCTATCTCCCACTTTTCTTTCTCTCTCGACATAAGTGCACGGTGGAAAATCAATTCTCTTTCTCAATTGAAGAACTCGAGGTGGATTTCTCTCACTTGATTCTAGACCCTAAGCATACACGAACTAATCTTTTTTGTGGGATTAGAGAAGATTCCTCTAAAGGTGGAGGAGGATCCAAATTTCCCGGAGCAGTGGCTCAATGTGGGCGAGGCGGACGTGAGTGCGTCCGTCGCTCAACCTTTGGAGCTAAAGGACGCTCGCGCACTAACTAGACGTTGTGCGCATGAGAAGTGGACTGGCGCGGTGCACCATGGGGAAGCGTGCTGCGACTCATGATCGATCTGGCTGATTGCAGGCGGATTGTGCGGATGATGTGTGGTTGAGGGGCGCAGCTCGCCACACCAGGCATTCGAGCTGCGCTCTGCTGGTCTCAACAATCTCTGGCTAGGTCTCGTCCAAGTTTGTTCATGATGAGAAATCTCTTATGATGATCTCATTATGTCAGAGTCTGAAGAGCCTGTTGATGACTCGAAGACTTTTCCAAGTGATAAGGGGTTGACCGTGACCCGTTCAGGGAAGGTTATGATGGCCGTCTTGGCTGACTCGAAGGGCGACTACTCTTTTGGGTGTCGAGACTCCGAGGTCTCGGAGGTAGATGCTGGTTCTTCGACCAGATACGTGGACAAGCGAGAGTGGTTCTTGACCGGGTTGCCTTCCTGGTCTAAAGGTGTTTCGTTGCACGGGGATCTATATTAGGAGTTTGATCATGCAACACGCTTTCATCAACCTTCGGGATTCTTACGACATTACAACTTCGGTGTCGCTTCTCTAGCCAATCTCGGAAGCCAATCATTTTCTTTCGGGGCACGGTTTTGCCGCGGTGTCCATGGCGAGTCTTCAATGAGGGTTGCGCTTGCCCTTCTAGCCGATCGTTCAACAGCACCTTGCGCATAGGGGGTGCGTGATTCTCATATGAGCCCGGTGTTCTTTTGCTTGGTTGCGACGTGCCACATGGAATGGCATAGCCGAACAAAGCGCGCCATGAGCATATACGATTTTTGCAACCTCGTCACTATTTTCAAGGCGACTGTTAAACCTGGATTCCATATTGCTCGGGACCGCTCAAATGCAAAGATTATCACCAATAGTGAGACCACTAGCAGGATCGCTTAGGTGTGGATTATAGCGAAAGCCTTTGGGGCGGAGCCACTACAGTGTTTCGCTGACTTCTCCGTCAGCGTGGCGGCGGATAATCTTGAGTTTGTGAAGGCAATCCGAAGCAAGTCCGATGACCAGAAAACTAGCAATCGCTTTCGCTAGAAGGAGTTGATGGCATCGACTGGGTTGTACCTGTCTCTCCTTGCCGATCCCAAGAGCCTTCTGATAGCGAAGAAAGTCCCTCGCACTAAGTCTTCTCCCATGGGTCTCGTTGTATCAGGTAGTCTCGCCTTCGTTTGTTGTTGTTGGTCCCTTATCAAGAGAGAGGGCTCGGTGCAGCTGGCGAAGTCTTCTCGAGACTCAAGCGCCTTCATAGCGACTCAGTCTTGAATCGCAGCGTGCGCTTGCCGGAAAAGCTCTGGGGCCAGTCACTTGGTCGAGTGTTACCCTCGTGCTTCCCTAAAGCAGGAGTCAACATCCGTGCCTTCGAATGTGCTTTCGGAATGGAAGCATACGCATTACATGGTGGTGATGGAAGCCATGGAGGTTAAAGGTGAATGCTCTCAAGGCCTTTGAGAATCTTGTCTGAAGGTGTTGAAGGATGTTGTTTCGTGCAATGACGTGGGGTTCTCCTCCATTCGTCTTGTTGAAACTTTCACTCCAGTCGCACATTTTTAACTTGTGCCTTTGATTGCTTTAGGTACTCGAACGTGCTATGTGGGGTGAGAAGATCCTTTTCGACTTTTGTTTGCCGCATGAGACTTGTCCAGATGGAGCTGGCTCAAACAAAATCTCACTATGCTTCTCTTCCAACTAACTGTTGCGTGTTTCTGTTGGCAATGGTGCCCACAAGAAGAGAAGTAGTCATATTTTACATAAATTTAATGTAATAAAATCTTACGAAGACTCTTGCTTGTAACTGCTGAATAATCAATAAAGAGTTGAAACTTTCATTCATTCTTCCTTGTTTGTTTGAAGCTTTTTGATAAACCTTAGTCTTTAGTCCTTAAACAAAGCTAACAACAAATGAAGAGTCAAATATAGATTTTCATGAACAACCTCTTCATGGTTTGCCTAAAACAGTACATTCACAATCTAAGGATCAAAGGGCTATTGATCTCGATATTATTGCTAGGAGAACCTATGATGTCTGGTTATGAGACATAGAGAGTTGGAGACTCTATACTTCTTCCTAGGTACCTTATGAAGATACTGAATTGACTAGTGCACTTCTCGAGACAGTATAGGAACAAACCATTTAACCTCTTATGTCTCAAAGTCACTATGTATAAATTGCATCATGCTTACCTTAATCTTGAAATGAGACATGTCAGTCAGAGTTCTAGATTCACTATGTGATATAGACAAGACCTATCAGTGAAGTACTAAGTTATGAAGTTGTCTTGAACAACTTTGTGAAGATCTCATAGATATGGAATTCATGTACAAGATTGCTGAAATGAAATGTATATTACCTCATGCCTTGTTCCTTGGAATGTGAATAAATGAACTGACCAGTGTCGAAATTGAGTCATGACTTTTTAGCTCCTCGTCAATACATTATTTCTAACTTATTCACAAGTGACAAAGGAGTTGAGGAAATAACAACTATAACGGTAAAATGGTAATTTTATAAATCCCATCGAATTGATGATATTCATGAAGGGTAAACATAGATAATATTCAATGGATCCACTCATCACAATCAAGTAGAATTATGAGTAGAAAACATATTCCTGTGAACCGAGAGATTTTCAGTGTCAACTCCTTAGTGGAGTCAGTTGACATTAAGCTAGAATTTGGAAAAGGTTTGTGAACTTTTGTGTCCAAGAATTCTAGCTCAAGCTTTATTCATTTGGATCCATAAGGTCACTACCAGATATCATTATAGTAGGATTTGTTAAACTAGTAGCTAAGTCAAAACAAGTTCAAGTGTTGAACTAGACGAATTTTACGAAAATTGTCTAAAGGGTAATTTTGTCTATTAGGACAAAATATGGTATGAGTGTCAATAAATATGTTTTTTCTTGAGGATCTCCTTTCAAGATGCCTATGTTACTAGCCCCTCAAGTTCCTGAGTTTACAAGCGTTGTCTTGATGACTGCAAGACCTTGATAAAGTAGATTTTTTAACCTGAAAAACTTTGGTTTATTGGTATTGCGAAAATATTTGGAAGTCCTAAAGATTGGCTCATGGTCTTATTGAATTTGGAAAAAACAAAAAAAAAATGCAATAAATTAGGGGGGGGGGGGGGGGGGGGGGGGGGGGGGGGGGTTGTGTGCTGGCTACTAGTAGTACTGACTCAAGTGTTCCGAATTCCAAGTGTGACAGATCGAACTCGCGTCTGTGTACTCGATGTAGTAGGTTTCGTTGTGAAGGATGTTTTCGCCGTTCTTGGACAACTATTTAACACCCGCAACGGTTCGACCCAAGGCCGGACCAAGTGGTCACGTTTGGGCTTCGACCATCTTAGACTTGGTATCCTAAGTCTACTCTAGCAATGGTCGGGGTGATGTTGATCGTCGTCGTACCTGAAAAAAGGGTAAACGAGAAGCTATCAAAGTGAAACAGATGGGTTGCCTTTGTTTACGTCTCCGAAGCTCAAAATTGATGGGATTGAGGTGGATAAGAGGATTAAGGTATTTAGAGGCCAAAGATGAGTGAAATGAGTGAAGTACGAGTTCGACAGTGTTTCGAGACTCAAGATTGAATTACCATCAGGAGAGAGTCAAGGTCTCTATTAATACGGAGTGAAGAGTGTTTTGATCGGCCGTTGGCTGAGTGAGTTAGACCGGCCGTTTGCCGTGCAAAATTGGGTCGGCCATTGGTCGAGCGAGAGTGGGCCGACCGTTGGCCGAGCGAGACTAGGCCGGCCATTGGCCGAGCGAGACTAGGCCGGCCATTGGCCGAGCGAGACTGGGTCAGCCGTTGGCCGAGCGAGTTGGGTCGGCTGTTGGTCGAGCGATACTAAGCCGGCCGTTGGCCAAGCGAGTTGGATCGGTCGTTGGCCGAGTGAGTTGGATTGGCCATTGGCCATGCGATTTGGGTCACTGGCCGATCGAACCTTGGCCGGCCGAGAGAAGGCCGGACGGGCCTTGGCCAGACGAGCTTTGGCCGGCCGGGAGTCGGCCGAATGAGCCTTGGCCGGCGGATGGTTCTTCAGACTGCGACGTGTATTGAATTCGTTACCCCTAGCGGCCGTCGCAGGGCAGACAACATTAGTCCCACGAGTTTCTTGTCAAACGTAGTGTTACCGGTCATTTTCGGGAAACCAGAAAAACAAAAATGATATGGCGCCGATCGGGCTTCGCCGGCCGGACCTCCTGAGGGGCCCCAGTCCATTCACGTCCTGGTCTGCGTGCGCACTGCATCGTCGGGCCCCCGGCTCGCGTACACGCCCAGCGCCCCCGGCCCACGGGCGTACACGCTTCGAGGGCCCCCGGCTAACGGGCCCGCGCGCGTCCCAGCACCCCAGCCCACCGGCCCGCGCGCGCCCCTGTGCCCCTTGCCCTCCGGACCGCGCGCGCACCCTTGCACGCGCCCAACTTCCTAGCCCGCGCGCGCGCCTCGCTCCCTCGCCCGTGCGCGCCCTACTGCCTCGGCCGAGCGCCCCAGCGCTGGCCAGATCTCTCTCGGCGAGCACCGGCACGCCCCTACCGGGAAGCCGGCCGGATAGCGCTCCCGACCGGGATCTAGGCCCCGCCGCGCCCCACGCATGGCAGGGCCTCACACCCGCGCGTGCCGCACGCCTGGTCGGGCGTCACACCTCGTGCGCACCGCGTCCTGGCCGAGGGGTCCCCCCATACGCATGCCACGCCTGCGCCTTGCCATCCGGTGGGCCTCAAGAGGGCCGTCCCAAGGCTTCTCCCAAGCCTATAAATAGCCCCCCACATCTTCACTTGAGTGGGACCTTGAACTCACTTCTTCTAGAGATTTTTGAGAACTCTCTCTTCTCTTCTCTCTCACCATGCTTCTGTGACATTCCAAGAGCTCTCTCTCCTCCTCTACCGGCTCGGCTCAAAAATCCGAGAACCCCTCTCGACGAGAGGGAGCGCGTTCCAGTTCTGCGACACGAGTCTTCACAGCGCAAGCTGCCTCCAGCTTCTTGGCCCTTGAGTTAGAACTCTGAGCTATGAGTTACGCGTCCACTCTAAAGTCTTCACTAGAAGCTAAAAGCTAGGTCTTTCTCCAAAGTCTTAGATTCTCAACCTCCGAGCCCAAGATAGCCCCCACACCCACA
This sequence comes from Urtica dioica subsp. dioica, assembly GCF_054948205.1. NCBI lineage: Eukaryota > Viridiplantae > Streptophyta > Magnoliopsida > Rosales > Urticaceae > Urtica > Urtica dioica. Next base: position 49,421,436 of record NC_142763.1, read on the forward strand.
TTGAACTACGTTTTGACCTGATCCCGGACGACGGGTACGTAGGCAACCAACCTCTAGTAGGGTCTGGAGGGTGCAACTCGGTGTTCGAGTTCACATTTATGGCCCGGGCGCGGTCACTTGGTCCGGCCTTGGATCAAACCGCCCGAGGTTTTTAATCGTTGTTCATTTTCGTGCGACAATATTTTGGCGCTAGAAGGAGGGGACTTCCAACCTTATACAGTCCGAAATCCCTTTTACAACTCGACCCCTTCTTTCTCGACTTGTGAAAGACATGAACGGTCAACCACCCATTCGTTCTGAGGGCGTGAATAACCCCGGGAATGCAACCGGAGTGAAGAAATACTTCTTGCGCTCCCGAGTGCATGGCGACGAGGAGTCTCTCAACGACGAGAGTCACACTCCCTCGCCACCTCCTCCTTAGGATAGCCGGGACAATCGTATCCTCGAGATGGAGGAGAAGATCCGCCAACTAAGAGTGGCCAACGTGAGGTACCACGCCAACTAGTGGGCAAGGGACCTATGCAAGGTATTCCTCATAGGGAACCCGAAGACCTCGTAGACGAAGGACATGCATACGATCCTGACTACGAGGGCTTGGAGATTTTGGCGGACATCGAGACTTCTCTCACTAATGACGGGGAACTCCATGTAGAGATTGAAGCTGGTCCTTCGAATCCACCACCTAAGACAAAGGCGATACCCATTTCCTCCTGAGAGGAAACTTCCCGACGATCAGCTATGACCAACCTTGTCAGAGAGGAAATGTCAGGGAAGGTCAAACGACTCGGCGAGTGAGGCATGTGGCTCAAAGCTCACGCCCCCATGCCACTGATCAAGACCTAAGGGATCAACTTACGGCCAACGGAACAACTGTGGTGAAGACCTACGAGAGAGGTTGAATGCCCGCCAAGGTCACAACCTTGTGGCCCCAATCAATGGGGACCCTCGCACGGCTCAAGGGTCAAATGAAAGACGCCAGGTGACTCCTCCCGAACAGGGAGTGACCCCCCAACACTGGCCTTGACGTCATCACCATGATTCTCAATCTTCGCAACAAAGTACATGATCTACGTGAAGGCGGCTTGGCCGGTAATACATACGCAGTCGTAGAAGAACATTCCTCGCCATTCACTGCCCAAATCCTTGCTGAGGTGTGCACGGGAAACTTCAAACTCCCGAATCTCTCTCCATACAGTGGGAAAACCAACCCTAGTTATCACATCCAACACTACGAAACTTGGATAACGATGCAGGGCATCTCACCTAGGGCTCTATGCCAGGCTTTTAGTCTTACCCTCACCGGACCCAGTTTCGAGTGGTTTAAGAATTTAAGACTAGGGAGTGTCCAATCATTCAAAGACTTGAAGGACTTGTTCCTAGCACGATTTTCTACATCGATGGTTCAAAAGAAAACTACAATGTACCTATGGTCAATCAGGTAGGAGAATAACGAGTCCTTGAGACAGTATCTCACTCGGTTCACCACGGAATCCAACAAGGTCAAACGCTTCGACGACAGTGACGCAATAACATCCATCATTGAGGGCTTGTGCATGTTGGAATCGATCTAGGGTTTAAGAAAATAATTAATGCTTCGGTAAGCGGCGAAAATTTCAAAATTTTCTTTTACAAGTAAAACCAGTTTTTACTAACCTAGACAAAAGAGCAAGTACACGTAATTAAAAACTATTATGAGCTAAGAAGTTTACTAACCTTTCTTGAAGCTTGATCTTTGAGAAGCTCTTAGAAAGTTGCAACGCTCGTCTCCCCTCGCAGCACGTCCCTCTTTCTTTCCTCGGCACCTCGAGCAACCACGAAAGTTTCTATCACTAAATCACTCGAGAGAAAAGGAATTAGTGAGTGGGCACTTTTAAACACTACGACTTAAGAACGAGTCTCGAAGTCACAGAGCTAAACTCTAGGTCGAATGAGGACCTAGGTGCCAAAACAAAATAAAAAATAAAGTAGAGAGAGAGAGAGGAGTTCGGCCACAATGTCTAGAGAGAGAGTCTCTCAATCTCTAAGTTGTGTGGAATGAATAAAATGAAGGGAATGAGGGTCCTTTTTATAGGAGAGGGGTTGGCCTTGGAAAGAAGTAGTTTCCTCTTATTTTCCAAGCCTTTATGAGCAATCTTTTATTACCCATTCCTATCAACATAGGCGCCCACCTCATTCAATCCACAAGGGATTAGTTTCCTCTTTTGTTTCCCTTCTTGGTTGCCTTGGCCGATTCTCCTTGTTTCCTCATAGAGGAAATTTGTTTTCTCTTTTTCCTTTAGCAAGTATCTTGATACATTTATGCACAAAATAATCTCTCTTTCTCTTGGGTATTTGGGCGCCCATTTCACATCTAGAAGGAGCTTCTAGAAGCTTCTTCATTTCTTCATAACAACATGAGAAAGGCCCATTAAGAATTTTCAATAAAATTCTTATGAAATGAAATTAATCCACAAGGCCCAATTAATCATATTATGCCGAGTGTTACTTGTCATCAAATGACCATGTCAAAAATTTATTGACATTCATTTCATCCTATGTCTCAAAAGACAAAAATACCCTTTTGACAATTTTCGTTCTTGTTTTGGCTTAGCTTCCAGTTTAACTATTCCTACTCGATGTGATTCATGACAGTGACCTCATGGACCCAAATGAACAAAGCTTGAGCTAAACACTTGGACTCAAAAGTTCACAAACCTTTTCCAAGTTTAGCTTAATGCCAACTGACTCCACTAAAGAGTTGACACTGAAAATCTCTCGGTTCAAATGAATTTATTTTCTACTCAAGAATTCAACCTAATTATGATGAGCGGATCCACTGAATATTATCTATGTTTACCCTTCATGAATGTCATCAGCTAGTCGGGATTTACTAAATTACCATTTTACCCTTCTAGCTGTTATTTCCTCAACTCCTTTGTCGTTTGTGAATAAGTTAGAAACAATGTATTGACGAGGAGCTAACAAGTTACATTGTTTCATCCAAAAGAGTCAGGACTCAATTTGGACACTGGCCAGTTCATTTATTCACACTCCAAGGAACAAAGCATGAGGTGACATACATTGCATTTCAGCAATCTTGTACGTGAATTCCATATATATGAGAACTTCACAAAGTTACTCATGACATACTCACAACTTAGTACTTCACCAATAGGCCCTGTTCGGAATCACATAGTGAGTCCGAACTCTGACTTTCTCAAATGAGAATACTAAGGTGTGAAATGACATGTCTCATTTCAGGATTAAGGTAAGCATGATGCAATTCATACATAGTGACTTCGAGACATAAGAGGTTAAATGGTTTGTTCTTATCTTGTCTCTAGAAGTGCACTGGTCAATTCAGTACCTTCGGAAGATACCTAGAAGAACTATAGAGTCTCCAACTCTCAATGCCTCATAACTAGACATCATAGATTCTTCTAACAATCATACTGAGGTCAATAGTCCTTTGACCCTAAGATTGCGAATATATCATTTTAAGCAAACTACGAAGAGTTTGTTCATGCAAATCTACATTTGTCTCTTCGTAAGTTGTTAAGTTTGTTTATGGACTAAAAGACTAAGGTTTTATCATAAATCTTCAAACAAAGAAAGAATGAATGAACGTTTCAACTTTATATTAATGAATAAGCAATTACAAGCAAGAGTCTTCGTAAGACTATATGACATCAAATGTACATAAATAGACACTACTACTCTTCTTGTGGGCACCATTGACAACAAACTCCCACTTGACTCAAAGAAGATGTGAGTAGTCCTACATGCCTAATCCCTCTCGAAGTTGGTCGAAGACCATGTTCGCTAGGGCCTTGGTGAATGGATCTGCCAGAGATCTACTTCACCTCCACGTCTACGCGCTGCGCGATCTCTCCAATCAAATGGTATTTCCTCTCAATATGCTTAAAGCGCTTATGGCTTCGAGGTTCATTTGAGTTAGCGACAGCCCCACTATTATCACAATAAAGGGTCATGGGCTCGTCGACGTTTGGAACAACTTCCAAATACTTAAGGAATTTTCTAAGCCATACAGCCTCTTTGGATGCTTCACAAGCAGCCACATATTCTGCTTCCATCGTGGAGTCAGCAATGCAAGATTGCTTAATACTTCTCCACACAACAGCTCCACCATTAAGGATGAACACAGATCCCGAAGTGGATTTCCTGGAATCCTTATCCACTTGAAAATCGGAGTCGGTATATCCCGTCATAGTCGGGTCAGTACCTGAGTATGTAAGCATCAAGTTCCTAGTTCTTCGAAGATACTTAAGAACATGCTTAACAGCAATTCAGTGCTCGGGTCCAGGGTTGGATTGGAAACGGCTAACTACACGAACGGCGAAACAAATGTCAGGTCTAGTGCAAAGCATAGCATACATGAGACTTCCTACGGCAGAGGCGTAAGGAATTTTCTTCATGTCTTCAATTTCTTGTGCAGTCTTGGCAGACTGGTCCTTAGAGAGTGAAACTCCATGCCTAAAGGGTGTTTGACCCTTCTTGGAGTCTTGCATCGAGAAGCGATCCATCACCTTATCAATATAAGATGCTTGAGAGAGCGACATGGTCCGGTTTTTCCTATCTCGAAAGATTTGGATTCCCAGAATGTACGCGGCTTCTCCTAGATCCTTCATATCGAATTGCTTTGCTAGCCAGACTTTAACCTCAGATAACTTACCCACGTCATTACCAATGAGTAGTATATCATCGACATATAGTACCAGAAACACAACTTTACCTCGTGTATTAACTTGTAAACACAAGGCTCATCTATTGACTGTTCAAAGCCAAAGCTCTTTATAGTTTCATCGAATCTAATATTCCATGACCTAGATGCTTGCTTTAATCCATAAATGGACCTAAGCAACTCACAAACCTTGGTCTCTTGACCTTCTTCCACGAAACCGTCTGGTTGAGCCATGTAAATGCGCTCGTCAAGATTGCCATTCAGAAAGGCTGTCTTGACATCCATTTGCCGGATCTCATAGTCGAGAGCTGCAGCTATGGATAGGAGTATGCGGATGGATTTAAGCATCGCGACTGGCGAGAAGGTTTCTTCATAGTCAATCCCTTCTTGTTGGGTATAACCCTTCGCCACAAGTCGTGCTTTAAACGTCTCGACGTTCCCATCAGGACCCCTTTTCTTCTTGTATATCCACTTACACCCTACGCGTTTAATCCCTTCAGGAAGGTCTACAAGTTTCCAAACATTGTTGACATACATCGAGTGCATTTCAACTTTCATGGCGTCAAGCCAAAGGTTTGATTCAGAACAAGCCATCGCTTTGCTATAGGAAACATGATCATCCATGTCAGAGACGGCTACAAGAGAGTCTCCATAAGACATGTACCTGTCAGGCTTTTGAGTAGCCCTCCCACTACGTCGAAGTAATACTTGACGATATTCTGATGAGTTAGGTTGTGTTTCAGTTGGGGTAAGAACAGTTCTTACAGATGAGGTAGAAGCTTCCTCTCCCAACTTTTCTTCAAGCACAATTTTGCTTCTAGGTTTCGCATCCTTCATGAAGTCCTCCTCAAGGAAACGAGCATTCGTGCTAACGAAAGTATTATCGTCCTTGGGATTATAGAAAATGAAACCTTTGGTTTCCTTTGGATATCCCACAAACAGGCACAATTCTGACCTACTAGCCAACTTGCTAGTCTTTTGCCTTAGCACGTGTGCAGGGCAACCCCAAATTCTGATGCGGCCAAGATTCACTTTACGGCCATTCCATCGTTCATAAGGAGTACCAGGAACCGTCTTGGACGAAACTTGGTTCAGAATATAAGCGGCTGTTTCGAGGGCATATCCCCAAAAGGAAAGAGGGAGTGATGAGTAACTCATCATTGATCTAACCATCTCCATGAGAGTTCGGTTTCTTCTCTCTGACACTCCGTTTTGTTGAGGTGTGCCAGGTGCGATAAGCTGAGAAGCGATACCTTCTTCTTTAAGAAAGTCATCGAACTCTCCAGACATATACTCACCACCTCGATCAGATCGAAGGGTTTTGATCACTTTGCCAGTTTTCTTTTCCACTAAAGCCCTAAAGACCTTAAATACGTTAAAGGTCTCGGATTTGTGTTTGAGCAAATAGACAAACCCATATCGTGAGTAATCATCGGTGAAGGTAACGAAGTATTCGTATCCTCCACGTGCCTGTTGGTTGAGCGGACCACATACATCAGAATGTACTAGTTCCAGCAACTCAGTGGCTCTTCGACCCTTATCGGAGAAAGGTCGCTTAGTCATTTTTCCTTCTATGCAGGATTCACAAGTAGGTAGTGAACCTATTGCAGAGGCTTGGAGTGGACCATCCCTCACAAGTCTCTTAATCCTATCTAGACTGATATGACCAAGTCTTAAGTGCCATAGGTATGTTGATTTTGTTAGATCGGAGGATTCAGAAAGTTTGATCCTCTTTGGCTCCCTAATTAGATCATTATCTATTTCAGTATCTAAGATGGAAGGTTGAGTGGGATAAATGTAAAAAAGACCATTCTTCATACATGCATCAGTGACAAAAGAATTAGAAAAAGAAATACGAATTCCATTCTTTATAAACTTTAAATAATAATCTTGCTCGAAAAGTTGAGCAACAGATATTAGGTTTTTCCCAAAGGAAGGAACATAATAAACATTATTCAAATTTAAAGTTCGATCTTCAAAAGATAGCGTCACGGATCCCACAGCCTTCGCAGACACCACGCTCCCATCACCCCACTTGAAGCAGAAGTCGCCATCCTCTAAGCTTTTGCTTTTCCTAAAACCAGTTAAGGAGCAGCAAATATGGTTAGTAGCAGCGGAGTCAATAATCCACGATGATACATTATCAGCTACTAAACAAGCTTCAGTAACAAGTACAATACGTTTTACTTTGGTTTTGAGGTAGGCAGGAGAGTTCCTACGCCAGTGACCAGGCTCATTGCAGTGGTGGCACTTGTCTTTAGACTTGTCCACCTTCGGAGCCTTTGGCGCCTTCTTCTTCGTTTGAACCTTAGGTTGGTTCTTCTTCTCGGCATTGCGAGGTCTCTTCTTAGATCCAGAGGTGGAGGCAGTACCATGTACTTCTCCTTGAGCCCTCTTTTTCTTAGTTAGTGCCTCAGTGGTTTGAAGTTCCTTCATAAGCTCGGTAACAGTGTACTCTAGCTTGTTCATGGAATAATTCAACTTGAAGGTATTAAAGGTTTTGGGGAGAGTTTCCAAGATCATATCTATTTTAGTCTCCCCATCAATCTCGGATCCAAGGATCTCCATTTCGTTTAGATAGCTAATGATCAGCATCATATGATCTCTAACGGGAGTTCCAGCCTTCATACGACAGTTCATGAATTGTCGGACCGCTTGTTGCCTAGCTTGACGTCCTTGCCCTCCAAACATCTCATGGAGATTGTAGAGCATATCGGTGGCAGTTTCATAATCATGATGTTGTTGTTGCCACACATTGTTCATCGATGCCAGAATGTAGCACCTCGCAATCTCATCGGATCGAAGCCAGCCCGTCAGGACGTCTTTTTCCTCTTGCGTCGAATCTTCATTCGTTTGAGGACAGGGGGTTGTGAGAACCCATTTGTGCTTGTCGACAGTAAGGACTATGTCGAGGTTACGTTTCCAGTCGACGTAATTGTCGCCTTCGAGTTTATTCGAGGAAAGAATGGTTGAGAGAGGGTTGAGAGACATATTGCCTATAAAAGTTGAAACAAGTTTATGATTAGTCTTTGGTTTAGGATTTAAGTTTTATTAAGACTTTTATAAAATCCAAAGGTGTTATAAACCAAACGATAATTTACTCCCTCAAGAGAAGGCCGCAAAAAATCTCCTTTTATAAGTAAATGACACATCATTAATGCTAAGCCAAGATGTCAATACATCAATTTTGACTAGCCACCTTTTAAATTGGTTTGATCACTCACATCCTTTCGCAGAGCCTCAAGGGAGGATTACTAGGGATTGAGCCTAAGTGTGCAACCAACCACTTAGTCCAAAAGGTCAACTTTGAAAAACAATCCCCCAAGGGGAGGCCTTGCCATCATCGTCTCACTCTCGGACGTAGCTCATTGAGCAATGATCGAAACAAAAACGCCTTGGAGTACTCCCATTTAAGAGAGGGTCGCAAGAGCGGCTCTTAGTCCCACGTTTAATTGCTTCTTTCATTAGTGTTGGGGATCGTGGGTTACAAACAACAAGTATAACCCTCCCACTTAGTTTTTGGAGTTGGTTCATCGACTCTTATAAGTTCGGAAACGGATTTCCTAGTTAAAGAGCGACAGAGCGGACAACTAGAAGAGAATCCTAGATCGACATTTTCAGAGCAGTATTAGTGCATAAAGGCACAAGGTACATACTCGATCTTTTCCTATTTTCTATTTCGGGAAAGTGCGTGAGGGAAGTGTGAACTTCAACTCACTCGAACACTTGAAAGTTTGAGATTACACATCTTTTTATTTTTTCGGCTTGTCTACAAGGAGACCTCCCACTCAAATTTTCAAGAGCATATTGATTTTGAACATATGTGATATAGATATAGTTTTGAAAACATTTTGAAAACTTATTTGATTTGGATGACAAAATATTTTCAAGTTTGAAAGTGAAAACGGGTTTTCAAAATTCAAACTAGTTTTGTAAAAACTCAATTTCAATTAAACTTTCAAAAATCAAAACACTTTAATCTTACACATCATGTTTATAATCATATGAAAATTTTTTTTGCACAAAATGTTTTTCTCATTAGAGTTCTATAACTCATGGTAGTGGGGTTTGAAAATCCGGAATTCTAAAAAACTGGAGTTTCGGAACAGCCGCGCACCTCGGAGTAAAATCGCCATAACTGGCGGCTCCGATGTCATTTTGAGCCGAAACCGGTGGCTTTGGACAGAGGACAGACAGAGCTTTAATTTGATTCAAAAATCATAAAATTTCAATTTCTGAGAAGAGAGTTATGCCACTTTTAATGCGGGTTTACTCCAGCTCGAAGAAAAAGAAATAATTAAAGCTTGGTCCTTTGTAGGTGCGAAAAAGAATCGAGTGTAACGGATCGTTTTATGAAGGTTGTTAAAGCTTTTATTTGTGTTATATTAGCAAGGTAATAACAAGGCATAAAAGTAAAAACAACAAGCATAAAACGATTCAAGTAAAAATAAGAAACTAGTAAAACAAGAAAACTAGTCACAAAATTTTACTCGAAATTTCTCAAACCTTTAAAACACGTTTTTCAATATAAAAAATTAAAAACTTTTAGAGCTGATTCTAATGTGTTTTAATATCATCCCAAACTCATAGAAAATCAACATGATTTTTAATTTAAAGGCATGAGCAATAAATTAAAAAAAAATATAAGATAACAATTCTAACTTGTCACAAAATTAGTAAACTTTCGAAAACGATTTTCAAGCTCATAATTTTAAATACATGTACATGCTAATATTTGACCATAGCTCTGATACCATTTGTTGGAATCGATCTAGGGTTTAAGAAAATAATTAACGCTTCGGTAAGCGGCGGAATTTTAAAAATTTTCTTTTAAAAGTAAAACCAGTTTTTACTAATCTAGACAAAAGAGCAAGTACACGTAATTAAAAACTATTATGAGCTAAGAAGTTTACTAACCTTTCTTGAAGCTTGATCTTTGAGAAGTTCTTAGAAAGTTGCAAAGCTCGTCTCCCCTCGCAGCACGTCCCTCTTTCTTTCCTCGGCACCTCGAGCAACCACGAAAGTTTCTATCACTAAATCACTCGAGAGAAAAGGAATTAGTGAGTGGGCACTTTTAAACACTACGACTTAAGAACGAGTCTCGAAGTCGCAGAGCTAAACTCTAGGTCGAATGAGGACCTAGGTGCCAAAACAAAATAAAAAATAAAGTAGAGAGAGAGAGAGGAGTTCGGCCACAATGTCTAGAGAGAGAGTCTCTCAATCTCTAAGTTGTGTGGAATGAATAAAATGAAGGGAATGAGGGTCCTATTTATAGGAGAGGGGTTGGCCTTGGAAAGAAGTAGTTTCCTCTTATTTTCCAAGCCTTTATGAGCAATCTTTTATTACCCATTCCTATCAACATAGGCGCCCACCTCATTCAATCCACAAGGGATTAGTTTCCTCTTTTGTTTCCCTTCTTCGTTGCCTTGGCCGATTCTCCTTGTTTCCTCATAGAGGAAATTTGTTTCCTCTTTTTCTTTTGGCAAGTATCTTGATACATTTATGCACAAAATAATCTCTCTTTGTCTTGGGTATTTGGGCGCCCATTTCACATCTAGAAGGAGCTTCTAGAAGCTTCTTCATTTCTTCATAACAACATGAGAAAGGCCCATTAAGAATTTTCAATAAAATTCTTATGAAATGAAATTAATCCACAAGGCCCAATTAATCATATTATGGCCGAGTGTTACTTGTCATCAAATGACCATGTCAAAAATTTATTGACATTCATTTCATCCTATGTCTCAAAAGACAAAAATACCCTTTTGACAATTTTCGTTCTTGTTTTGGCTTAGCTTCCAGTTTAACTATTCCTATTCGATGTGATTCGTGACAGTGACCTCATGGACCCAAATGAACAAAGCTTGAGCTAAACACTTGGGCTTAAAAGTTCACAAACCTTTTCCAAGTTTAGCTTAATGGCAACTGACTCCACTAAAGAGTTGACACTGAAAATCTCTCGGTTCAAATGAATTTATTTTCTACTCAAGAATTCAACCTAATTATGATGAGCGGATCCACTGAATATTATCTATGTTTACCCTTCATGAATGTCATCAGCTAGTCGGGATTTACTAAATTACCATTTTACCCTTCTAGCTGTTATTTCCTCAACTCCTTTGTCGCTTGTGAATACGTTAGAAACAATGTATTGACGAGGAGCTAACAAGTCACATTGTTTCATCCAAAAGAGTCAGGACTCAATTTGGACACTGGCCAGTTCATTTATTCACACTCCAAGGAACAAAGCATGAGGTGACATACATTGCATTTCAGCAATCTTGTACATGAATTCCATATCTATGAGAACTTCACAAAGTTACTCATGACATACTCACAACTTAGTACTTCACCAATAGGCCCTGTTCGGAATCACATAGTGAGTCCGAACTCTTACTTTCTCAAATGAGAATACTAAGGTGTGAAATGACATGTCTCATTTCAGGATTAAGGTAAGCATGATGCAATTCATACATAGTGACTTCGAGACATAAGAGGTTAAATGGTTTGTTCTTATCTTGTCTCTAGAAGTGCACTGGTCAATTCAGTACCTTCGGAAGATACCTAGAAGAACTATAGAGTCTCCAACTCTCAATGCCTCATAACCAGACATCATAGATTCTTCTAACAATCATACCGAGGTCAATAGTCCTTTGACCCTAAGGTTGCGAATATATCGTTTTAAGCAAACTACGAAGAGTTTGTTCATGCAAATCTACATTTGTCTCTTCGTAAGTTGTTAAGTTTGTTTATGGACTAAAAGACTAAGGTTTTATCATAAAGCTTCAAACAAAGAAAGAATGAATGAACGTTTCAACTTTATATTAATGAATAAGCAATTACAAGCAAGAGTCTTCGTAAGACTATATGACATCAAATGTACATAAATAGACACTACTACTCTTCTTGTGGGCACCATTGACAACAGTGCATTGGGGACTTCTTAAAGTTCATCGTTGGCAGAGTCCCTTCGTCAATGGTTGATTTAATGAACCGAGCCAAGACTTTCATGGGGGTCGAAGATTACCTCGACGATCGTAGAAGCAATAATCAAAGCTCTCGCCATCGAGACATGTCCGGCAACGAGCAGGGCAACCCCTGAAAGAAAGTGAATAAGGGAGGTCAAGCTTCTTATAGCCGACCCCCTACGTCTCAAAAGTCGCGTCTTACGAACAACTTCAGAGACTATTCTTTATACACACCTTTGAATACCCCTGTAGATTGAATCTATGATGTGGCACGTAACAATTTCACCACTCCAGCTTCAATGAAAGGTGACCCTGCATCTCCCAATCGGTCCCGTTATTGAGTTCCACCAGGATTATGGTCACATGACCGCTCAAGGCTTCGCACTCAAGCGACAGATGGAGACATTGATCGGCCTCGTCATTTTCTTTCTTATCGAAAGTGTCGACTCGATAAGTGGGGACCTCAATTTCCACGGGGACCACTGCCTCAACCCCAAAGGCTAGGGAAAAGGGGGTCTCTCCGGTGGCGTTTCGAACAGTCGTTCGGTAGGCCCATAAGATGAATGGTAGTTCATCAGCCCAGGCGCCCTTCTTGGCTTCGAGCTTTTTCTTAAGGTTTCTTTTAATTGTCTTGTTGACAGCCTCTACCTAGACGTTGGTACATTATCAGCTACAAAGCATGCTTCGGCAATCAGTACAATACTATGTTCCTTTGCTTTGAGATAGGCAGGACAGTTCTTCTTCTCAGCCTTGTGAGGTCTCTTCTTAGATCCAGAGGCAAAGGCTTTGTGCTCAGTAGCATGTGCCTCTCCTTGATTCCTCTTTTTCTAAGTAAGACCCTCGATAGTGTGAGGCTCCTTTATTAGCTCGGTAACAGTGTACTCTAGCTTATTCATGGAGTAGTTCAGCTTGAAGGTTTCAAATGATTCGGGGAGAGTTTTCAAGATCATATCTATTTTGCTCTTCCGATCAATTTTGGATCCTAAGATTTCCATCTCATTCGGGTAACTAATGATCAGTATCATATGGTCCCTGAAAGGAGTCCCAGCCTTCATACGACAGTTCATAAACTGTCTGACTGCTTGTTGTCTGGCCTGACGCCCTTGCCCTCCAAACATCTCATGGACATTGTAGAGCATGTCAGCGGTTGTCTCAATGTTACGATGTTGTTGTTTCAGCACATTGTTCATAGATGCTAAGATATAGCACCTTACAATCTCATCGGAATTGAGCCAGGTTGCCAAGGCATCTTTGTCCTCTTGAGTCGAATAATCATTCGTTTGAGGAGGACACGGGGTGGTAAGTACCCATTTGTGCTTGTTAACGGTAAGGACGATGTCGAGGTTACGTTTCGAATATACGTAGTTTTCATTTTCGTGTTTGTTCGAGGAAAGGATGGTTGAGAGGTGGTTGAGAGACAAATTGCTGATCTAAGTTGAAACAAGTTTATGATTAGTTTTTTGGTTTAGGATTTAAGTTTTAAAATTTGATAAAATCCAAAGGTGTTATAAATGAAATGATAATCTACTCCCTCAAGAGAATGCCGCAAAAAATCTCTTTTTATAAGTAAATGACACATCATTAATGCTTAGCCAAGATGTCAATACACCAATTTTGTCTAGCCACCTTTTAAATTGGTTTCAGCAATGATCAAAGCAAAAAATCCATAGAGTAATCTCATTGAAGAGAGGGCCACAAGATCTTAGTCTCACGTTAATTGCTTCTTTCATTAGTGTTGGGGATCGTTGGTTACAAACAACAAGTATCCCCCCATGGGCAGCGTCGCCCGGCGCCGGCGGCTCTCCGGCAGCACGCGTCATCGCCGGCGCGGCCAGGCCCGGGGGGCTCTCCTCCTGGGCGCGATTTGTAGGCCCCTCGATGGTATCACCCGACCGAGCAGAGGCCTCCCCCGCGTCGGGACCGGCCCAGAGGACGCCGACACCAGCCGGCGCGCCCCTCTCAGCGCCGGCTTCGCCGCGCGCGGCCACCCCGGGCTCACTCGCACCGCTCGGGCGTTCTTCCTCACCGGCGCGCCTGGTGACCGTCCAGACGGACCCACCCGGCCGAATGGGGGCTCCCTCGGCGCTGGGGTCGACCCAGACCGCGCCGCCCCTGGGCAAGGTGCCCTCCCCGGCGTCGCCCCCCTTCGGTGCGTCTCCTCCAGCGCCGGCCGCTCCGGGCGCGACCTTCCCCAGCATGCGCGCGCAGCCCAGGCCACCTGTAGGTGGTTGGGCCTTGTTCCCCGGCCTGGGCGGGTCTTCCTCGACACCTCCAGCGCCGCCGGCGCCGCCCTGGGCCAAGGCGCCTCCTCCGGCGCGTGAGCCGTCCCCGGCGTCTACCTGCCGGCGCTGGCCGTCTCCGGCACGCGTGCCCTCTCCCTCGCCGGCCAGCCACGCCTCCAACAAAGAAAGATCCTTCCCGGTCATCTCGATTGCGTTGGATGAATTCGACGAATGCCGGACGTTGGAGATCGTTGAAGGGGGCGAAAATTGAGCCCAAAAATTATCTAAATCCACATGGTTATCCCCGAACAAGTGAAGCAAGTCGTCTTCAATGGTCCCACTCCCCGATAGGCGGTCAATGGGGTCCATGGGCGCGAATAACGAGGCTAAAGTGATCGACAAAAAATAAAAATAATAATATTAAAAGACGTCGGGACATACCTCTAGGCGACGGGCTACTCCGGTGGGCCGATGACAAACTTTGAGTTTACCACGCGACTTACAGTCGATAATAAACTCGGGGGGCTAATGATACCGGCCCGTATCTGCCCGGTAAAGCGGCCTTCCTAGGATCCCCCGGCACACGGCCGACCCAGAGCCGGCCTTCGCCCGGCCACAGCCGACCTAGGGCCGGCCTTCGCCACCACGGCCGACCCAGGGCCGGCCTTCGCCTCCACGACCGACCCAGGGCCGGCCTTCGCCACCACGGCCGACCCAGGGCCGGCCTTCGCCACCACGGCCGACCCAGGGCCGGCCTTCGCCACCACGGCCGACCCATGGCCGGCCTTCATCTCCACGGCCGACCCAGGGCCGGCCTTCGCCACCACGGCCGACCCAGGGCCGGCCTTCGCCACCACAGCCGACCCAGGGCCGGCCTTCGTCACCACAACCGACCCAGTGCCGGCCTTCGCCACCACGGCCGAACCAGGGCCGGCCTTCGCCACCACGGCCGACCCAGGGCCGGCCTTCGCCACAACGGCCGACCCAGGGCCGGCCTTCGCCTCCACGGCCGACCCAGGACCGGCCTTCGGCCAAGGGGACGCCCAAAAAGCCCCTTGGTCGCCTATAAATACCGGGGTCCTTCCCCTGGTCCAGGTAATCCATTCTTGAGTACTGAAACGCTGTCGAACTCGTATCTCGCTCGTTTCTCTCAAGTCTCGGCCCCTAAACACCTAACTCTCTACAATCTACCTCAACCCTACTAATGTTGAGCGTCGGAGAGGTAAACAGAGGCAACCCCTCTGTTTCCCCTTTGTAGTTCATCGTTACCTTCTCTTGCAGGACGAACGACGGACGAAGCAAACACCAATCACAGCTATGGGAAGACTCGGGATACCGAGTCCGACACGCTCAAGCCCGAACGCGACCACTTGGTCCGGTCTTGGGTCGAACCGTTTGGGGCTTCTAAATAGTTGTCCGAAAAACAGCGACAACACGTTTGACGAGACTTGCCTACGTGCAGTTTCATGGTTGAATCGCGAATGACTCTCTAGTATTATCTCGAAACCGAGTGTTAAAAAGAAGAGAAAGAAAACATGGAAAACAACTGATTTTATAAAGTTTATGTTCTTAATCATTTGATATAATTTGATAACGAGTTCCATCGATCGGCATTATTCGTAGCTATTGTTATTATTATGTTTTTTCTTTAATAGATTTTTCCTGTTCCTAAAGATGCGATCTCTGTAGTATAAAAAAAGAAAAAAAAAAAAAAAAAAAAAAAAAAACAAGCTGTGGTTGTAAAGAAAAGAAGCAAACGAATCATTCTAATTTTTATTTTCTTCAACGGTCGAACAAAGGAAACTTCTAGCGCCTTGCCTGCCATGTGAATGAGTGTACCTGCAGCATATATTCACATTCAAAATAACAAAATAAAAGTGATTAAAAAAGATCGATCACAATAGGTTAACTTGATATCTTAGTATTCGTACATGTATAAAGTAACATTATTATTGAAGCTCATAATGATGTTATTGTGGGCTATCTCTTCTATTGTACTCAATAACCACTAGTTAGCCACACCAAAAGTTGTGAACTACACTAAACCTTATATTATATGAATTTTAAATTTACAAAAGGAATTAAGTACGGTATGTGGTCAACCCGCTCTAAGCTTTTGCACATGAAATCATTATATATGCCATTAACTATAAAGAAGCTTAGACCTTTTGCCAGTTCAATGCCTTCAATTATTGATATTATTTAGGAAATTTTAACATATATCATTTCTGAAGTGTGTGATGCTAAAGGATCGCCAACCCAAAATTTAAATACAATTAATATTAAAACAAGCAATATTTTATCCGTAATATAATATTTTATTTTTACCAATGTTCTCTTCCTATTTTCAAATGTATATTGATATATTTAATTAATTTATTTTATGCAATTATTATTTATCACAGATTAAATTAATTTTCATATTACAAACTCTAACTAGAATCATATAAAACAGTTGTTTATATGTATAATATATATATATATATATATATATATATATATATATATATAGTATTTTGGTTTTGTTTTATAACTTAAAAAATCTAATTTAACATCATAAATATTTACTAGAATATTAAGATAAATATTTAGCGAAATTCTATATTCATTAATTTTATAATGGGGTATGAAATTAATTAAATTGGATTTGAACTGAAGACAATCGGAGTCTAATTTGTCACATTTTACTGCAGTGTGGAGTGGATTAGAGACGCTTTGAGCCCTGGTAATTTTTCACTTATCGAGAAGATGAAACAACAAAAAATTACACGATAATAAGATAAAAAAATATATATAAACTCTTAATAATTTAATTTAGGTAACATCTTCAAGATAACGATGATTCAAAAGCTCACGAAATGTAATATGTAATGTATAAAATCATATTAAAAATGAAAAATGAAAAATAAAATTGTCAAAGATTAAGAAATAATACTTATATTGGTAATCTTATTCAGATATTTAAAATATACTTTGTTCAGACTAGCAAGTAATTACTTAGCAAAGAATACTTCCCAAGAGTGCTAAAACGTGATTAAGAACTTTGTGGTCAGAATGTTGTATGAATTAAAATGACATGTAAAATTTATGTTTTGACGAGAAAAAAAAAACCATTTATTATATATGGTGTATGGGATTGAAAGTATCGTGTGGTTCTATCTCAAAATCAATTGACAATAAGAGGAGTAACTCATGACCTCTAATAATCTTGTTAGTTCTCATTCTTGTAGAATTTCTAACAGCCCCGTTACGATTGGGGTTATCCACATAAACTAAACTTTCTCTTCCACGTCGTTGACTTCTTCTTTGTTGATAAATAGTTTTTCATGCAGCTCGATTGGCACCTTCCGTATGTGTTCGTGATCCATGCCAGATGCCATCCTAGCTAGAGCATCGTCCTCTGAATCGTGTTCTCTCGGTGTCTGGAGGATCTAATTCTTCAAATGATCGGGCGTCCTCAATGGCACAAGTCTAGTCGTCGCCTATTTGATATATGGTGGCCACCCTATATCGGAGATTGTCTTCGAGATCTCTTGATCACCCCGATGATTCTGATTCCATGGGGAATGGGAAACTTTGCTAGAAGATGATAGGTGGATGTGATGGCGTGGAGCTTGTTGAGCGTCGACTGACCGATGATCGCAATGTACAACACGGGTACGTCGATGATTTAAAAATCGATCTCATGACATGTTTTCGGCCATCCTCGGTTTCGAATGTCACTAGGAGTTTGGTGGTGCCTATGGAAGATACTGACTCACGGGAGAAACCTCAAAGGAGAGGTTCTCCTAGCACCGTTTCAACTCCCTCTAATGCCATTATGTCGAAATTCATGTTGAATAGGATATCAGATGAGTTGTCGTTGTCGATTAGAACTTCTTTTAACGCGAATCTTCCAGCCATGATCGTGGTAACCACTAGTACAAAATATAGCATCATGTGCGACTTTTATCGCACCTGAAAGTGCAAAACTCGCACCGGATGACACTATTAGGTGCGACATTAGCTGCTACATAGTCGCACCCGAAAGTTCGCAACTGGTGCTTTTAGGTGCGAAAGACTGCACCTGAAAGTCATTACTATTAGGTACGACAAATTTAGGTGTGACTTTTCGCACCAAAAGTCGCACCTAAATTTACTCAAAAACAAAATATTAAGGCGGGATATAGAGTTTCGGATGCGACTAGTCGCATTTGAAACTTTAGCGCCAAAGATATCAGATGCGACTAATCGTATCTGATATTCCTTCCCACCTAATACTTTTGCGGGATACAAGAGTATCAGATGCGACTTGTCGCATCTGATATCTTTGGCGCTAAAGTTTCAGATGTGACTAGTCGCATCCGAAACACTATATCCCGCCTTAATATTTTGTTTTTGAGTAAATATCTGATTCTCTTTTGCTTTTTTTTTTTTTTAATTAAATGCTGATTCTAATAGATTCGGCCTATAAATTTCATATGTTGATTCTAGAATCAGCTTATAATTTTTATTTTAATAAAATCATTTTAATAATAATAATTATATATATGTTGATTCATATAATAATTATATAGATCCTTTAATAGAAATTCTAATATTAACAAATATAAATTTGATAATTTACGTTCAATAAATTAAAAAAATTACAATCTATTCCTTTTGTTTTCCTTTTTCACTTGGAGGGTTCCAATTCTTCAATGCACGACCTTCTCTTCCGCCAGACCTTCCTCGTGCGCCTTGGCGTCCTGATGCGCTGCCGCTCGGACGTAGCCGCTGAAACTCCACTGAACCTGGCGTCTGAGCATTCGGCATTGAAGCTGATTGCGGCGTCTGAGCATTCGACATTGAAGCTGATTGCCGCGTCATTCAACATTGAAGCTGATGGCATCATCTGAGCATTCGACATTGAAGCTGATGGCGGCGTCGTCCGAAGGTGCGGTATCGCTGGGGATGTCTGCATGGGAGACGGATGCTGCTGTGTGTAGGCAGAGAACTGTTGCTAAAAGGCCTCCATCTGAGCTCATTGATCACGCCTCATCTCTTCCATTGCAACCCGTTTGCGGCCAACACTGCTTGTAGCTCACTAACCACTGGATCTAGAACGCGCCTCGATGATGAACCTGATGACGAGCTCTCGTCCTGAGCTTGAGCCAAGATATATGAGGATCTCGGGATCGAGGGACCTATCCCGACTTACCAATCTTGACGTTTCCCTATAAAAGTATCCATTGCATACTGCTCGGCCTGGTGTATGTCAAACGTTTGGTCTGACTTCGCTGCTTGTCGTTGAATATCCTCGACTTGAGTTCTAATTCGCACCTTCAAACATATGTTAAAAAATGATTAAGATTATCGAATATTGTGTTGGAATTGATCTAGGGTTAAGAAAAGATTTAACGCTTCGAGCAAGCGGCGAAAAACAAAAAATTTCTTTTAAACAAGTAAAACAATTTTACTAACCTAGACAAAGAGCAAGCACATGTTTATTATTAAAACTATCTAAAAGCAACTACTTGTTTACTAACCTTTATGAAGCTTGAACGTTGAGAGCCTTAGGAAGTTTGAAACGTTCGTCTCCCCACGCAGCTCGTCTTTCTTCGTTCTTTGGGAAGTCAAGTAACCACGAAAGTTTCTATCACATAAATCACTCGAGATAAGAAGGAATTAGTGTGTGGGCACTTTTAAATACGACGACTCAATAGTAAGTCTTAGAGTCGAAGAGCTAAAATAAACACTAGGTGAAATTTGGACCTAGGTGCCAAAACAAAAACGAAAAGAACCAGAGAGAGAGGGAGATGGGCGGCAAAGTCTATAGAGAGAAGCTCTCAATCTCTAAAACATTGGGATGAGAAACAATGAGAATGAGGGCCTTATTTATAGGAAAGGAATTACCTTCAACTATGTAATTTCTTCTTCTATAGAATATCACATATTCATGAGCAAATATTGTCCTTATTCCCCTCAAGTCACACGCCCAATAGAGCTTCTAGAAGCCATTGGATTTGTTTCCTCTCTTGTTTTCTCTCGTGCTTGGCCGAAATCCCTCTTTCCTTGTAGAGGAAATTTGTTTCATCTTTTTCTTTTCACAAGTATCTTCATACTTCAATGCACAAAATAATCTCTCTTTTTCTAGCTATGTTGGACGGCCAAGGCATCTAGAAGGAGCTTCTAGACGTTTCTTCATTTGTTCATGACAACATATGAAAAGCTCATTAAGAATTTTCAAGTAAAATTCCATGAAGTGAAATTAATCCTCAAGGCCCAAAAATCTCATCATGGCCGAGTATTTCATTTGTCATCATATGACAATCTCAAAAAATTTATTGACATTTATTTCATCATGTCCAAAAGGACAAAAATACCATTTACACAATTTTCTTAAAACTTATCTCGTTCTTGTTTGACTAAGATTATAGTTTAACTAATCCTACTCGATATGATTTGTGATAGTGATCTCATGGATCCAAATGAACAAAGCTTGAGCTGACATACTTGGACTCAAAAGTTCACAAACCTTTTCCAAGTTTTGCTTAATGTCATCAACTGACTCCACTATAGAGTAGACATTGAGAATCTCTCGGTTCAAATGAATTTATTTTCTACTCAAGAATACAACGTAATTGTGATGAGTGGATCCACTGAATATTATCTATGTTTACCCTTCGTGAATATCATCAGCTAGTCGGGATTTACAAAATTACCATTTTACCCTTCTAGCTATTATTTCATCAACTCCTTTGTCGCTTGTGAATAAGTTAGAAACAATGTATTGATGAGGAGCTAAAAAGTCACATTGATTCATCCAAAAGAGTCGTGACTCAATTTGGACATTTGGCTGCTCATTTATTCACATTCCAAGGAACAAAGCATGAGGTGATATAAATTGCATTTCAGTAATCTTGTACATGAATTCCATATCTATGAGATCTTCACAAAGTTACCTATGACATCTTCATAACTTAGTACTTCACCAATTGGTCTCGTCTATATCACATTGTGAATCTAGAACTTTGACTTTCTCAAATGAGAATATGTAAGCTTCGAAAAGACATGTCTCATTTCAGGATTGAGGTAAGCATGATGCAATTCATACGTAGTGACTCCGAGACATAAGAGGGTAAATGGTTTGTACTTATTCTGTCTCTAGAAGTGCACTGACCAATTCAGTACCTTTAGAAGATACCTAAAAGAACTATAGAGTCTCCAACTCTTAATGTCCCATAACCAGACATCATAGATTCTCCTAACAATCGTACTGAGATCAATAGTCCTTTGATCCTTAGATTTTGAATATGCAGTTTTAAGCAAACCATGAAGAGTTTGTTCATGAAAATCTACATATGTCTCTTCATATGTTTTTAGGTTTGTTTAAGGACTAAAGATTATACATTATCATAAAACTTCAAAGAGACAAGTAAAAATGAATGAACGTTTCAACTTTTATTAATGATTTGGCATTTACAAGAAAGAGTCTTTGTGAGACTATATTACATCAAATGTACATAAATGGACACTACTACTCTTCTTCTGGGCAACATTGACAACATATTGATTATTAAGTAATTAACACAAGTAACTTACAAATTCTTGTTTCGCCCAATCTGTCGTCTAGTTGCCTTGATCATCTTGGTGATTTTTCTCCCACGTGTCTAACGCCGAGGCCAAAGACCCATCCTACGTTCAAATGTCGATGAGCCAAGAAAGAAATTGACCATTGTGTGGACTTCGTTTTCTTGTTCTTTAAATTGTCCCTGTTGCGATCAGACTTTTTCTGCAAATATTATATTGCGTTATAATTCGATTTGATAGAAGATAACATTTTTTTTTAATTATACATTACCTTCCAATCGTTAGTTGCAAACACTTCCATCACCTTCTCCCAATCGTCTTTCTGATATCCTATTGGGATTTCATTCTTGGCGACATTTATTTGCCAGGAACATTTTCCTAAGAACGTCCCTGATAATCTAGACTTTTGGTTGCGCCTCATTCGCTTGTAATCGCGAATGATAGTCTGGTCAATCTGGTGACGAAAGCAATCCGCTGGAAGCATCTCCTCGGTCTCATCATCCTTGTACATGAAAGTGTACTCGAAATGAAGTGCGCTCAGAATATAGCCCAACATATGGGGCGTCACTTCATTCCAATCACGAGCTGTGACCGGATATGGACTTTCACCAAAGCGTCAACGCGGTTGTTGTATACTCCTACCTTTTTTTTATTGTTTTCCTTACATCCTAGCAGACGGTTTGGTTGATTGGGTCCCACTAACAGCCTTCACATCGGGTATCCCATACGCTGCTTGTGCTAAAGTAGAGCCGGTCGTTGGTCCCCTTGTTTTCTTAGGACCTTGGGAACCCGGTGTCTCTAGTGGAGACTCATTTCCACCTGCTCTTGAAAGGTGTAGCGGAGACTCATCTCCACCTCCTCCACCTGTGTCTGGCATCCTGTATGATGAAAACAATATTAGTAAATAAATATTAGTTTTCTGTTTTCAAAAAAAGACTTGGACGGTACCACGGAGTTTATTAATAACAAACCTTACATATGGCAGAGGAAAACCGTGGTTAAAAACTAGTAAAGAAACATACTAAAAAGATATGACTCATTCATAGTCATCTATGCCTATAATGTTAATATCCTCTTCTATATCGACATCAACTTCTTTTCCCTAAAAAATGACCCGTCTCTCATTTTCCTCATCGTCTTATTCATCGTGATCAACGACAGTCACAAGTACTTACGGCTTCTCTGTAAACCATTATTTCACGGTATAAGCACCCGTTTCTCCAGTAGTCTTATCGGTGTGCACTAGTCATTTGCATGATACTTGTTACCGGTCGTTTTCGGGTCATCGGAAATTCAAAAACGATTCAAGGCAGGCCGAGCTCCGCCGGCCAGAAGCCCAACGGCCCCTGGCCCAATGGGCCCTAGCGCGCCCTAGCTTGCGCACTCCAACGCACCTTAGCTCGCGCGCACCCCGCGCCCTGGCCGTCCCGGCCTCCCGGCCCGCTCGTGCTCCCGCGTCCCGGCCTCCCGGCCCGCGCGCACTCCCGCGCCCCGGCCTCCTAGCCCGCGCGCATTCCCGCATCTCGGCCTCCCGGCCCGCGCGCGCTCCCGCACCCCGGCCTCCTGGCCCGCGCGCATTCCCGCACCCCGGCCTCCAGGCCCGCGCGCGCTCCCGTGTCCCGGCCTCCCGCCCCGCGCGTGCTCCCGCGCCCCGGCCTCCTGGCCCGCACGCATTCCCGCGCCCCGGCCTCCCGGCCCGCGCGCATTCCCGCGCACCGGCCTCCCGGCCCGTGCGCGCACTCCCATGCGCCCCGGCATCCAGGCCCGCGCGCACCTCGACCGAGGGTCCTGGCCACCTCGACCGCCTCGGCCGAACACCCTTGCCACCTCGGCCATATCGGCCGAGCCTCTTCGCCACCGTGGCCACCTCGGCCGAGCATCCTTGCCACCTCGGCAGGGCACACCTACCGCCGGGCATGCCGCGCCCGACCATGTCCCGCGCCCGGCGCGCCCAGCGCCAATCCGGGCGACATGTCCCGCGCGCCCTGCGCCCCCCTTGGGTGTGAAGCCTCGCGCGCCCCGCTCCCGGCCACCCGGTGGGCCTCAAGGGGCCGACCCAAGGCCTCTCTCCACAACTATAAATACCCCCCCCCCTTGGGGAAGGAAAAAGGATCCCGGTTTTGGACACAACTTACATCCTGGTTGACGCCAACAACACTTCTCTTCTCTTGAGAATTCTCTCGTGCTCTTGTGACATTCCAAGAGCGCGCACTCCTCCTCCCTCGGCTCATAAACAAGGACCCCCCTCCACGAGAGGGAGCGCCCTCCTCTTCTGTGACCCGAGCTTCTGCAGTTAACACCGCTCTCCTGCTTCTTGGCCCTTGAGCTAGAACTCCGAGCTACGAGGCAAGCGACCCCTCTAAAGTCTTCGCTAGAAGCTACGAGCCCGGTCCCCCTCTAAAGCCATGGATTCACAAAGCCTCCGAGCCCAAGATAGCCTCCCAATACACAAATTGAACTACGTTCTGACCTGATCCCGACTAAAGGGTACGTAGGCAGCCAACCTTTGGCACGGTCACACCCCCCCAAAACACACCTCAGGGTTTGGAGGGTGCAGCTCGGTCTACGAGCTCCCATTTTGGATCCGGGCGCGATCACTTGGTCTGGCCTGGGATCGAACCGCCCGAGGTATTTAATCGTTGTTCATTTTCATGCGACAACATTTTGGCGCTAGAAGGAGGGGACTTCCCGACTTACACAGCCCGAAATCCCTTCTATAGCTCGACCCCTTTCTTTTCGACTCGAGAAAGACACGAGTGGTCAACCACCTGTTCGTTTTGAGGGCGTGAATAACCCCGAAAACGCAACCGCAATGAAGAAATACTTCATGCGCTCCCGAGCGCAAGGCAACGAGGAGTCTCTCAACGACGAGAGCCACACTCCCTCGCCCCCTCATCTTCAGGACAGTCGGGACGACCGCATCCTTGAAATGGAGGAGAAAATCCGCCAACTGAAGATAGCCAATCCAAGGTACCACCACCAACTGGCGGGCAAGGCACCTGCACACGGCGCCCCCCACGGGGAATCTGAGGACCTCATGGACGAGGGACATGATTATGACCCCGACTATGAAGGCTTGGAAATTTCAGCGGACGTCGAGACTTCTCTCACCAAAGACGGGGAACTCCTTGTTGAGATCGAAGCCGGTCCGACGAAAACAAAAGCAATATCGGTCTCCTCTCAAGAAGAGACCTCCCGACGTTCAGCCCATGACCGACTCGGTCAAAGAGGCAATGTCAGGGAAGGTACAACGACTCGGCGAGTAAGGCGTGTGGCTCGAAGCTCACGCCCCCATACCGCCGGGCCGGATCTTAGAGATCTACTTACCGCCCAACGGAACAACCGTGGCGAAGACCTCCGAGAGAGGCTGAGCGCTCGTAAGGGTCACAACCCTACGACCCCAATCAATGGGGACCCTCGCACGGCTCAGGGGTCGAACGAAAGGCGACATGTGACTCCTCCTGAACAAGGACTGACCCCCAACACTGGCCTCGACGTCGCCACCATGATTCACAACCTTCGTAATGAGGTGCGTGACCTGCGTGAAGGCGGCTTGGTCGGTGATGCATACGGGGTCGTGGAAGAACATTCCTTTCCCTTCGCCACCCAAATCCTTGCTGAGGTGTGCACGGGAAACTTCAAACTCCCGAATCTCCCTCCATACAATGGGAAATCTGATCCCACGTATCACATCCAACATTACGAAAGTTAGATGACGATGCAGGGCGTCCAATCATTCAAAGACCGGAAGGACATCCAACATACTATGCCAAGCTTTTAGTCTTACCCTCACCGGACCCAGTTTCGAGTGGTTTAGGAATTTAAGACCAGGAAGCGTCCAATCATTCAAAGACCTGAAGGACATGTTCCTAGCACGGTTTGCTACATCCATGGTCCAAAAGAAGACCAAGATGTACTTATGGTCGATCAGGCAAGAGAATAACAAGTCCTTCAGACAGTATCTCACCCGATTCACCGCAGAATCAAATAAGGTTGACCGCTTTGACGACGGTGACGCAATTACAGCCATCATCGAGGGCTTGCGCACCGGAGACTTCTTAAAGTCCGTCGTCGGCAGAGTCCCTTCTACGATGGCCGAGTTAATGAACCGAGCCAAAACCTTTATGGGGGTAGAAGATTACCTCGACGGCCGCAGGAGCAGCAGCCAAAGCTCCCGTCGTCGGGATGAGTCCGGCAACGAGCCCGGAAACCCCCGCAAGAGGATAAACAAGGGAGGTAAAGCTATCGATAGCCGACCCCCTATGTCTCAGAAGCCGCGTCTTACGAGCAAATCTACTCGGGTTACACTCTCTTGAACGCCCCGGTAGAGCAAATCTACGCTGTGGCACATGACAAGTTAGTCGCTCCGGCTCCAATAAGGGGCAGCCCCGCATCTCGCGACCGGTTATTGTGAGTTCCACCGGGATTACGGTCACACGACCGCTCAATGCTTCCATCTTAGGAAACAAATTGAGACATTAATCCAGAAGGGAGAGCTCAAAGAGTTCTTCCTTCGCTTGGTAGGAGCGGCAGCCCCCGCCGGCAATGGGCCGCAGCCGGAGAAAGGTGGAGGGACCAATGCAAACACCGACCGCACAGCGGTCACAGCTACGGCTGGTGCGCAACTCCACGTCGTCACCACCATACTAGGTGGCTTGCAAGATGGGGACTCAGCCCGGCAAAGGAAAAAGCTCCTCAGAGCTGCCTCTCAAGAAGGCCTTGCCGGGCAGGTTAACCTCACCTACGAGGAACCTCCGTCCGTACCTCACGAGACGATACAATTCACCAATGAAGAGGCCAAGCGAGTTGTGCACCCGCACAATGACGCTATAGTCCTTAAGGCCCAGGTGGCCAACAACTTGGTAAAAAGAGTTCTTATTGATTACGGCAGCGCGGCCAATATAATCTTTAAGACCACCCTCGAGCGCATGAAGCTCGGGGGGCTCCGCCCTGTCCCAACTCAGACACCCCTGTTTGGGTTCACGGGAGAAAAGGTCATGACTGAAGGAATCATTGATTTACCAGTCACCTTCGGAACTACCGGAGGCATCAAAGTCTTTCAAATGGTCCCCTTTCTTGTGGTCGACCACGAGTCGCCCTACAATGTTATCATTGGGCGACCCACGTTGAACAGACTAAGGGCTATCACGTCCACTTATCACCTACTAGTGAAATTCCCCACCGAAGAGGGAATTGGCGTCATGGCCGGTGATCAAACCCAGGCGAGGATATGCTACGTCCAAGGCGTGGACGGCAAGCCCGCTAAAAAAAGGGTTAACACGATCTACTAACTGGAAGACGACTACCGGTGTGATAAAAAAGACGCACGGCAACTCGGGGAATTAGACCCCCGCGACGATATCGAGAGGTTGAAAGTTGACACCCCCGATGATCTCACTTCGATCGTTCTCGACGAAGCTAAACCTGACCAGGTAGTAAAGATCGGTGCACAACTCCCTCTTGCCATCAAAACTCAACTCGCGTCCTTCCTTCGGGAGTTTAAGGATGTCTTTGCATGGACACATGCAGACATGCCCGGCATAGACCCCGATGTGATTGTGCACCGATTGAACGACGATAAAACTATCGCTGAAAAGGTACAAGCTAGACGTGCGTTCAACCTCGAACGATACCTAGCGATAAACGAGGAAGTCGAAAAACTTCTCTCCGCTGGTTTCATCCGAGAAGCCAAGTACCCAAAGTGGGTGGCCAATGTGGTCATGGTCAAAAAGCCCAACGGGAAGTGGCGCATTTGCATAGATTACAAAGATCTTAACAAAGCCTGCCCGAAAAATTGCTTTCCACTCCCACGCATCGAACAACTGGTCGACGCCACGGCAGGACATGAACTCCTAAGTTTCATGGACGCCTACTCGGGCTATAACCAGATACGAATGCACGAGCCCGATCAAATCAAGACAACCTTTGTCACTGATCGCGGCCACTACTGCTACAAGGTCATGCCTTTCGGCCTTAAGAATGCAGGAGCTACTTACCAACGATTGGTAAACCGGATCTTTGCCGACCTAATCGGCAAGACCAGGGAAGTGTACGTGGACGACATGGTCGTTTAAAGCGTATTGGCTACCAACCACGTAGACAACCTGAGGGAGATGTTCTTAATCCTCCGGCGGTACAAAATGAAGCTCAACCCCAACAAATGTGTGTTCGGGGTCGAGTCCGGGAAGTTCCTAGGCTACATAGTTAGCCGTCGAGGTATCGAAGCGAACCCCGAGAAAATCAAGGCACTCCTTGACATGAAGTCCCCGCGACGTGTCAAGGAAGTCCAAATTCTGACCGGTCGGATTGCCGCCCTATCGCGTTTTGTGGCCAAAGCAACCGACAAGTGTCAACCGTTCTTCAAAGCAATTAAGAAGACGGACGGCTTTGAATGAACGGACGAGTGCAAAAAGGCCTTCCAAGAAATGAAGGCCTACTTCGGGACACCTCCATTCCTCTCCGAGCCAAAAGAAGGCGAGACGCTTTACATCTACCTCGCCGTCTCCGAACGAGCTGTGAGCGCTGTGCTAATCCGTGAAGAAGATAGGGCTCAATGGCCCATCTTCTACATAAGCAAAGCCCTACTTGACGCCGAAACGCGTTATAAAGAGATAGAGAAGCTCTCTCTCGCTCTCCTCGTAGCCGCCAAAAAACTACGCCTCTACTTCCAGGCTCACCCAATCGTTGTCCGAACCGGACACCCAATCGGTAAGGCTCTTCAAAAGGGAACATCGACCCGCATGGCGGTCTGGTCCCAAGAATTGAGCGAGTACGGGATTGAGTTTCATCCGAGGCCGGCAATAAAGGCTCAAGTCTTAGCTGATTTCGTGGCAGAATTCTCCCACACTCCCGACATGGGAAGAGCAGAAGACGGCTCGACCGACGACTTGTCGGTTCAAAAGAGAAAGGTCGACCCTATGGGTCCCATCTGGGAACTACACGTAGCCGGAGCATCTAATGCCCAAGGAGCAGGCGCCGGCGTGATTTTGACAAATCCCGACCGGGAAAAGTTACGCTACGCCCTCCACTACGGATTCCAGGCCTCAAACAATGAGGCCGAGTACGAAGCCCTCATCGTAGGGCTAGAGCTCGCTCAAAAGCTCAACGTACATAATTTACGAATACACTGTGACTCGCAGTTAATCGTAAATCAGGTTAAAGGCGACTACGTTGCCAAAGAACCTAACATGATCGCCTACTTGGCAAAGACAAATGCCAAGCTAGATGCCTTCTGCTGGTTCGAGATCATCCAGATCCCACGAGAAGAGAACTCCGAGGCTGATGCCTTAGCTCGCCTCGGATCCAGTATCACCGAAGACGGGTTGGGAACCATCCCGATCGAGTCTCTCTCGTGACCATCCGTCTCACGTGACGAGGTGGGAACGGTTGAGAGCGCCGCTCATCCAACTTAGATGACCCCGCTTACGGACTTCTTGCGAAGAGGGGTACTTCCCGAAGACCGCAAAAAAGCCGAAAGGCTAAAAGCCCTCGCATCCAAATACGTGTTGAGAGGCGAAGCCTTATACAAGCGCGGGTATTCAACCCCGCTGCTGTTGGAACCGATCTAGGGTTTAAGAAAATAATTAACGCTTCGGTAAGCGGTGGAATTTTAAAAATTTTCTTTTACAAGTAAAAACGGTTTTTTACTAACCTAGACAAAAGAGCAAGTACATGTAATTAAAAACTACTATAAGCTAAGAAGTTTACTAACCTTTCTTGAAGCTTGATCTTTGAGAAGCTCTTAGAAAGTTGCAACGCTCGTCTCCCCTCGCAGCACGTCTCTCTTTCTTTCCTCGGCACCTCGAGCAACCACGAAAGTTTCTATCACTAAATCACTCGAAATAAAGGAATTAGTGAGTGGGCACTTTTAAACACTACGACTTAAGAACAAGTCTTGAAGTCGCAGAGCTAAGCACTAGGTCGAGTGAGAACCTAGGTGCCAAAACAAGAAAAATCGAAAATAAACTAGAGAGAGAGAGAGAGGAGTTCGGCCAAAGTTCTAGAGATAGAGTCTCTCAAATCTCTTAAACTTGGATGAATGAAATGTGTAGAATGAGGCTCCTATTTGTAGGTGAGGCTTTACCTTCAATAAGGTAGTTTCCTCTTCTATAGAATATCACATATTCATGAGCAAAAATCCCTCATTTCCCATTCCATTTTGGGCGCCCAAGGCGGCCTCCTAGAGGCTTGGATTTGTTTCCTTTTTTGTTCCTTGGCTTGCCTTTTTCTCACTTGGCCGAAATTCCTACAAGCATGTGTGGGAAATTTGTTTCCTCTTTTTCTTTTGGCAAGTATCTTGATACATTTATGCACAAAATAATCTCTCCTATTTCTCTATAGGGTAGGCGCCCATATTGTCTAGAAAAGGCTTCTAAAATTTTCTTCACTTGTTCATGACAACATAAGAAAAAGGCCCATTTAGAATTTTCAATAAAATTCTTATGAAATGAAATTAATTCACAAGGCCCAATGATCAAGTCATGGCCGCGTGACATTAAGTCATCAAATGAACTTGTCAAAAAATTTATTGACATTCATTTCATCCTTTGTCTCAAAAGACAGAAATACCCTTTTGACTATTTTCGTTCTTGTTTTGACTTAGCTTCCAGTTTAACTATTCCTATCGATGTGATTCGTGACTACTACTCTTCTTGTGGGCACCATTGACAACAAATAGACACTACTACTCTTCTTGTGGGCACCATTGGACCGTCCCTCACAAGTCTCTTAATCCTATCTAGACTGATATGACCAAGTCTCAAGTGCCAGAGGTATGTTGATTTTGTTAGATCGGAGGATTCAGAAAGTTTGATCCTCTTTGGCTCCCTAATTAGATCATTATCTATTTCAGTGTCTAAAAGAGAAGGTTGAGTGGGATAGATGTAAAAAAGAGCATTCTTCATACATGCATCAGTGACAAAAGAATTATCAGGAAACGAAATACGAATTCCATTCTTATTGAACTTTAAACAATAATCTTGCTCAAGAAGACGAGCAACGGATATTAAGTTCTTCCCAAAGGTAGGAACAAAATAAACATTATTCAAGTTTAAAGTGCGGTCTTCAAAAGACAACGTCATGGATCCCACAGCCTTTGCAGACACCAGGCTCCCATCACCCCATTTGAAACAGAACTCGCCTTCCTCTAAGCTTTTGGTTTTCTTTAAACCATTCAAGGAACAACAAATATGTTTAGTAGCAGCGGAGTCAAGAATCCACGTTGATACGTTATCAGCTACTAAGCATGCTTCGGTAACTAGTACAATACTATGTTCCTTTCCTTTGAGATAGGCGGGACAGTTCTTTTTATCGGCCTTGTAAGATCCCTTCTCAATTCTAGAGGCGGAGGGTTTGTGCTCAGTAGCATGTGCCTCTCCTTGATTCCTCTTTCTCATTGTGAGACCTACAGTAGTATGAAGTTCCATCATAAGCTTGGTAACAGTGTACTCTAGCTTGTTTATGGAGTAGTTCATATTGAAGGTATCAAGAGATGCGGGGAGAGTATCTAAGTTCATATCTATGATATTCTTCCCATCAATCTCAGATCCTAGGATTTCCATTTGACTCAGATGACTAATGATCATTATCATAAAGTCTCCAACAGGAGTCCTAGCTGTTGGAATCGATCTAGGGTTTAAGAAAATAATTAACGCTTCGGTAAGCGGCGGAATTTTAGAAAATTTCTTTTACAAGTAAAAACAGTTTTTACTAACCTAGACAAAGTGCAAGTACGTGTAATTAAAAACCAATATGAGCTAAGAAGTTTACTAACCTTTCTTGAAGCTTGAACTTTGAAGAAGCTTTTGGAAAGTTTGCAACGCTCGTCTCCCCTCGCAGCACGTCTCTCTTTCTTTTCTCGGCTCCTCGAGCAACCACGAAAGTTTCTATCACTAAATCACTCGAAATAAAGGAATTAGTGAGTGGACACTTTTAAACACTACGACTTAAGAACGAGTCTCAAAGTCGCAGAGCTAAACACTAGGTCGAGTGAGGACCTAGGTGCCAAAACAAGAAAAATCGAAAATAAACTAGAAAGAGAGAGAGAGAGGATTTCAGCCACAATGTCTAGAGAGAGAGTCTCTCAATCTCTAACTTGTGTGGGATGAGAAAACAATGAGAATGAGAGCCCTATTTATAGGAGAAGGGTTGGCCTTAGAAAAAGAAGTTTCCTCTTTTTTCCAAGCATTCATGAGCAATCCCTTATTGCCCTTTTCTCCTATATGCGCCCAAGTCTCAATTCCTTTAAGGGATTTGTTTCCTAATTTGTTTCCTCTCTTTGGCTGAATTCCCTTAAGCATCATTATGCAAATTTGTTTCCTCTTTTTCTTTTGGCAAGTATCTTGATACATTTATGCACAAAATATTCTCTCCTTCTCTTGGGTATTTGGGCGCCCAACACTTCTAGAAAGGCTTCTAGAATTTTCTTCACTTGTTCATGACAACATAAGAAAAGGCCCATTAAGAATTTTCAATAAAATTCTTATGAAACGAAATTAATTCACAAGGCCCAATGATCAAGTCATGGCCGAGTGACATTAAGTCATCAAATGAACTTGTCAAAAAATTTATTGACATTCATTTCATCCTTTGTCTCAAAAGACAAAAATACCCTTTTGACTATTTTCGTTCTTGTTTTGACTTAGCTTCCAGTTTAACTATTCCTATCGATGTGATTCGTGACAGTGACCTCATGGACCCAAATGAACAAAGCTTTAGCTAAACACTTGGACTCAAAAGTTCACAAACCTTTTCCAAGTTTAGCTTAATGCCAACTGACTCCATTAAAGAGCTGACACTGAAAATCTCTCGGTTCAAATGAATTTATTTTCTACTCAAGAATTCACCTAATTGTAATGAGCGGATCCACTGAATATTATCTATGCTACCCTTCATGAATGTCATCAGCTAGTCGGGATTTACTAAATTACCATTTTACCCTTCTAGCTGTTATTTCCTCAACTCCTTTGTCGCTTGTGAATAAGTTGGAAACAATGTATTGACGAGGAGCTAACAAGTCACATTGTTTCATCCAAAAAAGTCAGGACTCAATTTGGACACTGGCCAGTTCATTTATTCACACTCCAAGGAACAGAGCATGAGGTGACATACATTGCATTTCAGCAATCTTGTACATGAATTCCATATCTATGAGAACTTCACAAAGTTACTCATGACAGACTTACAACTTAGTACTTCACCAATAGGCCTTGTTCGGAATCACATAGTGAGTCCGAACTTTGACTTTCTCAAATGAGAATACTAAGGTGTGAAATGGCATGTCTCATTTCAGGATTAAGGTAAGCATGATGCAATTCATACATAGTGACTTCGAGACATAAGAGGTTAAATGGTTTGTTCTTATATTGTCTCTAGAAGTGCACTGGTCAATTCAGTACCTTCGGAAGATACCTAGAAGAACTATAGAGTCCCCAACTCTCAATGCCTCATAACCAGACATCATAGATTCTTCTAACAATCGTACTAAGGTCAATAGTCCTTTGACCCTAAGATTGCGAATATATCGTTTTAAGCAAACTACGAAGAGTTTGTTCATGCAAATCTACATTTGTCTCTTCGTAAGTTGTTTAGTTTGTTTATGGACTAAAAGACTAAGGTTTTATCATAAAGCTTCAAACAAAGAAAGAATGAATGAACGTTTCAACTTTATTATTAAAGAATAAGCAATTACAAGCAAGAGTCTTCGTAAGACTATATGACATCAAATGTACATAAATAGACACTACTACTCTTCTTGTGGGCACCATTGACAACACTAGCCTTCATGTGATAGTTCATAAATTGTCGGACTGCTTTTTGCCATGCTTGACGCCTTTGCCCTCCAAACATCTCATGGAGATTGGTGAGCATGTCGACGGTAGCCTCGATGTCACGATGTTGTTGTTGCAACACATTGTTCATTGATGCTAAAATATAGCACCTCACAATCTCATCGGAGCAGAGCCAGGCCGGCAAGGCGTCTTTGTCCTCTTGAGTTGAATCATTGTTTGTCAGAGGAGGAAACGGGGTGGTGAGTACCCATTTGTGCTTGGTAAGGATTATGTCGAGGTTATGTTTCGAATCTACGTAGTCTGAGTTTTTTCGAGGAAAGGATGTTTGAGAGATGTTTGCGAGACATGTTGCTTATTTTAGTTGAAACAAGTTTATGATTAGTCTTTGGTTTAGGATTTAAGTTTTATTAAGACTTTTATAAAATCCAAAGGTGTTATAAACCAAACGATAATTTACTCCCTCAAGAGAAGGCCGCAAAAAATCTCCTTTTATAAGTAAATGACACATCATTAATGCTAAGCCAAGATGTCAATACATCAATTTTGACTAGCCACCTTGTAAATTGGTTTGATCACTCACATCCTTTCGCAGAGCCTCAAGGGAGGATTACTAGGGATTGAGCCTAGGTGTGCAACCAACCACTTAGTCCAAAAGGTCAACTTTGAAAAACAATCCCCCAAGGGGAGGCCTTGCCATCATCGTCTCACTCTCGGACGTAGCTCATTGAGCAATGATTGAAGCAATAACGCCTTGGAGTACTCCCATTTAAGTGAGGGTCGCAAGAGCGGCTCTTAGTCCCACGTTAATTGCTTCTTTGATTAGTGTTGGGGATCGTGGGTTACAAACAACAAGTATAACCCTCCCACTTAGTTTTTGGAGTTGGTACATCGACTCTTGTAATTTCGGAAACAAATTTCCTAGTTAGAGAGTGACAGAGCGGACAACTAGAAGAGAATCCTAGATCGACATGTTCAGAGCAGTATTAGTGCATAAAGGCACAAGGTACATACTCGATCTTTTCCTATTTTCTATTTCGGGAAAGTGCATGAGGGAAGTGTGAACTTCAACTCACTCGAACGCTTGAAAGTTTGAGATTACACATCTTTTATTTTTCGGCTTGTCTACAAAGAGACCTCCCACTCAAATTTTCAAGAGCATATAGATTTTGAACATATGTGATATAGATATAGTTTTGAAAACATTTTGAAAACTTATTTGATTTGGATGACAAAATATTTTCAAGTTTGAAAGTGAAAACGGTTTTTCAAAATTCAAACTAGTTTTGTAAAAACTCAATTTCAATTAATCTTTCAAAAATCAAAACTTTTTAATCTTACACATCATGTTTATAATCATATGAAAAACATTTTTGCTCAAGAAAATTTTCTCATTAGAGTTCTATAACTCATGGTAGTGGGGTTTGAAAATCCGGATTTCTAAAAAACTGGAGTTTCAGACAGTCGTGCACCTTGGAGTAAGATCGCCATATCTGGCGGCTCCGATGTCCTTTTTTGCCGAAACCGGTGGCATTGGACAGAGGACAGAAAGAGCTTTAATTTGAGTCAAGAATCATTAAATTTCGATTTCTGATAAAAGAGTTATGCCACTTTTAATGCGGGTTTACTCCAGCTCGAAGAAAAAGAAATAATTAAAGCTTGGTCATTTTTAGGTGCGAAAAAGAATCGAGTGTAACGGAACGTTTTATGAAGGTTGTTAAAGCTTTTATTTGTGTTTTACTAGCAAGGTAATAACATGATATAAAAGAAATAACAACAAGCATAAAACGAATACGGTAAATAAAAGAAACTAGAAAGACAAGGTAACTAGTCACAAAATTTACCGAAATTTCTCAAACCTTTAAAACACGTTTTTCAATATAAAAAATTAAAAACTTTTAGAACTGATTCTAATGTGTTTTAATATCATCCCAAACTCATAGAAAAACAACATGGTTTTTAATTTAAAGACAAGAGCAATAAATTAAAAAAAATCTAAGATTACAATTCTAACTTGTCACAAAATTAGTAAACTTTCGAAAACGATTTTCATGCTCATAATTTTAAAAACATGTACATGCTAATCTTTGACCATAGCTCTGATACCATTTGTTGGAATTGATCTAGGGTTTAAGAAAAAGATTAAACGCTTCGGGAAGCGGCGGAATTTTAAAAAATTTCTTTACAAGTAAAAACAGTTTTTACTAACCTAGACAAAGAGCAAGTACATGTAATTAAAAACTAATATGAGCTAGAAGTTTACTAACCTTTCTTGAAGCTTGAACTTTGAAGAAGCTTTTGGAAAGTTTGCAACGCTCGTCTCCCCTCGCAGCACGTCTCTCTTTCTTTCCTCGGCACCTCGAGCAACCACGAAAGTTTCTATCACTAAATCACTCGAAATAAAGGAATTAGTGAGTGGGCACTTTTAAACACTACGACTTAAGAACGAGTCTTGAAGTCGCAGAGTTAAACACTAGGTCGAGTGAGGACCTAGGTGCCAAAACAAGAAAAATCGAAAATAAACTAGAGAGAGAGAGAGAGGAGTTTCGGCCAAAGTTCTAGAGAGAGAGTCTCTCAAATCTGTTAAACTTGGATGAATGAAATGTGAGGAAATGAGGCTCCTATTTATAGGAGAGGTCTCACCGTCAATAAGGTAGTTTCTTCTTCTATAGAATATCACATATTCATGAGCCAATTTCCTCTTTTCCCTATTGAGACACTCGGCCAACAAGGGCTTCTAGAAGCCTTGATTTGTTTCCAATTTTGTTCATGGCTTGCGTTTTCTCTCAACATGGCCGATTCCCTACAAGCATGTGTGGGAAATTTGTTTCCTCTTTTTCTTTTGGCAAGTATCTAAATACATTTATGCACAAAATAAACTCTCCTATTTCCCTATAGGGTAGGCGCCCAACATGTCTCTAGAATGAGCTTCTAGAAGCTTCTTCATTTATTCATGAGAACATGAAAAAGGCCCATTAAGAATTTTCAATAAAATTCTTATGAAACGAAATTAATTCACAAGGCCCAATGATCAAGTCATGGCCGCGTGACATTAAGTCATCAAATGAGCTTGTCAAAAAAATTTATTGACATTCATTTCATCCTTTGTCTCAAAAGACAAAATACCCTTTTAACTATTTTCGTTCTTGTTTTGACTTAGCTTCCAGTTTAACTATTCCTATCGATGTGATTCGTGACAGTGACCTCATGGACCCAAATGAACAAAGCTTGAGCTAAACACTCGGACTCAAAAGTTCACAAACCTTTTCCAAGTTTAGCTTAATGCCAACTGACTCCACTAAAGAGCTGACACTGAAAATCTCTCGGTTCAGATGAATTTGTTTTCTACTCAAGAATTCGACCTAATTATAATGAGCGGATCCACTGAATATTATCTATGCTACCCTTCATGAATGTCATCACCTAGTCGGGATTTACTAAATTACCATTTTACCCTTCTAGCTGTTATTTCCTCAACTCCTTTGTCGCTTGTGAATAAGTTAGAAACAATGTATTGACGAGGAGCTAACAAGTCACATTGTTTCATAAAAAAGAGTCAGGACTCAATTTGGACACTGGCCAGTTCATTTATTCACACTCCAAGGAACAAAGCATGAGGTGACATACATTGCATTTCAGCAATTTTGTACATGAATTCCATATCTATGAGAACTTCACAAAGTTTCTCATGACATACTCACAACTTAGTACTTCACCAATAGGCCGTGTTCGGAATCACATAGTGAGTCCGAACTCTGACTTTCTCAAATGAGAATACTAAGGTGTGAAATGGCATGTCTCATTTCAGGATTAAGGTAAGCATGATGCAATTCATACATAGTGACTTCGAGACATAAGAGGTTAAATGGTTTGTTCTTATCTTGTCTCTAGAAGTGCACTGGTCAATTCAGTACCTTCGGAAGATACCTAGAAGAACTATAGAGTCTCCAACTCTCAATGCCTCATAACCAGACATCATAGATTCTTCTAACAATCGTACTGAGGTCAATAGTCCTTTGACCCTAAGATTGCGAATATATCGTTTTAAGCAAACTACGAAGAGTTTGTTCGTGCAAATCTACATTTGTCTCTTCGTAAGTTGTTAAGTTTGTTTATGGACTAAAAGACTAAGGTTTTATCATAAAGCTTCAAACAAAGAAAGAATGAATGAACGTTTCAACTTTATTAATGAATGAATAGGCAATTACAAGCAAGAGTCTTCATGAGACTTTATTACATCAAATGCACAAAATAAAGATTACAACTCTTCTTGTGGGCACCATTGACAACAAGGCGAAGTGGCGAACTCGGCCCAGGCGACGAGGCGAGCTCGACTTAGGCGAACTGGCGAGCTCGGCCTAGGCGAACAAACGAGCTCGGCCTAGGCGAAGTGGCGAGCTCGGCCTAGGCGAACTGGCATGCTCGGCCCAGGCGAACTGGCGAGCTCGGCCCAGGCGAACTGACGAGCTCGGCCCAGGCGAACTGGCGAGCTCGCCAGTCGAGATTGGCCCAGGCGACGAGGCGAGCTCGGCCCAGGCGACGAGGCGAGCTCGACTTAGGCGAACTAGCGAGCTTGGCCTAGGCGAAATGGCGAGCTCGGCCTAGGCGAACTGGCGAGCTCGGCCTAGGCGAACTGGCGAGCTCGGCCCAGGCGAACTGGCGAGCTTGGCCCAGGCGACGAGGCGAGCTCGGCCCAGGCGACGAGGCGAGCTCGACTTAGGCGAACTGGCGAGCTCGGCCTAGGGGAACTAACGAGCTCGGCCCAGGCGAAGTGTCGAGCTCGGCCTAGGCGAACTGGCGAGCTCGGCCTAGGCGAAGTGGCGAACTTGGCCTAGGCGAACTGACGAGCTCGGCCCAGGCGAACTGGCGAGCTCGGCCCAGGCGAACTGACGGGCTCGGCCCAGGCGACGAGGCGAGCTCGGCCCAGGCGATGTGGCGAGCTCGACTTAGGCGAACTGGCGAGCTCGGCCTAGGCGAACTGGCGAGCTCGGCCCAGGCGAAGTGGCGAGCTCGGCCCAGGAGAACTGGCGAGCTCGGCCCAGGCGAACTGACGAGCTCGGCCCAGGCGACAAGGCGAGCTCGGCCCAAGCGACGAGGCGAGCTAGACTTAGGCGAACTGGCGAGCTCGGCCTAGGCGAACTGGCGAGCTCGGCCTAGGCGAACTGACGAGCTCGGCCAAGGCGAACTTGCGAGCTTGGCCTAGGTGACGAGGCGAGCTCGGCCCAGGCAACGAGGCGAGCTCGACTTAGGCGAACTAACGAGCTCGGCCCAGGCGAAGTGGCGAGCTCGGCCTAGGTGAAGTGGTGAGCTCGGCCTAGGCGAACTGGCGAGCTCGGCCTAGGCGAACTGACGAGCTCGGCCCAGGCAAACTGGCGAGCTCGGCCTAGGCGAACTGGCGAGCTCGGCCTAGGCGAACTGGCGAGCTCGGCCCAGGAGAACTGGCGAGCTCGGCCTAGGCGAACTGACGAGCTCGACTGGGAGAACTGGCGAGCTCGACTTGGCGAAGTGACGAGCTCGAAATCCCAAAAATCCGTTACTCAACTCGAGGACTCATGTAGAGCCTGCCCGAGGAGTTAAGTGAAGAGTCAGCACGAGGAGTATCCGTCGACTCGTGGACTCGAACTCGACTCGAGGAATGAACTCATCTCGAGGAGTTACGTGAAGAGTCGGCATGAGGAGTATCAGTCGATTCGTGGACTCGGTACTCGACTCGAGGAGTGAACTCGACTCGAGGAGATATGTACGGGGTGTGCTTCTCTTTGGGACCTCCGGCCTGACCATCGGCCCCTTGAGATTTTGCTACACTTTTGTTTTTGTTTGTTGTTTTTGTTGCTCCCTATTATTGCTCCCTATTAGCCCCCCGAGTTTCTTGTGTTTGTGAGACGAGGACCAAGAAACTCTCGTGTTGGAGATGTACAATAGTGTGCGTTGACATGTGTAAAATAACTTTTTATTACAGTAGGGAGGTCGTTACAGGTTGTTATGGCACTTGGCCTTCTTTGAAAAAAGAAGAAATTACATTTTCGAAATAAAAGTGATCACGAAGCCGATCGGGTTCGGGCGTGAGTTTAAAGGTCGAAGTCGCGACAATCATGGCTTGCTAGTAGATGCGACGAATTCCTTGAAGTCCCCACCTCGAATTAGGGAATCAATTCGCTTCTTAAGCTGGTAGCATTCGATCGTCACGTGCCCGTGATCTTTGTGGTATTCGCAGAACCTACTTCGATCTCGCTTCGCGGGGTCCTTTGTGAGTGGAGCGGGGCTTCCCAGCTCATCGCGGCGTAAGCTCAAGATCCGGTCGGGCGTTGTGTTGAGCGGGACGAAGGATTACTTCGGGGTCGGAGAAGGAAGGTCATTAGGGACTCGGCCTTTTCTGCGCCTCTTCCTTCGCGAGTCAGGAGCGACGGCCGATGCGGCGAGTGTGGAGGCGCTGTTGTCGCTGTTTTTCGGACAACTATTTAGGAGCCAAAGATGGTTAGACCCGAGGCCAGACCAAGTGGTCTCGTCTTGGCTCGAGCGTGTCGGACTTGGTATCCCAAGTCGTCCCTTAGCTGTGGGTGAAGCTCACCTCGTCTCGATACCTGAAAAGCAAGCAAGAGATTGTGAACTACAAAGGGGAAACAGGGGGGGTGCCCCTGTTTACCTCTCCGACGCTCAACATTAGTGGGATTGAGGTGGAGTATAGAGGTTTTAGGGGTGTTTAGAGGCCGAGACTTGAGAGAAACGAGCGAGGTGCGAGTTCGACAGCGTTTCAGTACTCAAGAATGGATTACCTGGGTCAAGGGAGAGACCCTCATATTTATAGGCGGCCAAGGGGTGTTTGGGGAACCCCTTGGCCGAGCGCCGGCCTTGGAGTGCCGGTCTTGGAGGAGGGCCGGCCTTGGAGTGCCGGCCTTGGAGGAGGGCCGGCCTTAGAGTGCCGGCCTTGGAGGAGGGCCGACCTTGGCCTTGGAGTGCCGGCCTTGGAGGAGGGCCGGCCTTGGAGTGTCAGCCTTGGAGGAGGGCCGGCCTTGGAGTGCCGGCCTTGGAGGAGGGCCGGCCTTGGAGCGCCGGCCTTGGAGGAGGGCCGGCGTTCGAGCGCCGGCCTTGGAGTGCCGGCCTTGGAGGAGGGCCGGCCTTGGAGTGCCGGCCTTGGAGGAGGGCCGGCCTTGGAGCGCCGGCCTTGGAGGAGGGCCGGCCTTGGAGCGCCGGCCATGGAGGAGGGCCGGCCTTCGAGTGTCGGCCTTGGAGGAGGGCCGGCCTTGGAGCGCCGGCCTTGGAGGAGGGACGGCCTTTAAGTGCCGGCCTTGGATGAGGGCCGGCCTTGGAGTGTCGGCCTTGGAGGAGGGCCGACCTTGGAGTGCCGGCCTCGGAGGAGGGCCGGCCTTAGACGTGGCTGGCTGACCTTTCTGCCGGCCATGGGCCGGCTGAGCATATGGCCGGCCACTGGCCGACTGACCTTTGGGCCGGCGACAGGCCGGTCAAGCATATGGCCGGCCGCTGGCCGGCTGACCCTTGGCCCGGCCATTGGTTTGGGCCGGCCAAAGGCCGAGGCAAGGTTTCGCCGCTCGAGGCCTCGCACCGGTCGCATGGGTCGAAGTGACGCCTTAGTCCCCGTTGGTCCGAGACGGACCGACAACATTAGCCCCCCGAGTTTCTGGTCGAGCATAGGTCGAGCGGAAACTCAGTGCTTGCGTTGATGTATGGACCCAGGACAAACACTCTCGAGTATGTGGTCGCATCGTAGAAGGGCTTTTAATGCATAGCGAGGGATGGCTTTGTGCGGCCAGGTTTCCCGTGGACGCTGGCTAGACCAGATACGCCCTGGCGGACGCAAGCCTCGAACCCATTAGTAACTCGTTGCCTATCGGCTCACGAGCTGGGCGGCGAGCGCGATGGCACATTCGTGTGGCCAGGTTTCCCGTGGACGCTGGCTAGACCAGATACGCCCTGGCGGACGCAAGCCTTGAACCCATCTGTAACTCGTTGCCTATCGGCTCACGAGCTGGGTGGCGAGCGTGATGCCACATTCGTGTGGCCAGGTTTCCCGTGGACGCTGGCTAGACCAGATACGCCCTGGCGGACGCAAGCCTTGAACCCATCTGTAACTCGTTGCCTATCGGCTCACGAGCTGGGCGGCGAGTGCGATGCCACATTCGTGTGGCTAGGTTTCCCGTGGACGCTGGCTAGACCAGATACGCCCTGGCGGACGCAAGCCTTGAACCCATCTGTAACTCGTTGCCTATCGGCTCACGAGCTGGGCGGCGAGTGCGATGCCACATTCGTGTGGCTAGGTTTCCCGTGGACGCTGGCTAGACCAGATACGCCCTGGCGGACGCAAGCCTTGAACCCATCTGTAACTCGTTGCCTATCGGCTCACGAGCTGGGTGGCGAGCGTGATGCCACATTCGTGTGGCCAGGTTTCCCGTGGACGCTGGCTAGACCAGATACGCCCTGGCGGACGCAAGCCTTGAACCCATCTGTAACTCGTTGCCTATCGGCTCACGAGCTGGGCGGCGAGTGCGATGCCACATTCGTGTGGCTAGGTTTCCCGTGGACGCTGGCTAGACCAGATACGCCCTGGCGGACGCAAGCCTTGAACCCATCTGTAACTCGGTTCCTATTGGCTCACGAGCTGGGCGGCGAGCGCGATGCCACATTCGTGTGGCCAGGTTTCCCGTGGACGCTGGCTAGACCAGATACGCCCTGGCGGACGCAAGCCTTGAACCCATTTGTAACTCGTTGCCTAACGGCCCACGAGCTGGGCGGCGAGCGCGACGCCACATTTGTGTGGCGAGGTTTCCCGTGGACGCTGGCTAGACCAGATACGCCCAGTGGACGCAAGCCTTGAACCCATTTGTAACTCATTGCCTATCGGCTCACGAGCTGGGCGGCGAGCGCGATGCCACATTTGTGTGGCGAGGTTTCCCGTGGATGCTGGCTAGACCAGATACGCCCAGCAAACGCAGACCTTGAACCCATTTGTAACTCGTTGCCTATCGGCTCACGAGCTGGGCGGCAAGCACGGACTCAAGATTCAACTCGAGGACTCATGTAGAGCCTGCACGAGGAGTAGTTAGTTGACTTGTGGACTTGGGACTCAACTTGAGGGCTCTCGTAGAGCCTGCACGAGGAGTTTCGTGAAGAGTTGGCGCGAGGAGTATCGGTCGACTCGCGGACTCGAGCTCGACTCGAGGAATGAATTCATCTCGAGGAGACATGTGAAGAGTCGGCATGAGGAGTATTAGTGGACTCGTGGACTCGAACTCGACTCGAGGACTCACGTAGAGCCTGCACGAGGAGTTTCGTGAAGAGTTGGCGCGAGGAGTATCGGTCGACTCGCGGACTCGGAGCTCTACTCGAGGAATTAATTCATCTCGAGGAGACATGTGAAGAGTCGGCACGAGGAGTATCAATCGACTCGCGGACTCGGAGCTCGACTCGAGGAATGAACTTATCTCGAGGAGACATGTGAAGAGTCGGCACGAGGAGTATCACTCGACTCGTGGACTCGAACTCAACTCGAGGACTCACGTAGAGCCAGCACGAGGAGTTTCGTGAAGAGTTGGCGCGAGGAGTATCGGTCGACTCGCGGACTCGGAGCTCGACTCGAGGAATTAATTCATCTCGAGGAGACATGTGAAGAGTCGGCACGAGGAGTATCAATCGACTCGCGGACTCGGAGCTCGACTCGAGGAATGAACTTATCTCGAGGAGACATGTGAAGAGTCGGCACGAGGAGTATCACTCGACTCGTGGACTCGAACTCGACTCGAGGACTCACGTAGAGCCTGCACGAGGAGTTTCGTGGAGAGTCGGCGCGAGGAGTATCGATCGACTCGCGGACTCGAAGCTCGACTCGAGGAATGAACTCATCTCGAGGAGTTACGTGAAGAGTTGGCACGAGGAGTATCACTCGACTCGTGGACTCGAACTCGACTCGAGGACTCACGTAGAGCTTGCACGAGGAGTTTCGTGGAGAGTCGGCGCGAGGAGTATGGATCGACTCGCGGACTCGAAGCTCGACTCGAGGAATGAACTCATCTCGAGGAGTTACGTGAAGAGTTGGCACGAGGAGTATCACTCGACTTGTGGACTCGAACTCGACTCGAGGACTCACGTAGAGCCTGCACGAGGAGTTTCGTGGAGAGTCGGCGCGAGGAGTATCGATCGACTCGCGGACTCGAAGCTCGACTCGAGGAATGAACTCATCTTGAGGAGTTACGTGAAGAGTCGGCACGAGGAATATCACTCGACTCGTGGACTCGAACTCGACTCGAGGACTCACGTAGAGCCTGCACGAGGAGTTTCGTGGAGAGTCGGCGCGAGGAGTATCGATCGACTCGCGGACTCGAAGCTCGACTCGAGGAATGAACTCATCTCGAGGAAACATGTGAAGAGTCGGCACGAGGAGTATTAGTCGACTCGTGGACTCGAACTCGACTCGAGGACTCGCGTAGAGCCTGCACGAGGAGTTTCGTGAAGAGTTGGCGCGAGGAGTATCGGTCGACTCGCGGACTCGGAGCTCGACTCGAGGAATGAATTCATCTTGAGGAGACATGTGAAGAGTCGGCACGAGGAGTATTAGTTGACTCGTGGACTCGAACTTGACTCGAGGACTCACGTAGAGCATGCACGAGGAGTTTTGTGAAGAGTCGTCGCGAGGAGTATCGGTCGACTCGCGGACTCGGAGCTCGACTCGAGGAATGAATTCATCTCGAGGAGACATGTGAAGAGTCGGCACGAGGAGTATTAGTCGACTCGTGGGTTCAAACTCGACTCGAGGACTCACGTAGAGCCTGCACGAGGAGTTTCGTGAAGAG
Source organism: Urtica dioica subsp. dioica (assembly GCF_054948205.1). NCBI lineage: Eukaryota > Viridiplantae > Streptophyta > Magnoliopsida > Rosales > Urticaceae > Urtica > Urtica dioica. The sequence continues at coordinate 49,465,446 of NC_142763.1, forward strand.
TCGTCGCGAGGAGTATTGGTCGACTCGCGGACTCGGAGCTCGACTCGAGGAATGAATTCATCTCGAGGAAACATGTGAAGAGTCGGCACGAGGAGTATTAGTCGACTCGTGGACTCGAACTCGACTCGAGGACTCACGTAGAGCCTGCACGAGGAGTTTCGTGAAGAGTTGGCGCGAGGAGTATCGGTCGACTCGCGGACTCGGAGCTCGACTCGAGGAATGAATTCATCTCGAGGAGACATGTGAAGAGTCGGCACGAGGAGTATTAGTCGACTCGTGGACTCGAACTCGACTCGAGGACTCACGTAGAGCCTGCACGAGGAGTTTCGTGAAGAGTTGGCGCGAGGAGTATCGGTCGACTCGCGGACTCGGAGCTCGACTCGAGGAATTAATTCATCTCGAGGAGACATGTGAAGAGTCGGCACGAGGAGTATCGATCGACTCGCGGACTCGGATCTCGACTCGAGGAATGAACTTATCTCGAGGAGACATGTGAAGAGTCGGCACGAGGAGTATCACTCGACTCGTGGACTCGAACTCGAACTCGAGGACTCACGTAGAGCCTGCACGAGGAGTTTCGTGGAGAGTCGACGCGAGGAGTATCGATCGACTCGCGGACTCGAAGCTCGACTCGAGGAATGAACTCATCTCGAGGAGTTACGTGAGAAGTCTTTCTTTGGGACCTCCGGCCTAACCATCGGCCCCTTGAGACTTTATTATTATATAATATTATTTTTTTTGTTGTTGTTGAGTTGTTTTTTATTGAGCACTGATCCCTGTTAGCCCCCCGAGTTTCTTGCGTTTGTGAGACAAAGGCCAATAAACTCTTGTGTTGGAGGTATGCAAAAAGGTTGTCATGTGTGGAATAACTTTTTATTGCAATAAGGGAGTCGCTACATTTTGTCATGGCACTTGGCCTTCTTTGAAAAAGGAAAAAAAAAAGAAAATTACATTTTCGAATTAAAGTGATCACGAAGCCGATTGAGTTCGGTCGTGAGCCTAAAGGTCGAAGTTGCGACAATCATGGCTTGCTAGCAGATGCGGCGAATTCTTTGAAGTCCCCACCTCGAATTAGGGAATCAATTCGCTTCTTAAGCTGGTTGCATTCGATCGTCGCGTGCCCATGATCTTTGTGGTATTCGCAGAACCTACTTCGATCTCGCTTCGCGGGGTCCTTTGTGAGTGGAGCGGGGCTTCCCAGCTCATCGCGGCGTAAGCTCAGGATCCGGTCGGGCGTTGTGTTGAGCGGGACGAAGGATTGCTTTGGGGCTGGAGAAGGGTGGTCATTAGGGACTTGACCCTTCCGGCGCCTTTTCCTTCGTGACTCGGGACCAACGGCCGGTATCACAAGCGCGGTTGCGCGCTTTTGGTTGGGTGCTCGATCAATGTTGGGTGGTCGCTGCCCCAGGACGATCGCGGTCTCGCGTTGAGCGTCGAGTTTTTCTCTCAAGTCGAACTCGTGATCCTCTCTTTGAGAGCTGAGGCGGTCTCTCAAGTCTCCGGAGGCCGTCCCTATCACCCTTGTTAAGGGCGTGTCGTTCAAGCGATGCCTTTGGCGGAGGCCGCGACCATCGACGTTGTCACCTTCACAAGGGTTTTGGACGCGAATGGTGAGCTTGGAGTGTCCCTTTCGGGACCTCAAGACTGAGCGTCCTCGGGTATTGCGCGAGCTCTGACGCCTTGACGTGGTCGCCCGAGGGTGTCCCCTCGAGGGCGCGTGCCTGTGCTCATCAGAAAGTTGACGTCTCGGCGCGGTCGCCCGAGGGTGTCCCCTTGGAAGCGTGCGCGTGCGTCCCCTTTCGTGAACAGCGTGGTCGAGGTTGGTCTCGTGGTTGACGTCGTCGACGTCGTTGGAGTCGAGGAGGTCGGCGATGAGCGCGCCGGTGACGCCGGGGCGGTCTAGGAGCGTCCTCGGGGTCATTCGCCGGGTCTCGGGGCTGGCTCTCATTATCATGAGGTTGCCCTTCGAGACCGTGCGCAGAGCTTTGGATGCCGTGCCTCGAGCTAGTTGCTCGGGCGCCTACGGAGGAGGCAGGCACACGACTCATCTCTCGAGAGTCGTAGGTGTAGTGATAGAGGAATGGAAGGGAGAGCCTCGAGGTCCCCTCCTTCTAGCGCCAAAATGTTGTCGCTGTTTTTCGGACAACTATTTAGGAGCCAAAGACGGTTAGACCCGAGGCCGGACCAAGTGGTCTCGTCTTGGCTCGAGCGTGTCGGACTTGGTATCCCAAGTCGTCCCTTAGCTGTGGGTGAAGCTCACCTCGTCTCGATACCTGAAAAGCAAGCAAGAGATTGTGAACTACAAAGGGGAAACAGGGGGGGTGCCCCTGTTTACCTCTCCGACGCTCAACATTAGTGGGATTGAGGTGGAGTATAGAGGTTTTAGGGGTGTTTAGAGGCCGAGACTTGAGAGAAACGAGCGAGGTGCGAGTTCGACAGCGTTTCAGTACTCAAGAATGGATTACCTGGGTCAAGGGAGAGACCCTCATATTTATAGGCGGCCAAGGGGTGTTTGGGGAACCTCTTGGCCGAGCGCCGGCCTTGGAGTGCCGGTCTTGGAGGAGGGCCGGCCTTGGAGTGCCGGCCTTGGAGGAGGGCCGGCCTTGGAGTGCCGGCCTTGGAGGAGGGCCGGCCTTAGAGTGCCGGCCTTGGAGGAGGGCCGGCCTTGGAGCGCCGGCCTTGGAGTGCCGGCCTTGGAGGAGGGCCGGCCTTGGAGCGCCGGCCGTGGAGGAGGGCCAGCCTTGGCGCGCCGGCCTTGGAGGAGGGCCGGCCTTGGAGTGCCGGCCTTGGAGGAGGGCCGGCCTTGGAGTGCCGGCCTTGGAGGAGGGCCGGCCTTGGAGCGCCGGCCTTGGAGGAGGGCCGGCCTTGGAGCGCCGGCCTTGTAGGAGGGCCGGCCTTGGAGTGCCGGCCTTGGAGGAGGGCCGGCCTTGGAGTGCCGGCCTCGGAGGAGGGCCGGCCTTGGACGTGGCCGGCTGACCTTTCGGCCGGCCATGGGCCGGCTGAGCATATGGCCGGCCACTGGCCGACTGACCTTTGGGCCGTCGACAGGCCGGTGAAGCATATGGCCGGCCGCTGCCCGGCTGACCCTTGGCCCGGCCATTGGTTTGGGCCGGCCAAAGGCCGAGGCAAGGTTTAGCCGCTCGAGGCCTCGCACTGGTCGCGTGGGTCGAAGTGACGCCTTAGTCCCCGTCGGTCCGAGACGGACCGACAACAGGCGCGTTTCTTGTTGGGTGCGCAGTTAGCAGCGTCAGGTGGTTGATGTCCCAAGACAATCTTGCTCGCGATCTCGCGTTGGGCGTTGAGCTTTTCTCTCAAGTCGCTCTCATGAGATTCCTTCCGGGAATTGAGGTGATCTCTCAAGTCTCTGGCGGCCGTCCCTATCACTTTAGGCGAGAGTGCGTCATTTGAGTGACGTTCTCGATAGACGACACGGCCATTGTTGTCGTCATCTCCCTGGGGGTTTTGGACGCGGACTGTGAGCTTGGAGCGTCCCTCTCGGGGCCTAGAGGTTGAGCGCCCCCGTGTACCGTTCGACACTTGTCGTCTTGACGTGGTCGCCCGAGGGTGTCCCCTCGCGTGCGCGTGCGTCCACTTTCGTGAATAGCGTGGTCGAGGTTGGTCTCGTGGTTAATGTCGTCGACGTTGTTGGAGTCGAGGAGGTCGGCGATGAGCGCGCCGGTGACGCCGGGAAGGTCTAGGAGTTCGGCGAGCCTTCGAGCCGTGTCCTCTCGGACTGCGGCCTCGGGGTCAATCGCCGGGTCTCGGGGCTGGCTCTCGTTATCACGAGGTTGCCCTCCAAGACGACGCGCGGGGCTTCGGAGGCCGCACCTCGAGCTCGTTGCTCGGGCGCCCACGGCGGTGGCGGGGCCATGACTCATCTCTCGAGAGTCGTAGAAGTGAGAAGAAGACTGGTAGAGGGGATGTGTAGCCAAGGTCGAGAGACCCCCTCCTTCTAGCGCCAAAATGTTGTCGCTGTTTTTCGGACAACGATTTAGGAGTCAAAGGCGGTTAGACCCAAGGCCGGACCAAGTGGCCTCGCCTTGACTCGAGCGTGTCGGACTTGGTATCCCAAGTCATCCCATAGCTGTCAATGGTGTTTGAGCTCGCCGGCATACCTGAAAAAGATAGGAAAACCGTGAGCTAAGAAGGGAAAACAGAGGGGGTACCTCTGTTTACCTCTCCGACGCTCAACATTAGCGGGATTGAGGTGGATTATAGAGGTTTAGAGGTGGTGAGAAGCCAAAGGTGAGCGAAACGAGCGAAGTATGAGTTCGGCAGCATTTCGGGACTCAAAATTTGATTTTCTGGACCAGGGAAGGGGCCTTGGTATTTATAGGCGACCAAGGGGTGCTTTGGGCGTCCCCTTGGCCGAGGGCCGGCTCTGAGGCGGCCTTGGAGAGGAGGGACGGCTCTGAGGCGGCCTTGGAGAGGAAGGACGGCTCTGAGGCGGCCTTGGAGAGGAGAGACGGCTCTAAGGCGACCTTGGAGAGGAAGGACGGCTCTGAGGTGGCCTTGGAGAGGAGGGACGGCTCTGAGGCAGCCTTGGAGATGAAGGACGGCTCTGAGGCGGCCTTGGAGAGGAAGGATGGCTCTGAGGCGGCCTTGGACGAGCGCCGGCTCTGAGCCGGCCTTGGAAGAGCGCCGGCTCTGAGGCAGCCTTGGACGAGCGCCGGCTCTGAGCCGGCCTTGGACGGGCGCCGGCTCTGAACCGGCCTTGGACGAGCGCTGGCTCTGAGGCGGCCTTGGATGAGCGCCGGCTCTGAGGCGGCCTTGGACAAGCGCCGGCTCTGAGGCATCCTTGGACGAGCGTCGGCTCTGAGGCGTCCTTGGACGAGCGCCGGGTCTGAGCCGGCCTTGGACGAGCGCCGGCTCTGAGGCATCCTTGGACGAGCGCCGGGTCTGAGCCGGCCTTGGACGAGCGCCGACTCTGAGGCGTCCTTGGACGAGCGCCGGGTCTGAGCCGGCCTTGGACGAGCGCCGGCTCTGAGGCGTCCTTGGACGAGCGCCGGCTTTGAGCCGGCCTTGGACGAGCGCCGGCTCTGAGGCTTCCTTGGACGAGCGCCGGGTCTGAGCCGGCCTTGGACGAGCGCCGGCTCTGAGGCGTCCTTGGACGAGCGCCGGCTCTGGGGCATCCTTGGACGAGCGCCGGGTCTGAGCCGGCCTTGGACGAGTGCCGGCTCTGAGTCGGCCTCGGGCGGGGGAGTCTCAAGACGGCCGCAAGCGTGGCCGTGGTCGATCTACCGGGCCGAGACGGACCGGTAACAATTCTTATGAAATGAAATTAATTCACAAGGCCCAATGATCAAGTCATGGCCGAGTGACATTAAGTCATCAAATGAACTTGTCAAAAAATTTATCGACATTCATTTCATCCTTTGTCTCAAAAGACAGAAATACCATTTTGACTATTTTCGTTCTTGTTTTGACTTAGCTTCCAGTTTAACTATTCCTATCGATGTGATTCGTGACAATGACCTCATGGACCCAAATGAACAAAGCTTGAGCTAAACACTTGGACTCAAAAGTTCACAAACCTTTTCCAAGTTTAGGTTAATGCCAACTGACTCCACTAAAGAGTGGATCCACTGAATATTATCTATGTTTACCCTTCATGAATGTCATCATCTAGTCGGGATTTACTAAATTACCATTTTACCCTTCTAGCTGTTATTTCCTCAACTCCTTTGTCGCTTGTGAATAAGTTAGAAACAATGTATATGACGAGGAGCTAACAAGTCACATTGTTTCATCCAAAAGAGTCAGGACTCAATTTGGACACTGGCCAGTTCATTTATTCACACTCCAAGGAACAAAGCATGAGGTGACATACATTGCATTTCAGCAATCTTGTACATGAATTCCATATCTTTGAGAACTTCACAAAGTTACTCATGACATTCTCACAACTTAGTACTTCACCAATAGGCCCTGTTCGGAATCACATAGTGAGTCCGAACTCTGACTTTCTCAAATGAGAATACTAAGGTGTGTAATGGCATGTCTCATTTCAGGATTAAGGTAAGCATGATGCAATTCATACATAGTGACTTCGAGACATAAGAGGTTAAATGGTTTGTTCTTATCTTGTCTCTAGAAGTGCACTGGTCAATTCAGTACCTTCGGAAGATACCTAGAAGAACTATAGAGTCTCCAACTCTCAATGCCTCATAACCAGACATCATAGATTCTTCTAACAATCATACTGAGGTCAATAGTCCTTTGACCCTTAGATTGCGAATATATCGTTTTAAGCAAACTACGAAGAGTTTGTTCATGCAAATCTACATTTGTCTCTTCGTAAGTTGTTAAGTTTGTTTATGGACTAAAAGACTAAGGTTTTATCATAAAGCTTCAAACAAACAAAGAAAGAATGAATGAACATTTCAACTTTATTACATCTAATGTACACAAATAGACACTACTACTCTTCTTGTGGGCACCATTGACAACAGCTGCTCCGGTGTCTCAACAACGTCGAGTCGACCAAGGTCCTCCGCGAGATCCACGAAGGCCTCTGCGGAAACCACGCTGCTGGAAGGTCCCACGCGCTCAAAGCGCTTCGGCAAGGCTATTTCTGGCCAACGATGAAAAAAGACGCCTACGACTGGGCAAGAAAGTGCGACAAGTGTCAACGTTTCTCTAACGTTCCACGACAGCCGCCACCTCCCCTAAGTACCATCGTTGACCGATAATGGCGCGCAGTTCGACAACGCTACGAACTTCATCTGGAAGTCCATAATATGTTGCCACGGCATCCCCGCGTCAATCGTGACCGATGACGGCGCGCAGTTCGACAACGCGAGGGTTAGAGAGATCTGCGCCCAACTAGGGATAAGCAAGACATTCTCATCCCCGCGACATCCACAGGCTAATGGCCAAGTGGAAGCCGTCAACAAGACGATTAAGAGCAACCTCAAGAACTGCCTTTCATCCTATGGGCCTATCGAACGACCGTTCGAAACGCCACCGGAGAGACCCCCTTCTCCCTAGCTTTTGGGGTTAAGGCGGTGGTCCCCGTGGAAATTGAAGTCCCCACCTATCGGGTTGACACTTTCGACGAAAAAGAAAATGAGGAAGCCATGCGCCTCGAACTGGATCTAATCGATGAGAAAAGATCCGAGGCTCTCACCAGACTCGCTGCGCAAAAGCGAAAGGTCGAGAGATACTACAACGCCAAAGTCAAAAGGCGGATTTTCGCCGTCGGCAGCCTTGTACTTAGACGCGTGTTCCAGAACACCCAAGTACAAGGCGCCGGAGTCCTAGGCCCAAATTGGGAAGGACCGTATAGAGTACGACAAGTCATTAACGACGGGACCTACTACATCGAACACATGGACGGAACTCCAATCCGGCACCCGTGGAACGCCGAACACTTGAGGCAGTACCACCAGTGATCAAGTCCCCTCATTATCGCTCCGATTTCCCTTATTCAATAAAGGCCTATGTGCCACTGTTCAAGGATGTTCCCTATTAGAAAAAATCAATAAAAAATAAAGTTTGCGGTCTTTTTTACCCACTTTATTAAAAAAGTTTTTAGTCATCACGGCACCGCCTATAAACTAAAAACTTGGGGGGCTAATGGGTCCTGCGACATACACTCAAGAATTCACGGCAAAAAAAAAAAAAAAAAAAAACCTTAAGCTCCCCACTGCTGGGATGAGGCTTAGGTCGACCTAGCTCGGCGAGCTCGGTCGCTCACCAGGACAAGCTCAACAAGGCCGGCATCGAAACGAGCTCACTCCTCGAGCCCAGCTCGCTCCTCAAGTCGAGCTCGCTCCTTGGGTCCAGTTCGCCCCTCGAGTCGAGCTTGCTCCTCGGGACGAGCTCCGAGTCCGCAAAACCGGCTGGCACTCCTCGCTCCAAACCTACGCATCTCCGGGAGTCGAGCTCACTCCTCGAGTCGAGCTTGCTCCTCGAGTCAAGCTCGCTCCTCGAGTCGAGCTCGCCCCTCGAGCCCAGTTCGCTACTCGAGTCGAGCTCGCTCCTCAAGTCGAGCTCGCTCCTTGAGTCCAGTCCGTCTCCTAGAGCCAAGCTCCTTGAGTCCAGTCCGAGCCCGCGAGTCGACTGGTACTCCCCGCAACGAATCTACGCGTCTCCTCGAGTCGAGCTCGCCCTTCGAGTCGAGCTCCGAGTCTACGAGTCGATTGATACTCCTCGTGCCGACTCTTCAAAAAGAAAAAGAGGAAGAAAAACCTTGAAGCACCCCACTCATGGGATACAGAGGCTTGAGAAGCTTGAACCCCTACGGCTTATCAAGCATACGGGTCCAAGAAATTCAAAAACGATTCAAGGCCGGCCGGGCTCCACCGGCCCCCGGCCCAATGGGCCCTACCGCGCTCTAGCTTGCACGCTCCAACGCACCTTAGCTCGCGCGCACCCCGCGCCCTGGCCGTCTCGGCCTGCGCTCACTCTCGCGTCCCGGCCTCCTAGCCCGCGCGCATTCCCGCGTCCCGGCCTCCCGGCCCGGGCGCGCTCCCGCGCCCCGGCCTCCTGGCCCACGCGCATTCCCGCGCCCCGGCCTCCCGGCCCGCGCGCGCTCCCGCATCCCGGCCTCACGGCCCGCGCGCGCTCTCGCGTCCAGGCCTCCCGGCCTGCCCGCGCTCCCGCGCCCCGGCCTCCTGGCCCGCGCGCATTCCCGCGCCCCCGCCTCCCGGCCCGCGCGCGCTCCCGTGCCCCGGCCTCCCGGCCCGCGCGCATTCCCGCACCCCGGCCTCCCAGACCGTGCGCGCACTCCCATGCGCCCTGGCATCCAGGCCCGCGCGCACCTCGACCGAGCGTCCTGGCCACCTCGGCCGAACACCCTTGCCACCTCGGCCATATCGGCCGAGCCTCTTCGCCACCGCGGCCACCTCGGCCGAACATCCTTGCCACCTCGGCAGGGCACACCTACCGCCGGGCACGCTGTGCCCGACCATGTCCCGCGCCCGTCCGGGCGACATGTCCCGCGCATCCTGCGCCCCCCTTGGGCGTGAAGCCTGGCGCGCCCCGCTCCCCGCCACCCGGTGGGCCTCAAGGGGCCGGCCCAAGGCCTCTCTCCACAACTATAAATACCCCCCCTTGGGGAAGGAAAAAGAACCCTGGTTTTGGACACAACTTACGTCCTGGTTGACGCCAACTACACTTCTCTTCTCTTGAGAATTCTCTCGTGCTCTTGTGACATTCCAAGAGCGCGCACTCCTCCTCCCTCGGCTCAGAAATAAGGACCCCCCTCCACGAGAGGGAGCGCGCTCCTCTTCTGCGACCCGAGCTTCTACGGTACACACCGCTCTCCTGCTTCTTGGCCCTTGAGCTAGAACTCCGAGCTACGAGGCAAGCGACCCCTCTAAAGTCTTCGCTAGAAGCTACGAGCCCGGTCCCCCTCTAAAGCCTTGGATTCACAAAGCCTCAGAGCCCAAGATAGCCTCCCAATACACAAATTGAACTACGTTCTGACCTGATCCCGACTAAAGGGTACGTAGGCAGCCAACCTTTGGCACGGTCACACCCCCCTAAAACACACCTCAGGGTTTGGAGGGTGCAGCTCGGTGTACGAGCTCCCATTTTTGGCCCGGGCGCGATCACTTGGTCCGGCCTTGGATCGAACCGCCCGAGGTATTTAATCGTTGTTCATTTTCGTGCGACAACAATACTTGACACCGTACCAAATACATTTGAACAATACAACACTACAATTATGCCTAGTAGTTCACCACGATGACATCTTCCATTCGACCATAGTAAGTGAAATCATCAACAAGCACACATACACTGCTATTTTGAGTGACTCGTTGATTATCTCGACGACAAGTGATGAACTTCACGCCGTTTACAAAGCATCTCAGATATTGATAGACGACTGGAAGGGAATCGATAGAAAGTGAATAAAGCTCGTCAGAGACATCAGAGCCACTAGCTTTCATATCAAAAGTCTGGTTACGAATGAAAGGATTGATTAGCACTTGTGTGTTTATAAAAAAATTGCATTGCTATTGTGTTATTGCTTTATTCTCAAAAAAAAATTTGAACCTCTGTCTATGCTCCGCTTCAATGTCGCGAACTCCAGATTCGCTCAAGAGATCCAAATGCTCACTGTTGTTAAAAAAATTACTCAAATAGCAATATATACAATAATGAATTGAAACTCATTCTCAACGATAACATACGTCAAATATAGATCCACTTCAGGACAGTTGGTATAGATGTACCACTCCGCATTCTCTTTCTGTTCATCGTCTAATACTATCGGCTTCATCATCCCGTAAGGCACACATATCTCGGATTGAAAAAAAGAGAGCTCTCGGACTTGAACTTTGTTACTGGTCCGTCTTGACCCGGTGAAGCCCGGCCGGCCCAGGGCCGTCACTCGGCCAATGGCCGGCCTAGGACCGGCCCTCGGCCATTGGACGGGCCTGGGTAGTCACTCGGCCGGCCTAGGGCAAGCGCTCGGCCAATGGCTGGCCCAGGACCGGCTCTCAGGCATTGGCCGGGTCTGGGAAGTCACCCGGCCGGCCCAGGACCGGCTCTCGGCCATTGGCCGGGCCTAGGAAGTCACTCGGCCGGCCCAGGACCGGCGCCCGGCGAATGGCCGGCCCAGGACCGGCTCTCGGCCATTGGCCGGGCATGAGAAGTCACTCGGCCGGCCCAGAGCCGGCACTCGGCCAATGGCCGGCCCAGGACCGGCTCTCGGCCTAGGGACCCCCCAAAACGTCCCTAGGTCGCCTATGAAAATGAGTTTCGACCCCTCGAGTCAAGTAATTCAAATTTGAGTACTAAAACGCTGTCGAACTCGTAACTCGCACGTTTCCCTCATGTCTCGGCCCTCTAAAGACCTAATCTCTTTTACCCACCTCAATCCTACTAATGTTGAGCGTCGGAGAGGTAAACAGAGGCACCCCCTCTGTTTCTCCTTTGTAGTTCACATTGTTTTCCTCCTTTTCAGGTATTGAGATGAGGCATACACTATCCATAGCTAAGGGACGACATGGGATACCAATTCCGACACGCTCGAGCCCGAACGCGACCACTTGGTCCGGCCTTGGGTCGAACCGTTTGGGGCTCCTAAATAGTTGTCCGAAAACGAGCGACAACATTTTTGCGCTAGAAGGAGGGGACCCGCCAACCTTGGCAACGCCCTCCCTTCCAACTTCTTTTCTCGCATTCTACAAGACTCTCGATAGATGAGTCACCTGTTGGCCACCTCTGTGGGCGCCCGAGCGACTAGCTCGAGGTACGGGCTCAAGAACCTAGCACATCGTCTAGGAGGGCAACCTCGTGACAATGAGAGCGAGCCCCAAGACCCGGCAAATGACCCCGAGGCCGCGCTCCGAGAGGACACGGCTCTAGGGCTTACTGAGCTCGTAGACCGCCCGGCGTAGCCGACACACTTATCGCCGACCTCCTCGGCTACGCGTCAAGGACCACGTCAACCACGACCAGAGAGACCCCAATCACGTGGCAAGATAAAAAATCGACGAGGCCAACCTCGACCGCGCTATTCACGAAAGTGAACGCGCACGCATGCCTTCGAGGAGACTCCCTCAGGCAACCACGTCGAGACATCAATCATCGAGTGAACAAACACGTGCGCCCTCGGGGGGACACCCTCGAGAGACCACATCAAGAAAAAGATCGCGCAATGTTCGAGGACGCTCAATCTCAAGGTCCCGAAAGGGATGCTCCAAGCTCACCATTTACGTCCAAAACCCTTGCAGAGACGACGACGTCGATGATCGCGGCATCCGTCAAGGGCGTCGCCTGAATGACATACCCTTGCCAAGGGTGATAGGAACGGCTAGCGGAGACCTGAGAGACCGCCTGAATTTGGCCGGCGGAGACTTAGGAGAACGTCTCAATTCTCGAAGGGAATCTCATGGGAGTGAGTTGAGGGATAAACTCAACGCCCGGCGCGAGATCGCGAGAGAGGTCACCTTGGGCCACCAACCACGGTACGTTGCTAACCGCACATCCAACAAGAAGCGCGCCGCCACACTTGTGGCACCGGCCGTCGGTCCCGACTCGCGAAGGAAAAGGCGCAGAAATGGTCAGGTCCCCAAAGACCTTCCTTCCCCGACCCCGAAGCAATCCTTCGTCCCTCTCAACACGACACCCGAGTGGATCCTTAGCTTACACAGAGAAAAGCTAGGATCCCTAACCCCATTGAAGACGGACCCCGCAACGTGGGACAGAAGAAAGCAATGCAAATATCACCAAGACCACAGACACGTGACGACCAAATGCTACCAGCTTAGGAAGCAGATTGATTTCCTGATTCGTGGCGGGCATCTAGAAGAGTTCATCACATTCGCTGGCGAGGTGTCAACCCCGACCGAGCTCCCGACTCGTCAAAGGGGAGAATCCTCGAGCAGAAAGACGATGAGCACTGTCTAACAAACGCCCATCACTTGCGGCCACAACTGACATGGCTGTCGCCATTAAATTTAGGACTGAGTTTACCCGACTCTAGGGTCGTTTCATTTCGAACATGTAATTTTCTTTTTTCCTAAAAAGGCCAAGTGCCAAGGCAAGCTGTAAAAACTTCTTCATTGCAATAAAAGTTGTTCTACCCATTGTAACGTACTATTGTATACCTCCAACACGAAAGTTTCAAGGTCTTTGTCTCACAAACACAAGAAACTAGTGCGGCTAATGGGGAACAATACTCAATGAAACCCTCAAAAGTCAAAAACAAAAAATAATAATAAAAGTATAACGAAGCCTCAAGGGGCCGATGGTTAGGCCGGAGATCCCGAAGAGAAACAATCTACACATGACTCCTTGAGTTGAGTCCCGAGTCCACGAGTCGACTGATAAGTCCTCGTGTCGACTCTACACATTATTCCTCGAGTTGAGTTCACTCCTCAAGTTGAGTCCCGAGTCCACGAGTCAACTGATAAGTCCTCGTGTCGACTCTACACATGACTCCTCAAGTTGAGTTCACTCCTCGAGTTGAGTACCGAGTCCACGAGACAACTGATAAGTCCTCGTGTCACCTCTATACATGACTCCTCGAGGTGAGTTCACTCTTCCAGTTGAGTCCCGAGTCAACGAGTCAACTGGTAAGTCCTCGTGCCGACTCTACAAATGAATTCTCGAGGTGAGTTCACTCATCGAATTGAGTCCCGAATCCTCGACTTGACTGGTAAGTCATCGTGCCGACTCTACACATAACTCCTCGAGTGGAGTTCACTTCTCGAGTTGAGTTCTGAGTCCGCGGATTGACTGGTAAGTCCTCGTACCGACTCTACACTTAACTCCTCGAGTTGAGTCCCGAGTCCATGAGTCGACTGGTAAGTCCTCGTGCCGACTCTACATACATAACTCCTTGAGGTGAGTTCACTCCTCGAGTTGAGTCCCGAGTCCACGAGTCGACTGATAAGTCCTCGTGTCGACTCTACACATGATTCCTTGAGTTGAGTTCACACCTCGAGTTGAGTCCCGAGTCCACGATTCGACTGATAAGTCCTCGTGTGGACTCTACACATGACTACTCGAGTTGAGTTCACTCCTCGAGTTGAGTCCCGAGTCCACGAGTCGACGGATAAGTCCTCGTGTTGACTCCACACATGATTCCTCGATTTGAGTCCCGAGTCCACGAGTCGACTGATAATTTTTCGTGTCGACTCTACACATGACTCGTCGAGTTGAGTTCACTCCTCGAGTTGAGTCCCGAGTCCACGAGTCGACTGATAAGTCCTCGTATCACCTCTACACGTGACTCCTCGAGTTGAGTTCACTCCTCGAGTTGAGTCCCAAGTCCACGAGTCGATTTATAATTCCTCTTGTCAACTCTAGACATTATTCCTCGAGGTGAGTTTGCTCCTCGAGTTGAGTCCCGAGTCCATGAGTCAACTGATAAGTCCTCGTGTCGACTCTAAACATGACTCCTCGAGTTGAGTTCACTCCTTGAGTTGAGTCCCGAGTCCACGAGTCGACTGATGAGTCCTCCTGTCTACTCTACACATGATTTCTCAAGTTGAGTTCACTCCTCGTGTTGAGTCCCGAGTCCACGTGTCAACCGCTGGGTCCTCGTGCCGACTCTACACATAACTCCTCGAGCTGAGTCCTGAGTCCACGAGTCGACTGTTAAGTCCTCGTGCCGAATTTATACATGACTCTTCGAGGTGATTTCACTCTTCGAGTTGTGTCTCGAGTGCACGAGTCGACTGGTAAGTCTTCGTGCCGACTCTACACATGAATTCTTGAGGTGAGTTCACTCATCGAATTGAGTCCCGAGTCCACGAGTTGACTGGTAAGTCCTCGTGCCGACTCTACACATAACTCCTTGAGAACGAGAACGATCTTCACTACCTGGTCAGGTTTAGCTTCATCGAGAACGATCGAAGTAAGATCATCGGGGGTGTCAACTTTCAACCTCTCGATATCGTCACGGGGGTCTAGCTCCCCGAATTGCTGTGCGTCTTTTTTATCACACGGGTAGGTAGATCGTGTTAACCCTTTTTTCAGCGGGCTTGCCGTCCACGCCTTGGACATAGCATATCCTCACTTGGGTTTGATTACCAGCCATGACGCCGATCCCCTCCTCGGTGGGGAATTTCACCAGTAGGTGATATGTGGATGTGATAGCCCTTAGTCTGTTCAACGTGGGTCGCCCAATGATAACATTGTAGGGCGACTCCTGGTCAACCACAAGAAAGGGGACCATGTGAACGACTTAGATACCTCCGGTAGTTCCGAAGGTGACTGGCGAATCAATGATTCCTTCAGTCATGACCTTTTCTCCCGTTAACCCAAATAGAGGTGTCTGAGTTGGGATAGGGCGGAGCCCCCCGAGCTTCATGCGCTATAGGGTGGTCTTAAAGATTATATCGGCTGCGTTGCCGTTATCAATAAGAACTCTCTTTACCAAGTTGTTGGCCACCTGGGCCTTAAGGACTATAGCGTCATTATGCGGGTGCACAACTCGCTTGGCCTCTTCATTGGTGAATTGTATTGTTTCGTGAGGTACGAACGGAGGTTCCTCATAGGTGAGGTTAAATTGCGTGGCAAGGCCTTCCTGAGAGGCAGCTCCGAGGAGCTTTTTCCTTTGCTGGGCCGAGTCCCCATCTTGCAAGCCACCTAGGATGGTGGTTACGACGTGGAGTTGCGCATTGCCCGTAGCCGTGACCGTGGTGCGGTCGGCGTTGGCGTTGGCATTGGCCCCTCTACCTTTCTCATGCTGTGGTCTGTTGTCGGCGGGGTTTACGGCTCCTACCATGCGAAGGACAAACTCTTTGAGTTCTCCTTTTTGGATTAATGTCTCAATTTGCCTCCTAAGATGGAAGCATTGAGCGGTCATGTGACCGTAATCCCGGTGGAACTCACAGTAGCGGGACCGGTCGCGAGATGCGGGGCTGCCTTTTATCAGAGCCGGAGCGATGAACTTGTCCCGCGCCACAACGTAGATTTGCTCTACTGGGGCGTTCAAGGGAGTGTAACTCGAGTAGTCTCTAAAATTGCTCGCAAGACGCGGCTTTTGAGACGTAGGGGGTCGGCTATCGGAAGCTTGACCTCCCTTGTTCACCCTCTTGCGGGGGTTGCTAGGCTCGTTGCCGGACTCATCTCGACGGCGGGGGCTTTGGTTGCTGCTCCTGCGGCCGTCGAGATAATCTTCTACCCCCATGAAGGTTTTGGCTCGGTTCATAAACTCGGCCATCGTAGAAGGGACTCTGCCGACAACGGACTTTAAGAAGTCTCCGGTGTGCAAGCCCTCGATGATGGCTGTAATTGCGTGACTGTCGTCAAAGCGGTCAACCTTATTTGATTCTGCGGTGAATCGGGTGAGATACTGTCTCAAGGACTCATTATTCTCTTGCCTGATTGACCATAAGTACATCTCGGTCTTCTTTTGCACCATCGACGTAGCAAATCGTGCTAGGAACATGTCCTTCAGGTCTTTGAACGACTGGACGATTCCTGGTCTTAAATTCTAAAACCACTCAAAACCGGGTCCGGTGAGGGTAAGACTAATGTTGTCGGGACCGTTCGACCCGCGTGGCCGGTACGAGGTCTTGAACGGCGAAGCCCTGACCCAACCAGGGGCCGGCCCAAACCAAGGGCCAAGTCAAATGCCCATGCAGCCGGCCCAAGGTTTGCCTCGGCCATTGGCCGGCCCAAGGCTTGCCTCGGCCAATGGCCGGCCCAAGGCTTGCTTCGGCAGTTGGCCGGCCCTAAGGCTTGCCTCGGCCAATGGCCGGCCCAAGGCTTGCCTCGGCCATTGGCCGGCCCTAAGGCTTGCCTCGGCCAATGGCCGGCCCAAGGCTTGCCTCGACCATTGGTCAGCCGTAAGGCTTGCCTCGGCCAATGGCCGGCCCAAGGCTTGCCTCGGGCATTGGCCGGCTCAAGGCTTCTCTCGGCCATTGGCCGGCCCAAGGCTTGCCTCGGCCATTGGCCGGCCCAAGGCTTGCCTCGGCCATTGGCCGTCCCTAAGGCTTGCCTCGGCCAATGGCCGGCCCAAGGCTTGCCTCGGCCATTGGCCGGCCCAAGGCTTGCCTCGGCCATTGGCCGGCCCAAGGCTTGCCTCGGCCATTGGCCGGCCCTAAGGCTTGCCTCGGCCAATGGCCGGCCCAAGGCTTGCCTCGGCCATTGGCCGGCCCAAGGCTTGCCTCGGCCATTGGCCGGCTCAAGGCTTGCCTCGGCCAATGGCCGGCTCTAGAGCCTTCCCTCGGCCAATGGCCGGCTCTAGAGCCTTCCCTCGGCCAATGGCCGGCTCTAGAGCCTTCCCTCGGCCATTGGCCAACTCTAGAGCCTTCCCTCGGCCAATGGCCGGCTCTAGAGCCTTCCCTCGGCCATTGGCCGGCTCTAGAGCCTTCCCTCGGCCATTGGCCGACCCAAAAGTGCCCACTCGGCCAAGGGGCCCCCCAAACACCCCTTGGCCGCCTATAAATAGAGAGGTCTGCCCTCTCCAAAAGGTAATCCAATTTTGAGTCCCGAAACGCTGCCGGACTCGTACTTCGCTCGTTTCGCTCATCTTTGGCCTCTCATCATCCCTAAAACCTCTATACTCCACCTCAATCCCGCTAATGTTGAGCGTCGGAGAGGTAAACCGGGGCACCCCCCCTGTTTCCCCTTTGTAGTTCACAATCTCTTTCTTGCTTTTCAGGTATCAAGACAAGGTGAGCTTCACCGACAGCTAAGGGACGACTTGGGATACCAAGTCCGACACGCTCGAGCCAGAGTGAGACCACTTGGTCAGGCCTTGGGTCTAACCACTCTGGGCTCCTAAATAGTTGTCCGAAAAACATCGACAACAACTAAAAGCTTGGCATATAGCCCCAGGTGAAACGCCCTACATCGTCATCCAAGGTTTGTAATGTTGGATGTGATACGTGGGATCAGTTTTCCCATTGTATGGAGGGAGATTCGGGAGTTTAAAGTTACCCATGCACACCTTTGAATCATGGTGACGACATCGAGGCCAGTGTTAGGGGTCAGTCATTGTTCAGGAGGAGTTACCTGGCGCCTTTCATTCGACCCTTGAGCCGTGCGAGGGTCCCTATTGATTGGGTTCGTAGGGTTGTGACCCTTACGAGAACTTAGCCTCTCCCGGAGGTCTTCGCCACGGTCGTTCCGTTGGGCGGTGAGTCGATCTCTATGATCCGGCCCGGTGGTATAGGGGCGTGAGCTTCGAGCCACACGCCTCACTCGTCGAGTCGTTGGACCTTTCCTGACATTGCCTCTTTGAACGAGTCGGTCATGAGCTGAACGTCGGGAGGTCTCTTCTTGAGGGGAGATCGGTATTGCCTTTGTTTTAGGCGGCGGGATTGACGGACCGGCTTCGATCTGAACAGGGAGTTCCCCGTCTTTGGTGAGAGAAGTCTCGATAAGTCCTCGTGTAGATTCTACACATGACTCCTCGAGTTGAGTTCACTCCTCGAGCTGAGTCCCGAGTCCACGAGTCGACTGATAAGTCCTCGTGTCTACTCGACACATGATTCCTCGAGTTGAATCCCGAGTCCACGAGTCGACTGCTAAGTCCTCGTGTCGACTCTACACATGACTCCACGAGTTAAGTACGGAGTCCACGAGTCGACTGATAAGTCCTCGTGTCGCCTCTACACATGACTCCTCGAGTTGAGTTCACTCCTCGATTTGAGTCCCGAGTCCACGAGTCGACTGATAAGTCCTCGTGTCGACTCTAGACATGAATCCTCGAGGTGATGTCGCTCCTCGAGTTGAGTCCCGAGTCCACGAGTCGACTGATAAGTCCTCGTGTTGACTCTACACATGACTCCTCGAGTTGAGTCCCGAGTCCACTAGTCGACTGATGAGTCCTCGTGTCGACTCTACACATGATTCCTCGAGTTGAATTCACTCCTCGAGTTGAGTCCCGAGTCCACGAGTTGACTGATGAGTCCTCGTGTCGACTCTACACATGATTTCTCGAGTTGAGTTCACTCCTCGAGTTGAGTCCTGAGTCCACGAGTCGACCGATGGGTCCTCGTGCCGACTCTACACATAACTCCTCAAGTTGAGTTCACTCCTCGAGTTGAATCCCGAGTACACGAGTCGACTGGTAAGTCCTCGTGCCGACTATAGACATGACTCCTCGAGGTGAGTTCACTCCTCGAGTTGAGTCCCGAGTCCACGAGTCGACTGGTAAGTCCTCGTGCCGACTCTACACATAACTCCTCGAGTTGAGTTCCGAGTCCGCAGATCGAACGGTAAGTCCTCATACCGACTCTACACATAACTCCTCGAGTAGAGTTCACTCCTCGAGTTGAGTTCCGAGTCCGTGGATCGACTGGTAAGTCCTAGTACCGACTCTACACATAACTCCTCGTGTTGAGTTCATTCCTCGAGTTGAGTCCCGAGTCCACGAGTCAACCTTTGAGTCCTCGTGTCGACTCTACACATGATTCTTTGAGTTTAGTTCCGAGTCCACGAGTCGACTGATGAGTCCTCCTGTCGACTCTACACATGATTTCTTGAGTTGAGTCCCGAGTCCACGAGTTGACTTGTTAGTCCTCGTGCCGACTCTACACATGACTCCTCGAGGTGAGTTCACTCCTCGAGTTGAGTCCCGAGGCCACGAGTCCACTAGTAAGTCCTCGTGCCGACTCTACACATAACTCCTCGAGTTGAGTTCCGAGTCCGCGGATTGACTAGTAAGTCCTCATACCGACTCTACACATAACTTCTCGAGTTGAGTCCCGAGTCCACTTGTCGACTGGTAAGTCCTCGTGCCGACTCTACACATAACTCATCGAGTTGAGTCCCGAGTCCACGAGTCGACTGGTAAGTCCTCGTGCCGACTCTACACATAACTCCTCGAGCTAAGTTCACTCCTCGAGTTGAGTTCCGAGCCCGCGGGTCGACTGGAAAGTCTTCGTGCTGACTCTACACATGACTCCTCGAGTTCAGTTCACTCCTCGAGTTGAGTCCCGAGTCCACGAGTCGACTGGTAAGTCCTCGTGCCGACTCTACACATAACTCCTCGAGTTGAGTTCAGAGTTCGCGGATCGAGTGGTAAGTCCTCGTACTGACTCTACACATAACTCCACGTGTTGAATTCACTCCTCGAGTTGAGTCCCGAGTCCACGAGTCGACTGATGAGTCCTCGTGTCGACACTACACATGATTTCTCGAGTTGAGTTCACTCCTCGAGTTAAGTCCCGAGTCCACGAGTCGACCGATAAGTCCTCGTGTCGCCTCTACACATGAGTCCTCGAGTTGAGTTCACTCCTTGAGTTGAGTCCTGAGTCCGCGAGTCGACTGATAAGTCCTCGTGTCGACTCTACACATGATTCCTCGAGGTGACTTTGCTCCTCGAGTTGAGTCCCAAGTCCACGAGTTGGCTGATTAGTCCTCCTGTCGACTCTACACATGATTTCTCGAGTTCAGTTCACTCCTCGAGTTGAGTCCCAAGTTCACGAGTCGACCAATGGGTCCTTGTGCCGACTCTAACCATATCTCCTCGAGTTGAGTCCTGAGTCCACGAGTCGACTGGTAAGTCCTCGTGCCAACTCTACACATAACTCCTCGAGTTGAGTTCACTCCTCGAGTTGAGTTCACTCCTCGAGTTGATTTTCGAGTCCGCGGATCGACTGGTAAGTCCTCGTACCGAATTTAAACATAATTCCTCGAGTTGAGTTCAATCCTCGAGTTGAGTCCCGAGTGCACGAGTTGACTGGTAAGTCCTCGTGCCGAATCTACAGATAACTCCTCGAGTTGAGTTCTGAGTCCGCGGATCGACTGGTAACTCCTCGTACCGACTCTACATATAACTCCTCGAGTTGAGTACACTCCTCGAATTGAGTCTCAAGTCCTCGAGTCGACTTGTAAGTCCTCGTGCCGACTCTACACATGACTCCTTGAGTTGAGTACACTCCACGAGTTGAGTCCCGAGTCCTAGAGTCGACTGGTAAGTCCTCGTGCCGACTCTACACATAACTCCTCGAGTTGAGTTCACTCCTCGAGTTGAGTTCAGAGTCCACGGATCGAGTAGTAAGTCCTCGTACTGAGTCTACACATAACTCCTCGAGTTGAGTTCACTCCTCGAGTTGAGGTCCCGAGTCCACGAGTCGACTGGTAAGTCCTCGTGCCGACTCTACACATGAATCCTCGAGGTGAGTTCCCTCCTCGAGTTGAGTCCCGAGTCCATGAGTCGACAGGTAAGTCCTCTTGCCGACTCTACACATAACTCCTCGAGTTGAGTTCACTCCTCTAGTTGAGTTCCGAGTCCGCGGATCGACTGGTAAGTCCTCGTATCGACTCTACGCATAACTCCTCGAGTTGAGTTCACTCCTCGAGTTGAGTCCCGAGTTCACGAGTCGACCTATGAGTCCTCGTATCGACTCTACACATGATTCCTGGAGTTGAGTTCACTCCTCGAGTTGAGTCCTGAGTCCACGAGTCGACTGATGAGTCCTCCTGTCGACTCTACATATATGATTTCTCGAGTTGAGTTCACTCCTCGAGTTGAGTCCCGAGTCCACGAGTTGACCGATGGGTCCTCGTGCCGACTCTACACATAACTCCTCGAATTGAGTCCCGAGTCCACGAGTCGACTGGTAATTCCTCATGCTGATTCTACACATAACTCCTCGAGTTTAGTTCCGAGTCTGCGGATTGACATGTAAGTCCTCGTACCGACTCTACACATAACTTCTCGAGTTGATTTCACTCCTCGAGTTGAGTCCCGAGTTTACAAGTCGACTGGTAAGTCCTCGTGCCGACTCTACACATGAATCCTCGAGATGAGTTCACTCCTCGAGTTGAGTCCCGAGTCCACGAGTGTACTGGTAAGTCCTTGTGTCGACTCTACACATAACTCCTCGAGTTGAGTTCCGAGTCTGCGGATCGACTGGTAAGTCCTCGTACCGACTCTACACATAACTCCTCGAGTTGAGTTCACTCCTCTAGTTGAGTCTCGAGTCGACGAGTCGACTGGTAATTCCTCGTGCCGACTCTACACATGACACCTCGAGGTGAGTTCACTCCTCCAGTTGAGACCCGAGTCCACGAGTCGACTGGTAAGTCCTCGTGCCGACTCTACACATAACTCCTCGAGTTGAGTTCCGAGCCCGCGGGTCGACTGGTAAGTCCTCGTGCCGACTCTACACATGACTCCTCGAGTTGAGTCCCAAGTCCACGAGTCGACTGGTAAGTCCTCGTGCCGACTCTACACATAGCTCCTCGAGTTGAGTTCACTCCTCGAGTTGAGTTCCGAGTCCGTGGGTCGACTGGTAAGTCCTCATGCCGACTCTACATGTTGTCGGCCCGTTCCGGGTCGACAGCGCCCGCGGGGTCCCATGGCCGATAGGGCAAAGACTGGCCTCATGAGCTCGACCTCAACTCTGCCTTATGAGCTCCACTCGGCCTCATGAGCTCGACCTCGGCCTCATGAGCTCGACCTCAACTCGGCCTCATGAGCTCCACAGCTCGGCCTCATGAGCTCGACCTCGGCCTCATGAGCTCGACTTCAACTCGGCCTCATGAGCTCGACCTCGGCCTCATGAGCTCGACCTCCACTCGGCCTCATGAGCTCGACCTCTACTCTGCCTCATGAGCTCAACCTCCACTCGGCCTCATGAGCTCGACCTCCACTCGGCCTCGTGAGCTCGACCTCAGCTCTACCTCATGAGCTCGACCTCAGCTCGACCTCCACGTCTCAGAGGCGTCCCTCGCCTCCATGGTCGCCTCAGAGGCGTCCCTCGCCTTCATGGCCGCCTCAGAGGCGTCCCTCGCCTCCATGGCCGCCTCAGAGGCGTCCCTCGCCTCCAGGGCCGCCTCAGAGGCGTCCCTCGCCTCCATGGCCGCCTCAGAGGCGTCCTTCGCCTCCATGGCCGCCTCAGAGGCGTCCCTCGCCTCCATGGCCGCTTCAGAGGCGTCCCTCGCCTCCATGGCCACCTCAGAGGCGTCCCTCGCCTCCATGGCCGCCTCAGAGGCGTCCCCTGCCTCCATGATCGTCTCAGAGGCGTCCCCTGCCTCCATGGCCGCCTCAGAGGCGTCCTCTGCCTCCATGACCGCCTCAGAGGCGTCCCTCGGCCAAGGGTATGCCCCCAAAGCCCCTTTGGTCGTCTATAAATACCGGGGTCCCCCCCCCGGTCGAGGTAATCCATTCTTGAGTATTGAAACGCTGCCGAACTCGTACCTCGCTCGTTTCTCTCAAGTCTCGGCCTCTAAACACCTAAACCCTCTTTATCCACCTTAATCCTACTAATGTTGAGCGTCGGAGAGTTAAACAGAGGCAACCCCTCTGTTTCCCCTTTGTAGTTCACACCTTCCTGCTTGCTTTTCAAGTGCCTGGACGAAATAGACATCACCAACAGCTAAGGGACGACTTGAGATATCAAGTCCGACACGCTCGAGTCAAGACGAGACCACTTGGTCCGGCCTTGGGTCTAACCGCCTTTGACTCCTAAATCGTTGTCCGAAAAACTGCGACAACATTTTGGCGCTAGAAGGAGGGGCCACCGACCTTAGCGCGCTCTCCCTTCCATTCCACACACTCACTACTCTTACGACTCTCGAGAGAAGAGTCACCTTCCCACTACCTCCATCGGCACTCGAGCGATGAGTTCGAGGTACGGCCTCCGAAGCCTCGCTCACCGTCTTGAGGGGCAACCTCGTGATGCCGAGAGCCAGCCCCAAGACGCGGCGAATGAGCTCGAGGCCGAGATCCGAGAGGACACGGCCCGGCGGCCTGCGGAGCTCCTTGATCGTCCCGGCGTCGACGGCTCGCTCATCGCTAATCTCCTCGGCTACGACGTCGAGGATCGATCCGCCCGAGACGACTCCGACCCCGACTACGTGGGGGAGTCAAGGACCGATGAGGCGACTCCTAGCCTCGCCCAAGCACGGCCCGAGAGGTCCAATGGTGCATTGGCCGATCCTTCGCACCCGGCACGACGCCAGGCACGGTCACATTCCCGGGGACTCGCCCCCTCGGTTTCAAGAGGCGGCCGGTCACGGCCCCTCGCCGAGGAGAGAGCGACTCTTGTGGATGATGGGGCCGATAGCCGAAGCGCTCGCCGGACGGTCCGACCAAGGGCAACCTCGCCCCACCACGCGCCGAGTGTGGACCTTAGAGAGTGCTTGATGGCGCAGAGAAACTCCCGAGGGGAGGATCTCCACCAAAGGCTCAACTCTCGGAGGGACGCGCTCCCCGCCGCAACTCTCGGCCAACCTCAGGCGAATATCGTGGACCAAGCGTCCAACGAGCGCCAGCCGGCGACTCCCGTGGCCCCGGCGTTCAGCCCTGCTAACGGGCTTGACATGGTCACGATGATTCAGAGCCTCCAAAACCAAATCATCGAGATGAGGGAGTGAGGGAGACAAAGGCCTTACTGGGGGATCGAGGAGTCATACTCTCTCTTCGCCGCTCAAATCCTCACGCAACCTTGCGTGGGGAACTTCAAATTGCCGTCCATCCCTCCCTATGATGGACGGACTGACCCAAACTTCCACATCCAACACTACGAGACGTGGATGACGATGCAAGGACAGGCGGATGCCACTCTCTGTCAAGCTTTCAGCCTGACCCTCACGGGGTCGGGGTTTGAGTGGTTCCGAAGTCTGAGGCCGGGAAGCATCTCGTCTTTCCGGGCCTTACGAGAGGCTTTCCTTGCTCGATTCGCCACCCTTGTGGCACAAAAGAAGTCAAAGACCCACCTCGTCTCCATCCGGCAGGGGAGAGACGAAACGTTGAGACAATACCTCGCTCGGTTCACCGAGGAGTCTCACAAGGTCGATGGGTTCGATGACAAGGATGCCATCACGGCAATCACCGAGGGAGTTCGCACGAGCGACTTCCTCAAGTCTATCGTCGGAAAAGTCCCGCAAGACATGGCGGAGCTAATGTCGAGGGCCCGCACGTATATGGGAATCGAGGACTATCTCGATGGCCGTGACGGCCAGAAGTCAGGGGGACAAGGTAGTCGCCGCCGCGACGACCAAGACGAAGATCATCCCGACCCTCGAAGGAAGAGGAACAAGGGAGGCCAGGCCCCTAACGGTCACTCCCTCCCCGGGCCGAGATCGTCACACGTCGATAGCTTCCGAGCGTTATCGACGTTCACCCCTCTGATCACCCCACAAGAGCGGATCCTAGCTCTGCACCGCGACAAGCTAGGGAGTCCGACTCCTCTCACAAAGGATCCCGTGAAGAGGGATCGAAACAAGTTCTGTGAGTACCACCAAGATCACGGGCATCTGACGTCCGAATGTTATCAACTCAGGCGTCGGATCGAGGCGCCCTGATTCAAGACGGGAAATTAAAAGAGTATGTCCTGAGAACGGTCGAGACGGCCGCGGCGCACGTAGAACGCCCGCGGCAAGAAAGAAAGGTTCCAGCGATGGTGACTGTCACGGACCGAGCGGCAAACGGAGAATCGGAGAGCTCACAACTGCACGTCGTGGGCTCAATCATGGGCGGCCCGGAGTTTGGAGACTCGTCCACGGAAAGGAAGAAGTACGTGCGTGAAATTTCCCAAGGGAAAATAGCGCACTACATCAATCATACGTACGAGGCTCCTCCTCCGGCCCCATTCGAGTCCATGTTCTTCACTGGCCAAAAGGCGGCGCGAGTCCTCCACCCACACAACGACGCGATAGTCGTCTCACCCCCGGTCGCCAACAACCTCGTCCGGAGAATCCTAATCGACAATGGGAGCTCCGCCGATATAATCTTCAAGTCGGCACTGGACAGGATGAAGCTATCTGGGATGAGACCGCCCCCGATCTCGACTCCACTCTTCGGCTTCGCCGGGGAGAGGGTCATGAGGGAGGGAACCATCGACCTCCTGGTGACCTTCGGGACACCGGGGGGGCTCGAGGTCACCCACATCGTATCGTTCTTGGTCGTGGACCAACCCTCCGCCTACAACATCATAATTGGCCGCCCGACCCTCAATCGGTTGAAGGCCATTACGTCCACTTACCACTTGATGATGAAGTTCCCGACTGACAAGGGAATTGCCATAATGTTGGGAGACCAATCGATGGCAAGGATGTGCTACATCCAAGGCGTGGACGGGAAAGGCAAGGGAAAGATGGTGAGCACCATCTTCCAACTCGAAGACAAGGTCGAACCTCAGCTACCCACAGAAGCCCACTCCCGTCTTCTTTATGCCTGATTGTTCTCATTTTATTTCCGGTTTTAAGACTATTTCAAAGAAGGCCAATGGCCTGGGAATGTAATTTTTTTTTTACTATTTTGACGTTGTAATCAGGTTGCATTTTCACATCGAAACCGTTATCCTGTTGCATTATAATTTCTAGTCTCCTCTACGAGTACGCAAGAAACTCGGGGGGGTAATGGGGATCAATAACCAATCAACTAAACAACTCAAAAAGAAAAAAACAAAATAAAAGTAAAAGCATAACAAAGTCTCAAGGGGCCGATGGTTAGGCCGGAGGTCCCAGAGAGAGACGGTCTGCATTTCTCCTCGAGTTGAGTACCGAGTCCACGAGTCGACTAGTTACTCCTCGTGCCGACTCTACATTTCTCCTCGAGTTGAGTTCACTCCTCGAGTCGAGTACTGAGTCCACGAGTCGACTAGCTACTTCTCGTGCCGACTCTACATTTCTCCTCGAGTTGAGTTCACTCCTCGAGTCGAGTTCCGAGTCCACGAGTCGACCACCTACTCCTCGTGCCGACTCTACATTACTCCTCGAGTCAAGTACCAAGTTCACGAGTCGACTAGCTACTCCTCGTGCCGACTCTACATTTCTCCTCGAGTTGAGTTCACTCCTCGAGTCGAGTACCGAGTCCACGAGTCGACTAGCTACTCCTCATGCCGACTCTACACTTCTCCTCGAGTTGAGTTTACTCCTCGAGTCGAGTACTGAGTCCACGAGTCGACTAGCTACTCCTCGTGCCGACTCTACATTACTCCTCGAGTTAAGTTCACGCCTAGAGTTGACTTCCGAGTCCACGAGTCGACCACCTACTCCTCGTGCCGGCTCTACACGACTCCTCGAGTTGAGATCACTCCTCGAGGATAGGTCCGGGTCCACAAGCCGACTGATAAGTCTCCATGCCAGCTCTACACCTTGCTGGCCCTCGAGCCGACCTTACGTGTAACTCCTCGAGTCGAGTCTATTCCTCAAGTTGAGTCCCAAAACCCACGAATCAACTCAAAAGTCCTCGTGTCCAAAATCTACAACTTCCTGAGTCACCAGTCAATGATAGACTCACAAGATTCAATGATAAATCTAAATGCTCTCACACAAGCAACAAAGATCGCCCCTAAACGTTAAACCAAAATTCGCTCCACGACACTCTTGTGGGAGAAAGAATGGGCCAATTGAGTCCCCAGGCGTGACGCGCGCACCATGGGGTCGCATTAACAAGGGCACAAGACTCAGCCCAAGAGACTCAACCCGAAAGTCCGACCAGTGCACTAAGGTGCCACACTCGCCGGGGGATCAAGTCTACACCTAACCCCGCCTATCACACGACATGCGCACCCAAGGGTGCCACGCTCGTGAGGTGGAACGGCTACATAAATGTGGCACCGCGTTCGCCGCCCAGCTCGTGAGCCGAAAGACAGCGAGTCACAAATGGGTTTCAAAGGCTTGCGTCCGCTGGACGTACCTGGTCTAGCCAGCGTCCACAGGAAACCCGACCACACAAATGTGGCACCGCGTTCGCCGCTAAGCTCGTGAGCCGAAAGGCAGCGAGTCACAAATGGGTTTCAAAGGCTTGCGTCCGCCGGACGTACCTGGTCTAGCTAGCGTCCCTGGAAAACCCGGTCACACAAACGTGACACCGAGGCCCCCCGAGGCCCAAGCCGTGCAAATCGATCACGCCTTCATTGGTAGGTCGAGAAAATAAGCCACGCACAATAAAGTCGTGCAAATCGATCACCCCTTCATTGGTAGGTCGAGAAAATAAGCCACGCACAATAAAGTCGTGCTAATCGATCACGCCTTCATTGGTAGGTCGAGAAAATAAGCCACGCACAGTAAAGCCGTGCAAATCGATCACGCCTTCATTGGTAGGTCGAGAAAATAAGCCACGCACGATCGACCCGGAACAAAAGCCGTCCCTCGCGACGAATCAATGCCGTCCCTCGCGACGCATCAAAGCCATCCCTCACGACGCAATAAAGCCACCCCTCGTGACGCACAAAGGCCATCCCTCATGACGCACAAAAGCCGTCCCTCGCGACGCATAAAAGCCGTCCCTCGCGACGCACAAAGGCCGTCCCTCGTGACGCACAGAGGCTTTCCCTCGCGATGCATTAAAAGCCCTTTTGCGGCACGCTCGCAAACCCGAGAGCGTTCGTCCCGCGTCCACATGCCGGCGTAAGCATTGAGTTTCCACTCGACCTACACTCGAGCGCAAACTCGGGCGGCTAATGTTGTCGGCCCATTCCGGGTCGACAGCGCCCGCGGGCGCCCGTGGGGTCCCATGGCCGAGAGGCCAAAGACCGGCCTCATGAGCTCGACCTCAGCCTCATGAGCTCGACCTCAACTCGGTCTCATGAGCTCCACTCGGCCTCATGAGCTCGACCTCGGCCTCATGAGCTCGACCTCAACTCGGCCTCATGAGCTCCATAGCTCGGCCTCATGAGCTTGACCTCGGCCTCATGAGCTCGACTTCCACTCGGCCTCATGAGCTCGACCTCGGCCTCATGAGCTCGGCCTCCACTCAGCCTCATGAGCTCGACCTCTACTCTGCCTCATGAGCTCAACCTCCACTCGGCCTCATGAGCTCGACCTCCACTCGGCCTCGTGAGCTCGACCACAGCTCGACCTCATGAGCTCGACCTCAGCTCGACCTCCACGTCTCAGAGGAGTCCCTCGCCTCCATGGCCGCCTCAAAGGCGTCCCTCGCCTCCATGGCCGCCTCAGAGGCGTCCCTCGCCTCCATGGCCGCCTTAGAGGCGTCCTTCGCCTCCATTGGCCGCCTGAGAGGCGTCCCTCGCCTACATGGCCGCCTCAGAGGCGTCCCTCGCCTCCATGGCCGCCTCAGAGGCGTCCCCTGCCTCCATGGCCGCCTCAGAGGCGTCCCCTGCCTCCATGGCCGTCTCAGAGGCATCCCCTGCCTCCATGGCCGCCTTAGAGGCGTCCTCTGCCTCCATGACCGCCTCAGAGGCATCCCTCGGCCAAGGGTATGCCCCCAAAGCCCCTTTGGTCGCCTATAAATACCGGGGCTCGTTTCTCTCAAGTCTCGGCCTCTAAACACCTAAACCCTCTTTATCCACCTCAATCCTACTAATAGACATCTTTATCCACCTCTTTATCCCCTTTGGAGCGTCGGAGAGGTAAACAGAGGCAACCCCTCTGTTTCCCCTTTGTAGTTCACACCTTCCTGATTGCTTTTCAGGTGCCTAGACGAAATAGACATCACCAACAGTTAAGGGACGACTTGAGATATCAAGTCCGACACGCTCGAGCCAAGACGAGCCCATTTGGTCCGGCCTTGGGTCTAACCGCCTTTGACTTCTAAATCGTTGTCCGAAAAAATGCGACAACACTACACATGACTCCTCGAGGTGAGTTCACTCCTCGAGTCGAGCTCCGAGTCCACGAGTCCACTAACTAATCCTCGCGCCAACTCTGCATGACTCCTCCAGTTGATGTCACTGCTCGAGTCTAGCTCCGAGTCCACGAGTCGAGTAACTAATTCTCATGCCGAATCTACACATGACTCCTCGAGTTGAGGTCAATCCTCGATTTGAGGTCCATCCTCGAGATGAGTCCAGAGCCCGCGAGCCAACTTGCGAGTCCTCGTGTCAGACCTGCACGACCTCTTGGCTCACCAATCAACGGTAAACTCACAAGTCTCGATGACGAATCTACACGCTCTCCCACAAGCAACAAAAATTGTCTCTAAACGACGTGCTTAAGTCGCCCCTAACAACACACCAAAATTCGCTCTACGACGCTCTCGTGAGAGGAAGAATGGGCCAATTGAGTCCCCAAACGTGACGCGCGCACCATGGCGTCGTGCTCACAAGGGCACAAGACTCGACCCCAGAGACTCATCCCGAAAACGCGACCAGTGCACTAAGGTGCCACACTCGCCGACGGATCAAGTCTACACTTAACCCCGTCTGTCATATGACACGCGCATCCAAGGGTGTCACGCTCATGAGATGGTATGGTCACGCTCGTCGCCCAGCTCGTGTGCCAATAGGCAGCGAGTCAGAAATGAGTTTCAAAGGCTTGCGTCCGCCGGACGAAACTAGTCTAGCCAGCGTCCACGGAAAACCCGGTCACACAAATGTGGCACCAAGGCCCCACGAGGCCCAAGTCGTGCAAATTGATCACGCCTTCATTGATAGGTCGAGAAAATAAGCCACGCATAATAAAGCCGTGCAAATCGGTCACGCCTTCATTGGTAGGTCGAGAAAATAAGCCGCGCACAATAAAGCCGTGCAAATCGATCACACCTTCATTGGTAGCTCGAGAAAATAAGCCGCGCACAATAAAGCTGTGCAAATCTATCACACCTTCATTGGTAGGTCGAGAAAATAAGCCGCGCACAATAAGCCGTGCAAATCGATCACGCCTTCATTGGTAGGTCGAGAAAATAAGTCGCTCACAACAAAGCCGCGCAAATCAGTTATGCCCTCGTCGGTAAATCGAGAAAATCAGACGCGCATCAACAACATTGTGCAAGTCGGTTACGATAGTATATCGAGAACATAAGACACGCAAAACGAAAGACAACAAAAGCCGTCCCTCACGAAGCATAAAAGCCGTCCCTCGCGACGCGCCAGAGCCGTCCCTCGCGGCGCACAAAAGCCGTCCCTCGCGAAGCGCCAAACCTGTCCCTCGCGACGCGCCAGAGCCGTCCCTCGCGGCGCACAAAATCCGTCCCTCGTGACGCCCCAAAGACGTCCCTCGTGATGCACCTAAACCGTCCCACGCGATGCATTAAAGCCCCTCGACAGTGCACTCACGAACTCGAGAGTGTTCGTCCCATGTCTGTGCGCTGGCGCAGCTATTGAGTTCCCACAAGACTCGAGAGTGTTCGTAATGTTACCGGTCCGTCCCGACCCACTAAAGCGACGACGGCCACGACAGCGGCCGTCTTCGGACTCCCCTCGGCGCACGGCCGGCCCAGGGCCGTCACCCAGCCAATGGCCGGCCCAGGACCGGCCCTCGGCCATTGGTCGGGCCTGAGAAGTCACTCGGCCGGCCTAGGATCGGCTCTCAGCCATTGGCCGGGCCTGGGAAGTCACCCGGCCGGCCCAGGGCCAGCGCCCGGCCTATGACCGGCTCTCGGCCATTGGCCGGGCCAGGGAAGTTACTCGGCCGGCCCAGGGCCGGAGCCCGGCCAATGGCCGGCCCAAGACAGTCACCCGGCCAATGGCCGGCCCAGGACCGGTTCTCGGCCATTGGCCGGGCCTGGGAAGTCACTCGGCCGGCCCAGGACCGGCTCTCCACCATTGGCCGGGCCGGAGAAGTCACTCGGCCGGCCCAGGGCCGGGACTCGGCCAATGGCTAACCCAGGACTGGGTCTTGGCCTAGGGACCCCCCAAAACGTCCCTAGGTCGCCTATAAAAACGAGGCTCGACCCCTCGACTCAGGTAATCCGAATTTGAGTACCGAAATGCTGTCGAACTCGTAACTCGCTCGTTTCCCTCAAGTCTCGGCCCTCTAAACACCTAATCTCTTTTACCCACCTCCATCCTACTAATGTTGATCATCAGAGAGGTAAATAGAGGCACCCTCTCTGTTTCCCTTTGTAATTCACATTCTTTTCCTCCTTTTGAGGTATAGAGACGAGGCATACACTATCCATAGCTAAGGGACGACTTGGGATACCAAATCTGACACGCTCGAGCTCGAACGCGACCACTTGGTCCGGCCTTGGGTCGAATTGTTTGGGGCTCCTAAATTGTTGTCCGAAAACGAGCGACAACAAACTTCATCGACACTTTTTTATCTTCAAGATACCTCACAACAAACGTAAGAGCTTCTTCGACAACATAAGCTTCCGCAATTGATCCTTCTTGTCTAGCTCTATTTTTGTCAAAATAATTTAACGTCCCATGGTATCTCTCAGATGGGTACATCGACCGCATATGCACTGGACCGCCATACAACGCTTCCTTCGGTAGATGACTCGCCACGTGAACCATGATCCTGAAAAAAGCAGGTGGAAATATCATCTCAAGCTTACATAAGATCTCGATGATGGACTCTTGCGCATTTTCAAGATCTTCTACGCTCGAGGTTCTCGAACTTATCAACTTGACAAAGTTGGAAAGCTCAGAGATCGTCTGTTGTATTTCTTTTGGCACAAGAGGGCGAATACCAACAGCCAACAACCTCTGCAAGATCACGTGGCAATCGTGCGACTTCAATCCTGTGAGTTTTCCGTTAGCAGTCACATTTTTCTTCTAATTCCCAGCAAGTCCATCACGGAATTTGACAGATTGTAGGAACTCGGTAAATCGCTGCCTCTGATCAAGGGTTAGAGTGTACGATGCTCGCGGTTTTTACCACGAATTTCCTTTTTTAAGCGGTCTTGATGTCCAAGTCCATCAAATCAAACTGTTGTCGCACGAAAATGAACAACTATTGAAAACCTCGGGCGGTTCGATCCAAGGCCGGACCAAGTGATCGCACCCGGGCCAAGAGTTTGAACTCGAACGTCTCGAGCTAGGCTTTCTCCGATCAACCCGCCTCTAGGGAGAGGTAGGGGGTAAGGAAGAGGAGTGACCGTGCATTGGGTGTCGGCTGCCTACGTACCCGTGCGTGGGATCAGGTCAAAATGTAGTTCAGGCGTGTAAGACGCAGTATGAGGCGTAGAACCTTGGTGGAGAAGCGTACTCGATGAAGGAGACGGAGCGCGAGGAGTCCTCTGTGGCATCTCAGAACCTCGGAGATCGTGTGCACGTCTTGCGTGTTAGACGCGTGAGGGAACTCTAGTCGAGAACCCTAGGGGCATGCTTGAGCACCGGGGGGCATTCGGTCAGAGGGAGCGACATCCGGGAAGTTCCCATGAGCGCTTCGGAACCTCTGAGAACGAGAGAGACTGGTGAGAATGCTTCAGGCCAAAAATGGCATCAAGAGAAGCAGAGAGGAGTGAGAAATCGAGCGTATCGATAAGAGATGAAGGGATGGATTCCCCCTCAGTGAGAGGGGGTTTATATAGGTGTTTGCGGACCCTAAGGGGGTCCTTCTTCGCCAATGTGGGACTCGGGACGCGCACCTTTCCAAGAGGAGGCGCACAAAGGAGCTGCGGGTCCCTTCAGGGCACTTGTCTTAGCGCATGCTTTCTAGGATTTTGGGGCAGTTGCCCTTTTCTTTTGTGAGATATTATTTATTTTTTATGAACGTTTTCGCACACTCATTTTTTATGGCGTGTTTAGATAGGCAAGTGTTTGTGTCAATGGTCTTGCCAATTCTTTTACCTCAGCAGGGTACCTTTTCAGACGCGCCAGTCACTTGGTTGGTTTGCCTTCCATAAGTTTTTTCAACCGCGAGTCAGCCATGCTACGTAGGCACATTACGTGCGCCGGATTGTGCCACGTAGATGTCTCAGGTCGCGAAAGGCAGGCGTCTTATGCGCGCCATGTAGGCGTCTTAGGTGCGCCATGTAGGCGTCTTAAGTGCGCCATGTGGGCGTCTTAGGTGCGCCATGTAGGCGCCTTAAGTGCGCAATGTAGGCATCTTAGGTGCGCCATATAGGCATCTTAAGTGCGCCATGTAGGCGTCTTAGGTGCGCCATGTAGGCGTCTTAAGTGCACCATGTAGGCGTCTTAGGTGCGCCTGTTGGAAACGATCTAGGGTTTAAGAAAATAATTAACGCTTGGGTAAGCGGCGGAATTTTAAAAATTTTCTTTTTCAAGTAAAAACGGTTTTTTACTAACCTAGACAAAAGAGCAAGTACACGTAATAAAAAAACTATTATGAGCTAAGAAGTTTACTAACCTTTCTTGAAGCTTGATCTTTGAGAAGATCTTAGAAAGTTGCAACGCTCGTCTCCCCTCGCAGCACGTCTCTCTTTCTTTCCTCGGCACCTCGAGCAACCACGAAAGTTTCTATCACTAAATCACTCGAGAGAAAAGGAATTAGTGACTGGGCACTTTTAAACACTACGACTTAAGAACGAGTCTTGAAGTCGCAGAGCTAAACTCTAGGTCAAATGAGGACCTAGGTGCCAAGACAAAAATCGAAAATAAACTAGAGAGAGAGAGAGAGAGGAGTTCGGCCAAAGTTCTAGAGAGAGAGTCTCTCAAATCTCTTAAACTTGGATGAATGAAAAGTGAGGAATGGGGCTCCTATTTATAGGAGAGGTTTTACCTTCAATAAGGTAGTTTCCTCTTCTATAGAATATCACAAATTCATGAGCAAAAATCCCTTATTTCCCATTCCATTTTGGGCGCCCAAGGCAGCCTCCTAGAGGCTTGGATTTGTTTCCTTTTTTGTTCCTTGGCTTCCTTTTTCTCACTTGGCCGATTACCCTAATGCATCAAATTTGTTTCCTCTTTTTCTTTTGTCAAGTATCTTGATACATTTATGCACAAAATATTCTCTCTTTCCTCTTGGGTGGTGGGCGCCTATTCTAATACTAGAAAGGCCTTCTAGAAGCTTTTCCACTTGTTCATGACAACATGAAAAAGGCCCATTAAGAATTTTCAATAAAATTCTTATGAAATGAAATTAATCCACAAGGCCCAATAAATCTTATTTTGGCCGAGTGATGCATGTCATCAAATGACCTTGTCAAAAAAATTTATTGACATTCATTTCATCATATGTCTCAAAAGACAAAAATACGCTTTTGACAATTTTCGTTCTTGTTTTGACTTAGCTTCCAGTTTAACTATTCCCACTCGATGTGATTCATGACAGTGACCTCATGGACCCAAATGAACAAAGCTTGAGCTAAACACTTGGACTCAAAAGTTCACAAACCTTTTCCAAGTTTAGCTTAATGCCAACTGATTCCACTAAAGAGTTGACACTGAAAATATCTCGGTTCAAATGAATTTATTTTCTACTCAAGAATTCAACCTAATTATGATGAGCGGATCCACTGAATATTATATATGTTTACCATTCATGAATGTCATCAGCTAGTCGGGATTTACTAAATTACCATTTTACCCTTCTAGCTGTTATTTCCTCAACTACTTTGTCGCTTGTGAATAAGTTAGAAAAACTGTATTGACGAGGAGCTAACAAGTCACATTGTTTCATCCAAAAGAGTCAAGACTCAATTTGGACACTGTCCAGTTCATTTATTCACACTCCAAGGAACAAAGCATGAGGTGACATACATTGCATTTCAGCAATCTTGTACATGAATTCCATATCTATGAGAACTTCACAAAGTTGCTCATGACATTCTCACAACTTAGTACTTCACCAATAGGCCCTGTTCGGAATCACATAGTGAGTCCGAACTCTGACTTTCTCAAATGAGAATACTAAGGTGTGAAATGACATGTCTCATTTCAGGATTAAGGTAAGCATGATGCAATTCATACATAGTGACTTCGAGACATAAGAGGTTAAATGGTTTGTTCTTATCTTGTCTCTAGAAGTGCACTGGTCAATTCAGTACCTTCGGAAGATACCTAGAAGAACTATAGAGTCTCCAACTCTCAATGCCTCATAACTAGACATCGTAGATTCTTCTAACAATCGTACTGAGGTCAATAGTCCTTTGACCCTAAGATTGCGAATCTACATTTGTCTCTTCGTAAGTTGTTAAGTTTGTTTATGGACTAAAAGACTAAGGTTTTATCATAAAGCTTCAAACAAAGAAAGAATGAATGAACGTTTCAACTTTATATTAATGAATAAGCAATTACAAGCAAGAGTCTTCGTAAGACTATATGACATCAAATGTACATAAATAGACACTACTACTCTTCTTGTGGGCACCATTGACAACAAACTCCCACTTGACTCAAAGAAGATGTGAGTAGTCCTACATGCCTAATCCCTCTCGAAGTTGGTCGAAGACCATGTTCGCTAGGGCCTTAGTGAATGGATCTGCCAGAGATCTACTTCACCTCCACGTCTCCGCGCTGCGCGATCTCTCGAATCAAATGGTATTTCCTCTCAATATGCTTAGAGCGCTTATGGCTTCGAGGTTCCTTTGAGTTAGCGACAACCCCACTATTATCACAATAAAGGGTCATGGGCTCGTCGACGTTTTGAACAACTTCCAAATACTTAAGGAATTTTCTAAGCCATACAGCCTCTTTGGATGCTTCACAAGCAGCCACATATTCTCCTTCCATTGTGGAGTCAACAATGCGAGATTGCTTAATACTCCTCCACATAACAGCTCCACCATTAAGGATGAACACAGATCCCGAAGTGGATTTCCTGGAATCCTTATCCGCTTGGAAATCGGAGTCGGTATATCCCGTCATAATCAGGTCAGTACCTGAGTATGTAAGCATCAAGTTCCTAGTTCTTCGAAGATACTTAAGAACATGCTTAACAGCAATCCAGTGATCGAGTCCAGGGTTGGATTGGAAACGGCTAACTACGCCAACGGCGAAACATATGTCAGGTCTCGTGCAAAGCATAACATACATGAGGCTTCCTACGGTAGAGGCGTAAGGAATTTTCCTCATGTCTTCAATCTCTTGTGCAGTCTTGGGAGACTGGTCTTTAGAGAGTGAGACTCCATGCCTAAAGGGTGTTTGACCCTTCTTGGAGTCTTGCATCGAGAAGCGATCCATCCCCTTATCAATATAAGATGCTTGAGAGAGCGACAGGGTCCGTTTTTTCCTATCTCGAAAGATTTGGATCCCCATAATGTACGCGGCTTCTCCTAGATCCTTCATATCGAATTGCTTTGCCAGCCAGACATTAACCTCAGATAACTTACCCACGTCATTACCAATGAGTAGTATATCATCGACAAATAGTACCAGAAACACAACTTTGCCTTCGTGTATTAACTTGTAAACACAAGGCTCATCTATTGACTGTTCAAAGCCAAAACTCTTTACAGTTTCATCGAATCTAATATTCCATGACCTAGATGCTTGCTTTAATCCATATATGGACTTACGCAACTCACAAACCTTGGTCTCTTGACCTTCTTCCACGAAACCGTCTAGTTGAGCCATGTAAATGCGCTCGTCAAGATTGTCATTCAGGAAGGCTGTCTTGACATCCATTTGCCAGATCTCATAGTCGAGAGCTGCAGGTATGGATAGGAGTATGCAGATGGATTTAAGCATCGCGACTGGCGAGAAGGTTTCTTCATAGTCAATCCCTTCTTGTTGGGTATAACCCTTTGCCACAAGTTGTGCTTTGAACGTCTCGACGTTCCCATCAGGACCCCTTTTCTTCTTGTATATCCACTTACACCCTACGGGTTTAATCCCTTCAGGAAGGTCTACAAGTTTCCAGACTTTGTTGATATACATCGAGTGCATTTCAACTTTCATGGCGTCAAGCCAAAGGTTTGATTCAGAACAAGCCATCGCTTGGCTATAGGAAACAGGATCATCCATGTCAGAGACGGCTACAAGAGAGTCTCCATAAGACATGTACCTGTCAGGCTTTTGAGTAGCCCTCCCACTACGTTGAAGTACTACTTGACGAGATTCTGATGAGTTAGGTTGTGTTTCAGTTGGGGTAAGAACAGTTCTTACAGATGAGGTAGAAGCTTCCTCACCCAACTTTTCTTCAAGCACAATTTTGCTTCTAGGTTTTGCATCCTTCATAAAGTCCTCCTCAAGGAAACGAGCATTCCTGCTAACGAAAGTCTTATCGTCCTCGGGACTATAGAAGATGAAACCCTTGGTTTCCTTTGGATATCCCACAAACAGGCACAATTCTGACCTACTAGCCAACTTGCTAGTCTTTTGCCTTAGCACATGTGCAGGGCAACCCCAAATTCGGATGTGGCCCAAACTTACTTTACGGCCAGTCCATCGTTCATAAGGAGTACCAGGAACTGTTTTAGACAGAACTTGGTTCAGAATGTAAGCGGCTGTTTCGAGGGCATATCCCCAAAAGGAAAGAGGGAGTGATGAGTAACTCATCATTGATCTAACCATCTCCATAAGAGTTCGGTTTCTTCTCTCTGACACTCCGTTTTGTTGAGGTGTGCCAGGTGCGGTAAGCTGAGAAGTGATACCTTCTTCTTTAAGAAAGTCATCGAACTCTCCAGACATATACTCACCACCTCGATCAGATCGAAGGGTTTTGATCACTTTGCCAGTTTGCTTTTCCACTAAAGTCCTAAAGACCTTAAATACGTTAAAGGTCTCGGATTTGTGTTTGAGCAAATAGACAAACCCATATCGTGAGTAATCATCAGTGAAAGTAACGAAGTATTCGTATCCTCCGCGCGCCTGTTGGCTGAGCGGACCACATACATCAGAATGTATTAGTTCCAGCAACTCAGTGGCTCTTCGACCCTTATCGGAGAAAGGTCGCTTAGTCATTTTTTCTTCTATGCAGGATTCACAAGTAGGTAGTGAACCTATTGCAGAGGCTTGGAGTGGACCGTCCCTCACAAGTCTCTTAATCCTATCTAGACTGATATGACCAAGTCTCAAGTGCCAGAGGTATGTTGATTTTGTTAGATCGGAGGATTCAGAAAGTTTGATCCTCTTTGGCTCCCTAATTAGATCGTTATCTATGTCGGTGTCTAAAAGAGAAGGTTGAGTGGGATAGATGTAAAAAAGACCATTCTTCATACATGCATCAGTGACAAAAGAATTAGAAAAAGAAATACGAATTCCATTCTTTATAAACTTTAAACAATAATTTTGCTCAAGAAGACGAGCAACGGATATTAAGTTCTTCCCAAAGGTAGGAACAAAATAAACACTATTCAAGTTTAAAGTGCGGTCTTCAAAAGATATCGTCACGGATCCCACAACCTTCACAGACACCAGGCTCCCATCACCCCATTTGAAACAGAACTCGCCTTCCTCTAAGCTTTTGCTTTTCCTAAAACCAGTTAAGGAGCAGCAAATATGGATAGTAGCAGCGGAGTCAAGAATCCACGTTGATACATTATCAGCTACTAAACATGCTTCGTTAACTAGTACAATACTATGTTCCTTTGCTTTGAGATAGGCAGGACAGTTCCTTTTATTGGCATTGTAAGGTCCCTTCTCAGTTCTAGAGGCGGAGGCTTTGTGCTGAGTAGCATGTGCCTCTCCTTGATTCCTCTTTCTCTTAATGAGACCTACAGCAGTGTGAAGTTCCATCATAAGCTTGGTAACAGTGTACTCTAGCTTGTTTATGGAGTAGTTCATCTTGGAGGTATCAAGAGACGCGGGGAGAGTTTCTAAGATCATATCTATGACATTCTTCCCATCAATCTTAGATCCTAGGATTTCCATTTTATTTAGATAACTAATTATCAGTATCATAAAGTCTCCAACAAGAGTCCTAGCCTTCATGTGACAGTTCATAAACTGTCGCACTGTTTGTTGCCTTGCTTGACGCCTTTGCCCTTCAAACATCTCATGGAGATTGTTGAGCATGTCGGCGGCAGTCTCGATGTCACGATGTTGTTGTTGCAACAAATTGTTCATTGATGCTAAGATATAGCACCTCACAATCTCATCGATGCTAAGGTTTTATCATAAAGCTTCAAACAAAGAAAGAATGAATGAACGTTTCAACTTTATATTAATGAATAAGCAATTACAAGCAAGAGTCTTCGTAAGATTATATGACATCAAATGTACATAAATAGACACTACTACTCTTCTTGTGGGCACCATTGACAACAGCGCCATGTAGGCGTCATAAGTGCGTCATGTAGGCGTCTTAAGTACGCCATGTAGGCGTCTTAGGTGCGCCATGTAGGCGTCTTAGGTGCACCATGTAGGCGTCTTAAGTGCGCAATGTAGGCGTCTTAAGTGCGCCATGTAGGCGTCTTAGGTGCGCCATGTAGGCATCTTAAGTGCGCCATGTAGGCGTCTTAGGTGCGCCATGTAGGCGTCTTAGGTGCGCCATGTAGGCGTCTTAAGTGCGTCTCGAAAGACGACTTGGTTGCGCCATGTAGGCATCTTAGGTGTGCCATGTAGGCATCTTAGGTTGCGCCATGTAGGCGTCTTACGTTGCGCCATGTAGGCGTCTTAGGTTGCGCCATGTAGGCATCTTGAGTGCGCCATGTAGGCGTCTTAAGTGCGCCATGTAGGCATCTTAGGTTGCGTCATGTAGGCGTCTTACGTTGTGCCATGTAGGCGTCTTAAGTGCGCCATGTAGGCGTCTTAAGTTGCGCCATGTAGGCGTCTTACGTGCGCCATGTAGGCGACTAGGGTGCGCCATGTAGGCGTCTTAGGTTGCGTCATGTAGGCGTCTTAAGTGGTTCTCGAAAGACGACTTGGTTGCGCCATGTAGGCATCTTAGGTGTGCCATGTAGGCGTCTTACAAATTTTTTGGTGGAGCGTGTTCTTTTGATGGTTTCCTTACCATTGCTAGCCCCCCCCCCCCCCCCAAATTTTAGGGTTATAAGTTAATTTTTGATAACCGGAAAACTTGCACAAAACGAAATTTGAAACGGAAAACTCGAGTTTTATTACGTTTACGAAAAATTTGCGAGAAATTTAAAATTCTAAAACATTGGCTCGTAGGCCTTATTGAAAATGGGAAATAAAAGCAATAAAAACGTGGGGAACGCTAGCTACTGGTAGTACTGCCTCAAGTGTTCCGCATTCCACGGGTGGCGGATCGGAGTTCCGTCTGTGTGCTCAATGTAGTATGTCCCATCGTGAATGACATTTCGGACTCTATAGGGACCTTCCCAGTTCGGGCCTAGGACGCCGGTGCCTTGGACTTGTGTATTCTGGAACACTCGTCTGAGTACAAGGCTTCGGACGGCAAAGGTTCGCCTTTTGATCTTGGATTTGTAGTATCTTTTGACCTTTCGCTTCTGTGCGGCGAGGCGTCTGAATGCTTCCGATCTCTTTTCGTCGATCAAATCCAGCTCCAGGCGCATGGCCTCAATGTTGTTTGCTTCGTCGAACGTATCGACTCGGAATGTAGGTATCTCGGTCTCGATTGGAACCACGGCCTCGACCCCATATGCGAGGGAGAATGGAGTTTCGCCGGTGGCGTTTCGCGCGGTCGTCCTGTAAGCCCATAGGACGAATGGCAATTCCTCGGCCCAGGCGCCCTTTCTATCTTCGAGCTTCTTTTTAAGATTGCCCTTGATAGTCTTGTTGACTGCTTCGACCTGTCCGTTTGCCTGAGGGTGACGCGGCGAGGAGAAGGTCTTGCTGATCTTTAGCTGATCGCAGATATCTCTTACTCCCGCGTTGTCGAATTGGGCGCCATTGTCGGTCACAATCGAGGCGGGGATGACGTGCCTGCATATGATGTTTTTCCAGATGATGTTTGTCGTGTTCGCTTCAGTTATTCTGGCAAGCGGCTCGGCCTCTACTCATTTAGTGATGTAGTCAATGGCGATAATGGCATACTCGTATTGCCTTGGCGCTATAGGGAGCTTACCAATGATGTCCACACCCCACTTAGCAAAGGGACGTGGGACAATGATGCTGCTTAATGGGGTCGGAGGCTGTCGCGGAATTTCCGCGAAGCGCTGGCATTTGTCGCAACGCCTTGCCCATTTGCAAGCATCTCGCTTGATGGTAGGCCAGAAATAGCCTTGCTTAAGCGCTTTGAGTGCGATGGAAATTCCAGCGGCGTGGTTCCCACAGATGCCCTCATGAATTTCGCGGAGGACTTTGGTTGACTCAACGCTATCGAGGCATCGGAGCAGCGGTGTTGAGTAACCGCGCTTATAGAGTACGCCCTCACGGAGCGTGTATTTGGATGCTAAGGCCCTCAGCTTATCGGCTTCTTTGCGGTCTTTGGGGAGTTCCCCTCTTCGCAGAAACTCGACAATCGAGTCCATCCAAGCCGGCTAAGATGCCACCTCTATGGTCCCGATTTCGTCTCGGGAGACGGATGGCTATGGGAGAAATTAAATGGGTACGGTCCCCAATCCATCTTCGTCGATGCTAGATCCAAGGCGAGCAAGTGCGTCAGCCTCTGAATTTTGTTCCCTCGGGATTTGGTGAATCTCGAACCAAGAGAAAGCATCGAGTTTGGAGTTTCTCTTAGCCAGGTACGCAACCATATTAGGTTCCTTGGCGGTGTAATCTCCTTTTACCTGGTTTACGATCAACTACGAGTTGCAGTGTATTCGCAGGTTATGGGAGCCGAGCTTCTGAGCTAGCTCTATTCCCACAATGAGTGCCTCGTATTCAGCTTCATTGTGGGAGGCCTAGAAGCCGTAGTGCAGGGCGTAACGCAATTTTTCCCCGTCGGGGTTAATAAGGACTATTCCGGCGCCAGCCCCCCGAGCATTAGATGCTCCATCTACGTATAACTCCCCGATGGGACCCGTCGGGTCTACCTTTCTTTTCCGAGTTAATGCATCATCGTTTAGATCTTTTCCTGCTCTTCCCATATCAGGAGTATAGGAGAATTCTGCCACGAAGTCGGCTAAGGCCTGCCCCTTTATAGCCGTTCTTGGGTGGAACTCAATCCCGTACTCGCTCAATTCTTGGGACCAGATCGCCATGCGAGTCGATGTTCCCTTTTGAAGAGCTTTACCGATCGGATGCTCGGTTCGCACCGCGATTGGGTAAGCTTGGAAGTACGGTCGTAGCTTCTTAGCTACCGTTACGAGAGCCAGAGAAAGTTTCTCTATCTCGGTATAGCGCATTTCCACGTCAAGTAAGGCTTTGCTCACGTAGTAGACCGGCCATTGGACCTTGTCTTCTTCGCGGACAAGAACATCACTTACAGCTCTTTCAGAGACGGCGAGATATACGTATAACATCTCGCCCTCTCTTGGTTTAGAGAGGAACGGTGGGGACCCAAAGTAAGCCTTAATTTCTTGGAAGGCATCTTCACATTCGTCCGTCCACTCAAAGTTGTCCGCCTTCTTTAGAGCTTTGAAGAACGGTTGACACTTGTCGGTGGCTTTAGACACGAAGCGTGTCAGAGCGGCAACCCGACCGGTCAGGCTTTGTACCTCTTTGACTCGTCTTGGAGACTTTATTTCAAGGAGTGCCTTGATTTTTTCGGGATTCGCCTCTATCCCTCGTCGGCTAACGATGTATCCGAGGAATTTCCCGGATTCAACCCCGAACACACATTTGTTGGGATTGAGTTTCATTTTGTATCGGCGGAGGATCATGAACATCTCCCTTAGCGCTGGTATGTTGCTCCCGCGTTCTTAAGGCCGAAAGGCATGACCTTATAACAATAGAGACCTCGATCGGTGACAAAGGTTGTCTTAATTTGATCGGGCTTGTGCATTCATATTTGGTTATAGCCCGAATAGGCATCCATGAAGCTGAGAAGCTCATGGCCAGCCGTGGCGTCCACCAGTTGTTCGATACGCGGGAGTGGACAGTAGTCCTTAGGGCAGGCTTTGTTAAGATCTTTGTAGTCTATACAAATTCGCCACTTCCCATTAGGCTTTTTCACCATTACCACGTTGGCGACCCACTTGGGGTACTTAGCCTCTCGAATGAAGTTTGCGGTGAGGAGTTTCTCGACCTCTTCATTTATGGCCAGGTATCGTTCTGGGTTGAACGTTCGTTTAGCTTGCACTTTTTCGGCGACCTTTGGGTCGTCGTTCAATCGGTGCACTATTACCTCGGGATCAATTCCGGGCATGTCCGCATGAGTCCACGCAAAAACATCCCTGAATTCCCGGAGGAAAGCAGTGAGCTGAGTTTTGACGGCGAGTGAAAGTCGGATGCCGACCTTTACAACTTGATCAGGCTTAGATTCGTCCAGTACGATCGGTACAAGATCATCAGAGGTTTCCACTTTGAGTCTTTCGACTTCATCCCGGGGGTCAAGTTCTCCGAACTTCCTTGCGTCCCTTGGGTCGCATGGGTAATCGTCTTCCATTTGGAAGATTGTGTTGACCATTTTTCCCGCGGATTTCCATCAACTCCTTGCACGTAGCAGATTCTGGCTTGGGATTGGTCTCAGGCCATAACGCCAATTCCCTCTTCGGTGGGGAATTTCACCAACAGGTGGTACGTGGAAGTGATTGCCCTT
Source organism: Urtica dioica subsp. dioica (assembly GCF_054948205.1). NCBI lineage: Eukaryota > Viridiplantae > Streptophyta > Magnoliopsida > Rosales > Urticaceae > Urtica > Urtica dioica. The sequence continues at coordinate 49,508,865 of NC_142763.1, forward strand.
AGCCGGTTCAATGTGGGTCGCCCGATGATTAAGTTATAGGGCGACTCCTGATCGACCACCAAGAATGGGACCATGTGAACGGCCTCAATTCCTCCAGGGGTCCCAAAGGTGACCGCCAGGTCGATGATGCCCTCGGTCATAACCTTTTCCCCAGTGAACCCAATCAAGGGCGTTTGGGTCGGAGTCGGGCGCAGCCCCCCGAGCTTCATGCGCTCTAGGGTGGACTTGAAAATTATGTCGGTAGCGCTGCCGTTGTCGATGAGAACCCTTTTCACCAAGTTATTGGCCACTTGGGCTTTGAGCACAATTGCGTCATTGTGCGGATGCACAACTCGCTTGTCCTCTTCATTGGTGAAATACATCGTCTCGTGAGGCACGGACGGAGGTTCTTCATACGTGAAGTTAACGTCCATAGCAGCGTATTCCTGAGTTACGGCCCTAAGGAATTTCTTCCGTTGTCGGGCCGAATCTCCATCTTGTGGTCCTCCCAATATGGTGTTCACCACGTGGAGCTGTGGATTGGCGTTGGCGACGGCCGCCGTTCGGTCGGCAGAAGCGGCTGTTCCTCCTCCCTGACCTGACTGTTGTCTGTTCGTAGTGGGGCCCGCAGCGTTAATCATGCGCAACACGAACTCTTTCAGCTCACCCCGTTGGATCAAAGCCTCGATTTGCCTTTTAAGGTTATAGCATTCTGAGGTCAAATGACCGTATTCCCGATGGAACTCGCAATATCTAGATCGATCGCGAGTTGCGGGATCCTTTTTCATTCGAGCCGTGGGCGTGAACTTGTCACGTGCCAGAGCCAGGATCTGTTCCGGCGCTGTGTTCAGCGGTGTGAACGACAAGTACCCTTTGAAGTTCTCCGCAAGTCGCGGCTTCTGGGGTACAGGGGGTTGGTTATTAGAAACCTGATTTCCCTTGTTTTGCCTTTTACGAGGTTCGTTTTGCTCGTGGCTAGGTTCTTCCTGACGTCGAGAACTCTTATTGTTAATCTTGCGGCCGTCGAGGTAATCTTCGACTCCCATGAAGGTCTTAGCACGAGTCATTAATTCGGCCATGGTCGAAGGGACACGGCCGACGACTGACTTAAGGAAGTCACTTGTGCGCAGGCCTTCTATGATAGCGGCAATTGCGTCACCGTCGTCAAAGCGGTCGACCTTGTTCGACTCTTCTGTGAATCGAGCGTGGTATCGTCTAAGAGACTCGCCACTCTCTTGCCTGATTGACCATAGGTACATCTTGGACTTCTTTTGGACCATAGATGTAGCGAACCGTGCTACGAACATGTCCTTCAGGTCTTTGAACTAGTGGATGCTTCCTGGCCTTAAGTTCATGAACCACTCAAAACCGGGTCCGGCGATGGTCAAGCTAAAAGCTTGGCACATGGCGCCAGGAGAAACACCTTGCATTGTCATCCAGGTTTCATAGTGCTGGATGTGGTAAGCAGGATCTTCTTTCCCATCATAGGGAGTGAGGTTCAGGAGTTTGAAATTCCCCATACAAACCTCAGATAATATCTGAGCCGTGAAAGGCGAGGAGTTCTCCTCAATGACCCCATAGGTGCTTCCACCTACTCCGTATTCTCAGAGATCTCATACCTCATTTCGGAGATTGTGGATCATAGTGACCACATCGAGACCGGTTGTCGGTGTAACCCCCTGTTCGGGAGGAGTCACCTGTCGCCTTTCGTTAGACCCCTGACCTGTGCGGCGGTTCCCGTTAGTTGGGGCTGCCAGCGGGACGTTGGGTCTAGATCTTAGTCACTCTCTCAGATCATTGCCACGCCCGATGCGTTGAGCAGTGAGGTGGTCCCTAAGATCAGGGCTGGTCGTACGGAGGTGCAAGCTTCGTCTGCGACGGCGCGCTCTCCGCGGCCCTGACTTTCCGCAACATTCTCCGTCGGGCATTATCGTGTCACGCATAGGTTGCTTCGCAGCCAGTCGGCTGTGGTACCTTGCGTTCCTCGCCTTTAGCCGGCGGATACTCTCCTCTAACTCCATGATGCGGTTGTCCCTGCTATCAGGAGATGGAGATGGTGAGCGGGTCTAGCTCTCTTCGTGTAACGACTCTTCGTCACCATGTGCTCGGGAGTGCAAGAAGTACTTTTTGGTCCCAGTGACGTTATCGGGATTGTTAGCGCCCTCAGAACGTACGGGTGGTTGACTACTCATCTTTTCTCAAGTTCGAGAAAGATGAGTTTGTAGAAGAAAAGAAGAAGATGAACAAAAGGGATTCCGGGCTGAACAGGTCGGGAAGTCCCCTCCTTCTAGCGCCAAAATGTTGTCGCACGAAAATGAACAACTATTGAAAACCTCGGGCGGTTCGATCCAAGGCCGGACCAAGTGATCGCACCTGGGCCAAGAGTGTGAACTCGAAAGTCTCGAGCTAGGCTTTCTCCGATCAACCCGCCTCTCGGGAGAGGTAGGGGGTGAGGAGGAGGAGTGACCGTGCCTTGGGTGTTGGCTGCCTACGTACCCGTGCGTGGGATCAGGTCAGAATGTAATTCAGGCGTGTAAGACGCAGTATGAGGCGTATAACCTTGGTGGAGAAGCGTACTCGACGAAGGAGACGGAACGCGAGGAGTCCTCGGCGGCGTCTCAGAACCTCGGAGACCGCGTGCGCGTCTAGCGTGTTAGACGCGCGAGGGGAACTCTACTCGAGAACCCTAGGGGCGTGCTTGAGCACCGGGGGGCGTTCGGTCAGAGGGAGCGACGTCCGGGAAGTTCCCGTGAGTGCTTTGGAACCTCTGAGAACGAGATAGACTGGTGAGAATGCTTCAGGCCAAAAATGGCATCAAGAGAAGCAGAGAGGAGTGAGAAATCGAGCGTATCGATAGGAGATGAAGGGATGGCTTCCCCCTCAGTGAGAGGGGGTTTATATAGGTGTTTGGGGACCCTAAGGGTGTCCTTCGTCGCCAATGTGGGACTTGGGACGCGCACCTTTCCAAGAGGAGGCACACAAAGGAGCAGCGGCGCACCACGTGCGGTGCGCGACCCGCAGCGCTCGGCATGCAACCCGCGGCGCGCGGGCTGCGCCGCTCAGCGCGCGGCACGACCTTGCCCGGGTGCGGTGCGCGGTGCAGCCAGCGTGGCGCGCGCTGGGCTGTCCCTTCATGGGCTTTTCGCGACCGTCGTCCTTCCGGGGCCGTTGAGCTATTGTGAGCTTTGCATTTCAGTCTCAACTCGAGGGGCGAGGCTCGACTCGAGGAGCCGACTCAATCTCGACTCGAAGGGCTAGGCTCGCCTTAAGGAGTCAAGAGTTTGGGGCAAGGGCTCGAAGGTTCGTCGCTCTTCAGGACCTCCGGCCTGACCATCGGCCCTTTGAGCGACGCGTCTTCTGGGCATCCCGGGTTTTCCGAAAACGGCCGACAACACAAACCTCGCCTCACCGGTGTCGTAGTTCTTCTTTTCTAAGCTGAGCATGGTTCCGAGAAGATTCTCGCACACGTTCTTCTCTATGTGCATGAAGTCCATGTTATGCTTCAACTCCAAATCTGATAAGTATGGCAACTCATAAAAGATGCTTTTCTTGGCCCAATTTAGTTCGCACTCGGCTCACTTTCATTTTCTGCCCACGGAGCCAGAGTGTTTTCCAGTTGTCGTGCAAGACACGCTAGCCAATTGAGCGAGTATGTCTTGCGGAGTCAACTTCTCAGGTTTACTGCATTTGATGTGACGATCCTTGTAGTTATCGGTGCTTTTCCTCAATCGGTGACGCGTACGCAAGAATCTACGATGGTCATAGTACAAGATCCTGTTTCTGACTTTCAAAGATGGCGTGTTAATGATGAGTCATTTACTTATGAAAGGAGACTCGTTGCGGCCTTCCCTCGAAGGAGTAAAGTGTCATTTCGTTCATAAAACGTTTGGATTTTTCCTGTCTTGTTCAACCTAAAAACTTAAACAAACTTAAATCTTAAACCGAAAGACAAATCATAAACTTGTTTCAACTTCTACAAAATTCTATCCACGCTCTCTCAACCATCCTTTGCTCAAACAAACTCGAAGCCAAAAACTATGTTGTTTGAAAACGTAACCTCGACATCATCCATACCGTTAACAAGCAAAAATGGGTACTCACCACCCCGTGTCTTCCTCAAACGAATAAAGATTCGACTCAAGAGGATAAAGGCGCCTTGGCGGCTTGGCTCCGATCCGATGAGATTGCGAGTGCTATATCTTGGCATCGATGAACAATGTACTGCAACAGCAACATCGTGATATAGAGACTGCTACCGACATGCTCTACAATCTCGATGAGATGTTTGGAGGGCAAGGGCGTCAGTGTTGTCAATGGTGCCCACAAGAAGAGTTGTAGTGTGTACTTATGTACATTTGATGTCATATAGTCTTATGAAGACTCTTGCTTGTAATTGCTTATTCATTAATAAAAAGTTGAAACGTTCATTCAATCTTCCTTGTCTGAAGCTTTATGATAAAACCTTAGTCTTTTAGTCCATAAACAAACTTAACAACTTACGAAGAGACAAATGTAGATTTGCATGAACAAACTCTTCGTAGTTTGCTTAAAACGATATATTCGCAATCTAAGGGTCAAAGGACTATTGACCTCAGTATGATTGTTAGGAGAATCTATGATGTCTGGTTATGGGGCATTGAGAGTTGGAGACTCTATAGTTCTTCTAGGTATCTTCTGAAGGTACTGAATTGACCAGTGCACTTCTAGAGACAAGATAAGAACAAACCATTTAACCTCTTATGTCTCGAAGTCACTATGTATGAATTGCATCATGCTTACCTTAATCCTGAAATGAGACATGTCATTCACTAGGACAAAAGACGTTATCCGGTGCGACGAATGTCGCACCTAATGGCTCAAATGTCGCACCTAATGGTTTATTAGGTGCGACAATAGGTGCGACACTGTCGCACCTGATAACCCGTCGCAGAAGGTATTGGGTGCGACATGTCGCACCTAATAGGTACCCCATTAGGTGCGACATTTTCAGGTGCGACTAATCGCACCTAATGCCCAAGTTATTTTCCTGCCAAATTTTATAGAATTGGCGGGTAATGGCATATCGGGTGCGACATGTCGCACCTGAAAGTTTTCGCGCCATGGTATTGGGTGCGACAATGTCGCACCCAATACGTTTGTTTAATTAAAAAAAATACAAAATTAAAAAAAGTAAATTAACAAAATAATATTAATTAAACAAAATTCTAAATGAATTAGAAATAATATTCTAAAAATAGAATTCTTAATTAAAAATACAAATTCTTTACAAAAAACGTAAAAAATGAATTCCTATTTTTTTTCTTATAAAACTTATCGATAGTAGAATTTCCTCTGCCGAATAAGTTGCCAGAACTTCGAGAACCGCTTCCTCGTCCTCGTCCACCGCTGCCTGACGCGCTGCCGCTCGTTCCGCCGCTTCCGTAAGGACGATCTCGCAAGTAATCCATAGAACCTGGCGTGGAACCTGGCGTGGAACCTGGCGTCTGCTGATCCGTCCCACCTGGTTGCGATGCAGGCGGAGGTTGAGGAGTCGTGGGAGGCTGGTTGTGCTGCTGGCTGAGGAAGGCGATCTGTTGCCGCATCAGTTGCAGCTCGGCTTGTTGGGCAGCCATCTGCGCTCGCATCTCGGCAACCAATGGATCGGTCTGAGATGACGAACTTGACGAGCCTCCATCTAGCGTTTGGGCAACACCCAACGATGACCTTGGGATCGAAGGCCCTAAACCGACTTCCCAGTCTCTGCGCACTCCCAAATCATCGCGCATCGCGTACATCTCCGCATCTTCTTGGGAGATCACGATGTTTTGCTCCGCCGCTGCCGCAAAATATCTATCGTCTGGGCGGTGACTTGATCCTTCAAAATAAAACCACAAAAAACTTATAAGATAAGAAGAAATAAAGTAATTAAATATAGTAAATAAAAAAAATTAACTTACGTATTGCGTCTTCGCGAAGTCCGTCGTCCACGATCCCTTAGCGTCCTGGTGTTTTTCTAACCATATCGCCAAAGCCGAGCCTATACTCCCATCTTCTCTTCGCTGTAATTTTTCAACATTAAAATATGAATCACATATATATTACATATTAATTTTAAGAGACTTACGTTCCTCGAGCGATGACCAAAAAAACTAAGCGAGCCTTGCCTCGCCTTCGTCTTCTTCATCTTCGAATTTTCCCGGTTGCGGAGAGATTTCGCCTGCAAGACATAAATACGTGAAGTTTAATTTTAAGAAATTCGAATAATCATCGGAAGTTCAACTCATACCTTATGCTCTGGCGAGTCGAACACCTCTATTGCTTTCAACCAGGCTTCCTGGTTGTAGCCATCGGGAGTTTCACTTTTAGCGAGGTCCTTACTCCCGCAAAATGTTTTGAAGAAGAGCTGCGACAACCTCGACTTCTGGCCACGACGCATCCTCTTCGCATCGCGAATGATAGCCATATCAATCTCGTTGCGAATAGGATCTGCAGGCACAAGCTCGCCACTCTCGGGATGTGCATAAACGAAGTTATACTCGTTATGAATCGAGTTCATAAGAGCCGCCACACTCTGCGCAGGCACATGATTCCAGTCTGGGAGGTCGACTGGAATGGTACTCTTGATCAGGTTTCCTAATCGGTTTTGGAACGTCCCGATCAACGGATTTTGCTCCCTGACGTCTTGGTAGAACGCCTGCGCATTCTGATCGTAGCGAACTGTGTTCGCTCCAGGGGTCCCAACACGAGCTCTCGCAGAAACGACGCCAGTCGTTGGTCCCCGCTTCTTCCTCGGCATCTGCGGGGGGTCATGCTCTCCTCCTGATGGGTCCTGACCTGAAGTAGACATCCTGCAAAATGAATTGTAGTTAGTATTTTTAATTACTATGTAATTACTATTCGACGACTACGGTTATTACATGGTGTTAGTCATTCATCGTTGTCACTCGATGTAATGTTAGTATCGACATCAACATCGTCTCCCTCAAAAACGGCAAGCGCCTCATCTTCTTCATCCACTTCTTCATCATCTTCATCATTAGCAATTTTAGTAGCAATTTTTCGCAAATGAATCCTTTCGGTTTACCTTTTTCGCAAACCAAATTTTGAATTCTTTTCTGTGCATTGCTTCGAGATCAGAATCTGCAGTTCCCGCTTCAGAGTTCCCGCACTTGAACTTCATCGACAGTTTTCTTATCTTCGAGATACCTTGCAACAAATGTCAATGCCTCTTCTACAACGTACGCTTCCGCAATGGAGCCTTCGGGTCTAGCTCTATTTCTGACAAATTGTTTTAACGTTCCAAGGTATCTCTCAATTGGGTACATCCATCGCATATGCACCGGACCGCCACACAACGCTTCATCTGGTAGATGAATTGTCACGTGAACCATGATCGTGAAAAAAGCTGGCGGAAATATCATCTCAAGCTTACACAATATCTCAATGATTGAATCTTGCGCTTTTTCGAGATCGTCCACTCTCAGGGTTCTAGAACTGATCAACTTGAAAAAGTTGCAGAGCTCTGAGATCGTCTCTTGTATCGGTTTTGGCACAAAAGGGCGAATACCATCAGCCAACAGCCTCTGCATGATCACGTGACAATCGTGCGACTTCAAACCTGTGAGTTTCCTGTCAGCAGTTACATTTTTCTTCAAATTTCCAGCGAGCCCGTCTGGGAATTTAACAGATTGAAGGAACTCGGTAAACCGGTGTCTCTGCTCAAGCGTTAACGTGTACGCTGCTGGCGGTTTGTACCACCCATTCCTTTGTTGTCTCAAGTGCAGAGAAGACTTGATTTTCAAGTCCATCAAGTCAAATCTCGACTTCTCCGTATCGTAGTTCTTCTTTTCCAAGCTGAGCATCGTCCCGAGAAGATTCTCGCACACGTTCTTCTCTATATGCATGACGTCCATGTTGTGCTTCAACTCCAATTCTGACCAGTAAGACAACTTATAAAAGATGCTCTTTTTGGTCCAATTCAATTCGCACTCAGCACGTTTTCGTTTACCGATATTCTTGCCGGTTTTCGTGGAAGACACACTAGTCAACTGATCGAGTATGTCTTGCGCAGTCAACTTGACAGGTTTCAGGCGCTTCTCGTGACGATTTACGTAGTGATCAGTGCTTTTCCTCAATCGGTGAGGCGTAGGCAAGAATCGACGATGGTCATAGTAGACAATCCTGTTTCTGATTTTCATAGATGGCGTCTCAATGTTGCACGTGGGGCAAGCAAGATACCCTTGGCCACTCCATCCCGACAAATACGATCGAGCCGGAAAGTCGTTTATCGTCCATAGAAGCGCGGCACGCAACCGAAACACTTCATCGTTCGCCCCGTCTCGCACTTGGAATCCATTATCCCACAATTCTTTCAGCTCTTCAACTAGTGGTTCTAAAAATACGTCCATGTCTTTTCCAGGTGAGCTCGGTCCAGGTATCAAAAGCGTTAGCATCAAGTACTCTTTTTTCATGCACAACCAAGGTGGCAAGTTGTACGCAGTTAGTACCACGGGCCACATACTATACGCTAGACTCATTTCCCCAAACGGGTTGAACCCATCAGAAGCTAGTCCCAGACGTACGTTACGAGGCTCTGCAGCGAAATTTGGGTGTCTCTCATCTAGATTCTTCCACGTCGAACTATCTGCCGGATGTCGCAAAACGCCTTCTTCTTTGACGCGATCTCGTTCATGCCACTGCATCTCAAGCGACGTGTGTCGAGAAGCGTACAATCGCTTCAATCGATCTTTCAAGGGAAAGTATCGTAATATCTTTTGTGATACATTCTTCCCCGTTGGCGTCCATATGCTCTCATTGCAAATTGGGCACACTTCAGCTTTCTCGAGATCTTTTCGAAATAACACACAATTGTTGATGCACGCGTCAATCATATCGTATCCCATGCCGAAACGCTTCAGCTTCGCCTTTGCCTCGTAGTGTTTTTCCGGAATTCGATTACCAATTGGGTGAGACTTCCTCAAGAGCTGCAACAATTCTGTAAACGACTTGTTCGTCCAATGGTTCATGACTTTGATGTGCATCAACGAAACCAAGAACGACAAAGACGAAAACTCTTTGCACCCAGGGTACAATTCTGCTTCCAACTCAGCGAACAAATCTTCCACTTGCTCATCTGCACGCACTTCACTCGGAGTCGGATCCGTAAAATCGTCGAAGTCCTCGTGATCCATTATATCATGGAGAGCATCGTGCAATCCACCGACTCCTCTTTGGTTAGTCTCGTTGGCAGCTTCTATCATTAGACGTTCGCCGTGATGATACCATTCGGTGTATCCCGGAGTAAACCCCTTGTTCAAAAGGTGATTCTTTACGACCCCGATGTCCAGACATCTCACGTTATTGCAAGACTTACAAGGACAACGATAATGACCGTTTTCGTTCGGGAGTCTGCTTGCAACGCGGATAAACTCGTTAACCCCTGTTTTATATTGCAAACTCAACCGATTGTTCTCGGTAATCCAGTCCCTACTTGGATTTGACATTCTTCTGAATGAGACAGGAAATTGGGGGATAAAACTGAATCGTTAGAATTCATTTTGTAGGATTGAATTATTAGGAAATTGAGAGGTAAAATTGAGAGTGAATCGTTAATATTTGAAATTTAGAGTGAATTATTATGAAATTGAGAGTGATGAATTGTTAGGAAATTGATAGTGGATCGTTAATATTTGAAAGATTCGAGAGCGAATTTGTAATTTTGAAAGAGAAATTGTTAAGAATGAAAGAGAAATTGTGATTGACATGTATTAATTTTGAAAAGTGGTTAGAATTCGTTAATATATACAAATTCACTACTGATTTCATTAACGAGTTAACCAATTTCGACAAATTAGTTAATTCGTTAAAATATATTATCAAAAGAGTTAATTTTCTTGAGAAATACGTTTTATTCTACCGAAAATTCGGCAGAGTTTCCCCTAAAATATTGACTAACCAAAATCTGCAATTAAAACAAAAACACATATATAACCAACCAAGACTATCTTATTAACATACTAAATACTAAATTGAACCTCCGTAGCTCCATTGCAATAAATTTTCAATAAGTTTAAATTAAATTTAACATGTTACTAATTCATTTTAAAATATATTCATATATATTACTAATTAATCTAACTAAAAAAGTATTAAATTAATTAATTAACCAAATTTTCAACAAATTGCAATCAACTTAAACAAATCAACTTAAACATTAAATTACACTAACCACGTTACTAATTAATTTAATATATTACTTTTAACTTAATTAATAATCTAATCTAACATGTTACACATTATTAAAAAAAATTGACTATTACAATATGCTACTATTTTATCAAAGTTATATTATCATTTAATCTAACATGTTACTATTTTTATATATATTACTAATTAATCTAACTAAACATATTACTAATTAATTAATTAATTAAACGTGTTAACACCTAATCAAAGTTATATTTTCATATATATTACTAATTAATCTATATGAAATAATCTAAAAATATTAAATAATCTATAAATATTAATAATTACAAATAACTAACGTTTTTCCGAGGCGACGACGAGGCACTGAGACGACGAGGCTGCGAGACGACGGGGCTGCGGCGACGGGGCTGGTCGCGCCGGGGACGAGCGTTCAAAGAAACCACCGAAGCTGAAACATTTCAAAGAAGAAAATTTTTAAACAACCATTACGTTCAAATAAACCACCGAAGCTGAAACATTTCAAAACCACCATTCTAAAATATTTCATGTTAAAACAACCATTTCGTTCAAAATTACCTAAGAAACGAGTGTAAAATCGGATAACCATTTTTCAAAATCGTAGAAACAATTTTCGAAATCAAAGAAACCAATTTTTTTTTATAAGGAAAACTAAGAAACCCTAAATGGCGCGACGTACCTGGAGGACGGCGAGCTTCACGGCGTCGCGGGCTTCACGGCGTGGCGGGCTAGAGGCGGGGATGGTCGCGCCGGGGACGAGCGTCGGAGAGAGAGTCGGGCCTGGTCGGAGAGAGACAGAGTGAGATTGACGGAGAGAGAGTGAGACAGAGAGAGAGAGGGAGAGAGTGAGGCGTACCTGGAGGACGGCGAGCTTCACGGCGTGGCGGGCTGGAGGCGGGCTGGTCGCGCCGGGACGAGCGTCGGGCTGGAGGCGGGGCTGGTGGCGCCGGGGACGAGCGTCGGGCGCTGGAGGCGGGGCTGGTGGCGCCGGGGACGAGCGTCGGGCTGGAGGCGGGGCTGGTGGCGCCGGGGACGAGCGTCGGAGAGAGAGAGAGAGAAGACAGAGTTAGAGAGTGAGAGAGTGAGGTTGGGCGAAGAAGAAGACGCTCGGGTATATAAATACCCTAAAACTATTAGGTGCGACATTGTCGCACCTAATAGTCATAAGTGTCGCACCTAATATGACTTTTAGGTGCGACACTGTCGCACCCAATGTGAAATTCCAGAACCCAAAACATTCGGGGGGAACTTCTGACCGTTTTAAATTTTTTAACCCATTAGGTGCCACATATGTCGCACCTAATAGCATTGGGTGCGACTGGTGTCGCACCTAATAGTATCCGGTGCGACAATTTCATATCAGGTGCGACAACGTCGCACCGGATAGCCATAAACATCAGCGAAATTTTTAGGCGCATGGAAGACTATCAGGTGCGACATGTCGCACCTAATATGTTCTTAGGTGCGACATTTAGGTGCGACATGTCGCACCTAATACCCTTCCGCACCCAATATGTTAATTTGTAGTAGTGATTTCACACCTTAGTATTCTCATTTGAGAAAGTCAGAGTTCGGACTCACTATGTGATTCCGAACAGGGCCTATTGGTGAAGTACTAAGTTGTGAGTATGTCATGAGTAACTTTGTGAAGTTCTCATAGATATGGAATTCATGTACAAGATTGCTGAAATGCAATGTATGTCACCTCATGCTTTGTTCCTTGGAGTGTGAATAAATGAACTGGCCAGTGTCCAAATTGAGTCCTGACTCTTTTGGATGAAACAATGTGACTTGGTAGCTCCTCGTCAATACATTGTTTCTAACTTATCCACAAGCGACAAAGGAGTTGAGGAAATAATAGCTAGAAGGGTAAAATGGTAATTTTGTAAATCCTGACTAGCTGATGATATTTATGAAGGGTAACCATAGATAATATTTAGCAGATCCACTCATCACAATAAGGTTGAATTCTTGAGTAGAAAATAAATTCATTTGAACCTAGAGATTCTCTGTGTCAACTCTTTAGTGGAGTCAGTTGACATTAAGCTAAACATGGAAAAGGTTTGTGAACTTTTGAGTCCAAGTATGATAGCTCAAGCTTTGTTCATTTGGATCCATGAGGTCACTGTCACGAATCACATCGAGTGGGAATACTTAAACTGGAAGATAAGTCAAAACAAGAACGAAAATTGTCGAAAGGGTATTTTTGTCTTTTGAGATATAGGATGAAATGAATGTCAATAAATTTTTTTGACATGGTCATTTGATGACAAGTAACACTCGGCCATAATATGATTAAATGGGCCTTGTGGATTAATTTCATTTCATAAGAATTTTATTGAAAATTCTTAATGGGTCTTTTTCATGTTGTCATGAACAAGTGGAAAAGCTTCTAGAAGGCCTTTCTAGTATTAGAATAGGCGCCCACCACCCAAGAGGAAAGAGAGAATATTTTGTGCATAAATGTATCAAGATACTTGCCAAAAGAAAAAGAGGAAACAAATTTGCATGTGTATGCATTAGGGTAATCGGCCAAGTGAGAAAAAGGCAAGCCAAGGAACAAAAAAGTAAACAAATCCAAGCCTCTAGAAGGCTGCCTTGGGCGCCCAAAATGGAATGGGAAATAAGGGATTTTTGCTCATGAATATGTGATATTCTATAGAAGAGGAAACTACCTTATTGAAGGTAAAACCTCTCCTATAAATAGGAGCCCCATTCCTCACTTTTCATTCATCCAAAGTTTTAGAGATTGAGAGCTTCTCTCTCTAGACTTGGCCGCCCCTTCCTCTCTCTCTCTCTAGTTTATTTTCGATTTTTTGTTTTGGCACCTAGGTGCTCATTTGACCAAGTGTTTAGCTCTGCGACTTCAAGACTCGTTCTTAAGTCGTAGTGTTTAAAAGTGCCCACTCACTAATTCCTTTTCTCTCGAGTGATTTAGTGATAGAAACTTTCGTGGTTTCTCGAGGTGCCGAGGAAAGAAAGAGGGACGTGCTGTGAGGGGAGACGAGCGTTGAAACTTTCTAAGAGCTTCTCAAAGATCAAGCTTCAAGAAAGGTTAGTAAACTTCTTAGCTCATAATAGTTTTTAATTACGTGTACTTGCTCTTTTGTCTAGGTTAGTAAAAAACCGTTTTTACTTGAAAAAGAAAATTTTTAAAATTCCGCCGCTTACCGAAGCGTTAATTATTTTCTTAAACCCTAGATCGATTCCAAAAAATGGTATCAGAGCTATGGTCAAAGGTATGCATGTACATGTATTTAAAATTATGAGCTTGAAAATCGTTTTCAAAAGTTTACTAATTTTGTGACAAGTTAGAATTGTTATATTAGATTTTTTTTAATTTATTGCTCTTGCCTTTAAATTAAAAATCATGTTGTTTTTCTATGAGTTTGGGATGTTTTTAAAACACATTAGAATCAGTTCTAAAAGTTTTTAATTTTTTATATTGAAAAACGTGTTTTTAAGGTTTGAGAAATTTCGAGCAAAACTTTGTGACTAGTTTTGTTGTCTTACTAGTTTCTTATTTTTACTTGAATCGTTTTATGCATGTTGTTATTTCTTTTATATCTTGTTATTACCTTGCTAATAACACACCAATAAAAGCTTTAACAACATCTTAAAACGTTCCGTTACACTCGATTCTTTTTCGCACCTAAAAAGGACCAAGCTTTAATTATTTATTTTTCTTCGAGCTGGAGTAAACCCGCATTAAAAGTGGAATAACTCTCTACTCAGAAATCTAAATTTAATGATTCTTGAATCAAATTAAAGCTCTGTCTGTCCTCTGTCCAATGCCACCGGTTTCGGCTCAAAAGGACATCGGAGCCGCCAGTTATGCCGATTTTACTCCGAGGTGCGCGGCTGTTCCGAAACTCCAGTTTTTTAGAATTCCGGATTTTCAACCCCACTACCATGAGTTATAGAACTCTAATGAGAAAAATTTCTTGAGCAAAATTGTTTTTTCATAAGATTGTAAACATGATGTGTAAGATTAATATGTTTTGATTTTTTAAAGTTTAATTGAAATTTAATTTTTACAAAACTAGTTTGAATTTTGAAAAACAGTTTTCGCTTTCAAACTTGAAAAATATTTTGTCATCCAAATCAAATAAATTTTCAAAATGTTTTCAAAACTATATCTATATCACATATGTCCAAAATCTATATGCTCTTGAAAATTTGAGTGGGAGGTCTCCTTGTAGACAAGCCGAAAAATAAAAAGATGTGTAATCTCAAACTTTCAAGTGTTCGAGTGAGTTGAAGTTCACACTTCCCTCATGCACTTTCCCGAAATAGAAAATTGGAAAAGATCAAGTATGTACCTTGTGCCATTATGCACTAACACTGCTCTTAACACGATGATCTAGGATTCTCTTCTAGTTGTCCGCTCTATCGCTCTATAACTAGGAAAACCGTTTCCGAACTTATAAGAGTAGATGTACCAACTCCAAAAACTAAGTGGGAGGGTTATACTTGTTGTTTGTAACCCACGATCCCGAACACTAATGAAAAGTGCAATTGTCGCTAGACTAAGAGTCACCCTCGTGGCCCTCTCTTAAATGAGAGTACTCAAGGGCGCTTTGCACTGATCATTGCTCTATGAGCTAAATCCGAAAGTGAGACAATGAGACAAGACCTCCCCTCGGCGGATTGTTTTTCAAAGTCAATCTTTTGGACTAAGTGGCTGGTTACACACTTAGACCCAATCCCTAGTAATCCTCCCTCGAGGCTCTGCGAAAGGATGTGAGTGATCAAACCAATTTAAAAGGTGGCTAGTCAAAATTGATGTATTGACATCTTGGCTAAGCATTAATGATGTGTTATTTACTTATAAATGGAGATTTTTTGCGGCCTTCTCTTGAGGGAGTAAATTATCGTTTGGTTTATAACACCTTTGGATTTTATCAAAGTCTTAAATAAAACTTAAATCCTAAACCTAAGACTAATCATAAACTTGTTTCAACTTATATAGGCAATATGTCTCTCAACCTTCTCTCGTTCATCCTTTCCTCGAACAAACTCGAAAACAATGACTACGTAGATTCGAAACATAACCTCGACATAATCCTTACCAAGCACAAATAGGTACTCACCACCCCGTGTCCTCCTCTGACGAATAATGATTCAACTCAAGAGGACAAAGACGCCTTGGCGGCCTGGCTCTGCTCCGATGAGATTGTGAGGTGCTATATCTTAGCATCAATGAACAATTTGTTGCAACAACAACATCGTGACATCGAGACTACCACCGACATCCTCACCAATCTCCATGAGATGTTTGGAGGGCAAAGGCATCAAGCAAGGCAAAAAGCGGTCCAACAGTTTATGAATTGTCGCATGAAGGCTAGGACTCCTGTTGGAGACTTTATGATATTGATCATTAGTCATCTGAGATAAATGGAAATCCTAGGATCTGAGATTGATGGGAAGAATGTCATAGATGTGATCTTAGAAACTCTCCCCGCATCTCTTCATACCTCCAAGATGAACTACTCCATTAACAAGCTAGAGTACACAGTTACCAAGCTTATGGAGGAATTTCACACTGCTGTAGGTCTCACTAAGAGAAAGAGGAATCAAGGAGAGGCACATGCTGCTGAGCACAAAGCCTTCGCCTCTAAAAAGAACTATCCCGCCTATCTCAAAGCAAAGGAACATAGTATTGTACTAGTTACCGAAGCATGCTTAGTAGCTGATAATGTATCAACGTGGATTCTTGATTCCGCTGCAACTAACCATATTTGTTGTTCCTTGAATGGTTTCAAGAAAACCAAAAACTTAGAGGAAGGCGAGTTCTGTTTCAAATGGGGTGATGGGAGCCTGGTGTCTGTGAGGGCTGTGGGATCCGTGACGCTGTCTTTTGAAGACCGCACTTTAAACTTGAATAATGTTTATTTTGTTCCTACCTTTGGGAAGAACTTAACATCCGTTGCTCGTCTTCTTGAGCAAGATTATTGTTTAAAGTTCATTAAGAATGGAATTCGTATTTCGCTTCCTGATAATTATTTTGTCACTGATGCATGTATGAAGAATGCTCTTTTCTACATCTATCCCACTCAACCTTCACTCTTAGACACCGAAATAGATCATGATCTAATTAGGGAGCCAAAGAGGATCAAACTTTCTGAATCCTCCGATTTAACAAAATCAACACACCTATGGCACTTAAGACTTGGTCATATCAGTCTAGAAAGGATTAAGAGACTTGTGAGGGATGGTCCACTCCAAGCCTCTGCAATAGGTTCACTGCCTACTTGTGAATCCTGCATAGAAGGAAAAATGACTAAGCGACCTTTCTCTGATAAGGGTCGAAGAGCCACTGAGTTGCTGGAACTAGTACATTCTGATGTATATGGTCCGCTCAGCCAACAGGCACGTGGAGGATACGAATACTTCGTTACCTTCACCGATGATTACTCACGATATGGTTTTCTCTATTTGCTCAAACACAAATCCGAGACCTTTAACGTATTTAAGGTCTTTAGGGCTTTAGTGGAAAAGCAAACTGGCAAAGTGATCAAAACACTTCGATCTGATCGAGGTGGTGAGTATATGTCTGGAGAGTTCGATGACTTTCTTAAAGAAGAAGGTATTACTTCTCAGCGTACCGCACCTGGAACACCTCAACAAAACGGAGTGTCAGAGAGAAGAAACCGAACTCTTATGGAGATGGTTAGATCAATGATGAGTTACTCATCACTCCCTCTTTCCTTTTGGGGATATGCCCTCGAAACAGCCGCTTATATTCTGAACCAAGTTCCGTCCAAGACGGTTCCTGGTACTCCTTATGAACGATGGACTGGCCGTAAAGTGAATCTTGGCCGCATCAGAATTTGGGGTTGCCCTGCACATGTGCTAAGGCAAAAGACTAGCAAGTTGGCTAGTAGATCAGAATTGTGCTTGTTTGTGGGATATCAAAAGGAAACCAAGGGTTTCATCTTCTATAGTCTCGAGGACGATAAGACTTTCGTTAGCACGAATGCTCGTTTCCTTGAGGAGGACTTTATGAAGGATGCAAAACCTAGAAGCAAAATTGTGCTTGAAGAAAAGTTGGGTGAGGAAGCTTCTACCTCATCAGTAAGAACTGTTCTTACCCCAACTGAAACACAACCTAACTCATCAGAATCTCGTCAAGTAGTACTTAGACGTAGTGGGAGGGCTACTCAAAAGCCTGACAGGTACATGTCTTATGGAGACTCTCTTGTAGCCGTCTCCGACATGGATGATCCTGTTTCCTATAGCCAAGCGATGGCTTGTTCTGAATCAAACCTTTGGCTTGACGCCATGAAAGTTGAAATGCACTCGATGTATATCAACAAAGTCTGGAAACTTGTAGACCTTCCTGAAGGGATTAAACCCATAGGGTGTAAGTGGATATACAAGAAGAAAAGGGGTCCTGATGGGAACGTCGAGACGTTCAAAGCACAACTTGTGGCAAAGGGTTATACCCAACAAGAAGGGATTGACTATGAAGAAACCTTATCGCCAGTCGCGATGCTTGAATCCATCCGCATACTCCTATCCATAGCTGCAGCTCTCGACTATGAGATCTGGCAAATGGATGTCAAGACAGCCTTCCTGAATGGCAATCTTGACGAGCGTATTTACATGGCTCAACCAGACGGTTTCGTGGAAGAAGGTCGAGAGACCAAGGTTTGTGAGTTGCTTAAGTCCATCTATGGATTAAAGCAAGCATCTAGGTCATGGAATATTAGATTCGATGAAACTGTAAAGAGTTTTGGCTTTGAACAGTCAATAGATGAGCCTTGTGTTTACAAGTTAATACACGAATGCAAAGTTGTGTTTCTGGTACTATTTGTCGATGATATACTACTCATTGGTAATGACGTGGGTAAGTTATCTGAGGTTAATGTCTGGCTGGCAAAGCAATTCGATATGAAGGATCTAGGAGAAGCCGCGTACATTATGGGGATCCAAATCTTTCGAGATAGGAAAAACCAGACCCTGTCGCTCTCTCAAGCATCTTATATTGATAAGGTGATGGATCGCTTCTCGATGCAAGACTCCAAGAAGGGTCAAACACCCTTTAGGCATGGAGTCTCACTCTCTAAAGACCAGTCTCCCAAGACTGCACAACAGATTGAAGACATGAGGAAAATTCCTTACGCCTCTGCCGTAGGAAGCCTCATGTATGTTATGCTTTGCACTAGACCTGACATATGTTTCGCCGTTGGCGTAGTTAGCCGTTTCCAATCCAACCCTGGACTCGAGCACTGGATTGCTGTTAAGCATGTTCTTAATTATCTTCGAAGAACTAGGAACTTGATGCTTACATACTCAGGTACTGACCTGACTATGACGTGATATACCGACTCCGATTTTCAAGCGGATAAGGATTCCAGGAAATCCACTTCAGGATCTGTGTTCATCCTTAATGGTGGAGCTGTTGTGTGGAGAAGTATTAAGAAATCTTGCATTGCTGACTCCACAATTTAAGCAAAATATGTGGCTGCTTGTGAAGCATCCAAAGAGGCTGTATGGCTTAGAAAATTCCTTAAGTATTTGGAAGTTGTTCCAAACGTCGACGAGCCCATGACCCTTTATTGTGATAATAGTGGGGCTGTCGCTAACTCAAAGGAACCTAGAAGCCATAAGCGCTCTAAGCATATTGAGAGGAAATACCATTTGATTCGAGAGATCGTGCAGCGCGGAGACGTGGAGGTGAAGTAGATCTCTGGCAGATCCATTCACTAAGGCCCTAGCGAACAAGGTCTTCGACCAACATCGAGAGGGATTAGGCATGAACGACTACACACATCTTCTTTGAGTCAAGTGGGAGTTTGTTGTCAATGGTGCCCACAAGAAGAGTTGTAGTGTGTATTTATGTACATTTGATGTCATATAGTCTTATGAAGACTCTTGCTTGTAATTGCTTATTCATTAATAAAAAGTTGAAACGTTCATTCAATCTTCCTTGTCTGAAGCTTTATAATAAAACCTTAGTCTTTTAGTCCATAAACAAACTTAACAACTTACGAAGAGACAAATGTAGATTTGCATGAACAAACTCTTCGTAGTTTGCTTAAAACGATATATTCGCAATCTAAGGGTCAAAGGACTATTGACCTCAGTATGATTGTTAGGAGAATCTATGATGTCTGGTTATGGGGCATTGAGAGTTGGAGACTCTATAGTTCTTCTAGGTATCTTCTGAAGGTACTGAATTGACCAGTGCACTTCTAGAGACAAGATAAGAACAAACCATTTAACCTCTTATGTCTCGAAGTCACTATGTATGAATTGCATCATGCTTACCTTAATCCTGAAATGAAACATGTAATTTCACACCTTAGTATTCTCATTTGAGAAAGTCAGAGTTCGGACTCACTATGTGATTCCGAACAGGGCCTATTGGTGAAGTACTAAGTTGTGAGTATGTCATGAGTAACTTTGTGAAGTTCTCATAGATATGGAATTCATGTACAAGATTGCTGAAATGCAATGTATGTCACCTCATGCTTTGTTCCTTGGAGTGTGAATAAATGAACTGGCCAGTGTCCAAATTGATTCCTGACTCTTTTGGATGAAACAATGTGACTTGTTAGCTCCTCGTCAATACATTGTTTCTAACTTATTCAAAAGCGACGAAGGAGTTGAGGAAATAACAGCTAGAAGGGTAAAATGGTAATTTAGTAAATCCCGACTAGCTGATGACATTCATGCAGGGTAAACATAGATAATATTCAGTGGATCCGCTCATCATAATTAGGTGGAATTCTTGAGTAGAAAATAAATTCATTTGAACCGAGAGATTTTCAGTGTCAACTCTTTAGTGGAGTCAGTTGGCATTAAGCTAAACTTGGAAAAGGTTTGTGAACTTTTGAGTCCAAGTGTTTAGCTCAAGCTTTGTTCATTTGGGTCCATGACGTCACTATCACGAATCACATCGAGTAGGAATAGTTAAACTGGAAGCTAAGTCAAAACAAGAACGAAAATTGTCGAAAGGGTATTTTTGTCTTTTGAGACATAGGATGAAATGAATGTCAATAAATGTTTTTGACATGGTCATTTGATGACAAGTAACACTCGGCCATAATATGATTAAATGGGCCTTGTGGATTAATTTCATTTCATAAGAATTTTATTGAAAATTCTTAATGGGCCTTTTTCATGTTGTCATGAACAAGTGGAAAAGCTTCTAGAAGGCCTTTCTAGTATTAGAATAGGCGCCCACCACCCAAGAGGAAAGAGAGAATATTTTGTGCATAAATGTATCAAGATACTTGACAAAAGAAAAAGAGGAAACAAATTTGCATGTGTATGCATTAGGGTAATCGGCCAAGTGAGAAAAAGGCAAGCCAAGGAACAAAAAAGGAAACAAATCCAAGCCTCTAGGAGGCTGCCTTGGGCGCCCAAAATGGAATGGGAAATAAGGGATTTTTGCTCATGAATATGTGATATTCTATAGAAGAGGAAACTACCTTATTGAAGGTAAAACCTCTCCTATAAATAGGAGCCCCATTCTTCACTTTTCATTCATCCAAAGTTTTAGAGATTGAGAGCTTCTCTCTTAGACTTGGCCGCCCCTTCCTCTCTCTCTCTCTCTAGTTTATTTTCGATTTTTTGTTTTGGCACCTAGGTCCTCATTTGACCTAGTGTTTAGCTCTGCGACTTCAAGACTCGTTCTTAAGTCGTAGTGTTTAAAAGTGTCCACTCACTAATTCCTTTTCTCTCGAGTGATTTAGCGATAGAAACTTTCGTGGTTGCTCGAGGTGCCGAGGAAAGAAAGAGGGACGTGCTGCGAGGGGAGACGAGTGTTGAAACTTTCTAAGAGCTTCTCAAAGATCAAGCTTCAAGAAAGGTTAGTAAACTTCTTAGATCATAATAGTTTTTAATTACGTGTATTTGCTCTTTTGTCTAGGTTAGTAAAAAACCATTTTTACTTAAAATTCCGCCGCTTACCGAAGCGTTAATTATTTTCTTAAACCATAGATCGATTCCAACAGTCAGGCCAGACAAAAATCAGTCAGACAGTTTATGAACTGTCGCATGAAGGCTAGGACTCCTGTCAAGGACCATATGATGCTGATCATTAGTTACCTTAATGAAATGGAAATCCTAGGATCTCAGATTGATGGGGAGACTAAAATATATATGATCTTGGAAACTCTCCCTGAGTCTTTTACTACCTTCAAGCTGAACTACTCCATGAATAAGCTAGAGTACATTGTTACCGAGCTTATGAAGGAGCTTCACACTGGTGAAGGTCTCACTAAGATAGAAAGAGGAATCAAGGAGAGACACATGCTACTAAGAACATAGCCTCCACCTCTAGATCCAAGAAGAGACCTCACAAGGCCAAGTAGAAGAACTGTCCTACCTACCTTGAAGCAAAGGAAAATAGTAATGTACTTATTACCGAAGCATGCTTAGTAGCTGATAATGTATCAACGTGGATTCTTGACTCCGCTGCTACTAACCATATTTTTTGTTCCTTGACTGGTTTCAAGAAAACCAAAAGCTTAGAGGAAGGTGACTTCTCCTTCAGATGGGGTGATGTGAGCTCAGTGTCAGCAAAGGCCGTGGGATCAGAGGCTATCTTTTGAAGATCAAACTCTAAACTTGAATAGTGTTTATTTTGTTCCTTTCTTCGGAAACACTAGTACAAAAAATAGCATTGGGTGCGATTTTTTTCGCACCCAATGATACCTTTAGGTGCGACTTTAGGTGCGACTTTTTCGCACCCGAAAGTTCGCACCTAAAGGTCATGGGTGCGAAAAGTTGCACCCGAAGGTCATAACTTTTAGGTGCGACTTTTAGGTGCGGTTTTTCGCACCTATATTCGCACCCATAAGTCAGAAAAAATGTGCGAAAAAGTCCGCGGGTAGGCCAACGGGTGCGACCAGTCACACCCGTTGGCCAACGGGTGCGACCAGTCACACCTGCTACCTCCTCGTCCACTGCCGCTCGTACGCTCACTCCCGCTCGTACGCTCTCGCTGGAAATCTACTGAAGCTGGCGGCGTCGTTTGAGCATCTGCCATTGAAATTGATGGCGGCGTTGTCTGATGCATAGGGTGCATCTGAGGCGACGGCGTCGTCTGATGCATCTGTGGCATCGTGCCGGGCGACATCTGAGGCATCTGTGGCATCGTGCCGGACGATATCTGAGGCAAGGGCGAAAACTGCTGCGTGAACGCGAACATTTGTCACTGCATCTCCTCCATCTGCTGTTGGTTGGCTCGCCTCATCTCATCCATAGCGAGTTGTTGTGCCGCCACCTGAGCTTGGAGCTCGCCAACCACTGGATCTGGAACGCGGCGCCGCGACGAGCCTGAGCCTGACGACGAGCTTTCGTCCTGAGCCTGAGCAATAGCCCAAGTTGATCTCGGGACCGTTGGACCTATTCCAACGTACCAATCTTGACGGTTCCCGAGAATTTCTAGCATTGCGTGCTCATCTGCATCGTCCTGGTTAAAGACTACGCCTTGCTCTTCTGCTTGTCGCTGAAGATCCGCCAGTAGAGTAACTATCCGCGCCTTTACACATAAAAAAAATTATTAAAAATTAATTATTATGTAAGTAACGTAATCTTAATTATCACATATGACTTACATGTGCTCGTCTCGCCCAATCTGTCGTCCATTCACCTTTTCTATTATGGTGTTTTTGCTCCCACGTCGTTAACGCGGAGCCCAAAGTCCCATCATCCTTACTCTGCAATTGTTATGAAAATATTAGTATTGAATTTATTTCAAATTAAGTATTTCAAAATTAGAATAACTTACGTTCAAATGACGATGAGCCAAGAAAGAAAGAGATCCTTGAATCGACCTCGTCTTCTTCTTCTCCGAATTCTCCTTGTTGCGATTAGACTTTTTCTGCAAATAATTAATTTTGTCATTATTCAATCTGATAAAGATATTGTGATTTATTACAATCATACATTCTGTACCTTCCAATCGTCAGTTGCAAACTCGTCTACCACCGCCTCCCAATCCTCTTTCTTATATCCCGGTGGTGTTTCCGCCTTAGCGTTTTCTGTGCTCCCACAAAACTCCAACCTGAACTTCTCTGATAGCTTGGACTTCTGGTTGCGTCGCCTGATCTTGGCATTCCGAATGATAGTCTGATCAATCGTATTCTGATAGCAATCCGCAGGCAGATCCTCGCCGGTGTTAGGATCCGTGTACACAAATTTGAACTCCGAATGAAGTGCGCTCAAAATAGCAGCCAACATCTTGGGCGTCACTTCACTCCAATCACGAGTCGTAGGCGGGATATGTGATTTCACCAAAGCACCGAGGCGGTTGTTAAATAGTCCAACCTTTTTATTTTCTTTCCTTATCTCTTGATAGAATGTTTGGTTTATTGGGTCCCACTTGACCACCTTCGCACCCGGTACACCCTGTGTTGCTCGCGCTGACGTCGAGCCGTGAAAAAAGCAGGTGTAAATATCATCTCATGCTTACATAAGATCTCGACGATAGACTCTTGCGCTCCTTCAAGATCTTCGGCTCTTAATGTTCTCGAACTTATCAACTTGAAAAAGTTGCAAAGCTCAGTGATCGTATCATGTATTGGTTGTGGCACAAAAGGACGAATACCAACAGCCAACAATCTTTGCAAGATCACGTGGAAATCATGCGACTTCAAACCTGTGAGCTTCCCATCAGTTGTCACATTTTTTTTTAAATTCCCAGCGAGACCATCGGGAAATTTGACAGATTTTAAGTACTCTGTAAATCGCTGTCTCTGCTCAAGGGTCAAAACGTACGACGCTCGCGGTTTGTAATACCCACCCCCATTTGGTTCCAAGTGCAAAGCGGTCTTGATGCCCAAGTCCATCAAGTCAAGCCTCGCCTTCTCGATGTCATAATTCTTCTTTTCCAAGCTGAGCATCGTCCCGAGAAGATTCTCACACACGTTCTTCTCTACGTGCATCACGTCCATGTTGTGTTTCAACTGCGACTCAGACTAGTACGGCAACTCGTAAAAGATGCTTTTCTTGGTCCAATTCAGTTCGCACTCAGCTCGCTTTCATTTTTTGCCTACAGAGGCAGCGTGTTTGCCAGTAGTCGTGCAAGAAACACCAGCCAACTGAGCGAGTATGTCTTGCGAAGTCAACTTCTCGGGTTTATTTCGTTTCTCGTGCTTATCTTTGTAGTGATCGTTGCTTTTCCTCAATCGGTGACGTCTTTTTAAGAACCGACGATGGTCGTAGTAGACGATCCTGTTTCTGACTTTTAGGGACGGCGTGTCAAAGTTGCACGTAGGGCAAGCGAGATACCCCTGGCCGCTCCATCCCGATAAATACGATCTAGCCGGAAAATCGTTTATCGTCCAAAGTAACGCGGCACGCAACCGAAACACTTCATCTCAGGCTCCATCACGAACGCGGACTCCATTCTCCCACAGTTCTTTCAACTCTTCAACCACAGGCTGCAAAAAAACGTCCATATCTTTTCCTGGTGAATGGGGCCCCAGGATCAGAAGCGTGAGCATCAGGTACTCTTTCTTCATGCACAACCAAGGCGGGAAGTTGTACGCCATAAATACTACAGGTGACATGCTGTATGATAGGCTCATATCCCCAAACGGGTTGAATCCATCCGCAGCTAGCCCAAGCCGCACGTTACGAGGCTCTGCAGCAAAACCTGGGTATCTCTCGTCCAAATTCTTCCACGCTGTACCATCAGCAGGATGTCGTAGAACGCCAGCTTCCCTGACGCGATCTCTTTCGTGCCACTGCATATGAAGCGCTGTGTGTCAAGATGCGTACAGTCGCTTCAATCAATCTTATGCGGTATCTTCTTACCAGTTGGCTTCCATCTACTCTCGTTACATATCGGGCACACGTCGACGTTCGCGAGATGTTTTCGGAATAGGACACAGTCATTAATGCACACATCGATCATCTCGTATCCCATGCCAAAACGCTTCAGCTTTGCTTTTGCCTCGTAGTGCTTCTCCGGTATTCGATTACTGGCTGGATGAGACTTCCTCAAAAGCTGCAGCAGTTCTGTGAATGACTTGTTCGTCCAATGGTTCGTGACTTTAAGGTGCATCAACTGAACCAAGAATGACAACGACGAAAACTCCTTGCATCCAGGGTACAATTCCGCTTCCAACTCAGCGAACAAGTCTTCCACTTGCTCCTCCGCACGCACATCGCTCGGAGCCGGCTCCGTAACACCATCAAAATCCTCGTGATCTCTTATATCCTCCACAGCAGCATGTATTCCTCCTACTCCTCTCTGGGCTGTTTCTCCGATGGGGACTTCTTCAAGATGACCGACGGAACGCACGACCTCGCCATGATGATACCATTCTGTGTAGCCCAGGGTAAACCCTTTGTTTAGCAGATGATGCCTTACAACCCCAATGTCGTGCCATCTCACGTTGTTGCAAGGCTTGCATGGACATCGATATTCGTAATTATCGTTCGGAAATCTTCTTGCAGCGCGGATAAATTCATTAACTCCGATTTTATACTGCAAGGACAACCGATTGTTCTCGGTGATCCAATCTCTACTTGGATTGGACATTGATTTCGCTAAACGAAAGAGAAAATTAACAATTATTAATAGTTGTTGCTAAGGTACGAAGACGACTGAAATCGATTACTTATGTTGGCGCTGATGCCGAATAGTGCGGCTTAAGAGTTATTACTAATTAAGGGACGAAGAACTATAAAGGTAAAATTATGAATTTTATGTTATTTGAAGTCGATATGAAAAAATTAGGGTTTTGAGAATAATTGGTTGGAAACTCTACCGAAATTTTGGCAGAATTTCCCCTATAATTCTAACAAACGAAAAACTTGCAAACTCATTTAAAAATCATATACAAATCATCCAAAACTATCTTCATAATCAACTAAACCCTAAATCGAACCTCCGTGGCTCGATTACAACAAAAATTCAACAATATCAACTCATCTATCAAAAATATGTTAACTAAAACTAAATTATACAATAACTCAACTAAATTCAATTTCATGATTAACAATTGAACAAATAACTTAAATCACTACTACAAATGTTGGATTATACAACCCACTTTTTACAACGCTTAACATAAGCGTTGTAGAAACTAGGGATTCTACAACGCTTCACATAAGCGTTGTAGAAACATAGTGTTTCTACAATGCTTATGGCTAAGCGTTGTAGAATCTCGGTGTTTCTACAACGCTTACAGCTAAGCGTTGTAGAAACTTTGTTATTCTACAACGCTTTTGTTAAGCGTTGTAGAAGTACATAAATTTTAGATTTTCCACAACGTTTACACTATCCGTTGTAGAATCCTCGCCGCGGCACCACGTGATTTATGCCTCGGCGAGAACTTTCTACAACGCATGGTAAAAGCATTGTAGAAGGATGCGCCTCGCCGCGGCACAATTTCAACGTCGCCGCGGCGAAACGTTCTACAACGCTTGTTAAGAGCGTTGTAGAATCTATTCGCCGCGGCGACATAATTTCGCCGCGGCTAGAAATATCCTTTGCCGCGGCGAGGTAGATACCGTGGCCAAGCAGTTTTTTTAGAAACTGTCTCGCCGCGGCGAGTGAGGATCCTCGCCGCGGCGAGACTTTCCTACAACGGTTATAACATCCGTTGTAGGAACACCTAGCCGCGGCAAAGACATATTTTCGCCGCGGCTAGGGTTTTCAGGTTTTCACTATAAAAGGCCGTTTTCAGTTTTTTTCTCATTTTTTCCAATACACACACACGAGACAACCATTTTCGGCCGCATCTCTCCAGTTTTTTTCTTTCAAAATCCCTCGCCACGTCCTCGCCGCCCCAAAATCTCGCCGTCGCCTTGTCCTCGCCGCCATCTCTCTCTCGCCTTGTCCTCGCCGTCACTTTTCTCTCGCCGAGTCCTCGCCGTGCTTCCTCTCGCGCCTCTCTCTCTCTCTCTCTCTCTTGCCGCCTCATTGTAAGGTATGATTTTAAAAGTTTTTTAAGGTGTATATTGATTTAATTTCGTGTTGTTGATATGGATTTCTTGTTGTTTACCCGAATTGCATATAGTTTGATTTTTTGAATTCACAAATTTAGGGATTTGTTTGATTTTCTCTTTTTAGAACAAGAAATTAGCGTTTAGGTTAGTGGAATTTGAATGAGTGAATTTAGGTTAGTGGAATTTGAATGAGAATTTGAGTTAAATTGAAATGTCCGGATTGTGTTTGACATATTGTTACATAGGTTAGTGGTTAAAATGGTTATGTATATTAATGTTGAGATTGAATTGTTTATGAATTTGTGATTGATCGAATTGTTCATGAATTTGTGATTGGTCGAATTGTTTATGAATTATTTGTGATTGTTGGAATTGTTTTAATTTGTCATGTTTAAATGTATATTCTTGGAATTGATATATAATTTGTTATATGTTAATTGTAGAATTGTTTATGATTATGTTTTGTAGGAGCTTGAAAATGCCTCGAACTAAAAACACGGCCTCCAAGGCTCCGAGCTCTTCCAGAGGTCAGAGTAAAGTAAAAAGCAAGCGACCTCGTCAACAGTCTCCCGAAGAGGAATACAACACGAGTATCTTTACTAGCAAGGTCGCGGAGGAACGCTACGACAAAATCTTGCCGCGTAACATTATCCATGAGAGAGGATTCAATGTAAGCAATACGTCGGATATAGGAAAGCAAATCCGCAACAGCATAGTTGGTCATGATTGGGGGAGGTATTGTGTTGTACCCGAGTTCGATTCGAACGTCAACTTCGTGTACGAATTCTACGCAAACTTGCCGGACTCCCAAGCTGATGTTGTGACGGTCCGTGGGAAACCGGTCGATATGAGTATCGAAGCTATCAACGATCTTCTTGGGACCCCAGATGTGCCTTTCGAGAACGAGGGCTATCGAGAATGGCTAAGAAGTTGCAGCCATGAGGAGATGTCGCGGGTGATGTGCATTCCGGGAGAGGATTGGGTCACTAAAAAAGGAAAAAGGGTACTCAAGCGTGACCAACTCACCAGGATCTCTAAAGCGTGGATTTACTTTGTTTGCGCTCGTCTCTATCCAATCAAGCACTTCACCACTCTCGACGAGGATCGTATCCAGGTGTTGTTCTGCATTGTTAAAGGCCTTTCCATTAACGTCGGTCGATTCATCTATAATTGGATGAAGAAACTCGACTATACTAATGAACGACACGGTTTGCCATATCCGGTGATCATTACCGGCCTTTGTACAAATGTGGGGGTACCACGCTCGAAAAGGGATACGATACACAGTTCAATGGGGCCTATTACGGATTCCATTATCGAACGGTACAAGATTAGGGAGGATCCACAAGCGGAGGAAGAGGAAGAAGCGGAGGAAGAGGGTGAAGAGGGGGAAGCGGAGCCCTTATTGCGCTTACCAGCGCCTCCGATAATCGACCCCGCCACCATCGACTACATTGCTCATTGCTCCAACTATCTCGTCGGCGGGTTCCAACACACGCAACAGTACATGCACCAACAAGCGGAGTATGGCGCCTCTCACATCAATCAGTTGAACGATCTCTACTCTCGGTGGGACATCAACCAAGAGAATCAGGTGTTATTTCCTCCATATCCTCAGTACTCCGACTATCCGTACGCACCACCACAGTGGCCACCGCATATGGCACCTCCTCAATATCCGGCGAACCCACCACCACCACCACCGAATGACGAGTAAATTTCAAGAACCAACAACACCAACTCTTCCATATAAATTTCAAATTCTTTTTAAATTTAAGTTTCAGTTTAAGACTCGCTTGGTTTGTTTATGTTTATGACTAGATTACTGTGTTTTATTTGTGTGTTTGAGACTATTCAGTCTTTGTTTGAGACTCGTTTGGTGTGTTTTATTTCATATGTGTTTGAAACTTGATGTTACATGTTTAAGACTAGTTTGGTTTGTTTTATTTATTGTAGAAATTTTAATTGAATGATCATTTTTAGTTGGAGAACAGGTTAAATATTGGAAAAAAGTGAATGAGTAGGTGGTAGAGTGCTTCTTCGCCACGGCTAGGTACCTTTCTCGCCGCGGCGTGACTATTCTCGCCGCGGCACAGTATATTACCCGCCGCGGCGATTGCTCTACGCCGCGGCTAAAATATTACTTCGCCGCGGCGAGATTTTGATTTTTTTATACCGAGAGTCTGTGTTTTTTAAGAACTTGTCTCGCCGCGGCGAGTTGATATTCCCGCCGCGGCGTACTGACCTCGCCGCGGCATGGAATGTACGTTGCCGCGGCGAGGTTTCTACAACGCTTTTTTAAGCGTTGTAGAAGGGTCCTCGCCGCGGCAGGATTTGTATTTCGCCGCGGCGAGAGTTTTATTTTTTTATACCGAGAGTCTGTGTTTTTTAAGAACTTGTCTCGCCGCGGCGAGTTGATATTCCCGCCGCGGCGTACTGACCTCGCCGCGGCATGGAATGTACGTTGCCGCGGCGAGGTTTCTACAACGCTTTTTTAAGCGTTGTAGAAGGGTCCTCGCCGCGGCAGGATTTGTCTGTCACCGCGGCGAGAGTTTGATTTTTTTATACCGAGAGTCTGTGTTTTTTAAGAACTTGTCTCGCCGCGGCGAGTTGATATTCCCGCCGCGGCGTACTGACCTAGCCGCGGCATGGAATGTACGTTGCCGCGGCGAGGTTTCTACAACGCTTTTTTAAGCGTTGTAGAAGGGTCCTCGCCGCGGCAGGATTTGTATTTCGCCGCGGCGAGAGTTTTACTTTTTTATACCGAGAGTCTGTGTTTTTTAAGAACTTGTCTCGCCGCGGCGAGTTGATATTCCCGCCGCGGCGTACTGACCTCGCCGCGGCATGGAATGTACGTTGCCGCGGCGAGGTTTCTACAACGCTTTTTTAAGCGTTGTAGAAGGGTCCTCGCCGCGGCAGGATTTGTCTGTCACCGCGGCGAGAGTTTGATTTTTTTATACCGAGAGTCTGTGTTTTTTAAGAACTTGTCTCGCCGCGGCGAGTTGATATTCCCGCCGCGGCGTACTGACCTCGCCGCGGCATGGAATGTACGTTGCCGCGGCGAGGTTTCTACAACGCTTTTTTAAGCGTTGTAGAAGGGTCCTCGCCGCGGCAGGATTTGTATTTCGCCGCGGCGAGAGTTTTATTTTTTTATACCGAGAGTCTGTGTTTTTTAAGAACTTGTCTCGCCGCGGCGAGTTGATATTCCCGCCGCGGCGTACTGACCTCGCCGCGGCATGGAATGTACGTTGCCGCGGCGAGGTTTCTACAACGCTTTTTTAAGCGTTGTAGAAGGGTCCTCGCCGCGGCAGGATTTGTCTGTCACCGCGGCGAGAGTTTGATTTTTTTATACCGAGAGTCTGTGTTTTTTAAGAACTTGTCTCGCCGCGGCGAGTTGATATTCCCGCCGCGGCGTACTGACCTCGCCGCGGCGTGGAATGTACGTTGCCGCGGCGAGATTTCTACAACGCTTTTTTAAGCGTTGTAGAAGGGTCCTCGCCGCGGCAGGATTTGTATTTCGCCGCGGCGAGAGTTTTATTTTTTTATACCGAGAGTCTGTGTTTTTTAAGAACTTGTCTCGCCGCGGCGAGTTGATATTCCCACCGCGGCGTACTGACCTCGCCGCGGCATGGAATGTACGTTGCCGCGGCGAGGTTTCTACAACGCTTTTTTAAGCGTTGTAGAAGGGTCCTCGCCGCGGCAGGATTTGTCTGTCACCGCGGCGAGAGTTTGATTTTTTTATACCGAGAGTCTGTGTTTTTTAAGAACTTGTCTCGCCGCGGCGAGTTGATATTCCCGCCGCGGCGTACTGACCTCGCCGCGGCATGGAATGTACGTTGCCGCGGCGAGGTTTCTACAACGCTTTTTTAAGCGTTGTAGAAGGGTCCTCGCCGCGGCAGGATTTGTCTGTCGCCGCGACGTGATAATCCTGCCACGGCGAGAGTTGGAGAAATGTAATTTTAATGTAAATGACATTGTATAGAGAAATTTTGAATGAAAAATAACGTTGTCCACAGGAGAATAACATAAAATCCAAAATGAAAATACATTATCTAAATGTTTAATATCAAACAAAAATAGGATCTATATCCTTACGAAGTAGATGTGACACATCGTCATCATTAAAATCATCCACCTCTTGATCAATTGGCGGTAATCCTGATGTGAACGGAGGAATGCTAGACATGTCTTCGTCTTCTTCTTCGTTACCGTTTCTCGCTTTCATATGAACCACTAACGATGATTCAGGATTTGCTGGATCCGAAACATAAAACACTTGACTTGCTTGCGAAGCCAAAATAAATGAATCATTCTCGTAGCCAATCCGTCTAAAGTCGACAATTGTAACTCCTTCATTATCAACTTTAACGTGATTATTGTCTGCCCATTTGCACTTGAATAATGCGACTCGCAACCCGCAATAATCAAGTTCCCAAATATCTTCAATGTATCCGTAATACTTCATAAAAGCATGTTTTGGATTCTTATCTTTTGCCGACGAAACATGTAAAGCTTCAGAAAATAATGTAACACCACTATTTTGTACGAGATGCTTGTTGTCTCGTTCCCTTGTGTAAAATGTAAAACCATTAACAGACCAAGCAGTGTACCTTGTAACCATTGAGGACGGCCCGCCAGATAGTTTAATCAACGTAGATGAATGTCCTGCCTCTATAAATATGCGTTTTCCAAGCCAGTTTTGAAACAAACGGTTGTGCTCTTCTTGCAACCATTTTTCATTTCTACCCTTCTTTGGATTATTCACTCTCAACTCATTCAAATGAATATCCACAAATGTCTTGACCTCGGAAACGTTGTGTAGCACATGGAGACTTGCTTGCTCCCATTCTTTTCGGTTGACGATCGAATAAGTACCTATAATGAAACAAATACTTAAAAATAATGTTCATATATAATTTAAATAAACAAATAAAGTGTTAAAAAAATACCTTTAGATAGAGCTTTTGAATCAAAATTGGTATTCTTGGGTAACCCAATTTCGTCTGTATTAGCTAAATACTCAGAACAAAACTCAACCGACTCTTCTGCTATGTAATTTTCAACTATGCTTCCTTCCGGCCTATTGTAGTTCTTCACGTAGCTTTTCAACACTTTCATATAACGTTCGATTGGATACATCCACCGTAAAAACACGAGCCCTCCTAATTTCACTTCACGTACCAAGTGGACGGTTAAGTGGATCATTATGTCGAAAAACGAAGGTGGAAAGATCTTTTCGAGCAAGCACAGAGTTTTCACCAATTCTGACTGCATTAAATCCAATCGAGTTGGATCGATGACCTTCGAGCAAATCGAGTTAAAGAATACACATATCTTTGATATTGCAAACCTCACATCTTTTGGCACAATTCCTTGCAAAGCAAGAGGCAACATTTGTTGTAGCAGCACATGACAGTCGTGCGTCTTCATTCCAGTAAGTCTCAAATCTTTCAAAGACACGAACCTCTTATAGTTTGACGAATGACCTTCGGGGACTTTAATAGAAGCAAACCAGTTACACAATTTCTTTTTCTCCTTTCGATCTAGAGTGTACTTTGCCGGTGGTAATTTTGTTTTTTTCCCACCCCCCTCCTCGGGATGCAAAATGCTTCTTATATTCATCTCTTTGAGATCCAATCGAGATTGTATTCCGTCTTTCGATTTATTTGGATCATCAAGAAGTGTACCAATAAGCGATTCGCAAACATTTTTCTCGATGTGCATAACATCCAGACAATGCCGGACGTAGTGTGTCTTCCAATAAGGAAGGTCGTAGAAAATCAATTTCTTCTTCCAAGGATTCTCTTTGAACGATTCTTTAGTACTAGCACTCCGCTTTCTTTTCCCAAGCACTTCATTGACGTTTTTAACCATCTCATAGACATCTTCACCAGACAAAATTCTAGGAGGGGGTCGTTCTTCTGAATTTCCATCAAACGCTTGTTTCAATCTTCTATACGAGTGATCTCTTGGTAAGAATCTTCTATGACCCAGAAAAACAGTTTTCTTACCATGCTTCAAACGGATGGAAGATGTGTCTTTCATGCAAATCGGACAACCAATCGAGCATTTCACAGAGTATCCTGACAAGTTTCCATAGGCCGGAAAATCGTTAATAGTCCACATTAACATTGCCCTTAAGTTGAACGAATCTCCACGGTAAGCGTCTTTAACTTCCATCCCTTTCTCCCATAACATCTTCAAATCATCGACCAACGGTGCCAAATAGACATCAATATCATTTCCTGGTTGATTCGGTCCTGAAATCAAAAGCGTTAACATCAAGAACTTTCTCTTCATACATAGCTTTGGAGGGAGATTGTAGTTCACAAGTATAACCGGCCAAACACTGTATTTACTGCTCATCATGCTGAACGGGTTCATTCCATCAGAAGCTAGACCAAGGCGCAAATTTCGAGTATCAACACTGAAATCCTTATACTCTAAATCGAATGATTTCCACTGTGCAGCATCAGCAGGATGTCTCAACATACCATCATCGATACGCTTTTCGGAGTGCCAAACCATGTTCTTCGCGTGTTTGACACTATTAAACATTCGACGAAAGCGCGGCATGGGAGGAATGTACCATAACGACTGAAATATATTTAACAAAAATCAGTAATAAATAATGAATATGAGCTACATGTATTTCCTAATCAAGTGATGAAAATGTACGTACCTTAACTGGAACTCCTTTAACCCCGTTACATGGAATTTTACCCTTCTTCCACCGTGACTCTTTGCACGTCGGACATTCATCTAGATCTTCATACCCGTTTCTATATAAAACACAATCATTTGGGCACGCATGGAATTTCTCGTACTTCATGCCTAATGTACCCAAAGTCTTCTTTGCTTCATACATACTTAAAGGTACTTTATTGTCTTTCGGAAATGCTTCTTTCAGTGTTTCCAACAATAGAGTAAAACTAGTGTTAGTCCAGACATATAGTCTCGCCGAGAGCACCATCTTCCAGACATATAGTCTCGCCGCGGCATCATACATTTTCGCCGCGGTGAGGGTATTCCTCGCCGCGGCGGGAATTCTCTTTCGCCGCGGCGAGGCTTCTACAACGCTTCTTTAAGCGTTGTAGAAAGGTTTCGCCGCGGCGGAAATTGTATACTGCCGCGGCGAGGACATCTAGGGTTACCTCGCCGCGGCGATGGCACATTTTCGCCGCGGCGAGACATTTCTGGGTAACTCTCGCCGCAGCGAGAATTTGGTGTCGCCGCGGCGAGGCTCCTACAACGCTTATTATAAGCGTTGTAGAATCATCTCGCCGCGGAAAAAAATACACTTCGCCGCGGCGAGCTCCTACACCGCTTAGAATAAGCGTTGTAGGAGCGTCTTAAAATCTGAAAATTTCAAATTTTTTTAACTACCCTCGCCCATTTCATATCTATACTTAGCGTTTTTTTTTTCAATTTTCCCTCATTTCTCATTCCTTTCATTTCTTCTCATCTCTCTCTCCACTACTCCTCTCTTTCGTCCCTCTCTCTCTCTCCGCCACTCTCTTGCCGCCCCGCCCCTCTCTCCCCACCACTCTCTCTCTCTCGGCCTCTCTCTCTCTCTCCGTCCCTCACCTAGCTGAGCCCCTGTGCCCTCGCCCCGCGCGCTCTCTCCCTCTCTCCGACCCTCACCTCACTCATCTCTCTCGGCGCCCCCGCCCCCTCCTTCACCTCGCCGTGCGTCCACGCCGCCCTCCGGCCCTCACCTCGCTCACGCCCACCCTCGCCGCGCTCGCGCCCACCCTCGCCGCGCTCGCGCCCACCCTCGCCGCGCGCCCTCCCCTCGCCGCCTTCGGCCATTACCTCTCCGGCCCTCATCTCACCACCTTCTCTTCGCCGCCCTTGTGCTCGTCCAACTCCGGGTAATGTTTTTGAACATTTTTACATGGACTTATTTAGTGTGAATTCAATATTGATTTGAAATTAGGAGATATTGTATTGGATTTGAGTTTATTGAATTGAAGTTTGATATTGATTTGATTTGGGAAATATATTTGATATTAGATTGAATTGGGATTGAAATTGTGTTTTTGTTTAGAATCGGATTGGATTTGAGTTTATATTGTGATTGGAGTTGAGTTTATATTGGATTTTTGTTACATTTGAGTTGAAATTTTGATTACATTTTAGTTGAAAATTGAAATTATGTTTTGAATTTTGTTTATTAGATTCAATGTCGTCCACTACTACTACTTCTAGCGGTAGTGGTAAAAGAAAAATTAGAAGACAACTAGCGCTTAACTCCGATGAACAAGGAAAACGAAGAAACACTCTTATGGGTCGGGTTAATAAGGCTAAAACACTTGGTAAAAAAATCCCGGTACAATTTGATGATAAAGGGCAACCAATCGGTAAAGAGGGTGATGAGTTGTCGAGTTACTTTGGCGTGTTAGCAAGAGAACACGTTCCACTTTTGATGCGTGATTGGAGATGTAAAGACAACGCCCAAATTAAAGAACGGATTTGGAACGAAATGCAAGAAGGATTTACGATTCCTATCGAACAAAAACACAATTGGCTTATGAGAGTCGGAGAAGCCGCAAGGTTATTTCGTCATGAGATATACAACGATCTACTCAAAGACATAATCAACGAACCAATCGTCTTAAAGAGACCGGCTTGTATTTTGAAATACTATACAAGTATCACCGAAGAAGATTGGATAGCATTTGTTGAGTATAGACGAACCGAAATGTTCAAACAAACATCGGAACATGGGAAATCAAATATCGGAAAAAGTGTGTACAAATCTCGAACGGGCCGAAATGGATATCGAAAGCTTGATCAAGAAAAGGTTAGATTCATTTTTTTCTTTTAGTTATTTCAAATGTTGCAATTATTTTTTAATTTATTATATAATTACTTCTTACTAGCATGACGAAACGGGGGAATGGCCTACGAAAGAGAAACTTTGGATTGACTCGCGAATGAAAGACGTAGATAACTACAAGGATGAGAAAGACAAATTGATGGGAGAAAAAATCGTAAGTTCTTTACCTTTGTTATAACAATTAACCTTGTAATTTCATTTTCAAATAATTTTATGTGTAGAAAAAGTTATCACAACAAGCATCGCAAGGGACATGGTTGCCGGAATCGGGAAAGAGTGTTTTGCAAGAAGCTTTGGGAACGTCCCGAGTTTGCGGTCAATCCAAACACACGTCGCGTTTTAAGTACTTTGTTCCTCCAACGCCCAACGAAGAAGTAATGAAGATGCGTCGGGAAATGAGCGAGTTAAAGTCTTTGGTGATGAAGGCATTCGGTGGAAATGGTAGCATTAATGTCGAGTCGCCTAGTGTCGAGCAAGTGGAAGAGAATCTCAACGCGAAGGTTGTTGATGATAAAGAGATGGCAAATGTTGAAGAACACGTCAATGAAGCGGTCTCTTTAGGTATGTTTCATTTTTTTTTAATCTATTTATTAAAGATAAATGTTTTGGTATTAAGTTATTGATAAAATTCTTGATTCGCTTAGAACACGACGATGTTGATGATCGTCCGAAGATCGATCCTATCATTGTTGATGATCGTCCGAAGATCGATCCTATTGTTGTGGAAAAACCCAATAGTGTTCGTGCTAGTTGCTCTTTGAATCCAACCACGCCGGTGACACCGAGTTCGGATGAAAGCGTCGAGTGTCTTCTTTTCATTGATGACACCGAGTTCGGAGGCACAATTCATGTTGCAAATGGGCGAGCGTACATGAATGGAGGCGTAGTTCATTTCTCACCTTTGGAGGAAGGAAATTTACGCGTGGCCGTTTTGGGGGTTTTGATTAAAAAAGCAAAATTGCCAATTCCCACCGAAGAAGCTCAAACCGTTGAAGATGCTATAGGCGGGTTTGTCTCGTGGCCGAAGAGACTCATGGAAATGGACTCGGGAATAGAGAGTCGCGGTCCGGTTGTCAAACAACTCTCAAAGCTCGGTTTTGAGAGTGAAGCTAGCATCGATGATGCTAAGAAGATTCCGTACAAGGTGATTAATCCCAAGTATCTATTGCTCGCTCAACATGCCAACAAAGTAATGTTACCGGAAGGAGATGTGATTATGGTCAACGTTAGTCCAAGTCTCGCGGCTATCCCGATTCCGGTGTCATTTGAAGACATTTCCGATTTTTTGCAATACTTGGAAATTGGCGCGGGGAGCGGAGCATAACGGTTTATATGGAGTAAGAGTTTTCTTTATATGCGTTTTTTAATATCAATATTCAATATTTAGTGTTTTGATCAACTAAATATTTGTTTGTCATAGCTATCTACGCTCGAGGCTAGAAAAGGCGAAGAAGACTCGAAATTATTGTTTTATAAATCCGAGCTTAAGTTCGTATATCGAAAATGACGACGAGGAGGCTTATTTGTCAAAACGAGTCAAGGACGTTGGAGACGTGGTATGAGATTGCAAATTTGGTGAATTAGTTTTGATGCCGTATAACAAAGGTGCGCATTGGATGCTCGTTGTCCTCGACCTTTGGAGAAATAGCACTATGTTCTTTGACCCGTTGAGAAATAAAATCCCAATCGATTTAAATCGATTGATAAAAAGGTAATATTATGATTTCTTAAATAATTTTCATTATAAATCGTTCTAGATGTTTTTTCTCTTATAATCTCCGTGTTATATAGGGTTCTTGTTGATTTCAAGCTCGAGCATCAAAACGCCCATAGTAACGGGCAATCAACGTACATCAAGGCTTGGGATGCTCCGAGACAAACGGGAAACACGGAATGCGGGTATTTTGTCATTTCTTATATGCGTGATATAGTCGTAGGAGGTGTAGGAAAATTAGAAAATAAGAAATCCTATACAAAAGAGGATTTAGAGAGAGTTAGGGAAAAATGGGTAAGTTATGTACAAACATTTATTAACTGTGATGATTAGCTAGTTTTTTTTATTGAATTATGGATTGGTTGTAGATGTATATATTATTTTGAATGTTTTGAAGATGAGGATATTTGAAGATGAATGTATATATTAGATATTTTTTGTATTGAAGATTATTTTCAGGTGCTAGTACCGTGTAAAAACAGATTTTGGATTGAAAATAAATGATTCTCGCCGCGGCGAACTATACTTCTTGCCGCGGCAAGTAATTCGAGCCGCGGCGGGAAATATTATTCGCCGCGGCGAGACAAGATACCGAGAGCAGGCAAATTAGAAATCTTAGTCTCGCCGCGGCGAGATTTTTTCTTCGCCGCGGCGAGTTTTTAAAAAAAAATTCATCGCCTTCCTACAACGCATAATAATCCGTTGTAGAATAATCTCGCCGCGGCTAAGATTTGACGTCGCCGCGGCAAAGTGTATGATTCGCCGCGTCGAGTTGATTCTACAACGCTTCAATATCCGTTGTAGAATGTTCTCGCCGCGGCTCGGAACGTACCTCGCCGCGGCAAATAACTCGCCACGGCGACGTATATTTCTCGCCGCGGCGACGTGCTTCTACAACGGATTGAAGATCCGTTGTAGAATATGTCGCCGCGGCGAAAAATATACTTCGCCGCGGCGAGATGTTTGAAAATATTTAAAAATTACACAATGGATTCAAACCGTTGTAGAAGCTTCTACAACGCTTAAGAATCCGTTGTAGAAGCTTAGTTTCTACAACGGATAATTAAGCGTTGTAGAAAGCTGTTGGATTCTACAACGGATTTTTAAGCGTTGTAGAAGCTTCTACAACGCAGGATTCTACAACGCTTAAGAAGCGTTGTAGAATCATTCTACAACTGTTTTTAAGCGTTGTAGAATCCTATTTTTGTAGTAGTGAATTATATGATATTAACTTAAAAAATTACTAACTAAATTAATTTCAATTACATAAAACATTTTACCAAGTTTACTAATTATATCAAATTAATTTCAATTACATAATTAACAACTTTTATAATTGTATCAAATTAATTTCAATTACATAATTAACAATTTTACCAATTTTACTAATTATATCAAATTAATTTCAATTACATAATTAACAATTTTTATAATTATATCAAATTAATTTCGATTTCATAATTAACAATTTTATCAAACTAACTACATTATTAATACATATATACATATAAAAAACTATTTAATTACCTAACTAATTAACAATTAGACTAATTATACTAATTACAATTAATCTAAAGTAATTAAAAACACAATTAAAAGGACTACGAGAGGCTAACCTGTAGAGCACGGCGAGGCTGCGAGACGCACGACGGTATTGCGACGGGGAGTTGAAGCGCGCGGGTCTCGAGCAGCTTGGCGGGACAGCGGCGGTGCTGCGACAACGGAGTCACGTAGTCACACAGGGACAGCGGCTCGTGGTCGTGGTCGATCGGACAGCAGCTCGATCAAGACAGCGACACTGAAAAAAAAACAATAAATTATACACGGGAACACACATAAACACACACCACACACATACACGGGAACACACATAAACACACACCACACACATAAACACACACACACACATACCTGAGAGACTGAGACTTCTTGGCTGAGAGACTCACGGCCGGACTTCCTGGTGATGAGGCTTCGACGGGTCGCGCGAGGAAGTGCGAGGCCGGTTCTGCAATAGAGCACACGGGAACACACATAAACACACACCACACACATAAACACACACCATAAACATACACCACACGGGAACACACATAAACACACACACACACATACCTGAGAGACTGAGACTTCTTGGCTGAGAGACTCACGGCCGGACTTCTTGGTGCAGAGGCTTCGACGGGTCGCGCGAGGAAGAGCGAGGCCGGTTCAGATCGAGTCTGGCGCGAGGAAGGAGCCTGCAGGCTGGTCGTCGGAGGACTGGTCCGAGGCTGAGAAGTGGTGGCGGTCGGAGGCTGAGAGAGAGAGCATAGTGGTGGCGGTCGGAGGCTGAGAGAGAGTGGTAGTGGTGGCGGTCGGAGTGGTGGCGGCGACGGGGGTGGGAGAAACTGCAGGAGAGAAATCGGAGAGAGAGTTTTTTTTTTGGTGTTTGGCTCGGATAAATTGAAAACCCGAGCGGCTGCTTAATTTATACAGACTTTTGAATTTGGGTGCGACTTTGTCGCACCCAATGACACCTTTGGGTGCGACAAAATCGCACTCAATGACCTGCGTCAGTGAATTCAGGTGCGAGAATGTCGCACCCAATGACATTTGTAAAAAAAAAGGGGGAAGTTTGGCCGCCGAAAAATTTAGGCCATTTAGGTGCGACTTAGTCGCACCTATTACTTTGGAGAAAGTATTGGGTGCGACTTAGTCGCACCCAAAAGTATTAACATACTTTTGGGTGCGATAAGTCGCACCCAAATTCAAAAAAATTCGCGAAAATTTTCCAGCGCTTAATTGATTTTTGGGTCCGACTATTCGCACCTGAAAGTCTTTTTGGTGCGACTTTTAGGTGCGAAAGGTCGCACCCAAAAGTCATCCGCACTGGAAAACTGTATTTGTAGTAGTGAAAGAACTTGATATCCGTTGCTCGTCATTATGAGCAAGATTATTGTTTAAAGTTTATTAAGAATGTAATTAGAACTTCTCTTTCCAATACTTCTTTCGTCACTGATGCATGTATGAAGAATGTGTTATCAATGGTGCCCATAAGAAGAGTAGTAGTATCTATTTATGTACATTTGATGTAATATAGTCACACGAAGACTCTTGCTTGTATTTGCTTATTTATTAATAAAAGTTGAAACGTTTATTCATTCTTCCTTTTCTGTTTGAAGCTTTATGATAAAGTTTAAAGTTATTTATGAGCAAGATTATTGCTTAAAGTATATTAAGAATGGAATTAAAACTTCTCTTTCCAATAATTCTTTCGTCACTGATGCATGTATGAAGAATGTGTTGTCAACGGTGCCCACAAGAAGAGTAGTAGTGTCTATTTATGTACATTTGATGTAATATAGTCTCACGAAGACTCTTGCTTCTAATTGCTCATTTATTAATAAAAGTTGAAACATTCATTCATTACTTCACCAATAGATTTATTAATAAAAGTTGAAACGTTCATTCATTCTTCCTTGTCTGTTTGAAGCTTTCTGAACAATACCAATTGGTGAAGTACTAAGTTATGAAAATGTCATGAGTAACTTTGCGAAGATCTCATAGATATGGAATTTATGTACAAGATTGCTTAAATGCAATGTATATCACCTCATGCTTTGTTCCTTGGAATGTGAATAAATGAACTGGCCAGTGTCTAAATTGAGTCATGACTCTTTTGGATGAATCAATGTGGCTTGTTAGCTCGTCGTCAATACATTGTTTCTAACTTATTCACAAGAGACAAAGGAGTTGAGGAAATAAAAGCTAGAAGGGTAAAATGGTAATTTTGTAATTCCCGACAAGCTGATGATATTCATGAACGGTAAACATAGATAATATTCAGTGGATCCACTGTTGCGAAAACTCTCGCACACGCAAGTGCACATGGTCGCAATAGTAATAAATCGTAAGAACGAGTCGATCCCTCGAGGATTAGCTAAATAAGGAATCTGATAATCACAAGCTAATATAGAACTAAATTTAGTTTTTGGAATCGTTGTCACAAAAATTCATTAACACGTTACAAAATTAAACAAATAGATGCACAAAATTTCTAATGGATAAAGGGAAGGACTATGGTTCACAGGTTTATAAAACAACTTGGATTCGCTGAACTAAGAAAGGAAAAAAGCTATTGGGATTCACACTTTTTATTACTCATACTCACTTTAATAGAATCGATAAATCTCTCTCAAGCATCTAACAACCTAAACCGATATAAAAATTACATATCTAGATCTCAACTCCTAACAAGCACGGCTAGCATTAAAAACAAGAGTATTTACACAAGTCTAAAACAACCTAGCTATATCTAGCCTAGGAATGTATTTTAGTAACCCCAAAACAAAAGCACAACAACCTAACATTTCTCAAGCATTAGAGTTGAACATAAATCAAGCATGAGTTCATGACATTCATACAAGCATTAAGCAAAGTTTTGGATTAAGTAAAATTTATGAGAATTCAACAACTTAGCAATTCCAATATCATGAATCCTACATCGTAAAGAACCCGCTACACCATAGCCCTACATGAGACTAGTTCATATTGATGACTATGACAATAAAAATACTCAAAGATGAACACAAGAACAAAAAATCAAAAGACAACATAAACATATTGAAAACTTGAATTAAAAAAAAAAGAGTTAGAGAATACAACACTTGGTTTAGATTCTAGCAGTGGTAGAACTCTGCAACTCTCTCCTTCTCTCCAAATTTGAGCCACACAGTATGAACAAAGTCTGGAAAATTTAGGAAAAATAAAGAAAAAGCTAAGAAAATGAAAAGATGTGCTGTCGGCCATTTTCGGAAAACCCAGAACGCCGAGAAGACACACCACTCAAAGGGCCGATGGTCAGGCCAGAGGTCCCGAAGAATGGAAAGCCTTCCGTCACGAGTCGCTGGCAAGCCCTCATGTCTAAACTTTCAGCTCCTCAAGTCCAGTCGTTCTCCTCGAGTCGAGTCTCGCTCCTTGAGTTGAGTCGTTCTCCTCGAGTCGAGTCTCGCTCCTCGAGTCGACTCTTTCTCGTCAAGTCGAGCGTCACACCTCGAGTCAAGTCGTTCTCCTCGAGTCGAGCCTCGCTTCTCGAGTCGAGTCCTTCTCCTTGAGTTGAGTCTCATTCCTCGAGTCGAGTCGTTCTCCTCGAGTAGAGACTTTCACGATATCCGGAGCTCCGAAGGCCCAACGGG
The DNA here is from genome assembly GCF_054948205.1 of Urtica dioica subsp. dioica. Classification (NCBI taxonomy): domain Eukaryota; kingdom Viridiplantae; phylum Streptophyta; class Magnoliopsida; order Rosales; family Urticaceae; genus Urtica; species Urtica dioica. The sequence goes on from NC_142763.1 coordinate 49,551,697, forward strand.
CCAAATAAAATGAATGTCATTAAGGCCCACCGGAGGCCTGCCAGGCGCGCGCCGCGCAAAGAATGTGCGCGCCCTGGGCGTGCACCGCACGCTGGACGCGCGCCGCACAGTGCGCGCCGTGCCTAGCAGATCGCGTGCCGCGCGCTACGCGGGACAGTCCCACATGGGCGACAAACACACCTCCTAAGGCACTCTTGAGACTTCTCTCTGCTTCTCTATATGCCATCCTTGGTCTGAAGTGGATTCTCCTCGATTTCTCGTTCTCAGAGATTCAGAAGCGCTCCCGGGGACTCCCGAGCGCCGCCTCTCTCGATCGAATGACTAATCTTGAGCCCACGAGTATTCCTATGGTTTTTGACTAAAAATCGCTTACGTGTCTAGCACACTAGACGCGTCCACTATTTCTGATAAGAAATTGCCTACGCGTACTGCATTTCTGACTGGAAATCGCCTACGTGTCCGAAATCTACGCCACGACAAGGAACTCTTGACTTTGAGTCTCCCGCGCCTCCAAAAGAGAGAAAACACACATTCTCCCTCGGGTCACTCGATCCCAGAGTTCTGAGATGACGCCGAGGACTCCTCCATGCTCCGTCTCCTCTGTCGAGCTCACCCCCCAGGCTCCGCGCCTCACTCAGCGTTACATACGCCCTGAACTACGTTTTGACCTGATCCCACACACGGTCACTCCCCCTCCTAACCCCTTCTCTCCTCTGAGAAGTGGGTTTATCGGAAAATACCTAGCTCGAGACTTTCGAGTTCACACTTTTGGCCCGGGTGCGATCACTTGGTCCGGCCTTGGATCGAACCGGCCAAGGTATACAATCGTTATTCATTTTTGTGCGACAACATTTTGGCGCTAGAAGGAAGGCACTTCCCAACCTGTTCAGCCCGAAATCCCTTCTATCCATCTTCTTCTTTTCTCTTGAAAACTCGACTTTCTCGGACTCGGGAAAAGATGAGTAATCAGCCGCCCGTACGTTCTGAGGGCGTTAACAACCCCGATAACGTCACTGGGACAAAAAAATATTTCTTGCGCTCCCAAGCGTATGGTGACGAAAAGTCGCTCCACGAAGAAAGCTCGACCCGCTCACCATCTCCATCTCCAGATAGTAGGGACGACCGCATCATGGAGTTGGAGGAGAATATCCGCCAACTAAAGGCGAAGAACGTGAGGTACCACAGCCGACTGGCTGCGAAGAAACCGGCGCATAACGTGGTGATCCCCGATGGAGATCCCGAGAACCTCAATGAGGAAAGTCGCGACCGCGACCCAGATTACGAGGGTGCTGATGATTCGGAGGATATCGAGACTTCTCTCATAAAGGACGGGGAACTCCCCTCTGTGAATGAGGCCGGTCGTTCGAATCCTTCGCCCAAGACGGGGAATGCACCTGCGGCCTCCCAAGCAGGGAGCTCCCGACGTTCGGCCCATGACCTACTTGGTCAAAGGGAGAATGTTGCGAAAAGTCAGGGCACGCGAAGAGCGCACCGTCTTAGACAAAGCCTACGCCTCCGTGCAGCAAGTCCGGATCTTAGGGATCATCTTACTGCCCAACGCAACAAGCGTGGCGATGACCTAAGAGAGAGACTAAACTCTCGGCCAAACATCCCCGTAGCAGCCCCAACTAACGGGAACCGCCGCACGGGTCAAGGGTCTAATGAGAGGCGGCAGGTAACTCCTCCTGAACAGGGAGTTACTCCGACTACCGGTCTCGATGTGATCACTATGATCCATAATCTTCGAAATGAAGTACGAGATCACCGAGAATACGGAATAGGCGGAAGTGCCTATGGGGTCGTCGAGGAGAATTCATCACCTGTCATGGCTCAGATATTGGCCAAGGTATGCACGGGAAATTTCAAACTCCCGAACCTTGCTCCATATAATTGGAAAACGGATCCAGCTTACCATATCCAGCATTATGAAACCTGGGTGATGATGCAGGGTGTCACTCCCGACGCCGTGTGCCAAGCTTTTAGTCGTACCCTCGACGGACCCGGCTTCGAGTGGTTCAAGAACTTAAGCCCGGGAAGCATCCGATCGTTCAAAGACCTGAAGGACAGGTTCCTACCACGATTCACTACATCTATGGTCCAAAAGAAGACAAGGATGTACCTGTGGTCAATCCGGCAAGAGAGTGGCGAGACTCTTAGACGATACCTCACCCGATTCACTGAAGAATCGAATAAGGTCGACCGCTTTGACGACAAAGACGCAATCACTGCCATCATTGAAGACTTGCGCATAAGTGACTTCCTTAAGTCCATCGTCGGCCGTGTCCCTGCTACCATGGCCGAGTTAATGACTCGAGCCAAGACCTTCATAGGAGTCGAAGATTACCTCGATGGCTGCAAGGGTAGTAACCAAAGCTCTCACCACCGAGATGAACCTAGCAATGAGCAAGGCAACTCTCGTAAAAGGCGAAACAGAGGAGGTCAGACTTCTAATAGCCAACCTCCGATGCCCCAAAAGCCACGACTTGTGGAAGACTTTAAAGGGTGCTCATCATTCACACCGCTGAACACGCCGCCAGAGCGGATCCTGGCTTTGGCACGTGAAAAGTTCACTCCCCCGGCTCCAATGAGCAAAGATCCCGTGATTCGCGATAGATCTAAATATTGCGAGTTCCATCAGGAATACGGTCACTTGACCTCCGAATGCTACAGTCTTAAAAGGCAGATCAAGGCATTGATCCAACGGGGTGGGCTGAAAGAGTTTGTGTTGCGCATGATCAGCGCTACGGGCCCCACCACAAACAGACCACAGTCTGGCAAGGGAGGAGGAATAGTCGCTTCTGCCGACCGAACCACGGCTACTGCCGATGCCAATCCGCAACTCCACGTTGTGGCCACCATATTGGGAGGTCCGTAAGATGGAGATTCGGCCCGACAGCGGAAGAAATTCCTTAGGGCCGTGGCTCAGGAAGACGCTGCTATGCACGTCATCTTTACGTACGAAGAGCCTCTGTCCGTACCTCACGAGACGATGTATTTCACCAACGAAGAGGCCAAGCGAGTTATGCATCCGCACAATGACGCGATTGTGCTCCAAACCCAAGTGGCTAATAACTTGGTGAAAAGAGTTCTCATCGACAACGGTAGTGCTGCCGAAATAATTTTCAAGTCCACCTTAGAGCGCATGAATCTCGGGGGGCTACGCCCAACTCCTACCCAAACGCCTCTATTCGGGTTCACTGGGGAGAGAGTCATGACCAAAGGCATCATCGATCTACCGGTCACCTTCGGAACTCTCGAAAACATTGAAGTCGTTCACATGGTCCCATTCCTAGTGGTTGATCAGAAGTCGCCGTATAATGTCATCATTGGGCGACCCACGCTGAACCGACTAAGGGCTATTACTTCTACATACCACCTACTAGTGAAGTTCCCTACCGAGAATGGAATCGACATCATGGCTAGAGATCGATCCCAAGCCAGGGTATGCTACGTCCAAGGAATCGATGGAAAAACCGCTAGAAAGATGGTTAACACGATATCCCAACTTAGAGATAGTGTCGAGTCGACCAAGGTCATCCGCGAAGTCCACGAAGACATCTGCATGACACCCAAGTGCAAGGTGCTGGCGTCCTCATCCCAAACAGGGAGGGACCCCACAAAGTCTGCCATGTCATACATGACGGGACTTGCTACATCGAATACACGAATGAGATACCGATCTGTCGCCTATGGAATGCGGAACACTTGAGACAATACTACCAGTAGCCAGCGCTTCCCCCCAATTTTATTTATTTGCTTTCCAACATTCAATAAGGCCTACGAGCCAATGTTTTAGGATTTCAAATTTTTGCAATATTAATAAAGTTCGAGGTTTTTCTTTAAAAATCCACTTTATAAAAGTTTTTCGGTCATCAAGATAACGCTTGTAAACCCAAAACCCGGGGGGCTAGTGACATAGGCAACGGTAAGTACGCTTGAAATCCATAAGAAATTACGCCCCACCAAAACAAAACACCCGAACATAAACGGGAACAAGCTTGTACTAAAGACGCCTCCGCGGCGCGCCGTAAGACATCCATGAGATGCAGGCTTAAGACGCCTCTGTGACGCACCGTACGACATCCATGAGATGCAGGCTAAAGACGCCTCTGCGGTGCACCGTAAGACATCCATGAGATGCAGGCTTAAGACACCTCCACGGCGCGCCGTAAGACATCCATGAGATGCTGGCTTAAAATGCCTCTGCGGTGCGTCGTAAGACATCCATGAGATGGAGGCTAAAGACGCCTCTGCGGCGCGCCGTAAGACATCCATGAGATGCAGGCTTAAGACGCATTCGTGGTGCGCCATAAGACATCCATGAGATGCAGGCTAAAGACGCCTCCGCGGTGCGTCATCAGACATCCATGAGATGCAGGCAAAAGACGCCTCCACGGCGCACCGTAAGACATCCATGAGATGCAGGCTTAAGACGCTTCCGCGGCGCACCATAAGACATCCTTGAGACGCAGGCTTAAGACGCCTCCGCGGCGCGCCATTAGACACCCATGAGATGCAGGCATAAGACGCCTACATGGCGCACCTAAGACGCATACATGGCGTACTTAAGACGCCTACATGGCGTACATAAGAAGCCTACATGGCACACGTAAGATGCCTACATGGCGCAACTAAGTCGTCCCACGTGAGGCACCTAAGACGCCTACATGGCGCACTTAAGACTCCTATATGGCGCACGTAAGACGACTACATGGCGCACCCAAGTCGTCCCTTGCGATGCACCTAAGACTATTGTCAATGGTGCCCACAAGAAGAGTTGTAATCCCTATATTGTACATTTGATGTAATAAAGTCTCATGAAGACTCTTGCTTGTAATTGCTTATTCATTAATAAAAAGTTGAAACGTTCATTCATTCTTCCGTGTCTGTTTGAAGCTTTATGATAAAACATTAGTCTTTAGTCCATAAACAAACTAAACAACTTACGAAGAGACAAATGTAGATTTGCATGAACAAACTCTTCGTAGTTTGCTTAAAACGATATATTCGCAATCTAAGGGTCAAAGGACTATTGACCCCAGTATGATTGTTAGAAGAATCTATGATGTCTGGTTATGAGGCTTTGAAAGTTGGAGACTCTATAGTTCTTCTTGGTATCTTCCGAAGGTACTGAATTGACCAGTGCACTTTTAGAGACAAGATAAGAACAAACCATTTAACCTCTTATGTCTCGAAGTTACTACGTATGAATTGCATCGTGCTTACCTTAATCCTGAAATGAGACATGTCATTTCACACCTTAGTATTCTCATTTGAGAAAGTCAGAGTTCGGACTCACTATGTGATTCCGAACAAGGCCTATTGGTGAAGTACTAAGTTGTGAGAATGTCATGAGTAACTTTGTGAGGTTCTCATACATATGGAATTCATGTACAAGATTGCTGAAATGCAATGTATATCACCTCATGCTTTGTTCCTTGGAGTGTGAATAAATGAACTGGCCAGTGTCCAAATTGAGTCTTGACTCTTTTTGGATGAAACAATGTGACTTGTTAGCTCCTCGTCAATACATTGTTTCTAACTTATTCACAAGCGACAAAGGAGTTGAGGAAATAACAGCTTGAAGGGTAAAATGGTAATTTTGTAAATCCCGACTAGCTGATGATATTCATGAAGGGTAAACACCGATAATATTCTGTGGATCCACTCATTAGAATTAGGTTGAATTCTTGAGTAGAAAATAAAGTCATTTGAACCGAGATATTTTCAGTGTCAACTCTTTAGTGGAGTCAGTTGACATTAAGCTAAACTTTGAAAAGGTTTGTGAACTTTTGAGTCCAAGTACTTTAGCTCAAGCTTTGTTCATTTGGATCCATGAGGTCACTGTCACGAATCGCATCGATTAGGAATAGTTAAACTGGAAGCTAAGTCAAAACAACAACGAAAATTGTCAAAAGGGTATTTTTGTCTTTTGAGACATAGGATGAAATGAATGTCAAAAAAATTTTGACAATGTCATTTGATGACTTAATGTCACTCGGCCAATATTAATCTTATTGGGCCTTGTGAATTAATTTCATTTCATAAGAATTTTATTGAAAATTCTTAATGGGCCTTTTTCATGTTGTCATGAACAAATGGAAAAGCTTCTAGAAGGCCTTTCTAGAGTGTAATAGGCGCCCACTACCCAAAGAGAAAGGGAGATTATTTTGTGCATAAATGTATCAAGATACTTGCCAAAAGAAAAAGAGGAAACAAATTTCCTCTAAGAGGAATAAAGGGAATCGGCCAAATAGGTAAAGGGAGAAGCAAATAAAAGAGGAAACAAATCCATGGCTATGCATGGAACCTCTTGGCCGCCTAAATGAAAGGAGAAATAAGGGAATATTTGCTCATGAATATGTGATATTCTATAGAAGAGGAAACTACCTTTTTGAAGGTAAGACCTCTCCTATAAATAGGAGCTACATTCTTCTCATTTTTCTCATTCCACATAAGTTAGAGATTGAGAGCCTCTCTCTCTAGACCTTGTGGCCGCCCCTCTCCTCTCTAGTTATAGCCCAAGTAGGCGTCCATGAAACTTAGCAGTTCATGTCCTGCCATGGCGTCGACCAGTTGTTCGATGCGTGGGAGTGGAAAGCAGTCTTTTAGGCAGGCTTTGTTAAGATCTTTGTAATCTATACAAATGCGCCACTTCCCAGTAGGCTATTTAACCATGACCACATTGGCCACCCACTTGGGGTACTTGGCTTCTCGGATGAAACTAGTGGAGTGAAGCTTTTCGACTTCCTCGTTTATCGCTAGGTATCGTTCAGGGTTGAACGCGCGTCTAGCTTGTACCTTTTCAGCGGTAGTTTTATCGTCATTCAACCGGTGCACAATCACATCGGGGTCTATACCAGGCATGTCTGCATGTGTCCACGCAAAGACATCCTTAAACTCCCGAAGGAATGACGCGAGTTGAGTTTTGATGGCGAGAGGGAGTTGTGCACCGATCTTCACTACCTTGTCAGGTTTAGCTTCGTCGAGAACGATCGAAGTAAGATCATCGGGGGTGTCAACTTTCAACGTCTCGATATCGTCACGGGGGTCTAGCTCCCTGAATTTCCGTGCATCTTTTTTATCACACGGGTAGTCATCTTCTAGTTGGTAGATCGTGTTAACCCTTTTTTCAGTGGGCTTGCCGTCCACGCCTTGGACATAGCATATCCTCGCTTGGGTTTGATCACCAGCCATGACGCCGATCCCCTCCTCGGTGGAGAATTTCACCAGTAGGTGATATGTGGATGTGATGGCCCTTAGTCTGTTCAACGTGGGTCGCCCAATGATAACATTGTAGGGCGACTCCTGGTCAACCACAAGAAAGGGGACCATGTGAACAACTTCGATACCTCCGGTAGTTCCGAAGGTGACTGGCAAATCAATGATTCCTTCAGTCATGACCTTTTCTCCCGTGAACCCAAACAGAGGTGTCTGAGTTGGGACAGGGCGGAGGCCCCCGAGCTTCATGCGCTGTAGGGTGGTCTTAAAGATTATATCGGTTGCGCTGCCGTTATCAATAAGAACGCTTTTTACCAAGTTGTTGGCCACCTGGGCCTTAGGAACTATAGCGTCATTATGCGGGTGCACAACTCGCTTGGCCTCTTGATTGGTGAATTGTATTGTCTCGTGAGGTACGGACGGAGGTTCCTCATAGGTGAGGTTAACTTGCCCGGCAAGGCCTTCTTGAGAGGCAGCTCTGAGGAGCTTTTTCCTTTGCCGGGCCGAGTCCCAATTTTGCAAGCCACCTAGGATGGTGGTAACGACGTGGAGTTGCGCATCGGCCGTAGCCGTAACCGTGGTGTGGTCGGCGTTGGCGTTGGCCCCTTCACCTTTCTCAGGCTGTGGCCTGTTGTCGGCGGGGGCTGGGGCTCCTACCATGCGAAGGACAAACTCTTTGAGTTCTCCTTTTTGGATTAATGTCTCAATTTGCCTCCTAAGATGGAAGCATTGAGCGGTCGTGTGACCGTAATCCCGGTGGAACTAACAATAGCGGGACCGGTCGCGAGATGCGGGGCTGCCTTTTATCGGAGCCTGAGTGATGAACTTGTCACGCGCCACAGCGTAGATTTGCTCTATTGGGGCGTTCAAGGGAGTGTAACTCGAGTAGTCTCTAAAATTGCTCGCAAGACGCGGCATTTGAGACGTAGGGGGTCGGCTATCGGAAGCTTGACCTCCCTTGTTCACCCTCTTGCGGGGGTTGCAAGGCTTGTTGCCGGACTCATCCCGACGGCGGGAGCTTTGGTTGCTGCTCATGCGGACGTCGAGGTAATCTTCTACCCCTATGAAGGTTTTGGCTCGGTTCATTAACTCGGCCATCGTAGAAGGGACTCTGCCGACGACGGACTTTAAGAAGTCCCCAATGCGCAAGCCCTCGATGATGGTTGTAATTGCGTCACTGTCGTCAAAGCAGTCAACCTTATTTGATTCTGCGGTGAATCGGGTGAGATACTGTCTCAAGGACTCGTTATTCTCTTGCCTGATTGACCATAAGTACATCTTGGTCTTCTTTTGGACCATCGATGTAGCAAATCGTGCTAGGAACATGTCCTTCGGGTCTTTGAACGATTGGACGCTCCCTGGTCTTAAATTCTTAAACCACTCGAAACCGGGTCCGGTGAGGGTAAGACTAAAAGCCTGGCATAGAGCCCCAGGTGAGACGCCCTGCATCATCCAAGTTTCATATTGTTAGATGCGATAAGTAGGATCCGTTTTCCCATTGTAGGGAGGGATATTCGGGAGTTTGAAGTTTCCCGTTCATACCTCAGCAAGGATTTGGGCAGTAAAGGGCGAGGAATGATCTTCTACGACCCCGTATGTGTCACCGGCCAAGCCAACTTCATGCAGATCACGTACTTTGTTACGAAGGTTGTGAATCATGGTGACGATGTCGAGGCCAGTGTTGGGGGTCACTCCCTGTTCGGGAGGAGTCACCTGGCGCCTTTCATTCGACCCTTGAGCCATGCGAGGGTCCCCATTAATTGGGGCCGTAGGGTTGTGACCCTTACGAGCACTTAGCCTCTCCCGGAGGTCTTCGCCACGATCGTTCCATTGGGCGGTGAGTCGATCTCTAAGATCCGGCCCGGTGGTATAGGGGCGTGAGCTTCGAGCCACACGCCTCACTCGTCGAGTCGTTGGACCTTTCCTGACATTGCCTCTTTGACCGAGTCGGTCATGAGCTGAACATCGGGAGGTCTCTTCTTGAGAGGAGATCGGTATTGCCTTTGTTTTAGGCGGCGGGATTGACGGACCGGCTTTGATCTCAACAGGGAGTTCCCCGTCTTAGGTGAGAGAACTCTCGATGTCCGCTGAAATTTCCAAGCCTTCATAGTCGGGGTCATAGTCATCTCCCTCGTCCATGAGGTCCTCGGATTCCATGTGGGGAGTGCATTACGCAGGCGCCTTGCCCGCCAGTTGGCGGTGGTACCTTGCGTTGGCTACCTTTAGTTGGCGGATTTTCTCCTCCATCTCAAGGATGCGGTCGTCCCGACTGTCCTGAAGAGGAGGGGGCGAGAGAGTGTGACTCTCGTCGTTGAGAGACTCCTCGTCGCCTTGCGCTCGGGAGCGTAGGAAGTATTTCTTCACTCCGGTTGCATTTTCGGGGTTATTCACGCCCTCAGAACGAACGGGTGGTTGACCACTCATGTCTTTCTCGAGTCGAGAAGAAAGGGGTCGAGCTGTAGAAGGGATTTCGGGCTGTGTAAGTCGGGTAGGTCCCCTCCTTCTAGCGCCAAAATTTTGTCGCACGAAAATGAACAACGATTGAACACCTCGGGCAGTTCGATCCAAGGCCGGACCAAGTGACCGTGCCCGGGCCAAAAATGGGAGCTCGTAGACCAAGCTACACCCTCCAGACCCTGAGGTGTGTTTTGGGGGGTGAGACTGTGCCAAAGGTTGGCTGCCTACGTACCCTTTAGTCAGGATCAGGTCAAAACGTAGTTCAATTTGTGTATTGGGGGCTATCTTGGGCTAGGAGGCTTGAGAATCCATGGCTTTAGAGTAGGACCCGGCTCGTATCTTCTAGTGAAGACTTTAGAGGGGTCGCTTGCCTCGTAGCTCGAAGTTCTAGCTCAATGGCCAAGAAGCAAGAGAGCAGTGTGTACTGCAGAAGTTCGGGTCGCAGAAAAGGAGCGCGCTCCCTCTCGTGGAAGGGGGTCCTTGTATTTCAGAGCCGAGGGAGGAGAAGCGCGCGCTCTTGGAATGTCACAAGAGCACAGGAGAAGAGGGAATTCTCGAGTGAGAGAAGTGTTGTGTGAAGAAAAAATGGCTTGTTTTTCCCACCCCCTAGGGGGGGTATTTATAGTGTTTGGAGGAGGCCTTGGGCCGCCCCCTTAAGGCCCACCGTGTGCCCAGGAGCAAGGCGCGCGAGGCACAACTCGGCCGAGGCGGCAGGATCACTCGGCCGGGGCAGCAGCGGCGCTCGATCGGGGCAGCAGGGGCACCCGGCCAAGGCGGCAGGAGCACCCGGCCGAGACAGCAGGAGCGCTCGGCCGGGGCAGCAGGGGCGTCCGGCCGAGGCAGCAGAGGCGCTCGGCCGGGGCAGCCAGGGCGCCCAGTCGAGGCAGCAGAGGCGCTCGGCCGGGGCAGCAAGGGCGCCCGGCCGAGGCAGCAGAGGCGCTCGGCCGGGGTAGCAGGGGCGCCCGGCCGAGGCAGTAGAGGTGCTTGGCCGGGGCGCTGGAGCGCGCGCGGGCCGGGGCACCGGGGGTGCGGGAGCGAGCGCGGGCCGCGGCGCCCGGGGCACGGGAGCACGCACGGGCTGGGGCGCCCGAGGCGCAGCAGCGCGCGCGGGCCGGGGCGCTCGGGGCGCAGGGCGCGCGCTCTGGCCCACTGGGCCGGGGGCGCGAGTGCACGTATGCGTGGCCTCTGGGCCGAGGGCGCAGGCGCGTGTGCAAGCCCTGTTGGGCCGTGGGTGCGTCAGGGCGTTCGGGCCTGCTGGGCTTCCGGCCGATCTCGAATTGTTTTTGAATTTCCGGTATCCCGAAAACGACCGGTAACAAGGGTATTTGTGTATTCTTTAAATTTCGAGCTAATTTGCCTGAATTTTCGAAATTTGAACTATTTTATCAAACTTAAACTTGAAAAAGTCTAGATAGCCACTTGACCCTTTAAAAAATATGCCATCGAGAGAATGGTTCGTAAACTATTTGTTGTCGGCCTGTCTCGGACCGACGAGGAGAAAGGCGTCAGTTTGACCCACGCGACCGGCGCGAGGCCTCGGACGGCGAAACCTTGCCTCGGCCATTGGCCGACCCAAACCAATGGCCGTCCCAAGGTTGACTCAGCCATTGGCCGACCCAAGGTGCAGCCGGCCAATGGTCGGTCAAATGCTCAGCCAACCAATGGCCGGCCCAAGGGTCAACCGGCCGAATGTTCAGCCCCTTCACTCGGCCAATGGCCGAGTGAACCTTTAGCCGGCCATGAAGTTCACTAAGCCAATGGCCGAGTGAACCTCCCAGGCAGTTCAATCGGCCAATGGCTGAGTGAACCTTCATCCGGCCATGCAGTTCACTCGGCCAATGGCCGAGTGAACCTCCCAAGCTGTTCACTCGGCCATTGGCCGAGTGAAACTTCAGCCGGCCATGCAGTTCACTCGGCCAATGGCCGAGTGAACCTCCCATGCAGTTCACTCGGCCAATGGCCGAGTGAACCTCCGAAGCAATTCACTCGGCCATTGGCCGAGTGAACTTTTCAGCCAGCCAAGCACTTCACTCGGCCAATGGCCGAGTGAACCTTCCAAGAAGTTCACTCGGCCAATGGCCGACCCAAGAGACTCACTCGGCCAAGGGGTTGCCCAAAACACCCCTTGGTCGCCTATAAATAGAGAGGCCCGCCCTCTCCCAAAGGTAATCCGAATTTGAGTACTGAAACGATGTCGAACTCGTAACTCACTCGTTTCTCTCAAGTCTCGGCCTCTAAATACCTAAACCCTCTATATCCACCTCAATCCTACTAATGTTGAGCATCGGAGAGGTAAACAGAGGCAACCCCTTTGTTTCCCCTTTGTAGTTCATCGTTACCTTCTCTTGCAAGACCAACGACGGACGAGGGAAACACCAATCACATCTAAGGGAAGACTCGGGATACCGAGTCTGACGCTCAAGCCCGAATGCGACCACTTGGTCCGGCCTTGGGTCGAACCGTTTAGGGCTTCTAAATAGTTGTCCGAAAACGAGCGACAACATTTTGGCGCTAGAAGGAGAGGTCGAACCTCCGCAGGCACTCGAGCAACGAGCTCGAGATATGGCCTCCGAAGCCTCGCGCACTGTCTAGGTGTGCAACCTCGTGACAACGAGAGCCAGCCCTGAGACTCGGCGAATGACCCTGAGGCCGCGCTCCGAGAGGACACGGCTCGAAGGCTCGCCGAGCTCCTAGACCGCCCCGGTGTCGATGGCACGCTCATCGCCAACCTCCTCGGCTACGACGTCGAGGATAGGTCCGCCCGAGATGACTCCGACCCCGACTATGTGGGAGAGTCGAGAACCGATGAGGCCACTCCTAGCCTCGCCCATTCACGGTCCGATAGGATGAATGGCGCCTTGATCGGGCCGTCGCACCCGGCGCGACAATGGGCACGGTCACATTCTCGAGGACTCGCCCCCTCGGTTTCAAGAGGTGGCCGGACACGGCCCCTCGCCGGGGAGAGAGCGACCTTAGGGGACGATGGGGCCGATAGCTGTAGCGCTCGCCGGACGATCCGGCCCAGGGCCACCTCGCCCCGCCAGGCGCCGAGTGTGGACCTTAGAGAGCACCTAACGGCGCAGAGAAACTCCTGAGGGGAGGATCTCCGCCAAAGGCTCGACTCTCGGAGGGACACGCTCCCCGCCACAACTCTCGGACAACCTCACGCCAACGCCGGGGACCAAGCGTCCAACGAGCGCCAACAGGCGACTCCCACGGTCCCGGCGGTCAGCCCCGTAAACGGGCTCGACATGGTGACGATGATTCAGAGCCTCCAAAACCAAATCATCGAAATGAGGGAATCGGGGAAGCAAAGGCCATACGGAGGGATCGAGGAGTCATACTCTCCCTTCGCCGCTCAAATCCTCGCGCAGCCTTACGTGGGGAATTTCAAACTACCGTCCATTCCCCCTTACGATGGGCGAACGGACCCGAACTTCCACATCCAACACTACAAAACGTGGATGACGATGCAGGGACAGTCAGACGCCACCCTGTGTCAAGCCTTCAGCCTGACTCTCACTGGGTCGGGATTTGAATGGTTCCGGAGTCTGAGACCAGGGAGCGTCTCATCCTTGCGGGTGTTGCGAGAAGCCTTCCTTGCCTGCTTTGCCACCCTCGTGGCACAAAAGAAGTCGAAGACCTACCTATTGTCTATCCGGCAGGGGAGAGAGGAGACCCTTAGACAGTACCTCGCTCGCTTCACTGAGGAGTCTCACAAGGTCGAAAGGTTCGACGACAAGGATGCCACTACGGCAATCACCGAGGGAGCTCGCACGAGCGATTTCCTCAAGTCTATTGTTGGAAAGGTCCCACGGAATATGACGGAGCTAATGTCGAGAGCCCGCACCCACATGGGGATCAAGGACTACCTCGACGGCTGAGACGGCCGGAAGTCGGGGGGACAAAGCAGTCGCCACCGCGATGATCAAGACGAAGATCGTCCCGACCATCGAAAGAGAAGGAACAAGGGAGGCCAGGCCACTAACGGTCACTCCCTCCCTGGGCCTAGACCCCTGAACGCCGATAGCTTCCGGAATTTTTCGGCGTTTACTCCTCTGAACACCTCGCGAGAGCGGATCCTAGCTTTGCACCGTGACGAGCTAGGAAGCCCCGCTCCACTCACAAAGGATCCCGCGAAGCGGGACCGAAGCAAGTTCTGTGAATACCATCAAGACCATGGGCACCTGACATCCGAGTGTTACCACCTCAAGCGCCAGATCAAAGCCCTCATTCAGGATGGGAAGTTGAAAGAGTACGTCCTTAGAACAATCGGGACGGCCGCGGCAAACGGAGGCCGCCCGCGGCAAGAGAGGAAAGGTCCAACGACGGTAATCGTTACGGACCAAGCGGCGAACCAAGAACTAGAGAACTCACAACTGCACATCATGGGCTCGATCTTGGGCGGCCCTGAGTTCGGGGACTCGAGCACGCAAAGGAAGAAGTACGTGCGAGAAGTCTCCCTGGGGAAGATAGCGCACTACATCAACAACACATACGAGGCTCCTCCCCCGGCCCCGTTCGAATCCATGTTCTTCACCGGCCAAGAGGCGGCACGAGTTCTCCAACAATCTCGTGCCCCGGTCGTCTCAGCCCCGATCGCCAATAATCTCGTCCGAAGGATCTTGATCGATAACGGCAGCTCTGCCGACATCATCTTCAAATCAGCGTTGGACAGGATGAAGCTGACCGGGCTAAGACCGACCCCAATCTCGACCCTACTCTTCGGCTTCTCCAGGGAGAGGGTCATGACGGAGGGCACTATCGACCTCCCGGTCACCTTCGGGACACCGGGGGGGATCGAGGTCATTCGCATCGTATCATTCCTGGTCATGGAACAGCCCTCGGCGTACAACATCATCATTGGCCGCCCAACTCTCAATCGGTTGAAGGCCATAACGTCCACCTACCACCTAATGATGAAATTCCCGACCGAGAAGGGGATTGCCATAATGCTGGGAGACCAGTCTATGGCAAGGATGTGCTACATCCACGGGGTCGACGGGCAGGGGAAGGGAAAGATGGTGAGCACCATCTGTTGTCGCACGAAAATGAACAACTATTGAAAACCTCGGGCGGTTCGATCCAAGGCCGGACCAAGTGATCGCACCCGAGCCAAGAGTGTGAACTCGAAAGTCTTGAGCTAGGTTCTCTCCGATCAACCCGCCTCTCGGGAGAGGTAGGGGGTGAGGAAGAGGAGTGACCGTGCCTAGGGTGTCGGCTGCCTACGTACCCATATGTGGGAATGTTGGAATTGATCTAGGGTTTAAGAAAAAGATTAAACGCTTCGGGAAGCGGCGGAATTTTAAAAAATTTCTTTTCAAGTAAAAACAGTTTTTACTAACCTAGACAAAGAGCAAGTACATGTAATTAAAAACTAATATGAGCTCAGAAGTTTACTAACCTTTCTTGAAGCTTGAACTTTGAGAAGCTTTTGGAAAGTTTGCAATGCTCGTCTCCCCTCGCAGCACGTCTCTCTTTCTTTCCTCGGCACCTCGAGCAACCACGAAAGTTTCTATCACTAAATCACTCGAAATAAAGGAATTAGTGAGTGGGCACTTTTAAACACTACGACTTAAGAACGAGTCTTGAAGTCGCAGAGCTAAACTCTAGGTCAAATGAGGACCTAGGTGCCAAAACAAAAAAATCGAAAATTGAATAGAGAGAGAGAGGAGAGGGGCGGCCAAGCTAGAGAGAGAAGCTCTCAATCTCTAAAACTTGGAATGAGTGAAAAGTGTGGAATGAGGCTCCTATTTATAGGAGAGGTCTCACCTTCAATAAGGTAGTTTCCTCTTCTATAGAATATCACATATTCATGAGCCAATTTCCTTTTTCCTTCATAGAGGTGCACGTCCAAGACAAGACAAGTAAGTCCTTGGATTTGTTTCCTCTTTTGTTTGCTTCTCTCTTGACCATATTTGGGCGCCACATGCTTCCTCTTAGGGGAAATTTGTTTCCTCTTTTTCTTTTGGCAAGTATCATGATACATTTATGCACAAAATATTCTCTCTTCCTATGGGTATAATGGGCGCCTACTTTTCATCTAGAAGGAGCTTCTAGAAGCTTCTTCATTTGTTCATGACAACATGAGAAAGGCCCATTAAGAATTTTCAATAAAATTCTTATGAAATGAAATTAACTCACAAGGCCCAATGATCAAGACATGGCCGAGTGACATTAAGTCATCAAATGAACTTGTCAAAAAATTTATTGACATTCATTTCATCCTTTGTCTCAAAAGACAAAAATACCCTTTTGACAATTTTCGTTCTTGTTTTGACTTAGCTTCCAGTTTAACTATTCCTACTCGATGTGATTCATGACAGTGACCTCATGGACCCAAATGAACAAAGCTTGAGCTAAACACTTGGACTCAAAAGTTCACAAACCTTTTCCAAGTTTAGCTTAATGCCAACTGATTCCAATAAAGAGTTGACACTGAAAATCTCTCGGTTCAAATGAATTTATTTTCTACTCAAGAATTCAACCTAATTATGATGAGCAGATCCACTGAATATTATCTATGTTTACCCTTCATGAATGTCATCAGCTAGTCGGGATTTACTAAATTACCATTTTACCCTTCTAGCTGTTATTTCCTCAACTCCTTTGTCGCTTGTGAATAAGTTAGAAACAATGTATTGACGAGGAGCTAACAAGTCACATTGTTTCATCCAAAAGAGTCAGGACTCAATTTGGACACTGACCAGTTCATTTATTCACACTCCAAGGAACAAAGCATGAGGTGACATACATTGCATTTCAGCAATCTTGTACATGAATTCCATATCTATGAGAACTTCACAAAGTTACTCATGACATTCTCACAACTTAGTACTTCACCAATAGGCCCTGTTCGGAATCACATAGTGAGTCCGAACTCTGACTTTCTCAAATGAGAATACTAAGGTGTGAAATGACATGTCTCATTTCAGGATTAAGGTAAGCATGATGCAATTCATACATAGTGACTTCGAGACATAAGAGGTTAAATGGTTTGTTCTTATCTTGTCTCTAGAAGTGCACTGGTCAATTCAGTACCTTCGGAAGATACCTAGAAGAACTATAGAGTCTCCAACTCTCAATGCCTCATAACCAGACATTATAGAGTCTTCTAACAATCGTACTGAGGTCACTAGTCCTTTGACCCTAAGATTGCGAATATATCGTTTTAAGCAAACTACGAAGAGTTTGTTCATGCAAATCTACATTTGTCTCTTCGTAAGTTGTTAAGTTTGTTTATGGACTAAAAGACTAAGGTTTTATCATAAAGCTTCAAACAAAGAAAGAATGAATGAACGTTTCAACTTTATTATTAAATGAATAGGCAATTACAAGCAAGAGTCTTCGTAAGACTATATGACATCAAATGTACATAAATAGACACTACTACTCTTCTTGTGGGCACCATTGACAACAAACTCCCACTTGACTCAATGAAGATGTGAGTAGTCCTACATGCCTAATCCCTCTCGAAGTTGGTCGAAGACCATGTTTGCTAGGGCCTTGGTGAATGGATCTGCCAGAGATCTACTTCACCTCTACGTCTCCGCGCTACGCAATCTCTCGAATCAAAGGGTATTTCCTCTCAATGTACTTAGAGCGCTTATGGCTTCTAGGTTCCTTTGAGTTAGCGACAGCCCCACTATTATCACAATAAAGGGTCATGGGCTCGTCAACGTTTGGAACAACTTCCAAATACTTAAGGAATTTTCTAAGCCATACAGCCTCTTTGGATGCTTCACAAGCAGCCACATATTCTGCTTCCATGGTGGAGTCAGCAATGCAAGATTGCTTAATACTCCTCCACACAACAGCTCCACCATTAAGGATGAACACAGATCCTGAAGTGGATTTCCTGGAATCCTTATGCGCTTGAAAATTGGAGTCGGTATATCCCGTCATAGTTAGGTCAGTACCTGAGTATGTAAGTATCAAGTTCCTAGTTCTTCGAAGATACTTAAGAACATGCTTAACAGCAATCCAGTGCTTGGGTCCAGGGTTTGATTGGAAACGGCTAACTACGCCAACGGCGAAACAGATGTCAGGTCTAGTGCAAAGCATAGCATACATAAGGCTTCCTACGGCAGAGGCGTAAGGAATTTTCCTCATGTCTTCAATCTCTTGAGCAGTCTTGGGAGACTGGTCCTTAGAGAGTGAAACTCCATGCCTAAAGGGTGTTTGACCCTTCTTGGAGTCTTGCATCAAGAAGCGATCCATCACCTTATCAATATAAGATGCTTGAGAGAGCGACAGGGTCCGGTTATTCCTATCTCGAAAGATTTGAATCCCCAGAATGTGCGCAGCTTCTCCTAGATCCTTCATATCGAATTGCTTTGCCAGCCAGACCTTAACCTCAGATAACTTACCCACGTCATTACCAATGAGTAGTATATCATTGACATATAGTACCAGAAACACAACTTTGCCTTCATGTATTAACTTGTAAACACAAGGCTCATCTATTGACTGTTCAAAGCCGAAGCTTTTCACAGTTTCATCGAATCTGATATTCCATGACCTAGATACTTGCTTTAATCCATAAATGGACTTAAGCAACTCACAAACCTTGGTCTCTTGACCTTCTTCCATGAAACCGTCTGGTTGAGCCATGTAAATGCGCTCGACAAGATTGCCATTCTGAAAGGCTGTCTTGACATCCATTTGCCAGATCTCATAGTCGAGAGCTGTAGCTATGGATAGGAGTATGCGGATGGATTTAAGCATCGCGACTGGCGAGAAGGTTTCTTCATAGTCAATCCCTTCTTGTTGGGTATAACCCTTCGCCACAAGTCGTGCTTTGAACGTCTCGACGTTCCCATCAGGACCCCTTTTCTTCTTGTATATCCACTTACACCCTACGGGTTTAATCCCTTCAGGAAGGTCTACAAGTTTCCAGACATTGTTGACATACATCGAGTGCATTTCAACTTTCATGGCATCAAGCCAAAGGTTTGATTCAGAACAAGCCATCGCTTGGCTATAGGAAACAGGATCATCCATGTCAGAGACGGCTACAAGAGAGTCTCCATAAGACATGTACCTGTCAGGCTTTTGAGTAGCCCTCCCACTACGTCGAAGTACTACTTGAAGAGATTCTGATGAGTTAGGTTGTGTTTCAGTTGGGGTAAGAACAGTTCTTACAGATGAGGTAGAAGCTTCCTCACCCAACTTTTCTTCAAGCACAATTTTGCTTCTAGGTTTCGCATCCTTCATGAAGCCCTCCTCAAGGAAACGAGCATTCGTGCTAACGAAAGTCTTATCGTCCTCGGGACTATAGAAAATGAAACCTTTAGTTTCCTTTGGATATCCCACAAACAGGCACAATTCTGACCTACTAGCCAACTTGCTAGTCTTTTGCCTTAGCACATGTGCAGGGCAACCCCAAATTAAGATGTGGCCCAAACTTACTTTACGGCCAGTCCATCTTTCATAAGGAGTACCAGGAACCGTTTTAGACGGAACTTGGTTTAGAATGTAAGCGGTTGTTTCGAGGGCATATCCCCAAAAGGAAAGCGGGAGTGATGAGTAACTCATCATCGATCTAACCATCTCCATAATAGTTCGGTTTCTTCTCTCTGACACTCCGTTTTGTTGAGTGTGCCAGGTGCGGTAAGCTGAGAAGCGATACCTTCTTCTTTAAGAAAGTCATCGAACTCTCCAGACATATACTCACCACCTCGATCAGATCGAAGGGTTTTGATCACTTTGCCAGTTTGCTTTTCCACTAAAGCCCTAAAGACTTTAAATACGTTAAAGGTCTCGGATTTGTGTTTGAGCAAATAGACAAACCCATATCGTGAGTAATCATCAGTGAAGGTAACGAAGTATTCGTATCCTCCACGTGCCTGTTGGCTGAGTGGACCACATACATCAAAATGTATTAGTTCCAGCAACTCAGTGGCTCTTCGACCCTTATCAGAGAAAGGTCGCTTAGTCATTTTTCCTTCTATGCATGATTCACAAGTAGGTAGTGAACCTATTGCAGAGGCTTGGAGTGGACCATCCCTCACAAGTCTCTTAATCCTTTCTAGACTGATATGACCAAGTCTTAAGTGCCATAGGTGTGCTGATTTTGTTAGATCGGAGGATTCAGAAAGTTTGATCCTCTTTGGCTCCCTAATTAGATCATTATCTATTTCGGTGTCTAAAAGAGAAGGTTGAGTGGGATAAATGTAGAAAAGAGCATTCTTCATACATGCATCAGTGACAAAAGAATTATCAGGAAACGAAATACGAATTCCATTCTTAATGAACTTTAAACAATAATCTTGCTCACGAAGATGAGCAACGGATATTAAGTTCTTCCCAAAGGTAGGAACAAAATAAACATTATTCAAGTTTAAAGTGCGGTCTTCAAAAGACAGCGTCACGGATCCCACAGCCTTTGCAGACACCATTCAAGGAACAAAAAATATGGTTAGTAGCAGCGGAGTCAAGAATCCACGTTGATACATTATCAGCTACTAAGCATGCTTCGGTAACTAGTACAATACTATGTTCCTTTGCTTTGAGGTTGGCAGGACAGTTCTTTTTATCGGCCTTGTGAGGTCTCTTCTTAGTTCCAGAGGCGGAGGCTCTTTGCTCAGTAGCATGTGCCTCTCCTTGATTCCTCTTTCTCTTAGTGAGACCTTCAGCAGTGTGAAACTCCTTTATAAGCTTGGTAACAGTGTACTCTAGCTTGTTTATGGAGTAGTTCATCTTGGAGGTATCAAGACATGCGGGGAGAGTTTCTAAGATCATATCTATGACATTCTTCCCATCAATCTCAGATCCTAGGATTTCTATTTTCAGAAAACTAATGATCAGTATCATAAAGTCTCCAACAGGAGTCCTAGCCTTCATGTGACAGTTCATAAACTGTTGGACTGCTTGTTGCCTTGTTTGACGTCCTTGCCCTCCAAACATCTCAAGGAGATTGTAGAGCATTTCGGTGGCAGTCTCGATGTCACGATGTTGCTCTTTCAGCATATTGTTCATAGATGCCAAGATATAGCACCTCACAATCTCATTGGATCGAAGCCAGGCCGCTAAGGCGTCATTGTCCTCTTGAGTTGAATCATCATTCGTCAGAGGAGGACACGGGGTGGTGAGTACCCATTTGTGCTTGTTAACGGTAGGTATTATGTCGAGGTTACGTTTCGAATCTACGTAGTTTTCGTTTTCGAGTGTGTTCGAGGAAAAGATGAAAGAGAGAGAGTTGGGAGACATTTTGCCTATAAAAGTTGAAACAAGTTTATGATTAGTCTTTGGTTTAGGATTTAAGTTTGTTTAAGACTTTATAAAATCCAAAGGTGTTATGACCGAAATGACACTTTACTCCTTCGAGGGAAGGCCGCAACGAGTCTCCTTTCATAAGTAAATGACTCATCATTAATGCATAGCCAAGATGTCAATACATCAATTTTGACTAGCCACCTTGTAAATTGGTTTGATCACTCACATCCTTTCGCAGGGCCTCGAGGGAGGATTACTAGGGATTGAGCCTAAGTGTGCAACCAACCACTTAGTCCAAAAGATCAACTTTGAAAAACAATCCCCCAAGGGGAGGCCTTGCCATCGTCGTCTCACTCTCGGACGTAGCTCATTGAGCAACGATCAGAGCAAAGCGCCCTTGAGTACTCTCATTTAAGAGAGGGCCACGAGGGTGACTCTTAGTCCGGCGACACTTGCACTTTTCATTAGTGTTGGGGATCGTGGGTTACAAACAACAAGTATAACCCTCCCACTTAGTTTTTGGAGTTGGTTCATTGACTCTTATAAGTTCGGAAACAAATTTCCTAGTTAGAGAGCGACAGAGCGGACAACTAGAAGAGAATCCTAGATCGACATGTTCAGAGTAGTATTAGTGCATAAAGGTACAAGGTACATACTCGATCTTTTCCTATTTTCTATTTCGGGAAAGTGCGTGAGGGAAGTGTGAACTTCAACTCACTCGAACACTTGAAAGTTTGAGATTACACATCTTTTTATTTTTCGGCTTGTCTACAAAGAGACCTCCCACTTAAATTTTCAAGAGTATATAGATTTTGAACATATGTGATATAGATATAGTTTTGAAAACATTTTGAAAACTTATTTGATTTGGGTGACAAAATATTTTCAAGTTTGAAAGTGAAAACGGTTTTTCAAAAATTCAAACTAGTTTTGTAAAAACTCAATTTCAATTAAACTTTCAAAAATCAAAACATTTTAATCTTTACACATCATGTTTATAATCATATGAAAAACATTTTTGCTCAAGAAAATTTTCTTATTAGAGTTCTATAACTCATGGTAGTGGGGTTTGAAAATTCGGATTTCTAAAAAACTGGAGTTTCAGACAGCCGCGCACCTCGGAATAAAATCGCCATATCTGGCGGCTCCGATGTCCTTTTGAGCCAAAACTAGTGGAATTGGACAGAGGACAGACAGAGCTTTAATTTGATTCAAGAATCATTAAATTTCGATTTCTGAGCAGAGAGTTATGCCACTTTTAATGCGGGTTTACTCTAGCTCGAAGAAAAAGAAATAATTAAAGCTTGGTCCTTTTTAGGTGCGAAAAAGAATCGAGTGTAACGGAACGTTTTATGAAGGTTGTTAAAGCTTTTATTTGTGTTTTATTAGCAAGGTAATAACAAGGCATAAAAGAATTAACAACAAGCATAAAACGATTCAAGTAAAAATAAGAAACTAGCAAGATAACAAAACTAGTCACAAAATTTTACTCGAAATATCTCAAACCTTTAAAACACGTTTTTCAATATAAAAAATTAAAACTTTTAGAACTGATTCTAATGTGTTTTAAAAACATCCCAAACTCATAGAAAAACAACATGGTTTTTAATTTAAAGGCAAGAGCAATAAATTAAAAAAAGATAACAATTCTAACTTGTCACAAAATTAGTAAACTTTCGAAAACGATTTTCAAGATCATAATTTTAAAAACATGTACATGCATCTCTTTGACCATAGCTCTGATACCATTTGTTGGAATTGATCTAGGGTTTAAGAAAAAGATTAAACGCTTCGGGAAGCGGCGGAATTTTAAAAAATTTCTTTTCGAGTAAAAACAGTTTTTACTAACCTAGACAAAGAGCAAGTACATGTAATTAAAAACTAATATGAGCTCAGAAGTTTACTAACCTTTCTTGAAGCTTGAACTTTGAGAAGCTTTTGGAAAGTTTGCAACGCTCGTCTCCCCTCGCAGCACGTCTCTCTTTCTTTCCTCGGCACCTCGAGCAACCACGAAAGTTTCTATCACTAAATCACTCGAAATAAAAGAATTAGTGAGTGGGCACTTTTAAACACTACGACTTAAGAACGAGTCTTGAAGTCGCAGAGCTAAACTCTAGGTCAAATGAGGACCTAGGTGCCAAAACAAAAAAATCGAAAATTGAATAGAGAGAGAGAGGAGAGGGGCGGCCAAGCTAGAGAGAGAAGCTCTCAATCTCTAAAACTTGGAATGAATGAAAAGTGTGGAATGAGGCTCCTATTTATAGGAGAGGTCTCACCTTCAATAAGGTAGTTTCCTCTTCTATAGAATATCACATATTCATGAGCCAATTTCCTTTTTCCTTCATAGAGGTGCACGTCCAAGACAAGACAAGTAAGTCCTTGGATTTGTTTCCTCTTTTGTTTGCTTCTCTCTAGACCATATTTGGGCGCCCACATGCTTCCTCTTAGGGGAAATTTGTTTCCTCTTTTTCTTTTGGCAAGTATCATGATACATTTATGCACAAAATATTCTCTCTTCCTATGGGTATAATGGGCGCCTACTTTTCATCTAGAAGGAGCTTCTAGAAGCTTCTTCATTTGTTCATGACAACATGAGAAAGGCCCATTAAGAATTTTCAATAAAATTCTTATGAAATGAAATTAACTCACAAGGCGCAATGATCAAGTCATGGCCGAGTGACATTAAGTCATCAAATGAACTTGTCAAAAAATTTATTGACATTCATTTCATCCTTTGTCTCAAAAGACAAAAATACCCTTTTGATAATTTTCGTTCTTGTTTTGACTTAGCTTCCAGTTTAACTATTCCTACTCGATGTGATTCGTGACAGTTACCTCATGGACCCAAATGAACAAAGCTTGAGCTAAACACGTGGACTCAAAAGTTCACAAACCTTTTCCAAGTTTAGCTTAATGCCAACTGACTCCACTAAAGAGTTGACACTGAAAATCTCTCGGTTCAAATGAATTTATTTTCTACTCAAGAATTCAACCTAATTATGATGAGCGGATCCACTGAATATTATCTATGTTTACCCTTCATGAATGTCATCAGCTAGTCGGGATTTACTAAATTACCATTTTACCCTTCTAGCTGTTATTTCCTCAACTCCTTTGTCGCTTGTGAATAAGTTAGAAACAATGTATTGACGAGGAGCTAACAAGTCACATTGTTTCATCCAAAAGAGTCAGGACTCAATTTGGACACTGGCCAGTTCATTTATTCACACTCCAAGGAACAAAGCATGAGGTGACATACATTGCATTTCAGCAATCTTGTACATGAATTCCATATCTATGAGAACTTCACAAAGTTACTCATGACATTCTCACAACTTAGTACTTCACCAATAGGCCCTGTTCGGAATCACATAGTGAGTCCGAACTCTGACTTTCTCAAATGAGAATACTAAGGTGTGAAATGACATGTCTCATTTCAGGATTAAGGTAAGCATGATGCAATTCATACATAGTGACTTCGAGACATAAGAGGTTAAATGGTTTGTTCTTATCTTGTCTCTAGAAGTGCACTGGTCAATTCAGTACCTTCGGAAGATACCTAGAAGAACTATAGAGTCTCCAACTCTCAATGCCTCATAACCAGACATCATAGATTCTTCTAACAATCGTACTGAGGTCAATAGTCCTTTGACCCTAAGATTGCGAATATATCGTTTTAAGCAAACTACGAAGAGTTTGTTCATGCAAATCTACATTTGTCTCTTCGTAAGTTGTTAAGTTTGTTTATGGACTAAAAGACTAAGGTTTTATCATAAAGCTTCAAACAAAGAAAGAATGAATGAACGTTTCAACTTTATTATTAAATGAATAGGCAATTACAAGCAAGAGTCTTCGTAAGACTATATGACATCAAATGTACATAAATAGACACTACTACTCTTCTTGTGGGCACCATTGACAACAGGGATCAGGTCAGAACGTAGTTCAGGCGTATGTAACGCAGTGTTAGGCGCGGAGCCTTGGTGGAGAAGTGTACTCGACGAAGGAGACGAGGCACAGAGGAATCCTCGGCGGCGTCTCAGAACTTCGGAGATCGCGTGTGCGTCTGGCGTGTTAGACGCGCAGGGGGACTCTAGTCGAGAACCCTAGGGGCGTGCTTGAACACTGGGGTGCGTTCGGTCAGAGGGACCAACGTCCGGGAAGTCCCCGTGAGTGCTTCGGAACCTCTGAGAACGAGAAATCGAGGAGAATCCGCTTCAGGCCAAGGATGGCATCTAGAGAAGCAGAGAGAAGTCTCAAGTTCCTTGAGAATGAATGGGATGGCTTTCCCCTCAATGAGAGGGGTATTTATAGGTGTTTTAGGGCCTTAGAAGGCTTCTTTTTCATCTGTGTGGGACTAGGGGAGCGCGCGCCGTCAAGTGGAGGCGCACGGCGCGCGCGGCGCACAAAGTGCGGCGCAGGGGGTGCGGCGCGCAGGTCACTGGGCACGGCGCGGGATGCGCGGCGCATGGAGCGTGCGGCGTGGGCGCGTCTTGGAGCGGCGCGCATTCTGCCTGGCGCAGCGCACAATGAGGGCTGCGCGGCACGTGGCCGGGGCGCTGCTTGCTGTGAGCGGTGGCCGGCGCGGCTTGCTGTGAGTGGCTGACCGGCGCGGCGCACGGCCTGTTTTGTCGGATTTTCGTGGGCCTTTAGGGGTCTTCGGATACCACGCTTGCCACATGAAATATGAAGGTTTCTACTTGACGAGAGTGACTCGATTCGAGGAGCAACTCGAGGAGGACGACTCGAGACTCGACTCGAGGAGGACGACTCGAGGCTCGACTCGAGGAGGACGACTCGAGGATCGACTCAAGGAGGACAACTCGAGGAGGACGACTCGAGGCTCGACTCGAGGGGGATGACTCCAGGCTCGACTCGAGGAGCGCGAGTGTATGGCACGAGGACTTGCAAGTCGACTCATGACAGAAGGCTTGCCATTCTTCAGGACCTCCGGCCTGACCATCGGCCCTTCGAGCGGCGTGTCTTCTCGGTGTTCCGGGTTTTCCGAAAACGACCGACAACATTAGCCCCCCAAGTTTATTGCTCGGGGGGCCCCGGGCGGTGAACTTTTAGTTGTTTCCACCGGGTGTTTGAGGAAAATTTATTTCCCAGGGCTTCGCCGTCGCGAAGCTTTTGTGATTATAGAGAATATTCTTGCAATTGCAAGTATGCTATCTTTCTTTTCCGCCTCTCTCAAAGCGATCGTGTAATCAACACGTGGAGGAGGGTCCAAGCGGATACGAGGCGTAGCTCAACGTCGGCGAGGTGGACGCGATTGCATCCATCGCTCTAGCCCCGGAGCAACGGGGACATGCGTGCGCAGGTAGGGCGTGCGTGTGCGCAGAAGCAGACCGGCGTATTACGGCTAGT
The DNA here is from genome assembly GCF_054948205.1 of Urtica dioica subsp. dioica. Classification (NCBI taxonomy): domain Eukaryota; kingdom Viridiplantae; phylum Streptophyta; class Magnoliopsida; order Rosales; family Urticaceae; genus Urtica; species Urtica dioica. Next base: position 49,577,962 of record NC_142763.1, read on the forward strand.
TGATCTTTTGGCGAAGTCACGTTCAAGTCTTTCTTCGATGGTGTTCTGTTTGATGATATCTTCGACCCGGAGTCCATGCAACTCGACGGTGATTAGCATGGCAATTATTTTCTAATTGCGACATATTAGAGGAAGATCATGGAATCCGTCTCGGCCAGCTTGGAAGGCGACTGCACTTTTGCGTTTCGCAAAGGCGTGCTCATTCCGAGGTCTCGAAGACGGAGTTTGATGCTGCGGGCCGATGCTTCGAGAAGACGGAGTGGCACGTGGTGGAAAGCTCTGCCGCACCGGAGGGCTTCGACTGCTCGGGGATCAACGCTAAAAGTTTGACCACGCATCAAGCATAAGTCGGTCTCATGGGGCATCCGCCATTCCCGCACTAATGACGCTTCTTCGTCTGCGTTCGGAAGATCGACCCTTATTCCCCAGACGAGAGTGCGGGTCTCTACTTTGGCTGACCTGTTCTTCAGGTCGCTCCAGGTGTTTGCTCGAGGAGCGGAACTCGACTCGAGGAGAATGGCTCGACTCGAGGAGCAAGGCCCGACTTGAGGAAAATGACTCGACTCGAGGAGCGAGGCCCGACTCGAGGAGAATCACTTGACTCGAGGAGCAAGGCCTGACTCGAAGAGAACGACTCAACTCGGGGGGCGAAGCTAGACTTGAGGAGAATGACTCGACTCGACTCGAGGAGCGAGGCTCAACTTCGAGGAGAATGACTCGACTCAAGGAGCAAAGCTCGACTCGAGAAGAATGACTCGACTCTAGGAGGAAAGCTCGACTTGAGGAGAATGACTCGACTCGAGGAGCGAGGCTCGACTTCGAGGAGAATGACTCGACTAAAGGAGCGAAGCTCGACTCGAGGAGAATGACTCAACTCGAAGAGCGAGGCTCGACTTCGAGGAGAATGACTCGACTCAGGGAGCGAAGCTCGACTCGAGGAGAATGACTCGACTCGAGGAGAATGACTCGACTCAAGGAGCGAAGCTCGACTTCGAGTAGAATGACTCGACTCAAGGAGCGAAGCTCGACTCGAGGAGAATGACTCGACTCAAGGAGCGAAGCTCGACTCGAGGAGAATGACTCGACTCGGGGAGCAAAGCTCGACTTGAGGAGAATGACTCGACTCGAGGAGCGAGGCTCGACTTCGAGGAGAATGACTCGACTCAAGGAGCGAAGCTCGACTCGAGGAGAATGACTCGATTCGAGGAGCGAGGCTCGACTTCGAGGAGAATGACTCGACTCAAGGAGCGAAGCTCGACTCGAGGAGAATGACTCGACTCAAGGAGCGAAGCTCGACTCGAAGAGAATGACTTGACTCGAGGAGCAAAGCTCGACCCGAGGAGAATGATTCGACTCGAGGAGCAAGGCTTGGCTCGAGAAAATTTTACATGACCTCACTCGTCGCCTAGGACTCTTCTAGGAGGAGCATGCTCGAGCGATGTCCCAGCTAGCTCAGGCCGAGCGAAATTCTTGCTCAGAGGCGGAGTTCACGAGTCTTTGCGAGCAGCATCAATTAGCTCGCGTGGAATGGGGAGTCTCCAAAGGCGAGTGTGATCGTGCTCAGTTGGCGGTGGCGAAGATGGCAGGACCTACGCCTTGTATGGCGGTTCAGGTGTGTCTTGTGGCAGCTCCAAGTGCGTTGCGATTGGTCATCATACGCAACGCCTTGTGGCGACTCAGAGCGCGTCGTGAGAGACGGTTATGTGCGCCGTTTAGCCATCTAGGCAAGTCACGAGGGATGGCCCAGATATGCCATGTAGGCTTCTTAGGTTCTCTGGGATGTCTTATGGCGCGTCGCAGAGGCGTCTTAGCCTGCATCTCTAGGATGTCTTATGGCGCGCCGCGGAGGCGTCTTAGCCTGCATCGCGGGGATGTCTTACGGCGCGCCGCGGAGGCGTCTTAGCCTGCATCTCTGGGATGTCTTATGGCGCGCCGCGGAGGCGTCTTTAGCCTGCATATATGGGATGTCTTACGGCGCGCCGCGGAGGCGTCTTAGCCTGCATCTCTAGGATGTCTTATGGCGCGCCGGGAGGTGTCTTTAGCCTGCATCTCTTGGATGACTTATGGCGCACCGCGGAGGCGTCTTAGCCTGCATCTCTGGGATGTCTTACGGCGCGCCGCGGAGGCGTCTTTAGCCTGCATCTCTTGGATGACTTATGGCGCGCCGCGGAGGCGTCTTTAGCCTGCATCTCTTGGAAGTCTTATGGTGTGCCGCGGAGGCGTCTTCAGCCTGCATCTCATGGATGTCTTACGGCGCGCCGCAGAGGCATCTTCAGCCTGCATCTCATGGATGTCTTATGGCGTGCCGCGGAGGCGTCTTAAGTGCACGTTCGTCCCGTTTATGGTTGGGCGTTTTGTTTTGGTGGAGCGTGCTTTCTTTTTGGGGAGCGTACTTTCTTGAGGATTTTGAGTGTACTTGCCGTTGCCTATGTCACTAGCCCCCCGAGTTTTTGGGTTTGCAATCGTATTTTGATGACCGAAAATCTTTGGAAAAGTGGATTTTGAAAGAAAAACCTCGAACTTTATTAATATTACAAAAGTTTGAAATCTTAAAACATTGGCTCGTAGGTCTTATTGAATGTTGGAAAGCAAAGAAATAAAATGGGGGAAGCGCTGGCTACTGGTAGTACTGCCTCAAGTGTTCCGCATTCCACAGGCGACCTATTGGTGTTTCGTCTGTGTATTTGATGTAGTAGGTCTCGTCAACGACCCCATAGGCACTTCCGCCTATTCCATGTTCTCGGAGATCTCGTACTTCTTTTCGAAGATTGTGGATAATAGTGATCACATCGAGACCGGTAGTCGGCGTAACTCCCTGTTCAGGAGGAGTTAGCTGCCGCCTTTCATTAGACCCTTGACCCGTGCGGCGGTTCCCGTTAGTTGGGGCTGTTACGGGGATGTTTGGCCGAGAGCTTAGTCGCTCTCTTAGGTCATCGCCACGCTCGATGCGTCGAGCATTGAGATGGTCCCTAAGATCAGGGCTTGTCGTACGGAGACGCGGTCTTCGTCTGTGACGGCGCGCTCTCCACGTGCCCTGACTCTCCATAACAATCTCCCTTTGACCTAGTCGGTCGAGGGCCGAACGTCGGGAATTTCCCTCTTGAGAAGCAGCCGGCGCGTCGCCTGTCCGGGGTAGGGGACTCGAAGGACCGGCTTCAAACACGGCGGGGTATTCCCCGTCCTTCGTGAGAGAAGTCTCGATATCCTCCGGATCGCCAGTACCCTCATAATCAGGGTCGCGGTCGTGGCTTTCCTCGTTGAGGTTCTCAGGATCCCCGTTGGGGATCCCCGTGTCACGCACAGGTTGCTTCACAACCAATCGGCTGTGGTACCTTGCGTTCCTCGCCTTTAGTCGGCGGATACTCTCCTCCAACTCCATAATGCGGTTGTCCCTGCTATCAGGAGATGGAGATGGTGAACGGGTCGAGCTCTCTTCGTGGAGCGACTCGTCGTCACCATGCGCTCGGGAGCGCAAGAAGTACTTTTTGGTCCCAGTGACGTTATCGGGGTTGTTAACACCCTCAGAACGTACGTGTGGTTGACTACTCATCTTTTCTCAAGTTCGAGAAGGTTGAGTTCGTAGAAGAAAAGAAGAAGATGAACAGAAGGGATTTCGGGCTGAACAGGTCGAGAAGTCCCCTCCTTCTAGCGCCAAAATGTTGTCGCACGAAAATGAACAACTATTGAAAACCTCGGGCGGTTCGATCCAAGGCCGGACCAAGTGATCGCACCCGGGCCAAGAGTGTGAACTCGAAAGTCTCGAGCTAGGTTCTCTCCGATCAACCCGCCTCTCGGGAGAGGTAGGGGGTGAGGAGGAGGAGTGAGCCTTGGGTGTCGGATGCCTACTTATCCGTGTGTAGGATCAGGTCAGAACGTAGTTCAGGCGTATGTAACGTAGTGTGAGGCGCGGAGCCTTGGTGGAGAAGTGTACTCGACGAAGGAGACGAGGCGCGGAGGAGTCCTCGGCGGCGTCTCGGAACTTCGGAGATCGCTTGCGCGTCTGGCGTGTTAGACGCTCTGGGGGACTCTAGTCGAGAACTCTAGGGGCGTGCTTGAACACTGGGGGGCGTTCGGTCAGAGGGAGCAACGTCCGGGAAGTCCCCGTGAGTGCTTCGGAACCTGTGAGAACGAAAAATCAAGGAGAATCCGCTTCAGGCCAAGGATGGCATCTAGAGAAGCAGAGAGAAGTCTCAAGTTCCTTGAGAATGAATGGGATAGATTTCCCCTCAATGAGAGGGGTATTTATAGGTGTTTGAGGGCCTTAGAAGGCTTCTTTTTCGTCCATGTGGGACTAGGGGCGCGCGCACCGTCAAGTGGAGGCGCACGGCGCGCACGGTGCAGGGGGCGTGGCGCGCAGGTCACTAGGCGCGGCGCGCAGGTCACTAGGCACGGCGCAGGATGCGCGGCGCATGGAGCGTGCGGCGCGGACGCGTCTTGGCGCGGCGCGCGTCCTGCCTGGCGCGGTGCACGATGAGGGCTGCATGGCGCGCGGCCGGCGCGCTGCTTGCTGTGAGCGGTGGCCGGCGCGGCTTGCTGTGAGCGGCTGGCCGGCGCGGCGCACGGCCTGTTTTGTCGGATTTTCGTGGGCCTTTAGGGGTCTTCAGATACCACGCTTGCCACGTGAAATATGAAGGTTTCTACATGACGAGAGTGACTCGATTTGAGGACGACTCGAGGAGGACGATTCGAGGCTCGACTCGAGGAGGACGACTCGAGGCTCGACTCGAGGAGGACGACTCGAGGAGGACGACTCGAGGCTCGACTCGAGGAGGACGACTCGAGGCTCGACTCGAGGAAGACGACTCGAGGCTCGACTCGATGGGGACGACTCGAGGCTCGACTCGAGGAGCGCGAGCGTATGGCACGAGGACTTGCAAGTCGACTCATGACAAAAGGCTTGCCATTCTTCAGGACCTCCGGCCTGACCATCGGCCCTTTGAGCGGCGTGTCTTCTCGGTGTTCCGGGTTTTCCGAAAACGACCGACAACACCGTCCTCCAGCTCGGAGACAAGGTCAAGCTGCGGAAGATGGTACTACCGGTAGAAGCCCGCTCCCGTTTTCTTTATGCCTGATTGTTGTCGTTTTATTTCCGGTTTTAAGACAATTTCAAATTTCAAATAAGGCCAATGGCCTAGGAATGTAAATTTTGACTATTTTGATGTGGTAATCGGATTGCATTCCGCATCGAAACCTTTATCCTGTCGCATTATAATTTCTAGTCTCCTCTACGAGTACGCAAGAAACTCGGGGGGCTAATGGGTAACAATACTCAACAAAACTGAAACTTACTCTCGAAACAAAAAACAAGAGTGTAACGAAGTCTCAAGGGCCGATGGTTAGGCCGGAGGTCCCAAAGAGAAACAATACTCGTCCGCGAGCCGACTAACTAGTCCTCGTGTCAACTTCGCGCATAACTCCTTGAGTTGAGTTCACTCCTCAAGTCGAGTTCGCTCCTCGAGTTGAGTTTACTCCTCGAGTTGAGTCACAGACCCACGAGTCGACTTGAAGTCCTCGTGCAAAACATGCACAACCTCTTGAGTCACCGGACAACGGTAGACTCACAAGCCTCGATGACAAATCTGCGTGCTCTCATACAAGCAACACAAAAACCGTCCCTAACGACGTGCTCAAGTCGCCCCTAACGGCAAACCAAAATTCGCCCCACGACGCTCTCATGAGATAAAGAATGGGCCAATTGAGTCCCCAAACGTGACGCGCACGCCATGGCGTCGCGTTCACAAGGGCACAAGACTCGACCCAAGAGACTCAACCCGAAAACGCGACCAGCGCACTAAGGTGCCACACTCGCCGGGGGATCAAGTCTACACCTAACCCCGCCTATCACATGACACGCACACCCAAGAGTGCCACGCTCATGAGGTGGTATGGTCACGCTCGCCGCCCAGCTCGTGCGCCAATAGGCAGCGAGTCACAAATCGGTTTCAAAGGCCTGCGTCCGACGGACGAAACTGGTCTAACCAGCGTCCACGGAAAACCTGGTCATACAAATGTGGCACCACGCTCGCCGCCCAACTCGTGCGCCAATAGGCAGCGAGTCACAAATGGGTTTCAAAGGCCTACGTCCGCCGGACGAAACTGGTCTAGCCAGCGTCCACGGAAAACCTGGTCACACAAATGTGGCACCACGCTCGCCGCCCAACTCGTGCGCCAATGGGCAGCGAGTCACAAATGGGTTTCAAAGGCTTGCGTCCGCGGGATGAAACTGGTCTAGCCAGCGTCCACGGAAAACCTGGTCACACAAACGTGGCACCACGCTCACCGCCCAACTCGTGCGCCAATGGGCAGCGAGTCACAAATGGGTTTCAAAAGCCTACGCCCGCCAGACGTAACTGGTCTAACCAGTGTCCACGGAAAACCTGGTCACGCAAATGTGGCGCCACGCTCGCCGCCCAGCTCGTGCGCCAATAGGCAGCGAGTCGCAAATGGGTTTCAAAGGCCTGCGCCCGTCGGACGTAACTGGTCTAGCCAGCGTCCACGAAAAACCCGTTCACACCAACGTGACACCAAGGCCCCCCGAGGCCCAAGCCGTGCTAATCGATCACGCCTTCATTGGTAGGTCGAGAAAATAAGCCACGCATAATAAAGCCGTGCAAATCGATCACGCCTTCATTGGTAGGTCGAGAAAATAAGCCACGCACCTCCGAGACGTGCGAATCGATTACGCCTTCGTTGATAAGTCGAGAAAATAAGCCACGCAATGCAAAGAAGTGCAAATCGATTACGCCTTCATTGGTAAGTCTAGAAAATAAGACGCGCACCGACAAAATCGTGCGAATCGACTACGATAGTATGTCGAGAACGTAAGACACGTAAAAAGAAAGACGCACCAAAGTCGTCCCTCGTGACGCACAAAAGCCGTCCCTCACAATGCATTAAAAGCCCTTCTACGATGCGACCAGAAACTCGAGAGCGTTTGTGACCAGAAACTCGGGGGGCTAATGTTGTGGGCCCGTCTCGGACCGACGAGGACAAAGGCGTCACTTCGACCCACGCGACCGGCGCGAGGCCTCGGACGGCGAAACCTTGCCTCGGCCATTGGCCGGCCCAAACCAATGGCCGGCCCAAGGTTGACTCAGCCATTGGCCGGCCCAAACCAATGGCCGACCCAAGGTGCAGCCGGCCAAATACTCAGCCAGCCAATGGCCGGCCCAAGGGTCAGCCGGCCAATGACCGGCCGAAGGTTCAGCCCCTTCACTCGGCCAATGGCCGAGTGAACCTTCAACCGGCCATGAAGTTCACTCAGCCAATGGCCGAGTAAACCTCCCAAGCAGTTCAGTCGGCCAATGGCCGAGTGAACCTCCCAAGCAGTTCACTCGGCCATTGGCCGAGTGAACCTTCAGCCGGCCAATGGCCGAGTGAACCTCCCATGCAGTTCACTCGGCCAATGGCTGAGTGAACCTCCCAAGCAGTTCACTCGGCCATTGCCTGAGTGAACCTTTCAGCCGGCCAAGCACTTCACTTGGCCAATGGCCGAGTGAACCTTCCAAGAAGTTCACTCGGCCAATGGCCGACCCAAGAGACTCACTCGGCCAAGGGGTTGCCCACAACACCCCTTGGTCGCCTATAAAAAGAGAGGCCCGCCCTCTCCCAAAGGTAATCCGAATTTGAGTACTGAAACGCTGTCGAACTCGTAACTCACTCGTTTCTCTCAAGTCTCGGCCTCTAAACACCTAAACCCTCTATATCCACCTCAATCCTACTAATGTTGAGCGTCGGAGAGGTAAACAGAGGCAATCCATCTGTTTTCCCTTTTTAGTTCATCGTTACCTTCTCTTGCAGGACCAACGACGGACGAGGGAAACACCAATCACAGCTAAGGGAAGACTCGGGATACCGAGTCCGACACGCTCTAGCCCGAACGCGACCACTTGGTACGGCCTTGCGTCGAACTGTTTGGGATTTCTAAATAGTTGTCCGAAAACGAGCGACAACACTATTTATCCTCATAAATTCAATTTCTAAGAGAAAGATAGATATTTAATTGTACTGTGTGATGAGTGATTTACTTTTTACTTTTTTTGTAAGGAGAGAGATTTACTTGTTCTGTGTGATTGTCAGCCATGTTTTTTGAGCTGAGTGATTGTCAGCCAAGTTGTAAAAGAGATATAATATAAGTGCTATTAACGAAGGAACGTTAGTGGAGTGAAGATGCCCATCATTTGACTTTTTACACCTTACTAGAAAACTTCAATGAAAACATATATAAGCTCAATATTAGACGGTCTATAGATAGTAATATATATTTGGTTATTGGCTATCCTTTTCTTTAATCAGCAATTAATTGCTACATAATTCATGACCATCTAGCTTGGACTTTGGAGAAATAAATAGGTTTAATTATTCCTTCCTTAGTCATTCTGCTACCTCCTCCACCCGATCCAGATTCCACTCTCCACCACTATCTCATCTCCCTCTTTACTTCTCTTTTATACTCGCATAATTGCTTTGTTCTTAATCAAATATATAATCAAGTACTTTTTAATCTTGATAGCTATAACTATAAGAGAGAGTAATTTAACTTATATAAATATATACTCTCTGTAGTCTTCCGAAACCCCCGGCGGATAGTTCACAATCAGTTTTCTCCACTCTCTTTACACCTTCTTCCAGATTCTCATCTTCTTAACATCCTTTCTTTATATATCTAGCTTCTCTTCAAATACGTACTCAATTACTCCGTGTTTCGTCTAATTTCATAATCAACATTTCAAACATATTTTTCATTGATCATCCGTTGTAGTCTCAGCCTGGATTTCGCCGTCCACATCATTATTCCTTAGCCAAAAATTTAAAAAATCCCTTCAAATCATGTAATAATCTTCCATCACTGTATTTCCAAAACCATCAAAAAAAAAAAAAAAATTATCAGAAAAATGTATCCATAAAATTCTAATATTAGTTCAAGCTAGCTAGCAGTTTTGGTCGGAACACTGGCAAAACTCAAATCAACATTCTAGCGACACCATTATAAAAATCTCACCAATATGTAAAGAAAACTCTTCAATACAAACCGTAAACCTAAAAAAAAAAAAAAAAAAAAAAAAAAAAAATTAAGAAAAAAATTAAAAAAACCTATTTGTTACTGTTAAATTTATTGTGGATGGCAGAATTCGAGGCGGCGACGGCTCCAGCGACGCCGGGGACTCCGGCGGCGCTATTTACGCCGGGGAGAGTTGACTCTCTGTCTTACGAGAGAAAGTCAATGCCGCGGTGCAAGTGCTTGCCGGTGAGCGCGGCTTCTTGGGGCGAGCCTCACTCTTGCCTGGTCCTCTCTGATTTCCCTTCCCCCACCATCTCTCTCACCCGCAAGGTATGCATATTATATACATATTGATTATGGTGAAAGTCCATGCCACGTGACTGACTCTGACATGGCAGCTGGGAGCGGAGTTCGTGGGGACGTTCATCCTGATCTTCGCAGCCACGGCGGGGCCGATAGTGAACGAGAAGTACAAAGGGGTCGAGAGTCTCATCGGGAACGCGGCGTGCGCGGGGTTGGCGGTGATGATAATAATTCTGTCGACGGGCCACATCTCGGGGGCCCACCTGAACCCGTCGCTGACGCTGGCCTTTGCGGCGCTGCGCCACTTCCCATGGGCCCACGTCCCCGGCTACGTGGTTGCCCAAGTGTCCGGCTCCATCTGCGCCTCCTTCCTCCTCAAGGCCGTCTTTCACCCTTTCCTCTCCGGCGGAGTCACCGTCCCCACCACCTCCAACGGACAAGCCTTCGCCCTCGAGTTCTTCATCACTTTTATCCTTCTCTTCGTCGTCACCGCTGTCGCCACCGATACACGCGCCGTAAGTTACTCATACATCATCGTTTCAACTACTTATTTCCTTTTCCTCCCTAGATTAAACACTATACCAAACCAACAACACACAGATTTGCGTACAACGTTCATGGCATATGACCAATTTTTACTGTATCCAAATGATATTTTACAGCCGGTGAATGAATGCTTTAATGTTAAAGGGGTGAGTAAATAACTTGTACAATTGTGTGTGACAGGTGGGTGAGTTGGCGGGCATTGCGGTTGGAGCGACGGTTATGCTCAACATTCTCATAGCGGGGTAATTGCACAACTCTCTCTTATTACTACTCATTTCACATCACAATATTCATTTTCTTTTAGTATGAATAGATTACTGTTATAACATTATTGAATGTGTTCGTTACGTGTATCACATACTTTATTCCTTATATCTTGAATTATTGGTGCAACATGATAGGCTTTTCTCCACGTTAGCTAATTAGACATGTACCCACCGGATCAATATATTATTTCACTAAATTAACTAATTAAAAATAAATATAATAAGAAAAAAAATTATATACCACACCGACTCTCTTCATGACTTGGCAGAGATAAGAAAAGACGTTGCAGTAGATGGTTTCACCTAAATCACTTTCGGTCACATGCAATAGATTTCATACTATATATCACCTTGTCTATTTTATTGCGGTAAATTCTGAATTCGTTGTGGCAAACAATCACCGTACGTATAGTATGACAAGCATAAGGTAACAGACAAGCATTATTAACTTCTGGGAAGAAAATGAAAAACACAAAGAATCAAGTAGATGGATGAGATGAGATGAAATGAAATAATTGAATAAAGCAAGTATAAGTCAACCCACTTTTTGTATTATATATATAGAGTTAGAGATGACAGGTTGTGATTTATTTGTAATATAAAACTAACATATGAGCCCAGAGTCCTAGCTACCAAAAGACGCCTAATATATACGACCGCAATTATTATTGTTTGATTAATAAAAGTGGACGGTTCTCAATAGTTTGGCAGGCTTAGTGTCGTCATACTATACTATTTTTATTTTACATAATGACGATCAAAAAAACTCTCTCTCTATACATTTGTATAGAGAGAGAGAGAGAGTGATGCACGATGAGATCATCATAACAATAGATGTGATGATAATGGCAGGCCAGCAAGTGGGGGGTCAATGAATCCAGTGAGGACATTGGGGCCGGCGGTGGCGGCCGGAAACTACAAGGCGATATGGATATTCATGGTGGCGCCGACGCTGGGCGCTCTGGCCGGAGCAGCCACTTACACGGCTGTCAAGCTCCGCGGCGATGAAGTGGATCTCGCCCGTCCTGTCCGCAGCTTCCGCCGCTGATTGCATCACTCTTACCTGCTGCTTCAGTTTCATAATAATGAATAAAAACGCTTTTCTATTCAGCGCTGTTTATTTCAATTCAATATATCTGCGTCTGTAATATTTACTGTTTGTGGATTGTAATATTTTGGGCGTTTTAAAGGGTTTGAATGTGTGTACTGTGTTTGATTACATCAATTTGTGCTAATTTTTGTTTCAGTATTTTCCAGTAAAACCAAAAATAAAAGTGCTATTTTGCACACTTGTACTTTTCGTCTGCCTTGTTTACATTAATATGCGTATATCTGATTTTGTATTATTCTATACTTTGTCAATTCAACAAATACGTTGATAGAGAACCGCAATAGGCCAATGTTATTGCTGAGAAATTTCATTAATTAGATTTCAAAAGTGATTAAATATCAAGATTAGATCTTAATTTTGAAAAATATCTACAAAATGGACTTTTGACCCAAAATCAAACAAAAATACTCATCTGAACCCTATACATCTCTCACTCTTCATTTTTATCATTTCAATCTTCTCTCCCACACTCAAATCCACTCAAATCCTCTCTACTTAAGCGGATTTCAAAAGAATCATGGGTAAGATTATTAACTTAATCATTTTTACAAAGTTTATGATTATATGATAGAATATAGCAATAAATATCGATCAGATCTAGAAAGATGGTCTAAAATCTGAGTTTTAACTTTTATGTACGATGGTATACGATATGGTAGGATGAGATTTAACTTTTTTGTACGATGAAATTTGGAAAAAAAAAAAAAAGTACGGTATGTACGATGTTGTACGATCTATACGATGCATTAGGAGAGATAAGCTAATTTTGCATAGTTTGACTGTTTTTTTTTGCAGTTTTTGTCATGGTTAACGGCACTTGGGAGAAGGAAGGACACATATGGCTTTTCACCAATGCAGATACGCGTGCATTCGAAGTTTCGAAAGAGGTAACGTACACGGAGTTAGTAGATTTTTTATACGAGAAGCTCGAGTTAGACAGATTCGTGTTAGACTTAAAACTCGAAGTCCCATACATAATCAGTACAATTTCGCTGGGTCCTGCCGTTTTGAAGGACAATGGTGATGTTTCGTATTTTATGAAGCACAAATATCGTAATAGATTTCCACTTTTTGTAAGTTTGGTACCGAAACAGATCATTATGCCTATTGCGTATCGAGGAGTATGTAAAGGGAAAGATCTGGAAGTTGGAAGGGTGTCTCGCAATGAACCAAAGAAGAGACAGAATACTCTTGTTATCGAGGATCGACAAAATGATCCTATAATTGAAATTAAAGACGATGGCTGTGACGATGACTTGTTTAACGAGTACAAGGGTTCCAAAAACGGTGACAAGTATACATGCGTGATAGAGATTGTATCACAACAGTGACAAATATGATGGACACAATAGTGAGGAAGGTGATGAATACGAAGTTGGTGAAGGTGATGAATACGAAGGTGGCGAAGGTGATGAAAACAAAGGTGGCGAAGGTGATGAAGAGAATAGTGAAGGATATGATGGAGATAACAATGGTAGAGGTGAAGAATTTGAAGAATTCGCCAAGCCAGAAGAATATGAAGAGTTTTTCGAAACGTTTACAGTACCAACGGGTCATTGTGAACCATCGGGTCAATGTCAGCGTGAGCCTCCGATGATCGAATCACCTATCGTTCCTTATTCATGGAAAGCACCCGAGTTCACCGCCGATGATGTTGTGAAGGAAGAACCGAGTCATTATCCAAGTCATTCTTCTACAGGTAATTTAAGTGGATTCAAATGAGATTCAAGTATAATCTGTTAAGTTGTTTTTTAACTAACCTTTGAAAGTAACAGGTAGCTCAGAAAAAATATATATTGGGAAGCAGTTTGAAAACAAGCTTGAATTGAAGAAACATATCCACCTGTACGCGTTGAAACATAATTTCGAATTTAGAGTGAAATCTTCTTCGAAAAGAATTTATCCGAAACAATCGGAGTCATCAGAACCTATCCGAAACCATTGGAAAATTTCATACCATCGGAGACCATCGAACCTTGACGGAAACCATCGCAAATTTCTGATGAATCTCATTGATTCCATCGGACACCATCGGATTTCATCTGAATCCGATGGATTCCGATAGAATCCGATGAGAGTCATCGGAAATAGCCCCAAATTTTAAAAACCCTAACTTCTTTAAAAGCTTCTAAATCCAATTCAAATGATCAAGAATAACTAAAAAAGATTAAAACAATAAAAATTTATCCTACACTAATAAAAGCATGAAATAAAGATAAAAATCTAACCTTTTTTGTCATTTTGAGCTGCGGAACCTTCGACTACGAATGAGAGCTTGGACAATCTTGAATGCCGGATTTAGAGCGTGGAAGCTCGCCGGAATGACTCGGAGACTCTCGGAATCGGTAGGATTTCAATGGATTTGGTCGGATTCCTAAGGGTGAGAGAGAGGGAGAGAGAGAGAGAGAGAGAGAGATGAAGAGTGTTTGAAATGCGAGGGAAATAGACAAGTTCGAGGGTATATTTGATTTTAGGGGCATTTTCGTCCGAAAATATGTCAAAAGTCCAATTTTGGATATTATTAAACTAATGAGTCTAGTATTGATATTTTGATCATTTTGAAGTCTACAAAATTAAATTTCTCTTGCAATTTCGCTTCTTAGGTGCTAATCCTGGAATTAAGGGGAGGGTGACTTTCGGCATAAATTACAGTTGTTGTTGTCGCACAAAAATGAACAACGATTGAATACCTCGGGCGGTTCGATCCAAGGCCGGACCAAGTGATCGCACCCGGGCCAAAAGTGTGAACTCGAAAGTCTCGAGCTAGGTTTTCTCCGATCAACCCACCTCTCAGAGGAGAGAAGGGGTGAGGAGGGGGAGTGACCGTGCCTTGTGTGTCGGCTGCCTACGTACCCGTGCGTGGGATCAGGTCAGAACGTAGTTCAAGGCGTATGTGACGCAGTGTGAGGCGCGGAGCCTTAATGGAGAAGCGTACTCGACGAAGGAGACGGTGCGCGGAGGAGTCCTCGGCGACGTCTCAGAACTTCATAGATCGCGAGCGCGAGAGAAAATGTGTGTTTTCTCTCTTTTGGAGACGTGGAAGACTCTAAGTCAAGAGTTCCTTGTTGTGGCGGAGATTCCGGACGCGTAGGCGATTTCTTATCAGGAATGGTGGACGCGTCTAGGGTGCTAGACGCGTAGGCGATTTTCAGTCAAAAACCGTTAGAGCACTCGTGGGCTCAAGATTAATCGTTCGATCAAGAGAGGTGGCACTCGGGAATCCCCGGAAAGCGCTTCAGAATCTCTGAGAACGAGAAATCGAGGAGAATCCGCTTCAGGCCAAGGATGGCATCCGAAGAAGCAGAGAGAAGTCTCAAGTTCCTTGAGAATGAATGGGATGGATTTCCCCTCAATGAGAGGGGTATTTTTAGGTGTTTGAGGGCCTTAGAAGGTCCCTTTTTCGTCCATGTGGGACTAGGGGGGCGCGCGCTGTCAAGTGGAGGCGCACGGCACGCACGACGCACAAAGTGCGGCACACAACGCGCGGCGCGCGGCGCAGGGGGCGCGGCGCGCGAGTCACCGGGCGCGGCGCGGGAGTGTCTTGGTGCGGCGCGCGGCCTTCTTGGCGCGGCGCGCGGCTTGCTGCATGGCTGGCCGGCGCGGCGTGCTGCGCGCGCAATGCATGGCCCGTCTTGCCGGACTCTTGCGCGGGCCTTAGCGGTCTTCAGTTATCATGTTTTTATGCGAAATCTGAAGGTCTCTACTTGACGAGAGTGACTCGATTCGATGAGCAAGGCTTGACTCTACGAGAACAACTCGAGGAGGACGACTCGAGGAGAACGACTCGAGGCTCGACTCGGGGAGAACGACTCGAGGCTCGACTCGGGGAGAACGACTCGAGGCTTAACTCGAGGAGAACGACTCGAGGCTCGACTCGGGGAGAACGACTCGAGGCTCGACTCGAGGAGAACGACTCGAGGCTCGACTCGATGTTCGACTCAAGGAGAACGACTCGATGCTCGATTCGAGGAGGACGACTCGAGGCTCGACTCGAGGAGAACGACTCGAGGCTCGACTCAAGGAGAACGACTCGAGGCTCGACTCGAGGAGCGTGAGAGTTTGGCATGAGGACCTGCCAGTCGACTCGTGACAGAAGGCTTGCCGCTCTTCAGGACCTCCGGCCTGACCATCGGCCCTTTGAACGGCGTGTCTTCTTGGTGTCTCGGGTTTTCCGAAAACGACCGACAACATTAGCCCCCCAATTTCATCGCTCGGGAGGCCCCGGGCGGTGAACTTTTTGTTGTTTCCGCCGGGTGTTTGAGGAAAATTAATTCCCCAGGGCTTCGCCGTCGCGAAGCCTTTGTGATTATAGAGAACGTTCTCACAATTGCAAGTGCTCTCTCGCGCTTTTCCATCTCTCTCAACACGATTGTGTGATCTATACGTGGAGGAGGATCCAAGCGGATGAGAGGCGTAGTTCAACGTGGGCGAGAAGGACGCGATTGCATCCATCGCTCTAGCCCCGGAGCGACGGGGACATGCATGCACAAGTAGGGCGTGTGCGTGTGTAGAGGCGGCCCGGCGTGCCGCGGCTTGTTGATCTTTTGGCGAAGTCCTGCCTAAGTCTTTCTTTGATGGCGTATTGTTTGATGATATCATCAAGCAGAGTTCATGGGACTCGAAGGTGACCAGCAGGGCGACGATTGTGTAATCGTGACCTATTAGGGGAAGATCATGGCTTCCGTCTCGGCCAGCTTGGAAGGCGACTGCACTTTTGCATTTTGCAAAGGCGTGCTCATTCCGAGGTCTCGAAGACGGAGGTTGATGTTGCGGGCTGATGCTTCGAGAAAACGGAGTGGCACCTGATGGAAGGCTCTGCCGCACCGGAGGGCTTCGACTGCTCGGGGATCAATGCTCAAAGTTCGATCACGCATCAAGCATAAGTCGGTCTCACGGGGCATCCTCCATTCCAACTTCGGTGACGCTTCTCCGTCTGCATTCGGAAGATCGGCCCTTATTCCCAAGACGTGAGTGCAAGTCTCTGTTGAGGCCTTTGGAGCAGTGTCACTCCAATTCGGGCTGACTTTTTTGTCAATGTCGGGGCAGATAATCTCCGCTGAAGACATGAAGGGACATCGTACTGAGTAGCGATGTAGACTTCTTCTGTCATGGCGTTTTTGATGCCCAGAGGGTAAGTTTCCCTCTGTTTGTTTGTTTTGTTTTTCCATAGTCTCGCTTCGGCTAGCCTGTTCTGCAAATCGTTTCAAGTGCTTGCTCGAGGAGCGGGACTCGACTCGAGGAGAATGACTCGACTCGAGGAGCAAGGCTCGACTCGAGCAGAATGACTCGACTCGAGGAGAACGACTCGACTCGAGGAGCAACACTGAACCCGAGGATAGCGACTCGACTCGAATAGCAATACTCAACCCAAGGAGAGCGACTCGACGCGAGGAGCAAGGCTTGAATCGAGGAGAATGACTCGACTCGAGGAGCAAGGCTCGACTCAAGGAGAATGACTCGACTCTAGGATTGAGGCTCGTCTCGAGGAGAATGACTCGACTCGAGGAGCGAAGCTCGACTCGAGGAGAATGACTCGACTCGAGGAGCAAAGCTCGAATCGAGGAGCACGACTCGACTCGAGGAGCGAGGCTCGGCTTGAAGAGAATGACTTGACTCAAGGTGCGAAGCTCGACTTAAGGAGAATGACTCGACTCGAGGAGCGAGGCTCGACTCGAGAAGAATGACTTGACTCAAGGAGCGAAGCTCGACTCGAGGAGAATGACACGACTCAAGGAGCGAAGCTCGACTTAAGGAGGATGACTCGACTCGAGCAGCGAGGCTCAACTCGAGGAGAATGACTCGACTCGAGGAGAGAAGTCTCGACTCGAGGAGGATGACTCATCTCGAGGACCAAGGCTCGACTCGAGGAGAGTGACTCGACTCGAGGAGCGAGGCTCGACTCGAGGAGAATGACTCGACTCGATGAGCTAAGCTCGACTTGAGGAGCAAGGCTCGACTCGAGGAGAGTGACTCGACTCGAGGAGCGAGGCTCGACTCGAGGAGAATGGCTCGACTCGAGGAGGATGATTTGTCTCGAGGAGCGAGGCTCGACTCGAGGAAAGTGACTCGACTCGAGGAGCGAGGCTCGACTCGAGGAGCGAAGCTCGACTCGAGGAGAATGATTTGTCTCGAGGAGCAAGGCTTGACTCGAGGAAAGTTATTGGACTCAAGGAGCGAGGCTCGACTCGAGGAGAATGACTCGACTCGAGGAGCAAGGCTCGGCTCGAGAAGATTCTACATGACCTCACTCGTCGCCTGGGACTCTTCCAGGAGGAGCTTACTCGAGCAAAGTCTCGGCTAACTCAGGCCGAGCGAAGTTCTTGCTTAGAGGCGGAGTTCGCGAGTCTTTGCGAGCGCTTCATTTAGCTCGCGTGGATGGGGAGTCTCCCAAGGCGAGTGTGATCGCGCTCAGTTGGCGATGGCGAAGATGGCAGGACTTGCGCCTTGTAGGGCGGTTCAGGTGCGCCTTGTGGCGGCTTCGAGTGCATTGCGATTAGTCATCATATGCAACGACTTGTTGCGACACAGAGCGCATCGTGAGAGACGGTTATGTGCATCGTTTAGGCGTGATGTGCCATGTAGGCATCTTAAGAGCGCCATGTAGGCGTCTTAGGTGCGTCGCGAGGAACGACTTTGTTGCACCATGTAGGCGTCTTACGTGCGCCATGTAGGCGTCTTACGTGCGTCATGAGGGACGACTTGGTTGCGCCATGTAGGCGTCTTAGGTGCGTCACGAGGGACGACGTGGTAGCGCCATGTAGGCGTCTTACGTGCGCCATGTAGGCGTCTTAGGTACACCATGTAGGCGTCTTAAGTGCGTCGCGAGGGACGACTTGGTTGCGCCATGTAGGCGTCCTACGTGCGCCATGTAGGCGTCTTTGGTGCGTCTCTGGGATGTCTTATGGTGCGCCGCGGAGGCGTCTTAGCCTGCATCTCGGGGATGCCTTACGGCGCGCCGCGGAGGCGTCTTAGCCTGCATCTCTAGGATGTCTTATGGCGCGTGTTGTCGCATGAAAATGAACAACTATTGAATACCTCGGGCGGTTCGATCCAAGGTCGGACCAAGTGATCGCACCCGGGCCAAGAGTGTGAACTCAAAAGTCTCGAGCTAGGCTTTCTCCGATCAACCCGCCTCTCGGGAGAGGTAGGGGGTGAGGAGGAGGAGTGACCGTGCCTTGGCTGTCGGCTGCCTACGTACCCGTGTGTGGGATCAGGTCAGAACGTAGTTCAGGCGTATGTAACGCAGTGTGAGGCGCGGAGCCTTGGTGGAGAAGCGTACTCCACGAAGGAGACGAGGCGCGGAGGAGTCCTCGGCGGCGTCTCAGAACTTCCGAGATCGCGTACGCGTCTGGCGTGTTAGATGCGCAGGGGGACTCTAGTCGAGAACCCTAGGGGCGTGCTTGAGCACTGGGGGGCGTTTGGTCAGAGGGAGCAACGTCCGGTAAGTCCCCGTGAGTGCTTCGGAACCTCTGAGAACGAGAAATCGAGGAGAATCCGCTTCAGGCCAAGGATGGCATCTATAGAAGCAGAGAGAAGTCTCAAGTTCCTTGAGAATAAATGGGATGGCTTTCCCCTCAATGAGAGGGTGTATTTATAGGTGTTTGAGGGCCTTAGAAGGTCCTTTTTTCGTCCATGTGGGACTAGGGGCGCGCGCGCCGTCAAGTGGAGGCGCACGGCACGCGCGGCGCACAACACGCGGCGCGGCGCGCGGCGCAGGGGGCACGGCACGGGATGCGCGGCGCATGGAGCGCATAACGCAGGCGCGTCTTGGCGTGGCGCGTGGCCTGCCTGGCGCGGCGCGCGGCCGGCGCGTTGCTTGCTGTGAGCGGTGGCCGGTGCGGCGTGTTGCGCGCGCGACGCATGGCTCGTCTCGTCGGACTCTTGTGGGCCTTTAGGGGTCTTTGGATATCATGCTTTCTATGTGAAATGTGAAGGTCTCTACTTGACGAGAGTGACTCGACTCGAGGAGCGACTCGAGGAGGACGACTCGAGGAGAACGACCCGAGGCTCGACTCGAGGAGAACGACTCGAGGCTCGAGTCGAGGAGAACGACTCGAGGCTCGAGTCGAGGAGAACGACTCGAGGCTCGACTCGAGGGGCGACTCGAGGCTCGACTCGACGAGCGTGAGAGTTTGGTACGAGGACTCGCCAGTCAACTTGTGACAGAAGGCTTGCCGCTTTTCAGGACCTCCGGCCTGACCATTGGCCCTTTGAGCGGCGCGTCTTTCCGGCGTTCCGGGTTTTCCAAAAACGACCTACAACATTAGCCCCCCAAGTTCAGCGCTCGGGAGGCCCCGGGCGGTGAACTTTTAGCTGTTTCTGCCGGGTGTTTGAGGAAAATTTATTTCCCAGGGGCTTCGTCGTCGAGAAGCCTTCATGGTTACAAAGTATGTTCTCACAATTGCAACTATGCTCTCTTGCTTTTCCGTCTCTCTCAACACGATCATGTAATCAACACGTGGAGGAGGGTCCAAGCGGATACGGGGCGTAGCTCAACGTGGGCGAGGTGGACGCGATTGCATCCATCGCTCTAGCCCCGGAGCAACGGGGACATGCGCAGGCATGTAGGGCACGCACTTGTGCAGAGGCGTACCGGCGTGTCGCGGCTTGTTGATCTTTTGGCGAAGTCACGTCCAAGTCTTTCTTCGATGGCGTTTTGTTTGATGATATCTTCGACCCGGAGTCCATGCAACTCGACAGTGATTAGCATGGCAATTATTTTCTAATTGCGACATGTTAGGGGAAGATCATGGCATCCATCTCGGCCAGCTTGGAAGGCAACTGCACTTTTGCGTTTCGCAAAGGCGTGCTCATTCCGAGGTCTCAAAGACGGAGGTTGATGCTGCGGGCCGATGCTTCGAGAAGACGGAGTGGCACCTGGTGGAAGGCTCTGCCGCACCTGAGGGCTTCGACTGCTCGGGGATCAACGCTAAAAGTTTGACCACGCATCAAGCATAAGTCGGTCTCACGGGGCATCCGCCATGCCCGCCCTGGTGATGCTACTTCGTCTGTGTTCGGAAGATCGGCCCTTATTCCCCAGACGCGAGCGTGGGTCTCTACTTTGGCGGACCTGTTCTTCAGGTCGCTCCAGGTGTTTGCTCGAAGAGCGAAACTCGACTCGAGGAGAATGGCTTGACTCGAGGAGCAAGGCTCGACTTGAAGAAAATGACTCGACTCGAGGAGCGAGGCTCGACTCGAGGAGAATCACTCGACTCGAGGAGCAAGGCTTTGACTCGAGGAGAATGACTCGACTCGAGAGGCGAAGCTCGACTTGAGGAGAATGATTTGACTCGGCGAGCAAGGCTCGATTCGAGGATAGTGATTTGACTCGAGGAGCGAAGCTCGACTTGAGGAGAATGACTCGACTCGAGGAGCAAGGTTCGACTTCGAGGAGAATGACTCGACTCAAGAAGCGAAGCTCGACTCGAGGAGAATGACTTGACTCGAGGAGCAAAGCTCGATTCGAGGAGAATGACTCGACTCGAGGAGCAAAGCTCGACTTGAGGAGAATGACTCGACTCAAGGAGCGAAGCTCGACTCGAGGAGAATGACTCGACTCGAGAAGCAAAGCTCGACTTGAGGAGAATGATTTGACTCGGGGAGCAAGGCTCGATTCGAGGACATTGATTTGAATCGAGGAGCAAAGCTCGACTTGAGGAGAATGACTCGACTCGAGGAGCAAGGCTCGACTTCGAGGAGAATGACTCGACTCAAGAAGCGAAGCTCGACTCGAGGAGAATGACTAGACTCGAGGAGCAAAGCTCGATTCGAGGAGAATGACTCGACTTGAGGAGCAAAGCTCGACTTGAGGAGAATGACTCGACTCGAGGAGCAAGGCTCGACTTCGAGGAGAATGACTCGACTCAAGAAGCGAAGCTCGACTCGAGGAGAATGACTTGACTCGAGGAGCAAAGCTCGATTCGAGGAGAATGACTCGACTCGAGGAGCTAAGCTCGAGTTGAGGAGAATGACTCGAGTCGAGGAGCAAGGCTTTGACTCGAGGAGAATGACTCGACTTGGGAGGCGAAGCTCGACTTGAGGAGAATGATTTGACTCGGGGAGCAAGGCTCGATTCGAGGACAGTGATTTGACTCGAGGAGCGAAGCTCGACTTGAGGAGAATGACTCGACTCGAGGAGCAAGGCTCGACTTCGAGGAGAATGACTCGACTCAAGAAGCGAAGCTCGACTCGAGGAGAATGACTTGACTCGAGGAGCAAAGCTCGATTCGAGGAGAATGACTCGACTCGAGGAGAAAAGCTCGACTTGAGGAGAATGACTCGACTCAAGTAGCGAGGCTCGACTCGAGGAGAATGACTCGACTCCAGGAGCAAAGCTCGACTTGAGGAGAATGATTTGACTCGGGGAGCAAGGCTCGATTCGAGGACAGTGATTTGACTCGAGGAGCGAAGCTCGACTTGAGGAGAATGACTCGACTCGAGGAGCAAGGCTCGACTTCAAGGAGAATGACTCGACTCAAGAAGCGAAGCTCGAGTCGAGGAGAATAACTTGACTCGAGGAGCAAAGCTCGATTCGAGGAGAATGACTCGACTCGAGGAGCAAGGCTCGACTTCGAGGAGAATGACTCGACTCAAGAAGCGAAGCTCGACTCGAGGAGAATGACTTGATCGAGGAGCAAAGCTCGATTCGAGGAGAATGACTCGACTCGAGGAGCAAAGCTCGCCTTGAGGAGAATGACTCGACTCAAGGAGCGAAGCTCGACTCGAGGAGAATGACTCGACTCGAGGAGCAAAGCTCGACTTGAGGAGAATGATTTGACTCGGGGAGCAAGGCTCTATTCGAGGACAGTGATTTGACTCGAGGAGAGAAGCTCGACTTGAGGAGAATGACTCGATTCGAGGAGCAAGGCTCGACTTCGAGGAGAATGACTCGACTCAAGGAGCGAAGCTCGACTCGAGGAGAATTACTTGACTCGAGGAGCAAAGCTCGATTCGAGGAGAATGACTCAACTCGAGGAGCAAAGCTCGACTTGAGGAGAATGACTCGACTCAAGGAGCGAAGCTCGACTCGAGGAGAATGACTCGACTCGAGGAGCAAAGCTCGACTTGAGGAGAATGACTCGACTCGAGGTGCGGGGCTCGACTCGAGGAGAATGATTTGACTCGAGGACCTAAGCTCGACTCGAAGAGGATGACTCATCTTGAGGGGCAAGGCTCGACTCGAGGAGAGTGACTCGACCCGAGGAGCGAGGCTCGACCCGAGGAGAATGATTCGACTCGAGGAGCAAGGCTTGGCTCGAGAAGATTTTACACGACCTCACTCGTCGCCTAGGACTCTTCTAGGAGGAGCATGCTCGAGCGAAGTCTCAGCTAGCTCAGGCCGAGCGAAGTTCTTGCTCAGAGGCGGAGTTCACGAGTCTTTGCGAGCAGCTTCAATTAGCTCGCGTGGAATGGGGAGTCTCCAAAGGCGAGTGTGATCGTGCTCAGTTGGCGGTGGCGAAGATGGCAGGACCTACGCTTTGTATGGCGGTTCAGGTGTGTCTTGTGGCGGCTCCAAGTGCGTTGCGATTGGTCATCGTACGCAACGCCTTGTGGCGACTCAAAGCGCGTCGTGAGAGACGGTTTTGTGCGTCGTTTAGCCGTCTAGGCCAGTCGCGAGGGATGGCCTAGATATGCCATGTAGGCTTCTTAGGTGCGTCGCGAAGGACGACGTGGTTGCGCCATGTAGGCGTCTTACGTGCGCCGCGTAGGCGTCTTGGGTGCGTCACGAGGGACGACGTGGTAGCGCCATGTAGGCGTCTTACGTGCGCCATGTAGGCGTCGTAGGTGCGCCATGTAGGCGTCTTAAGTGCATTGCGAGGGACGACTTGGTAGCGCCATGTAGGCGTCTTACGTGCGCCATGTAGGCATCTTAGGTGTGCCATGTAGGCGTCTTACATGCGCCATGTAGGCGTCTTTGGTGCGTCGCGAGGGACGGCTTTGGTGCGCCATGTAGGCGTCTTAAGTGCGTCGCAAGGGACGACTTTGGTGCGCCATGTAGGCATCTTAGGTGCGTCGCGAGGGACGACTTCAGCCTGCATCTCTGGGATGTCTTATGGCGCGCCGCGGAGGCGTCTTAGCCTGCATCTCTGGGATGTCTTATGGCGCGCCGCAGAGGCGTCTTGAGCCTGCATCTCTGGGATGTCTTATGGCGCGCCGCGGAGGCGTCTTCAGCCTGCATCTCTGGGATGTCTTATGGCGCGCCGTGGAGGCGTCTTAGCCTGCATCTCTGGGATGTCTTATGGCGCGCCGCGGAGGCGTCTTAGCTGAACGCTCGTTCCCGTTTATGTTCGGATGTTTTGTTTTGGTGGAGCGTACTTTCTTTGGATGGAGCATACTTTCTTGAGGATTTTGAGTGTACTTACCGTTGCCTATGTCACTACCCCCCCCCCCCCAGGTTTTTAGGTTTACAATCGTATTTTGATGATCGAAAATCTTTGATAAAGTGGATTTTGAAGGAAAAACCTCGAACTTTATTAATATTGCAAAAATATGAAATCCTAAAACATTGGCTCCTAGGCCTTATTGAATGTTGGAAAGCAAAGAAATAAAATGGGGGGAGCGCTGGCTAATGGTAGTACTTTCTCAAGTGTTCCGCATTCCACAGGCGACGGATCGGTGTCTCGTCCGTGTAGTATGTCCCGTCATGTATGACTTAGCAGACTTTGTGGGGTCCCTCCCTGTTTGGGATGAGGACGTCGGCACCTTGCACTTGGGTGTCATGCAGATGTCTTCGTGGACTTCGCGGAGGACCTCGGTCGACTCGACGCTCTCTCTCAGTGGGAAGATCATGTTAACCGTCTTTCTAGCGGTTTTTCCATCGATTCCTTGGATATAGCATATTCTGGCTTGGGATTGATCTCCAGCCATGATGCCGATTCCATCCTTGGTAGGGAACTTCACCAGTAGGTGGTATGTAGAAGTAATAGCCCTAAGTCGGTTCAGCGCGGGTCGCCCAATAATGACATTATATGGCTACTCCTGATCAACCACTAGGAATGGGACCATACGAACGACTTCAACGCCTCCGGGAGTTCCGAAGGTGACCGGAAGATCGATGATACCTTCGGTCATGACTCTCTCCCCAGTGAACCCGAATAGAGGCGTTTGGGTCGGAGTCGGGCGTAGCCCCCCGAGCTCATGCGCTCTAGGGTGTACTTGAAGACTATGTCGGCAGCGCTGCCGTTGTTGATGAGAACTCTTTTCACCAAGTTATTAGCCACTTGGGCTTTGAGCATAATCGCGTCATTGTGCGGATGCACAACTCGCTTGGCCTCTTCGTTGGTGAAGTACATCGTTCGTGAGGCACGGACAGAGGTTCTTCATAGGTGAGGTTGATGTGCATAGCAGCGTCTTCTTGAGCTATGGCCCTTAGGAATTTTTTCCGTTGTCGGGCTGAATCTCCATCTTGTGGGCCACCCAGTATGGTGGTTACAACGTGGAGCTGTGGATTGGTATCGGCAGTAGCCGTGGTTCGGTCGGCAAAAGTGGCTGTTCCTCCTCCCTTGCCAGACTGTGGTCTGTTTGTGGTGGGGCCCACAGCGCTGATCATGCGCAACACAAACTGTTTCAACTCACCCCGTTGGATCAATGCCTCGATTTGCCTTTTGAGACTATGGCACTCGGAGGTCACGTGACCGTATTCCTGATGGAACTCGCAATATCTAGACCGGTCGCGAGTCACAGGGTCTTTCTTCATTGGAGCCGGGGCGATGAACTTGTCACGCGCCAAAGCCAGGATTTGATCCGGCGTTGTGTTCAACGGTGTGAACGACGAGTAGCCCTTAAAGTCTTCTGCAAGTCGCGGCTTTTGGGGCATCGGAGGTCGGCTATTAGAAGTCTGACACCCTCTGTTTCGTCTTTTACGGGAGTTGCCTTGCTCGTTGCTAGGCTCGTCTCGGCAATGAGGGCTTTGATTATCGCCCCTGCGGCCATCGAGGTAATCTTCGACTCCCATGAATGTCTTGGCTCGAGTCATTAACTCGGCCATGGTACAAGGGACACGGCCGACGATGGACTTAAGGAAGTCACTTGTGCGCAAACCTTCAATGATGGCAGTGATTGCGTCTTTGTCGTCAAAGCGGTCGACCTTATTCGATTCTTCAGTGAATCGGGCGAGGTATCGTCTAAGAGACTCGCCATTCTCTTGCCTGATTGACCACAGGTACATCTTGGTCTTCTTTTGGACCATAGATGTAACGAAGCGTGCTAGGAACATGTCCTTCAGGTCTTTGAACGATCGGATGCTTCCCGGCCTTAAGTTCTTGAACCACTCGAAGCCGGGTCCGGCGAGGGTAAGACTAAAAGCTTGGCACATGGCGCCGGGAGCGACACCCTACATCGTCATCCAGGTTTCATAGTGCTGGATATGTTAAGCGGGATCCGCTTTTCCATTGTAGGGAGAGAGGTTCGGGAGTTTGAAATTTCCTGTACATACCTCGGCCAATATCAGAGCCGTGAAAGGCGAGGAATTCTCCTCAACGACCCCATAGGCACTTCCGCCTATTCCATGTTCTCGGAGATCTCGTATTTCATTTCGAAGATTATGGATCATAGTGATCACATCGAGACCGGTAGTCGGAGTAACTCCCTGATCGGGAGGAGTCACCTGTCGCCTTTCATTTGACCCTTGACCCGTGTGGCGGTTCCCGTTAGTTGGGGCTGCTACAGGGATGTTTGGCCGAGAGCTTAGTCGCTCTCTTAAGTCATTGCCACGCTCAATGCGTTGGGCGGTGAGGTGATCCCTAAGATCAGGGCTGGTCGTACGGAGGCACAGGCTTCGTCTGTGACGGCGCGCTCTCCCCGTGCCCTGACTCTCCGCAACATTCTCCCTTTGACCTAGTCGGTCGAGGGCCGAACGTCGGGAATTTCCCTCTTGAGAAGCAGCTGGCGCGTCGCCTGTCCGGGGTAGGGATTCGAAGGACCGGCTTCAAACACGGCGGGGTGTTCCCCGTCCTTCGTGAGAGAAGTCTCGATATCCTCCGAATCGCCAGTACCCTCGTAATCAGGGTCGCGGTCACGGCTTTCCTCGTTGAGGTTCTCAGGATCCCTGTTGGGGGTCATTGTGTCATGCGCGGGTTGCTTCGCAGGCAGTCGGCTGTGGTACCTCGCGTTCTTCGCCTTTAGTTGGCGAATATTCTCCTCCAACTCCATGATGCGGTCGTCCCTGCTATCTGGAGATGGAGATGGTGAGCGGGTCGAGCTCTCTTCGTGGAGCGACTCTTCATCACCATGCGCTCGGGAGCGCAAGAAATAGTTTTTTGGTCCCAGTGACGTTATCGGGGTTGTTAACGCCCTCAGAACGCACGGGTCACTGACTACTCATCTTTTCTCAAGTCCGAGAAAGTCGAGTTTTCAGAAGAAGAGAAGAAGATGAACAGAAGGGATTTCGGGCTGAACAGGTCGGGAAGTCCCCTCCTTCTAGCGCCAAAATGTTGTCGCACGAAAATGAACAACGATTGAATACCTCGGGCGGTTCGATCCAAGGCCGGACCAAGTGATCGCACCCGGGCCAAAAGTGTGAACTCGAAAGTCTCGAGCTAGGTTTTCTCCGATCAACCCACCTCTCAGAGGAGAGAAGGGGTGAGGAGGGGGAGTGACCGTGCCTTGTGTGTCGGCTGCCTATGTACCCGTGCGTGGGATCAGGTCAGAACGTAGTTCAAGGCGTATGTGACGCAGTGTGAGGCGCGGAGCCTTAATGGAGAAGCGTACTCGACTAAGGAGACGGTGCGCGGAGGAGTCCTCGGCGACGTCTCAGAACTTCAGAGATCGCGAGCGCGAGAGAGAATGTGTGTTTTCTCTCTTTTGGAGACGTGGAAGACTCTAAGTCAAGAGTTCCTTGTTGTGGCGGAGATTTCGGACGCGTATGCGATTTCTTGTCAGGAATGGTGGACGCGTCTAGGGTGCTAGACGCGTAGGCGATTTTCAGTCGAAAACCGTTAGAGCACTCGTGGGCTCAAGATTAATCGTTCGATCAAGAGAAGCGGCATTCGGGAGTCCCCGGAAAGCGCTTCAGAATCTCTGAGAACGAGATATCGAGGAGAATCCGCTTCAGGCCAAGGATGGCATCCAGAGAAGCATAGAGAAGTCTCAAGTTCCTTGAGAATGAATGGGATGGATTTCCCCTCAATGAGAGGGGTATTTATAGGTGTTTGAGGGCCTTAGAAGGTCCCTTTTTTGTCCATGTGGGACTAGGGGCGCGCGCGCCGTCAAGTGGAGGCGCACGGCACGCACGACGCTCAAAGTGCGGCACACAACGCGCGGCGCGCGGCGCAGGGGGCGCGGCGCGCGAGTCACCGGGCACGGCGCGGGAGTGTCTTGGCGCGGCGCGCGGCCTTCCTGGCGCGGCGCGCGGCTTGCTGCATGGCTGGCCGGCGCGGCGTGCTGCGCACGCGATGCATGGCCCGTCTTGCCGGACTCTTGCGCGGGCCTTAGCGGTCTTCAGTTATCATGTTTTTTATGCGAAATGTAAAGGTCTCTACTTGACGAGAGTGACTCGATTCAATGAGCAAGGATCAACTCTATGAGAACGACTCGAGGAGGACGACTCGAGGCTCGACTCGACGAGAACGACTCGAGGAGGACGACTCGAGGCTCGACTCGACGAGAACGACTCGAGGCTCGACTCGGGGAGAACGACTCGAGGCTCGACTCGAGGAGAACGACTCGGGGCTCGACTCGAGGAGAACGACTCGATGCTCGACTCGAGGAGAACGACTTGAGGCTCGACTCAAGGAGAACGACTCGAGGCTCGACTCGAGGAGCGTGAGAGTTTGGCACGAGGACCTGCCAGTCGACTCGTGACAGAAGGCTTGCCGTTCTTCAGGAGCTCCGGCCTGACCATCGGCCCTTTGAACGGCGTGTCTTCTTGGCGTCTCGGGTTTTCCGAAAACGACCGACAATAGTTGTTACATTGAATAACACTTACTTTAACTAACATTCATTATTATAATATTAAAAAAGAGGCTCTTAGTCTTAGATAAAATAAATAGTTGTTAAAAAATAAGGGTCCAGTGCTATCTAGCCATATGAAAAGTTAGAATTTTGAAATAGCTAACGTTTTGTTAATTTTTTGTAAATAGCCACATGAATCTATTTACGCTATAAAAATAAAATAAAAACGCAGAGTAAATTTCCAATATTTTTTTGCTATTTACGAAAAATTTACAAAACGTTGGCTAAAACACAAACACTTATGTTTACGTGGCTTATATCGCTAAATTTTTGTAAAAAAAAAATATTATAATAATATAACAAATTATTTATGATTAAAATAATATTAAAAAATATGACAAAAGAATAAAGAACTCTGTATATTCAGATATGTTGTTAGAGTAATTTATTAGCTATAATAACTATAATAGATAGAGCAACTCTAATGGAGGTTGTTTATGCTTAGGTGTAAGACACTTTAAGTTGCTATTGCATTGCGACCAACTTAAAGTGTCATAATCATTAAGACAATGATGCTCATACAACGGCCTCACGTTGTTGGCCACTCCTAAATTTTGAAAAATTTCCCTAAGTACCTCATTTTAGTATATTAGTTTCTTAAATACCTCAAATTTTATAACATTGCATAACTACCTCAATTATTTTATAAATTCCACAAATATTTGATTTGATTTGATTTTAAAATAATTTTGCATTACTGTAGATCACTGATAAATATTAATAAAATTAAAAAATGTAAGAAAATACTAATTTTTGGAATTGCTTGGTTAGTAGTGTGTTTATTACATGGTTATTTCACTAGTTCTAACTGATATTTTTATACAAAAATAATATTATATAATAAAATAATATTATAGTGGGCAACTTTTAGAAATGCTCACATTGAAGTGTTTTGTAAAAATATTGTTCATTATAATAAAAAAAAATAGTATATAATAAAATATATTATTTTAGATAATGTGTCATAAGTGAGCATCTCTTAGCATTAGAGTTGCTCTACCAATGCTAGAGCAACTCTAATGCTAACACCAAATTTGGTGTAATTTTGACACCAAATTTGTTTTTGCTCCAATGGTACTACACCAAATTTCACACTAAAGATAATATTCTAGGAATATGCTTTTTAATTAAGTTTCTTAATCTAAGATGCTTTAGATTTAGGGTCTTAAATTTATTAGTTATGTCTAATTATATATATATATATATATATATATATATATATATGCGATTGTATTTTATTTATCAATTATGTATAACATATAGTCTAAATCAATAATAAATTATTTAAAAAATGTAATTAATAAAAGTGAAAATTAATAAATTTCATTACATAGATTATACAACATTTTTTAGGAAAAAGATTATACATCATAAAAAAAAACATATATTAATAAATAAAAGGTCTAAATATGCTCCTAATGCTAATGAAGTTAATTCATTCCAATCATATATTAATTATCTTGGTGGTGGCAGATCGTCTGGATTATCGAATTGCTAGAAGTTTCTTGTTATTTTATTTCTATATTTTTTTTAAAATAAGTTTAACTATTTTTATGTTGGTGTTTTTTTATCTTTTTATTTTGTATTTTCTTGTAATGTTAAGGATTTTGTGGTAATAATATTTGTAGTAGTATCTTTTAATTAACGTTTTAATTATATTTTATATCTATGAATTATTGTTATTAATTATTTGCTTAACTTGGTTTGATATTTATAATTTTTTTTTAATTATTGATTTAATTTAAGTGGTATTGAGGAAATTAATTTGGATTATTAAAAAAACTCTAAATTGTTAAAAACATATTGATTAAGGTTAAAATATGTACTTTTAATTAAGGATTATAAAATAACTAAATTATAAAAATGCTTAAATATTTGGAGTAATCGTGACACAAAGTGAACAGTGTTACACCAAATTTAGTGTAACACTGTTCATTTGGTGTAAGAGCTGCCCCAAATATAAAGTTTTAAAGTTTTGGTGTATTTATCATGAGCGTTCTAGAAATATGGCCAAAAGCAAACCTTCTTTTTTGATATAGTATAACATACTATTAGTAATTATTATTAATATATACATCAAAAAAAATTATACAAAATATATTGATGAGAGAGGGAGAAAAAAAAATATACATAAAAAAAATTATACAAAATATATTGATGGGAGAGAAATTTCATTTTATGGACCTAAAAATTAACAAAATATCGAAATTAGACCTCATATTTTAAAATATATAAAAATGGACTTTTGTCCCAATTTCAGACACAGATACCCTTTTGAACAAATAAACTCATTTCACTTTCTTTCTCTATCTTCTCAATCCCTCATTCGGTCTTTCACGCTCGATTCCGACGAGATATAACTAATTCGACGAGATACGAGTGAATCCGACGAGCTAAAATGACCTAGAATGACAGAGTTTCACGTGAATTTCTTTCTCTGCTTAAAATGCCCAAAAAGTATGAATTTTATCGTATAGTATCGTACATTATTGTACACTATCATGTATTATCGTACATTATAACGCAATTTCATTTGTATGAATTTTATCGTACATTAAAATTATAACGTACGATAATATACGATGTCGTACGATATAATACGATGAGATATGATACATTATTATTTTAATGTACGATAAAATTCATACAAATTATAATGTACATTATAATTATAACGTACGATAATATATGATAGTGTACGATACCGTACTATAATGTACGATGCTATACGATAAAATTCATATTTTTGGGCATTTTAAGTGGAAAAAGTCAAATTCATGTGAAAAGTTGTCATTCTAGGTTATCTTAGCTCGTTGGATTCCCTCGTATCTCGTCGAATTTAGTTATATGTCATCAGAATTGACCGTGAAAGACCGAATGAGGGATTGAGAAAATAGAGAGTGAAAGTGAAATGGGTTTATTTGTTCAAAAGGGTATTTGTGTCCGAAATGGAGACAAAAATCCATTTTTTGATATTTTTAAAATACGAGGTCTAATCTCGATATTTTGTTAACTTTTAGGTCTATAAAATGAAATTTCAAAAAAAAAAATTAGGCTGCCTCGTGTCTTTCATTGATGCGCCGACGTGGCAACCATATAGGAGGTGTGTTAATAGAAGGTTTTCCTTATCAACTTTGTTATGGATTAGCAAAGATCTGGAAAAACTGTTTCGTGGCAACCATTTTTAAGCTCTTTAAACTGAATTACACGATCATAAACTTTGATTTTATCCATACATGGAATTCATACAAAAAGCTCAAGATATGCTCCATAAAGTTTTGATAAACCATTACCGCAGGCTTATATAATTCAATGGAAAAACCTCAACATTCCAAACTAAAGTTACAAAATTGCTCTCTCGAAGAGAAGAATCACGAGATCTCATACATTGCCTCCGGCAATAAGCAGATGATTCTCGGGAGAAATAGTCGACGGGACATACGTGACAAAGTGAGTATCTAATCCACCCTCCTTGAGCCAAATCATCCTACCCATATCTATAATTTGCTTGCACAGAAACCCGAATCGAGCCCTTTCAACTACTCCCATATTCCTTATAATGCCTCCAACCCCGCCACTAACACCACACTCCATCTCGCTGTCACGACATGTTGTGAAATGTTAGTCAACTGATGGTCAAAGCTGTAAACTTTCAAGAGTGGTATGAAAAAGTAAAGAGAGGC
Organism: Urtica dioica subsp. dioica; assembly: GCF_054948205.1. Taxonomy (NCBI): domain Eukaryota; kingdom Viridiplantae; phylum Streptophyta; class Magnoliopsida; order Rosales; family Urticaceae; genus Urtica; species Urtica dioica. Next base: position 49,609,822 of record NC_142763.1, read on the forward strand.
TATAGATATAAAGTTACATGGAATGCGGGTGCAGATTGCAATTATTAGTAACCTCGGAGAGATCTGAAGAGTGATCGGCATCCACTGCCCAACTCGTAAACCATGTTATCATGTGGAACTCTTCCTTTGTGATCCCCAAATTCATAAAGAATTTCTTATCTGCAGCAGAGCAAAAGTTAGACTTGTTTCGAAACTGAATCAACGTAATGTGCTCTGCTGAGGTGAGATCATAAGTGTACTTATGTAGTTTTTCCACTGGCAAAGATGATGACAACATGTTGCTATAGCAAGACCTCTCATCTTCAGCTTTCTACAATCGCTCACGAGGCAACATCTCAAAGTCATATCTGCAACACCAACAACGTATAATGACATTGTTTACACATTATATACCTAGTAGTTGTACAAGGTTTTATAGTGTACCCACCGTGGGTAAGTTACAACTTGCAGGATTTGATTTACCTGTTGCAGGCCCACAAAGGTGTTTCCCAATAGCAAGATAAGGAAAACCTTGCAAAGACTCAACGGCATTTAAGTTCAAATCTTCAACTACAGAAAGAAGAAAAAAAAAATACTCACGTAAGACCTATCATTTTAGATGTAATAAAAATCTGTGTTTGAAAAGAAAACATTGTTTTGGACGAGAATATAAGGAAGCTGGATATTGAAGAGACATGTTATAAATCGACAATGTTTGCTATGAATCATCTGGCTGGCTGTGCTATGTCTGCATTCGAACAGCAAGAACACAGCAAATATGTAAATACAAGTAAAAGCTCCTTTGTGGAAAACCTTACTGTCGATCCTCAAACGCTCTAGTACCAAGCTCTCTTTCTTCCGCAATGAACGGTCAGCCTAATCATGAAAAAGAAAATAGTAAATAGAAAAGTCACCAAATAAGTGAGGATCTTATATATTGTATCTTAATACAACCAACCTTGAGCTTATACGCCTTCCTTTCCACCAAAAAGACCTTCTCAATGCCATAGCAATCTGCCAGCATTTGCGTCAAGTACCCTCTTCCTGCTCCAAACTCCACCACCGCTCTTCCTCCGCAATCTCGACCCAACATCCCTAATCGTTCCAAGTTCCCGAGAATCGAAGCTTGTTGCACCACGTGTTTTTCCTGGAACGGCAATTTTCTGCGACCATACCAACTCACTTTTACATAATAACTTCTAAAAAAAACCGAGACCTGACACCGAAATTTCAAAAGGCATACAAGCAAGCAAGTACCCATCATCAACTTCTCTTTTGATCCATATTCCACATGCCTCCGGAATTGTATACGAGTCCTGAATATCCTTACACACGGAATCGTGAACCAGCTTAATCTTATCGATTAGCTGTCCGAATTCATCGACGCTCATATTGTACACAGAACTCCGCTTCGACTCTGAAGTAACGTGATCCAAAGACCTCGAGCCCGGCTTACCACAAGGTGGTCGTGAGTTTTCAGCATGTTCGAGGGGTTTATCCCTTTCTTCATCCTGATCGCCTGAATTAATGCCCTTTTGATAGTAAGGTTGGAGAGCCAAGGACTGAGCTTGTTTCAGCATAGGGCATCTCTTGACATGACTATCAAGGTTTTCCTTCAGCACAGAGCTACACAGAATACACATTGGACATGACTTGAATGTTGTGATTAGATGAAAGATTGAGAATTTGATTAGAGAGAAGACCGCACTAACTGTGAAGAGTCTATAGGGCACGGAATCCATATTTCATCCGACCTAGGTATGTGGTTGCCGCAGAAGCTAGGGCACAGTTTGAGCATAATCAGAGAGATATAACTAGAAAACGAATTCGCAGAGAGATACAGAGTTATATATATTTAGCCTACACTGAATCGTCAATAGGAATGTTGGCACAGAAGCGGTTCTTTCTGGGAAGCCAGAATTTGCAGCGCTTCGTCTCCATTGTTGCTTTACTTCAACACTTGACTCGACGGCTGAGAATGTTTGGGAATTAAAAACGAGAAATCCAGTAAGTGATTCTTGGTTTTCTTGTAACGATGTACGAAAAAGAATGATGTACAGTACAGGCAAATATTACAAACGAACACAATTCAGAATCATTATACCTGAATAATTTGCTCAGGTGTTTTTTTTCGTGCGGTTCAAAAAATTCATTTCAAGCGAGAGGGAACTTGCACTGCTTTGACATTTCCCAGTTCGACAGCTGTTTCTGAGTTACGGTATTGGGCCAGTCATTAAACAAGCCCAACATGGGGGCACTTTTTTCTCTATCAACCCGAGGATCAAAATAACGATATCATTTCAGGCCTCAAATTTTGGTGGTGTATTGTGGTATACCAATAGTTTACCAGAGTATAAAAAAATGATAAACTGTACCGTTGAAGTTACCGTTATTATCGTGGTATACCGTCAATTACCGTGAATAAATTTTTATAAAAATTCATACATACCATAAAAAAAAATTAAATAATCTACAATATCTTCATTACATTGCAAACCATAATTAAAATAGTTCAACATAAACCATATGAAATAGTTCAACACACACCCAACAAAAAAAAAGAATTGAAAATCTTATTTTTAGGATCTAACAAAAAAATTGAAAATATTGGTTACAAATTCAGTTTAATACCAATAATCAAGTTAGAAACTAAAAAATTGAACTTAATAATAAAAAAAACTCACAAGAAATTTCATAAAAACACTATTTCATTTACATTTGAACTCATTCGGGATTTCGACCATTACCCGGGCTACGCTCGCTTTCCCTTGGGACGCAGGGAAGTTTCGCCTTCAAACTGTCGGAAAACGGAAGAAATTCCCGGGATTTGATGAAAAACAATGACAAATACTCTTACTCACGTCGAAAAAACCTAAATTTCGCGATCTTTTTCTGATTTTGTGCCCGAGTTTTATTTAAATTTCATGGTTTTTTTTTTGGAAAGAAACCTCTGAATCAAGCCGAATTTCACGAGCGAGAATCTGGACCGTTTTCCGTCCGGTTTACCATGATTTCTAAGGAACATTTTGTATGAACCGGTGCTGAGACTGTTCAAAATTTTGGTGCCCGTCAGGTTCCGTCCGATTTATGCGCTCTTAAAATAATGGTTAGTAGTTAAAAGTGGAAATTTCACGGTGATATTGTTTATTTGAAATTAATGGAAAAAGTATTTTAAACTGATCACAAAAATATTGTAAAGTTCTAAATTTGAAAATATTAATTTTTTTTAGTTCTAAATAATTATTTTGTTGTTTAAACTTTTTTTTATGAGGGAAATAATCCCAAATAGCTACTTACAGTTTGAAAGAACACTATTTTTTAAAGGATTTAAAACAATCACTATTTTAAAATATTACACTATAAAAGATTATTTTCTGTAATATTTCCTTAGTTAAACAGTTATAATTTGGGATTAATTTTTTATAATAAAATTGTAAACAATAAATAAAATTCAAAACAATAAACAATTTTTTAAATAAACATGTAAACATCACAAAAAAAATGATTATTTACCACAACTTGAAAAATACTATTTTTGCGATAAAAAATTTAGCGGCGCTATTCTTGAAGTTAGTTTCAAAAGGTACTATCACAAAGAATTTCCACATCCTAATTCCCATTCTTATAGAAATATATTTTGTGAAAAAAAGTATGAAAAAGAACTTAATCACATAATTCTCAACGAATTTCAATAATAGTGTGAACAATTTGTGATAAAATTGAATTTTTTTTTACAAGTTATCCAATTTTTTAAAAAATTCTACTCGATCAAATATTAAAAAATGATACCAAAATTATATCTAAAAAATTTAATAATACAGTATTACCATATTCTTCATTATTATTTTGCAGTCGATAACGAAAGAGAAGAATGATGAAATAAAAAAGAAAGACAATGATAAAGAAGAAAGAAGGAGACCACGAGGTGTTTGCCTAAATTGACAAGAAAGAAGGAAGAGATAATAAGCAGTGATATGCCATTATTTTTCACAAGTGAAAAATGACACTCCTAATAAAAAAAAACGACAAGCAAGCGACTCTGAAGGCTGATCAACAAAACTGCTCTGGAGGCTGAGCACAAATAGCTCTGAAGGTAGAGTCTCTAACAGCTCTGAGCCCTAAATGTTCTCACAAGCGAATCTAAAGGCTGAGCCACAAAACGGTTCTGGAGGCTAAGCCACAAATGGTTCTGAAGGCAGAGCCTCTAACGGCTCTAAGCCCCGAACGTTCCCACAAGCGACTCTGGAGGCTGAGCCGCAAAATGGCTCTGGAGGCTAAGCCACAAGTGGTTCTGAAGGCATACCCTCTAACGGCTCTGAGCCCTGAACGTTCCCACAAGCGACTCTGAAGGCTGAGCCGCAAAATGGCTCTGGAGGTTGAGCCACAAATGGCTCTGAAGGCAGAGCCTCTAACGGCTCTGAGCCCCAAACGTTCCCACAAGCGACTCTGAAGGCTGAGCCGTAAAATGGCTCTGAGACCCTAATGTTCTCACAGTGTGAAACCACCATTTGAGACAAGTCAAAGTTCAACTCTCCCTATAAATACCCTTCATGATGTAGAAGAGAAGAAAACCCATTCTAAGAGAAGAAAAATACTACAACTTCTCTCTCTAAAAATTCACTCAACACATACCCGCAAAATAATGTTAGAGTTACTTCACATCCCTCACCTTTGATTTAGAAAAACACAAAAGAGGAATGATCTATTTCCTTTCTCTCTAATTGAAGAAGAATTATTCTTTCTCTCTCACATTTCTTTTCACAAACAAAGGCTGAAATTATGCCACATTATATTCCCTCTAAAAAGGTGTCCAAGAACTTGAGAAATCAAATTCTCATGTTCTTCACTTAGTAAGAGGAACATCCCATTATATATCATCATTTGTGTCTTCTATTTCAGCTAAGGAAAAGGAAGATCACGGTAAACCACACCACCCACGTCGAGTTCCTGAAGGTCTCCACTACAGTCGTAACGCCACGAGATATCTCTGACCCATTACGATCCATTCGGAGACATAGGAGATTTGATGCCTGCAACCCAAGATCGATACACGTCGCAAGCTCGCACTCCCACACGTGTCTCGTGAATGTTGATCAGAAAAACGCATTAACAAGCAGTACTGGAGATGAGAGTTTTTTGGATTTCGAATGAGAAGGAAAATAAAAATAAGGGTGGCCATTTACAACAATACAACTAATTAAAGTATAATTTTTTTTTGGTAAAAGGTCTAAGCTTCTAATATATGTGTCCAATTCTTTTTGGGATAATTCCTAAATTACGATCATTTAAAAAAATTTACTAAAATTCATTGATTACTTCTAATTCAAAGATTACAATCAAGTTTGTCAATAACTAGGATTGTTTATTTACATGTTTGTCAATAACTAGGATTGTTTATTTACATGTTTGTCAATAAATAGCCATAGCTTTGGAATTAAATAATTATTGAATTTTGGTCAAAATAATTTTAAATAATCGTAGTTTTTGTTTAATATCATTCTTCTTTATTGATCAACACAATCACATTATGTTTTCGATTGAAAAAAAACACAAACACATTATGTTTCTTTTTGAGAGAGAGCATTAAATTTGATTATAACTCACATGTGCCCCAAAAATAATGTTGAAGGCACAAAAAAAAATGTTTAATTCAATCCCCACGTAAAAGGTAAAAAATAATACATACTTATAACAAGCCTAATTTTGGGGTTGCGGTTCGTCCTCACGAGCGTCGTTTTGGGGTTGGATGCATCGCCAGGAACTATCTGGGAGGGGTTCTCGGTTTAGAAATCATTACCCAGCACCAAGGTCTCTCGCCTCAACTCTCGGAGGCTTCGGCTATTCTCTACGGTATGATTTTTGCTCTTGATGCAGGGTGGAAAAATGTCTTGATTCAATCCGATTGTCTTGAGGTGGTAACTACCATTCGGCATGGCAATTCTCCTACTTCGGAATTAGGCATGATCCTGAACGATATTTTCTTGCTTAGGCCTAATTTTACCAATATTGATTTTGCTTTCCATTCCCGAGATTGTAATAAGGTTGCTCATAATCTTGCTAGTTATGCTCTTAATTTTGACTCGGGCGCCCGACGGTTAAGCTCGATTCCTCCATGTATTTATGTGGAGGTAGAGCGGGATCGTTGTGGTATTAGTCCGTGATTGTAACCACGGTTTTCCTCCGCCATACGTGAGGGCTTTAATGAATCTCTTCCCGTGGTGCCGCCCACGGTTTTTCAAAAAAAAAAAATATATGGTGGTGCGATGATGATCAATTATACATTATACATCTAGAGATCTAAATCATATTAAGCCCAAGAGACCTCTTGAAATATCACATTTTGGCTCAAAAATTGTTGTTAAAATAGATCAAACTCTTTTTGGATGCTCTAGAGAGGAAAGAAAAGATAAGTTCCATTATCATATATAACTAATTAGGGGTGCGATAATACTGTAGTTTCTACAGTATTTATTTTGCCAATTAATAAGTGACAAGTGTTTTTCTCCAATTAATAAGTGACACAGTGTAATAAGTCTCCAATGAATAAGTTTTGCTCTTCAACGTAACATGCACAATGTTATTCGGTGTGTGCCTAATAAAACAGAGTGATAGTTGAACTACTATTTTATCCTTACTATGTAATTAAAAATTTGTGTATTTATTGTTGTCGGTCGTTTTCGGAAAACCCGAGACGCCAAGAAGGCACGTCGCTCAAAGGGCCGATGGTCAGGCCGGAGGTCTTGAAGAGCGGCAAGTCTTCAAGCCCTCGCCCAAACTCTTGACTCCTTGAGTCAAGCCTAGCCCCTCGAGTTGAGACTTGAGTCGGCTCCCCGAGTCGAGCTTCGCTCCTCGAGTTGAGCCTTGAGTCAGTCTCCTCGAGTCGAGCTTCGCTCCTCGAGTCGAGCCGTGAGTCAGTCTCCTCGAGTCGATCTTCGCTCCTCGAGTCAAGCCTTGAGTCAGTCTCCTCGAGTCGAGCTTCGCTCCTCGAGTCGAGCCACTCTCGTCTTCTCTATATTTTCCGTGGCAAGGATGGTATTCAAAGACCCCTAAAGGCCCGCAAGAGTCCGGCAAGACGAGCCATTCACCGCACGCACAGCACACTGCGCCAGCCAGCCGTGCAGCAAGCAGCGCGCCGCGCCAGCAAGGCAGCACGCCGCGCCAGGCAGGCGCGCGCCGCGCCAAGACGCGCCCGCGCCGCGCGCTCCATGCGCCGCGCATCCTGCGCCGCGCGTCCTGCGCCGCGCATCCCGCGCCGCGCCTCCTGCGCCGCGCGCCGCGCGTTGTGCGCCGCACTTTGGGCGCCGCGCGCTCCGTGCGCCTCCAATTGATGCCACGCGCGTTCCTAGTCCCACATGGACGAAAAAGAAGCCTTCTAAGGCCCCCAAACACCTATAAATACCCCCTCTCATTGAGGGGAAAGCGATCCCATTCATTCTCAAGGAACTTGAGACTTCTCTCTGCTTCTCTGGATGCCATCCTTGGCCTGAAGCGGATTCTCCTCGATTTCTCGTTCTCAGAGATTCTGAAGCGCTTTCCGGGGACTCCCGAGTGCCGCCTCTCTTGATCGAACGATTAATCTTGAGCCCACGAGTGCTCTAACGGTTTTCGACTGAAAATCGCCTACGCGTCTAGCACCCTAGACGCGTCCGCCATTTCTGACAAGAAATCGCCTACGCGTCTTGCATTTCCAACTAGGAATCGCCTACGCGTCCGGAATCTCCACCACAACAAGGAACTCTTGACTTAGAGTCTTCCACGTCTCCAAAAGAGAGAAAACACACATTCTCTCTCGCATACGCGATCTCCGAAGTTCTGAGACGTCGACGAGGACTCCTCCGCGCCTCGTCTCCTTCGTTGAGCACGCCTCTCCACCAAGGCTCCGCGCCTCATACTGCGTCTCACACACTTGAACTACGTTATGACCTGATCCCACACACGGGTACGTAGGCAGCCGACACCCAAGGCACGGTCACTCCTCCTCCTCACCCCCTACCTCTCCCGAGAGGCGGGTTGGTCGGAGAAAACCTAGCTCGAGACTATCGAGTTCACACTCTTGGCCCGGGTGCGATCACTTGGTCCGGCCTTGGATCGAACCGCCCGAGGTTTTCAATAGTTGTTCATTTTCGTGCGACAACATTTTGGCGCTAGAGGGAGGGGACTTCCCGACCTGTTCAGCCCGAAATCCCTTCTGTTCATCTTCTTCTTTTCTTCTGCGAACTCAGCTTTCTCGAACTTGAGAAACGATGAGTAGCCAACGACCCCTACGTTCTGAGGGCGTGACCAACCCCGAAAACGTCACTGGGACCAAGAAATACTTCTTGCGCTCCCGAGCGCATGGTGACGAAGAGTCGCTCCACGAAGAGAGCTCGACCCGCTCACCATCTCCATCTCCTGATAGCAGGGACAACCGCATCATGGAGCTAGAGGAGAGTATCCGCCAACTAAAGGCGAAGAACGCGAGGTACCACAGCCGACTGGCTGCGAAGCAACTCGCGCATAACACAATGACCCCCAACGGGGATCTTGAGAACCTCAACGAGGAAAGCCGTGACCGCGACCCTGATTACGAGGGTACTGGCGATTCGGAGGATATCGAGACTTCTCTCACGAAGGACGGGGAACATCCCGCCGTGTTTGAAGCCGGTCCTTCGAATCCCCTACCTCGGACAGGCGACGCGCCGGCTGCTTCTCAAGAGGGAAATTCCCGACGTTCGGCCCTCGACCGACTAGGTCACAGGGAGAATGTTGCGGAAAGTCAGGGCACGCGGAGAGCGCGCCGTCGCATATGAAGCCTGCGCCTCCGTACGACCAACCCTGATCTTAGGGACCACCTCACCGCCCAACGCATTGAGCGTGGCGATGACTTAAGAGAGCGACTAAGCTCTCGGCCAAACATCCCCGTAGCAGCCCCAACTAACGGGAACCACCGCACGGGTCAAGGGTCAAATGAAAAACGACAGGTGACTCTTCCCGAACAGGGAGTTACTCTGACTACCGGTCTCGATATGATCACAATGATCCAAAATCTTCAAAATGAAGTACGAGATCTCCAAGAACACGGAATAGGCGGAAGTGCCTATGGGGTCGTTGAGGAGAAGTCCTCGCCTTTCACGGCTCAGATATTGGCCGAGGTATGCACGGGAAATTTCAAACTCCCGAACCTCGCTCCATATGATGGAAAAGCAGATCCTGCTTACCACATCCAGCACTATGAAACCTGGATGACAATGCAGGGTGTCACTCCCGGCGCTATGTGCCAAGCTTTTAGTCTTACCCTCGCCGGACCCGGCTTCGAGTGGTTCAAGAACTTAAGGCCGGGAAGCATCCGATCGTTCAAAGACCTGAAGGACATGTTCCTGGCACGCTTCGCCACATCTATGGTCCAAAAGAAGGCCAAGATGTACTTGTGGTCAATCAGGCAAGAGAATGGTGAGTCTCTTAGACGATACCTCGCCCGATTCACTAAAGAATCGAATAAGGTCGACCGCTTCGACGACAAAGACGCAATCACTGCCATCATTGAAGGTTTGCGCACAAGTGACTTCCTTAAGTCCATCGTCGGCCGTGTCCCTTCTACCATGGCCGAGTTAATGACTCGAGCCAAGACCTTCATGGGAGTCGAAGATTACCTCGATGGTCGCAAGGGCAATGATCAAAGCCCTCACCACCGAGACGAGCCTAGCAACGAGCAAGGAAACTCCCGAAAAAGGCGAAACAGAGGAGGTCAGACTTTTAATAGACGACCTCCGATGCCCCAGAAGCCGCGACTTGCGGAAGACTTTAAGGACTACTCGTCGTTCACACCGTTGAACACAACACCGGATCAAATCCTAGCTTTAGCGCGTGACAAGTTCACTCCCCCGGCTCCAATGAACAAAGATCCCGCGACTCGCGATAGATCTAAATATTGCGAGTTCCATCAGGAATACGGTCACTTGACCTCCGAATGCTACAATCTCAAAAGGCAAATCGAGGCTCTGATCCAACGAGGTGAGCTGAAGGAGTTCGTGTTACGCATGATTAGCGCTGCGGGCCCCACCACAAACAGACCACAGTCTGGCAAGGGAGGAGGAACAGCCGCTTCTGCCGACCAGACCATAGCTACTGCCGACGCCAATCCGCAGCTCCATGTTGTGACCACCATACTAGGCGGTCCACAAGATGGAGACTCAGCCCGACAGCGGAAGAAATTCCTGAGGGCCGCGTCCCAAGGAGACGCTGCTATGCACGTCAACCTCACCTACGAGGAACCTCCGTCCATACCTCACGAGACGATGTACTTCACCAACGAAGAGGCCAAGCGAGTTGTGCATCCGCACAATGACGCGATTGTGCTCAAAGCCCAAGTGGCTAATAACTTGGTGAAAAGGGTTCTCATCGACAACGGCAGTGCTGCCGACATAATATTCAAGTCCACCTTAGAGCGCATGAAGCTCGGGGGGCTACGTCTAACTCCGACCCAAACGCCTCTATTCGGGTTCACTGGGGAGAGAGTCATGACCGAAGGCATCATCGATTTGCCGGTCACCTTCGGAACTCCCGGAGGCATTGAAGTCGTTCACATGGTCCCATTCCTAGTGGTCGATCAAGAGTCGCCCTACAATGTAATCATTGGGCGACCCACGCTGAACCGACTAAGGGCTATTACTTCAACATACCACCTACTGGTGAAGTTCCCAACTGAGGATGGAATTGGCATCATGGCTGGAGACCAATCCCAAGCCAGAGTATGCTACATCCAAGGAATTGATGGAAAGACCGCTAGAAAGACGGTTAACACGATCTCCCAATTCAGAGATAGCGTCGAGTCGACCAAGGTCCTCCGCGAAATCCACGAAGACCTCTGCATGACACTCAAGTGCAAGGCGCCGACGTCTTCATCCCAAACAGGGAGGGACCCCACAAAGTCTGCCAAGTCATACATGACGAGACACGCTACATCAAATACACGGACACCGATCCGTCGCATGTGGAATGCGGAACACTTGAGAAAGTACTACCAGTAGCCAGCGCTTCCCCCCATTTTATTTCTTTGCTTTCCAACATTCAATAAGGCCTACGAGCCAATGTTTTAGGATTTCCTATCTTGACAATATTAATAAAGTTCGACGTTTTTCTTTCAAAATCCACTTTATCAAAGATTTTCAATCATCAAAGATTACACTTGTAAACCCAAAACTCGGGGGGCTAGTGACATAGGCAATGGTAAGTACGCTCAAAATCCTCAAGAAAGTACGCTCCACAAAAAGAAAGCACGCTCCATCAAAACAAAACACCCGAACATAAAACGGGAACAAGCGTGCACGTAAGACGCCTCAGTGGCACGCCGTAAGACATCCTCGAGATGCAGGCTAAAGACGCCTCTGTGGCGCGCCATAAGCCATCCCCGAGATGCAGGCTAAAGACGCCTCCGCGTCGCGCCGTAAGCCATCCCCGAGATGCAGGCTAAGACGCCTCTGTGGCGCGCCATAAGCCATCCCAGAGATGCAGGCTAAGACGCCTCCGCGGCGCGCCCTAAGCCGTCCCAGAGATGCCGGCTAAGACGCCTTTGCGGCGCGCCACAAGCCATCCCAGAGATGCAGGCTAAGACGCCTCCGCGGCGCGCCACAAGCCATCCCAGAGATGCAGGCTAAGACGCCTCCGCGGCGCGCCACAAGCCATCCCAGAGATGCAGGCTAAGACGCCTCCGCGGCGCGCCATAAGCCATCCCAGAGATGCAGGCTAAGACGCCTACATGGCGCACCTAAGACGCCTACATGGCGCACCTAAGACGCCTACATGGCGCACTTAAGACGCCTACATGGCGCACCCAAGTCGTCCCTCGCGACGCACCTAAGACACCTACATGGCGCACGTAAGACGCCTACATGGCGCAACCAAGTCGTCACTCGCGACGCACCTAAGACGCCTACATGGCGCATCTAAGACGCCTACATGGCGCACGTAAGACGCCTACATGGCGCAACCAAGTCGTCCCTCGCGACGCACCTAAGACGCCTACATGGCGCACCTAAGACGCCTACATGGCGCACGTAAGACGCCTACATGGCGCAACCAAGTCGTCCCTCGTGACGCACCTAAAACGTCTACATGGCGCACTTAAGACGCCCACATGGCGCAACCAAGTCGTCCGTCGCGACGCACCTAAGTGACCTACATGCCGCATCTAGGCCATCCCTCACGACGTGCCTACGATGCCTAAAACAACGTATAGAGCCGTCTCTAACGACGTGCTCTAAGTCACCACAAGGCATTGCATATGATGACTAACCGCAACGCACATGAACCGCCACACTAGGCACAGTTCATGCTATCTCCGCAACCGCCGACTGAGCACGATCACACCCGCCTTGGGAGACTCTCCATTTCGTGCGAGCTAATCAAAGCTTCTCGTAAAAACTCGCAAGCTCGCTCAGCCTGAGCTAGCTGAGACTTCACTCGAGAAAGCTCCTCCTGGAAGAGTCCCAGGCGACAAATGAGGTCGTGTAGAACCTCCTCGAGTCGAGTCATTCTCCTCGAGTCGAATCTTGCTCCTTGAAACGAGTCAATCTCCTCGAGTCGAGACACGCTCCTCGAGTCGAGTCATTCTCCTCGAGTCAAGCTTCGCTCCTCGAGTCAAGGCACGCTCTCCTTGAGTCAGGCCTTGCTGCTTGAGTCAAGTCATTATCCTCGAGCTGAGCCTTGCTCCTCGAGTTGAGTCATTCTCGCCAAGTCAGTCTCCTCAAGTCGAGCATCGCTCCTTAAGTCGAGTCGCCCTCCTTGAGTTGAGCCTTGCCCCTCGAGTCGAGCCATTCTCCTCAAGTCGAGCATCGCTCCTCAAAGTCGAGTCGCTCTCCTTGAGTCGATTCTTGCTCCTTGAGTCAAATCATTCTCCCCGAGTCGATCCGTGCTCCTCGAGTCGAGTCATTCTCCTCGAGTCGAGCATCGCTCCTCAGAGTCGAGCACTGCTCCTCGAGTCAAGTCATTCTCCCCGAGTCGAGCATCGCTCCTGAAGTCGAGTAGCCCTCCTTGAGTCGAGTCTTGCCCCTTGAGTCGAGTCATTCTCCTTGAGTCGAGCATCGCTCCTTAAAGTCGAGTCGCTCTCCTTGAGTCGAGTCGTGCTCCTCGAGTCAAGACATCCTCCTCAAATCAAGCCATGCTCCTCGAGTCGGGTCACTCTCCTCGAGTCATCCCCCTCGAGTCGAGCATCACTCATCAAGTCATTCTCCCCGAGTTGAGTCTTGCTCCTCGAATCGAGTCATACTCCTCGAGTCAAGCATCGCTCCTCGAGTAGAGTCATATTCCTTAATGTCCAGCCAGTCTCCTTGAGTCGAGTCTAGCCCCTCGAGTTGAGACTTGAGTCGGCTCCCCGAGTCGAGCCTAGCCCCTCGAGTTGAGACTTGAGTCGGCTCCCCGAGTTGAGCTTCGCTCCTTGAGTTGAGACTTGATTCAGTCTCCTCGAGTCGAGCTTCGCTCCTCGAGTCGAGCCTTGAGTTAGTCTCCTCGAGTCGAGCTTCGCTCCTCGAATCAAGCCTTGAGTCAGTCTCCTCGAGTCGAGTCCCGCTCCTCGAGCAAGCACCTGTAACAACCTGAAGAACAAGTTAGCCAAAGCAGAGACACGCACTCACGTTTGGGGAATAAGGGTCGATCTCCCGAACGCAGACGGAGAAGCGTCGCCAGGGCTGGGATGGCGGATGCCCCATGAGACCGACTTATGCTTGGTGCGCGGTCAAACTTTGAGTGTTGACCCCCGAGCAGTCGAAGCCCTCCGGTGCGGCAGAGCCTTCCGCCAGGTACCACTCCGTCTTCTCGGAGCATCGGCCCACAGCATCAGCCTCCATCTCCGGGACCTCAGAACGAGCACGCCTTTGCGAAATGCAAAAGTGTAGTCGCCTTCCAAGCTGGCCGAGATGGGCGCCATGATCTTCCCCTAATTGGTCACGATTACAGGATCGTCGCCCTGCTATTCACCATCGAGTCCCACAGATTCCGCTTGAAAATATCCTTAAAGAAAACGTGACTTCACCAAAAGACCAACTGACCGCGACACGCTGGTACGCCTCTGCACAAATGCACGCCCTACTTGCGCGTGCATATCCCCTTTGCTCCGGGGCTAGAGCGACGGACGCAAGCGCGTTCGCCTCGCCCACGTTGAGCCACGCCTACTATCCGCTTGGATCCTCCTCCACGTGTCGATCACACACTCGTGTCGAGAAAGACGGAAAAGCGAGAAAGCACTTACAATTGTGAGAGTATTCTTTATAATCACGAAGGCTTCGCAACAGTGAAGCTCTGGGAAGTCTATTTTCCTCAAACACCCAACTAGAAGGACAAAAAGTTCATCGCTGGGAACCTCCCGAGCGACGAACTTGGGGGACTAATGTTGTCGGTCATTTTCGGAAAACCCGAGACGCCAAGAAGGCACGTCGCTCAAAGGGCCGATGGTCAGGCCGGAGGTCCTGAAGAGCGGCAAGTCTTCAAGCCCTCGCCCAAACTCTTGACTCCTTGAGTCGAGCCTAGCCCCTCGAGTTGAGACTTGAGTCGGCTCCCCGAGTCGAGCTTCGCTCCTCGAGTCGAGCCGTGAGTCAGTCTACTCAAGTCGAGCCTTGAGTCAGTCTCCTCGAGTCAAGCTTCGCTCCTCGAGTCGAGCCACTCTCGTCTTCTCTATATTTTGCGTGGCAAGGATGGTATTCAAAGACCCCTAAAGGCCCGCAAGAGTCCGGCAAGACGAGCCATTCACCGCACGTACAGCACACTGCGCCAGCCAGCCGTGCAGCAAGCAGCGCGCCGCGCCAGCAAGGCAGTGCGCCGCGCCAGGCAGGCGCGCGCCGCGCCAAGACGCGCCCGCGCCGCGCGCTCCATGCACCGCGCATCCTGCGCCGCGCGTCCTGCGACGCGCATCCCGCGCCGCGCCCCCTGCGCCGCGCGCCGCACGCCGCGCGTTGTGCGCCGCACTTTGGGCGCCGCGAGCGTTCCTAGTCCCACATGGACGAAAAAGAAGCTTTCTAAGGCCCCCAAACACCTTTAAATACCCCCTCTCATTGAGGGGAAAGCGATCCCATTCATTCTCAAGGAACTTGAGACTTCTCTCTGCTTCTCTGGATGCCATCCTTGGCCTGAAGCGGATTCTCCTCGATTTCTCATTCTCAAAGATTCTGAAGCGCTTTTCGGGGACTCCCGAGTGCCGCCTCTCTTGATCGAACGATTAATCTTGAGCCCACGAGTGCTCTAACGGTTTTCGACTGAAAATCGCCTACGCGTCTAGCACCCTAGACGCGTCCGCCATTTCTGACAAGAAATCGCCTACGCGTCTTGCATTTCCAACTAGGAATCGCCTACGCGTCCGGAATCTCCACCACAACAAGGAACTCTTGACTTAGAGTCTTCCACGTCTCTAAAAGAGAGAAAACACACATTCTCTCTCGCGCACGCGATCTCCGAAGTTCTGAGATGTCGCCGAGGACTCCTCGCGCCCCGTCTCCTTCGTCGAGTACGCTTCTCCATCAAGGTTCCGCGCCTCATACAGCGTCTTTCACGCTTGAACTACGTTCTGACCTGATCCCACACACGGGTACGTAGGCAGCCGACCCCCAAGGCACGGTCACTCATCCTCCTCACCCCCTACCTCTCCCGAGAGGCGGGTTGATCGGAGAAAACCCTAGCTCGAGACTATCGAGTTCACACTCTTGGCCCGGGTGCGATCACTTGGTCCGGCCTTGGATCGAACCGCCCGAGGTTTTAAATAGTTGTTCATTTTCGTGCAACAACATTTATGTCATTTTACTGATCAGCTTTTATTAAATACGGGTCCCACTATTGTATTTGAGTTTTCTTTATTCAATATTTATTTGGGCTCTCTCTCTCTCTCTCTCTCTCTCTCTCTCGCTCTCTCTCTCTCTCTCTAGGCAGGCACAATATTGAGCTAAATCATGAATGTTAAATAGCACATGACACTCATTTTGGTTTTTATTGTGGTTGGAACACTCAATATTATGTAATAAACTACTATATTTTGGAGGTTGAATTATGATTTAATGCTCGGTCCATTAATCTGTACAGAAGATAAGACCTTGTAAAATATTCCTCTATTAACATCTGTAAATCACTTTAATTTACATAAAATTACTTGTTGAATTATGAATAACTTATTAATATATCTAATCCAGCTTCTGTTAATAGAATTATTATTTACCATCTATTTACAGTATCCAAACAGCACGTTATTGTCACGTAAATAAATGTATATATGTAAATAAGATACTTATTAACAACATTAAATATATCATAACAACATTTTGAAAACATAAGTATCTGTAAATCACTTTAATTAACATAAGCATACGCGTTGAATGGGGAATAACTTATTAATATCGTTATATTACAGGCGTACTGGGAGATAAAACAAGTACTCAAGTCTAACAAGTGCATAACACTTCAAAATGTTAAACCAATTTACAAATAATAAAGACATCACCAAACAACTAAACAACACAAGCGTAAAATTCAGTTAAAGACATAAAATATTGAAAACATAACAAGATCCAACTAAATTTGGCAACCCCTTTTGTTATGAGAAATCTGGCCACATTTGCCACATCAATGATTGTACGGGTGTAATTTTTCATGCTTCGATCGATACATCTTCTCTTTTGGTCGCCCAGGTTGACGTTTATGAATGGGAGGATTAATAACTTAAGCATCGATAGGCTGCTCCCAATCGCCTTCATGAGAAATTGGAAACACATCTTTCTCATATGTGGCTGTAAAGTATTCTTGGGAATAATATCATGGTACAAAATCAATAGGACGTAAAAAATTTCGATATAAAGCCGCACACGCATGAAAGCATGGAAAATCTTCAAGCTGCCAATAACAACATGTGCAAGTCCTCAGAGAAACATCAACAACTCGACGAATTGCACCATCAACAACTTCAAACTCATTGTCATTAATGGCATTAACCTACAATTAACGTGGAAATAACATGATGTTTGTATACTGTAAATAGGTGGTAAATAATAATTCCATTAACAGAATCTGGATTATATTATAACTTACATTCATAGATCGAGCAGCCTCATGTGAATCAAAAAGCATCTTGAACCCAGTTCCTGTAAGGCCTGAATGCATCTTTGGAATTAGCTCCTTCTTCTTATTGATCCAATTTTGAATTAGACTTCTATACCTCAAAACGAGACATGCAACCGGCCACCCTCTAGCTTCTCGCAAAACAGTATTCAAACACTCTGAAATGTTTGTGGTCATTACATTAAACCTCTTCCCAGGAAATTTGCTCCTAGCCCAAAGCTCTGGATTAGCTTTGAGAAGATACTTTTTAATTTTTACTTTGTTGTTGGAGAGTATATTGAGCAATATTTATACTCTCTTTCTGAATACGCTTTAGCACATCTATAAAAAAGAGGATGAATGTAGGTTTTCCCAAAATTGGCCTTCACATTACCCCAAAGATGTTGCATGCATATAGCAAATTTCGCCTCCAGAAACACAGTGCTGACCGCCTTCTGAATTGACTTGTGCCTATCCGAAAAAAAAACCCAACTCTTTTCTAACACCATACGCAACTCGAAGATGCATCATAAACCAAGACGAAGATTTATCATTTTCAGAATCCACAATACTAAAGGCTAATGGGAACAAATGATTGTCACCATCTTGAGCAGTAGCCAATAGTAAAGTACCATGAGATTTTTCTTTCAAGAAAGTACCATCAACGGATATTACCGGGCGGCAAAATTGAAATCCTTGTATAGAAGCACCAAATGCAAGGAAGAAATACCTAAAAGTACCATCAGGTTCGGTCTCGGTCATAGTATAAGAACCTACAACAGGACAAGGTAACTATTGAGTAAATAAATCTTTAATTTACAATGAATGTAGTAAATAACAAATAATAAAATGTAAACATAGTGTAAATTTATATAATATTTACAGACTTCTTGAATTGTAAATAAGTTGTAAAATAAGAACCTGGGTTTTTCTCTCTGGTCATTTCACCAACTAATGGTAAATGACTATATGACTCTTCAAAATCACCACGAAGATCCCTCAGAGCTTCTTTACGACCCTTCCATGCCCGAAAATATGTTACCTCCACGTTAAATCGTGTCCTCATTATTTCAGCAACACCGGAAGGAGTAATTTGATTTGCCAATGAACCCCTGAAATCATCTTTGACACATTTGCTAATAAGAACAGAAGATGCGTGTTTATTCTTGTGCACAATTGATTGACCATAGCAAGTATGATCTTTAACATATGACGTTCTGACCCATAATCCAGATTTCTTGCAAACCGACGCATTTAACTTCCAAGAACACTGCAGATTCGAACAACCAATGTTGTAACGAGTTTTACTAGATCTAAACACCTTGAATTCAAAATTATTGCGAACTGCAGTCATGCCAATAGCCATTTGAAGTACATATTTGCGTTTAAATACGTTATTGACATTAATTTCAAAATTCATAGGAAAATTCCTCAAACCGGGTTCATCATACAATACAATTTATGCCCCGAAATCTTCATGACTAGAATAAGGCAATAATGCTTTCGATGAATCATGGCATTGTTGCTCAAATAATTTCACTGGAAAAAAGGGTAAAATTAGAGTGACGAAACAATTAACAATACTGCATAATTGAGAGAAAAACACAAACCTGAATCAATTAGAGAAAAGGACAACCATTTATCCATGCTTCTTGGACGGTTATGAATTCTGGGAGAAACAATTCGAACGTTCAATTGTAGGAAACTGTAAAATTTGAATAACAATTGGCGGCCAAAATATAATGAGTAACCATCAAACAGAAAAGGGCAATTGGCGGCATAAATACCTCAACTCTTCGGGTTTATACACTTTAATACCACATCTTTTTTTTTCGCGGCTAAAATACCTAACGTTGGTTATTAGCACCATCGTTAAGTTTAAAACGTGAACTGCTGACGTGGACTCTCAAAAACAATTAAATCGACTGAAAAAACTGAATAAAAATTTGAACAAGAAAAATTTGCGTTGCCCGGATCCTCGCCGCCTGGGTCCCCGGCGTCGAGACCGCCATGCTCGGGAGAAACGTGGCGATCTCGAGCAACTACAATATCCTCTTCGGAACCTCCATGGCCTGCCCCCACATCTTCGGAGTCGCGGCGATGCTGAAATCGGCTCACCCTGATTGGAGCCCCGCGGCGGTGAAGTCCGCCATTATGACCACCGCGAACCCGCTCGACAACACAGGGAAGCCCATCATCGACAACTTGCCCGACCGCCCGGCTTCGCCTCTGGCACTGGGGTCCGGCCACGTGGACCCCAACAGGGCCGTCGATCCCGGCTTGGTCTACGACGCGGCCCCGCAGGACTACGTGGACTTCATGTGCGCTCTCAACTTCACCGCCGACCAAATCGCGGCCGTCACGAGGACGAAAGCCAATAATTGTTCGAGGGCTTCCTTGGATCTGAACTACCCGTCTTTCGTGGCGGCCTGCGAGACCGCGGACAAGTCTGGGGTCGTGAAGTTCAAGAGGGTCGTGACCAACGTTGGGGACGGTCCCGCCATACGGTGTCAAGGTGAAAACTCCGGCGAGTTCCACGGTGAAGGTTTCGGTGCTGGGGATTCGGTGCTCTGTGCGTATTTTATCACCGTAAGTCCGTCTTTTGGGTCGATCACCATACCGGGGAACGCGAATTTTTCTTGTTCAAATTTTTATTCAGTTTTTTCTGTCGATTTAATTGTTTTTGAGAGTCCACGTCAGCAGTTCACGTTTTAAACTTAACGATGGTGCTAATAACCAACGTTAGGTATTTTAGCCGCGAAAAAAAAAGATGTGGTATTAAAGTGTATAAACCCGAAGAGTTGAGGTATTTATGCCGCCAATTGCCCAACAGAAAAAGATTATCAATAAATGGAAATATTATTAACAGATTTTCAGATAATGTTATGTAAGGAAATTAGAAACTAATCACCTAAAAAATGCGCTAAGATATTCAAATCCACGGCCTCAAAATTATAAATTTATGACCCAAAATATTCATGGATTTTCGTCCTAAATTTGAAATTTCAATTATTACTTACCAATTTGATTTTATATATTTATTTCAATTTAAAAAAAACTGCCTAATTTACAGTTACTAATCCGAAATATATATACAAGGACATAGCTGTAAAAAAATCGTCATAAATATGCAGTCACATAATCAACTAGGCTATTTACAGATTATTTACAAAACTTTGGCCAAATTTAAATTGCTATAGATTCTGTGGCTTAGGCAGCCAATTTTCTTAAAATAAAATGAATTAGAATAATATATCTATAAATTTTACATTCACAAAGGAGCAAAATAAATAAACCAAAAAGACAAAAAAAATGAGGAGAGGTCTTAATGATATATAGTCTCATCAATTTGGTTTTCTCTGTATGCAAGTTATGTTATGGCTTTGTTGTCCTTAAGATCAATAAAATTAATAAAAGTATTAAAAATCATTAATTAAAATTTAAATACAAAATAAAAAAATTATACAAATATATCTATTGTTCGATGTTATACATACATCTAAACATTACATTCATATAAAAAAAAGTGTTATCACACTACCAGAAATTTGGCCTCTAACTATTGCCGAACGCCGTAGTCATTTTAAGTCGACTACAGTTTACTGACTGTCATCTATTGCACTGTAGTCTTATCTCTTTGATTATGACTCCAGTTTTTGGCCGTAGTGTATCTGTTTTATAAAACTGTAGTTAAAATATATAACTACATTTTATAGATGTAGTCTTACTAGTCTCATCTATAAATACTACAGCATTATGATGTAGTTATATATAACTCAATTACATAAGAAAAAAACACTACAGTTTTAACAAGTAGTCTTAATTGATTTAATTAGACAGACTACGGCGTTTTTGTGCCATCTATTGCACTAGAGTCTTATCTCTTTGCCTATAACTCCTGTCTTTTCTGTTGAAGACTACATTGATTAGCTGTAGTTGAAATTCATGAAATTATATTTTAACAATATAGACTACATCTTATTTATGTAGTTTATACAAAAAAAATATATTTAAATAAATATAAAATAAAATACATTTATAATAAATAAATATACAAAAAATCTCATATTTCATTAAATCAATTAAAAATATCATTTACATAAAGATTACATTACAAGTTTTTGGAACTTATAAAAACAAATAGAAAATGTTTTGAAAACTAGTATCTAAAGCCACTTAGCCACTTAAAACATACCTACATACATACACAAAATTTTCTGGTAGCAGCGAGGTTTTGAAAACGTCTCAGCAGCCTCCCCCAACAGCCCCGTCGTCTCCGTTGCCGTGTCTCCAGTGCTCGAAACCATGATGTCTTCGTTGTTGTCGAGAACCCCGTCGCAACTCAGTCGAAGCCTCACCTCAGCCATGTGCCTCCCGCGCATCAGTCCCGCACCTCTCGCGCCTAACCTTAGTAAGTTATTTCTCACTCAGCGACTTCGACCACCACCGCCCACTTCCATCACCACCAGCCTCTCGCTCCTTACTCTCTCTTTTTTCTCTTTTTCAGTCACGAAGCGTCGAAACTCAACTTCGCGTCCTAGCTCGGTGTCCCTGTTGAAGCTCGGTGTCGTACCAAACTCGCACCACTAACCTGTCAGAGGCTAGTCTAGTAAAAATGATCAGGTATTTGAAATAAATGCATAAAATATATATTTGTGTAGATGTTTATGTTAAATCAAATTTTCTAAGGCAATTGAGCTTTATATAAAATTGAAGAGCTTAAGGTCTTTTTGAACCACCAGTGCCTTGAAGAAGCAGCCATCAGTAGCCTCCAACAGAAAATTGTACGATTGCAACGAGCTCTCCCATGCCTCAGTAATGTTCTTCAACTCCAGATTGAGGCCCTGAATTTAATCCATTTGTAACTCGACTATACGTATGATCATCTATCTATGTACTGTCGTTCTTAATTTGGATACACATTCACTCACTCACCTCAGTTTTGTTGTATTCATTTAATGCAAACCTTGCTGCTTCTATTAATGAAATTGTTATGGTACCTTCCAAATGAGACAGATCAGCCACAATAATCATCACTACAATAGGGGAATCTAAGACACATGTCTGCAGAAATACCTGACTGTTTTGAAGTGAAATATATTCCATAGAGAAATAAGGAAGAATTTAAGAGAACTATCGAAATAATCGAGTTTCTATGTGAGCATGAGAAAATTACAGTTTGTATATAAAAGACCATAGCGAATCTAAGACACCAAACACTTCAGGATATATTGTTCAGACCCTGCAGCTCTCCGTACACACTCAACACCAAACACATACATAAACACCAAAATCATTTTTAAATCCAAGAACGAGCATCAAACGAAGATTAAGAAGGTAAAAAATATGAACACAAATCCACAATCAATTAAGACCCTACATCTTAACTCACAAAAATCACAATCAGACCCAATAAATGAGACAGGATAAAATATCTCACAATCGCATCTTTCTTCAACAAACGAGGAATCTGCAAATCACCACCAAACTCAAATACCCTAATAGTTTGAATGAAAGTAGAGTTCAATTCAGGGTCTCCATTAGATGTCCCTAACACTAATTAATTTCCATATGCTAGTTTATGAATTCAAAACTCTTGCCAATTTACTTTTTCATTATCATTCTCATTTTGTAAACAAAGTTCCTGAAACTAAAAGAGCACGCATGTTTCAATACCGTATACTTAGTCTCTGGCTTGCCCCAGCCACTACGATCGGGTCTAGACCTTCCAAGCGTGTGGGCACCGGACAGTGCAACAATTTCTTGAAGGTAAAACAGATATAATAAGACATCTAATTCAGATTCGTAAGCTAAGTCTTCAAAAGCTCACCTTGTCATTCAAGCCCATTCTATAGAAAACATCTCGAAGATGCTGTGCAGGGGAAGGAGGACCGGCATCTGTGAAAAATTGGACAGCAAGTATTTTACAAACAAAGCCGACAATGGTAACAAACCAAGCATGGCACAACAAAAGAATTAGTAGCGAATAGAAGTTTTTTCACTCACCGGGAAGCAGGCCTTCTTCCGGGCACTGTTCAGGTCCTGTCACATCTATTCTTCCATATTTCATGGGCAGTTTAGGACCTCCGGCTTCCTGAATTCTCAAAAGCACTTCATGAGTTGAAATTTGTACGCATTTGAAAATCTTAGATTGCAGTTTTAAGTTAAAAGAAAAACTTAAAATAAAAATACCTCCACTGCAGTAGCGCTGGCCAGCTGGAACAAGTCGGCGTAGGTCACACCAGCATACTTCTCTTTGATTGGTTGAAGAAGCTTCAAAGCATTCACAAGACCTGAAATTACCAATGATATTCTTATTCCAAAAAGCAAACTATCAACCATCGCAGTTATGAATTTCATTTTCCTAGTCACACCAGCATTGGTTGCGTATTTGAGCTCGATCTCGAATCTCAAACTTCCATTAGTGCCACCTCGCTGTGGCCACTCTTCAATGTTCTTGTTGTAAGTGCCTGCATCGTGCCATCCCAGGCGAACCTATCGCACAGAATATAATAAATGATAACTCTCAGAATCATGGATAAATAATTCCCAACAGAAAAATCATTAAAACAAAACAATTAATTGCTGGAAAACATTATCAAATGAACTGGTGAGCTTTTATTTTGCTTCAGTGGTTCACTATTTCCAATCTTCAGCAAAAAAAAAAAAAAAAAAAAAAAACTTGCAGAATAAATAAATAGATTAAAACGAAAGAAAGAAGCGAATTAGCCAAATTCATGACACGAACACTTCCTAATCAGTGCAAATGGTGCTAAGACCTAATTCGAAATAGCATAACCAGATTAACTAGTCTTGGTCTGTTGTAAGAAAAATCGAATACAGCAACACAGATATACTAATTTATACCAAAAGAGGATGGCAGAAGGTAGTCTTGAGAAGCTCCTTGATGTCCTCTCGCGCGCTCTTCAACTGTTCTGGATCGGACGCCGCGCATTTCGGAGCCGAGACAGTGCTAAACCCTCGGCTCGAAGCTAAAGCCGACGACGACGATCTCTTCTGAAATTACAGAAACGAAATACATTCAATCGAATAAATCTTCGCACAGAAACAATCGCACGGATATCTCTTCTGAAAAATCGATGTAATATATTTCATATGTAATATTTATATATAATTTCAAAGAGATGCAATGTAGCCAACAAAATAATATGTTCAATATAAACCTCTCACAAGATCACATTAATCCCAGATATTTGAATAGTACAGGTAATAATCCTTTGCTCCGAACCCACAAACAAAAAATAGAGCAAGAAAATTGACAAAGCCCCAAAGTGAACTAGGTCAAACTCTTCTGAGACCATGAAACAAAGGAAAAACGAGGATTCGACCAAAATAATAAGAGGATTGCAACAATATTCAATATTCGTCAATCAAAAAACACTAAGCTAAAGCCCCAAATCTGACCTAGGCTCCCTCAGAGGGGAAGGAACCCCTAATTTCTACCGATGAAAAAAAAGAAGAGAATACAAACACGAGTGATGATTTACCTCTGCAATACTTTCAGCAAGCAATGATTTACCTCTCAAGCTCGAAGCCCCAAGTCTATCGAATCTCCGTCGAGCTTTTCGACCTAAGAAGACACGAAGTCTATCGACGGAGATAAGAATTTTGGCCTCTTGAACTCACTCCGACGTCAAACCCTAGAAATTGCTCACTAACAAATCCGAGAAAAATATTAGAGAAAGGGTGACTCTAGAAAGATACAAGATGAGAGATAGAGAGAGAGCATCTGAAGGTTACGAAGAGAGAGAGAGAGAGAGAGAGAGAGAGAGAGAGAGAGAGAGAGAGAGAGTGATATACGAAGATGAGAGAGATGATTTATTTTTTTTTACTTAGTCAGTTTTAGAATTTTGATGTACCGCTTAAAACAAAATAATTGTGGGAAATTTCCCTCCAACATCAACAAAATAGTGAAATGTTAGAATTTTTTTATTTTTTTAGTGCTACCACTACTTCTTTAGATTTAGCTGTAGTGAAAGGTGTTAAATTTTAGTGGGAAACTTCCCTCCATTTTAAAGTAGTGAAATTTTGATAATTTTTAATTTTTTGGGTATTACCACTACTTCTTTATATTGACTGTAGAGAAAAAAAGACCATTAACTATAGTTTTATATTCGACTAGAGTCTAATATAGGAAAAAAAAAAGGTGACCATAGTCTATCTTAAAAGACTTCATTAAAATGCTAAACTGAAGTTAAAAAAAAATGTAGTTGTATCCCATATTTCTGGTAGTGTCAATTATATACTATGTTATATATATATATATATATATATATATATATATATATATATATTAAAGAGTAGATAATTCACTTTTACTTTTTATGAATTTGAAATTATTCTTTTCACTCTATAACATCGTCTAATATTATTCATTGTAATATGAGATAAATTACAACCCGCGGCAACGCGCGGGGTAAACAAACTGGTACTTTCTAAATTAGCTTGAAAGATATTTTTACCGAAAGATACAAAGATACACGTATTTTTCAAATATTTAACATGTTCACTTTATAATTTTAATAGTGTTATGTGTGTTGTTGATTTATTATTTCATGTAAGTCTATTCGGCAAGCTGTCTTATAACATTCTTCAGGATATGTTGAGATATCTTGACCGCTGTACACAGAACTGTAATTTTAGCAAATTTTATGTTTCGCAAAAATTGACAGCAAAATACTTTATACTTTAATTTCTCTGGATGAATGGGTAAAGAAATCCTATTTTCGACTTCTAGAGATGGATACTACTATAAAAGAAAGCCTCTGTCTTTAGTGGTCTTTGGACGCATTCATTTACACAATTAGAGTTCTTAGACATGCAAGACCCGCGAACTGAAAAACTAATTATTTGATGGCTGTGGTGCAATACTCTGAACGCTATTCATATTCTTATTAAGCGTTAGAGTTTCTTTTGGATTTTGTGATTTCGTGATTGAAGATTCACGTGCATTGACATCGAAGATTACTAAACACTTAGGGAGTGTTTGAGAGTAGAATTGAGGGAAGCTCAGATTCAGGAAGAGCATGATTAGAAATTCACGGGTAGTAACAAAAAAAGGCCTTGAAGCGGAGATTGTTCATATAAGTCCATTGTTGTACTTATAAAAAGACTACTTATTGAGTAGTGAATTTCCTTTTCATTGGGCAGACTGCTCTCCAGAGTACGTGACTTTGTATCGAAATTGGTTACCAATATCTTTGTGTCATTTATTTTTACGCATTGTTTTTAATTTATCTTTTTACTGCATCGAAATAAATTATCGCATACATTGACTCTACATTGTCTTTAGCATCTTGTCTCGGAGCATAATTTCACTAAAGGTTTGTAATCTTAAATGGCATGCTTTAATCTCACATGTTCGATCAAACTTCTCTTCATGTTTTATTGTTGGTTGGTAAATTATCCAACACAATATTCTTGTTTGGTTGAATTGAATGTAAGACAACTATTGCTACAAGATCTAAATAAAATTGATTCGAAGTGTAACCGACAAGCAACAAATGCAAAATTGCGTAACACAAATTTAGAGAAGGAATATACGTTACACATCAGATCATGGCACATTTTTACCCCTTGTTCCTATACAAAAACAAAGCATCAATACCCCAAAAAAAAAAAGTCCATAGCTGGAGTTTATAGTTTTGAAGGACAACAAATGAACAAGTGAAACTAATTAACAAGACGTTACGAAAGACTGAGGAAACCATCTCGGCAAAAATTTGTATTTGACTTTCACAAGCAGCGCGAATATACCATAACAGGGTATGTGAATCACAGCCAGGCAAAAATACCTGCACATATCAAAAAATCACTTGATCTCCTTAGTTGTACATGTATACATTTTATACATACTTAATGTGTAATGGGAATTTTACCATAAAGGAGCCCATGGCGTGTTAAGCTCTAGAAAAGGATAAGGCCACCTATGTGAGAAATATTAAAAACAATCACATCTTTAGATTATTGATTCCCCAAACTAATATGTTAATGTTGTATATTAATTAAAATTAGACTATGGGTACCATGAGAAACCACAGGCGTGGATGACCCATTGGAATATGATATACAAACAGCTCCAAAGCACAAAATATGCAAGCCTGAACCACGGAAATGGCTGAAACACAAATATATATACATCTATTTAGTTTAACAGAAGCTGTTTTAGTTTGTATGGAATCAAATAATTAGTGATAAAATACACTCACGAGGCTATTCAAAGCAGTGTCCAGCAGAAGAAAAACCAAGTTGAGTGTGTGCATACACCCCATCAACTATCACATTATCAATTAGAAGTTTAAATCAGAAAAAAGAGAAAATATATGATAATGAGGATCATAAGAAGAGAAGAGATTTTACTAAATATTGTAATATAGGATGATATTTTTCACCAGATAGAGTCCAAGATGAGTGCTGGACATGAATGGGACGATGACACACCAAAAGACGACGTCGGTCAGGATAACAGCCCCGGCACAAGTCTGTTAAGAATCTCACGTCATAAAAAAAGAAGACTTAATTAGTAAGCAACGATACGAGTGAAAAACCTCACAATAATACAAGGTTATTTCAATATATAGATACAAGGAATATACAAGATCCGGACCAAGAAGAATCTAAGCAAGACCATATGATGTTACTAACATCAATTACGAATGACCAACCTGAAAAATGGTTTGCATGAGATGCCCCCAAAAGCCGGCAGATTGGAGCCGATACACATCTTGTGTAGCGTAGAGCTTCCCATTACTCTCACTATTATTATTATTATTGATTAATGCCTCTTCCAAATCACTCTTATTTGAGTACACCCACCATCCATGTGCCGATACAATCATCCCCACCTATGCACACATACATACACGTAATGCATATAGATATGGTCTTATATAAGATTTCGATTGTTAGGTCTATATAATACGTACCGCAAAGTAGATCATAACCAATGTAAAAGTCCACCTGCGCAGGTAATCATGATCAAGCACTGGATATATAATTATAAATGGATTAAAAGGACGAATTATACATATAAACATATATATAGTAATATATACTCGGTGTAGTAGATGAAAATGGAAGCGTCCCAGTCATGGATGTCCCAAGCCAAGAAAGCTGCGAGGACAAGGAGGGAGAGAGAGCGAGTGAAGAAGAGCCACTTGGGATGAACTCCTTTCCAGCTGGACACGGGGCTGCTGGAGGAGGAACCTTCATATCTGAGGATCACCCACAAGGCACAGCAACACGATACTCCTACGATGCCGAAGCACACGAAGTCGTACCAGTACACCTCCAATCCCATGTTTTCCTTTCTCGGATCAGAGAATTACCATCCAAGCAAACTGGCCTTTCTTGTACACTAGTTAGTTTGTTGTTACGGTTGATGCTTTGCTACGACTGGTAGTTTTGACTATCTGCTCTTTCACTCCAATACGCTTTTTCATTTTTATATCCTACCTCTTAATCATGTGATCCACCACAACTTCAAACCTTATGAAACACCTAGCTAATGGGACAGCTCATCTTAGTTTCTAAACACGTGTATTAAACTATTTCGAAAAGAAAAAAAATATGCGTATTCAACAAAAGACAATAATAGTCGTATATGTCGCTCCACTGTGATAATTGTAAAATCTGGTCTTATTAATGAGCAACATTTCGTAAATCATCTAATATCTCTCAATATTTTTTTTTCGTATAGGCTGAAAAATTGGATCGACGACAATTTAAAGAAAGAAAATTAGATCGAAAACGAAATAAGATGGAAAGTCAATTAAAAGTGAGATTTTATTTTCTATAAAAATTTAGATGATAAATGAAAATCCACTAAAATTTATAGCGCACGCGAGATTAATTTCCATCTAGTAAATATTTGAATTGTCAAACATCACGTTGCTAAGTCAAAAGTTGACACATATATGAGCAATGACCCGGTAGAACCGGCGGGACCGCCATATCTCTAATATCTCTTATATGACTTCACACACACACAAACATTATAAAAAAAGCAATTTATAATAATATTTTAGATTAATTAAGAAACAACACATTATAAAATTATCATCAAACAAATTATTAAATATGTACTTACAATAAAACTAAATATTTTTCAAGAAAATTATGTTTAAAAAAAACAAGATAATTGCAAAAATTCTACTATTCTTGATAGATGAAAATTTAGATTACATCCTTATATTTAAAATTATCTAATAACTCATTTTTAATTGATAAAATAGCAAACTCAATCGGTCTTTCTTTTCTTGGCACATTTATGATCTCAAATAGAACTTTATCAACTTCAACTTCAAATAGGACTACTAATATTTTGACAAAATTTAGAAGAAAAATTAAAACAAAATTAACAAAAATTAAAATAGAAAGCAATAACAGGAAATAAATAATAAGAGTTAAAGAAAGATTAAACATGGAAATGGTTTTGCTTAAGATGTGTAACAATATGTATCTTCATAAAACATGGAAATGTGAACTTCAGTCTTTTTTTTTTCTTTGATCAATCTCTGACTTCTATTTTTTTTCTTTCCTGTGTACTATTGTAAAATCAATTGAATTAAGAAGGTATAAATAGGAGAACAATAATTTTTTTTAAATGTTTGATTTTCAACATTATTCCGTTACAATTTTTTTAACATTAAATAACAAATTCGTAGCTATTTTTTTTTTTTTTAAACTTGAATGATAATTTTTTGGCTATATAAAAATTCGCACTTATTTCATTGCGCTAAATTTGGACCAAAATAAATAAACATATTACCCAAACATAAAGCGAAATGACATCAACTAGTAACAACTTTGATATTTTGGACTAAAATAATAGCAACTAGATTTTTGGACACTTTTACTAGTAATTGTAGACTTATCTACAATTGTTGTTAATTGTAGACTTGTAAGTCTACAGTTTATGACAATGGTATACTTTCATGTCTACAGTTACTAGTAATGTTGTTGCTCATTTCCGGACAACGATTTAGAAGCCTCAAACGGTTCGACCCAAGGTCGAACCGAGTGGTCGCGTTTGGGCTTGAGCGTGTCAGATTTGGTATCCCAAGTCATCCCTTAGCCTGGATGTTGATAGCGTTCGTCGAAACACCTAAAATAAGAGGAAAACACGTGAACTACAGGGGGGAAACAGAAGGGGTTCCTTTGTTTACCTCTTCGACGCTCAACATTAGGAGGATTGCGATGGAGTGTAGAGGTGTTTAGAGGTTCGTCGCTCGCGTTGAGTGAACCGAGTGAGTTAGGGCTTCATCAGCGTTTCGGGTATTCAAGCACGAGGAGAATTAGATTACCTTTTGGTGAGGGCCAAGCCTTGTATTTATAAGGCTTGACTGGACCCTTGGAGGGGCCGGGAGGCCAAGGGGCCGAGTGGCCTGCTGGACGGCCGAGAGGCTTGCAGCCCGGATGGCCGAGCAGCCTGTTGGACGGCCGAGAGGCTTACTGCCCGGATGGCCGACTGGCCGAATGACCAAGTGGCCGAGAGCCGAGCGGCCGACTGTCCGAGTGGCCGACTGACCGGGTGGTTGTGGTGCCGAGCGGCCGGTGTTGTCAATGGTGCCCACAAGAATAGTTGTAGTCTTTATTTTGTACATTTGATGTAATAAAGTCTCACGAAGACTCTTTCTTGTAATTGCTTATTCATTAATAAAAAGTTGAAACGTTCATTCATTCTTCCTTGTCTGTTTGAAGCTTTATGATAAAACACTAGTCTTCAGTCCATAAACAAACTTAACAACTTACGAAGAGACAAATGTAGATTTGCATGAACAAACTCTTCGTAGTTTCCTTAAAACGATATATTCGCAATCTAAGGGTCAAAGGACTATTGACCTCAGTACGATTGTTAGGAGAATCTATGATGTCTGGTTATGGGGCATGGAGAGTTGGAGACTCAATAGTTCTTCTAGGTATCTTCCGAAGGTACTGAATTGACCAGTGTACTTCTAGAGACAAAATAAGAACAAACTATTTAACCTCTTATGTCTCGAAGTCACTACGTATGAATTGCATCGTGCTTACCTTAATCCTGAAATGAGACATGCCATTTCATAGCTTACGTATTCTCATTTGAGAAAGTCAGAGTTCGGACTCACTATGTGATTCTGAATAGGGCCTATTGGTGAAGTACTAAGTTGTGAGAATGTCATGAGTAACTTTGTGAAGTTCTCATAGATATGGAATTCATGTACAAGATTGCTGAAATACAATGTATATCACCTCATGCTTTGTTCCTTGGAATGTGAATAAATGAACTGGCCAGTGTCCAAATTGAGTCCTGACTCTTTTGGATGAAACAATGTGACTTGTTAACTCTTCGTCAATACATTGTTTCTAACTTATTCACAAGCGACAAATGAGTTGAGGAAATAACAGCTAGAATGGTAAAATGGTAATTTTGTAAATACCGACTAGCTGATGATATTCATGAAGGGTAAATATATATAATATTCAGTAGATCCGCTCATCATAATTTGGTTGAATTCTCGAGTAGAAAATAAATTCATTTGAACCGAGAGATTTTCAGTGTCAACTCTTCAGTGGAGTCAGTTGACATTAAGCTAAACTTGGAAAAGGTTTGTGAACTTTTGAGTCCAAGTGTTTAGCTCAAGCTTTGTTCATTTGGATCCATGAGGTCACTGTCACAAATCATATCGAGTAGGAATAGTGAAACTAGAAGCTAAGTCAAAACAAGAACGAGACAAGTTTTACGAAAATTGTCAAAAGGGTAATTTTGTCTTTTTGGACATGGAATGAAATGAATGTCAATAAATTTTTTTTTGACATGGTCATATGATGACTAATAACACTCGGCCATGATATGATCATTGGGCCTCGTGAATTAATTTCATTTCATAGAATTTTACTTGAAAATTCTTAATGGGCTTTTCTTATGTTGTCATGAACAAGTAAAGAAAAATCTAGAAAGGCTTTCTAGAAGCCTTTTGGCCGTCCAACCCAAGGAAATGGGAGACTACAACCCTTAGTATGAAAGAGAGTTTATTTTGTGCATTAATGTATGAAGATACTTGCCAAAAGAAAAAGAGGAAAAAAATTTCCTCTAGGAGGAAATGACATGGGCGGCAAAGGCAAGCAAAATAGGAAACAAATTTTTGACATTGTCATATGATGACAAATGAAACTTAAAACACTCGGCCATGAAGAGTTTATTGGGCCTTTAGGATTAATTTCATTTCATGGAATTTTACTTGAAAATTTTTAATGGGCTTTTCTTATGTTGTCATGAACAAGTGAAGAAAAATCTAGAAACCCATTCTAGAAGCCTTGCACATCCAACCCTAGGAAAAGGAGGCTGAATTTCGTTCATGCCATAGTGTGAAAGAGAGTTTATTTTGTGCATTAATGTATATAGATACTTGCCAAAAGTAAAAGAGGAAACAAATTTCCTAATTGAGGAATGTATTTGGTCGGCCAAGGCAAGCAAAAAGAGGAAACAAATTTGCTTCTAGAAGCATAGAGATGGCCGTGTAAATTAAAGGGGATAAGGGCAATATTTGCTCATGAATATGTGATATTCTACAAAAGAGGAAACTACCTTTATGAAGGTAATCCCTCCCTTATAAATAGAGGCCCTGTTACCGGTCCATCTCGGCCCGGTATAGCAGCGGCGGCCGCGATAGCAACCACCCCGGGACTCCCCCGACGCAAGGCTAACCTCCGGCCTCATGAGCTCGGCCTCCAGCTCCATGGCCGACCTCCGGCCTCATGAGCTCGGCCTCCAGCTCCATGGCCGACCTCCGGCCTCCTGAGCTCGGCCTCCAGCTCCATGGCCGACCTCTGGCCTCATGAGCTCGACCTCGGCCAAAGGCCGAGCTCGGCTATCCTCGGCCAATGGCCGAGCCTGGCTATCCTCGGCCATTGGCCGGTCCTAGAGCCAGCCTCGGCCAATGGCCTGCTCAAATAGCCTCGGCCATTGGCCGGCCCTAGAGCCAGCCTCGGCCAAAAGGCCGACTCAAATAGCCTCGGCCATTGGCCGGCCCTAGAGCCAGCCTCGGCCAATGGCCGGCTCAAATAGCCTCGGCCATTGGCCAGCCCTAGGGCCAGCCTCGGCCAATGGCCAGCTCAAATAGCCTCGGCCATTGGCCGGCCCAAGGGTCAGCCTCGGCCAATGGCTGAGCCAAGGCCATCCTCGGCCAAGGGATTGCCCAAAATGCCCCTTGGTCGCCTATAAGTACCGAGATCCCTCCCCTGGTCCAGGTAATCCATTTTTGAGTCCCGAAACGCTGTCGAACTCATACTTCACTCGTTTCGCTCATCTTTGGCCTCTCACCCTCTAAAACCTCTATACTCCACCTCAATCCCACTTATGTTGAGCGTTGAAGAGGTAAAAAGAGGCACCCCCTCTGTTTCCCCTTTGTAGTTCACGTGTTCTCTCTTCCTTTTCAGGTGCTTGGACGAACTCAAGGGACATTCACAGCTAAGGGACGACTTGGGATACCAAGTCCGACACGCTCGAGCCGAAGTGAGACCACTTGGCCTGGCCTTGGGTCTAACCACTTTGGGCTCCTAAATGGTTGTCCGAAAAACAGCGACAACATTTTGGCGCTAGAAGGAGGGGATCTCTCAACCTTGGCGACGCATTCTCTCTACCACTCTTCTTCATCCTTCAACAGCAAAACTCTCGATAGATGAGTCAATTGCCCGTCACCTCCGTGGGCGCCCGGGCGACTAGCTCGAGGTACGGCCTCCGAAGCCCTACGCATCGTCTAGGAGGGCAACCTCGTGATAACGAGAGCCAGCCCCGAGACCCGGCGAATGACCCCGAGGCCGCAGTTCGAGAGGACACGGCTCGAAGGCTCGCCGAGCTCCTAGACCGCCCCGGCATCACCGGCGCGCTCATCGCCGACCTCCTCGACTCCAACAACGCCGACGACGTCAACCATGACGAGAAAGACCCCGATTACATGGCGGGGTCGAGAACCGACGAGACCAACCTCCACCACGCTGTTCACAAAAAGGGACGCACGCGCATGCTTCCAAGGGGACACCCTCGGGCGACCGCGCCGAGACGTCAACTTTCTAACGAACACGCGCACGCACCCTCGAGGGGACACCCTCGGGCGACCATGTCAAGGCATCAAGTGTCGAGTAATACTCGGGGACGCTCGACCTCCAGGTCCCGAAAGGGACGCTCCAAGCTCACCATCCGCGTCCAAGACCCCCGGGGAGATGGCGACGTCAATGGCCATGGCGTCTGTCGAGGACGTCACTCGAATGACGTACCCTCGCCTAAAGTGATAGGAACGGCCACCGGGGACTTGAGAGATCGCCTCAATTCCCGAAGGGAATCTCTTGGGAGCGACTTGAGAGAAAAACTCAACGCCCAATGCGGGATCGAGAGAGAAGTCGTCTTGGGACGTCAACCACCCAACGTGGCTGACCGCGCATCCAACAAGAAGCGAACCGCCATACTCATGGCACCAGCCACCGGTCTCGGCTCGCGAAGGAAGAGGCGTAGAAATGGTCAAGTCCCTAATGACCACCCCTCTCCAGCCCCGAAGCAATCCTTCGTCCCACTCAACACAACGCCCGACCGGATCCTGAGCTTACACAGGGAGAAGCTAGGATCTCCGCCCCCGCTTAAGACGGACCCCGCGACGAGGGACAGAAGCAAGCAATGCGAATATCATCGGGATCACGGACACCTGACAATCGAATGCTACCAGCTTGGGAAGCGAATTGATTCCCTGATCCGAGGTGGGCATCTCAAAGAGTTCGTCACATTCGCTAGCAAGGCGACCCCGACCGAGCAACCGGCTTGTCAAAAGGGAGAATCCTCTAGCGCAAAGACAGTGAGATGATGAGCACTGTCTAACACGCGCCTAGCATTCGCGGCCGCGGCCGACACAACTTTCGTCACTGCATTCGCGCTTGAACTTGTTGTCATTTTATATAAGACATGTAAATTCCCTTTTCCTAAAGAGGCCATGTGCCAAGACAAGCTGTAACAACATTTTCATTCCAATAAAGAGTTGTTCTACTAGTTGTGACATCCTATTGTATATCTCCCACTCAAGAGTTTCTTGGTCTTCGTCTCACAAACACAAAAAACTCGGGGGGCTAACAGGGATCAATACCCAATCAACTAAACAACTCAAAAAGAAAAAAAAAACAAAATAAAAATAGAAGCATAACAAAGTCTCAAGGGGCCGATGGTTAGGCCGGAGGTCCCAGAGAGAGACGGTCTACACACTTCTCCTCGAGTTGAGTTCACTCCTCGAGTCGAGTACCGAGTCCACGAGTCGACAAGCTACTCCTCGTGCCAACTCTACGTTTATCCTCGAGTTGAGTTCACTCCTCGAGTCGAGTACCGAGTCTACGAGTCGACAAGCTACTCCTCGTGCCGACTCTACGTTTCTCCTCGAGTTGAGTTCACTCCTCGAGTCGAGTACCGAGTCCACGAGTCGACAAACTACTCCTCGTGCCGACTCTACGTTTCTCCTCGAGTTGAGTTCACTCCTCGAGTCGAGTACCGAGTCCGCGAGTCGACAAGCTACTCCTCGTGCCGACTCTACACTTCTCCTCGAGTTGAGTTCACTCCTCGAGTCGAGTACCGAGTCCACGAGTCAACAAGCTACTCCTCGTGCCGACTCTACGTATCTCCTCGGGTTGAGTTCACTCCTCGAGTCGAGTACCGAGTCCACGAGTCGACAAGCTACTCCTCGTGCCGACTCTACGTTTATCCTCAAGTTGAGTTCACTCCTCGAGTCGCGTACCGAGTCCACGAGTCGACAAGCTACTCCTCGTGCCGACTCTACGTTTCTCCTCGAGTTGAGTTCACTCCTCGAGTCGAGTACCGAGTCCACGAGTCGACAAGCTACTCCTCGTGCCGACTCTAAGTTTCTCCTCGAGTTGAGTTCACTCCTCGAGTCGAGTACTGAGTCCACGAGTCGACAAGCTACTCCTCGTGCCGACTCTACGTTTCTCCTCGAGTTGAGTTCACTCCTCGAGTCGAGTACCGAGTCCACGAGTCGACAAGCTACTCCTCGTGCCGACTCTACGTTTCTCCTCGAGTTGAGTCTACACCTCGAGTCGAGTACCGAGTCCACGAGTCGACAAGCTACTCCTCGTGCCGACTCTACGTTTCTCCTCGAGTTGAGTTCACTCCTCGAGTCGAGTACCGAGTCCACGAGTCGACAAGATACTCCTCGTGCCGACTCTACGTTTCTCCTCGAGTTGAGTTCACTCCTCGAGTCGAGTACCGAGCCCACGAGTCGACAAGCTACTCCTCGTGCCGACTCTACATGTCACCTCGAGTTGAGTCCAATCCTCGAGTCAAGTACCGAATCCGCGAGTCGACTAGCCACTCCTCGTGTCGACTCTACATACCTCATCTGGTCGAGTTCACTCCTCGAGTTTAGTACCAAGTAAGAATGGGCCACCAGAGTACCCAAACGTGAAACGCGCACCAGGGCGCCGCACTAACAAAGGCAAAAGGCTCGACCCAAGAGACCCAACCCGGAAATACGACCAGCGCACTAAGGTGCCACACTCGCCATGTTCATGAGGTGATATGGCCACACAAATGTGCCACCACGCTCGTCGCCCAGCTCGTGAGCCGAAAGGCAGCGAGTTACAAATGGGTTTCAAAGGTTTGCGTTCGCCGGACGTATCTGGTCTAGCCAGCGTCCACGGGAAACCTGGCCCTAGGGCCGGCCAATGGCCGAGGCTATTTGAGCCGGCCATTGGCCGAGGTTGGCTCTAGGGCCAGCCAATGGCCGAGGCTAGCTCTAGGGCCGGCCAATGGCCGAGGCTAGCCAGGCTCGGCCGATGGCCGAGGATAGCCGAGCTCGGCCTTTGGCCGAGGTCGAGCTCATGAGGCCGGAGGTCGGCCATGGAGCTAAAGGCCGAGCTCATGAGGCCGAAGGTCAGCCATGGAGCTGGAGGCCGAGCTCATGAGGCCGGAGGTCGGCCATGGAGCTGGAGGCCGAGCTCATGAGGACGGAGGTCGGCCATGGAGCTGGAGGCCGAGCTCATGAGGCCGGAGGTCGGCCATGGAGCTGGAGGCCGAGCTCTTGAGGCCGGAGGTCAGCCATACGTCGGGGGAGTCCCGGGGTGGTCGCTATCGCGGCCGCCGCTGCTATACCGGGCCGAGATGGACCGGTAACATTACCCCCCGAGTTTCCGGTCGAGCGTAGGTCGAGTGGAAACTCAAAATCTACGCTTTCATACGGATGCGGGATGAACGCTCTCGGGTTTGCGAGCATGCCGTAGAAGGGCTTTCAATGCATCGCGGGGGACGGCCTCTAGTGCGTCACGAGGGACAGCCTTTGTGCGTCACGGGGAACGGCCTTTGTGCGTGTCATATGTTCTCAACATACTATCGTAGTCGACTCGCACGGTTTTGTCGGTGCGCGTCTTATTTGCTCGACTTACCAGCGAAGGCGTAATCGATTTGCGCGACTCGGGCCTCGGGGGGCCCCGGTGTCACGTTCGTGTGACCGGGTTTCCCGCGGACGCTGGCTAGACCAGATACGTCCGGCTGACGCAAGCCTTTGAAACCTGTTTGTGACTCGCTGCCTTTCGGCTCACGAGCTGGGCGGCGAGCGCGGTGCCACATTTGTGTGGCCGGGTTTCCCGCGGACGCTGGCTAGACCAGATACGTCCGGCGGACGCAAGCCTTTGAAACCCATTTTTGACTCGCTGCCTTTCTGCTCACGAGCTGGGCGGCGAGCGCTGTGCCACATTTGTATGGCCGGGTTTCCCGCGGACGCTGGCTAGACCAGATACGTCCGGTGGACGCAAGCCTTTGAAACCCATTTGTAACTCGCTGCCTTTCGACTCACGAGCTGGGCGGCGGGCGTGGTGCCACATTTGCGTGGCCAGGTTTCCCGTGGACGCTGGCTAGACCAGATACGTCCGGCGGACGCAAACCTTTGAAACCCATTTGTAACTCGCTGCCTTTCGGCTCACGAGCTGGGCGGCGAGCCTGGTGCCACATTTGCGTGGCCAGATTTCCCATGGACTCTGGCTAGACCAGATACGTCCGGCGGACGCAAGCCTTTGAAACCCATTTGTAACTCGCTGCCTTCCGGCTCATGAGCTGGGCGGCGAGCGTGGTGCCATATTTGAGGGGCAGGTTTCCCGTGGACGCTGGCTAGACCAGATACGTCCGGTGGACGCAAGCCTTTGAAACCCATTTGTAACTCGCTGCCTTTCGGCTCACGAGCTGGGCGGCGACCGCGGTGCCACATTTGCGTGGCCAGGTTTCCCGTGGACGCTGGCTAGACCAGATACGTTCGACGGACGCAAGCCTTTGAAACCCATTTGTAACTCGCTGCCTTCCGGCTCATGAGCTGGACGGCGAGCGCGATGCCACATTTGCGTGGCCAGGTTTCCCGTGGATGCTGGCTAAACCAGATACGTCCGGCGGACGCAAGCCTTTGAAACCCATTCGTAACTCGCTGCCTTTCGGCTCACGAGCTGGGCGGCGAGCGCGGTGCCACATTTGCGTGGCCAGGTTTCCCGTGGACGCTGGCTAGACCAGATACGTCCGACGGACGCAAGCCTTTGAAACCCATTTTTGACTCGCTGCCTTTCTGCTCACGAGCTGGGCGGCGAGCGCTGTGCCACATTTGTATGGCCGGGTTTCCCGCGGACGCTGGCTAGACCAGATACGTCCGGTGGACGCAAGCCTTTGAAACCCATTTGTAACTCGCTGCCTTTCGACTCACGAGCTGGGCGGCGGGCGTGGTGCCACATTTGCGTGGCCAGGTTTCCCGTGGACGCTGGCTAGACCAGATACGTCCGGCGGACGCAAGCCTTTGAAACCCATTTGTAACTCACTGCCTTTCGGCTCACGAGCTGGGCGGCGAGCCTGGTGCCACATTTGCGTGGCCAGGTTTCCCATGGACTCTGGCTAGACCAGATACGTCCGGCGGACGCAAGCCTTTGAAACCCATTTGTAACTCGCTGCCTTCCGGCTCATGAGCTGGGCGGCGAGCGCGGTGCCACATTTGCGTTGCCAGGTTTCCCGTGGACGCTGGCTAGACCAGATACGTCCGGCGGACGCAAGCCTTTGAAACCCATTTGTAACTCGCTGCCTTTCGGCTCACGAGCTGGGCGGCGAGCGCGGTGCCATATTTGCGTGGCCAGGTTTCCCGTGGACGCTGGCTAGACCAGATACGTCCGACGGACGCAAGCCTTTGAAACCCATTTGTAACTCGCTGCCTTCCGGCTCATGAGCTGGGCGGCGAGCGCGATGCGACATTTGCGTGGCCAGGTTTCCCGTGGATGCTGGCTAAACCAGATACGTCCGGCGGACGCAAGCCTTTGAAACCCATTTGTAACTCGCTGCCTTTCGGCTCACGAGCTGGGCGGCGAGCGCGGTGCCACATTTGCCTCGGCCAATGGCCGGCTCAAATAGCCTCGGCCATTGGCCTGCCTAAGGGTCAGCCTCGGCCAATGGCCGAGCCAAGGCCATCCTCGGCCAAGGGGTTGCCCAAAATTCCCCTTGGTCGCCTATAAGTACCGGGATCCCTCCCCTGGTCCAGGTAATCCATTTTTGAGTCCCGAAACGTTGTGGAACTCATACTTCACTCGTTTCGCTCATCTTTGGCCTCTCACCCTCTAAAACCTCTATACTCCACCTCAATCCCACTAATGTTGAGCGTCGGAGAGGTAAACAGAGGCACCCCCTCTTTTTCCCCTTTGTAGTTCACGTGTTCTCTCTTCCTTTTCAGGTGCTTGGACGAACTTAAGGGACATTCACAGCTAAGGGACGACTTGGGATACCAAGTCCGACACTCTCGAGCCGAAGTGAGACCACTTGGCCTGGCCTTGGGTCTAACCACTTTGGGCTCCTAAATGGTTGTCCGAAAAACAGCGACAACAGGCCTCATTCTCATTGTTCATTCATCCCAAGTTTTAGAGATTGAGAGCTTCTCTCTCTAGCTTGGATGCCCATCCTCTCTCTCTCTCTCTCTCTAAGTTCTTTTCGTTTTTGTTTTGGCACCTAGGTCCTCATTTGACCTAGCGTTTTTAGGTCTTCGACTTTGAGACTTGTTCTCGAGCCGTCGTGTTTAAAAGTGCCCACTCACTAATTCCTTGTCTCTCGAGTGATTCTTGTGATAGAAACTATCGTGGTTGCTCGTGTTGCCGAGGGAGGAAGAGAGACGTGTTGCGAGGGGAGACGAACGTTACAACTTTCCAAAAGCTTCTCAACGTTCAAGCTTCTAAAAAGGTTAGTAAATTTATTATGCTCATAATAGTTTTATTTACATGTACTTGCTCTTTGTCTAGGTTAGTAAAATCGTTTTACTTGTCAAAAGAAAATTTTTAAATTCTGCCGCTTATCCGAAGTGTTAAACTTTTTCTTAACCCTAGATCAATTCCAACATCTCTCGATTCAAATGAATTTATTTTCTACTCAACAATTCAACTTAATTGTGATGAGTGGATCCACTGAATATTATCTATGTTTACCCTTCATGAATCTCATCAACTAGATAGGATTTACAAAATTACGATTTTACCCTTCTAGCTATTATTTCATCAACTCCTTTGTCGTTTGTGAATAAGTTACAAACAATGTATTGACGAGGAGCTAACAAGTCACATTTGTTGTCGCACGAAAAAGAACAACGATTAGATACCTCGGGCGGTTCGATCCAAGGCCGGACCAAGTGACCGCGCCCGGGCCAAAAGTGGGAGCTCGTAGACCGGGAGGTATGTTTTGGGGGGTGTGACCGTGCCAAAGGTTGGCTGCCTACGTACCCTTTAGTCGGGATCAGGTCAGAACGTAGTTCAATTTGTGTGGGGAGGCTATCTTGGGCTCGGAGGCTTTGTGAATCCAAGGCTTTAGAGGGGGACCGGACTCGTAGCTTCTAGTGAAGACTTTAGAGGGGTCGCTTGCCTCGTAGCTCGAAGTTCTAGCTCAAGGGCCAAGAAGCAGGAGAGCAGTATGTACTGCAGAGGCTCGGGTCACAGAAGAGGAGCGCGCTCCCTCTCGTGGAGGGGGGTCCTTGACTTTCTGAGCCGAGGGAGGAGGATTGCGCGCTCTTGGAATGTCACAAGAGCACGAAAGAATTCTCAAAAGAAGAGAAATGTTCCAAGAAGGAATTGTGTAAGATTCGTGTTGTCGATCTCTTTCTTCTCTCCCCTTCCCCAAAGGGGGGGGGTATTTATAGTGTTGGAGAGAGGCCTTGGGCCGACCCCTTGAGGCCCACCGGGTGGCCGGGAGCAGGGCGCGCGGGACATGTCGCCCGAACGGGCGCGGGGCGCGCCGGGCGCGGGACATGGTCGGGTGCGGCGTGCCCGGCAATAGTCGTGCCCTGCCGAGGTGGCAAGGATGCTCAGCCGAGGTGGCCGCGGTGGCGAAGAGGCTCGGCCGATATGGCCGAGGTGGCAAAGGTGTTCGGCCGAGGCGGCCGAGGTGGCCAAGATGCTCAGTCGAGGTGCGCGCGGGCCTGGATGCCGGGGCGCATGGGAGTGCGCGCTCGGGCCGGGAGGCCGGGGCGCGGGAGCGCGAGCGGGCCGGGAGGCCGGGGCGCGGGAATGCGCGCGGGCCAGGAGGCTGGGGCGCGGGAGCGCGCGCGGGCCGGGAGGCCGGGGCGTGGGAATGCGCGCAGGCCAGGAGGCCGGGCGCGGGAGCGCGCGCGGGCCGGGAAGCCGGGACGCGGGAGCGCGCGCAGGCCGGGACGGGCAGGGCGCGGGGTGCGCGCAAGCTAGGGTGCGCTGGAGCGCAAGCTAGGGCGTGCTGGGGCCCATTGGGCCAGGGGCCGCTGGGCTTCTGGCCGGCGGAGCCCGGCCGGCCTTGAAACGTTTTTGAATTTCTGATGTCCCGAAAACGACCGGTAACATTAGCCCTCCAAGTTTACGGCTTACGGGACGTAAGTCGTGAACTTTAGAAGAGAAGAATGGTGTTGAGGTAATTTCACCTTCGATCATGTGTGACCGTACGCGCGCATATCTTTCTCTCCCCATTTTTTTTGTTGGCCGGGCCCCTGGGGGTCGGACCGGGCCGGCCGGGCAGCAGGGGCCGGCGCGGCCTGGCGCTTGGGATTGGCGCGCGCGCGAGGCCGGCCTGTGGTCCGGACCTTGTGTCGCGCGCGCAGCAGGGGAGAAGGAGCAGGGTTTGCTCCTTCCTCTCCTATAAATAGGAGAGCTCCCGCCCTTTCTGTTCACACCTGGCAGCTTCTTGGGAAATTGGAAAATTCCTTTGACTTCGAAACTTCCCTTTGGGCCGCCGACTTTTTTATTGTTTTTTTTATGGGGAGCGAGCTTATTGCCCACGTTGATGATCCTGAGGCCGACTCTTGCGGCCCTCTCCCAAATTTTGGGGGGGCGGCCGAGGGTCCCTTTGTGGAACTTGACGAGGTCCCCATATTTGTCGAGGAAGACCTCAGTGCGGCCGACGAATGGCTCGCGGAGCTGGGGACTGACGCCGCGGCGATAGCCGAGCAGGCGGGGCCCAGGAGTGGCCCTCCTACCAGGTGCGGCCCCGAAGGGGAGAACGAAGGGTCCAAGGACTCGCGTTCGTCACGCCTGGTGATCAACCTCGTCTCCCGTGAGGCATCCTTTGACCCCCCCTCGCTCAAGCAGCGAGGTGAAGCCATGGCGAGCGCCGGGCTCCTCCGGGCGTCTGACTTAGACGCCTCGGGTACCGGGCTTTCGATAGTGCCGTCCGAGTCTTTTTTGGACGAGATTTATTCCGATGATCCCCTAGGGTCGGGTTCGGAAGACCCTGAAGAGGACTTGGGGACTCCTTCCGCGAAGGGGAAGGAGAAACGCGACGGCAAAGTGCTGGCGACGGCTTGGTCAGCTTCCCAGTCCGCGGAGGCCTCGGGCTATACCTATGCCAGGTCTTTGGAGAGGACCCGCATGTACGGAGTAGGCGACTCTGTTGCCCCCGTCGGCTTAGACTGCAACGGGGTTGATGCTGCAAGCACGCTCACTTCCCGAGTCTTCAGCACGCTCTGGGAGACATATAACATCCCTCCTTCGGTGGGGCTGATCAGACCTGCCCCCGAGGATAGTCCCTCTCGTCCAAGGGACGGGTATTCGGCCGTGGCGATTGGGAGTCTCGCCTGCGGGCTGCGCCTTCCGTTTCCGGCGATCGTCCAGCAGATTCTGATCCGGCTAGGGGTTCATGCGTGCCAGATGAGCCCGACGTTCTATCGCCTGTTGGCTACGTGCTTTATGGAGTGGCACTGCCAGACACAGCGTGCCATGACCATGGACGACTTCCATAATTTGGTTGCCGTCTTCCCGGCGCCGGGGCAGCCAGGGTTTCATATGGCCCGTGCCCGGGGCAATGTGAGGTTGGTCGAGGATAGTGATCCGCCTAGCCACCGGGCGTGGGTGTGGGTTACCTCGGACGCCTTTGGCGGGGCACCCCTTCGCTTTGGTCGTCTGGCCGATTTTTCAGCGGATGAGGGGGCAGCGGAGCTCCCCTTCGTGAGAGAGATATCGGGGATGTCGGAAGCCCGCAAGGCTGGCGAGCGGTTCCGTTCCCCTGAGTTGATGGCGCTCACTGGGTGGTTCCTGCCCTTTGCTCCGGGCACCGAGGAGGCGCGCCGGGCGAGCAGGCCCCCGAGTCCCGTGGTTCAGCCAGCTGCTCCTGCTTCTCGAGGTAACTTTTACGGCTTTGTAAAAATTTTCTGTTCGGCAGGAACTTGACTTTCGCTGCTTTGCCTTGCATAGCTGCGAAGAGGCGAGCTAGGAGGTTGGCTCTCGCTTCTCGGGACCCCGAGTCGATGGCGGAGATTCGCTCTAGGGTCGCTGACCGTAAGGCGAGGGGAGAGGGCGTCGAGACCGCTGGTGCGGTCGAACCAGAGCCTCGTGCCTCTTTGAAGAGGGCTTCGACAACGGCGCCCCCGATGAGTGTTCCGAACCCAAGAGGGCGAACTCGGCGGTGGAGCTGGAGGCGATAGAGGCTCGAGGGGATTGCTTCCTTCATCTCGAGGGATCCCCACTATCCTGGTGGAAGGGCGTGGTGTCGAAGAGCGACATCGCCTTCTTTCAGGCGGGGGTTACTGACGCTCAGAGGGTCAGTATTTTTGATCATTTGTCACAAGCGTAGGTTTTATTTTTAACCTTTGCTTTTTGTCGTCGCAGGCGTATGCGAGGGCCGTGCGAAGTGACAGGATTCTGGATGACTTCATTCGGCG
Source organism: Urtica dioica subsp. dioica (assembly GCF_054948205.1). Taxonomy (NCBI): domain Eukaryota; kingdom Viridiplantae; phylum Streptophyta; class Magnoliopsida; order Rosales; family Urticaceae; genus Urtica; species Urtica dioica. The sequence continues at coordinate 49,654,008 of NC_142763.1, forward strand.
CTTGGGGGCATCCCAGGACGAGCTCGCTCGGACGAAGGCTAGGCTGGCTCAGGTCGAGCGAGGTTCGCACCTGGGGGCGGAGACCGAGATGCTTCGAGGCCAGCTTCGCGAAGCTAAGGTGGAACTCCAAATTGCACGGGATCAGCGTGATGGAGCCCAATTGTCGGTGGCCAAGATGGCGGGGGAGCTGACCGAAGAAAGGCGAGCTAGCGAGGTGGCGACCCGATCAGCGGAGATTTTTCGCACTGAGGTTACCGACCTTCGGAGGCAACTGGATGCTCGATCCGATGCCTTGGAGACGTCGCACTGCCAGCTCACTTCGAGCGAAGCGGCGCGTGTTCGGGCAGAGCGCGAGCGCGACTTTCTGGCGGCGGAGAACGCTCGTCTCTCGTCCCGGCTTGCTGAAGCGGAGCGAAAAGCGTCCGACTTGTAGGATGACTACGACATAGGGGTCGAGGACGCCCGTCGTGCCGGAGCGGTGGAATGTCGGAATGCGACCGCGACCGAGAACGAGGCCCGGGGGGTCACTTTCGACTTCTTCGACACCTTGTTTCCCTTGCTGGATGAGGGTACCCCTTGAGCCGTGTGGCTTCTTTTTTAACGCGCATGTTTAGCGCTTTGCATTTTTTCATGCACTTTTTATTCAGCACGTGTTCATTGGATTCGGAGCCGTGGCTCTCCTTATTTATGAGATATTTTTTGTTGCTTTCATGTTGAATGCTATCTCATTTTCCGAGCAGTTTTTACTCACATGCGCCTTCTCTGTGGGCTATCGTGGCCCAGTGACTTCGCTTCGTGCCTTTCGGCGATTGAAGAGGTCGTACCGGGTAGTCCCCGGGGGCTTTGCATTCGTGCCATTGGCGACTGGACGTGTAATTCGCGCCGGGCTTGGCCGGCGTCTTTTGAGTTCGCGCTCTGGAGCAAGCGAACTCTCATGTGTTGCGCCGGGCTGGGCCGGCGTCTTTGAGCTCGTGCTGTTAAGCGACCAAGCTTGCCGGATTAGGCCGGCGTTTTTGAACTCGTGCTGTTGAGCGACCGAGCTCGAATGTGTTGCGCCGGGCTGGGTCGGCGTCTTTGAGATCGTGCTGTTGAGCGACCGAGCTTGAACGTGTTACGTCGGGCTGGGTCGGCGTCTTTGAGCTTGTGTTGTTGAGCGACCGAGCTTGAACGTGTTGCGCCGGGCTGGGCCGCGTCTTTGAGCTCGCTTGCCCTGGAGCAAGTGAACGCGGGTGCGTCGGGTTAGGCCGACGTCTTTTTGGGCCCGCTCGCCTTGAAGCAAGCGGACGCGGGTGCGTCAGGTTAGGCCGACGTCTTTTTGGGCCCGCTTGCCTTGGAGCAAGCGGACGCGGGTTGCGCCGGGTTATGCCGGCGTCTTGTGGGCTCGCTTGCTCTGGAGCAAGCGAACGCGGGTGCGTCGGGTTAGGCCGACGTCTTTTTGGGCCCGCTTGCCTTGGAGCAAGCGGACGCGGGTTGCGTCGGGTTAGGACGCCGGGGCGCGAGAGCGCGCGCGGGCCGAGAGGCCGGCGTGTTGTGGGCTCGCTTGCTCTGGAGCAAGCGAACGCGGGTGCGTCGGGTTAGGCCGACGTCTTTTTGGGCCCGCTTGCCTTGGAGCAAGCGGACGCGGGTTACGCCGGGTTACGCCGGCGTCTTGTGGGCTCGCTTGCTCTGGAGCAAGCGAACGCGGGTGCGTCGGGTTAGGCCGACGTCTTTTTGGGCCCGCTTGCCTTGAAGCAAGCGGACGCGGGTTGCACCGGGTTATGTCGGCGTCTTGTGGGCTCGCTTGCTCTGGAGCAAGCGAACGCGGGTGCGTCGGGTTAGGCCGACGTCTTTTTGGGCCCGCTTGCCCTGGAGCAAGCGGACGCGGGTTACGTCGGGTTATGCCGGCGTCTTGTGGGCTCGCTTGCTCTGGAGCAAGCAAACGCGGGTGCGTCGGGTTAGGCCGACGTCTTTTTGGGCCCGCTTGCCCTGGAGCAAGCGGACGCGGGTTGCGCCGGGTTAGGCCGACGTCTTTAACTCAAACCCTGTTGCGCCGGGTTAGGCCGGCGATCTGGTGTTCGTGCCCTGAGGCTAGCGAATTCGGCTCAAATTTGGCCTTTTTAAGGGTTTGAGGCAGCGCCTTTACGCGACTTACATGCGTCTCGGGAGACGTCTTTCACCTGCACCTTTACGCGTCTTACGGCACGCCGGGAAGGCCGACGTTTTACTCGAACCCGTATGCACGAAGGGCCGTCGGGGACCGAGCTTCCTAAGTCTGTATCCCCGTGGGGGACTTAGGCCTGGGTTGAGCTCGTGGGTTGAGCGACCGAAGTGCTCGTGGGTTGAGCGACCGAAGTGCTCGTGGGTTGAGCAACCGACGTGCTCGTGGGTTGAGCAACCGGACTTATGTGTTGCACCGGGTTAGGCCGGCGTCTTCAAGCTCGTGCTATTGAGCGACCGAGCAGGTGTGTTGCGTCGGGTTAGGTCGACGTCTTTTCTCGGACCCGTATGCCTGATGAGCCGTCGGGCCCGAGCTTCTTAAGACTCTCTGTATCCCATGAGTGGGGGGCTTCAAGGTTTTTCTTCCCTTCTTTCTTTTTTGAAGCGTCGGCACGAGGAGTATCAGTCGACTCGTAGACTCGGAGCTCGACTCGAGGAGACGCGTAGATTCGGTGCGGGGAGTACCAGTCGGCTTTGCGGACTCGGAGCTCGTCTCGAGGAGCGAGCTCGACTTGAGGAGCGAACTGGACTCAAGGAGCGAGCTCGACTTGAGGAGCGAGCTCGACTCGAGGAGCGAACTGGGCTCGAGGAGCGAGCTCGACTCGAGGAGCGAGCTTGAGCTCGACTCGAGGAGCGAGCTGGGCTCGAGGAGCGAACTGGACTCAAGGAGCGAGCTCGACTTGAGGAGCGAGCTCGACTCGAGGAGTGAACTGGGCTCGAGGAGCGAGCTTGAGCTCGACTCCCGGAGACGAGCTCGACTTGAGGAGCGAGCTCGACTCGAGGAGCGAACTGGGCTCGAGGAGCGAGCTCGACTTGAGGAGCGAGCTCGACTCGAGGAGCGAACTGGGCTCGAGGAGCGAGCTCGACTCGAGGAGCGAGCTTGAGCTCAACTCGAGGAGCGAGCTCGACTCCCGGAGACGAACTGGACTCAAGGAGCGAGCTCGACTTAAGGAGCGAACTCGACTCGAGGAGCGAACTGGGCTCGAGGAGCGAGCTGGACTCGAGGAGCGAGCTTGAGCTCGACTCGAGGAGCGAGCTCGACTCAATGCCGGCCTTGTTGAGCTTGCTCTGGTGAGCGACCGAGCTCGCCGAGTTAGGTCGACCTAAGCCTCATCCCAGAAGTGGGGAGCTTAAGGTTTTTACCTTTTTTTTTATATTTTGGCCGTGAATTCTTGAGTGTATGTCGCAGGACCCGTTAGCCCCCCAAGTTTTTAGTTTACAGGCCGTGCCGTGATGACTAAATTTTTTTTTTTATAAAGTGGGTAAAAAAGACCGCAAACTTTATTTTTTATTGATTTTTGCTAACGGGGAACATCCTTGAACAGTGGCCCATAGGCCTTTATTGAATAAGGGAAATCAGAGCAATAATGAGGGGACTTGATCACTGGTGGTACTGCCTCAAGTGTTCGGCGTTCCACGGGTGCCGGATTGGAGTTCGGTCCGTGTGTTCGATGTAGTAGGTCTCGTCATGTATGACTTGTCGGACTCTATACGGTCCTTCCCAATTTGGGCCTAGGACTCCGGCGCCTTGCACTTGGGTGTTCTGGAACACGCGTCTGAGTACAAGGCTGCCGACGGCGAAGATCCGCCTTTTGACTTTGGCGTTGTAGTATCTCTCGACCTTTCGCTTTTGCGCAGCGAGTCTGGTGAGAGCCTCGGATCTTTTCTCGTCGATTAGATCCAGTTCGAGGCGCATGGCTTCATCATTTTCTTTTTCGTCGAAAGTGTCAACCCGATAGGTGGGGACTTCCATTTCCACGGGGACCACCGCCTCAACCCCAAAAGCTAGGGAGAAGGGGGTCTCTCCGGTGGCGTTTCGAACGGTCGTTCGATAGGCCCATAGGATGAAAGGCAGTTCTTCAGCCCAGGCGCCTTTTTTGGCTTCGAGTTTTTTCTTGAGGTTGCTCTTAATCGTCTTGTTGACGGCTTCCACTTGGCCATTAGCCTGTGGATGTCGCGGGGATGAGAATGTCTTGCTTATCCCTAGTTGGGCGCAGATCTCTCTAACCCTCGCATTGTCGAACTGTGTGCCGTTATCGGTCACGATTGACGCGGGGATGCCGTGGCGGCATATTATGGACTTTGAGATGAAGTTCGTAGTGTTGGCCTAGGTGATCTTGGCCAGAGGCTAATCTTCGACCCAGTTAGTGAAGTAGTAGATAGCGACGATGGCGTATTCGTATTGCCTCGGGGCTTTGGGAAGCTTGCCGATAATGTCTACGCCCCATTTTGCGAAGGGGTGTGGAACAACGATGCTACTTAGGGGACATGGCGGCTGTCGTGGAACGTTGGAGAAACGTTGACACTTGTTGCACTTTCTCGCCCAGTCGTAGGCGTCTTTTTTCATCGTTGGCCAGAAATAGCCTTGTCGAAGCGCTGTGAGCGCGAGGGACCTCCCGGCGGCGTGGTTCCCGCAGAGGCCTTCGTGGATCTCGCGGAGGACTTTAGTCGACTCGACGCTGTTGAGACATCGGAGTAGCAGGGTTGAATGTCCGCGCTTGTATAAGGCTTCGCCTCTCAACACGTATTTGGATGCGAGGGCTTTTAGCCTTTCGGCTTCTTTGCGGTCTTCGGGAAGTACCCCTCTTCGCAAGAAGTCCGTAAGCGGGGTCATCCAAGTTGGATGAGCGGCGCTCTCAATCGTTCCCACCTCGTCACGTGAGACGGATGGTCGCGATAGAGACTCGATTGGGATGGTTCCCAGCCCGTCTTCGGTGATACCGGATCCGAGGCGAGCTAAGGCATCAGCCTCGGAGTTCTCTTCTCGTGGGATCAAGATGATCTCGAACCAGGAGAAGGCATCTAGCTTGGCATTTGTCTTTGCCAAGTAGGCGATCATGTTAGGTTCTTTGGCAACGTAGTCGCCTTTAACCTGATTTACGATTAACTGCGAGTCACAGTGTATTCGTAAATTCTGTACGTTGAGCTTTTGAGCGAGCTCTAGCCCTACGATGAGGGCTTCGTACTCGGCCTCATTGTTTGAGGCCTGGAATCCGTAGTGGAGGGCGTAGCGTAACTTTTCCCGGTCGGGATTTGTCAAAATCACACCGGCGCCTGCTCCTTGGGCATTAGATGCTCTGTCTACGTGTAGTTCCCAGATGGGACCCGTAGGGTCGATCTTTCTCTTTCGAGCCGACAAGTCGTCGGTCGAGCCGTCTTCTGCTCTTCCCATGTCGGGAGTGTAGGAGAATTCTGCAACGAAATTAGCTAAGGCTTGAGCCTTTATTGCCGGCCTCGGATGAAACTCAATCCCGTACTCGCTCAATTCTTGGGACCAGACCGCCATGCGAGTCGATGTTCCCTTTTGAAGAGCCTTACTGATTGGGTGCCCGATTCGGACAACGATTGGGTGAGCCTGGAAGTAGGGGCGTAGTTTTTTGGCGGCTACGAGGAGAGCGAGAGAGAGCTTCTCTATCTCTATATAACGCGTTTCGGCGTCAAGTAGGGCTTTGCTTAAGTAGAAGATGGGCCATTGAGCCCTATCTTCTTCACGAATCAGCACAGCACTCACAGCTCGTTCGGAGACGGCGAGGTAAACGTAGAGCGTCTCGCCTTCTTTCGGCTTGGAGAGGAACGGAGGTGTCCCGAAGTAGGCCTTCATTTCTTGGAAGGCCTTCTCGCACTCGTCCGTCCATTCAAAGCTGTCCGTCTTCTTTATTGCTTTGAAGAACGGTAGACACTTGTCGGTTGCTTTGGCCACAAAACGCGATAGGGCGGCAGTCCGACTGGTCAGTTTGGACTTCCTTGACACGTCGCGGGGACTTCATATCGAGGAGTGCCTTGATTTTCTCGGGGTTCGCTTCGATACCTCGACGGCTAACTATGTAGCCTAGGAACTTCCCGGACTCGACCCCGAACACACATTTGTTGGGGTTGAGCTTCATTTTGTACCGGCGGAGGATTAAGAACATCTCCCTCAGGTTGTCTACGTGGTTGGTAGCCAGTAGGCTTTTAACGAGCATGTCGTCCACGTACACTTCCATGGTCTTGCCGATTAGGTCGGCAAAGATCCGGTTTACCAATCGTTGGTAAGTAGCTCATGCATTCTTAAGGCCGAAAGGCATGACCTTGTAGCAGTAGAGGCCGCGATCAGTGACAAAGGTTGTCTTGATCTGATCGGGCTCGTGCATTCGTATCTGGTTATAGCCCGAGTAGGCGTCCATGAAACTTAGGAGTTCATGTCCTGCCGTGGCGTCGACCAGTTGTTCGATGCGTGGGAGTGGAAAGCAATCTTTCGGGTAGGCTTTGTTAAGATCTTTGTAATCTATGCAAATGCGCCACTTCCCGTTGGGCTTTTTGACCATGACCACATTGGCCACCCACTTTGGGTACTTGGCTTCTCGGATGAAACCAGCGGAGAGAAGTTTTTCGACTTCCTCGTTTATCGCTAGGTATCGTTCGGGGTTGAACGCACTTCTAGCTTGTACCTTTTCAGCGATAGTTTTATCGTCATTCAATCGGTGCACAATCACATCGGGGTCTATGCCGGGCATGTCTGCATGTGTCCATGCAAAGACATCCTTAAACTCCCGAAGGAAGGACGCGAGTTGAGTTTTGATGGCGAGAGGGAGTTGTGCACCGATCTTTACTACCTGGTCAGGTTTAGCTTCGTCGAGAACGATCGAAGTGAGATCATCGGGGGTGTCAACTTTCAACCTCTCGATATCGTCGCGGGGGTCTAATTCCCCGAGTTGCCGTGCGTCTTTTTGATCACACGGGTAGTCGTCTTCCAGTTGGTAGATCGTGTTAACCCTTTTTTTTGCGGGCTTGCCGTCCACGCCTTGGACGTAGCATATCCTCGCCTGGGTTTGATCACCGGCCATGACGCCAATTCCCTCTTCGGTGGGGAATTTCACTAGTAGGTGATAAGTGGACGTGATAGCCCTTAGTCTGTTCAACGTGGGTCGCCCAATGATAACATTGTAGGGCGACTCCTGGTCGACCACAAGAAAGGGGACCATGTGAACGACTTCGATGCCTCCGGTAGTTCCGAAGGTGACTGGTAAATCAATGATTCCTTCAGTCATGACCTTTTCTCCCGTGAACCCAAACAGGGGTGTCTGAGTTGGGACAGGGCGGAGCCCCCCGAGCTTCATGCGCTCGAGGGTGGTCTTAAAGATTATATCGGCCGCGCTGCGGTTATCAATAAGAACTCTTTTTACCAAGTTGTTGGCCACCTAGGCCTTAAGGACTATAGCATCATTGTACAGGTGCACAACTCGCTTGGTCTCTTCATTGGTGAATTGTATCGTCTCGTAAGGCACGGACGGAGGTTCCTCGTAGGTGAGGTTAACTTGCCCGGCAAGGCCTTCTTGAGAGGCAGCCCTGAGGAGCCTTTTCCTTTGTCGGGCCGAGTCCCCGTCTTGCAGGCCACCTAGTATGGTGGTGACGACGTGGAGCTGCGCATCAGCCGTAGCTGCGACCGCTGTGCGGTCAGTGTTAGCGTTGGGCCCTCCACTTTTCTCAGACGGTAGCCTGTCGTTGGCGGGGCCTGCCGCTCCTACCAAGCGAAGGACGAACTCTTTGAGCTCTCCCTTCTGGATTAACGTCTCAATTTGTTTCCTAAGATGGAAGCATTGAGCGGTCGTGTGACCGTAATCCCGGTGGAACTCACAATAGCGGGACCGGTCGCGAGATGCGGGGCCGCCTTTCATTGGAGTCGGAGCGGTGAATTTGTCACGCGCCACGGCGTAGATTTGTTCTACCGGGGCGTTCAAGGGAGTGTAACCCGAGTAGTCTCTAAAATTGCTCGCAAGGCGCGGCTTTCGAGACGTAGGGGGCCGGCTATCGGTAGCTTGACCGCCCTTGTTCACCCTTTTGCGGGGGTTACTCGGCTCGCTGCCGGACTCATCTCGACGGCGGGAGCTTTGGTGGTCGCTCCTGCGGCCGTCAAGGTAATCTTCTACCCCCATAAAGGTTTTGGCTCGGTTCATTAACTCGGCCATCGTAGAAGGGACTCTGCCGACGACGGACTTTAGGAAGTCTCCGGTGCGCAAGCCCTCGATGATGGCTGTAATTGCGTCACTGTCATCAAAGCGGTCGACCTTGTTCGATTCTGCGGTGAATCGAGTGAGATACTGTCTCAAGGACTCGTTATTCTCTTGCCTGATTGACCATAATTACATCTTGGTCTTCTTTTGGACCATGGATGTAGCAAATCGTGCCAGGAACATGTCCTTCAGGTCTTTGAACGATTGGACGCTCCCTGGTCTTAAATTCTTAAACCACTCGAAACCGGGTCCGGTGAGGGTAAGACTGAAAGCTTGGCATAGAGCCCCAGGTGAAACGCCCTGCATCGTCATCCAAGTCTCGTAATGTTGGATGTGATATGTGGGATCAGTTTTCCCATTGTAGAGAGGGAGATTTGGGAGTTTGAAGTTTCCCATGCACACCTCAGCAAGGATTTGGGCAGTGAAGGGAGAGGAATGTTCTTCTATGACCCCGTATGTATCACCGGCCAAGCCGCCCTCACGTAGATCTCGTACCTCGTTACGAAGGTTGTGGATCATGGTGACGACATCGAGGCCAGTGTTAGGGGTCACTCCTTGTTCAGGAGGAGTCACCTGTCGCCGTTCATTCGACCCTTGAGCCGTGCGGGAGTCCCCATTGATTGGGCCCGCATGGTTGTGACCCTTGCGAGCACTTAGCCTCTCCCGGAGGTCTTCGCCACGGTCGCTTCGTCGGGCGGTAAGGCGATCTCTAAGGTCTGGACCGGCGGTATGGGGGCGCGAGCTTCGAGCCACACGCCTTACTCGCCGAGTTGTCGTGCCTTCCCTGATGTTGCCTCTTTGACCGAGTCGGTCATGGGCTGAACGTCGGGACGTCTCTTCTTGAGAGGAGATCGGTATTGCTCTTGTTTTCGACGGACCGGCTTCGATCTCAACAGGGAGTTCCCCTTCTTTGGTGAGATAAGTCTCGATGTCAGCCGAAATTTCCAAGCCTTCATAGTCGGGGTCATAGTCATGTCCCTCGTCCATGGGGTCCTAGGATTTCCCGTGAGGAGAGTCCTGCGCAGGTGCCTTGCCCGCCAGTTGGCGGTGGTACCTTGCGTTAGCTATTTTTAGCTGGCGGATTTTCGCCTCCATCTCAAGGATGCGGTCGTCCCGACTGTCCTGAGGTGGAGGGGGCGAGGGAGTGTGACTCTCGTCGTTGAGAGACTCCTCGTCGCCTTGCGCTCGGGAGCGCAGGAAGTATTTCTTCACCGCGGTTGCGTTTCCGGGGTCGTTCACACCCTCCGAACGAATGGGTGGTTGACCACTAATGTCTTTCTCAAGTCGAGGAGAAAGGGGTCGAGCTGTAGAAGGGATTTCGGGCTGTGTAAGTCAGGAAGTCCCCTCCTTCTAGCACCAAAATGTTGTCGCACGAAAAAGAACAACGATTAGATACCTCGGGCGGTTCGATCCAAGGCCGGACCAAGTGACCGCGCCCGGGCCAAAAGTGGGAGCTCGTAGACCGAGCTGCACCCTCCAGACTCTGAGGTGTGTTTTGGGGGGTGTGACCGTGCCAAAGGTTGGCTGCCTACGTACCCTTTAGTCGGGATCAGGTCAGAACGTAGTTCAATTTGTGTGGGGAGGCTATCTTGGGCTCGGAGGCTTTGTGAATCCAAGACTTTAGAGGGGGACCGGACTCGTAGCTTCTAGTGAAGACTTTAGAGGGGTCGCTTGCCTCGTAGCTCGGAGTTCTAGCTCAAGGGCCAAGAAGCAGGAGAGCAGTATGTACTGCAGAGGCTCGGGTCGCAGAAGAGGAGCGCGCTCCCTCTCGTGGAGGGGGGTCCTTGACTTTCTGAGCCGAGGGAGGAGGATTGCGCGCTCTTGGAATGTCACAAGAGCACGAAAGAATTCTCAAAAGAAGAGAAATGTTCCAAGAAGGAATTGTGTAAGATTCATGTTGTCGATCTCTTTCTTCTCTCCCCTTCCCCAAAGGGGGGGAGGGTATTTATAGTGTTGGAGGGAGGCCTTGGGCCGACCCCTTGAGGCCCATCGGGTGGCCGGGAGCGGGGCGGGCGGGACAGGTCGCCCGGACAGGCGCGGGGCATGCCGGGCGCGGGACATGGTCGGGCGCGGCGTGCCAGGCAGTAGTCGTGCCCTGCCGAGGTGGCAAGGATACTCTGCCGAGGTGGCCGCGGTGGCGAAGAGGCTCGGCCGATATGGCCGAGGTGGCAAAGGTGTTCGGCTGAGGCGGCCGAGGTGGCCAGGATGCTCGGTCGAGGTGCACGTGGGCCTGGATGCCGGGGCGCATGGGAGTGCGCGCGCGGGCCGGGAGGCCGGGGCGCGGGAGCGCGCGCGGGCCGGGACGGCCAGGGCGCGGGGTGCGCGCGAGCTAGGGTGCGCTGGAGCGCAAGCTAGGGCGCGCTGGGGCCCATTGAGCCGGGGGCCGCTGGGCTTCTGGCCGGCGGAGCCCGGCTGGCCTTGAAACGTTTTTGAATTTCCGATGTCCCGAAAACGACCGGTAACAACATTGATTCATCCAAAAGAGTCAGGACTCAATTTGGACACTAGCCAGTTCATTTATTCACATTCCAAGGAACAAAGCATGAGGTGATATACATTGCATTTCAGGAATCTTGTAAATGAATTCCATATCTATGAGATCTTCACAAAGTTACTCATGACATCTTTATAACTTAGTCCTTGAGCCGCATGACCAAGCGCGGGGTGAGTTGGGCCGGGCCCGTCTGGGCAAGGACGGGCCGCGTGACCGGCCGCGAGGAGATCAGGGCTCAGCACCGGCCCAGGGGCTGCTGGGCGCGCCTCACTGGGCTTGTCCAGGCATAGGTGGCCCAGGGGGGCAGGGGCGAGGTGACCGAGGGAGCCCGGCCAAATGCCTCGAGCTGGATGCGCCGGACCGGACCCGACCGAGCGGGGGTGAGCTAGGCGCGTGGGGGTGAGGCGGTCCGGGCGATCCCACCAAGCTGGACGCATCAGGCTGGACCCTTTCAGGCGAGGTTACTCCTGTCGGGCAAGCACGGGACAGCCCCGGCCCGGCACCGACCGTGGTAGGCCGCTCTTGCCGGGGAACGCCGGCCGTATCGGACCTCGAGAACGAGGCCACCGAGGAGGCGATGCCACGATGCCTTTTGACCGCCTGAGAGGAGGAGAAGCGTATGCCCGCATTCCCGGGGGGCGCCTCGGCCACGCACAGAGGCGCGACTTCTCGGTAGTTGACTTCTCGAGCACCGTTTGAGTTAGTTTTTTTTCGGGCCTTGAGGGATGAGGTCAGGATTCCAGATGACATCAAACTATTGTGTCCGTTGGCTGAGGATCGTCCCACACGGCCTCGATAGGGGTTTACCGCTGTACACCTGGCAAGCCTTCGCGGCGGTCTCCGGTTGCCTTTCCAACCGATCATTCAGGACCTTTTACTCTACCTCGGCGTTCATTCCATCCAGATGTCTCCATCTTTTTATCGGATCGTGGCCTCTTGCCATATGATGCTTCATAGGGAAACGGGCTGAGACGTTACTGTGGAGGACATGAGGAAACTCGTGGCGGTCTACGCCGTCCCTGGGAAGCCAGGCTTCTACACGATCCGTCATCGGAAGCAATTTTCCATTTTCACGCAAGCGACGATGAAGTCCCGATACCATTGGGTACGGGTTTCTGCGAACGCCTTCGGGTGCGCCTCCTCACTTTCGGGAGTGCGACGGACTTCTCGAGTGATGAAGATGTGGATGATACCGAGCTTGGGATGCTAGTCAGGAGGCTCTCGAGTTCTAGGCGACATGCCTCCATCTTTGAGTCGCCGGACTTGATGGCAACCACCGGATGGTTTGTTTGTGGTGCGCCCCCTCCTCCTTAGCCCCGTTCCCACCGAAGCGAGCATTCGGAGTCGGAGCCCGAGGAGGGGAATTCTGGCACCGTTGCTGAGGACGTGGGCGGTATAGAGCATAGTTTTTACGTGCTACTTTTCTGTATCTTTCGCCTCTTCCGTATTATGTGTTTTCTAACCCTTGGTTTTCCTTGTGCAGATGACTTGACCGGCGAGCTCTTTCGTGCCAGGTTGCCACGACCTCGCCCTCCGACTGACGTGTTGGCCATGGCTCGGGCGCGAGTGGCCCAACAGCGGAAGAAGACTCGGGCGAGGACTCGTTCCCAAGAGGAGCGTAGCGAGGGCCCTCCAAAGAAGGTCCCACTTCGTCTTCGACGTGCGATGCTCCCTTGAGCTCTCGGCGCTTTTCTGACGCATCAGCTACCGGTGGCACCGAATCGCTGCTTCTTGCGGAGGCGGCCGAGCTTAGGGAACTGGCTTCCCGATGGGTCCATGAGTCTTCTTTGAAGAACTTCAAGGAACTTGTCATGGTCGACGATACGGAGTTCTTTGAGCAAGGGATCTGTGACGCAAGGAAGGTATGCTTTGTCCGTAAGTGCTAATTGTTTCTTTGTTGCAGATGCTTGCTGGCCATGAGCGGGGGCAACGCATCGTCGACGACTTGCGTCGGCAGATGCATCTCATGAGGGAAGAGATGGATCACACCGCGGCGGAGCATGCTAAGGCTTTGGAGGGATGGCGATCGACCCAAGAGTTTGCGGATCTCCAGGCGAAGCTGAAGAAGGCTCGTGAGGTCGAAGTTAGAGGATGAGAGGGCTGCTCGTACGACGGTCGAGGAGTCTGTCGAGGCATTCTTGAGGGAGGCCAAGGAATTCGAGTATGAGCCACGGCCCTTGCGGAGGATTCACGGGTTACGCACACGCAACTTAGTGAGAGTGAGGCCGTGCGTGTGAACACGGAGGACGAGAATGACTCCTTGCTCGGGGAGATACAAGTGGTCATCGACGATCGAGACGAGGTCGCACGCACGAAGGCCCAGCTAGAGGAGAACTGGGACGTCGCTTTATACGAGGCTCGCCACGCGGCCGCGGTCCGGGTGGAATGCGACGGTGGAGGAAAATGCCTCGCGGGGGACCACCATCCTCGATGACGTGTTGCGCCCCGGCGGGCCGACCAACTCTCATCCCTCTGAGCCCGCCCCATCATCCATCGAGAACTCTCTCAAGCGTCCGAATGCGCCGTTGTCGGAGGTGGACGAGGAGTGTGTAGACTTTGGGTCCGAGTAGTTTCTCATTTCATTTTTTCTTGCGCACCTGTTTAGCGCCTTTTCTTCGTTTCCATTGTCGGATTCTTGTAATGGATTATGCACCTTGTTTTGTGATTATTGCATCTTTTTGGATTCATTCTGCTTTGCTTTATGTCTTTCTCAACTACGAGCTTTCTTTGGTTGTATGTACGTCTTATTTTCTTGATCGTCCATCAGGGGTCCGATTGATTCGCGCGAGAGGCCTTTGGCCGTGAATAGTTGTCACATCAAGTGACTCTGTTTCCCATGGACTCTGGTTGAGCCAGTTGTTCGCCCTGTGGACGCGAACCATGAACCTGACATGGTCAGATACCTATCAGTGCGTGACTTGTCCCGTCGGGCGGCAAGCATGCTACTCGTCTCTACGAACGCGGCGTTTTGGCATGCATGTTGCGTGTGAGGATGAGCCTTTGATTATTTTCCCGTAGATGCTGGCGGAGCCAGTTGTTTGCCCTACGGACGCGTGCTTTGAACCCGACATGCTCGATGGCCTATCGGCTTACAAGTCGCTTGATCGGGCAGCAAGTGCAGCCTTAAACCCGGCGTGCCCGATGACCTATCGGCTTACGAGTTGCTTGATTGGGCGGCGAGTGTTGCCTTGAACCCGGCGTGCCCAATGGCCTATCGGCTTACGAGTCGCTAGATCGGGGGATGAGTGTTGCCTTGAACTCGGCGTGCTCGATGGCCTGCAGGCTTACGAGTCGCTTGATTAGGCGGTGAATGTTGCCTTGAATCCGGCGTGCCCGATGGCCTATCGGCTTATGAGTCGTTTTGTCGGGCGGCGAGTGCGGCGATCCCTCGGAGGCATGGCGCCTACCGGCGTTCGTGGCCATGTCTCCGATTGCGCCTCTTGTGGACTTGACTTCTCGGTGGTCGCATTACCTATCAGTATTTGCATTGCACAGCTGAGTCCCTTGTTGACTTGATCCCATGGTGAGCGTGGTACCTTAGTGCGTTGATCGCATTTTTTTTGCATCGTCCCCATTAGCCCCCCGAGTTTCTCGAGTTTGTTGGGCAAAGCCTGGAAACTACAATATACAAGATATGCAACAACACTTTTAAGAGCGAAAGACAACTTTCCATTGCAAATCGAAAAGTTGTAACATAATTTTTTTGGCACTTGGCCTTGAAGAAAATAAAAATTAAACCCAAAAGAAAAAAAAATAACAAGAGAAAAGTCGAGGGGGGGCCGTTGACGACGATTATCCTTCTATTGATAATATTGCCTTAAATGCTCGGCATTCCACCAATTGGTGAAAACTTGGCCCTCCATGTTCTCAAGCTCGTATGTGCCTTTGTGAATGGCTCTTCGTACTCGATACGGCCCTTCCCAGGTGGGTCCCAGGACTTCGTTGCCTTTCACTTTTGTGTTTTGGAACACCCTTCTCAGAACGAGGCTCCCATCCGTAAATCTTCGAAGCTTGACCTTCGAGTTGTAATACCTTTCGACCTTCCTTTTCTGTTCGGCTAGGCAAGTTAAGGCGTCCATCCTCTTCTCGTTGATTAGGTCAAGCTCGATTCTTAGGGCTTCGTCGTTGCCTTCTTCCTCGAATGCATCCATGCAAAAAGTTGGGAGTTCTATCTCGATGGGAACAATGGCTTCGACCCTGTAGGCGAGAGCGAACGCGGTATGCCCATAGGACAAACGAAAGCTCGTCATTCCACGCGCCCTTCTTCTCCTCTAGCCTCTTCTTTAAGTTTTCCTTGATCGTGCGGTTCAATGTTTCCACTTGGCCATTGGCTTGTGGATGTCAAGGAGAGGAGAATGTCTTGCTGATTCCGAGCTGGTTGCAAATGTCGCATAGGCGGGCGTTATCGAACTACTTCCTATTGTCTGTCACGATCGAGGCTGGGATGCCATGGTGGCACACTATGTTCTTCAAGATAAAGTTCGTAGTGTTCGCCTTGGTAATCTTGGCTAATGACTCCGCTTCCACCCACTTGGTGAAATAGTCGACGGCCACTATGGCGTATTTGAATTGTCGCGAGGCCTTGGGCAACTCGCCGATTATGTCGATTCCCCACTTTGTGAATGGTCGTGGAACAACGATGGAGCAGAGGGGCACGGGAGGTTGCCACGGGATGTGGGCGAACCTTTGACACTTGTCGCACTTTCTCACCCATGCATGCGCGTCCTTTCTCAAGGTCAGCCAAAGTATCCTAATCTGAGGAGCTTTAGTACGAGGGATTGTCCCGCCGTATGATTCCCACACAACCCTTCGTGCACGTCGTGCATGGCCTTCCTGGCTTCGCTCTCACGAAGGCACCGTAGTAGTGGCATCGAATATCCTTGCTTGTAGAGGATGTCTCCTCGCATTTTGTATTACGAGGCCAAGCTTTTTAGCTTCTTCGCCTCCTCTCGATCTTCGGGGAGAATCTCTTTCGAGATGTACTCCACTAGTGGGGTCGT
Source organism: Urtica dioica subsp. dioica (assembly GCF_054948205.1). NCBI lineage: Eukaryota > Viridiplantae > Streptophyta > Magnoliopsida > Rosales > Urticaceae > Urtica > Urtica dioica. Next base: position 49,669,688 of record NC_142763.1, read on the forward strand.
CCACGATGGTGGTGGGGACACTTCTCCAACGGCCCCTACGTCATCTCTCGAGACGTAAGTTCGCGTCAGGGCTTCGATGGGAACGCTCCCTTCTTCTACTTCATCTATCCCCGATGTGAGTCGCGCTAGTGCGTCGGCCTTGGCGTTCTCTTCACCTGGGACTTGTACGACTTCGAGCCAAGAGATGGCCTCGAGGTTCTTCAACATCTTTGCGAGGTACGCGATCATATTGGGCTCTTTGGCTGTGTAGTCACCCTTCACTTGGTTTGCGATAAGCTGCGAATCGCAGTTAATGCGAAGGTTCCCGACTCCCAACCTTTGTTCCAGCTCCAGCCCTATGATCAATGCTTCGTATTCGGCCTCATTGTTGGAAGCCTTTAAACTCAAAGCGTAACGCGTACTGCAAAACTTCCCCATTGGGATTCGTCAACACCACCCCGGCGCCAGCTCCTTGAGCGTTCGACTCGCCATCCACGTGCAGATTCCACACTAGCCTAATAGGGCCGACTTCCTTCTTATTTGACGGCTCTCGCACGTCATCTTCCTGCCTTGTTGCTTCTGTTACATCTTCTAATTGGGGCATGTATGAGAATTCCACCACAAAATCGGCGAGGGCTTGCCCTTTTATCGCCGTCCTAGGCTGGAATGTGACCCCATATTCGCTTAGCTCTTACGACCATATTGCCATCCTCGTCGAGGATCCTCTTTGCAATGCCTTCTCTATTGGATGCCCTGTACGCACAATGATCTGATGCGCTTGAGAGTATGGTCGTAGCTTTCGTGCCCCCATGGCCAAGGCGAGGGATAGCTTTTCAATCTCCGGATAGATGTGTCTCAGCGCCGATGAGTGCTTTGCTTACGTAATAGACGGGCCACACATATAGGGGATATGTGTATAATATAATTTAATCAATATAAAGATTTTTTTTCTTTTTGATTATTTTGAATTGTGTGGATGAATTTGCTTACAAATTAACTTAATATACCAAGAATTTGTTTCCGAGTGGGGCAACGGCCCAAGGCCCCCTCTCGAGGAGGGCCCTTAATTTGGATTATTTAATTTAAAAAATGAAGTCACAAGAACAATGTTAAATACAGTACTGCTGCAGTAAAGGCTCACTCTATTTGGACAATACAGCTACGTAGCCCCATTTGAATTGCGCTCTTTTGGGCAAGCTTATCCCTCAATTATTTATATGGGTAATTAAGCTAAGTAGCCTCCTGAAAATAGCCAATTTATTTTTAGCCAACGTTCTGTAAATAAGTGGTAAATAGGCCGGATGATTTATTAACAGCCAAACTTTGACTAGACTACCATTTTCATTTTCCCGCCCAGTTTCGTTATTAATCAGCACAAAAATTCGTTATTAATGCTGGCGAAAATCTAGGAAGTAACTAAAACCATGTATATGTGTTCACACACAACCGCCCACATTAATTTCCATAAAAAAAAAAAAAAAAAAAAACGAGGCCAAACGATAATATCCTCTCACGAATTTGTTGCAGCGATTTCTGCAGACCTCGAAGACGAGTCCATCGCAGATGGAGGCTGGTGCTCGAGCCGCGCCTGAGAAGGAGATCCTCAACCGGGTCAAGCTGCAGTGGCTGGCGACGCACGCGAGGGAAGCCGCGACCGACGACGGCGGAGATCGAGTCGCGTCGGACCGTCGGAGAGCGCGCGCGAAGGAGATCGCGACCGACGATGGCTGGGAAGCGCAGATCCGAGCGTCCAGGAGCGTTGTTGAGCAACCACGAGCCGATCCAAGATCCAAGCCGCGAGCGACGCGCGCCGGCGATGGCTGTGAAGCGCAGATCCGAGCGTCCACGAGCGTTGTTGAGCGACCACGAGCCGATCCAAGATCCAAGCCGCGAGCGAGTCACCATCGTCGGTCCATTTTGATGGCGGTCACGTCACCATCGCTGCCGGTGACCTCCGAGGTCCGCGTAGGAAGAGACAGACATGATTAAATAAGAAGAACAATTTTTTTTTTTTTTGTTGCTGTTCATAGAAAACATATTTACAGTATATTCGTGTAAATAAGAAGCATATTTACAGTATATTCATTGTAAAAACAAAGCATATTTACAGTATATTCATTGTAAATAAGAAGCTTATTTACAGTATATTTACAGTATATTTGAACTGAAATAAAAATTCTGGAAATATTTTGAGCACGAAAATTCTGGAAAATATGAATATTGAACTGCATCCACTTCTTCAATAATTTCGCCATTTTTGAATATTGAATAATTAAAACTTGCCGAAATTTTTTTCAAAATTCAAACAAAAAAACTTCCTAAAAACTTGCCGAAATTTTGAATATTGAATAATTAAACCTTGCTGAAATTAAAACTTGCCATTTTGAATATTGAATAATTAAAACTTGCCGAAATTTTTTTCAAAATTCAAACAAAAAAACTGCCTAAAAAAAAACTTCCAAAATCGGTCAAACAAGGGCAAATAAGTAAAAAAAACCTTATTAAATGAGCTGCCACGTCATCATCTAGGCTATTTACGGATTATTAACAAAACGTTGGCCAATTTTAAATTGCTAGACATTGAGTGGCTTACGCAGCCAATTATTTGTATTTATATATATCTGGGCTGCACTTAACAAGAGCCAGTTGTTTTATGCGATTTTGTTGCTGAGTTTGCAATTAATTATGCAATTTAAAGCTCAAATTAGGCTTTTAACGTAAAAATAAAGAGATTTATAATTAAATAGGCTACTTTAAACATGTGATTTTGGATCTAGCCTATGTTTGACAATTTTTAGGGATATAGCCAAATGACTTATGTGAAAATAATTAAGGTCTTATTTGCTCTTATTTATTAACAAATTCGTTATTTTCTCTCTCCTATTTTTTTCAAATAATTTTTTTTGCATCAAAACTTCAAAAATTCGTATTTTTCTCATACGAACTCGAAATTGAATGATTTCAGATCCTACAAATTCGTGGCGTCGAGATCTTAAAAAAAAAAAGACTCATTGTGTTTGATGAAAAATTATGTTTAATGCATCATATTTACGTTTTCATTTATTTTTTTTATAATTTCAAAAAATTTCAGTTATTTCCATATTTAAGGTAGTAACGTGATTTTTCTACATCTATGGTATTAAACATGATTTTTTATCAAACATAATGGATCTATTTTTGAAGATCTCGGCGTTACGAATCCGTAGGATTTGGAATCACTCAATTTTGAGTTCATATGAGATAGATATGGTTTTTTGAAGTTTTATGTAAAAAAAAAGTGTAGGAAAAAAGTAGGAGAGAAAAAATTACGAATTTGTTAATAAATAAGGGTAAATCAGACCTTAATTATTGTCACATAAACTTGTTGGCTATTTTCCTAAAAGTTGTGAAATCTAGACTAAAAACAAATTTCATAGTTTCATTTTTTGCTATTTTGCTGCCCAAAAATAAATATATATACAACGGCTTAATATTGAAAACCAAAACATTTTTTTTTATACGGTTAAAGTGCTATTTTGTTCCCCTATTTATACATTCCTAATTCAATTGGTTTTACAATATTCAAAGTTAGAAAAAAAAAAGATTAAAAGTTCAAGGGAGAAAAAAAAAAGAGATCAAAAGAGGTATATATATATATATATATATATATATATATATATATATATATATATAAAAGATGTTATACTTTGTATTACTTGCTATTATTGTATTTCAAAGACCAGGTTTATAAAAGTGATCAAGAAATCAAGTCATCAAGAAATCAAGTCATCAAGCTGCTGCCACTTCCATCAACTATTTTAGGTTCCAGGTTTATTCGTACTTGAACTAGATTAATTTTATTATTATGGTTTTGTTTTCTGTTTGTTTTTTTATTTTTATTTTATAAGTTTTGTGTGTTTGTCTTTTTTGTCAACATATTAATAAGTAGTGTTAGATATGTCGAATATGAAATATCAATCAGGATATGAAAGATATGAAGAAAAAAAAAGAGGAAACTAGAAAGTTTTGTTAAATCACAAAAAAGAGCGATTGAAAAATTTGTTTTATGCAATAAAAATGATCAAGCAAATTCAAGCAAAAAAAAAAAAGAATGAAAACATATATGAGAAGGTATTAGGCGATAGCAATGAGCCAATTACTGAAAATACAATAAATGATATTGAACCTCAAGACACCAATGATGATTTGAGTCGTATTTACGATCCGGGGAGATTGAAAAATATAGAAAACCAGTTTAAATTTTAGTAATTGAGAAAAGTCCAATACGAGAAAATAATATAGATTTTCGAAAAGATGAAAATTCTAGGCACTTTGCAATTTCTCATTATGTAAGAAATTTATTAAATGGAGAGAAACATGATAGGAGATGGTTGATTTATTCTAAATATTTAGACAAAATATATTGTTTTTTGTTGCCAACTATTAGGTGTTAAACAAAGTTTGAGTCAACTAAGAAATGAAGGAACTAGAGATTGGAAACACCTTAGTTACAAGTCGCAGAGTCAAGAGACAAACAATGAACATTTGGTTAATATGAGTGCTTGGTTTTATTTTGAACTAGGAGTGACTAAGAATAAAACAATCGACACAGATGTCCATGAAAATTTTATTAAAGAGAAGAAACATTGAAGAAATGTCTTAGCTAGTAAGAATTATAGTCATTGTGAAAATTCTTGCAAAAAATAATTTGGCATTTCGTGGAAGTAATGAGAAAATATATAAAGAAAACAATGAGAATTTTTTAAGCTTAATTGAAATGATTAGTGAATTTGATCCAATTATAATTTCAATCAATACTTAGGACATAATATTCAAAATGAATTGATTCAAGTATTAGCGCAAGAGGTGAAAAATACAATTTTGAAAAAAATAAAATAAAAGAAGCTACATACTATTTGATCATTCTCGATTGTACTCCGAATGTAAGCCATCAAGAACAAATGACCACGATTTTAAGGTGTGTAGATATTTCTAGAAATCCTATTTTGATTCAAGATTTTTTTTGTATTTCAAATATTTTTAAATATAGACAACATTTCAGGAAAAAAAATACTTTTTGATGAACTCGTAGGAGAACTTAATTTATTGGGTCTTGATATACAAGATGCAAGAGGTAAAGGATATGATAATGGATATAATATGAAAGGGAAAAATCAAAGTGTAGAAAAAAAGATTGTTAAATATAAATCCTAGAGCATTATACACTCCTTGTGGTTGTCATTGTCTTAGTCTAGTAACTTGTGCTGTTGCAAACTCTTGTGTTAGAGCCATATATTCTTTTGGAGTTCTTCAACGAATTTATTCGTTAATTTCTTCCCCCAAACGATGAAATTAAAAAAATATATATATCTAGTCTTACAGTCAAGTCACTATCACAAACTCGTTGAGAAAGTCGTATTGAAAGTGTTAAGACAATTAAATTTCAAACTCTTAAAATTCGAGATGCTTTATTCGAATTAGAAGAAACAAGTGAAGATCCCAAAATAAAGAATGAAGCTAAATGTCTAGCAATATATGAACTAGAGGATTTTAGATTTTTGTTAGGTATGACTATTTGGTACGATATTTTGTATGTTGTCAATTCGATTAGAAGGAACTTTCAAAGTGAAGATATCCATATCGATGATGCTATAGATAAAGTAAATGGCGTTGTTTCTTATTTTGAAAACTATCATGAAAATAAATTTGTATCTGTTATGCTTTCCGCAAAAGAAATTGCAAATGAGATGAAGATAGATCTTAAATTTTCGTAAAAAAGAGCTAATCGTAAAAAAAAAAAAAAAAAAAAAAAGGTAGTTCGATTAAAATGTTGTTGATAATAACATAAAATCTCTTGATGAATTCTTTAGGGTTGATTATTTTTTCTTTATGGTTGAGTAATAACCTCTCTTAAAATTATATTTGAACAATATGTAGTCTTTGAAAATCTATTTGGTTTTTTTTGGTAAACTTTAAAATACTTGAGCTTTTAGTTGAAAATACGTTGAAAAAATGTTGTTTGAATCTTGAATGTTTTTTAAGGTATTATGGAAATTCAGATATAGATGGTTTGAATTTATTTTCTAAATTAAAAGTTTAAAGGGAAGTTTTTCAAAAGGATGATAGTAACTGTTAAGCCATTTTTTAGATTTAACATTTCAGGACACGTGGTGTGCGTGGAATAGTCACGCGCCTAGTCTTGGATGGGCTCAAAATCACTCTTCAAGATTTCAAAAGACTCAAGAAAGTTTAGGACAAGACCCAAAAGGTTCGAGAGCTTCAGAGAAATCTTTGATTCGTGATTTGGGATGAGAACCCGACTAGGGTTTGAGTGTGGTGGTGAAATATTACTATTATTAGGTAAAGAACGTGAGAATCGATTTCTCAAGCTCTTTGACACTTTTAGAGAGGTAATATAATTTGGCTTAGTTAGCCTTTGTTTATGAGAGAAAGTATTTGAGAGAGAATAAATATTTCTTCTCCCCTTCTGAAGAGAATGGAAGAAGATTATTCCTCTTTAATGTTTGGATTTTTTTTTTTTTTGATATTGTATGAGTTTGGTAGCCTTGTTTTGGTTATCTTTGTTTGGACTCAAATGTGTTTTTGTGAGAGAAAATAACTAGAGAATTTGGCCTAGTTTTGATCGCAGTGGCCTTGGTATCATGATGGCTCGCCGACCTTAGGATCGAGGTAACCATTCAGTCTCATGTTTCGCGAAGGCTCAACGACCTAGGGCGTGTGGAGGCTCGCTAGCCTTGGGATCGCGCTGGCTCTCGGCCTTGGTTCATTGTGGCACGTGGCTTCGAGGTGGCTAGCTGGACAACGACTCGTCGTCTCTTCGCCGAGTAGTCCGTTGGAGGCTCCTCCGTCTCGTGGCTCGTCGCCTCGCCGAGTATTTCTCTCTTGTTTATATTTTATGTGTTGGGCTTATCCGTCTCACCGAGCGGTCCATCGGGGACGCCGTCTCATGGCCTCGCCAAGTGGTTTGTCGGAGACTCTCGCATCTCGTGGCTCATCTCTCATGTCCGTCTCATGGCATGTTGGCTCACCGAATACGTCTCTTCAGTCCGTTTCGTTGCTCGTCACCTCATTGAGAGATCCGTCGGAGACTCGCCCGTCTTGTGGCACATCACCTCGCCGAGTCGTCTCTCATATCCGTCTCGTGGCTCGTCGCCTTTCCGAGTGGTTTGTCGGAGTCACACCCGTCTTGTGGCTCGTCACCTTGCTAAGCACGTCTCTCTCGTCCGTCTCGTGGCTTGTCGCCTTTTTCAGTGGTTCATCGGAGTCACGCCCGTCTCATGGCTCATCGCCTCGCTGAGTGGTCCGTCGAAGACTCCTGCGTCTCGTGACTCGTTGCCTCGCCGAGTACGTCTCTTATGTCCGTCTCGTGGCATGTAGCCTCGCCGAGCATGTCTCTCCTGTCCGTGTCGTGGCATGTTGTCTCGCTGAGTACGTCTCTCATGTCCGTCTCGTGGCTCATCGCCTCGCCGAGTCTTCCATCAAAGATTGTCTCGTCTAGTGGTTTTTCGCATCTCTGAGTTGTCTCTCATGTCCGTCTCGTGGTTCTTCGCCTTTCCGAGTGGTTCGTCGGAGTCACGCCCGTCTCGTGACTCGTCGCCTTGCCGAGTGGTTTGTCGGAGAATCCCGCGTCTCGTGGCTCTTCACCTCGCCAAGTACATCTATCATGTCCATCTCGTGGCATGTCACTTCACCGAGTACATTTCACATGTCCGTCTCGAGGCTCGTCGTCTCGCCGAGTGGTCCGTTGGAGACTCGCCCGTCTCGTTGCACATCGCCTCGCCAAGTCGTCTCTCCTGTCCGTCTCATGGCTCGTCGCCTTTTCGAGTGGTTCATCAGAGTCACTTCCGTCGCATGGCTCGATGCCTCGCCGAGCTCATCTCTCTTGTCCGTCTCGTGGGTTGGGTCTCTTCGCCTCGCCGAAGGTTTCACGTGTTTCATTTAATATATATATATATATATATATATATATATATATATATATATATTATTACATCTCTGTATACATATTTTAATCCACATGTTGTGTATATATGTTTTTAATATACATAGATAATATTTACGCGTGTACATGTATTTACATAATGTCTATCTTGTACGTATGTGCTTATGTAAATATATATCTTATATATATATATATATATATATATATATATATTATATATTTTTCCTCTGTTTTTATATGTGTTCTTGTCCAGCGGGAGTTCGCGGCATTGGTCGGCGGCTGAGAAGTCGCTAGCACAAGGTGGTTCGTCAGCACGAGGAGATCGTTGCTTCAACATGATCTCCGTCTATTCCAGCGGCGCTGAGACCTTTGGCGTGAATTCTCTGCGAAGGAATATTCGGCGCGGGCTTCATGGTGGCTAGCCGGCGCAGTGGAGAGAGCATGGCTTAGAAATCTTGGCCGTCGGCGATTGGCTATGCCGATGACATCATCGCGAGCATATCCGGCCGTTTGACTGACACCGGGGAGTTTTTCGAGGTCGTTTTCATCTTCTCCGTGTTGTTCTTCTCTTGCTCTTTACTTTTGTGTGCCTTCTGGAGAGAGTACTAGAGATATTTTTTTCTCTTGTTTTTTGTCCTTCTTCTCACCATGAAACCGAGAAAGAGGAGTGAGTGTAGTCTTTTTTTGTGGGTTGTGCTTTGGACGAGATCATGGAGCGAGAGAGAGAGGTTTTTCTTTTGTCTTGTGTGGCCGGCTGCCGTGGGAAAGTTTTCTCAAGAGGAGAAGATAAAGACTTTTCTTCTTTGTGGTTGTTGGAGAAAAAGTGGGAGAGAGAAAATGAGAATGTTGTTTTTTGAATTTTTGTGGCCGTGTGAATCCATCCCGGAGAGAAAAAACCTCAAGACTGCATCTTTTTCTTTATATATGCTTACAAGCAATAGGCCCCGGCGTTGCCCGGGAGGTGTGATAAATTTTAATTTAGATAATAATGTGAACGGTTTGCAATTGTTGGTTGTCACTTGTCATACGTAAAAGTTAGCATTTTTTTTACCACTTTTTAATATATATTTAAACCATTTTAATTAAATAATAACTCATATATATAAAAAAAAAAATTAGAAATTGTAAGTTGTAATAATAATTGTTATCGTTTTAAAATTAGTTTAGAGAATTTTCATTTTTAGAGTCATTTATGGAATTTTCGTTTTTTGGAGTTGTTTCTGGAATTTTCGTTTTTTTTAAGTTGTTTTTGGAATTTTGTTATACGGTTACTTATGTAATTTTAAAAACTTAAATAGGTATTTATGGAAATTTTAAGAAAAAATATGGAGTTACTGTGTAGCATGAATAGTAAAATATGGGTTTTGCTTTATATATATATAATAATGTGTGTGTGAGATTAGGTTAGGCTTTTGATTTTGTCTTTTGCTCATGAGGCCCAATTATTTGTTTTTTAGGCTAGAAAATTTTTGACCCAACACTAACTCAATGTAAATACTTAATTATATTAAGCACATTGATTCTTTTCTTAATACTTATATTGGTTATAGAAAAATGTTGACTATTTATATTTTTATTGCTTCAGCAAAGAGAAATTTTTTCAAGTTAAAGTTGATAAAGTCTTATTTGAGCTCATCTATGTGTCAAAAAAGACTCAGTGGACTCACTATATCAGTTGAAAATGAGTTGTTAGATAAATTTGATTATAATGATTTAATTTATGAATTTGCATCTAAAAAAAAAATAATTTGTGTAATTTTCTTACTCTCTATTTTGTAATCCAATTTTTTATTAACTATAAAGGTCATTTTTTTGCTTCTCATCCAAGCCCGGCCCAGAATTTCTTGAGCCGGATCTAACGTACGTAGAGGTGCCAAATTTTTAATAGTGTCGATCCTTTTTATAGGGGGTTTTGACAGCAATAATACCATCTTGTTGTCACTTACCATATTTAGCCCAAAACCAATATTTTGACACATATGTTATAGGGAGTGACTTCAGTCCGTGACACATGTGTCACGGAGTGAATCCACTTCGTGACACAAGTGTCACGGACTCGGGTCATTTCGTGACACATGTGTCACGGACTGAGTGGTTATGTTTAAACTTTTTTTTGCTTATGTTTTAGGTCCGGCCTTCTGCAGTATACGAATTCGAGGTTTTAGACACAGAAGGAACACCATGGGCAGTGAACTTGATTGATAAGACGTGCTCGTGTCGAGAATTTCAAACTGATCTATTTGTATGTGTCCATGCCATTGCGGCTTGTCGCTTACGCAACCTACCAGTTGAGAGCTATTGTGCAGAGTACTACACGACCGAGTATTGGAAATTGGCGTATGCAGGGGTTATTTATCCTCAAGGAAGTGAATCGTCATGGACTTTTCCCGACGAAATCAAGCAGATCAAAGTAAATCCGCCTAACTTCTTAGGTCATCCGGCGGGTAGACCTAAGAAGAGAAGGATTCCCTCTCTTGGAGAATTTGATGCCTCGCTTCGTAAATGTTCCCGTTGTGGAGGTGTAGGTCACAATAGAGCTACGTGTCGCAACCTAATTCCACCGGAAATGAGGGCTCCGGGGATGGGACATTGGTTTGGTTTGTAATTCGACACGTTTTATCATTGAATATCTAGAACTTCCTTGGTGTTTTGTTATGTATTACATTTTGAATGTTTTGAACTTTATTGGTATTGAAACAATGTTATTGTTAAGACGTGAACACAGTCCGTGACACATGTGTCACGAAGTGATCTCATTCCGTGACACATATGTCACGAAATGAGGTCAGTTTGTGATACATAAATTGATTTCGAAACAATACACACTTTTAAACTAAGAAATTGAAGTTCTAAGAATACATATATAAAGTTATAAACAATACATACACTTTTAAACTAAGAAATTGAAGTTCTAAGAATACATATATAAAGTTATAAACAATACACACACTTTTAAACTAAGAAATTGAAGTTCTAAGAATACATATATAAAGTTATAAACAATACATACACTTTTAAACTAAGAAATTGAAGTTCTAAGAATACATATATAAAGTTATAAACAATACATACACTTTTAAACTAAGAAATTGAAGTTCTAAGAATACATATATAAAGTTATAAACAATACATACACTTTTAGTTGAAGTTCTAAGAATACATATATAAAGTTATAAACAATACACACACTTTTAAACTAAGAAATTGAAGTTCTAAGAATACATATATAAAGTTATAAACACATGCGTACAATCATAAACACATAATTTCAAGTTGCCTCAACATTGGCATTTCCACGCGTGTGTAGTTTTAGCGCTCCGTGTCGGTATAATTCGGTGGTCATTTTCTGTCGATACATGATCATGTCCTCCTGTTTCAAATCAGACAATGGAAGGTCGCGCGCCAAAAACTCGGCAGTCTTGATCATAAACATGCCACAATCATTTCTGAAGGAACAAAAAACGCATGCTTTAATTGATATGTGTCATTAAGAATGTAAAATTAAGAATTAAAATATTTACCCATTGTCTTGTTGTGGCATTTGATCGTAGTGGATGACCTTGAATATTTCTTCATTGGAGAGTAGAACGCCGGCGACATGCAGAACATATGGCAAAATGGTGGCCAAGTTTCTGACTTCAGTGTCCACGAGCGTTTGGTGTCCACCGGTGGAACTCATGGAATCGTACACCGTTATACACCTTGAACGCACGTTGACAACAAGAAGATACCAGTGTCCGCCATCTATTACAGGGATGAAGACATCATCGACCCCGTCCCATCGGTCCACCAGTTGCTCCGCTCCAGACTCTCCGGTAATGTGGTCGACGACACATTTTTTCAGTTTCTTCTTTAAGAATACACCCGGATCTTGACTAGCATTGAACTGAGTGTAACTATCTCGGAGATACTTAAAGAAGACCGTGGACATGATGGTGAAGGAGTGACGTAACAAACCCGCATTTTTCTTCTTCAAGAGGTAGTACATCGCGACGTCCACATGCTGCACGACAAAAGATAAACATAAGCACTAAATACCTCAGTCCGTGACACAAGTGTCACGGAGTGACTTTAGTTCGTGACAGATGTGTCACGGAGTGGATTCACTCCGTGACAGATGTGTCACGGACTGAGTACACTCTGTGACACATGTGTCACGGAGTCAATTCACTCTGTGACACATGTGTCACGGAGTCAATTCACTCCGTGACACATCTGTCACGAAGTGAATTGACTCCGTGACACATCTATCACGAAGTGAATTGACTCCGTGACACATCTATCACGAAGTGAATTGACTCCGTGACACATCTGTCACGAAGTGAATTGACTCTGTGACACATCTGTCACGAAGTGAGCTGCAAAACAAGACATATTTTAAAAATTACTGACACACATTAATACCTGATCAGACAACCAACCGTCCTCGTGCCACATGTTGTAGAAGAAGGTCTTCTGGTTGATAGCCATCTGTCCAAGTTCCATAGAAGGCGCTATGGTTTCTTCCTCCGGCTTATATTTTGGTTTGCCCTGAGATATGTTCTTGTGGCCCCTCTTCAAGCCGACTTGGAACCACAACTTCATGACGTCAACGTCATCCTGGTCCGGTTGTTTGGTTACCTCCGACAGCGGCAGTTCATCAGGAAGCACGTCTGGAGCATTTGTGAACCTCAGAAAAGGCAACACCTTTTTGGAAGGAGTAAACCTATCGGGGCTGCGTCGTTGCCGGGTCAAATGTTTCTTGATAGGTGAGTCTTCAATAAGGATATGGGGATTCGGTGTCTTCAAGTCATATATCTATCCAACAAGAGAAATAGAGTTCAAGTTTATTGTTGAGTTCAACAATAAAATAATATTTCATAACAATTATATGCTTATTTGAATTCAAGTTTATTGTTGAGTTCAACCATAAAATAATATTTCATAACAATTATATGCTTATTTGAGTTCAAGTTTATTGTTGAGTTCAACCATAACAATTATATGCTTCTAAACAAGTCAAGAATTAAGTTCAACCATCAAATTAATGGAGGTACCTCTTGAACCCCCTGTGTCCCTAACAACTCATACTCTTCCATAGCCTCTGCATTCATTTGGGCTTCTAGACTGAGAGGCGAATCTTCATCACCCCAAGATTGTTGACCTTGTGTGTTTTCGACGTCACTTTCATCCTCCTGACCATTCAAAATCATTTAGTTCAACATGAGTGTAATCAAAATAACGAAATTCAGCGACTCCGTGACACTGTGTCACGCACTAAGTACACTCCGTGACACATCTGTCACGGAGTGAATCCACTCTTAAAGAACAAAATAATATGTCTATTGCATATCTTGTACCTCTTGTTGACTGGTTTGCTTCTTTTTCCCTTTCTCGACTTCGTTTTTCTTCTTCTTTTGGTTGCCATCCTTCTTCTCCTCCTGTTTCTTGCTCTTCTTGGCGCCATCGTCCTTCTTATTCTTGTCGTCTTTGTCCTGCTTATTTTTCTTGTCCCCATCATCGTCCTTTTTCTTCTTGTCCTCGTCGTCTTTCTTCTTCTTCTCGTCTTCGTCGTCTTTCTTCTTCTTCTCTTCTTCGTCTTTCTTCTTCTTCTCCTCGTCTTCCTCTTTCTTCTTCTTCTCCTCTTCTTCTTTCTTCTTATCCTCTTCTTCTTCTCTCTGCTTCTTCTCTTCTTCTTCCCGCATTTTCTTCTCTTCTTCCTACATTTTCTTCAGCTTCTCAACATATTCTTCTTCCTCTTTTTTTTTCTTTTCTTTTTCCGCTCTCTTCTTCGCCATCTCTTCTGCCCACTTCTTCAATTTGGCCGCTTTCTTCTCCCGGCGCTTCTTTTCTAACTGTAACTCGTTTCTCCAATCGTAGTACTGATCTAGTTCATCAAGAGCCACTCTGTAGCTCTTCACCGCGTCCTAAATTTCTTTTTGAACTTCCTGTAGTCGTCTTGCATATAGCGGAAACGCTCGTCGAGATTTTCAACTGAGTTTTCGAGAGAGTCGAGCCGGGACTGTCCATGACCAAAATAACAAAGTAAGCTGGCTGACGAGTAAATCCAGTACGTGACACATCTATCACGGAGTGGATTCACTCCGTGACAGATGTGTCACGAAGTGAATCCACTCCGTGACACATCTGTCACGGAGTGAATCCACTCCGTGACACATCTGTCACGGAGTGGATCCACTCCGTGACACATCTGTCACGGAGTGAATCCACTCCGTGACACATCTGTCACGGAGTGGATCCACTCCGTGACAGATGTGTCACGGAGTGGATTCATTTAAATTAAAATAGAAACCCAAAATTGTGTTACCTCAACTGTCTGTGCTTGTGAATGGGACGGTTGTTGTGGTGGTTGTGGTGGTTGTGGTGGTGGTGTTTCTGGTTGTGGGGCGTCTTTTTTGGGTTTCTTCTCCGAGCGTTTGTCCACCCCCGCTGCCGTCGTAGAAGGGGTTGCAACGCTTGAAGAAGTGTCGCCGATTCCGTGAAATTCAACCTATACGTGGGACAAGTTAACAAATGAGTGTGATCAATATTAAGTATGAACTAACCTACAAATTTATTACCTCATGGAAGTTGATTCCTCTCATGGCGGCATCCTGAACAAGTCTGATAGACTTCCACCGACGCATTATTGGCTGAGCTGTGGTGGAGACTTTCTCACAAACCCCCATGTTCGTCAGGAAAGGAAGACACTCGTACCCCCAAACCTGAAGCAGCTCGACGAATCCGGGGAGATGGAGCTTCCTTTTTTTTACCTTGCTCCATTCGCTCGCCACCCTTCTCCACAAACTTCCGGACTTCGCCGAGAAGGTAGTTCCACACCACGTTGCCCCATGGATGGCGACCGAATGTGTCTGTGTCCTCCACCGCCTTAATGAGCTCTACGCACGGTGTCCTGTTCTTCGCATCGTCCGCCAGGAGGACATTTAAGACGAAGTAAATTTTCAGGTAATTTACCTGAACTTCTGTCGGCCAATCTACGCTCGCCTCCAAGAATTGGTTGACCAAGTTCCGACTCAAATACTTCCCCGGGAAGAATTTTTTGAAGAGGCTGTCATTAGAAAAAACCCCCTCGAACTTGAATTCCTCGTAGTCATCGACGACTTTGAGGAATGTGATCTCCTGGAAGTCTCTCTTCGTGAACTCCCGGACTTGGCCTCCAATCTCAATTAGAAGCCTGTCAGTGGTTTCTCCGTCGAAGCTCCCGGTCCTCAACACCAAGTGGCTTATAATCGCCGATGACCGCATTATTTTGGGTTGCCCCACGAACTGCCCAAAACATGATTGGGCGAAACCAGCTTGCGTTTCGGCGCTGCGGCCGAGTAAGAGAGCCAGGAAATTTTCCAATCCCCCGTGGAAGTTAAAGGAAAATCCTTCAACGTTGGACTCCGGTATAAACCGTCTCCACTCCTACACATATGATTCAATGACATTATTAGTGAAACCATTATGCTTGAGTTCGTGACAGATGTGTCACGGACTCACCCACTTCGTGACGGATGTGTCACAGACTCGCTGACTTCGTGACACATCTGTCACGAAGTCATCGAGTCCGTGACACATCTGTCACGAACCAGGATCAAAATGAGTTTCTGACACTCACCTTTCGGGGAATAGCAGTTGTAGGACTCTCCAACGCGGTCGCAACGCCCGATGACTCAGCCTTGTTTTTTGGCTATATCAAACACAAAACAAAATCAAATAGCTGCACATACATCTAATTAAGTCACTTCATTTTTATTCTATACCTTCTTTATCTTTGTTGGTGCGACGACGAACGCGTCGTTATCGTTGGAACGCTTGGACGGCGAAATTATTTTCCTTTTCGAAGCCGTCCTAGGACTTCTTCGGACACTTTTTGAGGCCTCCTCGACCTTGCTTCCTTTAGACTTCGTCATTGAATCTAAAACCTAAAACAAATCAAGTCACCAATTTTCAACAACTTCAAGACCAAATACATGCACACACACACACACTCGCCAAACCCTAACATTGTTCAATCAAATATATACACGAGCACGAAACACACACAAACACACACATTCTCGGCCAAACACAATACACACAAACACTCAAAGACAACACATTCTCGGCCAAACACAAATACACTCAAACACCCGAACACAAATACACTCAAACACCCAAACCCAAATACAATCAAACACCCAAATACAACACATTCTCGGCCAAACACAACAAACACTCGCCCAAACGCCAAATACACTAAAACACCCAAAAAAAAATTTGAGCCAAAAACCCTAAATCAACAAACACTCGGCCGAAATAAATGAAATAGAGATACCCATACCTTTTTTAGTAAATGAAATAGGGTTTTAACAAACACTCACCCGTATTTCTAGGGTTTTAAGAGACCGAAATAAATGAAATATGTGTCACGGAGTGAATCCACTTCGTGACACAAGTGTCACGGACTCGGGTCATTCCGTGACACACTCGCCCAAACACAAATACACACAAACACTCAAAGACAACACATTCTCGGCCAAACACAAATACACTCAAACACCCAAACACAAATACACTCAAACACCCAAACCCAAATACAATCAAACGCCCAAATACAACACA
Organism: Urtica dioica subsp. dioica; assembly: GCF_054948205.1. Classification (NCBI taxonomy): domain Eukaryota; kingdom Viridiplantae; phylum Streptophyta; class Magnoliopsida; order Rosales; family Urticaceae; genus Urtica; species Urtica dioica. The sequence continues at coordinate 49,686,195 of NC_142763.1, forward strand.
TTCTCGGCCAAACACAACAAACACTCGCCCAAACACCAAATACACTAAAACACCCAAAAAAAATTTGAGTCAAAAACCCTAAATCAAATAATGTGAGGTTAAATAGAGTTTTCAATCAATTTGAGGCTTTAATAGAGATCGGCCGATTTACCTTGATATGAAGATGAACACAATCTTTTCTTCTTCTTCACCGATTAACGTCAAGAATGTGATAGAGACCGAGAGCTGGGTCGAGCAGAGGTGCCTTCGTCGCCGAGAGATGGGTCGAGCAGAGGTGGGTTGCGCCTTCGCCGCCGAGAGCTGGGTCGCTGAGGAGTGGGTCGCCGAGAGCTGGGTCACCGAATGCTGGGTCGCCGAGAGCTGGGTCGAGCAGAGGTGGGTTGCGCCTTCGCCGCCGAGACCTGGGTCGCCGAGAGCTGGGTCGTGGGTCCCCGAGATGGGTCGTCGCGATTTTTGAGCGAGAAAGAGAAAGAGAAGGACAGGGAGAGAAAGAGAGACACAGAGGAAGATGATTAGAGAGCGAAATCGTGGGAGGGAAGAGGAAGAGATAGTGAAATCGTGAGAGCGAAAATGTGGGAGGGGTTTGAGGTTTGAAAATCGTGAGAGAGAGAGGGAGGGAGATAAATCGAGAAGATGAAGAGGTGTAGGTGTGCGAGGGAAAATGGAGAAAATTGGGTTGGGATGGTTTATTTCGTTTAAATTAGTTTTGAGGGTATAATAGTCTTTACCTATTGGTCTAGGTATTACATGTGTCAAATTTTGAGTTTTGGGCTAAATATGGTAAGTGACAACAAGATGGTATTATTAACGTCAAATTCCCTTTTTATAGACACTTAAACGCCTTGCTAAATTGGCCAAAAAAAAAAAAAAAAAAAATCTTTAGCCTATTTTCTATAATTTTTATTCAAAAAATATATCTTGTGAATATGTCTGCGAACGACATGTTTAATAACAATAAGTCTGCATTTGACCATCATCGCGAAACTCAAAATGCACTCAAAGTATCCCAGATTCTATGCATGGCGGTCGGCACTTGGTAAATAAACTAGCAATAACTTTATTTATCAAGTCGTACGTATTCATAAGCAATGCAATGGGAGTTTCATACTATTAAAAACAAAAACAAAAAGAAATATAATCATTAAAATGACGCTAAGGAAACAAAGTAATGAATCTATAGGAGCTTGTAAAAAGAAAAGAAAAAAAAAAGAAAGATTATATTGATGATGGACTCAATGTTGGTGAGGAGAGGCGTAGGTATGAGCCACGACGGTGTAGCCCCCGTCAACGACGAGATTATGGCCGCTGACAAAGGCAGAGTCGTCGGAGGCGAGGAAGAGAGCAGCGTCAGCGATGTGGCGGGCGGTGAGGGCGATCCCCTTGAGGTTACCGGCTTGAGCACTCTGGGCCTCGACCTGGGCGGGGGTGAGGCCGTAGGCGCGGCAGGCGAGCGGAGTGGGCACGCCGAAGGGGGAGACGCAGTTGACGCGGATGCCGTGCGCCCCGAGCTCCCCGCAGGCGGTGCGGACGAGGCCGAGGAGGGCGTGCTTGGAGGCGGTGTAGGCGTGGGGCCCGGTCCCGCCGAGGGAGGCGGCGACGCTGGCGGTGCAGATGAGGGAGCCCCTGGTGGAGGAGGCGACCATGGCGCGGGCGGCGTGCTTGAAGGTGGCGGCCACCCCGCGCACGTTGACGGCCATGGCGGCGTCGAAGGCGGCCATGTCCAGCTCCAGGATGCTGCTCATGGGCCCGATCACCCCCGCGTTGCTGAACATCACGTCCAGCCCGCCGTGCCTCTCCACGGCGTGCCTCACCGCCGACTCCACCTCCGCCTCCTCCCTCACGTCGCAGTGCCGGTAGCTCACTCGCTCGCTCCCCACCGACTCCACTACGCCCCGCCCCAGCTCGTCCTGCACGTCCGCCACCACTACCCACGCCCCCTGCTCCGCAAATACCCGCACCGCCTCCTCCCCTATCCCGCTTGCCCCCCCTGTCACTATCGCCACTTTCCCTTCCAGCCTCCTGTAACCATTCATTCATTCATTCCCTTTCACATACAAAATTTGTATACCATCAGTATTGTCCGCAATCAACGTACCTTCCCTTGGACGACATTCTTCTTCTTCTTCTTCCTCTTCCTCTTCCTCTTCCTCTTCTTTTTCTCCTGTTAGAGGAGCAAGTGCAAATGATTCGATGTTTCTCTTCTGTGTTGCAGTTTTCCGGATTATAAGCCTCTTGGATCTGCTGCCATTATTTTATATTTTTATTTTGTCTTCCCATGTGCTTTATTTATTTATTTATTAAACTGCCTGCCTGCTTCTGAATCTCATGATCACCGTCTATTTTATTTTCTCAATTGTCTGCCCCTTGCTCCAAACTTCTATATTTGTTTTTAACTAATTATGTCTCAAAACCTTTGCATTTCATAATATTTTTTTCTTCTGCTTTCTTTGGAACATTCAACCTAATTTTTTTAAGAGATAATCAGGCGATTAGCCGAGTAGTTCACCTTTATTTTTTTTTAATAAACATTTTAAGTTTCATTTTATTAAAAAATTAATTCATCAAATCGAAATTAATTAAATTAATTAACAGTTAATTTAGTTAACTTCAGCTTAAAAAGAGTAGAGAATTAGCTTATTACAATAATTTTTAATTTTTTTTTATTTTTTATGTGATATTATTATTAGTACGCTCACCATTTCTAACTCGAACTGGTTGGGGTCAAATTAATTAGCCAACTTTGCTGCATTGCATGCAAGTGCAGCCATATTATTCTCATTATTAGCAAATATAATTTCACGTGGGATATACATATATATATATATATATATATATATATATGTATATATTATATGTAATATATAATATATTAATATATGTATATATGGTGCATTCAAAATATAGCTAATATATAGCTGTGGGGCTCGAACCCTTTAATTGCTCAATTACTTACCAATTGGGACCACTTCTCCACTACCGCAGGAAATTTGGACAAATTTGGATTAATTTATATTATTCGATATATATATATATATATATATATATATATTAATATTATATTATACATAGACAGAAAAAATGGTATAATAATTGTCTCATCACGAAGAGCGTTTGATTCCGAGCACATTGTTTCATCAAATAGAATCAAGATTCAATTTGGACACTGACCAATTCATTTATTCACATTCCAATTAACAAAGCATGAGGTGATATGCATTGCATTTCAGCAATCTTGTACATGAATTCCATATCTATGAGAACTTCACAAAGTTACTCGTGACATCTTCATGACTTAGTACTTCACTAATAGGTCTTGTTAAGAATCACATAGTGAATCCGAACTCTGACTTTCTCAAATGAGAATAAGTAAGCTATGAAATGGCATGTCTCATTTCAAGATTGAGGTAAGCATGATGCAATTCATATGTAGTGACCTCGAGACATAAGAGGTTAAATGGTTTGTTCTTATCTTATCTCTAGAAGTGCACTGGTCAATTCAGTACCTTCGGAAGATACTTAGAAGAACTATAGAGTCTCCAATTCTCAATGTTCCATAACCAGACGTCATAGATTCTCCTAACAATCGTACTGAGATCAATAGTCCTTTGATCCTTAGATTGCGAGTATACTGTTTTAAGCAAACCATGAAGAGTTTGTTCATGCAAATTTACATTTGTCTCTTCATGTGTTGTTAGGTTTGTTTATGGACTAAAGACTAAGGTTTTATCATAAAGCTTCACACAAGGAATAATGAATGAACGTTTCAACTTTTTATTAATAAATAAGCAATAAATAATGAATGAACGTTTCAACTTTTTATTAATAAATAAGCAATTACAAGCAAGAGTCTTCGTGAGACTTTATTACATCAAATGTGCAAAAGTAAAGACTACAACTCTTCTTGTGGGCACCATTGACAACACTTTTCAGCAGCCGTTTCAGCGCAGCCTCCTTCACCATAGATTCTTGTTCCGCACCTTTCTTCGCTGAAGCCTCCTTCGCCGCTGCTTCCTTCTTCACCCTCCAACCGTAAATTCGAGCCTTCATCTCTTCTTCACGCATATCCCCTTGTCTTGGATCTTCATCTTCTTTCGCTCTGTCCGGACTCACTTATCCTGGATATTGGTCTTCTCCTTCTTTGTCTAGGCTCGCTTGTCTTGGATCTTCGTCTTGACACTCAACCCTTGCACACAAGTCTTCCACGGCCACAATAAGGGAAACAAGAATTCATACTGGAAAAAAAGCCCTAGAAAAAGGAGTTAAGCATTCCTACCTGGAATTTTCCAAACCAAAAAAATCGCGGTCAAACCTCGCTCGTGTAAATCTATCCCAATCCACGGGTTCGCTTCGAAGCGTCCTAACAAGATCCTCGAACCGATCGTCTAAAGAGATAGTCTTCAGAGAAACTGCATAGCAACTATAAAACAACATCAGAAGGAGAGACGCATGAGGTAACAAAGGGAGCTAAAGTAAGAAGCTAGCCTAACCTGCTGCTCTAGACCAGTGAACGCGAACCAGATCAGCATAGCGACCTATGGTGAGATGAAAAATCCTAACATAAAAATATCTCTCCACCCATTTATTATCCCTCGTATGGATCCCCTGAATAATAGTCATTGCGGGCTTCCACAAGAAATAGAAAGTCCCGGGATGGTGAGAATTTCTCATTTTCCTAATAAGGTGAATCAGGTCGTGTAGGGAAAGATTTACACCCAATTCATCGGCCAGCGTAAGCAGCCCACACACAATCCTCAAGGAAAATGGGATGAGCTGCAGGAAAGTCACATCCACTTGCTCCATACAACCTAAGAAGAGCCTAGGAATCAAAAACCTAAGCCCACACTTTTCCAGAAAAATCTCACGGACGCATAAGTACCCATCTTTTACGGTCTCGGCCGTATTGCCTGGACCAGGCAGTAAGAGCTCTATTTCGAGCAGAATATGAAATCTCTGCCTAACGCGGTCTAAATCGGGTCTACTAAGTAAGGATTAAGGACATTCGTGAAGGAAATCTCCACGAGGGTACCCAAACTTTCGAGACTTGGATTTTTTGGCCCGTCGACGCCATCAGAGCTATCTTAAGCTAAAAGTTTTTCAAGAAAAAGTTTTCTTTTTCAGAACCCTAAGCCAGAAAACCCAAAACTGTAGCAGAGAAGAAAACAAAGAAGAGAAAGAAAAAGGTTTAGAATGTACCGTTCTTCGAAGCGACTCGAGCGAATATATATGTGAGACCGATGGAGACGTCCCTTCAATTTATAGACACGGAAGCCCAACATACTCGCATTTAATGCGCTTTCATATCATGTCAAATCGTATCTGACCAAATCAAATATTTTATAATAACCACTTGATCTTCTCGAGATAAAAATCATTACGGTTTGAATAACAAATAATATATTTACCCGTTCCAAAGGTAACGCAGTACACGTTGCATAACTAGTAACCCATTCCGGACTATGAGTGCAGTTAGTTCGCTTATTGATCAGTTCGTATATGCTTTTTGTCTTTAGTTTATCCATTATTATATATTGAATAAACTGGAGGACTGACCATTGATGTTGGATTTCGTCCTCCATCTAATGCCCAATGGATTTGACCCAGTACAATTAATGGGCCCAAGCCCATGCATTTTTGTTTTTAGCTGGTTTAATCAGCACACCTGCCCATCTGCAGGATCGATTTCTAGCTCGAGATAACCGCCTCCTAAAGAACCGGGTATCGAGAGGGCTCGTCAGCCAGAACAATCCTCAACCATCCCTACATGAATAGGTCTCTCACGCCAGGTATCTCAATATGCAGTATTGAGTTCCAACTGACACATGACGTGTTCCGAACGACCCAGAGCTCGCTATCCCATCTTTTCAGACTATAAATATATGACAATTAGGTCCATTTTTGCAAGTTACTTTCTAGTTATTATCATTATTATCAAAATGTCATCTTTATACAGTTTACATGCGATCTTAATTAAAAAAAAAAAGCCCCGAACTATTCTTACATCCTATTTTTCATCTTCGTTTAAATTACGCATTTAATTTCCAGTTCTTCGAGAGATCGAATTTATTCTTGCTACGGAGAATTGAGGCCTGTCTATAAATCTAAATCGACCCATTTTAACCACAAATTTTTCGAGACTATTTTAGTGTGATTTATCCCATCAACAAAGCTCAATAATCAACTTAAGACTTATATCTTTTATGTGCGTTCTAATGTATCCAATTCATATCTGATATTTATTTACTTCTTTTGAATATATTAATCAGGTAACTGATTAATATGGAATATCTTCATGATATTCTCAACAAATAACATCGTTAATATATTATTTATTTCCCACAATAAGAGATACTATTCTATAAATATGATCGTAGAGAATATCTCCATGATACTCTCAATAAATAACATAATTAATATATTATTTGTTTCTCACAATAGGATATACTATTTCATAAAATGAAAAGAAGAGAATATCTCCATGATACTCTTTTAAATAATTACTACATTAAATACTCACCAAATCGGATCATATTTAATATATAATAGAGAAATTGGCGGCAAAAATACCCAATGATTTCGAGTTGTTGCAGTTTAATACTCAACCTTTAAAACTTACGGGTAAAATCCTCAAAGACACATTCTTGTGTCATGGTTACTACTACTGACGTTAAAAGCAGACGGAAAACACGTGGACGCACCAAATGGTTCTGAAGTTCTTTTTTAATGGTTTTGCATTTGATAAATATTTAAAATAAATTTGTAACCATTTTAAATCATTTTATTTTATTTTATTTTAAAACCTCTTTAAAACATTTGTACGTATAAAATAATTGAGAATCAATTTAAACCCTAAATCCCCAAATTCGACCCAGATTCCTTTTGCTGTCTCTCGTCCGATCTGTCTTCATCGCTGGTGAGGTTTCAACTTGAGAATTGCAGTGAAACGCGCTTCTTCATCGCAACACTCTTATTCGTCGCACACGAAGCACGAACGCAGAGACTCGACGACGATGAGAGACTCTCCAGGTGAATTTCTGTGTAAATGCGGTGTACACTGGGTCGAGAGGACGTCATGGACCAAGGATAATCCCAGTAGGAGGTTCAGAAATTGCCACGTGACGAGGGTAAGGATTTTGATTTTGAAAGTTTGGTTGAAATTTATTAAAATCCTATTATGAGTGTGGTTTGGATTTTTGGTATTTGGGTTTGTCGTCTCAAAGATACCTTGATCAAGGTATCCTTGGTAATCTCTGGTTAATATTTCGACAGAAATTGGACTTGCAGTTGTCCACTTTGCAGCTAGCCCGGATATTGTATCATGTTTGAATACAACCAGAACTCATATAGGCTCTAATACAAGAAACAAATACCTGATTTTTTATGCTATAATTGGTGATTTTCAGGCAGAGGGTGGGTGTAGTTTTTTTCAATGGGTTGATCCTGAAGATTCTGAAAGAGCAAAGAAAATCATTCCAGGATTGAAGACTTAAAATATGGACACATTCTTGACTTAAAATAGTGAACAAATTCGGGACTTAAAATAGGGACAAATTCAAGACTTAAAATATGGACAAATTGTTCAATTCATTACCTAATTTTCTCTAGCAATGTAACAATGGATTTGTCTCTAGCAGGCATAATTGCAGCGTTGAAGCTTTCACATACGTTATTGAGAAGCATATCACATTTCACAGTGCACCTGAAATGTGATTTGCTCCACTGTTTCGGGTCCTTCCTTAGCAGCCACTCATATGCTTTCTCATTCTCTGCTTTTAGGTCATTCATTCTTTTTGTAAACTCGGGACGTGTAGTTGCTTTGGCACACCCCCACAAGAGCTGTTTCAGCATCAAAGAAGAAAATTCTTTTTTGAAATTAGCATGAAGATGTCGCACACAGAATCGGCTCTCAGCACCTGGAAACACGTCTGCCAACGCCTTCTCTAATCCTTTTTGCCGATCACTCATCATTGTGAATCGAGACGTGTTCTCTACATCAAGATCTTCAAGCAGCAGGCTCAAAAACCACTTCCAAGTTGCTGTATTCTCTTTCTCAACCACAGCGAATGCAACTGGAAATTGAGAGTTGTTCGCATCAATTGCTACGGCCGCCAATAACATTCCTTTGCAATACCCCTTCAAGAAACAACCATCGAAGCCGGGCAAAGGTCGACACCCCTTATTGAAGCCATCTTTACAAGCCTTATAGCAAATGTATACTCTTTCAAATATTCTTTGTCCATTAATAAGAGATGTTTTTAGCAGAGTTGTTGTACCAGGATTAGTTGAGGACAGTTGCTTGCAATAATCTTCTAGGACGGCATATTGATCTTTCACCGAACCCTATAGAGTCTCTCTTGCTGCCTTCCTAGCCCGGTAGAACACTGTACTAGTGACGTTGTTGTATTTCGTCGATGCAACCATTTCCCTGAAGCTTTGATACTCCAAGTGTGGATTTAGCCGAAATTGGTCAAGGAAATTTTGGGCTAACCAAGCGCTATTCACACGTTTGTTGTCCAACACAACTCCACACTCGTGTTGATCTACGAGAGTATTAATCCTCACCGTCTTTCGGTCTGAATTCTGAACTTGCGCATAGAGAAGCCACTTACAACCTATCCATTTGCATTTTGCTCTCACTCTGTTTTGGTCATTGGCGAGATATTGAAAATCTCTATTCTCTCTAATGAACACCTCTTTGAGAACACTACGAAGATGACCAATGGAGGGAAATATCATACCGAGTTTCAGTTGAACGTCTTCACGTGATTGAGGATTGAACTCTCTCTTACTCTTCCTCGTTGATTGCTCATCCTCGTCGCTACACAAACTGTCGAGGTCACTCTCAGACCTTATTCCCTCCGATTCTTCATCAACACCAGCTCCGTCGTTGCAGATTTCGTTGACCACAGCCCACCACTTGCTTGGTTCGGACGGTTGAGTCGGTGCAGTTGCGTTGGCTTCATCTTCTTCGTGATATTCGTCCTCAACCAGTTCGAAATCACCGCCTTCACCATCGTGTCGATCAGAACCCATTCTCGAGCAATTTTCGATTCAAATTTAGCGCCCCGCTCAATTTTGGGATTTAGGGTTTACAGACACGAAAACAGTTTTTAAAATAAAATAAAACCTTTTATTTAACAAATAAAATAAAATGCTTTAAAATGGTTACAAATTGATTTTAAATATTTATTAAATGCAAAACCATTAAAAAAGAACTTCAGAGATGATTTGGTGCGTCCACGTGTTTTCCGTCTTCTTTTAACGTCAATAGTAGTAACCATGACACAAGAATGTGTCTTTGAGGATTTTACCCGTAAGTTTTAAAGGTTGAGTATTAAACTGCAACAACTCGAAATCATTGGGTATTTTTGCCGCCAATTTCTCTATATAATATTTATTTCCTATTTGAGAAAAACCTCAATACAAGTGGGCTTTGGCCAAACAAATCCAAGGGCCATGTACCATGATGTACACGCCTACCATAAGCCCTATTGGTCTTGTGGGCTGATTTGAATTACTCTTTTACAACCACATTTAAGTCTAAATAATATTCCGAAGTTACTTAAACAATTAATGACTTATTCGTAAAATACTTTATTACGAATGCAAAAGAAATTGCAACCAAGTTACAGTAGTGAGAGTGTAATCAATTGTCTAATTATTACAAGTGTTACCGGTCCATCTCGGCCCGGTAGAGCAGCGACGGCCGTGATAGCAACCCCCCCGGGACTCCCCCGACGCATGGCCGACCTCCGGCCTCATGAGCTCGGCCTCCAGCTCCATGGCCGACCTCCAACCTGATGAGCTCGGCCTCAGCTCCGCCTCCTTAGCTCGGCCTCCTTAGCTCGGCCTCAGCTCGGCCTCCTTAGCTCGGCCTTAACTCGGCCTCAGCTCGGCCTCCTTAGCTCGGCCTCAGCTCGGCCTCCTTAGCTCGGCCTCCTTAGCTCGGCCTCAGCTCGGCCTCCTTAGCTCGGCCTCAGCTCGGCCTCCTTAGCTCGGCCTCAGCTCGGCCTCCTCAGCTCGGCCTCAGCTCGGCCTCCTCAGCTCGGCCTCAGCTCGGCCTCCTTAGCTCGGCCTCAGCTCGGCCTCAGCTCGGCCTCCTTAGCTCGGCCTCAGCCCGGCCTCCTTAGCTCGGCCTCAGCTCGGCCTCCTTAGCTCGGCCTCAGCTCGGCCTCCTTAGCTCAGCCCTCGTCTCCAAGGCCGCCTCAAAGCCGACCTTCGAGCTCCATGGACGACCCAGGGTCGGCCTCTGGCTCCATGGACGACCCAGAGCCGGCCTCCGAGCTCCATGGACGACCCAGAGCCGGCCTCCGAGCTCCATGGACGACCCAGAGCCGGCCTCCGAGCTCCATGGCCGACTCAGACCCGGCCTTCCTCTATGGCCGACTCAGACCCGGCCTTCCTCCATGGCCGACCCAGACCCGGCCTTCCTCCATGGCCGACTCAGACCCGGCCTTCCTCCATGGCCGAGCCAAATGCCATTGGCCGACTCTAGAGTCTTCCCTCGGCCATTGGCCAACTCTAGAGTCTTCCCTCGGCCATGGCCGGCTCTAGGGTTTTCCCTCGGCCATTGGCCGACTCTAGGGTCTTCCCTCGGCCATTGGCCAAATCTAGGGTCTTCCCTCGGCCATTGGCCGACTCTAGGGTCTTCCCTCGGCCATTGGCCGACTCTAGGGTCTTCCCTCGGCCATTGGCCGACTCTAGGGTCTTCCCTCGGCCATTGGCCGACTCTAGAGTCTTCCCTCGGCCAAGGGGTTCCTCAAATGCCCCTTGGTCGCCTATAAATACCAAGGCCCCTCCCTTGGTCCAGGTAATCCAATTTTGAGTCCAGAAACGCTGTCGAACTCGTACTTCACTCGTTTCGCTCATCTTTGGCCTCTCACCACCTCTAAAATCTCTATACTCCACCTCAATCCTACTAATGTTGAGCGTCGGAGAGGTAAACAGAGGCCCCCCCTCTGTTTTCCCTTTGTAGTTCACGCCTCGTTCTGCTAAGGGACGGCTTGGGATACCAAGCCCGACACGCTCGAGCCGAAGTGAGACCACTTGGTCTGGCCTTGGGTCTAACCACTTTGGGCTCCTAAATCGTTGTCCAAAAATCAGCGACAACATTTTGGCGCTAGAAGGAGGGGTCTCTCGACCTTGGCGACGCATTCCCTCTACCACTTTCACTCCTGCTATTTCTACGACTCTCGAGAGATGAATCGTATCCCCGCCACCTTCGTGGGCGCCCGAGCAACTAGCTCGGGGCACAACCTCCAAAGCTCTGCGCACCGTCTTGAAGGGCAACCTCATGATAATGAGAGCCAGCCCCAAGACCCGGCGAATGACCTCGAGGCTGCAGTCCGAGAGGACGCGGCTCGAAGGCTCGCCGAGCTCCTAGACCGCCCCGGCGTCACCGGCGCGCTCATCGCCGACCTCCTCGACTCCAACAACGTCGACGACGTCAACCATGACAAGAAAGACCCCGGTCACGTGGCGAAGCCGATAACCAACGAGACCAATCTCCACCATGCTGTTCACGAAAGGGGACGCTCGCGCGCGCTTCCAAGGGGACACCCTCGGGCGACCGCGCTGAGACGTCAACTTTCTAACGAACACGCGCACACGCCCTCGAGGGGACACCCTCGGGCGACCACGTCGAGGCGTCAAGTGTCGAATAATACTCGGGGGAGCTCGACCTCTAGGTCCCGAAAGGGACGCTCCAAGCTCACCATTCGCGTCCAAAACCCCCGAGGAGATGACGACGTCAATGGTCACGACGTCCGTCGAGGACGTCACTCGAATGGCGTATCCTCGCCCAAAGTGATAGGGACGGCCAATGGAGACTTGAGAGACCACCTCGAGTCCCGAAGGGAATCCCGTGGGTGCGACTTGAGAGAGAAACTCAACGCCCGACGCAAGACCGTGATGGAAGCTGCCTTGGGACACCAACCACCAAACGTTGCCGACCGTGCACCAAACAAGAATCGTGCCGCCACACTCATGGCACCGGCCACCGGTCTCGGCTCGCGAAGAAAGAGGCGTAGAAATGGTCGAGTCCTTAATGACCATCCTTCTCCAGCCCCGAAGCAGCCCTTCGTCCCACTCAACACGACGCCCAGCCGGATCCTGAGCTTATACAGGGAAAAACTGGGATCTCCACCCCTGCTTAAGATGGACCCCGCAACGAGGGACAAGAGCAAACATTGCGAATATCACCATGACCACGGACACGCAACGACGGAATGCTACCAGCTTAAGAAGCAAATTGACTCCCTAATTCGAAGTGGGGACCTCAAGGAATTCGTCGCGTCTGCTAGCAAGCCGTGATTGTCAAAGCTCTCGCCCTTAAACTCACGCCCGAACTCTCTCGACTTTGTAATCGCTTCATTTCAATTATGTAATTTTCTTTTTTCAAAGAAGGCCAAGTGCCATAACAACCTGTAACGACCTCCCTACTGCAATAAAAAGTTATTTTACACATGTCAACGCACACTATTGTACACCTCCAACACGAGAGTTTCTTGGTCCTCGTCTCACAAACACAAGAAACTCGGGGGGCTAATAGGGAGCAATGAAACAACTCAAAAACAAAAACAACAAACAAAAACAAAAGTGTAGCAAAATCTCAAGGGGCCGATGGTCAGGCCGGAGGTCCCAAAGAGAAACACACCCCGTACATATCTCCTCGAGTCGAGTTCACTCCTCGAGTCGAGTACCGAGTCCACGAGTCGACTGATACTCCTCGTGCTGACTCTTCACGTAACTCCTCGAGATGAGTTCATTCCTCGAGCCGAGTTCGAATCCACGAGTCGACCATACTTCTCGTGCCGATTCTTCACGTAACTCCTCGTGCAGACTCCACATGAGTCCTCGAGTTGAGTAACGGATTGTTGGGATTTCGAGCTCGTCACTTCGCCAAGTCGAGCTCGTCACTTCGCCAAGTCGAGCTCGTCACTTCGCCTGGGCCGAGCTCGCCAGTTCGCCTGGGCCGAGCTCGTCAGTTCGCCTGGGCCGAGCTTGCCAGTTCGCATAGTCGAGCTCGTCAGTTCGCCAAGTCGAGCTCGCCACTTTGCCTAGTCGAGCTCGTCAGTTCGCCAAGTCGAGCTCGCCACTTCGCCAAGTCGAGCTCGCCACTTCGCCTAGTCGAGCTCGTCAGTTCGCCAAGTCGAGCTCGCCACTTCACCTAGTCGAGCTCGCCACTTCGCCTAGTCGAGCTCGTCAGTTCGCCAAGTCGAGCTCGCTACTTCGCCAAGTCGAGCTCGCCACTTTGCCTAGTCGAGCTCGTCAGTTCGCCTAGTCGAGCTCGTCAGTTCGCCAAGTCGAGCTCGTCAGTTCGCCTGGGCCGAGCTCGCCAGTTCGCCTGGGCCGAGCTCGTCAGTTCGCCTGGGCCGAGCTCGCCAGTTCGCATAGTCGAGCTCGCCAATTCGCCTAGGCCGAGCTCGCCAGTTCGCCTAGGCCGAGCTCGCCACTTCGCCTGGGCCAAGCTCGTTAGTTCGCCTAGGCCGAGCTCGCCGGTTCGCCTAAGTCGAGCTCGCCTCGTCGCCTGGGCCGAGCTCGCCTCGTCGCCTGGGCCGAGCTCGCCTCGTCGCCTGGGCCGAGCTCGCCAGTTCGCCTAGGCCGAGCTCGCCACTTCGCCTCGCCACCTCGCCTTGTCGAGCTCGTCACCTCGCTTGGTCGAGCTCGTCACTCCGCCTGGTCGAGCTCGTCACCTCGTCTGTCGAGCTCGCCACTTTGTCTAGTCGAGCTGGAGCGACTTCATCACTTCGTCCAAACGTCTTTGGATTCGGTTCGTCAGTTCACCCAAACGTGTTGGGCTAACTCTCTCGAAACAGAAAACAAATAATAATAATAGTAAAGTCTCAAGGGGTCGATGGTCAGGCCGGAGGTCCCAAAGGGAGACTCCTCACGTAACTCCTCGAGATGAGTACATTCCTCGAGTCGAGTTAGAGTCCACGAGTCGACCGATACTCCTCGTGCCGACTTTTCACATATCTCCTCGAGACGAGCTCATTCCTCGAGTCGAGCTCCGAGGCCGCGAGTCGACCGATACTCCTCGTGCCGACTCTTCACGTAACTCCTCGTGCAGGCTCTACATGAGTCCTCGAGTTGAGTCCCGAGTCCACGAGTCGACTGATACTCCTCGTGCCGACTCTACATGTCTCCTCGAGATGAGTTCATTCCTCGAGTCGAGTTCGAGTCCGCGAGTCGACTGATACTCCTCGTGCCGACTCTTCACGTAACTCCTCGTGCAAGCTCTACATGAGTCCTCGAGTTGAGTCCCGAGTCCGCGCTCGCCGCCCAGCTCGTGAGCCGAAAGGCAGCGAGTTTCAAATGGGTTTCAAAGGCTTGCGTCCGCCGGACGTATCTGGTCTAGCCAGCGTCCACGGGAAACCTCGCCACGCAAATGTGGCTCCGCGTTCGCCGCCCAGCTCGTGAGTCGAAAGGCAGCGAGTTTCAAATGGGTTTCAAAGGCTTGCGTCCGCCGGACGTATCTGGTCTAGCCAGCGTCCACGGGAAACATCGCCACGCAAATTTGGCTCCGCGCTCGCCGCCCAGCTCGTGAGCCAAAAGGCAGCGAGTTTCAAATGGGTTTCAAAGGCTTGCGTCCGCCGGACGTATCTGGTCTAGCCAGCGTCCATGGGAAACCTCACCACGCAAATGTGGCATCGTGCTCGCCGCCCAGCTTGTGAGCCGAAAGGCAGCGAGTTTCAAATGGGTTTCAAAGGCTTGCGTCTGCCGGACGTATCTGGTCTAGCCAGCGTCCACGGGAAACCTCGCCACGCAAATGTGGGATCGCACTCGCCGCCCAGCTCGTGAGCCGAAAGGCAGCGAGTTTCAAATGGGTTTCAAAGGCTTGCGTCCACCGGACGTATCTGGTCTAGCCAGCGTCCATGGGAAACCACGCCACGCAAAGGTGGCATCGCGCTCGCCGCCCAGCTCGTGAGCCGAAAGGCAGCGAGTTTCAAATGGGTTTCAAAGGCTTGCGTCCGCCGGACGTATCTGGTCTAGCCAGCGTCCACAGGAAACCTCGCCACGCAAATGTGGCATCGCGCTCGCCGCCCAACTCGTGAGCTGAAAGGCAGCGAGTTTCAAATGGGTTTCAAAGGCTTGCGTCCGCCGGACGTATCTGGTCTAGCCAGCGTCCACGGGAAACCTCGCCACGCAAATGTGGCATCACGCTCGCCGCCCAGCTCGTGAGCCGAAAGGCAGCGAGTTTCAAATGGGTTTCAAAGGCTTCCGTCCGCCGGGCGTATCTGGTCTAGCCAGCGTCCACGGGAAACCTCGCCACGCAAATGTGGCATCGCGCTCGCCGCCCAGCTCGTGAGCCGAAAGGCAGCGAGTTTCAAAGGCTTGCGTCCGCCGGACGTACCTGGTCTAGCCAGCGTCCGCGGAAAGCCCGGTCACACAAACGTGACACCAAGGCCCCCCGAGGCCCAAGCCGTGCTAAATCGATCACGTCTTCGCTGGTAGGTCAAGAAAATAAGCCACGCACAATAAAGTCGTGCTAATCGATCACGCCTTCATTGGTAGGTCGAGAAAATAAGTCGCGCACAGTAAAGCCGTGCAAATCGATCACGCCTTCATTGGTAGGTTGAGAAAATAAGCCACGCACGATCAACTCGGAACAAAAGTCGTCCCTCGCGATGAACAAAAGCCGTCCCTCACGACGCGCAAAGTCCGTCCCTCGTGACGCACAAAGGCCGTCCCTCGCGACGTGCAAAGGCCGTCCCCCGTGACGCAAACCCGAGAGCGTTCGTCCCGCATCCGCATGAAAGCGTAGATTTTGAGTTTCCACTTGACCTACGCTCGACCGAAAACTCGGGGGGCTAATGTTACCGGTCCATCTCGGCCCGGTAGAGCAGCGACGGCCGTGATAGCAACCCCCCTCCCCCCCCCGAGGACTCCCCCGACGCATGGCCGACCTCCGGCCTCCAGCTCCATGGCCGACCTCCAACCTGATGAGCTCGGCCTCAGCTCGGCCTCCTTAGCTCGGCCTCAGCTCGGCCTCCTTAGCTCGGCCTCAGCTCGGCCTCCTTAGCTCGGCCTCAGCTCGGCCTCCTTAGCTCGGCCTCAGCTCGACCTCCTTAGCTCGGCCTCAGCTCGGCCTCCTTAGCTCGGCCTCAGCTCGGCCTGAGCTCGGCCTCCTTAGCTCGGCCTCCTTAGCTCGGCCTCAGCTCGGCCTCCTTAGCTCGGCCTCAGCTCGGCCTCAGCTCGACCTCCTTAGCTCGGCCTTTGCTCGGCCTCAGCTCGGCCTCAGCTCGGCCTCCTTAGCTCGGCCTCAGCTCGGCCTCCTTAGCTCGGCCTCCTAAGCTCAGCCCTCGTCTCCAAGGCCGCCTCAAAGCCGACCTCCGAACTGCATGGACGACCCAGGGTCGGCCTCTGGCTCTATGGATGACCCAGAGCCGGCCTCCGAGCTCCATGGACGACCCAGAGCCGGCCTCCGACCTCCATGGACGACCCAGAGCCGGCCTCCGACCTCCATGGCCGACTCAGACCCGGCCTTCCTCCATGGCCGACTCAGACCCGGCCTTCCTCCATGGCCGACCCAGACCCGGCCTTCCTCCATGCTCGACTCAGACCCGGCCTTCCTCCATGGCCGAGCCAAATGCCATTGGCCGACTCTAGAGTCTTCCCTCGGCCATGGCCGGCTCTAGGGTTTTCCCTCGGCCATTGGCCGACTCTAGGGTCTTCCCTCGGCCATTGGCCGACTCTAGGGTCTTCCCTCGGCCATTGGCCGACTCTAGGGTCTTCCCTCGGCCATTGGCCGACTCTAGGGTCTTCCATCGGCCATTGGCCGACTCTAGAGTCTTCCCTCGGCCAAGGGGTTCCTTAAATGCCCCTTGGTCGCCTATAAATACCAAGGCCCCTCCCTTGGTCCAGGTAATCCAATTTTGAGATTGAAACGCTGTCGAACTCGTACTTCACTCGTTTCGCTCATCTTTGGCCTCTCACCATCTCTAAAACCTCTATACTCCACCTCAATCCTACTAATGTTGAGCGTCGGAGAGGTAAACAGAGGCCCCCCCTCTGTTTCCCCTTTGTAGTTCACGCCTCGTTCTGCTTGCTTTTCAAGTGCCTGGGCGAGATTGACACCACCAACAGCTAAGGGACGGCTTGGGATACCAAGCCCGACACGCTCGAGCCGAAGTGAGACCACTTGGTCTGGCCTTGGGTCTAACCACTTTGGGCTCCTAAATCGTTGTCCAAAAATCAGCGACAACAACAAGTATCTATATCTATCTTACAGAGCCACCTTGAGGACTATGGACCTAGTAACTGAAGCTCCTACGAATTTGAACAAAATAGACGAAATCTGTGTTTTCTCTTATTCATTTGATTCGTCAATCTCGGCGTCACTCCACAAGATGAGCCGAGACTGCATTCTTCTTGTTACTAGAGTTATATTTTTCTCGATGTATATGAGCGACCATTGATATAGTCAGTACATGAGCTCAATCCTCAATTCGTATCGAGAAAGGTCAATTATTCTGTTATACCTTTCTTGATATATATGTTACTGAACTATTAGAATAGATCTAGGATTAAGAAAAGATTTATCGCTTC
Source organism: Urtica dioica subsp. dioica (assembly GCF_054948205.1). Taxonomy (NCBI): domain Eukaryota; kingdom Viridiplantae; phylum Streptophyta; class Magnoliopsida; order Rosales; family Urticaceae; genus Urtica; species Urtica dioica. Next base: position 49,703,742 of record NC_142763.1, read on the forward strand.
TAGCAAGCGGCACTAGGACAAAAAAAAGTCATCCGGTGCGACGATTGTCGCACCAAATACCTCAAAAGTCGTACCAAATACCTCAAAAGTCGCACCTATTAGTTTATTAGGTGTGACATTAGGTGCGACAAAGTCGCACCTAAAAGTCTGTCGCTAAAGGCATTAGGTGCGACATGTCGCACCTAATAATCATACATTTAGGTGCGACACTTTCAGGTGCGACATGTCGCACCTAATGCCGAATCTATTTTTCTGCCAAATTTATAGAAATTGGCGGGTAAATTCATAGTGGGTGTGACATTGTCGCACCTACTACTCTTCCCGCCACTATATTCGGTGCGACATGTCGCACCGAATATGTTATTTTATTTAAATTTACAAAATTAGAAATTAGAAAATTAAATCAAAATTCATCTAGAATTAATTAACAAATTCTGAATTAGAAATAATATTCTGAAAATAGAATTCTTAATTAAAAATACAAATTCATTCTAACAAAAACGAAAAAATAAATTCCTAATTTTTTTCCTATACAACTTATCGATAGTAGAATTCCCTCTACCGAATAAGTTGCCAGAACTTCGGGAACCACTTCCGCGTCCTCGTCCACCGCTGCCTAACGCGCTGCCGCTCGTTCCGCCGCTTCCGTAAGGACGGTCTCGCAAGAAATCCATAGAACTAGGAGTAGAATCCGGCGTGGAACCTGGCATCTGCTGATCAGTGCCACCTGGTTGCGGTACAAGCAGAGGTTGGGGAGTCGTGGGAGGCTGGTTGTGTATCTGGGTGAGGAAGGCGATCTGTTGCCGCATCTCCTGCAGCTCAGCTTGTTGGGCATCCATCTGAGCTCGCATCTTGGCAACCAATGGATCTGTCTGAATTGACGAACTTGACGAGCCTCTATCTAGCGCTTGGGCAACACCCAGTGATGACCTTGGGATCGAAGGCCCTAAACCGACTTCCCAGTCTCTGCGTACTCCCAAAACGTCGCGCATCGCGTACATCTCTGCATCTTCTTGGGAGATCACAGTGTTTTGCTCTTCCGCTTGCTGCAAAATATCTATCGTCTGGACGGTGATTTGATCATTCACAAAAAAAAAACCACAAAAACTTATCAGATAAGAATAATTTATATAATTAAATATAGTAAATAAAAAAATAACTTACAAATTGCGACTTCGTGAAGTCCGTCGTCCACGATCCCTTAGCGTCATGGTGTTTTTCTGACCATATCGCTAAAGCCGAGCCCATACTCTAATCTTCCCTTCTCTGTAATTTTTCAACATTAAAATATGAATCACATATATATTGCATATTAATATTAAGCGACTTACGTTCCTCGAGCGATGACCAAAAAAACTAAGCGACCCTTGTCTCGCCTTCGTCTTCTTCTTCTTTGAATTTTCCCAGTTGCGTACAAACTTTGCCTATGAGACATAAATTCGTTAAGTTCAATATTAAGAAATTCAAATAACCATCGGAAGTTCAACTCATACCATATGCTCCGGCGAGTCGAACGTCTCTATTGCCTTCAACCAGGCTTCCTTGTTATAGCATTCGGGAGTTCGTTTTTAGCGAGATCCTTACTCCCGCAAAACGTCTTGAAGAAGAGCTGCGACAACCTCAACTTCTGGCCACGGCGCATTCTCTTCGCATCGCAAATGGTAGCCATATCAATCTTTTGCGAATAGGATCTGCTGACACAAGCTTGCCAATGTTGGGATGAGCGTAAACAAAGCGGTACTCGTTATGAATCGAGTTCATAAGAGCCACCACACTCTGCGCAGGCACATGATTCCAGTCTGGGAGGTCGAATGGAATGGTACTCTTGATCAGGTTTCCTAATCAGTTTTGGAACGTCCCGATCAACGAATTTTGCTTCATGACGTCGTGGTAGAATGCCTGTTGTGTCTGATCATAACTATGTTCGCTCCAGGGGTCCCAACACCAGCTCTCACAAAAACGAGGCCAGTCGTTGGTGCAAATTGGGCACACTTCAGTTTTCTCAAGATCTTTTCAAAATAACACACAATCGTTCATGCACGCGTCGATCATATCGTATCCCATGCCGAAACGCTTCAACTTCGCCTTTGCCTCGTAGTGTTTTTCCGGGATTCGGTTACCAATTGGATGAGACTTCCTCAAGAGCTGCAACAATTATGTAAACGACTTGTTCGTCCAATGGTTCGTGACTTTGATGTGCATCAACGAAACCATGAACGACAAAGACGAAAATTCTTTGCATTCAGGGTACAATTCTGCTTCCAACTCGACGAATAAGTCTTCCACTTGCTCCTCTGCACGTACTCCACTCGGAGTCGGATCCGTAAAATCGTCGAAGTCCTCGTGATCCATTATATCATGGAGAGCATCGTGCAATCCATCGACTCTTCTCTGGTTAGTCTCGCTGGCATCTTCTACTTGGGTAAGCACATGACGTTCGCCATGATGATACCATTCGGTGTATCCCGGGGTAAACCCCTTGTTCAAAAGGTGATTCTTTACGACCCTGATGTCCAGCCATCTCACGTTATTACAAGACTTACAAGGACAACGATAATGACCGTTTTTGTTCAGGAGTTTGCTTGCAAGGCGGATAAACTCGTTAACCCCTGTTTTATATTGCAAACTCAACTGATTGTTCTCGGTAATCCAATCTCTACTTGGATTTGACATTCTGCTGAATGAGACGGGAAATTGAGAGATAAAAATGAATCTTTAGAATTCATTTTGTAAGAGTGAATTATTAGAAAATTGAGAGTGAATCGTTAATACAAATTCACTTCACTACTGAACGAGTTAACCAATTTCGAAAAATGAGTTAATTCGTTAAAATATATTGTCGAAAGAGTTAATTTTTTTGAAAAATACGTTTTATTCTACCAGAAATTCGGCAGAGTTTCCCCTATAACATTGACTAACCAAAATCTGCAATTTAAAAAAAAACCACATATATAACCAACCAAGACTAACTAAACTAAGCTAAACTAAATTTTACATTTCAATTCAACATAACTAACTAAACTACTAAGTAACAATCACATAAACATTTCAATTTCAATTCAAATAATTACGATAATCTAAAACTAAACTAAATTAAACATTTCAATTCAACTTAACTAACGAAATTACTAAGTAACAATCACATAAACATTTCAATTTCAATTTCAATTCAAATAATTACGATAATCTAAAACTAAACTAAATTAAACATTTCAATTCAACTTCACATAAACCTAGCGAACCTCACCAATCCAAAATCTCTAACCAATCTAATCAAAACATGATTTTTAACCTTACCTAAGCATTAAGAACCTCACGTTCCAAAAAACAATCAAATCCAAAATCAATTCCTAAACCACATGGCCAACAAAACAAATTCCGAGACCAAAACATCAACGAGGGGAACCCATACCTCCACCGGTGCTCAGCTCGTTGTCAAGGATGGAGCGGCCTCGACGCGGGGGTCGAGCTCAGCTGAGGCGCGCGGCTCGGGTCGGGTACGCGTCGGTTCACCAAGGCTCAGAGCTTGCTGGTCCAGGGAACGGGGTGGGGGCTGGTCGAGGCGGCAGGGCGGGGGAGGCTGGTCACGGACGGCGAGGGGCGGGGGGCTGGCTGAGAGAGAGAGAGATTGAGAGATGGTGAGACAGAGAGAGAGAGGGGGACGTACCGGAGGGCGTGGGGGCTGGTCCAAGCGGAGGGGCGGGGGGATGGTCCAGGCGGCGGGGCGGGGGAGGCTGGTCACAGACGGCGAGGGGCGGGGGGCTGTCTGAGAGAGAGAGAGAGAGACAGACAGAGTGAGAGGGGGGGGGGGGGGGGGGCTGGTCGCCCGAGCGTTTGGTCGGAGACGGGGCGTGGTCGAGTTGTAGAGAACGAGAGAGACGGGTTGAGGTCGAGTTGTAGAGAATGAATGAATGGGTGAAAGAGAAGAAGAGGGCTCGGGTTATAACCCCTAAGACTATTGGGTGCGACACTGTCACACCTAATAATCATATTGGGTGCGACAATGTCGCACCCAATATGAAATCCCAGATCCAAAAAAATTCGGAGGGATTCGCCTGACAACTTTAAATTTAAAACCCATTAGGTGCGACATTTGTCGCACCTAATATGATTAGGTGCAACAATTTCATATTAGGTGCGACAATTTCATAATATGATTAGGTACCACTAAAAATTAGCAAAACTTTTAGTCATCCGGATGATTATCCGGTGCGACATGTCGCACCGAATAGGAGCTTAGGTGCAACATTTAGGTGCGACATGTCGCACCTAATACCTTTCCGCACCAGAAATGTGAATCTGTAGTAGTGCGGCGGAATATAAAAAATTTCTTTAAGAACTCGTAAAACGTTTTTACAACCCAAACAAAGTGAATGAACATATAACTTAAAATTTTAAAACTTCATTTAGTTTTTACTCGGTACCAACCTTGAATGGAGCTTGAACGTTGAGAAGCCTTAGGAAGGTTGAAACGCTCGTCTCCCCACGCAGCTCACCTCTCCCACTAGTCTTTTGAACCTGTGAGTAACCACGAAAGTTTCTACGACTAGAGTCTTTGAGTATGGTTAGGATTTAGTGTGTGGACACTTTTAAACAATATGACTCAAGAACTTGTCTTTGAGCCAAAGAGGCTAAAACAAAACGCTAGTTCTAATGCGTACTTGGGTGCCAAAACAAAAGGGACAAGAAGAGATAGAGAGAGAGAGAGAGAGAGAGAGAGAGAGAGAGAGAGGCTGGGCGGCTACAACTTAGAGAGAGAAGCTATCAATCTCTAAATTGTGTGTTGTGAATTGTGAATAAGGTGGGGTATTTATAGGAGGATGATTTCCCTTGAAAAGGTAGTTTCCTCTTTTCCATTGTATATCACATATTCTGAAGAAAAAAAATCCTAGGTTTACTCTTTTCCCTTGCACGTCCAACCTAAGCCGTTAAGGCTCTTGGATTTGTTTTCCTCATTTGCTTTTTCTCTCCCTTGGCCGCCCACTATATTGCTTCTAGAAGCAAATTTGTTTCCTCTTTTTCTTTTGACAAGTATCTTCATACATCAATGCAAAAAATAAACTCTCTTTCTCTCTATGGTATGGACGAAATTTGAGCCTTCTAGAACATGCTTCTAGATGGTTTTTTATTTGTTCATGACAACATAAGAAAAGCCCATTAAGAATTTTCACATAAAATTCCATGAAATGAAATTCATTCCTCAAGGCCCAATATTTCAATATGCTCGTGTGACTAGAATTTATTTTCATCTTATGACAATGTCAAAAAAAAACTTATTTATTGACATTCATACCACCCAATGTCCAAAATGACAAAATTACCCTTGAGACAATTTTCGTAAAACTTGTCTAGTTCAACATTTGAACTTGTTTTGACTTAGCTTTCATGTTTAACTAATCCTACTCTAATAACTTGTGGTAGTGACCTCATGGATCCAAATGAACAACTTGGACTCAAAAGTTCACAAATCTTTTCCATGTTCTAGCTTAATGTCAACTGACTCCACTAAAGAGTTGACACTGTAATCTCTCGGTTCAAATGAATATATTTTCTACTCAAGAATTCTACATAATTGTAATGAGTGGATCCATTGAATAGTATCTATGTTTACCCTTCATGAATATCATCAACTAGATGAGATTTACAAAATTACCATTTTACCCTTTTATTTCCTCAACTCCTTTGTCGCTTGTGAATAAGTTAGAAATAATGTGTTGACGAGGAGCTAACAAGTCACATTGATTCATCCAAAAGAGTCATGACTCAATTTGGACACTGGCCAGTTCATTTATTTACATTCCAAGGAACAAAGCATGAGGTGATATACATTGCATTTCAGCAATCTTGTACATGAATTCCATATCTATGAGATCTTCACAAAGGTTTTCATGACATCTTCATAACTTAGTACTTCACCAATAGATCTTGTCTATATCACATAGTGAGTCTAGAGCTCTGACTTTCTCAAATTAGAGTACGTAAGCTATGAAATGACATGTCTCATTTCAGGATTGAGATAAGCATGATGCAATTCATACATAGTGACTCTGAGACATAAGAGGTTAAATGCTAGGAAGAACTAGAGTCTCCAACTCCCAGTGCCTCATAAACAGACATCATAGATTCTCCTAACAATCATACTGAGATCAATAGCCATTTGATTCTTAGATTGTGAATTTATTGTTTTAAGCAAACCATGAAGAGTTTGTTCGTGCAAATCTATATTTGACTCTTCATTTGTTAGGTTTGTTTAAGGACTAAAGACTAAAGTTTATCATAAAGCTTTAAACAGACAAGGAAGAATGAATGAACGTTTCAACTTTTATTAATTATTTAGCAGTTACAAGCAAGAGTTTTCGTGAGACTTTATTACATCAAATGTACATAAGTAAAGACTACTACTCTTCTTGTGGGCACCATTGTCAACATGAACTTTATCCCGAAGACTTTTCTGATGCAAATCGCTTGAAGCTCAATAATCAATTTGAGACTCATATCTTTGATGTGCGTTATAATCCGAAATACTCTGAGCTAGGAGGGATCGGAGATCTTGCAAAAACGATGGGTGAGACAAAGAAGGACAAAGTATACCGGTTAACATATTTGCTCATCACACTTGCATTGGTTCTTCCAATTGCTACCACCAGTTTCGAGAGGGTATTTTCAAACATGAATATTGTGAAGAAGCGTTCACGCAATCAAGTGGGAGATCTGGATGAATGACAATTTAAATGCGTAACATTTTTGAATGCATAGATCATGAAACAATTGTGCAACGGTATCAAAACATGAAAGCTTGTCGCGTACAATTGTAGTTTTGTATCTTACAATCGTTGAACTGAATGAATTTTTATTTTTATCATTTTTATGATGTTCTTTTAGGTACTATAATTTTATTTGTGCCCTGATAAATTCCAAATTCTGGATCCGGCAATCATGTACAGTCCAGACATAGTACCAAAACCAATATGACATTACATTAGACATATGCTATATACATACATACATGCAGCAAGACATGTCCTTGATAAGTGATAACAATGAATTGTATGAATGATATCTATATCTATATCTATACATAGATGCAACAGTGATGGAGTCATCGGCCACCACCGTCCAAGAGGCTCTTAAGGGTACATAGAGCGTCGGTAGAGAGAGTACAACAGCGCAGTCTGTGGTGGTGAGTGGCGGCGTCGCGGGGAGAGAAGCAGACGACGAGGACGGTGAGGTTGTCGAAGGTGCCGAGGCGCAGAGCCTGGCTGAGGAGGTCTGTGGCGCACTGCTGGGGGTCGTCGTGGCGCCTGAGGCTGCGCCTGGCGAGGGTGACCGCCTGCTGGCTGGACATGACGTCCCAGACGCCGTCGCAGGCCATGATGAGGAACTCGTCGTCCTCCGTTAGAGTCTCGCGCCGCAGCTCGGGCTCGGAGACGAGAGGGGACTTGGAGCCGCGCGGCTGCTTCATGTCCCAGTCACCCAATGCTCGCGACACTGCCACCACGCCGTTCAGATACCCGTCGTCCACAAACCCACCTGCCTCCTCCACGCGCCTCCTCTCTGCCGCGTGGACCGGCCGGTGATCCGAAGACATCTCCACCGCCTCCCCCTTTCTGCACAGCACTGCCCTGCAGTCCCCCGCATTCGCTACCACTAGAACACTGCCCAAACCAAACATTTTTATCTTTCTTTTCTAGGCACAGACCGAATCACAACCCTTAGCACTTGGTTTGAGCTGGAACTTATAACACTTCGGTTCACCTAGCTCTAACAAAAGCTTGCAATCCAACAGTCCAAAACAATGCGTGTGTACCTTCCGAGTAGGAGAGCGATGAGGGCCGTCGTCCCAGAAGAAGCATGGACGGTGGGATCGTCGGCGATAGCAAGATCCGCCGCCTGAAACGCTCTGCGTAGAGACTCATCAACCTGATCATCGCATTCGGACGTGTTTGAGAGCTTGAAATCTTCGAAAAACAGCCTCATCGCGTGCTTCTTCATAAAAGCGGCCGCCTCGGGCCCTCCGTGCCCATCAAACACCTGCACTACAAAGATGGATCCAAATCGTTCATTCATTCATTTCCAAACAAGGCACAAATGATAAGCAAGTTCGTCGATGACATTACGTTACCCCATAAAAGGCACTTGGCTGAGGAAGCTCATCAGAAAGGTGCAACGAGAGATCGTTGATGCAAATGTGCTCATCTTCCATGTATCTCCGAGGCCCGATGTCCGCAAAGCTACCTGAACGAACGCACGGAACAAACTCCGATTCCACTGCCACTTCTGAATTCTTATCCACTGATTTACGATTCTTATTTATGCCATATCACACATCAGATTAAGTTAACACATCAGATTTACTCATTATTTTGACCCTCACACAACTACTACTAGTCAGATTTAAGATCTACAATATGCATAACTCCAAAGCTCGAAATTAACAGAAATCAGAAGAATTGGTTTCCCTACAAATTCATATACAGCAGAAATTAATAACGTTGAATTATCAAATATTAACAATTCCATTTGAAATACATGACCACGGAGATTGCATAATTATAAAATTAAAAAAAAAAAAAAAAGAGTACGTATAAGCACAAGGAAGCTAGCTTAAAAAATAACTTGGTGCAGTATTGTCTTGTGATGGATCAACGATGCTTGAATTCATAAACTCGTAAGCGAATCCTTACCAGTTGTGAGGGATTCAAGTCGATGGAGACCAAATCTGGAGGTCGAAGTAGATCACAACCGGGCTTGGAAGCACCCAAGTACTTGACTTCCATAACCGATACGGCTTCTGTCTCAGCTCCCATGATTCTCAAACACCAAAACGATTAAATAATTTGATAAAGAATCGGGGCTTTCTCTCTTGAACTTTGTGGACCAAAATATTGAGAATCAGGCAAGCTCGGACGCTTATGAATAAGCTCATACTTTGTGGGAGACCTGAAAGTAGAACCGTAAACTACAGGTAAATTTGTAGGTGTGCGGACACGTGTCCATTTCTGCTCAGCACATTGCTGTTTTATTTTTCTCTGAGACCGACACGTGTCCCCTCCCTCTCTTTTCCCCTTCAAACGTCGCGTTGTCAACGTTGACTCTTGGAATAGACGAAGCAGCGTCTGGGAATACTTTGATTTCGTCCGTTAGATATTTCTCTTCTTTCTGACATCGGGAAGTGACGAATTGGGTACTTTGATGGACGTAAATACCCTTGGTTTTTGTTTGACTCAGCAAGCGTGTGAACAAACAAAAACAAATTCAGTCCATACGCGGGCAGTTTGGTAAGTGGGACTCACAGCTTTTGGACATTTTATTTATTTACTTAGGAATTAGGCCTTTGTGGTATTTATTAGGCATTAGCTTAGCTAGGATGACTATTATATATAAATCACAATGTTATAAACTCGATGGTCATATCATATCAATGAAAGAAATGCCCGCTCATTTTATATTAAGCTGATTTCAGGGGAAAAAAAACTGGTCACCCTGGCAGATTAGGTGATGTGTATATATAACATTTGCTTGCGCATATAAATAAATAATATTGCAAGGTTGAATACAATTTTTGTGGAGGTAAACAGAATAGACGATAAATGAAGGGACTTAAATGAGTAAATAAGAAGAGACTAGGTAGCAAATTTTGAGAATATTCCTTATCTGAGCCTTACGAGTTACGAAATTAGTCTTCTTCAACTCATTTACACGATGAACATAAGAAAAAGAAAGAGAGAAGCCAAGAGGGAGGTCTAGAGCACGAGATAGAAAAACGAACTTCATTTCTGTGTGTGTACTTCATTTTTTCCTTTAGAAAAACACTCCTCTAAGACTTAGTGGCGGAGCTAGAATTTTTAGCCAGGGAGTAAATTTGATTAATTATTTAATTAAGAAAAAAAATATTCATGAGGGGTAGATATAAAAAATTGTATAATTTTGAGGTAAAATTTCTTGAAAGGCAAATATGAAAAACTAATAGAATTTTGGAATAAAAATATAAAATATTAGGATAAAAAAATTTAATTTTTAAAAATTTAGGGGTACAAATTTAATCTTTTTTAAATTTCAGGAGGCATTGGCCTCGTCGCTGTAATCGAAACCGGGGCACAGAGAGTTGCTAGAGAGTTGTGTCACCTCGATCATCGAGAACCTCAGACCGACTGAAACCTGCAGTCCAGTGAGATTGAATCACGCTTTATGAGGAGGTTCCATGGCCGACTTTGTGTGGGATTAAAAAAAAAATAGATATTTTCGTGTTATTCTCTGCATAAATCAAATTTGGCGAGGTTGAGAATGAAGAAGAGGCATAATGATTTTGAATTATGTATTTGCTTCTAATGATTTTGGAACACACTATTTATTGTGAATCTGCCAAAAAAAAAGCCTCTCTCTCTCTCATTTGAAGAGAGCCACCATGACCTCAGCGGAACTAGCGACGGTAGCACAATGGGAGACGATTACCACTACTACATATATAGGCATCAGGTTCGACGAAATGTCGCACCTAATGCCAAAATGTCGCACCCGAAAGTTCTTCGAGTGCGACTTTAGGTGCGACAATGTCGCACCCAAAAGTTCGTCGCTAAAGGCTTCGGGTGCGACATGTCACATCTAATAGTGTCACATATTAGGTGCGACACTTTTCGGTGCGACATGTCGTACCCAAAGTTGCACATATTTGGGAGTAGAAAATCTCAATAATGGAGGGAAGACAAGTATTAGGTGCGACATGTCGCACCTAATACGTTATTTTAATTAAAAAAAATAAATTTACAAATTTATAGATTAGAAATCATACTTAGAATTCTTATATAATTAATTAAGAAAAAAGAAAATTTAATTTACAAAATTAGAATTAGAAATAAGATTCTCATATTAGAATTCTTATATAAATAGAAATATAAAATCAAGTCAAATATTAGAAATACATATATAAACGTACAAATTCTATTTTTTTTCCTATAAAACTTGTCGATTGTTGAGTTTCCTCTTCCAAATAAGTCGCCACTTCGGGATCCGGTGCGTCCTCCTCATGCTCGACCGCCACTGCCAGTTCCGCCGGTACATGTTCTGTCACTGCTTCTTCCGCCGCTTCCGCTAGGACGATCTCGCACAAAGTCCACAGAAGCTGGCATATGCTGATCTGTGGTTACACCTGGTTGCGGTGTCCTCCTGAAGGATCCTGGCCTCCACCCGCTCCTGAAGTAGTCGCCATCCTACAAAATGAAAAATATTAGTATTATGTTGGAATAGATCTAGGATTAAAAAAAGATTATCGCTTCTAGCAAGCGGTGGAATATAAAAATTTCTTTAAAAACTCGTCAAACGTTTTTACAACCTAGACAAAGTGCATGAGTGTATAATTTAAAATTTTAAAACTATTTTGAGTTTTCACTCGGTACCAACCTTGAATGGAGCTTGAGCGTTGAGAAGCCTTAGGAAGGTTGAATCGCTCGTCTCCCCAATTAGCTTGCCTCCCACTATCTTCTTTAAACATGTGAGTAACCACGAAAGTTTCTACCACTAGAGTCTTTTGAGTTCAGGTTGGATTTAGTGTGTGGGCACTTTTAAACACTATGACTCAAGAATTTGTCTTGGAGCCAAAGAGTTAAAACAAAGCACTAGGTCTAATGAGGACCTAGGTGCCAAAACAAAAGAACAATAAGAGAGAGAGAGAGAGAGAGAGAGAGAGAGAGAGAGAGAAAGAGAGAGAGAGAGGGGCGGCAAGAGTCTAGAGAGAGAAACTCTCAATCTCTAAAACTTGTGTATTCAACATTGTGAATGTGGTGGGGTATTTATAAGAGGAGGAATTGCCTTGAAGAGGTAGTTTCCTCTTTTCTATTGAATATCTAATATTCATGAGCGTAATCTTTATTTCCCATTCCTATCAAAATACCAAGGTTGGAAGAAGTTTCCTCTTTTCTCCTAGTTGGCCATCCAAGTCTATTGCTTCATGGAGCACATTTGTTTTCTCTTTTTTTTTTTTTTTTTTTTTTTTTCTTTTGATAAGTATCTTCATACATCAATGCACAAAATCTTGTGAAACAGATCCATGAGAAGACAAGGCAAAACATAGAGCGACAGACTGAGCAATACACAAAGAATGCCAACAAGAGCCGCAAGAAAGTGATTTTTGAGCCAGGGGTTTGAGTTTGGGTTTGGTTGCACATGAGGAAGGAGCGATTCCCTGAGCAATGGCGTTCCAAGTTACTTCCAAGGGATGACATACCATTTCAGGTTTTGGAGCGAATCAATGACATGCCTACAAGCTTGACTTACCTGGTGAGTATGGTATTAGTGCAAGCTTTAATGTTTCTGACTATAGTTAGCTATTTGGAAAAATTAATTTAATTATTAGGAAAATTTCACTTTCTTGACTTATAATTAGCTAAATTATTTAGTTAAATTAGGAGGTTGCAAACTTGTAAAATTTAACTTTTGACAGATTTTTGAACGAAAAATACTCTTATATTAAGTTTTAGCATTATGAATTTCATGAGGAGTCATCAAATTTAGATGTTAAAATTACAATTTAAGGTGAAACAACTATATTAAAAAGAGTTTGGTTTTGTCCTTAAATATCATCGGACATAATTCAATAAAATTCGATTGAATCCGACAAAATTCAATAGGTTTTTGAAAAAAATAATTATGAAAATGTTTTTTTTTTGGTAGATAAGGATATAGGTGCTAAGAGTCAAATCCAGGGAAAATGACATATATATACCTTTAGTTTTGTGAAATGTCGAGTTTAACATTTGGTTTTCAAAAATGTCGAATTTGTACAATTTGTTTAATTAAAATGACAAAATTATACCCTAAAATAGATTTCAGTGCCACAAAACTTTCTTGTTTTCATTTTTCATTGACTTTGACTCTAATTATTATGTGTAAACCTCATTTGGGTTCATTCGCGCCGTATATATAATTTATTTGAAACGAAAAAACGAATAATAATTCAAATTATTGGCTGCGTAGCCATTTTAAACACTAGCAATTTTTTTAGCCAACCTTTCGTTAATTTCCTGTAAATAGCCATATTGCTTACGTGACAGCTTATTAATTAAATTAGGTTTACACTTTTGCCTTTATTTAATTCGGCAGATTTTATTAATTAGGCAATTTTTTTTTTCAAATTTCGAATTAAATAATGAAACCTATTAGGAAAGTAGTTATAGAAGATTTGGACGTGTGGTTATAAAAGATTTACCGGTTGACCTTAGGCAATCAGTTTCTATTTTTGTGGCAAAATATAATATACAATCTGCAAAAGAATTCCTCATTTATTGACTTTATTCTGGAAAATAATTCAAATATTACATACGATATTCCGGATCTCAGTTGGCCGCCAATTCCAATTCAAATATTAGAATACTCTAATGATTTAAAAACTGATATTATTATGTTTTCCATATATTCATAATTTTATAACGTCCAAAATATTTACAGAATTTTTTCCAGTTTTATTTACACGAATATACTGTAAATATGCTTTGTATTTACAATGAATATACTGTAAATATGCTATGTATTTACACGAATATACTGTAAATCAGTTTTATTTTTACACGAATATACTGTAAATCATCTTTATTTTTATAATCCTTAAAGCTGAAACAATTGGTATTAACTGTAAATCAACGTCGTATTTACAATACTGGTAAAGAAACACCAGAACCAAAATTTCAACAAATTCACAATCACTGAAACATATCTCATACACTCAAAACCACCAGCAATTCCGATGAAGAAAAAGAAGAAGAAGAAGAAGAGAAAAAAAATGAAGGATCATCATAATACAAGAAATCCTCTAATCCCAATTCTGATCGCTCTCGTCGAGCATGACCACGGCGGAGAACACCATGGTCGACATCAAGACGTGGACAAATGAATATTTTTATCTTTTAAACGAATCTTTTCTTCTTCTGCCATCTTCTTTCATCTCGTTGCCCCCCCGGAGAAGAAAGAAGACGACAGAAGAAGAAAAGATTCGTGGTGAGCCTGTCGACGAGGGTGCATCTCGGTGTATTCTGCGGTGCGTTTGTTTTGAATGGATTTTGTGGTGCGTGATGTTTAATTTCGTTTGTTAATGGTCCTTGATTTGTGCCTTGATTTGTGCCAGAAGAATATTGACCGTATATTTGTTTTAAATGTTTTTATTTTCGGTGTGTAAATGAGCTGGAACAGTTGATGTCATTTTGGTATTTTGTTATACTGTAAATAAATGAGTATGGCTATTAACCATAAATTAACATCATGTGGGCTAAAAAACAATTGCCTATTTTCGGGTGGCTATTTAACTTAATAACCCATAATAATTATTGCATCATGGAGAATACAGACAGAGAAAATGGTTAAAAATTGATAGTCTATGGTCATCAAAATCGCTGATTTGAGCGTCAAATCCAGGACTCAGAATTGCAATTCGAACACGGAAGGAAACTATCTCTTATGAGGTATGAGTTTTATTAGTCTATTTCGATTAAAACTTTTTTTTTTTTTACTTTAAAATTGGGAATTTGGGGTTGGGGCACTAGTTTGAAGTTTGATTTGTTTCTTATATTAAAATCAAAATTAATTAATGAAAAGTTAATAAAAAGAAGATTCGCGGCGTGTTATCTATTTTAAAGTATAATTTCATCATTTTAATTAAATGGATGATAGAAACTCGATATTTTTGAAAACCAAAAGTTAAATTCGATATGCAAGTTAAGCATAATCTAATTTTTTGATTTTGTTTATATTTTAATAGAATTTCAGATTGATTGGCGCAAATGCAATTTTGGTAAAAAAAAAAAAAACTTATTGGGTGGCCCACTTGGTAATAGTTAATGTTGGAGATTTGAAAAGTGGTGGTTTAGTGGGTCCCATTTGGTTAAAGAGTGAGTTGAACGGTCAAAAAGACAGAGAGGAGACTGTTGAAAGTTGAATCTTGAAAGCAAAAGTCCATCCCAATTACCCATAACAACTCTCTCTCTCCCTTAAAAAAAAAAAAAAAAACTCTCTCCCTCTATTCCTAATATACACCTATAATATAGAAATTTATAATATATATATATATATATATATATATATTCATTTTTGTATAAAAGCAGGGGTGGTATGTTTCACATTTGGGTTGATCTTCCCATGTATGGTTTTTGACTGACTGTCCTTCACAACAAAAAACTCGGATCTTCAGATCTGTCATGTCATGAATCCATCGCCGGTAAATTTATCGCCTTTCTTTTCACCTTCCGTTTATGTAACAAATTTCGCTTTCTTAGGTCAGTCTCGGGTTGATTTTCGGCCGATCCAACTAGGGTTGCTTATAATTCTGTCTTTCTGCTGCACTTGGGTTTTTTTAAATTCTTCGATCTTGAAATGTGGTTGGTTTTCGATATGTCTTCTCGTTGTTGATGGGTTAATTTGGTTTCCTTTGTACTAACTCTTAGGATATTAATTTTTTTTGTAAATGTAGCTGTAGATTTTCGTAACAAGCTTAGATGTACCTTGATTCTGCATGTTTCCATAGCTCGTGGAAAAGTACCAATTTTTTGTAGGGACTCCTTGTTCTTAAGGGAAATTCGTCGTGTGTTTGAGATCCGATATTCAATTACTTTCAATAAGTCAGAAATACACTTCCAACGAATATGTTAGTTAATCTTTGTATAATTATTTTTCTGATAATTTGCTCTTACGGGGCATTGCTTGTAAATTGAAAAGAAAACCCGAACCCTGAGAGAGTCTCATTTTGTTCATCATAAAGTTCGATGCTTGATCGTTTATAACATCATAATCCTTACCTTATGTTTCATTTTCATACTTTTGCAGATTAGTTGTTGATTTGCTTGGTTGATTTGGAGGATAATTTATTTTGATAAAATTCTTAAAGTTGATGGCCACTTTAAGCGTAGCTCCTGGTTCCAGGGCAGTAAGAGAATCCAGCGGGAACACAATTGGTGTTGACAGATTGCCTGAGGAGATGAATGACATGAAAATCAGAGATGACAAGGTTCGCAAAGCATCGCTATAAGTCTCTTGATTTTGCAAGTAACTTAACATGTCCATTTTCTTCTGGGTAGGAAATGGAGGCAACCATCGTTGATGGCAATGGGACAGAAACAGGACACATTATTGTCACTACAATTGGCGGAAAAAATGGCCAGCCAAAACAGGTATATCTTTATTCCTACTTTTCCTACTTTTTGCTGAAATCCTACACTACACTATGATCCGGGATTCGATCTTGAGAAAAGAGCTTTGCCAATCTTTCACCTAGCTTAGCCTCCCCTCTTTTGAGAGGGACTAAACTTTTGGTGATTGATTATTGGTTTTCTTTTTCATTAATTCAGGATCTCTTAAATAGAACTAGGTTTACAACTTTATGGGCCGGGCCCAAAACCGTAAGCCTAGTTACATAAATAAAACCCTCTAATTGATTATCTAAACTCGGAATAATGAAAAGGTGTAATTTAAAAGTTTAATTGCATAATATAAAACCCTAATTTCATAATTGAAAACCCTTAATTTCCCTAATTAATAACTCTAGATACTAAATACGTAACATTACCCCCCTCTTCCTCTTGGAGCTTGTCCTTAAGCTCAAACTCCACAACGCCTCCTTTACGAGTAGCTCGTTCACACCCTCATTCCGCTGTGCAAGGATCCCAACTGAAGCGTTGGTTGATCATTCGTCGGAGATTGTCGGCCAAGTTTTAATCCCAGCAACACCGTCTACTAAAAGGATGACCGTACGATCTCGAAATCCAATTAGAGTGTCTTTTTCGCAAGTCGTTATGGCTGGACTCCCCCACTCTAGTTCCCCGACCCAGATAATTGAGGACGCGGCCGTCGTCGTTGCTCCAATCGTTACACCATTCACTCACGATCCCCCTCTTGCCTGCTATCTTCACTCATGACTAGGGACTCCTCCCTTTCCTGATTACCATCTCTTCCGAAGTCGTCTGTCCTCCCGCTTTGGCGTGGTCTTGATGAGCAGCTGCGCTAGTCTTGCGGTTGCGGGTCGTGACGGAAGTCATCAGATTTGTAATCGCCGACCCCATCTGGGCCCGCCGGTCTTGGTCGTGGACTTCTTGATCGCTCGAGGTTGAGTGCCGCTTTTCTGTTTGGCTTTGATCTTCAAGTGGTTACTGGTACCGGCGCCGATGCTTGTGTTGCTGAGTCGTGTATCACCGCGTTCGCCTTCGGATCTTCCGGTGTATGACCTAATACGCCAAATTATTAAGTGAAAATGTATGCATGATTTAAAAATCAGATAATAAGTGTATTATTATATTTACGAAGTAGTCAAATTCCTTTCAAATAAGCTAAAAAAACCTTGTCATTTTGTTTAATAAGTTAAGTTTTGACTGTTTTCTTAATAAAAGTTTAAAATAACTATATTGTCTAATTTTAATTAGATTTATGTATCTTCAATCATATTATAAGTATTTTTTTTTGGGTCTTTTAGCTACATATAACCGTTTGACTTATAACGTTTTTTATAATAGCCAACATTTTGTTAATTTTCTGTAAATAACCACCTCAACTTATTTACGGCACTCAAAAAGACGACAAAACCAAAAAATAGGCGAGAATGTTTTTGGGTATTTTTGTCTTTTTGAGTGTCGTAAATAAGTTGAGATGACTATTTACAAAAGGTTGGTTATTTAGCAATTCTTAGACTTTCGGTGGTTTATTTGACTAATTTTTTTGATTTTCTTTTAATAATTTAGCCCCCCAAAAGTAATTTATAGGCTTCGTCCCTGATTACACTGATACAATTTTGTGGCCATGGTTTCAGACGATAAGCTATATGGCTGAACGTGTTGTAGGGAGCGGATCTTTCGGTGTAGTTTTTCAGGTGCGTACGAGAATTTATGAAGGAGTAGGTTATTTAGTAGATGTGTTCCTATTAGAGATTTTAATTCATTGTGTAATGATTATTTTGTTTGCAGGCCAAGTGTTTGGAAACAGGAGAAACAGTGGCAATAAAGAAAGTGCTTCAAGATAAGAGGTATAAGAACCGGGAGTTGCAAACGATGCGGCTTTTAGACCACCCGAACACTGTATCATTGAAGCACTGTTTTTTCTCTACCACCGAAAAGGATGAGCTCTATCTTAATCTCGTACTCGAGTTTGTACCCGAGACGGTTCATCGAGTCATCAAACATTACTACAAGATGAACCAAAGATTGCCACTGATATATGTTAAACTCTACTTTTATCAGGTATATATATATATTGCGACTGAACATGACTTTGTTCAATTGCGTCACTATATTTTTAGATATAATTTTTTTTTTCTTCTTATTTTCAGATATGTAGATCCCTTCATTATATTCACAACAGCATTGGAGTTTGTCACAGGGACATCAAACCCCAAAATTTATTGGTAAGTACACGTTTACTTCTATTTTTTTTTTAATATTCTTACAGGATATATTAAAAATATTTTTTTGATTTGTTGAACAGGTTAACCCACACACTCATCAGCTTAAACTCTGTGACTTTGGAAGCGCTAAAGTCTTGGTAAGCGTTGTCACGACTTATTTACATACGTTCTCTCCAGTGATAGGAATACTGATCTGTGTTGTATGATTTTGCAGGTGAAAGGGGAGCCGAATATATCGTACATATGTTCTCGGTATTATCGAGCACCGGAGCTCATATTTGGGGCGACCGAGTACACCTCAGCAATCGACATTTGGTCTGCAGGCTGTGTTCTTGCTGAACTCATGCTTGGTCAGGTTGGTCAGCTCATCTTGTCAATTGTCATTGTCTGAGTTTTCCCTTTCGCCGAAAAAACTAACAAGTTCTTGCTCTCTTTCCAGCCTTTGTTTCCCGGTGAAAGTGGTGTTGACCAGCTCGTCGAAATCATCAAGGTAAATATGTCTACAATTATTATTCTTATTATTTGTTATTAATTTGTTTATAGCCTAAATGTGAGTTTAAATTCTCTTATCAGGTTTTGGGTACCCCAACGCGGGAGGAAATCAAGTGCATGAACCCGAATTACACGGAGTTCAAATTTCCCCAAATTAAAGCCCATCCGTGGCACAAGGTATTTTCTTTTCCTTTGAGAGAATAAATTATATAAAATTAATTTTGTTTTTTCCAATAATGATATGTGTTCGACAACAGATATTTCACAAGAGGATGCCTCCTGAAGCGGTGGATCTGGTGTCAAGGCTGCTTCAGTACTCACCAAACCTCCGGAGCACAGCGGTGAGTAGACTATGTTTCTATTCACTCTTTCTTTGTTTCTTTCTTCTCAAACATTTAATGTTTCTCATATTTTTCAACTCAAAATTATTGATCTCTGATAATTGTGATGGCAGTTGGAAGCGATGGTTCATCCATTTTTCGACGAGCTACGCGATTCTCACACCCGCCTCCCAAATGGCCGTTTCCTTCCACCTTTGTTCAACTTCAAGTCTCATGGTAAGCAAGCATGAAGAAGCTAATTTCTCGTGTTTTTATCATTCTGTTTTAAATATATATTTCAAAAAATTTACGGTTTTAGTTTTATAACACTCAGAGCTGAAGAATGTAC
Source organism: Urtica dioica subsp. dioica (assembly GCF_054948205.1). Lineage (NCBI taxonomy): Eukaryota > Viridiplantae > Streptophyta > Magnoliopsida > Rosales > Urticaceae > Urtica > Urtica dioica. The sequence continues at coordinate 49,723,270 of NC_142763.1, forward strand.
CTGTGGAGATGCTGGTAAAACTGGTTCCGGACCATGCTAAGAAACAATGTGGCTTCCTCGGATCATGATGGGTTTTCCCGGCCGCTTATCTGCTTCTCGCAAAATCCATTACTGTAGAAAAAGTAGTTAAAAGTTTTTCATTTATAATTTTTTTTTAAAATTTATTATATTATAAATCCATTTTGATCACCCGTAGGCAGTGTTCTTTGATCTCCTTGTTCGTTTGTTACTCGTGTACACACAATACTTTTTTTCTTATGTAGAAGTATAATATTATGGCATTATGCCAAGTATTTAACCTTGCTAGGTTATTTTAGTTACGTGCACGTTTTGTGTTTTGTTACCCTAGATGAAAGGTGCTCTTTCAAGTCTATCACAATTCAGGATTTGAAAGTGTTCCAGTAAATTCATTACGAAGCGCCACTAAAACAGATCCGTAAAGGAAAAAAAGAGAATTGAGTTGACTGCAAATTTCGTTGTAGCATATTGATATTATTGGACGGGAAACTGGCTACAAATCAATTTTTTCTAGAGAAAATCAAAACATCTCATTAGAGCCGGGCTAAATTAGCCCAAAGAAGGCAATCATTGCAATCTGAGTGATCTTCATTAGATCTCTTATCTAATAAATATTCTTTTGTTAACAAATATAAAGAAAGAAAGTTAAGTTCGACTTGGTCTTTCTTCTTTGTTATTTGCCCTGTGTTCCTCATTCTTTACACTTGTTTTTTGTTGTTTTAATGAAGCTATATCAAATCTTTCTTTCTCATTGTGGGGGAGAGGTAGCTAAGTAGTACACCAGACTTGAGTATCATTCAAGTAAAAATTAGTCCATGAGACTACACAACATCACACTATTTCACTAATACTCTTCAGTAGTAGATATACGTTGGTAATTTAATTGACTAAAACTATAATAAATCATCGAATAAAATACAAAAACAACAAGGCAAAACCATTACAAAGAGAAATGAAATACTTCATAAAATGAACATGCACAAGAATTTTTTAAAATGCAATAAAGAGGATAAAAAAAACTCTCCAAATGGTAAATTTATTTAATAGTATGGCATTTTAATTTACCAAAAAAATATGAAACTTTTCAGACAAAACTATGAGAATCCGAAACTGAATCTGCGAGAATCTATGACATAACGATTCGAATTGATAAGAGAATCAATCTACAAAAAAAAAAAAAAAAAAAAAAAAAAAATTAAACAACAAAACATGAAAAAAAAGATTCTGTCTTATAGAAGATACAAGTTATTTGGCTGATAATTTAGTTTTTAAATTGTTTAAAAATCTTCGGATGAAATTTGGTAACCAGATTACAAAGCCTACAACATAGTTTTTCCAATGCAATCATCAACGATATCGAATGGGGAAAAAAACAAGAAAACTCTCTTCATTGGTAAATTAATTGACTACGTTGGGAATTTTAAAACATAAAAAAATTTCATACTAAACTATGATAATCGAAAGCTAAATGCGTGAGAATCCGTGACAGAATAATTTGAAATGATCATGTAGAAAAACTACAAAAGAATTATTTTATTTAAGCAATCTAAATAATATGGCGCATGCATCTTACTTGAGTTTGGACTATTTTTTTTATTTTATTTTTTAATTTTTAGAAATTTTATCTAGAATTTTAACGTAGGGAATTTAAATGGACTATCTACCTAACTCTCCAATCAGGCATATAACACATTTAAATCCCCTGCGTTAAAATTTTAGCTGAAGTTTCTATAAATTAAATAAATAGCTTAAACTCGAGCAAGACGCATGCGATATATTATAGAGAGGTAGGCATGAGTTAGGTTATTTGTTTTAATATTTAAATAATTAGATTATAATTGTAATGGAGGGACCACTAAGCCAGTAGCACATTAGCCTACGCTCATTCTAAAAAAAAATAAAGTTTCATTTTATTAAGAAATAGTCCACCATGCTGAAGTAAATTCGATTAAATATTTTAGTTAATTTTATTTACTTCGACCTGATCTAAGTAAATTTAATTAATTGTTTCAGTTAATTTAATTTATTTCGGCATGGTGAACTATTTTTTAAATAAAATAAAACTTTAGCTAAAATTATAAAAGAAGCTAGAGAATTAGCGGCTAGTTACAACAAATTTTTCTTTAATTAATTGAAGATAGCCATTTAATTAGTTATAAGTGTTTCTTATATGTTTTAGTGGAAAATTAGTGGTAATGAATTTCGAAAGAGACTCGAAGAAGAAGTATCGAGACATGGGCATGATCAAAAGTACAAAGTCGGCGACCAAAAGAGAAAGAAAGGTCTCAGTGCTCTAAAAATAACTTAATCTCTGAAACCTTTTCGGCTAAGCCAAGCACGTCTAATATTTTAATAGCCGGCTAATCTAAGTCACCTTTTCTTGGATATATTTATGTTTATTTTTTATGCTGCAACTTAAAGGGCCACAATTCATCCTCCTTTTGCTCCCGTGCTTGTTATTTCCTACTGCCATGATATAATTTCTTTTACTATCTGGATGGGCCATTTAAGTGTGTATAAAAATGGGTGATATTAGTTTCCACTTGACACTTATCCGCACATTTGATTAGTAATATGGCTGTCAATATTTTTTATTGCAAACCACCCGAAGAAGCATATCATATATAATTCTATACCACTTATTGGAAAAAAAAGGGTTATGGTTAGTTATGTATTAATAATTACATTTATATACAACTAATTCTGGGAGCTCGCAAAGTTGAGGCGAATTCATGTTCATCTTGATGGAACTGCTGAGGATGAGATTGGTGGTGGTGGGAGTTTGTAGTGTCGAGGTTGTTAAATTCCATCTTAAAATTAATTGGTGTTTAGTGAAGATGTCCAACTGATATATAAACACATGTCTATTCACACACACAACCAATGTGAGATTATCCCATTTCAACACTCCCCCTCACGCATAGCATGATTAGACTGAGTAACAATCTCCCTCACGCTTCACGTGAGCTGAGCCAAATTCAATTGTGTGAATGGACAAGGCTTTGATAACATGTTAAATTTAATCTTAAAACCAATTGGTGTTAAGTCGAGAGGTCCAACCGATATATAAACACATGTCCAGTCACACACACAACCAATATGAGATTGTCCAACTTCAATAGAGGTGAAGACGAGTTCTTCTCGCTAAAACTATTGAGGATGAGGCCGAAGGCAGTAATAGACGTAATTGGCCCAATAAAAAACGCTCCTATATCTTAACGGTACAATTCCCGAAACATGTGCTTTTGGGTTGTACCATTGCCTTCCAATTTCAATAGGAAACCATAAGTGCTTGTTCAAAGACCCACTGGAATAAAAGTTCATGCGGGTCGTTGTGGGTGGTCGGAACCAAAAATTCTGCCACATTCTTATTCCGATGCCCATATTTATGTACAACACGATATTCGTTAAAAATACAATAGTATCTCAATTCTCTAAAGTTCGTTTGAAACTCATAAAGTATGAGGGAAAATGATAATATTAAGGAAATGAAACTGGAAAATAAAATAAGAGTGAGAAAGAAAAAGAAAAATGAGAAAATAGACATAAACACAAGCCCCCCATGTAAAAATTTGGATGAATATCATTTTTCATGAAAGATAATCCCCTCATTAGTTGTACAGTTTCCTTCATATTTTTTCGTTCCCATCTTTTCCTCTCCATCCATAAAACACAAAGAAATATTGATGTGATCCTCTTCGTGATGATCACGCTTTCAAGGGAACGGAACATTACGATAAGTTTGGTGACACCGTGACCCAACACCTAAAGAGACGTGAAACTTGGAATAAAGAAGGCGCCACAAATGACGGTGAAAACTCGTTTGATAATTCGGAGATTGAATGGAACCAGGATCAGATGCAAAAGACCGATTGATAAGTCAAGTTCGATAAAAGTTCATATAAAACTTAAAAGAGAAGACTCATTTTTTTCATCAGAATCTGGATCTCTGTTTTCATTAAAATGAATGACTATTTATAGGCAGGAACATTTTAAGGGTTAACAACCAAAGTTTGAAAGTGTAATTAAGAGTTAACAAAATTCAATAGTGGTATTAGAGTATGCTTTTACTTGGCTTTCTTGTATCTATTCGTTCATTGATTGTGGTGTGACTCACATACCTAAACTAAAGATGTTTCTAAGCTTGAAATTCTCCCCAGTAAAAGAAATTTTGGATTAAAAGGTGATTATTAACCGTCTTTTAAAGATTACAAGAAGGTTGCCAGTGTTTAATGTATTTTAAAAGACGGTTTACGTATGTTGTTTACCCGTCCCGGACCAACGAGGACAAAACCGTCACAACGACTTCACGGATGCTACGACCCGCACGGCCGTCTCTCGATGGCTCGACCAGCCACGTACTCGGTCGGCTATCGGCTGGGCCGGCCATCCACTCGGTCGGCCATTTGCTCGCCGGCCATTGGCTCGCTTGGTCGTTCACTCGGCCAGCCATGGACTCGTCCGGCCGTCCATTCGCTCTACCATCCACTCGGCCGACCATGGGCTCGTCCGGCCATCCACTCGGTCGGTCATTCACTCGGCCTGCCATTGGCTCGGTCGGCGATTGGCTCGGCCGACCATTGGCTCGCTCGGCCATCAACTCGGCCGGCCATCTATTTCTCCCGAGCACTCCTCGCTCCCTATAAATAGAGACCCCGACTCTATTCCAAAGGTAATCCATTTTTGAGTCCTGAAATGCTGTCGAACCTCTGAGTCACTCGTTTCACTCATCTTTGGCCTCTCACCCTTAAACACCTTTCTTTCACCTCAATCACACTAATGTTGAGCGTCGAAGAGGTAAACATAGGTAACCCCTCTGTTTCTCCTTTGTAGTTCATCATTTCATTCTCTTGTAGGACCAACGACGGATGAGATAGACACCATCCATAGCTAGGGAGAACTCGGGACACCGAGTTCAGGACACTCGAGCTCTAGCGCGACCAATTGGTCCGACCTTGGGTCGAACTGTTTAGAGCTCCTAAATAGTTGTCCAAAATGAGCAACAACATTTTGGCGCTAGAAAAAGGGGACTTCCCTACTTGGCAGCTCGTTCCCTCACTACTTTCATTTTCTACTTTCAACGGAAAAACTCTCGATTGATGAGTCATTTTCCCGCTACCTCCGTGGCCGGTCGAGCGACTAGTTCGAGGTACGACCTAAGAAGTTTGGCACACTACGTAGGGGAACAACGGCCTCGTGACAACGAGAGCTAGCCCCTCGAACCGGCCAACGGCGCCGATGACGATTTCCATGAGGACATGGCCCTGAGACTCGCCGAGCTCCTCGATCGGCCGAGGGTGGACGACACGCTCATCGCCAACCTCCTCGGATACGACTTCAAGGACGACTTTAGTCGCCATGATACGGACCCCGATTACGTGGGGGAGTCAAGGACTGATGATGCCGACCCCAGCCAAATGCGCACCCAGTCCGAAAGGCCGAGAGACAGCGTGGCCGTCCCCTCCCATGGTCGACAGAGGGCAACCTCGTTGGCACGTCGTGCACCCATTCCCGGAGGCATGCCCCCTCGATGTCAAGGGAAGGTCGGATGCGATGCCCCGCTGAGGATAGAGCCACTCACGTTGACGACAGAGCCGATAGTCGGGAGGCCCGCCGAAAGGCTCGATCGAGGGTCACGCCCCCCGCCAAGCGCATAACGGGGACCTTAGAGAGCACCTAACTGCTCAAAGGAGCTCTCGATGTCAGGACCTCAGACAAAGGCTGAATTCGCAGAGAGGCGTGTTGGGCACTGCCACGCTAGGTCGCCCCCCCCCATTCAATGTCGTGGACTAAACGTCCAATGAGCGCCGATAGGTGACTCATGTGGCCCAGACCATTAACCCAACTAACGGGCTTGACATGGTCACGATGATTCATATCCTCCAAAACCAAATCATTGAGATGAGGGAATCGGGGTCAGGGGGCCAAAGACCGTACGACGGCATAGAGGAATCATACTCGCCATTCGCCACCCAAATCTTGGTGTAACCATGCGTCAGGAATTTCAAGCTGCCCTCGATTCCTCTATACGACAGACGTACTGATCCGAACTTCCACATCCAACACTACGAGACGTAGATGACCATGCAGGGGCTATCTGACGCAACGTGTGCCAAGCATTCAGTCTGACCCTCACCGGGTCTGGGTTTGAATGGTTTAGAAGTTTGAGGCCGGGAAGCATCTAGTCCTTCCGAGCCCTCCGAGAGGCATTCCTCGCCCGATTCGCCACATCCGTGGCTCAAAAGAAATCGAAGACATACCTCTTGTCAATTCGGAAAAAGAGTGGCGAGACCTTGAGGCAATACCTCGCTCGCTTCACCGAGGAATCCCACAAAGTTGAGGGTTTCGGCGACAAGGATGCGATCACCGCCATCACTGAAAAAGCTCGCACGAGCGACTTCCTCAAGTCCATAGTCGATAGAGTCCTGAGGGATAAGGCAGAGCTCATGAAACGAGCCCGCACGTACATGGGAATTGAGGACTACCTTGATGGATGAAATGGGAGTGGTCAGAGCAGTCGGCGTCAAGGAGGGCCAGACCCCTAACGATCATCCTGAGCCTCGAAAGATGAGACACAAGGGGGGCCAGACCCCTAACGGTCGCTCTCTCCCTGGGGCAAGGCTACCTCTAGCTGATAGTTTCCGCAAGTTCTTGGCATTCACCCCATTGAACACTCCACCGGAGCGGATCCTAGTGTTGCATCGAGACAAGCTGGGTACCCCTGCTCCCCTAAAGAAGGATCCCGCGACACGGGATCAGATCAAGTTTTGTGAGTACCACCAAGATCATGGGAATTTGACGTCAGAATGTTACCAATTGAGGCCCTCATCTAGGATGGGAAACTCAAAGAGTATGTCCTCCGAACAATCGGAATGGCCACCGCGTCCGGGGAGCGCCCGCGGTAAAAGAAAAGATAACGAACCTGAACGCTCACAAATGCATGTCGTGGGCATAATCATGGGAGGCCCCGAACTCAGGGACTCTAGTACTCAAAAGAAAAAATATCTTCGGGTGGTCTCTCAAGAGAATATTGCCCAGCACATCAACCTCACATACGAGGGTTCGCCCCCATCTCCTTTCGAGTCGATGTTCTTCACCAACCAGAAGGCGGTGCGCGTGCTGCACCCATACAACGATGCGATTGTTGTCACGACACTGGTTACGAACAACCTAGTTTGGAGGATCTTGATAGATAACGGCAGCTCGGCCGAGATCATCTTCAAGTCGGCTCTGGACAGGAAGAAGCGGACCGAGCTGAGGCCAACTCCGATTTCAACCCCGCTCTTCGGCTTCTCCGGGGAGATGGTGATGACCGAGGGAACCATTGACCTCCCAGTCACCTTCGGGACTCCGGGGGCGATTGCGGTCACTTATATCGTATCGTTCTTGGTATTGGACTAGCCTTCCGTGTACAACATCATAATCGGCCGCCCCACTCTGAATCGACTGAGAGCGATCACTTCCACATATCACCTTATGATGAATTTCCAAATGAAAAGAGGATCACCACGATGTTGGGAGACCAATCCATGGCAAGGATGTGCTACGTTCAAGGGGTGAACGGCTAGGAGAAAGGGAAAATGGTGAGCACCATTTACAAACTTGGGGACAAGTTCAAATGTAAGTTGGAGGAAGGAGGTACCTTCGGGGAGCTGGACCAAAGGGATGAAGTGTTGGGGAATGAAGCGCGTATCAGACACGAACAATCGCTCTGATACCACTCGTTGAAGATGATTCTCCCATATAACCATATTAATGCGGAAAAAAAATTAATTACACTGATCATAAGCTAATTAAATTATGGTTATAATTAACAAGGTCTAATTACGTTTAATTAATTTAATTCACGAGAGCATATTTATCAAGCAACCGATTTGAGCAAAAAAAAAAACGAATACTTACATTGATTTTCGGCTCAGCTACAGAACGCTCCTAAACCAATTGTGTACTCCTTGCGTCGTCTTGATGAAGGACTCGAGGATGACACCTTAGTCTTCCGAAACGTAATCTTCGAGACGAATAAGAAAGATGAGTGGGCACAGTCTTTATCTCACTAGATGAGAAATGTGGTGTTTCAAATCTCGCTCTTATTTTACTAGGAATGGAAACGGATTTCCGAGGGGGAGAGGCAGAAAATTTCGCACGGCCAAGAGGGAGAGCCACAAAATTATTAGGTCAAAATCCTTCTTCTTATTTTTTCCTTCTCATGAACCCCTATTTATAGTAGTAAAAGGAGATATTCATGAAATCTTCCAGAATATATTATTTCCTTTTATTGTGTTCACACTAGAGGATTTAATCTAGGCCCTTGGATCTCAACAAGTGAATCCTACTTTTTCTCTCATCCATCAGATCAATATCTATGGGATATTATTCTCTATTTAAATAGAGAATATTTTATTTAGTGAGATAATAAAGGAGAATATATTATTTCCCTTTAAATATATTCTCATATATTCTCCTAAATACTTTCCTTTAAATTAGGAGAGAATAAAAAACAATATCTTATATTATTCTCTCTCCTTTATTTAAACAACTAAAGAGAAAATATTGGTAAATACCAATATCATACAAGTCGGATTTTAGGCACACGGCCAAGGCAAATTTGCGCAACTCCCATGCCAAAATTCCCAAATCCGATTTTCATATTTTGTGCAAGGCCCAATTGCTTAAAACCCAATTAATTATTTATTTACTTGGTCCAACAACAAACAAATAATTAATAATTGATTATTTACTTGATCCGACAATAAATAAACAATTCTACCATAAATATTTATTTAATTCTGCGAATACCCGTTTTCCAGAATTAATTCTGTCAATCAAAATTACAGCACGTGAGATTAATAATGATAAACATTATTATACGAAAGTTCTTATCCGCCTTTATCAGAGCCGAATCGGGGACTATGAACCTAGTAATAGAAGCTTAACAAATCCGATGAAAAAGACGAAATAATCCTTTACCTTTTTCCATCGATTCGTCTAATCTTGGTCAAATACTCCACTTTGTAAGCCAATAATGAACTTTCCTTTAATACTAGAATTATATTTACTCATCGTGACGAGTGTCCACTGATATAGTCAGTTCGTGATTAAGATCCTCCAGGTTCAACCCGTGTCAAGAGAAGTCAATTTTTTCGTTATACTTCTCTTGATACATATCAGCCCTAAGCATTGTTGTTTCCCCAGCGAAAGATTCTTTCGAACGTTACTTACTTCGAAAGTGCTAGCAATCTATCGGTTCTGGAATTAACCCTTAGGTGAGTGAACATTAACCTTCTTTCAGGAAGGCTGGATTCCGTATCTGTAAATCACTTCCTACTCGAATCATGCTCTGAGAGACTCCCAAGACATAAGCTGTGATTAGCATGGATAGCCTTTTAGCGAATGAGTCAAAGAGCTCAGTAACATGATCCAGTGTCCATGATCACTTCAGGATTCAGATCAAGTCTCACTGTGACCATCATAGAGGCCTCGGTTAGTGTGTCGTAACGGTCCTTAAACGACACATCTACAACCAAGACCTGTCCAAGTCGTACACTTACCACAAGTGTAGAATGCTCCCACATAGTGATCAGCCTTCACCTATGTGTTCCACATATATGACTTTAGATATAGCTTTCCAGGCGTATATCAATCATCGACCTCGTTTTAGCTCGCCGCCCGAACTCAGGTGACCAGCACGTGACTCAGTTTAATACGGAGGCTATGGAAGATAGTTGTTATCGATTCTAATTGTTTAGAATTCAACCCACTAATCATATAATGCTAATAAAGTAATCTTATTATCGAATTTAGTAATCATTTGTTCATTATCTTCAAGTGGGCAATATTCCCAACATGAAGTACCGTGTCAGAAGGTAGATACACCTGATGACCTCATTTCCGTCGTGTTGGATGATGCCAAACCTAACCAAGTTGTCAAAATCGGCGCCTAACTCTCGACCAAGGTCCGGCTCCAACTCGTGTCTTTCCTTCACAAATTCAAGGATGTCTTCGCATGGACACACGCTGACATGCCGAGAATTGATCCCGAAGTGATGGTCTACCGCCTCAACGATGACAAGAGGATAACCGTGTTGTCAGTGGTGCCCACAAGAAGAGTTGTAGTCTTTACTTGTGTACATTTGATGTAATAAAGTCTCGCGAAGACTCTTGCTTATAATTTCTTATTTATCAAAAAAAGTTGAAACGTTCATTCATTCTTCCTTTTCTAAAGCTTTATGATAAAACCTTAGTCTTTAGTCCATAAACAAACCTAACAACACATGAAGAGACAAATGTAGATTTGCATGAACAAACTCTTCATGGTTTGGTTAAAACAATACATTCGCAATCTAAGGATCAAAGGGCTATTGATCTCAGTATGATTGTTAGGAGTACCTATGATGTCTGGTTATGAGACATTGAGAGTTGGAGACTCTATAGTTCTTCTAGGTATCTTACGAAGGTACTGAATTGACCAGTATATTTCTAGAGACAAAATAAGAACAAACCATTTAACCTCTTATGTCTCGAGGTCACTACGTATATAATGCATCATGCTTACGTCAATCCTGAAATGAGACATGTCATTTCATAGCTTACGTATTCTCATTTGAGAAAGTACGAGTTCGGACTCACTATGTGATTCTGAACAGAACCTATTGGTGAAATACTAAGTTATGAAGATGTCATGAGTAACTTTGTGAAGATCTCATAGATATGGAATTCATGTACAAGATTGCTGAAATGCAATGTATATCACCTCATGCATTGTTCATTGGAATGTGAATAAATGAACTTGCCAGTGTTCAAATTGAGTCATGACTCTTTTGGATGAAACAATGTGACTTGTTAGCTCCTCGTCAATACATTGTTTCTAACTTATTCACAAGCGACAAAGGAGTTGAGGAAATAACAGCTAGAATGGTAAAATGGTAATTTTGTAAATCTCGACTACCTGATGATATTCATGAAGGGTAAACATAGATAATATTCAGTGGTTCCACTCATCACAATTTAGTTGAATTCTTGAGTAGAAAATAAATTCATTTGAACCGAGAGATTCTCAGTGTCAACTCTTTAGTGGAGTCAGTTCACATTAAGCTAAAACTTGGAAAAAGTTTGTGAAATTTTGAGTCCAAGTATGTTAGCTTAAGCTTTGTTCATTTGGATCCATGAGGTCACTGTCATAAGTCATATCGAGTAGGAATAGTTAAATTAGAAGCTAAGTCAAAAACAGAACTAGACAAGTTTTACGAAAATTGTCTAAATGGTATTTTTGTCTTTTTGACATGGGATGGAATGAATGTCAATAAATAAATTTTTTGAAATTGTCATGTGATGAAAAATGAAATTCAAACACACGGCCAAGTTAAAGAATTTTGGCTTTGAGGATTAATTTCATTTCATGGAATTTTACTTGAAAATTCTTAATGGGCTTTTCTTATGTTGTCATGAACAAATGAAAAAAAATCTTGAAGCACCTTCTAGAAGGGTTGCACGTCCAAACCAAAGAAAGAGATACTAATTTTGTGCATTGATGTATGAAGATATTTTCCAAACGAAAAAGAGGAAACAAATTTCCTCTACAAGGAAGGGATATGGGCGGCAAACACAAGGCAAGAGAGAAGAAAAACAAAAGAGGAAGCAAATCCATGGTCTTTTAGAAGACTACCTTGGCCGTGTGAAGGGGAAAGAGGGAATCTTTGCACATGAATATGTGATATTCTATAGAAGAGGAAACTACCTTGTTGAAGATAATTCCTCTCCTATAAATAAGGGCCCTCATTCTCATTGTTTTATCATCCCACAATTTTAGAGATTGAGAGCTTCTCTCTCTAGAACAAGTGGTCACCCTCTCTCTCTCCCTCTCTCTCTCTCTTCCCTTTTCGTTTTTGTTTTGACACCTAGGTCCACATTTGACCTAGCGTTTATTTTAGCTCTTCGACTCTAAGACTTGTTCTGAGTCGTCGTGTTTAAAAGTGCCCACACACTTATTCCTTCTTACCTCGAGTGATTTATGTGACAGAAACTTTCGTGGTTACTCGAGTTCTCGAAGAACGAAGAAAGATGAGCTGCGTGGGGAGACGAGTGATTCAACCTCCACAAGCTTCTCAACGATCAAGCTTCATAAAGGTTAGTATACGTGTAATCGCTTTTAGATAGTTTTAATAATAACATGTGCTTGCTATTTGTCTAGGTTAGTAAAATCGTTTTACTTGTTTAAAAGAAATTTTTTATTTTCCGCCGTTTGCTAGAAGCGTTAAATCTTTTCTTAACCCTAGATCAATTCCAACAACCATACACCACACCAAAGGGAGAAACGGAAAGTTCAGAGGGCTTTATGAGAGGCTGAGCAGATTTCACCCCAACTGAGACAAGTGAGAGAGAGACATAGAAGAGTCAGAGAAAAACAGAGATAGAGATATCAGGGAAAGAATCTAGGAAGTTACCTAGAGCTCTGTGCGGTATTCACCAAGTCGGGCTGTCGTGTGCAAGATGTTCGGAGCGAAATACGACCTGAGCGGCGACGGCGGTTGATGTTCTTTGATTTGGAGTGGTCAGATTTCCAGGGCTCGTGAAATTTGGGGCTTTTCACGACCATGGTTTGTTTAACAGTTTTCGGGCTGATTAGGGGGTGGTCATATTTCTAGGGTTTTCGCAGTGGCGGGGGTTTGGTGATTTGGGTTTATCAGGGGTGGTGGTGGTCCAGTGGCTAGTGGTGGTTAGTCACAGTGGTGGTGGTTTAATTAGCGGAGTGGTAGTATTCTGATTATTTAAGAAAGAGAGTCGATGGAGATAAAGTGAGAAAGAAATGAGGCGAGAAGGAATGAATTTTGTACGAGACTTAAGCTATACTCAGGTGCGACTAGTCGTGGCTATATGCCGTTATACAGTGATTAATCACGACAAAGTCGCCGCTATTCCAAAATCCCCAAATACTTAGCGCGGAAATAAGTACGCCTAAATGAAAATATGAAATAAGAAACAGCCGCAATTAGTCACTGTTGTAGCATTATATGTCGCGGTTATTTAGTCACGACTTGTCGCGGCTATTACTTGGTATAAAAGTTGTGGCTGTTTCTAATATTTGTTGTAGAATTATGATTTTCTAGTTTTGTGCGATACAATAAAGTTTGAAAGTTGAATTAGTTTGAGCGAAATATTTTGTACATAGTATATTATGCAAGGAAATGATAAATGAGGGTAGTGTAGAATATATAGGTTGTACCTTGACTTGGTAAAGAGCACAAATTATGGTGGCGTTGGCAAAGGGTTACAAAGGATAAAAAGAAAAAGACGAGCAATTAGTGCGGTGGTGGTATGCTAGAGTAGTGACTAGTGCTGAAACTTGAAGTAACCGATTTGATTTGGGGCCACAGAAAAGCTAAACTGACTCTCCTACGAATTTATGGAAACAACGTGGGAGTGCTCCCTTGTATATCTATTATTTCTCTTTCTTTTTCTGTGACTCAGAATCTCTGTCATACCACATCTATTCTAAAATTAAAATATAAAACACAAAAAGCTAATGTGACTGTTGTTTGCGAATGGTCGGTTCCCGCCCCACAAATACTATTACTTAATTGCTAATCAACAAATAGGAGTGGAAGTTTGAGGTTCAGATAATAAAGTGCTTCCACTGTCACTCTGGTATTATATATACACCTGATTATCCCTTTCATGAATTTCATACTTCTTCACTGTCCTTGCAGTTTGTTAACTGAACTTTGAATTTAGTTATATTATATATTCATAATGCATACCCGTTTGCGTAACATTGCATTATTTAGCATATTATTATTTTTATTATTATCATTCCTCTCAGCGGAGGCGAGGCATCGTGGTCTTCAGCACTCTCACCACCATTCTCACCACCACTCTAACCGCCACAAAGGCAGTTCCCAGATTTCCCAACCTCCTTCATCGCAGCCCGACCTCGGCCTCGCTCCCGAGCCATCTGCCGAGCCACCTCACTACAGCGGCGACGATCCAACCGCTACTGGAGTGTTTGACGTGCGAAGCTTTGGCGCCATTGGAGATGGCATGTCCGACGACACTAGCGCCTTCAAGATGGCATGGGACGCCGCATGCCAGCTGGCAGACCCGTCGCCCTCGGTCGTCATGGTTCCCGACGGATATTCATTCATGATTCAGTCCTCCATATTCACCGGCCCTTGCAAAACTGCCCTCGTCTTCCATGTGGATGGGACCATTATGCCTCCTGATGGTCCGGACTCGTGGCCCAAGGCCAATAGCCGCCGGCAGTGGCTGGTTTTCTACAGAGTGGACGGTCTTTCCTTGCAAGGTCACGGTCTTATCGATGGACGAGGCCAAAAATGGTGGGATCTCCCTTGCAAACCCCACAAGGTCACCTCTCTCTCTCTCTCTCTCTCTCTATAAGATCAGTTATTAGAATGCCACAATTAAATTTGAGATGAATAAGAGAAACCAATACCGAAAGAAAGAGTGCGTAATATATATGCATAATATTTGTCTATATGACTGTATATCCGCAAATATTATTTTTAATATATCTAAAAGTTAATACATGCTATCACGTTTCATTTGCAGGCAAAGCCCGGACCTTGTGAAAGCCCCATTGTATGGCCAATTCCTGTAAACATATATGATATCTTATTCACGTATGAGAATTAATGGTTGATTAAGAGCGTTTGTGATAATGGTAGGCGATAAGGTTCTTCATGAGCTCAAACGTCACGGTGCGGGGACTGAGGATCAAGAACAGCCCACAGTTCCACTTCCGGTTTGACGGCTGCGAAAACGTGCACGTGGAATCCATCACCATAACAGCACCGGCGCTGAGTCCCAACACGGACGGGATTCATATTGAGAACACCAAATTCGTGCGCATACACAACTCCCTCATCGCTAACGGAGACGACTGCGTATCCATTGGCTCAGGGTCTCACCACGTCGACATTAGGAACCTCACCTGCGGACCCGGCCACGGAATAAGGTATGGGCATTATGCAAAATGAGAGGAAAAAAAGATTCATTGGAAAACGACAGGTTTTAGAAAATGTCAAGGCGTGTGCAGCATTGGGAGCCTGGGGAACCATAACTCACGGGCGTGCGTGTCGAACATAACGGTGCAAGAGTCGACCATAAAGGCATCGAGCAACGGGGTGAGGATAAAGACGTGGCAAGGGGGGTCGGGGCGGGTCTCGGGCGTGAGCTTCAGCGAGATACGCATGGAAGGGGTGAGGAACCCCATCATCATCGACCAGTTCTACTGCCTCTCCAAGCCCTGCGCACGCAACGCCACCTCAGCGGTGTCCGTGTCCGACGTGTCTTACCGCAGCATCAAGGGCACGTACGACGTGCGCAGCCCCGCGGTGCACTTCGCCTGCAGCGACTCCGTGCCCTGCGCCAACCTCACCGTCTCCGACGTTGAGCTCCTTCCTGTCGCCGGAGATTTCGTTTTGGACCCTTTCTGCTCCAACGCTTATGCCCTCACCCAAGATCTCACCATCCCGCCGCTTCTCTCTTGCTTTCTTCCTGGTGCTCCGCCAAGGGGATCCACTCTCCAGACCAACGACAACTCTTTTTGCTGATCCCATTCATTCCCTACTTTACTATATAGAAAACACCCCGGGTCACTGTGCTTTTCATATGATATGACAAGTTATGTTTCCGAGAGATTTGCTTGCTTGTTTTTCTGTACGTACCTACACAAGCCCAGATATGACCGTTTTTAATACTTTTTTATATATAAGAAATGATAAGGTACTTGATCATAATAACCAACTGCTTACCGAATCATAATTAAGAATGTTTACTAGCCATAATTATAAAGGATAGTCCCACATCGACTGGGTATTACGATCCTGAGCTCTTTATAAGGCTTGAGAGTTACTCCTCTAATTACCAAGGTTGGTTTTAGATGGAACCCCACACTTTTAAGATGGTATCAGAGCGAAGCCCATTCTCGATTGTGGGCTACCTGATCGGGTCTATACTTCACGCTTCCAGTGCCTGTGCCAATGTGTGGCTGTGCGCGTGAGGGGGTGTATCAAAGATAGTCTCACATCGACTGGGTATTACGATCCTAACCTCTTTATAAGGCTTGTGGGTTATTCATCTAATTACCAAGTTTGATTTTAGATGGAACCCCACGCCTTTAAGAATAATCACTAGTATAAAAATGGGCTTGCAGTTCTTTTGTGTCGTGTAAGAGCATATTGTGCAACCTTGCACAAAATTTTTGAAAACTGCTATGTTTGCACGACACACTTAAACTGTCGTGCAAAGCTGTTACAATAGGTTCGTCGCGGCCGTGGCCAAAATAAAGTTCGCCGTGGCCGGAATACGTCAGGCCACGGCATGTAATTTCGGCGTGACATTCAACGTAAGGCCGTGGCGAAATAAATGTTTACACTACAGTTCTTAACTGTCGTGTATTCGACAGTTCTTAACTTTCGTGTATTCCAGGTTTTTTTATTTATTTTTAAAATAAGATATTTGCCGTGGCGCATAGATAGATCGCCGCGGCTCAGTTAGTGTTTTGTAAATGTCTTTTGAATCATCCAAGCTGTGGCGCCAATATTATTCGCCACGGTGGAAATTTTCTGATAATTTTTCTTTTTTGAATCTAGACCTTGCATGACTATTTTGTAACCGTCGTACAAAGTGCATTTTTAGACAAAAAAATAAAAAAAAAATGCTCAATACAATACAATGGAATGCATTTTTCTGGTACAAAAATACATATTTTTATCATAACAAATTCTAAACATTCACCACAACCTGTCATATCCATCAAAAGTAACACAAAATTTTCAATAATAACCTACTAATCACAATCAATCATAGTTCATGTTTCCAAGAAAAAAAAAATTTCAAAATCCTTTCGCAAAATGTATATATGTCAAACTCATATGTCTATATTTGTATCAAAATAACTTCCATATCAACATCTTTCCCCACATAAACTAAACAAAAGTAGCATATGTTCCTACATAATCACACCATTCGAGTCTAACTTCATTTATTTCACGTTGTGAATAATTTTTTTCCTTAGGAATGCCATCATTACCTAAGTTTATGATGTTGCGCATGTAACGTTGAGTGTAATATCCACACTTCTTGATTGTTTTGGAGAGTCTTTGGAAAGGGTACATGTGGTCAATTTAGTCTTCGATCCGAAACCTATATTTATGATCTTGATTTCACCATAAACTCTAAAAAAATGTTCCACACATACAATCATATATTTAGAAGTTTATAATACAATACAATGTTTCATTAATAAAAAATATGAAAAACTTTAGATCATTAGGTGATTTGCCTCCATCAACGGGATCAAAGATTAGCACGAAATCCGGCCAAGGATCGAGAGAACAAGAATCCGAATGATTTGCATAATTATATGGCATTAGCCATATTTTTCCATTCCTGCACTTCTCCAACAAATTGGTGATATTCGAAACTCGGTCCTTCATAGGAGCATCACTATATTTTAGTTAAGAACACATGTGTGGAGGTATAAAATCTGTTTGATTGGTCCAATGATCCTTGTCCACTTTAGTTTTTACCAATCTATAACAACATTGAAATTAGTAATTATTAACAACATTCCAATTAGTATTAAAAACAAAATATAAAAATTCACGTATGATGAAGATGATGAAATTGACCTCATCTAAATCATTATGCATGATTGACTTAATTCATCGAAATTCATAACCCATGAGATGTGTCATCGAATGTTATCAGAATGCCAAGATCCGAAAGAGTCTTAAATACTCCTACATTAATTACTCTATCACAGGATAACATTGATGTATTGACATAGTTTGCAATAAATCTCATCACATGCAAGATCACATAATAAAAAATCTTCTTGGTTTTTTCCACGGGAGGTTGGATCGTTGTGTGTGAGCCTCTTTTAGGATCGGGGCCGCGACTTCCTTTTGTCAAGTTAACCTCAACCAAGCTCCTCGACCAAGCTACGAAACTCCCGACGGCTTCTTCAATTGTCATAGATCGTATGGAATCGGAAGCAAATAATTTTTTTTTAAGACAACAACGTGAATAGACACATTTACTTTCTCATCACCTAAAGGTGTATTATGAACGGTCGGTAGACTACTCATCCAAACGTGTCCAGTCGCAATGATGGTCTTCTTTCCTAAATCATCAAAAATCATGAGAATGCATTCGTCACTATCATCTGAAGTTGGTGTCCGAGGGAGAGATTGTGGCGATCCTTCATTCAATAAACAACTTTTGGCGGATGCTATTGCATTTTCATTTTTCAGCAGTTTGTTTTATGTTTTCGGCTTTTGTTTCTTTCTCCACATTGACATGATCTTCAACCCTAACCCGGTCTCCATGATCAATGCTAATCCGATCTCCTTGATCAACGCTAACACGATCTCCATTAACTCCGGTGTGCGAGAGCCCCGCTTCCATCTTCGATTTCATTTCAAGCATTACACGTTCTAGCTTATAAAATCTATCCGGCGTGTAATTATAAGGCGTGCAAAAGTATTTGGTTTGTGTAGCAAATTTGGATTGTCCCCAAACCCGACCTTCATGTTCTTTAGATCCCAATGATATTTGAAAGACGTCATTTGACCCCTCTGGTTCCCACTCACCATTAGCAACTTGCGACGATAAATATTTCTGCGAAATAAACAATGATAAGAATGATAATTAAAAATTATCAAAAAAAAAAAAATATAAAGCTCTGATTACAATTTTCTCCAATTCTTTTAGAGCCAGATCCTTGTTACCTGTTAAATCATTTCTCAACTCCAGCCAAAGTGTTTCTCTTCTAGCCCATTCTCTATTTTTCTCGTACTACCAAAACGTCATTTTACCAAAATTGTATACATTCCATTCCAATTCCATGGATTATCAAAATAAAAATTCGAATTCAAGAGATAAGGGAAACAAACCTTGTCAAGGATTGACTGGTCGAGAAATGAGGGACAAACTTGAAAAATCGTCTACCATTAAAAGGTAAGAGAGAGTGCGAGAGAGACGGTTGGAGAGAGAGAGACAGAGAGGCAAACCTAAAAATTCGATGTCGAAGGTCTAGGTTGGCGGTGTACACTACTACAAAACTAGGATTCTACAACGCTTAAAAACAGTTGTGGAATGTGGAGAGGATGAAGACATGTCGCGGTGGTAGATAGGTGGCGGTGGTGAGGAAGAAGGGATGTTGAAGGTGAAGGTTGACCATCTCTGTTGCTAGGGAAAAATAAAATAAATGAGTTTGAAAATTAAAGAATTCTCTTATATAGTTTCTTCTAATTGCACGACATATAGGTTTTATTGTCATACAACAATATAGCTTGCCGCAGCTAGAGAAATTCACGCCACGGCTTGGATCTTTAATTTACACTTACTCTTATATTTTTACTCCATAATTGCACGACAGTGCATTTACTGTCGTACAATTTGTAACTAGCTGCTGCATATTTTATTTCTGCTGCAGCTCAGGGTTAAAAACGTGCACGACAGTCGAGAACTTTCGTTCAATCTGAAAAATATTTCGATGCTTGTACTACAGACAAAAATGTATCGTGCAAGATGTAAAATTTAATATTGCACAACACAAAAAAAAAAGTGTTGTGCAAGCTATTATTACGATCTTTGGGCCACGTCGAGCCGAATTCTTGTGGCGGTGAAGTAGTTGCACGATAATTTTTTGGGAGCTATCGTGTAAATTGTATGGTGCAAACCAATATTTATAGTAATGAATTAACTAATTGAAAATAACGGTAAAGACAATACCTTTTGCTTTTACTCGAAATCAACTGAAAAAGAAGAATATTCGTAGCTTTAATATTAAATGCTGTTTTATTATTCAGGGAGATATGGATCGACAAGAAGTTATAACAATTTACATAAATGTAATAAAGGAGGGAGCAAAAGTAGCGAGCGTAATACAAAAAGAATACATGATATATGAGAGGCTGACACCATGACGTGTAAATGTTTAATATATACGTATTTATAAAAAAAAAAAAGGGTGCGAGAGAGAAGAATATTTGGACTCGATGTGCACTAACTTTGATGCATGTACGTATTTTATTAAGATTGGCCAGGAGTAATTCCTCTCAGGGAATCTATATATAGGCACGCTCAGAAGTAGAAGTCAAAGTATTTTATTTCAATTACGAAAGAGAAATCTCATTAATTGGGCTTAATAAGCGCCATTAAATATCAAGATTAGACCCTAATGTTTAAAAATATATAAATATGGACTTTTGACCCAAAATCGGACAAAAATACCACTGATTCAAAAAACTCATATTTTTCTCTCATTTTCAAATCATTTTCATCACAATTCTTTTCATTTTCGAATTAGTTGCGCTAGGATTAGAATTTTCGGTGGTCGCCGATTTTTTTTTTTTAGGAATTTGGGTATGTGTTCAGCTTCGATTTTGAGGGTTTCACATTGTATCTCATCGTACGGCATCGTATCGCATCGTACGACATCGTACAGCATCGTACGATATCGTACATTATAATGTGTACGAATTTTATCGTACATTATAATGTACGATGTCGTACGATGCTGTACGATGCCGTACGATGCGATACGATGTGATACGATACATTATAATGTACGATAAAATTCATACACATTATAATGTACGATATCGTACGATGTCGTACGATGCTGTACGATGTCGTACGATGCGATACGATGCCGTACGATGAGATACAATGTGAAACCCTCAAAATCGAAACTGAACACATACCCAAATTCCTAGCTCGACCACCGAAAATTCTAATCCTAGCGCAACCAATTCGAAAATGAAAAGAATTGTGATGAAAATGATTTGAAAATGAGAGAAAAACATGGGTTTTTTGAATCAGGGGTATATTTGTCCGATTTTGGGTCAAAAGTCCATATTTAGATATTTTTAAACATTAGGGTCTAATCTTGATATTTAATGGCTTATTAAGCCCAATTAATGAAATTTCTCTTATGAAATGACTAAACGTGTTTTGAGAAGTTTGTTTAACTATGTTGGTGGAATTGCTTGTTGAACAATTGATTGAGTTTAGCAGGATTAATTAAATCGACTATCAAACAATCAGTTAAACATAAAGTAATAAAAGACACACGGAATTAAGAACCTTATTCGATGATAAAGCACATACTTAGGTGCACTGATATGTTTGGTGGTGAAAAATAATTCATTATAATAATCAAAGGTACAATGACTCAATTTTGAAGACTCCCTCTCATATAGCCATCTCCTCCGATCTCTGATGAATTTCAATCTGAGCTCCCATCAGATCTGAAACTCCCTCTCACTTCCACGTAACTCGTCCTCTCGAAGATCACACGATCCCCTCCCGAAGGTATTCTCAGGGTATCAATGCACATCAGTAGGAAGCTATCTTAAATAAAGCACAACAGTAGCAAGCTATCTTCAGTCATTTGCCGATATAGAGATTTGGTAGAGAGGCCGATTTTAGATTAAAGTCCGTGTTTATTGACCTAAAAGTTCCAATTGATCTAATGAAACCCAGTGAATTTTTTATATGCGTCAATAACATAATCTCCGCGAATTAAATCAATCAGAAAACTAAATTTTATCGTATCTCAATAAAAATGGGAACTAAAAATATTCAATCTTTAGTTATGTTCGCGCAAACTGTCACATGACTTGTACAATCTAAGTCTTGAACAAGTAGTTGTGTCATCGTATTTAACAACTTAAAACATACAATTTTGGCAAACTAAAACCCAACAAATTCATTTATAGACCATTCACGATCATTATTGTTGAGAGTTCTAGTATAGATTAACGTACATTGCTCTTATAAAATGGCGGTTGGTCCACGGGCTTTTGCTGCCTAACGTATGTTCTGGGATATCGATGCTAGTGGAACATAGTACTATTCTTAATTATCCTGAATACGTCAACTAATCACCTTGAAAGGCTTGCTTAATTAACCATTAGCCAAGATTTAAAACACCACCGCCCACACATTTATTTTAAAGTGGGTCATCAGATTAGTGTCCATTAACCACAATATAAAATATAAAATAAAGGATAATATCTATCTTCATATTTTCCAACATTTTCAAAGTTCAAACATTCATTAGTATGTACGTTTATCATTACTTAACTACGTAATGTATAATACGTATGAAGACCTAATTACATCTATGATTATTAGCCAGTAAATTTCTTAATTATATAAATAAGATTTTTTTTTTGTAGTAATTTTCCTAACTATTTTAGTCCCAAATCTTCTTTTTGGATTATTTAATTTAGTCATCAACTTGATTCCAAGCACAATAAATAAAGGGAAAATATCTAGAGTACCCCTCGTATTTAATCGAAATGCGAGATTTATCTCTTTTATTTCTAGAAATATCAAACATATCCCTTCAGTTTAATATAAATGACATATACATCCCCTAAAAAATGTTATATTACAAATATCACTCTTTTCGTTTATTTTTTACAAAAAAATAATTTGAACTCCTCAAAATACCCTTAATAGAATAAATATTTATTTACTATTTTATTAAAAAAAAATCAAAATCTCTCTTTATAAAAAAAAAACCTTAACTTTTTATAAAGAAATTTTTTTAATTTAATTTTTTTGTATATAGAATAGAAGATAAAAATTATTTCATTAAGGGTATTTAGGGGATTTCAAATTATTTTTTTGTAAAAAATAAACGAAAAAGGGTGATATTTGTAATATAACATTTTTTAGGGGATGTATTTGTCATTTATATTAAACTGGAGGAATATGTCTGATATTTCTAAAAATAGAGGGGATAAATCTCGCATTTCGATTAAACACAAGGGATACTCTTGATATTTTCCCATAAATAAAAATTTGTTTTGCAATTGATTAGCCACCTTTTGATGGGGCTAATAATAGATTAATTATACAGCAAAACTATAAAATAATTCAAAATTAGCCAATGTTATAATATCTTCCCATAAATATCATCCGGGTGAGTATTTTGGTGTTTAGCTTTAACCTTCCTTAACCAATATATATTTGGTGTCTTAAAGTGGTTATTAACACCAAACAAAATTACAGCTAATACTAAGTTAATGGATGTTTAAATGACATTGATAGAAAGTTTCAAATAGTTTTACGATTAAACACTCGTGTTATTAACCTTTTTGTCATTATTACGAACCGAATACATAATTTATAGCGAATGGTTGATAAAAACTTCATAGCCGTTAACTACATAGTACATCACAAGCTGTTAATCGTATTAACATTTACGGTTAATAATATTAATCATTACGATTAATAATATTAATCGGATTCGAGGAGTTGAGAATTTGTGAGCTTTTAAATTTTTAGTTTATAGGATTGCGTTTTAGGATAAAATAAATGATGGTCAAACTAAAATTTTATAAGATGGACTAATTGAACTATAAACTTGCTCGTCCTAAAAAATTAATTGTTTTTGTAAAGGGCCGTAAAAAGTTATTAATTTAAAAACTTAAGGATCAAAATGTTAAAAGAAGAGGTTAGAGACCAAAACAATACAATAAAAAAAATTTATTGTGTTAATTGCGCCAAAATAACGTAAAAAGATATATGAAGCCATGCTAAACATGAGCACACAGTATTTGAAGCGCACATACAAATGTATATATATATATGTGTGTATATATATATATATATATATATATATATATATATATGTATATGTATAATTGGTGTGACCCGGTGCCCTTTACTACGTTTGAGCTTGAAATCTGCAAAAGGCTTGTATTCTTGGAATTAATACATGTCTCCGGTATTTATTCAAATATATATGGAGTCGAACGGAAGAATATACATATAAATGTGTATGTGATGAATAATTATGGTCATAGAAAGCTGCCATAAAAAGAGAAAGGAATCTCTTGTTATCTTTCCCACTATCACCAGCACCACTACTCCGTCTTCTTTACTCTATCCACTACACTCGCGTATAAGGTATACTTTTATATTATTATCCTTTTCATTGCCGCCCAACATTTGAAACGTAACGTAATAAAGATTTTTATTTTTTTATTTATCACGCTTCTATGAAAACACAATGAGTACAAAAGTAAATAAAACAAAAGTAGAGGTCAAGAAATGATATCGCCAGGAGTTTGAAGTGGCTACATATATATTGGAAGAAAAATGAATGCCTATGTTCCTTAGCACGTGTATGAGGTCTAAGAGAACAACATGTAATCTTATATATGAAGAATTCAGTCAGTTCCTTCGGCTCACTACAGATTGTAGATGGAAATTCAGTTGAATTACACTGGTTTAATTATAAATATTTATTGTTACTCCTTGAATTTGCCAATGCCGAATTAGAACTTGAAGCACTGAAAACAATATAAATCAAGCACCGGACTCGAGTAAACTAGATTCTAGAAGAAGAAGAAGCCACTAATAAAGTAGGAGAGAATCGTACTGAGCAACAAAACTTTGGAGAAATGAGAAATTGATAGGTCAAAAACTAATCAAGTAATAAAATATGTGGCCACTAAAACTTAAAGCGTCGTTCGAGAAACGTACACCTGGACGGTTATTCTGAACACAAGCCATATTAATCACCCACTACATACGATCAAGGGAAGTTATTAGAGGCCACTACTAAAACATGGGTCCGATCAGCCCAAGTACTCAACTCTGTAATGCCTATAAATAGCCGAGGAAGCAACGAAATGAACGACGCACGATTTTACTCTCAAACTCGCACCAGAATGCTTCATATATCATTAAACACCCTCAATTACATTATCTCTTTTACTAGATTCGTCTACATTTAGAGATAATCATGCTAAAAATTCTTAGTGCTCGACATCTTATTGCTCGGGATATATTATTCTTCACAAGACAATTGTTGTAACATTTTTGTCTGCCAGTATATATATATATATATATATATATATTATCCCAACATATCTTCAAGATATTAACTGTATTTTTGATCGCTTTAAAGGTACAAAAGAAACTTGTTCATTTTTCAAGAATTTTTCATATGTAGTGGATCTCTCTAGTAAGTAATTTTCGTTTTATAAAACTTCTCGTGATATGCATGTTGGAATAGATCTAGGGTTAAGAAAAGATTTATTGCTTCTAGCAAGCGGCAGAATATAATTTTTTTTAAAACACGTAAAACGATTTTACAACCTAGACAAAGTGCATGAACATATAATTTAAAATTTATAACTACATTTAGTTTTTACTTTGTACCAACCTCAAATGGAGCTTGAACGTTGAGAAGTCCTTGGATGGTTGAAACGTTCGTCTCCCCAGGCAGCACGCCTCTCCCACTAGTCTTCTTGAACCTGTGAGCAACCACGAAAGTTTCTACCACTAGAGTCTTAAGAGAATGGTTGGATTTAGTGTGTGGGCACTTTTAAACACGATGACACAAGAACAAGTCTTTGAGCCAAACAACTAAAACAAATGCTAGGTCTAATGAGGACCTAGGTGCCAAAACATAGAACAAGAAGGGATTCTAGAGAGAGAGAGAGGGGGGCGGCCACAAAGTAGAGAGAGAGGCTCTCAATCTCAAAATTGTGTGTTGTGAGTTGTGAATGAGGTGGGGTATTTAGAGGAGGAGGATTACCTTCAAAAGGTAGTTTTATCTTTTCTATAGAATATCTCATATTCATGAGCAAATATTTGCTTCCCCTTCTTCCATATAGACGTGCAAGCCTTACCATGCAAGTCCTTGGATTTGTTTCCTAATTTGTTCTCTCACTACAACATATTCGACAATTACCGACGATTTTTTTCGTCGGTAATAACACCATAATCGTCGCTAAATGTATTTAGCGACGATAATAATCGTCGCTAATTGTCCGTGCCTAAATATATTTGGCGACGATTTATTCGTCGCTAAATATTTACCGACGATATTAGCGACGATAAAGTCGTCCCTAAATGTTGTGACGAGAAGTTTTTTTTCATTTTGAAACAGATAATTAGCGACGACTTTTTCGTCGCTAATTAGCGCGGGAAAAATTCCCGCGTGAATTAGCGACGACAAAGTCGTCGCTAAAACCTTGTGTGGAATAATAATTAGCGACGAATTTATCGTCGCTAATTATTATTATTATAATTTTTTTTTTCGCCGTTAATTATTTATTTTTTATGGTTTTTTGGTTGTGAAATTCTAAAATGAAAAATCTCGTAACCCATACCAAATCGACGCAATTTCGCCTTTGCTTCATAGTGTGACTCTGGAACCGATCAGATGAGATTTTTTCAGTACTTTCAGTAGCTGATCAAACGACTTATTCGTCCACTTGTTCATCACTTTCAAATGCATAAACGTGACAACAAATGAGAGTGACGAATACTCCGTACAACCCGGCTGAGAATGGCAACGGGTACGGGTTTTAGCGGGTACACCAATACCGGTACCCGTACCCGCCTATTAAAATACCCGTTAACCCGTATCCGTTAACCCGGTTTTCCCAACGGGACGGGTAACGGGTATACCCGCCGGGTGACGGGTGCCAAAATTGAGCACCCGCTAACCCGTTTAAAAATAATAAAAAAATAATTTTTAGTAAGAATCAAAACAACAATCTACCCATTATGATGTAATATAATGTTTTCTTAAAAAAAATATCTAGTTTTTTTCCATAAAAATAATTAACCGGCGGGTTAGCGGGTTAACGGGGCGGGTTTAACATTTTCGCTACCCGACCCGTACCCGCTAAAATACTAACGGGTAATGCCCGTTAGCCCGTTAACTCATTTTGAACGGGTATTACCCGACCCATTAAGACCGGGTAACGGACGGGCTAACGGGTTTCGGGTAAAAATGCCATCCCTAAACCCGGCCATAATTCTGTGTTCAGGTCGCTGAAAAGTTCATCGAACTATCCACTTTGGTATTCTGCATTCGGGTCAATACTGTCATCATCACCGTCTACGTCGTTGTGATCTAAGATATCGTGTACAACATCAAACATCCCTCCTCCTCTGTACTCCGTCTGATACTGCATTACGTCATCTTCTTCCTCCCCGTGAAAGTTCGACCTCGTGTAATTCCTCTTAAATCCTCTGATAAAGAGATGATTCTCTATATCAGGAATTTTTTGCATCAACACGTTGTTACACCTCTTGCATGGACACTTAACTCGTCCTTCGACATTTACGTGTTGTCGGGCCATTGCCATGAACTCTGTCATGCCAGCCGCAAACTCAACGCTTAAACGTTGGTCCTCGATTATCCAATTCCTATTTGGATAACTCATTTTACCTATAGATTGAACATTTCAAAATTTAGTAGTTTTCGGATTTTATTTTATAATTTCACGATCGATCCTACCGAAATTTCGGCAGAACCTCCCCTATAAACTTAACAACCCGGCATCAAGCCTTTAACTTTAAAACCTGCATAGAAACATCCTAAAACTAACAATAAATCCAACCTCAGTGGTTCGATTATTAAAATTCATAATCCATATCAACTAACTAATTGTTTTTACATGTTTTTACATAATTTACATAAACTAACTAATTGTTTTTACATGTTTTTACATAAAATTACCTAATATAAATATTTATAACTAATTTAAATATTTATACCTAATATTAAAATTTATAACTAATTTAAATATTTGTGTAAACAAAACTAATTTAAATATTTATAAAATTTATAACAAATATATAATTCATTTATAACTAATTAATTCATTTATAATTTATAACAAATATATAATTCTATAAATATAAATTATGTAAATATAACTAATTAATTCATTTACATTTCTAACTAATTAATTCATTTACATTTCTAACTAATTAATTCATTTATATTTATAACTAATATATAAAAAAATTATATATATATATAAATAACTAATATATTAATTCTATAAATAACTAATATATATATATATATATATATATATATATATATAAAGTTATAAAAAAAAAACAACTTACTGATCGAGTGAGACGGGTTCGCGGGGAAGAGGGCGCGGGTTCGCGGGGAAGAGGGGAAGCACACGGAGCGGCGGAGGAGCGGCGTCGGCGGCGGAGTGGCGCGGCGGAGGAGCTGCAACGGGAGAGAGAGAGGTAAGGAGAGAGATGCATGTGAGGAGAGAGAGAACTAAGGAGAGAGAGAGACTTACCGGGTAGGCGTCGACGGCGTCGGCGGCACACGGCGGAGGAGGGCACGGCGACGGCGGGAGAGAGAAAAAGAGAGAGAATATCGATTTAGGTTAAAGAAAGAGAAATGGGGAAGCTGGGTCGCGATCTGGTATTTAAAGACATTTAGCGACGATTTTCTCGTCGCTAAATGATTTCATGTCGTCGCTAAAAGAACTTACGTTAACCAGGCATTTAGTGACGATTTCTTCGTCGCTATTAGTAAATTTCACATATTTAGCGACGATTTTATCGTCGCTAAATCATTTCGTTTTAATTTAATGGGAGAGATTTTTTCCTCTTTAAAATTCGTCAAAATTCGAAAACATTTAGCGACGATTTCGTCGTCGCTAATTGTATAGCGACGACAAAAAACTATTTAGCGACGAGAAAATCGTCGCTAAATGTTTTCGTCTTAATTAAATTGGAGGGATTTTTCCCTCTTTAAAATTCGAAATTAATTCAACATTATTAGCGACGATATTATCGTCGCTAAATGAATTCAAAAATCATTAGCGACGAATTTATCGTCGCTAATTCTTTTCCCGCGAACTTAGCGACGACAAAAAAGAATTAGCGACGACAAATTTGTCGCTAATTATCTTTGCCGCCAAACTTTAATATTTTTCGCACCAAAGAATTAGCGATGATAATATCGTCGCTAAAAGGGTGATTAGCGACGACTTAATCGTCGCTAATAGTTTCGTCGCTAAATGTGGTATTTCTTTTAGTGTCTCCTTTGGTTTCCGCCCAACATGTTTCCTTCAAGAGGAAATTTGTTTCCTCTACTTTTTTTTGCAAGTATCTTCATACATCAATGCACAAAATAATACATCTTTCTCCCTTGGTATGGATGGTTTCTGTGGCTTCTAGAAGGAGCTTCTAGATGTTTCTTTATTCGTCCATGACAACATAAGAAAAGCCCATTAAAAATTTTCAAATAAAATTTCATGAAATGAAATTCATTCCTCAAGGCCCAAATAATTTAAGTTGGCCTCGTGGAATAATTTCTTGTCATCATATGACAGTGTCCAAAAACTTATTTATTGACATTCATACCATCCCATGTCCAAAAGGACAAAATTACCCTTTAGACAATTTTCGTAAAATTGTCTAGTTCTTGTTATGACTTAGCTTCTAGTTTAACTAATCATACTCTAATGACTTGTGGTAGTGACCTCATGGATCCAAATGAACAAAGCTTGAGCTAGCATACTTGGACTCAAAAGTTCACAAATCTTTTCCAAGTTCTAGCTTAATGTCAACTGACTCCACTAAAGAGTTGACACTGAAATCTCTCGGTTCAAATGAATGTAAATTCTACTTAATTGTAATGAGTGGATCCACTGAAGGTCGTGTGAGAACTTGGGCAGTGAATGGCGAATAGGATGTCTCCACCCTATTGTCTGGCCCAT
The DNA here is from genome assembly GCF_054948205.1 of Urtica dioica subsp. dioica. Lineage (NCBI taxonomy): Eukaryota > Viridiplantae > Streptophyta > Magnoliopsida > Rosales > Urticaceae > Urtica > Urtica dioica. The sequence continues at coordinate 49,752,831 of NC_142763.1, forward strand.
AGGCGCCTGCCCCCGACTCTCGCATCTCGAGGATTTGGTTCTGAAGACTTTAGATCATCGTTATTGTTGGAATAGATCTAAGATTAAGAAAAGATTTATCGCTTCCAGCAAGACGCAGAATATAAAAAAAATTCTTTAAAAACTCATAAAACGTTTTTACAACCTAGACGAAGCGAACGAACATATAATTTCAAAATTTAAAACTACATTTAATTTTTACTCGGTACCAACCTTGAATGGAGCTTGAACGTTGAGAAGCCTTAGCAAGTGTGAAATGCTCGTCTCCCCACGCAACTCGCCTCTCCCACTAGTCTTTTGAACCTGTGAGTACCACGAAATATTCTACCACTAGAGTCTTTGAGTATGGTTAGGATTCAATGTGTGGGCACTTTTAAACACTATGACTCAAGAACAAGTCTTTGAGCCAAAGAGCTAAAACAAAACGCCAGGTCTAATGAGGACCTATGTTCCAAAACAAAAAGGACAAGAAGAGATAGAGAGAGAGAGGGGGTGGGCGGCTAAACAACTTAGAGAGAGAAACTCTCAATCTCACAATTATGTGTTCAACATTGTGAATGAGGTGGGGTATTTATAAGAGGAGAGATTTCCTTGAAGAGGTAGTTTCTTCTTTTATATTGAATATCAAATATTCATGAGCATAATCTTTATATCCCATTCCTATCAAACTGTTGGGAATATTGCCCACTTGAAGATAATGAATAAATGATTACTAAATTCGATAATAAGATTACTTTATTAGCATTATATGATTAGTGGGTTGAGTTCTAAACCATTAGAATCAATAACAACTATCTTCCATAGCCTCTGTATTAAACTGAGTCACGTGCTGGGCACCTGAGTTCGGGCGGTGAGCTAAAACGAGGTCGATGACTGATATACGCCTGGAAAGCTATATCTAAAGTCATATATGTGGAACACATAGGTGAAGGCTGATCACTATGTGGGAGCATTCTACACTTGTGGTAAGTGTACGACTTGGACATGTCTTGGTTGTAGATGTATCGTTTAAGGACCGTTACGACACACTAACCGAGGCCACTATGATGGTCACAGTGAGACTTGATCTAAATCCTGAAGTGATCATGGACACTGGGTTATGTTACTGAGCTCTTTGACTCATTCGCTAAAAGGCTATTCATGCTAATCACAGCTTATGTCTTGGGAGTTTTCTCAGAGCATAATTCGAGTGGGAAATGATTTACAGATACGGAATCCAGCCTTCCTGAAAGAAGGTTAATGTTCACTCACCTAAGGGTTGATTCCAGAACCGATAGATTGCTAGCACTTTCGAAGTAAGTAACGTTCGAAAGAATCTTTCGTTAGGGAAGCAACAATGCTTAGGGCTGATATGTATCAAGAGAAGTATAACGGAAAAATTGACTTCTCTTGACACGAGTTGAACCTGGAGGATCTTGATCACGAACTGACTATATCAGTGGACACTCGTCACGATAAGTAAATATAATTCTGGTATAAAAGAGAGTTCAGTCTTGGCTTACAAGGTGGAGTATTTGACCAAGATTAGACGAATCGATGGAAAAAGAGAAAGGACTATTTCGTCTTTTTCATCGGATTTGTTAAGCTTCTATTACTAGGTCCATAGTCCCCGATTCGGCTCTGATAAAGACGGATAAGAACTTTCGTATAATAATGTTTATCATTATTAATCTCACTTGCTGTAATTGTGATTGACAGCATTAATTCTGGAAAACAGGTATTCGCAGAATTAAATAAATATTTATGGTAGAATTGTTTATTTATTGTTTGATCAAGTAAATAAACAATTATTAATTATTTGTTTATTGTTGAACCAAGTAAATAAATAATTAATTGGGTTTTAAGCAATTGGTTCTTGCACACATGAAAAGTCGAATTTGGTTTTTTTTTTGCACTAGGGTTTGCGCAAATTCCCCTTGGCCGTGTGCCTAAAATTCGATTTTTATAATATTGGTATTTACCAATATGTTCTCTTTAGTTGTTTAAATAAAGGAGAGAGAATAATATAAGATATTGTCCTATATTTTCTCCTTATTTAAAGGAAAGTATTTAGGAGAATATATGAGAATATATTTAAAGGGAAATAATATATTCTCCTTTATTCTCTCACTAAATAAAATATTCTCTATTTAAATAGAGAATAATATCCCATAGATATTGATCTGATGGATGAGGGAAAAAGTATGATTCACTTGTTGAGATCCAATGGCCTAAATTAAATCCTCTAGTGTGAACACAATCACTACTACATAAAGCACATTTTAAGACATCAAAATGGTGACTTAAAATACCTTCCGAGTCGTACCAGAAAACGACCTCTAGGTGAGTGACTTAAAAAGTCTGTAGTTTTTAAGACGTTTTTCAAATGTCTTCAAATCACCTAAAAAAATGACTTAATATTTGAATAGAATGACTTAGAAAAGTGTCCACGTAGACAAAGAAATGCTGACGTGGAGGGGTCTTTAAAGACATTTTTTATATGTCTTTGTAGAATTATAAAAAATGACTTAAATCTCATTATAAAACGACTTGAAATGGTTCCACGTCATCAATAAAAGATGACGTGGACAAGTTATGAAGACGTTTTATAAGAGTCTTTATAATTTTTTAAAAAACGACGTAATAAACGCTGACATAATCAATGTTGCTGACATGTACTCATTTTTAAGACATTTTTTTAATGTCTTAATTGCATATCGCTGACGTGGAATTATATTAAGAAGACGTTATTATTATTATTTTTTTTAATAAAGAAGACGTTATTTTTAAATGGGTGCAATTTAGAAGACGTTTTTATTAGTCAATTTGGGATGCTGACGTGGATGCGGCAATTTATTAATTTTGAGAAATTTAAATATTTTCATAATATATTTAATACATGATCATATTTTCATAATATTTTCAATACCTTTTCTATAATTACAAATAGCATAACCAAAAAAAAAAATTCATTTATAGTCTCAAATTGGCATCAACAATCCAAAATGCAATATATTAATCCAAAGTGCAATAATGCAATACAGCATAATGTACGAAGTGACAACAAAAACAACTATAATATTGGATTCAAATGGAAAGTGTAAAAAAGAGCATGCCTTGGGAAGAAGCTGCATTCATTTGTCTTGCATAACTTCTAGTTAGACTTTAAGTTGTAATCCTTCAATTACACATTCCGCCCAAATAACTCGAACTTCGTTGATTTCAGCAGCCGTATATAATGATCTTTTATCAAACTACATTTTCAAAATAACAAAAAGAGGTCAGGAAAGATTATATCAATAATAAAACATACAAACCAAATATATAACTGGAAAAGGGAAGATTATTGGCAATCTTATTGTATAACTATTAGAAACCTGGTAGAGACTAGCTAATTTCATTTTTATTTTATGGTAGAAACCTGTATGAAAGAAATCACATTTTTTAACGGTACCTCTGAGATAGACTAGCACTCAAATATAACTAGTAGTGCACTGAAGTGCAGAATATGTGCGTAAGTGCATCTTAATATAGTCAACATATATTTTGGCACAAGACTCGGTTTTATATAGCCGTGTAATCACTGTACTAGCTTGCTACGCTTTGCGATATGCAAACTGGACACGAACACTATGGTGTGTCTGTTACATCAATTTATTTCATGAAATATCCTCTCAGAGTAGAGTTTTAGCCACTTAACCCATTCATTTTTCAACTCAAAACCCCACATCCATGATACTAGCTATGAAAAGAAAAATTAGACATTTTCCAAGAATAAAAGAGGAACATGGACAAAATAATAAAAGCGATACTCAAATGAGTCAACTATATGCTAAAGAACTTTAATCAGTCCACATTAAACAATTTGGCACCAAGTCTGAAATTAGTGGGCACACATATACGACCACAGAAGATAAAATAAAAAGCCAGAAACAAAGGCTGATTCATCACAGAGTCAAATACAGAAGATAAAAAAAAACCAGCCAGAAACCGTCAAGTATAGATATATACTAACCGCTGGAATCAGCAAGTGTCGGCCAAAGAGAAACAGTGTCTGCACGTACTCGACGAACAATGAGAAGGACTGAAAAAAATCGTGAAGGACGGGGGCACAGTGAAGGCAGAGAACGTGGAAAACTGTTTCAGAACAAAAACAATTAGGTTTCCCTTTTTTTTCTCTATTTTCTGAAAGACTAATAATAAAAAAAATTGAATATATATATATATATATATATATATATATATATATATATATATGAGTTTTAAAGGAAACTACTTACGTTAATAAAAAAAAGAACGTCTACAAAACCACCTTCAGAGAAAAAAAAGGAAACTGACTTTCTTTTAAAAAAAAAAAGAAAAAAAAAGGAAACTGACTTACGTACGTGGGTATATTAACAACACGTCCGAATTGTAATCTTCTATTTAAATCGTTTTCATCAGAGTAAATAAAATAAAAGGTGATCAACTTCAAATGCATCAGAAGAATAAGTTCTTCTATTACGTTTTCTCAATCAAACCTAGTTACTCCTGCCCTGGTTTTCTTAAACAGAGATTGGAAAATGGATTTGCAGGTCAGTGAATATTTTTGTTGAAGAAATAAAGAAGGGTATGATTGAATAAAAAAAGTTTCAAATGGGCAGGGGAAAAAATACAATTCTCTTTTTTAGGAAACAAACCTCTGAGTCTATAAGAAATGCTGTTTTTTGTCTTAGACATTTTGTCGAGCACCTAGAGGATTCCATCGGATCATCATCCTGACTGCCCAATCCTGACCGGAAATTGCCTCGCCTGGATCACCATCGGATGGTCATTGATTTGCAGCACAAAAAAAAAAAAACAAGCAATACAGTACAGATCATACAGGGCATACATAGAAGAAATAACAGAGTCTGCGCCGAGGGCCCCTGGTTCCGCCGCAGTCGAGACATATTGACCCCGAAGAGCCTCAGCCGCTTGGCAGTGGCCTTGGGAAGATGGTGCTGCGGCGGCACGGGCACGGAATCGAAGACGACGGCCTGGGGCGGGGGCGAAAGGTAAAAGACATGGCCCGGGTGAGGAGTCGGGGGGCGCCACTGCTTCCCGGAGTAGCTCTGGGAGCTGTTCCAGTAGGAGTAGCAGAAGCGCCACTGCTTCCCGGCCGAGTCCTCGAAGCTCAAAAGCAGGCCCTTCTCGTTCGACGACGCGCCCAAAGGGAAGTGCTTCTCCGCGTACTGCTTCGGTATCACCAGCCTGTTCAGCTTCCCCACATCGCTCGCCTCACCACCTTGTCGAACATGTGCTCTCTCTTCGACGGCGCTTTCGTCACCAGCTCTAGCTTCGTCTCCAATTCGATCTCCTAGCCTCAAATTTGGGTTTTTTTTTTTGGGCGGGGGATTAGGTCAAATCTTTCTTTCTTTCTTCTTCTTCTTTCTTTTCAAGGGTGTGAGGGTCATGAAGGGCGAATTGGTGGTGGAAATAAAATCCTCGGCTTCGTCTAGTTCTCGATTGGAGCGAGAGATTGACGTTCGTGGTGATGGGGATTCATCGGCGTTCATCGTGGTGAGCGAGAGATATTTGGAGGAGAATTGTTTTTTTTTTGTTACAACGACAGGATAGGGTGTGTGTTTAAGCAAACTGTCGTTTTTAAAAGTAAAGCTACATATATTACGAAATAGCTTCTAGACTGGATACAATTGCTATGAATCAAAGCTTTGCTTTTAATAATTTTGACAGCTTACTGATATCATGTGGAATTATTTTTCATTGCCACGTGAGATTTATTTGTCTATGTGGAAATTACAAATAAATTTAAAATAATATATAAAAATAATTGTAAAATTATTTCTATATATATTACAAGACGTTTATTGAATGACTTAAATGATATGATTTAATTTGTTAAGTAATTTAATAAATAACTTCAAATAAATTATTAAGTCATTTTTTAAACATCTTAAAAATATATACGCATTTCAAGTCATTTTTTAAATGACTTAAAACATTTTTTATATATCTTTTGAAGACATTATTTTATTGACTTCAAAAGTTTATTTGAGACGTTTTTTAAATGACTTAAAAATTCAAACGAAAATTTAGATTATTAAAGTCGTGCATTTTAGAGAACGTCTTAAATCCCATGTCTTCTAATGTGCATTATGTAGTAGTGAATAAAAAGAAATAATATATTCTGGAAGATTCCATGAATATCTCCATTTTTACTACTATAAATAGGGGTTCATGAGAAGACAAAAATTAAGGATTTTGACCTAATAATTTCGTGGCTCTCCCTTGGCCGTGCGAAATTTTCTCTCCCTCCCCTCGGAAATTCGTTTCCATTCTTAGTAAAATAAGAGAGAGATCTCGAAACACCTAGTTTCGTGATCTAGTGAGATAAAGACTGTGCCCACTCATCTTTCTTATTCGTCTCGGAGATTACGTTTCGGAAGACTAAGGTGTCATCCTCGAGTCCTTCATCAAGACGAGGCAATGAGTACGCGATTGGTTTAGGAGCGTTCTGTAGCTGAACTGAAAATCAATGTAAGTATTCGTTTTTCGCTCAAATCGGTTGCTTGATAAATATGCTCTCGTGAATTAAATTAATTAAACATAACTAGATCTTGTTATATAATCAATGAATTAATTAGCTTATGATCAGCGTAATTAATTATTTTTCTGCATTAATATGGTTATATGGTGGAATCATCTCAATCGAGGCGCATCAGAGCGATTGTTCGTGTCTGATGCGCGCCAGATTCACCAACAAGTGGTATCAGAGCTAGTTGTTATGATTAATTAATCGATTCGTTCTTGTAATTAATTTAAATATGGTTTGAATGAAATTATATGTGGATGTGAATTTCATGCAATTCCATATATGATATGTGGATTGTGATTCGTGGTTTGATCGTAGAATATTTGATTCTCGCTTTTCTAGATTTTTTGTAAACCCGAAATTCAAAGGGTATAGGTTTTATGTAATTATTATTATTGTTGTTGTAATCCGATGGTGCGACGTTCTTGATCACGACGATCGGCGAGAGACGGACACAAAACGAAGAAGCATGACGGACGAAGAAAGCCTCCACGACTACGCCACAAGAAAACTTGTCACAAAATTTTGTGACAAGTCTCGACCGTCCTCTTCGTGCCGGGCCGCGTCCTCGTGGTGGCGGCGGTCCGGTGCAGCCTCAAGTCTAATCTTGACCTAGGTCAAGATTAGAGGATTCGTCCGGGCCTCAGCCCGGAAACCCTAGTGGGCCCACAGGCCCACTCATTAAAAAAAAAATTTACCGAAAAAAAAATTAAGTTTTTAAATGTTTTATTTAATTAATTGTATGGGCTGAGCCCTAATGATTTTTATTTAAAGCATTACAAAATAAAGGATTATGATATCGATTTATTTTAAATGGGACATTAGAATGGGCCCTTACTTAATTAATTTTTTCGATAAAAAATTAGAAAAATTAAATAATTTGATATTGATTTATTTTTTCTAAGGGACATAAGAATGGGCCCAATTGAATCCATGGACCAATATGATTGGGCTCATCTTGATTTACTTTATAGAATCAAATAGGAAACGATCAATCCGAATCAAACCATTCTTGCATGCTCTTGCTTGTTTATTTAATTACTATGCCATGGTTGTATGCTATAACTTAGATCATGTATCGTATGTTAATAGTTGTCATGGGCTTTCATTCATTAAAATTGTCTAATTGGATTAGGATAGTTAATTAATGAATGAGTTGAACGGATCGGAGAGCTCTGTCACCAAGCCGATAAAAGGCTAAGCTGAGAGGTACTTAAGAAGACCTAGTGTCTCACCTTCTCTACTGGGAGCTTTTCCGTGATGGAATACTTTTAGGATAATCAAGACTAGATGTCACGAATTCCTAATCACTAAGCTATATCGAAACATCTGTTTTTAAGGGTAGCTTAGAAACACTCGAGTTTTTAATATGACTTAGTTAACTCGAGTGGATCACCTAGATTAAAGTTAATGCTAGAAAAATTAAAATACTGAAAGTATATTGAGTCGTAGGTGTCCAACATTGACACAACACCGTGAGGATGAAAGATCCCCTCGTGACCGGCGGTTTTCTAAACATGGTGGTCAGTTCCATTCGGAAGGGCTTTTCTGATTCCAATACCAAGGTTGTGTCTCTGACGATAGGTGGGAGGGTTGATCTCTACGTGTACTAGTTACGCTAGTGCGTATGAGCTAGATTTCTTTCACTGAAATGTTGGGTTGACTCATGCATGAACCAACCGGTGGTTGCTCATGTGGCCAAAGATTCCTATAAAATTGGTAGTTAGTGAGCATAGTTATGAAGGTGCATGTACTATGATTGCTCACTAATCTGAGATGGTTCTCATTTTCACTAGGTGCACTCCTTTACGTCACCTGAGTGAAACGGACTGTGGCTATTAGTCGAATTACCTTGGAATATAAAAACTGGGTTCTTTTGATTAGTATTTTATCTCGTGCATGTTTGCATTATAGTTTTTATTTCCTAAATTATATTGATAGTTGTTTCTTTTCATATTGCTAGTAAATGTGCTTTTTTATGTTTTTAGTAATCATGTCGAACCCTATTATGGCCCTGTTGTCGAAAGACGTCCTGACTGGAGATAACTTCCCTAAGTGGAAGTCGAATCTCAATATTGTGCTTGTGAGTGAAAGCATTCGCTTTATCCTCACTGAAGACAGACCTCCTCTTCCTGCTCATGGTGCCTCCAAGAACTTAAGGGAGGACTATGACAAGTGGACTACTGCCAATAATAAGGCGGTGGCCTACATGCTCGCAAGCATATCTGATGCGTTGCGAACTAAGATGGAAGGGAAGGAGACCGCTGTGGAGATCCTTGACTCGTTGCAATAAATGTTTGGGATGCAAAGCGAGCAAGCCCGCATTGAGCTCACCCGTAAGTGCACTAGCACTAGGATGATTGCGGAAACTCCGGTGATGGATCATGTCATGAAGATGACTAACTACTTCACCGAAGCTGAACTCCATGGGGGCACAGATGGATGAGGTTACTCAGGTGGGAATAATCCTGAATTCCCTTTCGAGTGACTTCATACAGTTTACGTCCAACTACATCATGAACAAGTTGACGTATGGACTGTCTCAGCTGTTGAATGAACTACAGACTTTCGAGTCTATCACTCGACATGGGAAGAACAAAGGGTCGGCTCTCTATGCTGACAAGAGTTCTTCGCCTAAAACCAAGAAGAAGTTGACTTCTAGTGCTGAGTCATCTAAGGCACGCCCGAATACTTCAAAGGGGAAAGGTCCCGCTAAGAAGGAAGGGAAGAACTTCAAGAGAAGTGGAAAAGGAAAAGAAAAGAAGCGAGAAAGCATTGGTAAATGTAACCACTGCAACACTGAAGGCCATTGGAAGAGGCATTGTCCTTTGTACTTGGCTGAGCTTGAGAAAAACAAGAAGAATGCTGGTATGGTACCTTAAAATTCATGATTAAAGCTTGAGAAAAACAAGAAGAATGCTGGTATGGTACCTTAAAATTCATGATTAAAGATATCCTAAAAATGTTTTGAGGATAATTATTCATGAGCATACTTCTTTTCTTGTTGCAGAGCAGATCTGATGGAGCACACGTGTGTAGACGAGCTTGCTGAACAATGTCGGATTCAAGCCCGAATTGTAGAGAAGCTCATGCTCCGTTTGAATATCTAATTTCCCGCTAGTTTTATTACTTTCATTTTTGGATTTATTTTTGAACATGGGATGTGTCATTTAATAATCCGAGGTTTTTTGGACTGTAGCCTTTATGGTTATTCCAGAAAGGATGAATCTTTCTTTCTTTATGTTTTATTACATTATTTATGAACACATGGTTGTGTCTTTAAATATTTCCTTCTATAATTGAATGCCTTGATTGCTTTTATGATATTTGAATATGCATGAATGCTTATGTCCTTATGAAAAAGATATAGAATATGAAGGTCACGTTTTTTCCGTTCGTATGCTATATAGAAGCACAATAAATAAATATAAATATTTTCTAAGTTATTATCTCTGTTAAAATTTAATTAGCTTTTATTGCTTCATTAAATTCTTATGTTGAATATGTTTGATTGTTTAAGAACTATTTAGAGCTTTGAAAGCGTCTAAATAATTATTACCATTATTCGACAATGACTTGTGCGAATAATTAGTAATAAAGGAGACACAACTAAAAGTTAGTGTTGATGATGAATTAAATTAGTGGGAGCTTCCTTAATTGGAACCTAGTCACTAATATTCGTATTGATTGAGTGGGAGCATCCTTGAATGGAACCTAGCCACTCTAGATTTATTGATTGAGTGGGAGCATCCTTAATTGGAACCTAGCCACTCTAAAATTCAATAATCGAGTATGAGCGTCCTTAGCTGGAACCTAGCTACTCTTATTCATTGACTTAGTGGGAGCATCCATAAATGGAACCTAGCCACTAAATAACCAATATTATTGAGTGGGAGCATCCTTAATAGGATTCTAGTCACTATTGTTCAATAAAAGAGTGGGAGCTTTCTTTAATGAAATCTAGCCACTTGTTGTTCAATAAATAGCAAAATCCTTCATAGGATTAAACCCATCATTGAAGATGGCATCCTTAACCGGAATATTGCCCACTTGAAGATAATGAATAAATGATTACTAAATTCGATAATAAGATTACTTTATTAGCATTATATGATTAGTGGGTTGAGTTCTAAACCATTAGAATCAATAACAACTATCTTCCATAGCCTCCGTATTAAACTGAGTCACGTGCTGGGCACCTGAGTTCGGGCGGTGAGTTAAAACGAGGTCAATGACTGATATACGCCTGGAAAGCTATATCTAAAGTCATATATGTGGAACACATATGTGAAGGCTGATCACTATGTGGGAGCATTCTACACTTGTGGTAAGTGTACGACTTGGACAGGTCTTGGTTGTAGATGTATCGTTTAAGGACCGTTACGACACACTAACCGAGGCCACTATGATGGTCACAGTGAGACTTGATCTAAATCCTGAAGTGATCATGGACACTGGGTTATGTTACTGAACTCTTTGACTCATTCTCTAAAAGGCTATTCATGCCAATCACAGCTTATGTCTTGGGAGTTTTCTCAGAGCATAATTCGAGTGGGAAATGATTTACAGATACAGAATCCAGCCTTCTTGAAAGAAGGTTAATGTTCACTCACCTAAGGGTTGATTCCAGAACCGATAGATTGCTAGCACTATCGAAGTAAGTAACGTTCGAAAGAATCTTTCCCTGGGGAAGCAACATTGTTTAGGGCTGATATGTATCAAGAGAAGTATAACGGAAAAATTGACTTCTCTTGACACGGGTTGAACCTGGAGGATCTTGATCACGAACTGACTATATCAGTGGACACTCGTCACGATGAGTAAATATAATTATGGTATAAAGGAGAGTTCAGTCTTGGCTTACAAGGTGGAGTATTTGACCAAGATTAGACGAATCGATGGAAAAAGAGAAATGACTATTTCGTCTTTTTCATCGGATTTGTTAAGCTTCTATTACTAGGTCCATGGTCCACAATTCGGCTCTGATAAAGGCGGATAAGAACTTTAGTATAATAATGTTTATCATTATTAATCTCACTTGCTGTAATTGTGATTGACAGCATTAATTCTGGAAAACGGGTATTCGCATAATTAAATAAATATTTATGGTAGAATTGTTTATTTATTGTTTGATCAAGTAAATAAACAATTATTAATTATTTGTTTATTGTTGGACCAAGTAAATAAATAATTGGGTTTTAAGCAATTGGGCCTTGCACACATGAAAAGTCGAATTTGGTTTTTTTTTTGGCACTAGGGTTTGTGCAAATTCCCCTTGGCCGTGTGCCTAAAATTCGATTTTTATAATATTGGTATTTACCAATATTTTCTCTTTAGTTGTTTAAATGAAGGAGACTGAATAGTATAAGATATTGTCTTATATTTTCTCATTATTTAAAGGAAAGTATTTAGGAGAATATGTGAGAATATATTTAAAGGGAAATAATATATTCTCATTTATTCTCTCACTAAATAAAATATTCTCTATTTAAATAGAGAATAATATCTCATAGATATTAATCTGATGGATGAGAGAAAAAGTAGGATTCACTTGTTGAGATCCAAGGGCATAGATTAAATCATCTAGTGTGAACACAATAAAAAGAAATAATATATTCTGGAAGATTCCATGAATATCTCTATTTTTACTACTATAAATAGGGGTTCATGAGAAGGCAAAAATTAAGGATTTTGACCTAATAATTTCGTGGCTCTCCCTTGGCCGTGCGAAATTTTCTCTCCCTCCCCTCGGAAATTCGTTTCCATTCTTAGTAAAATAAAAGAAAGATCTCGAAACACCTAGTTTCGTGATCTAGTGAGATAAAGACTGTGCCCACTCATCTTTCTTATTCGTCTCGGAGATTACGTTTCGGAAGACTAAGGTGTCATCCTCGAGTCCTTCATCAAGACGAGGCAATGAGTACGCGATTGGTTTAGGAGCGTTCTGTAGCTGAACTGAAAATCAATGTAAGTATTCGTTTTTCGCTCAAATCAGTTGCTTGATAAATATGCTATCATGAATTAAATTAATTAAACATAACTAGATCTTGTTAATTATAACCATAATTTAATTAGCTTATGATCAGCGTAATTAATTATTTTTCCGCATTAATATGGTTATATGGTGGAATCATCTCAATCGAGGCGCATCAGAGCGATTGTTCGTGTCTGATGCGCGCCAGATTCACCAACACAAACTACCAAGGTTGGAAGAAGTTTCCTCTTTTCTCCTAGTTGGCCGCCCAATCATATGATGCTTCATGGAGCAAGTTTGTTTCCTCTTTTTCTTTTGACAAGTATTTTCATATATCAATGCACAAAATAATTTCCCTCTTTCTCTTATGATGGGGGACGAAATTGGAGTCTAGAACAAGCTTCTAGATGTTTCCTTATTTGTTCATGACAATATAAGAAAAGCCCATGTAGAATTTTCACATAAAATTCCATGTAATGAAAATCAATCCTCAGGGCCAATTAAATAATATTGGCTGTGTGACTAAATTCATTGTCATCATATGACAATGTCAAAAAAACTTATTTATTGACATTCATACCATCTAATGTCCTTATGGACAAAATTACCATTTAGTTCAACACTTGAACTTGTTTTGACTTAGCTTCTAGTCTAACTAATCCTACTCTAATGACTTGTGGTAGTGACCTCATGGATCCAAATGAACAAAGCTTGAGCTAGCATACTTGGACTCAAAAGTTCACAAACCTTTTCCAAATTCTTGCTTAATGTCAACTAACTCCACTAAAGAGTTGAAACTAAAATCTCTCGATTCAAATGAATATATTTTCTACTTAAGAATTCTACTTAATTGTGATGATTGGATCCATTGAATATTATCTATGTTTACCCTTCATGAATATCATCAACTAGATGAGATTTACAAAATTGCCATTTTACCCTTCTAGTTGTTATTTCCTCAACTGACTTGTGAATAAGTTAGAAGCAATGTATTGACGAGGAGCTAACAGGTCACATTGATTCATCCAAAAGAGTCATGACTCAATTTGGACACTGGCCAGTTCATTTATTCACATTCCAATGAACAAAGCATGAGGTGATATACATTGCATTTCAGCAATCTTGTACATGAATTTCATATCTATGAGATCTTCACAAAGTTACTCATGACATCTTCATAGCTTAGTACTTCACCAATAGGTCCTGTTCAGAATCACATAGTGAATCTGAACTCTGAGTTTCTCAAATGAGAATACGTAAGCTATGAAATGACATGTCTCATTTCAGGATTTAGGTAAGCATGATGCAATTCATACGTAGTGACTTCGAGACATAAGAGGTTAAATGGTTTGTTCTTATTCTGTCTCTAGAAGTGCACTGGTCAATTCAGTACCTTAAGAAGATACCTACAATAACTATAGAGTCTACAACTCTCAATGTCCCATAACCAGACATCATAGATTCTCCCAACAATCGTACTGAGATCAAAAGTCCTTTGATCATTAGATTGTGAATATGCAGTTTTAAGCAAATCATGAAGAGTTTGTTCATGCAAATCTACATTTGTCTCTTCATATGTTGTTAGGTTTGTTTAAGGACTAAAGACTATAGATTATCATAAAGCTTCAAACAGACAAGGAAAAATGAATGAACGTTTCAACTTTTATTAATTATTCAGCAGTTATAAGCAAGAGTCTTCGTCAGACTATACTACATCAAATGTACATAAATAGACGCTACTACTCTTCTTGTGAGCACCATTGACAACAGTCCGCTCTAGATAGATCTGTCTCTCGAGTCGGAGTCTCAGAATTGACGGATAACAAGAAGTTTTTGTTAATATTTTTTTTATCAATTATATACTTTAAAACATGTTTATATATATATAAAAAAAAAAAATCCTTTATTTTCATAAGATTCTATTGATTTTGGTAAGTATTAAAAATTGAATTACTAATTTTACCCTTAATGAGTTCCCTCATTTTATACCTTGAATTGTTTTTATAATAAAAAAAATAAATATAAAAAAAAAAAACAAAATTCTTGTTTGGCTCGTGCGGCTGGACTTTCATTTCTTTTTCATTAAGGAACTAGCAAACGAGAGATTGTAATTTTAGGGTTTCGAGCGAGAAAAACCACATAGAGAGCTTTTGATCATGATAACTATGGAGAATTTGCTATGGTTGTCAACCAGATTCAGAGAGCTTGTACGAGGTTCAATGACTATGGTGGCGGCGACAACAATTCTTTCTTCTTTCTCTGATAAGTTCTTTATTCTGTCACCATCGTCAGTGACCAATGCGACTCTTCTTATGTTAATGGGTAGTTCAATTAAACACATAGGAAACCTATGAACTTTTCTAATGAATAAATAAGCTGACCTCTCACTGCCAAGTTGAATAAATTCTTATTCTGGCCCAATCAAAGATATAAATATCAAAATATCGTTACTATTATAGATCAGATATATATCGACATAGATTTTATAGTTATTTAGTATAATGTTTATCAATTTTGAACTTTGGAAATCAATCAACGGAACTACCTAAAGTAGGCCCGATCAGAAGCACACCGCCCGGAAATACACAGCGGTCACATAGCAACACAGCCGACCGGTCACACGACAACATAGCCAACCCGTCACACGGAAACCCAGCCGACCTATCACGCGGTGACCCGGCCACCTGCCGCTCGGCCACTCGGCGGTCCAGCGACTCGGCCACTAAGCCATCCGGCCACCAGGCCACTCGGCGACTAGGAGGTCGTCTACCCAGCCACCCCGTCTCCAAATCTATAAAATAGAGGCATTGGCTCTATTTCTTAGGTTATCCGAAATTGGGCTTCGAAACGATGTCGAACCCGTGAGTCACTCGTTTCACTCATCTTTGGCTTCTAAACACCTTTCTTCCACCTCAATCCTCTTAATGTTGAGAGTCGGAGAGGTAAATAGAGGCAACCCCTTTGCTTCCCCTTTGTCGTTCACCTTTCCTTCTCTTTGTAGGATACATTGAAGGATGTGGAAGACCATTCACAACTAGGGATGAACTCGGGATACCGAGTTCAAGATGCGTAGGCTCTAGCACGGTCACTTGGTCCGACCTTGGGTCGAACCATTCGAGTCTTTAAATCGTTGTTCAAAACCAAAAGACAACATTTTGGTGCTAAAAGGAGTGGATTTCCCGACTTGGTAGCTCGGCTCCTATACCACACTTTCCACCACTCCACTCCTTAACACTTGCTCTCGAGATATGACCCGAATTCACACCGCCTTCATTGCCGACCGAGCGACTAGCCTGAGACCTGACCAAGCCCCTCGACCGACTACCTCTAGGCATGACCTCAGTCGCTAGGCATACCGGATAGGTCACCTTGCTCAAGGTGAATTGCTGCCTCATGATAACAAGGATAAACTAGGTGGGCAAGGCTTACCAGGTCTCTCAGGCTTTACGGCCACAGCTACCTGGCCTCTCGGCCATCTAGCCACTCGTCACCCGGCCTCCCGATGACTCGACACTCAGCCCATCGGTCTCTAGGCCTCCCGGCCACAAGGCTCTCGGCTTCTCAGCCTCCTGGCCACCCGCCCTCAAAATTTACGTATAGGAGTAGACTCCTCGAGTCAACTCTCCACTCCTCAAGTGGAGTTTCTAGTCCACGAGTTGACTGATAAATCCTCGTGTCGACTCCAAGAAAGATTCCTCGAGTAGACCCTCAAGTCCTCGAGTCGAGTCTCAAGTCCACGATCTGAATCTCGAATCCTCGTGTTGACTCTTCACAAGTTCTCATGTTGACTCCGAGAAAGACTCCCCGGGTGGGCTCTCAAATCCTCGAGTCTAGTTTCTAGTCCACGAGTTGACTGTTAAGTCCTCGTGTCAACTGCAAGAAAAACTCCTTGAGTGGACCCTCAAGTCCTCGTGTCGACTCCAAGAAAGACTCCTCGAGTGGATCTTCAAGTCCTTGAATCAAGTCTCAACTCCACAGGTTGACTTTCGAGTCCTTGTGTTGTCAATCCACAAGTTCTCGTGTTGACTCCGAGAAAGACTCCTCGAGTGGGCTCTCAAATCCTCAAGTTGAGTCCCTAGTCAACTCCAAGAAAGACTCCTCGACTGGAGCCTCAAGTCGAGTCTCAAGTCAACGAGTTGACTACCGAGTCCTGGTGTTGACTTTTACAAGTCCTCCAGTCGATTTTGACATCCCCGAGTAGACTCCAAGGAAGACTCCTCGAGTCGACTCTCAACTCATTGAGTTGGGTCTCGAGCGCGATCACTAGGTCCAGTCTTAAGTCGAACCCTTCGAGCCTCTAAATCGTTGTCCGAAAATGAGCGACAACATGTACCGATATTGATTTACTGATTAGATATATAATTAGAAACGAAAATTCAACAGCAATGTCGACAAATATTATACATAAAAATACAATTAAAATAATTATATATATCAAAATAAGATTTTATTGATTTTTCTTATTAATTTTCTGTAAAATTTTTAAATGATTTATTATATAATTATATTTTCAAATTTTTATTTTGCATTACAGTGTTTAAAAATAAACAAAAACGAAACAAGAGGACATTTGGAAGAAAAAAAAAAGTACCTACTACAATCGATTTTTTTACTAATTTTTAGTTTTTCAAATGTTTAAATTTCTTAAGAATTTGACTAGATTTTCAGCAACATCTTATATATTTATCGTGATATTTTATAAAATCATACGAGATATTATAAATATCGTGCCACACAAGTAAAAAAATCAATTATTATATAAATATCGTGAGGTATAAACTAGATTTCAAACTTTGGCCCAACCGAGAAACTAATCTGTTTCAGTGAGAAACTAAAATGCAAAGAGCTCATTTTCATCAATTTATGCGGTATGGTGAAAATTAGTCTACACGTTTATTAAACCAAGCAAAACTTTGTTTGTCATAGAGAATATTAGTGTGAATGTTGAAAATAACTTGTGTTACTGTGCATGATGCATAAATACAAATATAATTATATATATATGACTGATATGACGTCACTTATAATACGTCATCTACCAACGCAACAACTATATGGGCCAATTTCTTTCAGCAATAAAATTTGACCAACCACGTCGACTATTAACTAATCACGCGTACGCTTTACGCTCGATCATACGCGCACCCATGACATCATCGGGCTCACGTATTTGACGTTTGAATCCCCAGCTCAGACATTCCGTCGCTGTCGTTGGATGGACCCACAGTGTCCCAGTCTTTGATGAGGGCAATTTGGTCATTTTCATCATAACGGCAAACGAATGCCATTCTATATCAACCTCTCGTTAATAATTCAACTCCCACAGGAATATATTCACCACAAGAGATATTTAATACAGAACACTGAGAACAGCGTTTGCGTTGCCATGGAGGACAATAACAAGAAAACGGCGGAGAGTGACGTGGCAGGTGGAGAAGATTCGGAGGACGTGGAGTTGAACAAGTTCTTGGACCTCATCAGAAGATTCCGCGACTCTCGGGACCGACTCAGAGATCGCCAACGGAACAAAACGACTCCCGAGAGTTACGATTTCTTGGCCGACAACGGAAGTGGTCGATCGAAGAGAAGGAAGACCGAGTCGGAGGAGGAATTCTCGTCTGATCCGAATAAACGACATGTTCACGATTGTCGTTTGAACCTGAACCTCACCCTTTAGGAGCTAGATCTACTTTTTTCCCTTTTGAAACCGTCTTTGATCTGTCATGTTCTGTTAATTTGTTTGTAGTATTTTATAGGAATGTTTTGATTGTGTATTTTAGCATTATATTATCAGGTTTCTATCCGAATCTTGTAACTTGGGGGTTTTTGAAGCAATATAATCTTGTTTACAAAATAAAAAATAAATTGCAAAGCTGTTTTTTTTTTTTTTTGAAGAAAATCGCAAAGCTGTTATTATACAGTAGTTACAGAAGTATTGGACAAGTACGACATTGGTTGGCGTTGAACGTTCAAAATAAAGATTTTATTTTATTTTTATAAAATATGCTTTTTCGAATGGTAAATAATATTTACTATCGGACCATCCGATAGTAAATATTATTTACCATTCGAAAAAACAAAATACTTGTCTCCGATTTGACGAACGATTTCATGATTCAAATTTGATGATGAATAACTGGAAAAAATTTGGAATTAACAACCAAATAAGAACGAAGTTGTAAGAAACTAAAGAACCTAAATACCTACACTAGACAAACATAAACTAAGAAGGATTAAATGACAAACCTAAACGAACAGATAATATAAGAACAATAGAAGAACATCTACAAAATCGATGATCCTACTATTCCAAATGAGTTGTCGAATATCCTGGTTGCAAATCGCAGGATAATTTTAATGGTAAAGGCTTAGTGCTCGCAAGGGTCACAACCCTGCGGCCCCAATCAATGGGGACCCTCGCACGGCTCAAGGGTCGAATGAAAGACGCCAAGTGACTCCTCCTGGACAAAGAGTGACCCCCAACACTGGCCTCGATGTCGTCACCATGATTCACAACCTTCGTAACGAAATACGTGATCTACGTGAAGGCGGCTTGGCCGGTGACACATACGGGGTCGTAGAAGAACATTCCTCGCCCTTCACTGTCCAAATCCTTGCTGAGGTGTGCACGGAAAACTTCAAACTCCCGAATCTTCCTCCCTACAATGGGAAAACCGATCCTACGTATCACATCCAACATTACGAAACTTGGATGATGATGCAAGGCGTCTCACCTGGGGCTCTGTGCCAGGCTTTTAGTCTTACCCTTACCAGACTCGGCTTTGAGTGGTTTAAGAATTTAAGACCAGGTTGCGTCCAATCGTTCAAAGACCTGAAGGACATGTTCCTAGCACGATTTGCTACGTCGATGGTCCAAAAGAAAACCAAGATGTACTTATGGTCAATCAGGTAAGAGAATAACGAGTCCTTGAGACAGTATCTCACCCGATTCACCGCATAATCAAACAACAGTGACGCAATTACAGCCATCATTGAGGGCTTGCGCACTGGGGACTTCCTAAAGTCCGTCGTCGGCAGAGTCCATTCTACGATGGCCGAATTAATGAACCGAGCCAAGACCTTCATGGGGGTAGAGGATTACCTCAACGGCCGCATGAGCAACCACCAAAGCTCTCGCCGTCGGGATGAGTCCGGCAACGAGCCAGGCAACCCCTGCAAAAGAGTGAATAAGGGAGGTCAATCTTCCGATAGCCGATCCCTTATGTCTCAAAACCGCGTCTTGTGAGCAATTTCAGAGACTACTCAAATTACACCCCTTTGAACGCCCCGGTAGAACAAATCTACGCTGTGGCGCGCGACAAGTTCACCGCTCCAACTCCAATGAAAGGTGACCCCGCGTCTCGCGACCGGTCCCGTTATTGCGAGTTCCATCGGGATTACGGTCATACGACCGCTCAATGCTTCCATCTTAAGAGGCAAATTGAGACATTGATCCAAAAAGGCGAACTCAAAGAGTTTGTCCTGCGCATGGTAGGTGTTGCGGTCCCCGCCAACAACAGGCCACAGCCTGAGAAAGGTGGAGGGACCAACGCTAACACTGACCGCACCACGGTCGGGGCTACGGCCGATGCGCAACTCCACGTCGTCACCACCATACTAGGTGGATTGCAAGACGGGGATTCTGCCCGGCAAAGGAAAAAGCTTCTCAGGGCTGCCTCTCAGGAAGGCCTTGCCGGACAGGTTAACCTCACCTATGAGGAACCTCCGTCCGTACCGCACGAGATGATACAATTCACCAATGAAGAGGCCAAGCGAGTTGTGCACCCGCATAATGAAGCTATAGTCCTTAAGGCCCATGTGGCCAACAACCTGGTAAAAAGAGTGCTTATTGATAATGGCATCGCAGCCGATATAATCTTTAAGACCACCCTAGAGCGCATGAAGTCGGGGGGCTCCGCCATGTCCCGACCCAGATGCCTCCGTTTAGGTTCACGGGAGAAAAGGTCATGACTGAAGGAATCATTGATTTACCAGTCACCTTCGGAACTGCCGGAGGTATCGAAGTCGTTCACATGGTCCCCTTTCTTGTGGTCGACCAGGAGTCGCCCTACAATGTTATCATTGGGCGACCCACGCTGAACAGACTAAGGGCAATCACGTCCACATATCACCTACTGGTGAAATTCCCCACTGAGGAGGGAATCGGTGTCATGACTGGTGATCAAACCCAAGCGAGGATATGCTACGTCCAAGGCGTGGACGACAAGCCCGCTGAAAAAATGGTTAACACGATCTACCAGCTAGAAGACGACTACCCGTGTGATAAAAAAGATGCACGGCAGCTCGGGGAACTAGACCCCGGTGACGAAATTGAGAGGTTGAAAGTTGACACCCCCGATGATCTCACTTCGATCGTTCTCGACGAAGCTAAGCCTGACCAGGTGGTGAAGATCGGTGCACAACTCCCTTTCGCCATCAAAACTCAACTCGCGTCCTTCCTTCGGGAGTTTAAGGATGTCTTCGCGTGGACACATGCGGACATGCCTGGTATAGACCCCGATGTGATTGTGCACCGATTGAATGACGATAAAAACATCGCTGAGAAGGTACAAGCTAGACGCGCGTTCAACCCTAAACGATACCTAGCGATAAACGAAGAAGTCAAAAAGCTTCTCTCCGCTGGCTTCATCCGAGAAGCCAAGTACCCCAAGTGGGTGGCCAACGTGGTCATGGTTAAAAAGCCTAATGGGAAGTGGCGTATTTGTATAGATTACAAAGATCTTAACAAAGCTTGCCTAAAAGATTGCTTTCCACTCCCACGCATCGAACAACTAGTCGACGCCACGGCAGGACATGAACTGCTAAGTTTCATGGACGCCTATTCGGGTTATAACGAGATACGAATGCACGAGCCTGATCAGATCAAGACGACCTTTGTCACTGATCGCGGCCTCTACTGCTACATGGTCATGCCTTTCAGCCTTAAAAACGCAGGAGCTACTTACCAACGATTGGTAAACCGGATCTTCGCCGACCTAATCGGCAAGACTATGGAAGTATACATGGACGACATGCTCGTTTAAAGCCTACTGGCTACCAATCATGTAGACAACCTAAGGGAGATGTTCTTAATCCTCCGCCGGTACAAAATGAAGCTCAACCCCAACAAATGTGTGTTCGGGGTCGAATCCGGGAAGTTCCTAGGCTACATCGCTAGCCGGTGAGGAATCGAAGCGAACCCTGAGATAATCAAGGCGCTCCTAGACATGAAATCTCTGCGACGTGTCAAGGAAGTCCAAAGTCTGACCGGTCGGATTGCCGCCCTCTCGCGTTTTGTGGCCAAAGCAACCGACAAGTGTCAACCGTTCTTCAAAGCGATAACGAAGACGGACGGCTTTATATGGACGGACGAGTGCGAGAAGGCCTACTTCGGGACACCTCTGTTCCTTTCCAAAGCAAAGGAAGGCGAGCCGCCCTACGTCTACCTCGCCGTCTCCGAACGAGCCGTGAGCGCTGTGCTGATCCGCGAAGAAGATAAGGTTCAGTGGCCTATCTTCTACATGAGCAAAGCCTTACTCGACGCCGAAATGCGTTACACAGAGATAGAGAAACTCTCTCTCGCTCTACTCTAGCCGCCAAAAGCTACGACCCTACTTCAAAGCTCAGCCAATTGTTGTCCGGACAAGACACCCCATCGGTAAGGCTCTTCAAAAGTTAACATCGACTCGCATGGCGATCTGGTCCCAAGAATTGAGCGAGTACGGGATCGAGTTTCACCCGAGACCGGCAATAAAGGCTCAAGCCCTAGCCGATTTCGTGGTAGAATTCTCCTATACTCCCGACATGGGAAGAGCAGAAGACGACTCGACCGACGAGTTGTTGGCTTTAAAGAGAAAGGTCGACCCTATGGGTCCCATCTGGGAATTACACGTAAACGGAGCATCTAATGCCCAAGTAGTCGGCGCTAGCGTGATTTTAACAGATCCCGACCGGGAAAAGTTACGCTACGCCCTCCACTATAGATTCCAAGCCTCCAACAATGAGGCCGAGTATGAAGCCCTCACCGTAGGGCTAGAGCTCGCTCAAAAGCTCAACGTACAGAATTTGCGAATACACTGTGACTCACAGTTGATCGTAAATCAAGTTAAGGGCGACTACATTGCCAAAGAACCTAACATGATCGCCTACTTGGCAAAAACAAATGCCAAGCTAGATGCCTTCTCTTGGTTTGAGATCATCCAGATCCCACGAGAAGAGAACTCCGAGGCTGACGCTCTGGCTCGCCTCAGATCCGGTATCACCGAAGACGGGTTGGGAACTATCCCAATCGAGTCTCTCTCACGACCATCCGTCTCACGTGACGAGGTTGGAACGATTGAGAGCACCGCTCATCCAACTTGGATGACTCCGCTTACGGACTTCTTGCAAAGAGGGGCACTTCCCGAATACCGTAAAGAAGCCGAAAGGCTGAAAGCCCTTGCATCTAAATATGTGCTGAGAGGCGAAGCCATATACAAGCGCGGGTACTCAACCCCGCTACTCCGATGCCTCAATAGCGTCGAGTCGACCAAGGTCCTCCGCGAAATTCACGATGGCATCTGTGAGAACCACTCCGCTGGGAGGTCCCTTGCACTCAAAGCGCTCCGACAAGGCTATTTCTGGCCAACGATGAAAAAAGACGCCTACGACTGGGCGAGAAAGTGCGACAAGTGTTAACGTTTCTCTAACGTTCCACGGCAACCGCCATCTCCCCTGGGTAGCATCATTGTACCACGTCCCTTTGCAAAATGGGGCGTGGACATCATCGGCAAGCTTCCCAAAGCTCCGAGACAATACGAATACGCCATCGTCGCTATCGACTACTTCACCAAGTGGGTCGAAGCCGAGCCTCTGGCCAGAATCACCGAGGCCAACACCACGAACTTCATCTGGAAGTCCATCATATGCCACCACGGCATCCCTGCGTCGATTGTGACCGACAATGGCGCACAATTCGACAATGCCAGGGTTAGGGAAATCTACGCCCAACTAGGGATAAGCAAGACATTCTCATCCTCGCGACACCCACAGGCTAATGGCCAAGTGGAAGCCGTCAACAAGACAATTAAAAGCAACCTCAAGAAAAAGCTCGAGGCCAAAAAGGGCGCCTGGGCTGAGGAACTACCTTTCATCTTGTGGGCCTATCGAACAAATGTTCGAAACGCCACTGGAGAGATCCATTTTTCCCTAGCTTTTGGGATTGAGGCTGTGGTCCCCGTGGAAATGGAGGTCCCCACCTACCGAGTCGACACTTTCGACGAGAAAGAAAACAACGAGGCCATACACCTCGAATTGGATCTAATCGACGAAAAAAGATCCGAGGCCCTCACCAGACTCGCTGCACAAAAGCGAAAGGTCGAGAGATACTACAATGCCAAAGTCAAAAGGCGGATCTTCGCCGTCGGAAGTCTCGTACTCAGTCGCGTGTTCCAAAACACCCAAGTACAATGCGTCGGGGTCCTGGGCCCGAACTGGGAAGGACCGTATAGAGTTCGACAAGTCATACATGACGGAACCTATTAAATCGACCACACGGACGGAACTCCGATCCGACACCCTTGGAACGCCGAACACTTGAGGCAGTACCACCAGTGACTAAGCTCCCCCATTTATTGCCCTGATTTCCCTTATTCAATAAGGCCTACGTGCCCTTGTTTGAGGATGTTCTCTATTAGTAAAGTATAATAAAGTTTGCGATTTTTTTTATCCACTTTATTAAGTTTTTAGTCATCGTGGCACGACCTGTAAACTAAAAACTTCGGGGGCTAGTGGGTCCTACGACATACACTCAAGAACTCACGGCCCAACAAAAAAAAAACCTTAAGCCCCCCACTCATGGGATACAGAGGCTTAAGAAGCTCAAACCCCGACGGCCCATCAAGCATACGGGTTTGAGGAAAATCGTAGACCTAACCCGGCGTGCCATAAGTCACGCAAATGCGTAGGTAAAGGCGAAAGGGCCACTCCCTTCGCCACACATATGTTCGGTCACTCTATAGCACAAATACAAAGTTGCCGTCCTAACCCGGTGCCCCGCAAACGTTCGGTCACTCAATAGCACGAACACAAACCGTCGACCTTCTCGACGTACCCCTTTTATCCAGGCTTAAGTCCCCTACGAGGATACAGACTTAAGAAGCTCAGGACCCCGACGGCCCTTCGTGCATACGGGTACGAGTAAACCGTCGGCCTTCCCGGCGTGCCGTAAAACGCATAAAGGCGCAGGTGAAAGACGTCACCCAGACGCATGTAAGTCGCGTAAAGGCGCTGCCTCAAACCCTGAAACGGCCAAATTTGAGCCATATACGTTCGGTCGCTCAATAGCACGAAACACACGGGGTTTGAGTAAAAGACGCCGGCCTAACCCAGCGCAACATATACGTTCGGTCGCTCCATAGCACAAACCCAAAAGACGCCGGCCTAACCCGGCGCAACACATACGTTCGGTCGCTCCATAGCACGAACCCAAAAGACGCCGGCCTAACCCGGCGCAACACATACGTTCGGTCGCTCCATAGCACGAACCCAAAAGACGCCACCCTAACCCAGCGCAACACATACGCTCGGTCGCTCCATAGCAAGAACTCAAAGTCGCCGGCCTAACCCGGTGCAACACATATGTTCGGTCGCTCCATAGCACGAACCAAAGTCGCCGGCCTAACCCGACGCAACCCACACGTTCGGTCGCTCCATAGCACGAACGCAGAGCCCCGGGGAACGATACCCGATGCGACTTCTTCGGTCGCCAAGTGGCACGAAGCAAATTCGTTGGGCCACAGCCACAATAGGCACACTAAATCGTCGGCCTAACCCGATGTACCAATATCACCGTTCAATACGGATCGGTCAATCGCAGCAAGTTGCCCCTAGCAACGAATGCTGAATAAATGCCTGACTAGGCACAAACGCCTCCTCGGCTCAAACGCTAAACTACGACAAATCGTAACGCTAAATGAGCAGAGGTCGAATCCCAACTAGAGACGTAAAACATGCCAAAACTATTGGTGAGCACACAAGTCCTTCGGGCCACGTTAGCTCACAAAGAAGGCAAATACGAGCAAAGCTGCTCAATACGAGATAGCATTCAACTTGAAAGCAACAAAATATCTCATAAATAAAAAAGAGCCACTGCTCTAAATCCAATGAACACGTGCTGAATAAAAAGTGCGCGGAAAATAAATGAAATCCTGAAAAAGGGAAAAAGCAAAGCGCCAAACATACGCGCTATAAGAAATAAATAAAAAGGGCCACACGGCTCACACAGCACCCTCGTCTAGTAGAGGAAACAAGGTGTCGAAGAAGTCAAAGGTGACCCCCCGGGTCTCATTCTCGGTCGCGGTCGCCTCCCGACACTCCACCGCTCCGGCTCGACGGGCTTCCTCGGTCCCTATGTCATAGTCATCTTGTAAATCGGACGCTTTTCGCTCCGCTTCAGCGAGCTGTGAAGAGAGGCGAGCGTTCTCCTCCGCCAGAGAATCGCGCTAGCGCTCCGCCCAGACGCACGCCGCTTCGCTCGAAGTGAGTTGACGTTGAGACATCTCCAAAGCGTCGGACCGGGCATCTAGCTATCTTCGGAGGTCGGCAACCTCGGTACGGAAAACCTTCGCCGATCGGGACGCCACCTCGGAAGCACGCCGTTCCTTGGTCAGCTCCCCCGCCATCTTGGCCACCAACATCTGGGCTCCATCGCCCTGATCCCGGGCGATCTTGAGTTCCACCTTCGCCTCGCGAAGCTGGTCTCGAAGCGTCTCGATTTCCGCCCCCGGGTGTGAACCTCGCTCTACCTGAGCTAGCCTAGCTCTCGTTTGAGCAAGCTCTTCCTGAGCGGCCCCCAGGCGCAGGATGAAGTCATGCAGAATCATGTCGCTCCACACGGCCCTCGCATACGCCTGCGACGACAAAAAGCAGGGGTTAGAATTGAACATATGCTCACAGAATAATGAATAAGAACACTGACCCTTTGAGCGTCGGTAACCCCTGGCCGAAAAAAGATGTTGTCGCTCTTTGACACCACGCCTTTCCACCAAGACAATGGGGACTCCTCGAGATGTTGAAAACAGTCGCCTCGGGACTCTATCGCCTCCATCTCCACCGCCGAGTTCACCCTTTTGGGTTCAGAGCGCTCATCGGGAGGCGCCAAAGTCGAAGCCCTCTTCAAAGAGGCACGGGGCTCTGGTTCGATCGGGCCGGCAGTCTTGGCACGCTCTTCTCTCGCCTTGCGGTCAGCGACCCTAGAGCGAATCTCCGCCATTTGCTCGGGATCCCGAGAAGCGAAAGCTAGTCTCCGAGCTCGCCTCTTTGCAGCTACACAAGACAAAACAACAACGGTCAGATTCCAGTCAAACAAATAGATTTTTAGACCACAAGGTTACCTCGAGAAGCAGGAACAGCTGGCTGAGCCTCGGGACTCGGGGGCCTGCTTGCCTGGCGCGCTTCCTCGGTGCCCGGAGTAAAGGGCGGGAACCACCTGGTAAGCGCCATCAACTCGGGAGAACGGAACCGCTCGCCTGCCTTGCGGGCTTCTGACATCCCCGATATCTCTCTCACAAAAAGGAGCTCCGCCGCCCCCTCATCCGCTGAGAAATCTGCCAGACGACCGAAGCGAAGAGGCGCTTCACCAAAGGCGTCTGTCGAGACCCACACCCACGATCGACGGCTAGGCGGATCGCTATCGTCGACCAACCTCACGTTTCCCCGAGCGCGGGCCATGTGGAAGCCCGGCTGCCCCGGCGTTGGGAAGACGGCAACTAGATGACGGAAGTCATCCACGGTCATGGCATGCTGCGTCTGATAGTGCCATTCCATGAAGCATGTAGCCAATAGGCGATAGAACGCCGGGCTCATTTGACATGCATGGACCCCTAGTTGGGTTAGAATATGCTGGACGATCGGCGGGAATGGGAGACGCAGCCCACAGGTAAGGCTCCCGATCGTCACGGTCACAAACCCGTTCCTCGGACGAGAGGGCCTGTCCTCGGGGGCAGGCCTGAGCATCCCTACCGAGGGAAGAATGTCATATGTCTCCCAGAGCGCGCTAAAGACTCGGGAGGTGAGTGTGCTCGCAGCGTCAACCCCCTTACAATCTAAACCGACGGGGGCAACAAAGTCGCCTACTCCGTACAGGCGAGTTCTTTCCAGAGACTTGACGTAGGTATAGCCCGAAGACTCCGCGGACTCAAAGGCCGTCCAGGCCGTCTCCAACACCTTTCTGCTACGCTTCTCCTTCCCCCTCGTGGGAGGAGCCTCCAAGTCCTCTCCAAGGCCTTCTGAGCCCGACCCTAGGGGGTCATCGGAGTAGATTTCGTCCAAGAAAGATTCGGACGGTGCTATCGCAAGTTCGGTACCCGAGGCATCTAAGTTAGACGCCCGGAAAGCCCCGCGCTTGCCATCACTTCACCTCGCCGCTTAAGTGAGGGGGCGTCAAAGGACGCCTCGCGGGAAACCAGATTGATCACCAGTCGTGACGAACGCAAGTCTTTGGACCCTTCATCCTCCCCTTCGGGGCCGCACCTTGTAGGTAGGCCGCTCTCGGGCCCCGCCAGTTCGGCAACCGCCGCGGCGTCAGTCTCCAACTCCGCGAGCCATTTATCGGCCGCGCGAGAGTCTTCCTCTAAAGTTCACGACTCGTGTTTCGCAAGCCGTAAACTTGGGAAGCTAATGTTACCTATCGTTTTCGGGGAACCAAAAATTTGAAAACATTTCCAAGCCGGCCGGGCTTCGCCGGCCGGACCACCCAATGGGGCACTGGGCCTGCGCGCCGTAGCGCGCCCACGGCCCGGCAAGCCTGCGCGCACACCAGCTCGCCCGCGCCCCGACCCGCGCGCGCACTAGCTCCCCGGCCCGATGGGCCTGCGCGCGCCAGCACACCCGCGCCCCGGCCCAGTGGGCCTACGCGCGCCCTAGCACTCCCACGCCCCCGGCCTGCACGAGCTCCCGCGCCCCCGGCTGCCCCGGGTGTCTTGGCCCGCCCGCGCTCCCGCGCCCCCGGGCGTCCCGGCCAGCACGCGCCCCCGGCCATCCCGGCTCGCGCGCGCGCTCCCGCACCCCCGGGCATCCCGGCCAGCGCGCGCTCCCGGCCGTCCAGGCCCGTGCGCGCCCCGCGCTCCCGGCCGTCCCGGCCCGCACGCGCTCCCGCGCCTCGGCCGGACGTCCCTGTCGCCCCGGCCGAGCGCCCCTACTGCCTCGGCCGAGCGCCCCTACTGCCTCGGCCGAGCGCCCCTACTGCCTCGGCCGAGCTCCACTGCTGCCTTGGCCGGGCGCCCCTGGTGCCCCGGTCGGGTGCCCCTGCTGCCTCGGCCGGGCGCCCTGCTGCCCCGGCCGAGCGCCCCTGCTGCCTCGGTCGGGCGTCCCTGTAGCCTTGGCCGAGCGCCTCTGCTGCCTCGGCCGAGTGTTCCTGCTGCCCCGGCCGAGCGTTCCTGCTGCCTCGGTCGGGTGCCCCTGCTGCCCTGGCCGAGAGCTCCTATTGCCTCGGCCGGGCGCGCCTGCTGCCTCGGCCAGGCACCCCGCGCCCGTCCAGACAGCACGCCCAGCGCGCGCTGCGCCCGTCCGGGCGTTGTGTCTCGCGCGCCCCGCTCCCGGCCACCCGGTAGGCCTTGAGAGGGCCGGCCCAAGGTCTCCTCCAAAGCTATAAATACCCCCCCCCCTTTCCCTTGGGTGAGGAAAAATCATTCCAAAATCCAAATTCACATACAATTCTTCTCCTCTAGAGAACACTTCTATCTCATCTCCCGTGCTCTTGTGACATTCCAAGAGCACGCGCTCCTCCTCTCTCGGCTCAGAAATTCAAGGACCCCCCAAGTCTCTGCGACCCGAGTCTCTGCAGTGTACGCACAGTTTTCCCGCTTCTTGGCCCTTGAGCTAGAACTCCGAGCTACAAGGCAAGCGACCCCTCTAAAGTCTTCACTAGAAGCTACGAGCCGGGTCCTACTCTAAAGCCCATGATTCTCAAGCCTCCGAGCCCAAGATAGCCCTCAACAGTCAAATTGAACTACGTTCTGACCTGATCCCAACTAAAGGGTACGTAGGCAACCTTTGGCACGGTCACTCCCTCCAAAACATACCTCAGGGTTTGGAGGGTGCAACTCGGTCCACGAGTTCACATTTTTGGCCCGGGTGCGATCGCTTGGTCCGGCCTTGGATTGAACCGCCCGAGGTAATTAATCGTTGTTCTTTTTCGAGCGACAACAGAAGCCAAAACCGTCCAACCCAAGAGAGAAAAGGGAGATTATTTTGTGCATTGATGTATGAAGATACTTGCCAAAAGAAAAAGAGGAAACAAATATCCTCTACATGGAAAGCAAGGTGGGTGGCCAACTAAGGCAAGGAGAGAGCAAAATCAAAGAGGAAACAAATCCAAGGACTTGCTTGGATTGTATATGGTTGTGTGACTTAATAGGGAGAAGAGCAAATTTTGCTCATGAATATGTGATATTCTATAGAAGAAGAAACTACCTTCATGAAGGTAACCCTCCCCTATAAATAGAGGCCTCATTCTCATTGTTCTCTGATTCCACATAAGTTAGAGAATGAGAGACTCTCTCTCTAGAACTTGTGGCCGCCCCTCCCCTTTCTCTCTCTAGTTTTCTTTCGTTTTTGTTTTCGCACCTAGGTCCACATTTGACCTAGTGTTTTAGCTCTTTGACTTTAAGACTTGTTCTTGAGTCGTCGTGTTTAAAAGTGCCCACACACTAATTCCTTTCTTTCTCGAGTGATTATTGTGATGGAAACTTTCGTGGTTGCTTGAGTTCCCGAGGAAAGAAGAGAGACGTGCTGCGTGGGGAGACAAACATTTCAACCTTCCTAAGGCTTCTCAACGTTCAAGCTTCTCAAAGGTTAGTAAACAAATAACGCTCTTTAATAGTTTTAATTTATATGTACTTGCTCTTTGTCTAGGTTAGTAAAACCATTTTACTCGTTTTAAAGAAAATTTTTAAATTCCGCCGCTTGCTCGAAGCGTTAAATCGTTTCTTAATCCTAGATAAATTCCAACAAATGGTATCAGAGCTATGGTCAAAGATATGCATGTACACGTGATTAAAACTATGAGCTTGAAAATCGTTTTCGAAAGTTTACTAATTTTGTGACAAGTTAGAATTGTTTTCTTAGATTTTTTTTTAATTTATTGCTCTTTCCTTTAAATTAAAAATTATGTTGATTTTCTATGACTTTGGGATGTTATTAAAACACTTTAGAATCAGTTCTAAAATTTTTTAAATTTTTATATTGAAAAACGTGTTTTTAAAGTTTGAGAAAATTTCGGGTAATTTTGTGACTAGTTATACTGTATTGCTAGTTTCGTTTATTTACTCGTTTCGTTTTATGTTTGTTGTTATTTTCTTTTATACCATGTTATTACCATGTTAATAAAATACATATAAAAGCTTTAACAACTCTCTAAAACGTTCTGTTACACTCGATTCATTTTTTGCACTCAAAGTCCGAACTTTAATTATTTCCAGTTTTCTTCTAGCTCGAGAAAACCCGCAGTAAAAGTGACATAACTCTCAGCTCAGAATTCGAAATTTAATGATTCTTGAATCAAATTAAAGGTCTGTTTGTCCTCTTTCCAATGCAATTAGTTTTAGGTCAAAAAGACATCGGAGCCCCGTAAGGTGCCCAGCACTATGACATACAACCCGGAGGTCGCAACCATAAGGTGCCCAGCACTATTCAAATGGTCCGACGTGACCATAAGATACCCAGTACTACATATGGTCCGCTCTTCGAAGTCATAAGGTTCCCAGAACTATTCAAATGACCCGATCCTTCGTGAGACCGATCCTATCTCGTGAAGTTGTAGCGAACTCCCCGATCCTAGGAGCTAGCAAACCATTCATGGACGATCCACAACACACATCCTTCTTTCGAAAAAAAACCTCATTTCTCGTAAAACTCTTTTACACTTTTAGATGAGATGAACATGAATGCAAATGCCATAAATGCAACCGTCACATATCATATCATGTAAATGCAAGCATATAAGCAACACACACAACACATTGTTTTTGTGATACAGTTGAAATGTTTCTACTTACCTGGATATGAATTCTTTCGAATCTCGAATCCTTCTCTTCCATCAGAAATAGTCTTTTCTTTACTTCACGTAGCTTAGTCCACGTAATATCCTTATGCTCGTTGATATCCTTGTAGCAATCTGGACTTATCTTCTCTGTCGCCGTCTCTCTCTCTCCTTCTTCTCCGGCGAGCTCTTCTCAGCCGGTGTCCTTGAAGACGCGCGGCGGCTCTTTTCCTCGGCGGAGCGCGCGCGGGTTTGGGTCTCGGTGGCTGTCGGTCGAGCTTCCTCTTCGCGAGCCCAACCTCGTCTCGCTCTCTCGCTCTCTTCCTTTCTCACGCTCTCTCGGCTTTCTCTTCGTCTGCTCCCTCTCTCGGCTCTCTCTCTCTCTCTCTCTCTCTCTCTCTCTCTCTCTCTCTCTCTCTCTCTCTCTTCTTCTTCCTCTCTTTTTTCTTTCTTTCCTTTCCTTTCTTTCTTTCTTTTCTTTCTCTTTTTTTTCTTTTCCTGATTGCATTTTGCCTTGGCCGAGTTTTGGAGAAGATTCCACTCATTAATGACGTGGCACTTGCTCAAACTTATCTTTTTAATTACAATCCAACCTCTTTTCCTTGTTTTATTTCAAATGGGTCCCTTAAACATTACAATTAAGTCCTTATAATATCATTTAATCATTGTTGCACATAATTCATTTTAATTTTATTCTTTTCTCGAGAGATGGAAAATATAACGATAAAATTAGTCCAACAATTTTCTTTCGAATTCCTTTAACGTAGAAATTAATTAAGATTGTTAGAATTTATTTTCACTTTCACAATCCTTCTTAAATTCTTGAAAATATTCTAAAACCTTATCTACCTTAATATCCTTAATTTTGCATTCTCAATAGTTTTCTCGTTCTTTCGAGAAATTCCTTAATATTATTCCCGTGATTCTCAAGCACTTCAAATTTTCAACGCTCAAGTATTTTCAAAATCCTTTTGTCGACTTATTATTTATTATTTACATAAATAAAAGTCGGTATCTTACAACTTGTCAACCAACTCGTGTATGGAGATTGTTTCTCTTCAGAACCTCCGGCCTAACCATCCGCCCCTTGAGACCTCGTTATACTTTTGTTTCTGATTTTTTAGGGTTTCATTGAGTATTGTTCCCCATTAGCCCCCCGAGTTTCTTATGTTTGTGAGGCGAAGACCAGGAAACTCTCGTGTAGTAGATATACAATAGTACGTCACAATGGGTAGAACAACTTTTTATAGCAATGAGAAGGTTGTTACAGCTTGCCTTGGCACTTGGCCTTTTAAGGAAAAAGAAAATAACATGTTTGAAATAAAACGATCATAGAGTCGAGTAAGTTCAGGCATGAATTTAATGGCGAAAGCTATGTCGGTCGTGGCCGCAAATGGTGAGAGCTTGTTCTTTAGTCGATGAACAGCGTTCACCGTCTCATTGTTTTCATGCTCGAGGTTTCTAAGCCGTTGCTTGTCGTGGGGATTACTTTAGCGATGATGAAGTTTTCTTCCCTTTGATGATTCGGGCGCTCAGCCGGGGTTGTCACCTCGCTAGCGCATGCGATGAACTCTTTGAGATTCCCGCCTCGAATTAGGGAATCAATTTGCCTCCTAAGCTGGTAGCATTCGGTCGTCACGTGTCTGTGGCCTTGGTGATATTCGCATTGTTTGCTCCTGTCCCGCGATGCGGGGTAACTCTTCATTGGTGGTGGAGATCCCAGCTTTTCTTTGTGTAAGCTCAGGATCCGGTCGGGTGTCGTGTTGAGAGGGACGAAGGATTGCTTCGGGGTCAGAGAAGGATGGTCATTAGGGACCTGACCATTTTTGTGCCTTTCCATCGCGACTTGGGGCCGACGGCCGGGGCCACAGGTGTGCCAACGCGCTTTTTGTTGGATGCTCGATTAACAACGTCGGGTGGTTGGTGTCCCAAGATGACTTCTCTTGCAATCACGTGTCGGGCGTTGAGTTTTTCTCTCAAGTCACTCCCATGAGATTCCCTTCGGGAATTGAGGCGGTCTCTCCAGTCTCTGTTGGCCGTTCCTATCACCCTTGGCAAGGGTATGTCATTCGAGCAACGTCCTCGACAGATGCCGTGACCATCGACGTCATCTTCTCTCCAGGGCTTTTGGACGCAGATGGTGAGCTTGGAGAGCCTTTTCGGGACCTTGAGATTGAGCGTCCTTGAGTATTACTCGATCTTTGATGCCTTGACGTGGTCACCCGATGGTGTCCCCTCGAGGATGCATGTGTGCATTCACTTGATGATTGACATCCTGATGCGGTTTCCGGAGGGTAACCCCTCGAAGGCGTGCGTGCGGATTCACTTTTGTGAATAGCGTGGTCGAGGTTAGTCTCCTTAGTTTTCTATTTCGCCATGTATTTGGGGTCTATCTCATCGACGTCATCCTCGATTCCATAGCCAAGGAGGTCGGCGATGAGTGCGACATTCACCCCTGGCCGCTCGACCCAAGGCTTGCCTCGGCCAATGGCTGGCCCAAGGGCTTGCCTCGGCCATTGGCCGACCCAAGGCTTGCCTCGGCCATTGGCCGACCCAAGGCTTGCCTCGGCCATTGGCCGACCCAAGGCTTGCCTCGGCCATTGGCCGACCCAAGGCTTGCCTCGGCCATTGGCCGGCCCAAGGGCTTGCCTCGGCCAATGGCCAACCCAAGGCTTGCCTCGGCCAAGGGGTTCCCCAAAACTCCCCTTGGTCGCCTATAAATGCAGAAGTCCATCCTCTCTCAAAGGTAATCTATTTTTGAGTTCTGAAACACTGTCGAACTCATACTTCGCTCGTTTCGCTCATCTTTGGCCTCTCACCCTCTAAAACCTCTATACTCCACATCAATCCCACTAATGTTGATCGTCGGAGAGGTAAACAGAGGCACCCCCTCTGTTTTCCCTTCTTAGTTCACGGCTCTCTTATCTTTTTCAGGTGTGCCGGCGAACTCAGGGACCATTGACAGCTAAGGGAAGACTCGAGACATCGAGTCCCACACGCTCGAACCGAAGCGAGATCACTTGGTCCGGCCTTGGGTCTGACCGCTTTCGGTTCCTAAATAGTTGTCCGAAAACGAGCGACAATATTTTGGCGCTAGAAGGAGGGCACCTCCCGACCTTGGTGAAACATTCCCTCTACTACTGTTCTCTACCTTTCACGGCAAAACTCTCGATAGATGAGTCAATTGCTCGTCACCTCCGCAGACGACCGGGAGACTAGCTCGAAATACGTCTTAGGATGCTTGGCACGCCAAATTGGGGATCAAGGGCCTCGTGACAACGAGAGCCTGCCCCTCGAACCAGCCGTCCGCGAACCGGCCGGCAATGCCAATGACGCTCTCCGAGAAGACACGGCATGGAGACTCTTCGAACTCCTCGAGCATCCAGGGGTGAATGGGGCACTCATCAACGACCTCCTCGGCTACCACGTCGAGGACCATGTCAACCACGACAGGAAAGACCCCAACTATGTGGCGAGATAAAAAATCAACGAGACTAACCTCGACCACGCTATTCACGAAAGTGAGCGCGCACGCACGCCTTCAAGGGCACACCCTCAGGCAACCGCGTCAAGACATCAATCGTCGGGTGAACACATACATGAGCCCTCGAGGGGACACCCTCGAGAGACCACATCAAGGCATCAAAGATCGCGCAATACCCGAGGACGCTCAATCTCAAGGTCCCAAAAGGGATGCTCCGAGCTCATCATTTGCATCCAAAACCCCCGGAGAGACGACGACATCGATGGTCGTGGTGTCCGTCGAGGACGTCGCTTGAACGACATACCTTTGCCAGAGGTGATAGGAACGGCCATCGGAGACTCGAGAGGCCGCCTCAATTCCCGAAGGGAACCTCATGGGGGTGACTTGAGAGAAAAACTCAACGCCCAACACGAGATCGCAAGAGAAGTCATCTCGGGACACCAACCACCCAACGTTGTTAGTCGAGCACCCAACAAGAAGCGCGTTGCCATGCTCGTGGCACCGGCCGTTGGTCCCGAGTCGCGAAGGAAAAGGCGTAAAAACGGTCAAGTCCCTAATGACCATCCTTCTCCGACCCCGAAGCGATCATTTGTCCCTCTCAACACGACACCTAATCGGATCCTCAGCTTACACAAAGAAAAGCTAGGATATGCGCCTCCAATGAAGAAGGACCCCGCAACGCGGGACAGAAGCAAGTAATACGAATATCACCAAGACCACGGACACGTGACGGCTGAATGCTACCATCTTAGGAAGCAAATTGATTCCCTAATTCGAGGCGGGAATCTCAAAGAGTTCATCGCATGCACTAGCAAGGTGACGATCTTGACCGAGCGCCCAACTAACCGAAAGGAAAAGTACGTCATCACCGCTACAACAACCCCCACGACAGGCAGTGGCTCAGAAACCTAAGGTAATAGAGCAATGAGACGGTGAGCGCGGTTTATCTACTAAAGAACAAGCTCCCACCATTTACAGCCCCGATTGTCACAGCTTTCGCCGTCAAACTCACGCCCGAACTCCCACCGTTTTATTTCAAGCATGTTATTTTCTTTTTCCTAAGAAGGCCAAGTGCCATGGCAAGCTGTAACAACCTCCTTATTACAATAAAAGTTGCGCTACCTATATGACATGTTATTGTATATCCCATACACAAGAGTTTCCTGCTTTTCGTCTCACAAACGCAAGAAACTCGGGGGGCTAATAGGGAGAAATACTCAATAAAAAACAACTCAAAAACAAAAACAAAAAAAAACAAAAGCATAACGAAGTCTCAAGGGGCCGATGGTTAGGCCAGAGGTCCCAAAGAGAAACAATCTTCATTCATGAGTTGAATAACTAGCGCTCGTGTCAATTCTACACATGACTCCTCGAGTTGAGTTCACTCCTCGAGTTGAGTTTTGAGTCCACGAGTCGACTGATGACTCTTCATGTTGACTCTACACATGACTCCTCGAGTTGAGTTCACTCCTGGAGTTGAGTTCCGAGTCCACGAGTCGACTGATAATTCCTCGTGCCGACTCTCCACATGACTCCTCGAGTTGAGATCCGAGTCCACGAGTCGACTGATAAATCCTCGTGCCGACTCTATACATGACTCCTCGAGTTGAGTTCCGAGTCCACGAGTCAACTGATAAGTCCTCGTGCCGACTCTTAACGTGACTCCTCGAGTTGAGGTCACTCCTTGAGTTGAGTTCCGAGTCCACGAGTCGACTGATAAGTCCTCGTGCCGACTCTTCACGTGACTCCTCGAGTTGAGGTCACTCCTCGAGTTGAGTTCCGAGTCCACGAGATGACTAATGGTTCCTCGTGCTGACTCTACACATGACTCCTCGAGTTGAGTTCACTCCTCGAGTTGAGTTCCGAGTCCACGAGTCGACCGATAATTCCTCGTGCCGACTCTACACAAGACTCCTCGAGTTGAGGTCACTCCTCGAGTTGAGTTCTGTTATCGGCCCGTCTCGGACCGACGAGGACAAAAGAGTCACTTCAACCCACACGACCGGCGCGAGGCCTCGGACGGTGAAACCTTGCCTCAGCCATTGGCCGGCCCAAACCAATGGCTGCCCCAAGATTGACTCGGCCATTGGCCGGCCCAAACCCTTCGGCCGGCCATTGGCCGGCCCAAGCTTTCAGCCGGCCAAGCCGGCCAATGGCCGACCCAAGTTTGTGCCGGCCAATGGCCGACCCAAAGTTCAGCCGACCATTGGCCGGCCCAAGCTTTCAGCCGGCCAACGGCCGGCCCAAAGTTCACTCGGCCATTGGCCGAGTCAAAGCGTTGGCCGGCCCAAAGTTCACTCGGCCATTGGCCGAGTCAAAGCTTCAGTCGGCCAATGGCCGGCCCAAAAATCTCACTCGGCCAAGGGGTGCCCCAATGACTCCTTGGTCGCCTATAAATACAGAGGTCCGCCCTCTCCCAAAGGTAATCTAATTTTGAGTCCCGAAACGCTTTCGAACTCATACCTCACTCGTTTCGCTCATCTTTAGCCTCTATACACCTAAACCCTCTATATTCCACCTGAATCATACTAATGTTGAGCGTCGGAGAGGTAAACAGAGGCACCCCCTCTGTTTCCCCTTTGCAGTTCACTCTCATTTTCCTACTTTTCAGGTGTTTGGACGAAATAGGCATTATCAACAGCTAAGGGAAGACTTGGGATACCAAGTCCGACACGCTTGAGCCCGAACGCGATCACTTGGTCCGGCCTTGGGTCGAACCGTTTGGGGTTCCTAAATCGTTGTCCAAAAACGAGCGACAACATTTTGGCGCTAGAAGGAGGGGATCTCCCGACCTTGGCGACGCATTCCCTCTACTACTCTTCTTCTACCTTTGACGACAAAACTCTCGATAGATGAGTCAATTGTTTGTCACCTCCGCGGCCGACCGAGCGACTGTTGTCAATGGTGCCCACAAGAAGAGTTGTAGTCTTTATTTTGTACATTTGATGTAATAAAGTCTCATGAAGACTCTTGCTTGTAATTTCTTATTCATTAATAAAGTTGAAACGTTCATTCATTCTTTCTTGTTTGTTTGAAGCTTTATGATAAAACATTAGTCTATAGTCCATAAACAAACTTAACAACTTACGAAGAGACAAATGTAGATTTGCATGAACAAACTCGTAGTTTGCTTAAAACGATATATTCGCAATCTAAGGGTCAAAGGACTATTGACCTCAGTATGATTGTTAGAAGAATCTATGATGTCTGGTTATGAGGCATTGAGAGTTGGAGACTCTATAGTTCTTCTAGGTATCTTCCGAAGGTACTGAATTGACCAGTGCACTTCTAGAGACAAGATAAGAACAAACCATTTAACCTCTTATGTCTCGAAGTCACTACGTATGAATTGCATCGTGCTTACCTTAATCCTGAAATGAGACATGCCATTTCACACCTTACGTATTCTCATTTGAGAAAGTCAGAGTTTGGACTCACTATGTGATTCCGAACAAGGCCTATTGGTGAAATACTAAGTTGTGAGAATGTCATGAGTAACTTTGTGAAGTTCTCATAGATATGGAATTCATGTACAAGATTGCTGAAATGCAATGTATATCACCTCATGCTTTGTTCCTTGGAGTGTGAATAAATGAACTGACCAGTGTCCAAATTGAGTCTTGACTCTTTTGGATGAAACAATGTGACTTGTTAGCTCCTCGTCAATACATTGTTTCTAACTTATTCACAAGCGACAAAGGAGTTGAGGAAATAACAGCTAGAATGGTAAAATGGTAATTTTGTAAATCCCGACTAGCTGATGATATTCATGAAGGGTAAACACTGATAATATTCTGTGGATCCACTCATTACAATTAGGTTGAATTCTTGAGTAGAAAATAAATTCATTTGAACCGAGAGATTTTCAGTGTCAACTCTTTAGTGGAGTCAGTTGACATTAAGCTAAACTTGGAAAAGGTTTGTGAACTTTTGAGTCCAAGTATTTAGCTCAAGCTTTGTTCATTTGGATCCATGAGGTCACTATCACGAATCACATCGAGTAGGAATAGTTAAACTGGAAGCTAAGTCAAAACAAGAACGAAAATTGTCAAAAGGGTATTTTTGTCTTTTGAGACATAGCATGAAATGAATGTCAATAAATTTTTTTGACAAGGTCATTTGATGACTTAATAATACTCGGCTATGACTTGATCATTGGGCCTTGTGGATTAATTTCATTTCATAAGAATTTTATTGAAAATTCTTAATGGGTCTTTTTCATGTTGTCATGAACAAATGAAGAAGCTTCTAGAAGCTCCTTCTAGAGTTGAAATGGGCGCATCCTACCCAAGAGAAAGAGAGAATATTTTGTGCATAAATGTATCTAGATACTTGCCAAAAGAAAAAGAGGAAACAAATTTCCTCAAAGAGGAATGAGGGTAATCGGCCAAGTAGAGTCAAGGCAAGGCAATGAACAAAAAAGGAAACAAATCCAAGCCTTCTAGAAGGCAGCCTTGGCCGAGTGAATCAAAGGGGAAATGGGAAATATTTGCTCATAAATATGTGATATTCTATAGAAGAGGAAACTACCTTATTGAAGGTGAGACCTCTCCTATAAATAGGAGCCCCTTTCTTCACATTTCATTCATCCAAGTTTAAGAGATTTGAGAGACTCTCTCTCTAGAACTTGGCCGCCCCTCTTCTCTCTCTCTCTAGTTGATTTTCGATTTTTTGTTTTGGCACCTAGGTCCTCATTTGACCTAGTGTTTAGCTCTGCAACTTCAAGACTCGTTCTTAAGTCGAAGTGTTTAAAATTGCCCACACACTAATTCCTTTTATTTCGAGTGATTTAGTGATAGAAACTTTCGTGGTTGCTCGAGTTGTCGAGGAAAGAAAGAGAGACGTGCTGCGAGGGAGACGAACGTTTTCAACCTTCCAAAGGCTCATCAACGTTCAAGCTTCTAAAGAGGTTAGTAAATTTATCATGCTCATATTAGTTTTATTTACATGTGCTTGCACTTTGTCTAGGTTAGTAAAAACTGTTTTACTTGAAAAAGAAAATTTTTAAAATTCCGCCGCTTAACAAAGTGTTAAACTTTTTCTTAAACCCTAGATCGATTCCAACAAA
Organism: Urtica dioica subsp. dioica; assembly: GCF_054948205.1. NCBI lineage: Eukaryota > Viridiplantae > Streptophyta > Magnoliopsida > Rosales > Urticaceae > Urtica > Urtica dioica. The sequence goes on from NC_142763.1 coordinate 49,792,946, forward strand.
TGGTATCAGAGCTATGGTCAAAGATATGCATGTACATGTGTTTAAAAATATGAGCTTGAAAATCGTTTTCGAAAGTTTACTAATTTTGTGACAAGTTAGAATTGTTTTCTTAGATTTTTTTTTTAATTTATTGCTCTTGCCTTTAAATTAAATATCATGTTGATTTTCTATGAGTTTGGGATGTTTTTAAAACACATGAGAATCAGTTCTAAAAGTTTTTAATTTTTTATATTGAAAAACGTGTTTTAAAGGTTTGAAAATTTTCTAGTAAAATTTTGTGACTAGTTTTCTTGTCTTACTAGTTTCTTATTTTTACTTGAATCGTTTTATGCTTGTTGTTATTTCTTTTATACCATGTTATTACCTTGCTAATAAAACACAAATAAAAGCTTCAAACAACATCCTAAAACATTCCGTTACACTCGATTCTTTTTCGCACCTAAAAAGGACCAAGCTTTAATTATTTCTTTTTCTTCGAGCTGGAGTAAAACCCGCAGTAAAAGTGGCATAACTCTCTGCTCAGAAATCGAAATTTAATGATTCTTGAATCAAATTAAAGCTCTGTCTGTCCTCTGTCCATTATTACCAGTTTCAGGTCAAAAGGACATCGGAGCCGCCAGTTATGGAGATTTTACTCCGAGGTGCGCGGCTGTTCCGAAAGTCCAGTTTTCTAGAATTCCGGATTTTCAGCCCCACTACCATGAGTTATAGAACTCTAATGAGAAAAATTTCTTGAACATAAATGTTTTTTTTATAAGATTATAAACATGATGTGTAAGATTAAAATGTTTTGATTTTTGAAAGATTAATTGAAACTGAATTTTTACAAAACTAGTTTTAATTTTGAAAAACCGTTTTCATTTTCAAACTTGAAAATATTTTGTCATCCAAATCAAATAAATTTTCAAAATGTTTTCAAAACTATATCTATATCACATATGTTCAAAATCTATATGCTCTTGAAAATTTGAGTGGGAGGTCTCCTTGTAGACAAGCCGAAAAATAAAAAAGATGTGTAATCTCAAACTTTCAAGTGTTCGAGTGAGTTGAAGTTCACACTTCCCTCATGCACTTTCCCGAATAGAAAATAGGAAAAGATCAAGTATGTACCTTGTGTTGTCGCACGAAAATGAACAACTATTTAAAACCTCGGGCGGTTCGATCCAAGGCCGGACCAAGTGATCGCACCCGGGCCAAGAGTGGGAACTCGATAGTCTCGAGCTAGGATTTTCTCCGATCAACCCGCCTCTCGGGAGAGGTAGGGGGTGAGGAGGAGGAGTGACCGTGCCTTGGTTGTCGGCTGCCTACGTACCCGTGCGTGGGATCAGGTCAGAACGTAGTTCAAGCGTGAAAGACGCAGTATGAGGCGCGGGGCCTTGGTGGAGAGGCGTGCTCGACGAAGGAGACGGGGCGCGAGGAGTCCTCGGCAGCGTCTCAGAACTTCGGAGATCGCGTACGCGTCTAGCGTGTTAGACGCACGAGGGGAACTCTAGTCGAGAACCCTAGGGGCGTGCTTGAGCACCGGAGAACGTTCAGTCAAAGGGAGCAACGTCCGGGAAGTCCCCGTGAGTGCTTCGGAACCTTTGAGAACGGGGGAGAGAGAAGAGAGTCTGCTTCAGGCCAAATATGGCATCCAGAGAAGCAGAGAAGAGTAAGAAATCGAGTGTGTCGATAGGAGATGAAGAGAATTTTTATGTATTGAATAGGATTCAATGGGATGGCTTTCCCCTCAATGGGAGGGGGTTTATATAGGTGTTTGGGAGCCTTAGAAGGTCCCTTTTTCGTCCATGTGGGACTAGGAACGCGCATGCCATCAAGTGGAGGCGCACGGCGCGTGCGGCACACAAAGCGCGGCGCAGGGGGCGCGGCGCGCGGGTCACCGGGCGCGGCGCGAGGGTCACCAGGCGCGGCGCAGGTCGCGCGGCGCATAGAGCGCGCGGCACGCGCCTTCCTGGCGCGGCGCGCGCCTTCCTGGCGCGGCGCGCCGTCTGCTGCACGGCTGGCCGGCGTAGCGTGTTGTGTGCGTGACGAACGGCTCGTCTTGCCGGGCTCTTGCGGGCCTTCGAATATCATTCTTCCCACGTGAAATATGAAGATTTCCATTTGACGAGAGTGACTCGATTCGAGGAGCAAGGCTCAACTCGACGAGAGCGACTAGCGACTTGACTCGAGGAGCGGCTCGAGAATGACTCGAGGCTCGACTCGAGAATGACTCGAGGCTCGACTCGAGGGACAATTCAAGGCTCGACTCGAGGAGCGAAGCTCGACTCGAGGAGTCAAGAGTTTGGGCGAGGGCTCGAAGACCTGCCGCTCTTCGGGACCTCCGGCCCTTTGAGCGACGTGCCTTCTTGGCGTCTCGGGTTTTCCGAAAACGACCGACAACATTGGCCCCCCAAGTTCGTCACTCGGGGGGCGTCCCAGCGATGAACTTTTTGTCCTTCTAGTTGGGTGTTTGAGGAAAATATTTCCCGTGCTTTGTGACCCCTAGGAAAAATCTTTTCCTCTTCTTCTTTTTTTTTTTTGTTTTTTTTGTAGAGGGCCGCGCGGCGCGCGCCCTGGACGGCGCGGCGCGCGGTCTGTGCAGCGTGACCCGCGCGGCGCGCGGGCTTGGCGCGCGGCGCGCCCCGTGCGCGGGGCTGGTTCGCTTGCGCGGGAGAACTCCGACTTTTTGGAGCTTTTTCTCCGATTTTGCCCCTTGTGGGAGTAGGATTTCGACTCCTACCCCCCCAGAAGTCTATAAATAGACCTCCCCCCTTCCCTTTATTCCTCACTTTATTTTTTCTCTTTTCTCTACGCTTGTTTTCTTTTTCTTTTTTACGCTTGCATCATGGATGTCCCTCCCCTTTTCTCAGCTGAGAGTCCCGAGATTGATTTCTCTCTCTTGTTTCAGGGTTCTGAACACGCAGAGGATGATCTCTTCGCGGGATTAAGGGAAGTTCCTTTGCACGTGGAAGAAAATCCAAGCGGAGTAGAGCAGTGGCTGGAGGAAGGCGAGCTGGGTGCGACCGTGCCCGCTGCTCAGCCTCTCGGAGAGTGCGCGCCAACTGGGCGCGATACAGGTGGGGAGTTTGATCATCCCGCGTCCGGGGAGCCTGCCCTCGCCTTGTGATCAACTTAGTTGGCGAGGGGGTTCGTGACAAAGTCCGCCTCGACGTGCCTCAGTCCGACTTGGACTTTCAAGGCGTGCCGGGAGATGTTACGGACGCGGATGCGGTGACTCCGCTAGAGTCGGTTCTCGACGAGATAGACTGCGTGGACGACTTTGGTCCCGAGTCTGAAGATCCCGGAGGTGAGTCAGAGACATGTCCGGGGGCCGAAGGCCTCGCATCTGAGCGTCCCGAGGTACCGTCGGCAGCTGCCGCGGTCGTGTCGGAAGGCAGGGACCCTTCCGTGGAGCCAGGGGGTTCCCAGCCCGAGACCCCTGACGCAGAGGCGTTAGTATCGGCAAGGTCGCTTGCCAGGACGGAGTGGTATCCCGAGGAGGGCCTTGCTGCTCCCGAGGACTTCGATTGTTCGGGGGTCGACGCTTCGAGCTCGCTCACCTACCGGACATTCGTTGGTCTCCGGGAGGCATTCGCCATTCCGTCGTCCGTGGCGCTTCTCCGTCCTTTACAGGGCGACCGTCCTTTCCGGCCTCGTCGTGGATTTGCCGCAGTTTCAGTTGCAAGTCTCAACTGCGGGTTGCGGCTGCCGTTTCAACCCATCATTCAGCAGCTTCTCGCCCGTCTGGGGATGCACGCATGTCAGATGAGCCCGGCATTCTACCGCATAGTGGCGATGTGCCACGTGGATTGGCATTGCCAGACTGAGCGGGTAATGACCGTGAGTGATTTTCGCAATCTCATCGCGGTCTTCCCTGCGCCCGGGCAACCCAGTTTCTTTGTGGCCCGCGATCGCCGGAATACTAAGCTGATCGTCGATTCAGAGAAGTATAATCGACGACCCTGGGTGTGGGTCTCGGCGGAGGCTTTTGGCGATGCGCTGCTTCGGTTCGGCCCCTTGGCCGAGTTTTCTGCTAACGTGGGGGCCGATGACCTCGACTTTGTGAAGGAGATCCGGGGAATGTCGGAGGCTCGGAAAGCCGTCGAACGATTTCGTTCCCCTGAGCTGATGGCTTCCACCGGGTGGTTCCCGCCATTTTCATCTAGCCAGCGGACCGAGAGTGTCCCCAGTGCCGCATCATCTCTCTCGAGTGGCGATCTTCAAGGTATGTCGATGTTTCACACTTCTTGATCTTGTTTTTAGCTTAGGTTTTTGACTTTTGTTGCTTTTGTAGTCTCTTCGGCTAGGGCGAGGGCTCGAGCGCGCCTAGCGAAGGCTTCTCGGGACCCGAAGTCGTTGGCGGCGGTCCGTTGTCGGATTGCCGCTCGGAACGGTCGGGAGAAACCCGATACCGATCATCGGACGGGGAGTGGTCCTCGCGCTTCTTTGAAGCGACCCTCCTCCTCGGCTTTACCCGACACGCCTTCGGACTCCAAGCGCGTAAACTCGATGGTTGACGTGGAGGCTGCGGAGGTTAGGGGGGAATGTTCCCTGGGCCTCGCTCAATCTTCGATGAAGATGTGGAAGAGCGTTGTGGCCAGCAGTGACGTGGAGTTCTTTCGTCACGGCGTTTCCGATGCACAGAGAGTAAGTTTCCCTTGCCTCGTTTGTGATGAACCTTTCTTTTGCTAAATTATCTTTTTGCCTTCTCAGGTGCTTGCTCGAGCGACCCGGGGCGAGAAGATCCTTCACGATCTCATCAGGCGGATGAGCCGTGCCCAGGAAGAGCTTGCTCAAGCGAAGTCTCAGCTGGCCCACGCCGAGCAAGGTTCTCACTCAAAGGCGGAGTTTGCGAGTCTCCGCGAGCAGCTTCAGGAGGCTCGCGTGGAATTGGGAGTTACCCGCGGCAAGTGCGACCGTGCTCAGGCGGCGGTGGCGAAGATGGCTGAGGAGCTAACGACGGAACGTCAAGCCCTTGAAGTGGCGACTCGATCGACGGAGGTCTTCCGGAGCGAAGCGCGGGACCTTCGACGTCAGTTGGAATCGCGCACAGAAGAAGTTGGCATTCTTCAGGGCCAGCTTACGTCGAGTGAGGCTGCCCGTGTTCGTGCGGAGCGTAAGCGCGACTCCTTGGCGGAGGAGGTGGTTCGGGTCACCGAGGAGAAAGTCGCGGCGGAACAGCTTGCGTCCGACCTCCAAGACGACTTTGATGTCGGAGTCGAGGAGGCAAGGCATGCAGCGGCGGTGGAGTGTCGGGACGCCACAGCTACCGAGAATGTTTCTCGGGGGGTCACCTTCGACTTCTTCGACTCGCTATTCCCACCACTCGACGGGGCCGATCATGTAGGCGATGTTCCCGCCGAGTGACCTTTTCCTTTATTTATTTTTCTCGCTCAAGTGTTTAGCGCATGCTTTTTAGGTTTTTCCATTCAGCGCACCTGTCTTAGCGCTTGCTTACTAGGATTTTTCCCTTTAGCGCACTTGTCTTAGCGCATGCTTTCTAGGATTAATCAGGATTATTCCGGCGCCAGCCCCCCGAGCATTAGATGCTCCGTCTACGTATAACTCCCAGATGGGACCCGTTGGGTCTACCTTCCTTTTCCGAGTTAGCGTATCGTTGCTAAGGTCGGCTTCTGCTCTTCCCATATCGGGAGCGTAGGAGAATTCTGCCACGAAGTCGGCTAAGGCCTGCCCCTTTATAGCCGTTCTTGGGTGGAACTCAATCCCGTACTCGCTCAATTCTTGGGACCAGATCGCCATGCGAGTCGATGTTCCCTTTTGAAGAGCTTTACCAATTGGATGCTCAGTTCGCACCGCAATTGGGTGAGCTTGGAAGTACGGTCGTAGCTTCTTAGCTGCCGTTACGAGAGCCAGAGAAAGTTTCTCAATCTCGGTGTAGCGCGTTTCCGCGTCGAGTAAGGCTTTGCTCACGTAGTAGATCGGCCACTGGACCTTGTTTTCTTCGCGGACAAGGACAGCACTTACAGCTCTTTCAGAGACGGCGAGATACACGTATAGCGTCTCGCCCTCTCTCGGTTTAGAGAGGAACGGTGGGGACCCAAAGTAAGGCTTCATTTCTTGGAAGGCACTTTCGCATTCGTCCGTCCACTCAAAGCCGTCCGTCTTCTTTAGAGCTTTGAAGAACGGTTGAAACTTGTCGGTGGCTTTACACATGAAGCGTGTCAGAGCGGCAATCCGACCGGTCAGGCTTTGTACCTCTTTGACTCGTCTTGGCGACTTCATTTCAAGGAGTGCCTTGATTTTTTCTGGGTTCGCCTCTATGCCTCGTCGGCTGACAATATACCCGAGGAACTTTCCGGATTCAACCCCGAATACGCATTTGTTGGGGTTGAGCTTCATTTTATATCGGCGGAGGATTGTGAACATCTCCCTTAGGTCGCGTACGTGATTGGTTGCCAGTAGGCTTTTAACGAGCATGTCGTCCACGTACACTTCCATCGTCTTGCCGATTTGATCGGCGAAGATCCGATTTACCAAGCATTGGTGCGTTGCTCCCGCGTTCTTAAGGCCGAAAGGCATGACCTTGTAACAGTAGAGACCTCGATCGGTGACAAAGGTCGTCTTAATTTGATCGGGCTCGTGCATTCGAATTTGGTTGTAGCCTGAATAGGCGTCCATGAAGCTTAGAATTTCATGGCCGGCCGTGGCGTCCACCAGCTGTTCGATGCGCGGGAGTGGAAAGCAGTCCTTAGGGCAGGCTTTGTTAAGATCTTTGTAGTCTATACAAATTCGCCACTTCCCGTTAGGCTTTTTTACCATTACCATGTTGGCGACCCACTTGGGGTACTTAGCCTCTCGAATGAAGTTTGCGGTGAGGAGTTTCTCGACCTCTTCATTTATGGCCAGGTATCGTTCTGGGTTGAACGTTCGTCTAGCCTGCACTTTTTCGGCGACTTTTGGGTCGTCGTCCAGTCGGTGCACTATTACCTCGGGATCGATTCCGGGCATGTCCGCATGAGTCCATGCAAAAACATCCTTGAACTCCCTAAGGAAGGCGGTAAGCTGAGTTTTGATGGCGAGTGGAAGTCGGGTGCCGATTTTTACAACCTGATCAGGCTTCGATTCGTCCAGGACGATTGGCACAAGATCATCGGAGGTTTCCACCTTAAGTCTTTCGATTTCATCACGAGGGTCAAGTTCTCCGAACTTCCTTGCATCCCTTGGGTTGCATAGGTAATCGTCTTCCAGTTGGAAGATTGTGTTGACCGCTTTTCCCGCGGACTTGCCATCAACTCCTTGCACGTAGCATATTCTGGCTTGGGATTGGTCTCCAGCCATGATGCCAATTCCCCCTTCGGTGGGGAACTTCACCAGTAGGTGATACGTGGAAGTGATTGCCCTTAGCCGGTTCAACGTGGGTCGCCCGATGATTAAGTTGTAAGGCGACTCCTGATCGACCACTAGGAATGGGACCATGTGAACGGCCTCGATCCCTCCAGGGGTCCCAAAGGTGACCGGCAGGTCGATAATGCCCTCGGTCATAACCTTTTCCCCAGTGAACCCAAACAATGGCGTTTGGGTCGGAGTCGGGCGTAGCCCCCCGAGCTTCATGCGCTCTAGGGTGGACTTGAAAATTATGTCGGCAGCGCTGCCATTATCGATGAGAACCCTTTTCACCAAGTTATTGGCCACTTGGGCTTTGAGCACGATTGCGTCATTGTGCGGATGCACAACTCGCTTGGCCTCTTCATTGGTGAAATACATCGTCTCGTGAGGCACGGACGGAGGTTCTTCATATGTGAAGTTGACGTGCATAGCAGCGTCTTCCTGAGACACGGCCCTAAGGAATTTCTTTCGTTGTCGGGCCGAATCTCCATCTTGTGGACCTCCCAGTATGGTGGTTACCACGTGGAGTTGTGGGTTGGCATTGGCAGTAGCCGTGGTTCGGTCGGCAGAAGCGGTTGTTCCGCCTCCTTGACCAGACTGTTGTCTGTTCGTGGTGGGGCCCGCAGCGCCAATCATGCGCAACACGAACTCCTTCAGCTCACCCCGTTGGATCAAAGCCTCGATTTGCCTTTTGAGGTTGTAGCATTCCGAGGTCAAATGACCGTATTCCCGATGGAACTCACAATACCTGGATCGATCGCGAGTTGCGGGATCCTTCTTCATTGGAGCCGGGGGCGTGAACTTGTCACGTGCCAGAGCCAAGATCCTTTCTGGCGCTGTGTTCAGCGGCGTGAATGACGAGTACCCTTTGAAGTTTTCCGCAAGTCGCGGTTTCTGAGGTACAGGGGGTTGGTTGCTAGGAACCGGGTTCCCCTTGTTTCGCCTTTTACGAGGTTCGTTCTGCTCGCGGCTAGGTTCTTCTCGACGGCGAGAGCTTTGATTAGTGCTCTTGCGGCCGTCGAGGTAGTCTTCGACTCCCATGAAGGTCTTAGCTCGAGTCATTAACTCGGCCATGGTGGAAGGGACACGGCCGACGACAGACTTGAGGAAGTCACTTGTGCGCAAGCCTTCTATGATAGCGGCAATGGCGTCACTGTCGTCAAAGTGGTCGACCTTGTTTGACTCTTCAGTGAATCGGGCGAGGTATCGTCTAAGAGACTCGCCACTCTCTTGCCTGATTGACCACAGGTACATCTTGGTCTTCTTTTGGACCATAGACGTAGCGAACCGTGCTAGGAACATGTCCTTCAGGTCTTTGAACAAGTGGATGCTTCCTGGCCTTAAGTTTTTGAACCACTCAAAGCCGGGTCCGGCGAGGGTCAAACTGAAAGCTTGGCACATGGCGCCAGGAGAAACACCCTGCATCGTCATCCAGGTTTCATAGTGCTGGATGTGGTAGGCAGGATCTGCTTTCCCATCATAGGGAGCGAGGTTCGGGAGCTTAAAATTCCCCGTACAAACCTCAGCCAGTATCTGAGTAGTGAAAGGCGATGAGTTCTCCTCAACGACTCCGTAGGCACTTCCACCTATTCCGTATTCTCGGAGATCTCGTACCTCATTTCGAAGGTTGTGGATCATAGTGACCACATCGAGACTGGTCGTTGGAGTAACCCCTTGATCGGGAGGAGTCACCTGTAGCCTCTCGTTAGACCCTTGTCATGCGCGGCGGTTCCCGTTAGTTGGGGCTGCCAGCGGGATATTGGGTCTAGAGCTTAGTCGCTCTCTCAGATCATTGCCACACCCAGTGCGTTGAGCAGTGAGGTGGTCCCTAAGATTAGGGCTGGCCGTACGGAAGCGCCGGCTTTGCTTGCGGCGGTGCGCTCTCCGCGCGCCCTGACTTTCCGCAACATTCTCCCTCGGACCTAGTTGGTCGAGAGCCGAACGTCGGGAATTCCCCTCTTGAGAAGCTGCCGGCGCATCGCCTGTTCGGGGTAAGGGATTCGACGGACCGGCTTCAAACACGGCGGGGAGTTCCCCGTCCTTCGTGAGAGAAGTCTCGATATCCTCCGACTCACCAGTACCCTCGTAATCAGGGTCGCGGCTTTCCTCGTTGAGGTTCTCAGGATCCCCGTTGGGGGTCGTGGTGTCACGCATAGGTTGCTTCGCAGCCAGTCGGCTGTGGTACCTTGCGTTCCTCGCCTTCAGTCGGCGGATACTCTCCTCTAACTCCACGATGCGGTTGTCCCTGCTATCAAGAGATGGAGATGGTGAGCGGGTCGAGCTCTCTTCGTGGAGCGACTCTTCGTCACCATGCGCTCGGGAGCGCAAGAAGTATTTCTTGGTCCTAGCGACGTTTTCGGGGTTGTTCACGCCCTCAGAACGTACGGGTGGTTGGCTGCTCATCGTTTCTCAAGTTCGAGAAGGTTGAGTTCGCAGAAGAAAAGAAGAAGATGAATAGAAGGGATTTCGGGCTGAATAGGTCGGGAAGTCCCCTCCTTCTAGCGCCAAAATGTTGTCGCACGAAAATGAACAACTATTTAAAACCTCGGGCGGTTCGATCCAAGGCCTGACCAAGTGATCGAACCCGGGCCAAGAGTGGGAACTCGATAGTCTCGAGCTAGGGTTTTCTCCGATCAACCCGCCTCTCGGGAGAGGTAGGGGGTGAGGAGGAGGAGTGACCGTGCCTTGGTTGTCGGCTGCCTACGTACCCGTGCTTGGGATCAGGTCAGAACGTAGTTCAAGCGTGAAAGACGCAGTATGAGGCGCGGGGCCTTGGTGGAGAGGCGTGCTCGACGAAGGAGACGGGGCGCGAGGAGTCCTCGGCAGCGTCTCAGAACTTCGGAGATCGCGTACGCGTCTAGCGTGTTAGACGCGCGAGGGGAACTCTAGTCGAGAACCCTAGGGGCGTGCTTGAGCACCGGAGAACGTTCGGTCAAAGGGAGCGACGTCCGGGAAGTCCCCGTGAGTGCTTCGGAACCTTTGAGAACGGGGGAGAGAGAAGAGAGTCTGCTTCAGGCCAAATATGGCATCCAGAGAAGCAGAGAAGAGTAAGAAATCGAGCGTGTCGATAGGAGATGAAGAGAATTTTTGTGTATTGAATAGGATTCAATGGGATGGCTTTCCCCTCAATGGGAGGGGGTTTATATAGGTGTTTGGGAGCCTTAGAAGGTCCCTTTTTCGTCCATGTGGGACTAGGAACGCGCATGCCATCAAGTGGAGGCGCACGGCGCGTGCGGCGCACAAAGCGCGGCGCAGGGGGCGCGGCGCGCGGGTCACCGGGCGCGGCGCGAGGGTCACCGAGCGCGGCGCAGGTCGCGCGGCGCATAGAGCGCGCGGCGCGCGCCTGCCTGGCGCGGCGCGCCGTCTGCTGCACGGCTGGCCGGCGTAGCGTGTTGTGTGCGTGACGAACGGCTCGTCTTGTCGGGCTCTTGCGGGCCTTCGAATATCATTCTTCCCACGTGAAATATGAAGATTTCCATTTGACGAGAGTGACTCGATTCGAGGAGCAAGGCTCAACTCGACGAGAGCGACTAGCGACTTGACTCGAGGAGCGGCTCGAGAATGACTCGAGGCTCGACTCGAGGGACAATTCAAGGCTCGACTCGAGGAGCTAAGCTCGACTCGAGGAGATTGACTCAAGGCTCGACTCGAGGAGCGAAGCTCGACTCGAGGAGTCAAGAGTTTGGGCGAGGGCTCGAAGACCTGCCGCTCTTCGGGACCTCCGGCCTGACCATCGGCCCTTTGAGCGACGTGCCTTCTTGGCGTCTCGGGTTTTCCGAAAACGACCGACAACACCTTGTCCCTTTATGCACTAATACTGCTCTGAACATGAAAATCTAGGATTCTCTTCTAGTTGTCCGCTCTGTCGCTCTCTAACTAGGAAATCCGTTTCCGAACTTATAAGAGTCGATGTACCAACTCCAAAAACTAAGTGGGAGGGTTATATTTGTTGTTTGTAACCCACGATCCCCAACACTAATGAAAGAAGCAATTAACGTGGGACTAAGAGCCGCTCTTGCGACCCTCTCTTAAATAGGAGTACTCCAAGGCGTTTTTGCTTCGATCATTGCTCAATGAGCTACGTCTGAGAGTGATGCAATGATGACAAGGCCTCCCCTTGGGGGATTGTTTTTCAAAGTTGACCTTTCGGACTAAGTGGTTGGTTGCACACTTAGCTCAATCCCTAGTAATCCTCCCTTGAGGCTCTGCGAAAGGATGTGAGTGATCAAACCAATTTAAAAGGTGGCTAGTCAAAATTGGTGTATTGACATCTTGGCTAAGCATTAATGATGTGTCATTTACTTATAAATGGAGATTTTTTGCGGCCTTCTCTTGAGGGAGTAAATTATCGTTTGGTTTATAACACCTTTGTATTTTATCAAAGTCTTAAATAAAACTTAAATCCTAAACCAAAGACTAATCATAAATTTGTTTCAACGTTAATAGGCAAAATGTCTCTCAAACCTCTCTCGATCATCCTTTCCTCAAACAAACTCGAAACCAAAAACTACGTTAATTGGAAACATAACCTCGACATAATACCTACCTTTAACAAGCACAAATGGGTACTCACCACCCCGTGTCCTCCTCTGACGAATGATGATTCGACTCAAGAGGACAAAGACGCCTTGGCGGCCTGGCTCTGCTCCGATGAGATTGTGAGGTGATATATCTTAGCATCAATGAACAATGTGTTGCAACAACAACATCGTGACATCGAGACTGCCGCCGACATGCTCAACAATCTCCATGAGATGTTTGGAGGGCAAAGGCATCAAACAAGGCAACAAGCAGTCCGACAGTTTATGAACTGTCGCATGAAGGCTAGGACTCCTGTTGGAGACTTTATGATATTGATCATTAGTTTTCTGAATAAAATGGAAATCCTAGGATCTGAGACTGATGGGAAGAATGTCGTAGATATGATCTTAGAAACTCTCCCCGCATCTCTTGATACCTCCAAGATGAACTACTCCATAAACAAGCTAGAGTACACTGTTACCAAGCTTATGATGGAACTTCACACTGCTGTAGGTCTCACTAAGAGAAAGAGGAATAAAGGAGAGGCACATGCTATTGAGCAAAAAGCCTCCGCCTCTGGAACTAAGAAGAGACCTCACAAGGCCGATAAAAAGAACTGTCCTGCCTATCTCAAAGCAAAGGAACATAGTATTGTACTAGTTACCGAAGCATGCTTAGTAGCTGATAATGTATCAACGTGGATTCTTGACTCCGCTGCTACTAACCATATTTGATGTTCCTTGAATGGTTTCAAGAAAACCAAAAGCTTAGAGGAAGGCGAGTTCTGTTTCAAATGGGGTGATGGGAGCCTGGTGTCTGCGAAGGCTGTGGGATCCGTGACGCTGTCTTTTGAAGACCGCACTTTAAACTTGAATAATGTTTATTTTGTTCCTACCTTTGGGAAGAACTTAATATCCGTTGCTCGTCTTCTTGAGCAAGATTATTGTTTAAAGTTCATAAAGAATGGAATTCGTATTTCGTTTCCTGATAATTCTTTTGTCACTGATGCATGTATGAAGAATGCTCTTTTCTACATTTATCCCACTCAACCTTCTCTTTTAGACACCGAAATAGATAACGATCTAGTAAGGGAGCCAAAGAGGATCAAACTTTCTGAATCCTCTGATCTAACAAAATCAACATACCTATGGCACTTAAGACTTGGTCATATCAGTCTAGATAGGATTAAGAGACTTGTGAGGGATGGTCCACTCCAAGCCTCTGCAATAGGTTCACTACCTACTTGTGAATCCTGCATAGAAGGAAAAATGACTAAGCGACCTTTCTCCGATAAGGGTCGAAGAGCCACTGAGTTGTTGGAACTAGTATATTCTGATGTATGTGGTCCGCTCAGCCAACAGACACGTGGAGGATACGAATACTTCGTTACCTTCACCGATGATTACTCGCGATATGGTTTTGTCTATTTGCTCAAACACAAATCCGAGACCTTTAACGTATTTAAGGTCTTTAGGGCTTTAGTGGAAAAGCAAACTGGCAAAGTGATCAAAACCCTTCGATCTGATCGAGGTGGTGAGTATATGTCTGGAGAGTTCGATGACTTTCTTAAAGAAGAAGGTATCGCTTCTCAGCTTACCGCACCTGGCACACCTCAACAAAATGGAGTGTCAGAGAGAAGGAACCGAACTCTTATGGAGATGGTTAGATCAATGATGAGTTACTCATCACTCCCTCTTTCCTTTTGGGGATATGCCCTCGAAACAGCCGCTTATATTCTGAACCAAGTTCCGTCCAAGACGGTTCCTGGTACTCCTTATGAACGATGGACTGGCCGTAAAGTGAATCTTGGTCGGATCAAAATTTGGGGTTGCCCCGCACACGTGCTGAGACAAAAGACTAGCAAGTTGGCTAGTAGGTCAGAATTGTGTCTGTTCGTTGGATATCCAAAGGAAACCAAGGGTTTTACTTTCTATAGTCCCGAGGACGATAAGACTTTCGTTACCAAGAATGCTCGTTTCCTTGAGGAGGACTTTATGAAGGATGCCAAACCTAGAAGCAAAATTGTGCTTGAAGAAAAGTTGGGTGAGGAAGCTTCTACCTCATCTGTAAGAACTGTTCTTACCCCAACTGAAACACAACCTAACTCATCAGAATCTCGTCAAGTAGTACTTAGACGTAGTGGGAGGGCTACTCAAAAGCCTGACAGGTACATGTCCTATGGAGACTCTCTCGTAGCCGTCTCTGACATAGACGACCCTGTTTCCTATAGCCAAGCGATGGCTTGTTCTGAATCAAACCTTTGGCTTGACGCCATGAAAGTTGAGATGCACTCGATGTATGTCAACAAAGTCTGGAAACTTGTATACCTTCCTGAATGGATTAAACCCGTAGGGTGTAAGTGGATATACAAGAAGAAAAGGGGTCCGGATGGGAACGTTGAGACGTTCAAAGCACGACTTGTGGCGAAGGGTTATACCTAACAAGAAGGGATTGACTATGAAGAAACCTTCTCGCCAGTCGTGATGCTTAAATCCATCCGCATACTTCTATCCATAGCTGCAGCTCTCAACTATAAGATCTGGCAAATGGATGTCAAGACAGCCTTCCTTAATGGCAATCTTGACGAGCGCATTTACATGGCTCAACCAGACGGTTTCGTGGATAAAGGTCAAGAGACCAAGGTTTGTGAGTTACTTAAGTCCATTTATGGACTAAAGCAAGCATCTAGGTCATGGAATATTAGATTCGATGAAACTGTGAAAAGCTTCGGCTTTGAACAGTCAATAGATGAGCCTTGTGTTTACAAGTTAATACACGAAGGCAAAGTTGTGTTTCTGGTTCTATATGTCGATGATATACTACTCATTGGTAATGACGTGGGTAAGTTATCTGAGGTTAAGGTCTGGCTAGCAAAGCAATTCGACATGAAGGATCTAGGAGAAGCCGCGTACATTCTGGGGATCCAAATCTTTCGAGATAGGAAAAACCGGACCCTGTCGTTCTCTCAAGCATCTTATATTGATAAGGTGATGGATCGCTTCTCGATGCAAGACTCCAAGAAGGGCCAAACACCCTTTAGGCATGGAGTCTCACTCTCTAAGGACCAGTCTCCCAAGACTGTACAAGAGATTGAAGACATGAGGAAAATTCCTTACGCCTCTGCCGTAGGAAGCCTCATGTATGCTATGCTTTGCACTAGACCTGATATCTGTTTCGCCGTTGGCGTAGTTAGACGTTTCCAATCCAACCCTGGACCTGAGCACTGGATTGCTGTTAAGCATGTTCTTAAGTATCTTCGAAGAACTAGGAACTTGATGCTTACATACTCAGGTACTGACCTGACTATGACGGGATATACCGACTCCGATTTTCAAGCGGATAAGGATTCCAGGAAATCCACTTCGGGATCTGTGTTCATCCTTAATGGTGGAACTGTTGTGTGGATGAGTATTAAGCAATCTTGCATTGCTGACTCCACAATGGAAGCAGAATATGTGGCTGCTTGTGAAGCATCCAAAGAGGCTGTATGGCTTAGAAAATTCCTTAAGTATTTGGAAGTTGTTCCAAATGTCGACGAGCCCATGACCCTTTATTGTGATAATAGTGGGGCTGTCGCTAACTCAAAGGAACCTCGAAGCCATAAGCGCTCTAAACATATTGAGAGGAAATACCATTTGATTCGAGAGATCGTGCAACGCGGAGACGTGGAAGTGAAGAAGATCTCAACGGTGGACAACCTAGCAGATCCATTCACAAAGGCCCTAGCGAACAAGGTCTTCGACCAACATCGAGAGGGATTAGGCATGAAGGACTATACACATCTTCTTTGAGTCAAGTGGGAGTTTGTTGTCAATGGTGCCCACAAGAAGAGTTGTAGTCTTTATTTTGTACATTTGATGTAATAAAGTCTCATGAAGACTCTTGCTTGTAATTGCTTATTTATTAATAAAGTTGAAACGTTCATTCATTCTTTCTTGTTTGTTTGAAGCTTTATGATAAAACATTAGTCTATAGTCCATAAACAAACTTAACAACTTACGAAGAGACAAATGTAGATTTGCATGAACAAACTCTTCGTAGTTTTCTTAAAACGATATATTCGCAATCTAAGGGTCAAAGGACTATTGACCTCAGTATGATTGTTAGAAGAATCTATGATGTCTGGTTATGAGGCATTGAGAGTTGGAGACTATATAGTTCTTCTAGGTATCTTCCGAAGGTACTGAATTGACCAGTGCACTTCTAGAGACAAGATAAGAAAAAACCATTTAACCTCTTATGTCTCGAAGTCACTACGTATGAATTGCATCGTGCTTACCTTAATCCTGAAATGAGACATGCCATTTCACACCTTACGTATTCTCATTTGAGAAAGTCAGAGTTCGGACTCACTATGTGATTCCGAACAAGGCCTATTGGTGAAATACTAAGTTGTGAGAATGTCATGAGTAACTTTGTGAAGTTCTCATAGATATGGAATTCATGTACAAGATTGCTGAAATGCAATGTATATCACCTCATGCTTTGTTCCTTGGAGTGTGAATAAATGAACTGGCCAGTGTCCAAATTGAGTCCTGACTCTTTTGGATGAAACAATGTGACTTGTTAGCTCCTCGTCAATACATTGTTTTTAACTTATTCACAAGCGACAAAGGAGTTGAGGAAATAACAGCTAGAAGGGTAAAATGGTAATTTTGTAAATCCCGACTAGCTGATGATATTCATGAAGGGTAAACACTGATAATATTCTGTGGATCCACTCATTACAATTAGGTTGAATTCTTAAGTAGAAAATAAATTCATTTGAACCGAGAGATTTTCAGTGTCAACTCTTTAGTGGAGTCAGTTGACATTAAGCTAAACTTGGGAAAGGTTTGTGAACTTTTGAGTCCAAGTATTTAGCTCAAGCTTTGTTCATTTGGATCCATGAGGTCACTATCACGAATCACATCGAGTAGGAATAGTTAAACTGGAAGCTAAGTCAAAACAAGAACGAAAATTGTCAAAAGGGTATTTTGTCTTTTGAGACATAGCATGAAATGAATGTCAATAAATTTTTTTGACAAGGTCGTTTGATGACTTAATAATACTCGGCCATGACTTGATCATTGGGCCTTGTGGATTAATTTCATTTCATAAGAATTTTATTGAAAATTCTTAATGGGCCTTTTTCATGTTGTCATGAACAAATGAAGAAGCTTCTAGAAGCTCCTTCTAGAGTTGAAATGGGCGCCTACTACCCAAGAGAAAGAGAGAATATTTTGTGCATAAATGTATCTAGATACTTGCCAAAAGAAAAAGAGGAAACAAATTTCCTCAAAGAGGAATGAGGGTAATCGGCCAAGTAGAGTCAAGGCAAGGCAATGAACAAAAAAAGAAACAAATCCAAGCCTTCTAGAAGGCAGCCTTGGCCGAGTGAATCAAAGGGGAAATGGGCAATATTTGCTCATGAATATGTGATATTCTATAGAAGAGAAAACTACCTTATTGAAGGTGAGACCTCTCCTATAAATAGGAGCCCCTTTCTTCACATTTCATTCATCCAAGTTTAAGAGATTTGAGAGACTCTCTCTCTCTAGAACTTGGCCGCCCCTCTTCTCTCTTTCTCTAGTTGATTTTCGATTTTTTGTTTTGGCACCTAGGTCCTCATTTGACCTAGTGTTTAGCTCTGTGACTTCAAGACTCGTTCTTAAGTCGTAGTGTTTAAAAGTGCCCACACACTAATTCCTTTTATTTCGAGTGATTTAGTGATAGAAACTTTCGTGGTTGCTCGAGTTGCCGAGGAAAGAAAGAGAGACGTGCTGCGAGGGAGACGAACGTTTTCAACCTTCCGAAGGCTCATCAACGTTCAAGCTTCTAAAGAGGTTAGTAAATTTATCATGCTCATATTAGTTTTATTTACATGTGCTTGCACTTTGTCTAGGTTAGTAAAAACTGTTTTACTTGAAAAAGAAAATTTTTAAAATTCCGCCGCTTAACGAAGCGTTAAACTTTTTCTTAAACCCTAGATCGATTCCAACAGCGACTAGCTCGAGATGCACCTTGGGAAGCTTGGCACGTTGGATTGGGAATCAAGGGCCTCGTGATAACGAGAGCCTACCCCTCGAACCAGCCATCCATGAACCGGCCGGGGACGCCAACGACGCTCTCCGTGAAGACACGGCCCAGAGACTCTCTGAACTGCTCGAGCGGCCTGGGGTGAATGGCGCACTCATCGCCGACCTCCTTGGCTACAATAACGTCGACGATGTCAACCATGACAGGAAAGACCCCAACTACAAGGCAAAATAAAAAACCAACGAGACCAACCTCGACCGCGCGACTCACGAAAGTGAACGCGCACGCACGCCTTCAAGGGGACACCCTCAGGCGATCGCACCAGGACATCAATCAATGATTGGACGCACACATCCGCCCTCGGGGGGACACCCTCAAGAGACCACCTCAAGGCGTCAAAGATCGAGCAATACTCAAGGACGCTCGATCTTAAGGTCCCGAAAGGGATGCTCCGAGCTCACCGTTTGCGTCCGAAACCCCTGGACAGATGACGACATCGGTGGTCGCGGCGTCCGTCGAGGACATCGCTTGAATAACACACCCTTGCCAAGGGTGATAGGAACGGCCAACGGAGACTTGAGAGATCGCCTCAATTCCCAAAGGGAGAGTCATGGGAGCGACTTGAGAGAAAAACTCAATGCCCGACGCGAGATCTCAGGGGGCCGATGGTTAGGCCGGAGGTCCCGAAGAGAGACAATCTACACACGACTCCTCGAGTTGAGTTCACTCCTCGAGTTGGGTTCTGAGTCCACGAGTCGACTAACTACTCCTCGTTCCGAGTCTACATGACTCATCGAGTTAAGTTCACTCCTCGAGTTGTGTTCTGAGTCCACGATTCGACTAACTACTCCTCGTGCCGACTCTACATGACTCCTCGAGTTGATTTCACTCCTCGAGTCGAATACCGAGTCCACGAGTCGACTGATAAGTCCTCGTGCCGACTCTTCACGTGACTCCTCGAGTTGAGGTCACTCCTCGAGTTGAGTTCCGAGTCCACGAGATGACTAATGGTTCCTCGTGCTGACTCTACACATGACTCCTCGAGTTGAGTTCACTCCTCGAGTTGAGTTCCGAGTCCACGAGTCGACCGATAATTCCTCGTGCCGACTCTACACAAGACTCCTCGAGTTGAGGTCACTCCTCGAGTTGAGTTCTGTTATCGGCCCGTCTCGGACCGACGAGGACAAAAGAGTCACTTCAACCCACACGACCGACGCGAGGCCTCGGACGGTGAAACCTTGCCTCAGCCATTGGCCAGCCCAAACCAATGGCCGGCCCAAGATTGACTCGGCCATTGGCCGGCCCAAACCCTTTGGCCGGCCAATGGCCGACCAAGGTTCAACCGGCCATTGGCCAGCCCAAGCTTTCAGCCGGCCAATGGCCGACCTAAGGTTCAGCCGGCCATTGGCCGGCCCAAGCTTTCAGCCGGCCAATGGCCGACCCAAGGTTCAGCCGGCCATTGGCCAGCCCAAGGTTTAGCCGGCCATTGGCCGGCCCAAGCTTTCAGCCGGCCAATCGCCGACCCAAGGTTCAGCCGGCCATTGGCCGGCCCAAGCTTTCAGCCGGCCATTGGCCGGCCCAAGCTTCCAGCCAACCAATGGCTGGCCCAAAGTTCACTCGGCCATTGGCCAAGTCAAAGCTTCAGCCGGCCAACGGTCGGCCCAAAGTTCACTCGGCCATTGGCCGAGTCAAAGCTTCAGTCGGCGGCCAATGGCCGGCCCAAAAATCTCACTCGGCCAAGGGGTGCCCCAATGACTCCTTGGTCGCCTATAAATACAGAGGTCCGCCCTCTCCCAAAGGTAATCCAATTTTGAGTCTCGAAACCCTTTCGAACTCATACCTTACTCGTTTCGCTCATCTTTGGCCTCTAAACACCTAAACCCTTTATATTCCACCTCAATCCTACTAATGTTGAGCGTCGGAGAGGTAAACAGAGGCACCCCCTCTGTTTCCCCTTTGTAGTTCACTCTCATTTTCCTACTTTTCAGGTGTTTGGACGAGATAGGCATTATCAACAGCTAAGGGAAGACTTGGGATACCAAGTTCGACACGTTTGAGCCCGAACGCGATCACTTGGTCCGGCCTTGGGTCGAACCGTTTGGGGTTCCTAAATCTTTGTCCGAAAATGAGCAACAACAAGTTTCGAGTCCACGAGTCGACTGATAAGTCCTCGTGCCGACACTACACATGAGTCCTCGAGTTGAGTTCCGAGTCAACGAGTCGACTGATGATTCCTCGTGCTGACTCTACACATGACTCCTCGAGTTGAGTTCACTACTCGAGTTGAGTTCCGAGTCCACGAGTCGACTGATGGTTCCTCATGCTGACTCTACACACGACCCCTCGAGTTGAGTTCACTACTCGAGTTGAGTTTCGAGTCCACGAGTCGACTGATGGTTCCTCGTGCTGACTCTACACACGACTCCTCGAGTTGAGTTCACTCCTCGAGTTGAGTTCCGAGTACACGAGTCGAGTGATAATTTCAAGTGCCGACTCTACACATGACTCCTCGAGTTGAGTTCCGAGTCCACGAGTTGACTGATAAGTCCTCGTGCCGACTCTACACATGACTAGCCCTCGAGTCGACCTTACGCGTAACTCCTCGATTCGAGTCTATTCCTCGAGTTAAGTCCCAAACCCACGAATCGACTTGAAAGTTCTCGTGTCAGACATGCACGACTTCTTGACCCACCAATAACCGATAGACTCACAAGTCTCGATGACAAATCTACGTGCTCTTCTACAAGCAGCAGAAAAATCGTCCCTAACGACGTGCTTAAGTCGCCCCTAACGGCGCACCAAAATTCACTCCACGACGCTCTCGTGAGAGAAAGAATGGGCCAATTGAGTCCCCAAACGTGACACGACTCACAAGGGCACAAGACTCGACCCTAGAGACTTAACCCGTAAACGCGACCAGTGCACTAAGGTGCCACACTCGCCGAGGGATCAAGTCTACACCCAACCCCGCCTATCACATGACACGCGCACCCAAGGGTGCCACGCTCATAAGGTGGTGTGGTCGCGATCGCCGCCCAGCTCGTGCCCCAACAGGCAGCGAGTCACATATGGGTTTCAAAAGCCTGCGCCCGCCGGACAAAACTGGTTTAGCCAGCGTCTACAGAAAACCCGGTCACGTTTTGTGGCACCGAGGCCCCTCGAGGCCCAAGCCGTGCAAATCAATTACGCCTTTATTGGTAAGTCGAGAAAATAAGCCGCGCACCACCAGCAAAGCCGTGCAAATCGATTACGCCTTCATTGGTAAGTCGAGAAAATAAGCCACGCACCACCAGCAAAGCCGTGCAAATCGATTACGCCTTCATTGGTAAGTCGAGAAAATAAGTCACGCACCGCCAAGCCATGCGAATCGATTACGCCTTCATTGGTAAGTCGAGAAAATAAGCCACGCACCGACAAGACGTGCAAATCGATTACGCCTTCGTCGACAAATCGAGAAAATAAGACGCGCATCAACAAAACCGTGCGAATCTATTACGATAGTGTATCGAGAACATAAGACACGTAAAACGAAAGACAACCAAAGCCGTCCATCACGACGCACAAAAGTCGTCCCTTGTGACGTGAAAAAGGGTTATCCCTCGCAATGCACAAAAGCCTCCCTACGGCGCACTCACGAGCTCAAGAGTGTTCGTCCCGCTCGATCGGAAACTCGGGGGGCTAATGTTGTCGGCCCGTCGACTACCGACAGGGGAAAAGAAGTCAATACACGTCACGGTTCGAAGAACCACGTGGAAGCGAGGTGTTGTTGGATAGTCCGGACAAACGAGGTGGTGTTGTTCAATGCCACCTCCCGGCCGGCCAAGGCCCGTCCAATCGACCCCCGGCCGGCCAAGGCCCGTCCGGTCGACTCCCGGCCGGCCATGGCTTGTCCGGCCATTGGCCGGCACAAGGGATTGCCTCGGCCAATGGCCGGCCCAAGGGTTTTGCCTCGGCCATTGGCCGGCCCAAGGGCTTGCCTCGGCCAATGGCCGACCCAAGGCTTGCCTCAGCCATTGGCCGGCCCAAAGGCTTGCCTCGGCCAATGGCCGACCCAAGGCTTGCCTCGGCCAATGGCCGGCCCAAGGGCTTGCCTCGGCCATTGGCCGACCAAAGGCTTGCCTCGGCCATTGGCCGACCCAAAGGCTTGCCTCGGCCATTGGCCGACCCAAGGCTTGCCTCGGCCATTGGCCGGCCCAAGGGCTTGCCTCGGCCAAGGGGTTCCCCAAAACGCCCCTTGGTCGCCTATAAATGCAGGAGTCCATCCTCTCCCAAATGTAATCCATTTTTGAGTCCTGAAATGTTGTCGAACTCATACTTCACTCGTTTCGCTCATCTTTGGCCTCTCACCCTCTAAAACCTCTATACTCCACCTCAATCCCACTAATGTTGAGCGTCGGAGAGGTAAACAAAGGCACCCCCTCTGTTTTCCCTTCTTAGTTCACGGTTCTCTTTTCTTTTTCAGGTGTGCCGGCGAGCTCAGGGACCATTGACAGCTAAGGGAAGACTCGAGACATCGAGTCCCACACGCTCGAACCGAAGCGAGATCACTTTGTCCGGCCTTGGGTGTGACCGCTTTCGGTTCCTAAATAGTTGTCCGAAAACAAGACGAATATCTTCCGTCTCGCCGGTATTGTCAAGAGACTCGGAGGGCAAGGCACCCTCATCGACGACATCTTCAACGATCAAGACGCACTGGAGTACATCCCGTTGGGACCCGAGATTGAAGAGTCGGAGCAAGGCGCCGACGACAACCCCGAAGGAGGAGCACCTGAGCCCCTTCAAGAGGAAAGAAATGAGGACCCCGACCCATGCATTCGGGACATTGCCCACAACCACCTCGAAGGGGCACGAGGAGTTCGTGAACAACACCGACGTGAGGCTCGCTGAACAATGGTTGAGCCAAGGCCACGAAACCACCCGACCGCCTCACGGAGCTCTCGCTCCTTCACAGAGGAGCCACGTCCGTCCGTCTTTGATTGCCAAGACCACAGAGAGGACATGGCGGATAGCAGCGGTACTTGAAGGTTTGCTCCACCGAGATGCATCCACGACCCGAGACCTACGTCCCGCCATGACGAGGATCGAAGGCAACGACTCAACACCCGATGGGAGATTCCACAGAATCCATCCCCTCTCGAACCAGCAAACCCTCGAGCGGGAATGGGTCCAACCCTGGACGACCCAACTTCATCACACATCACACCTCTCGATCAAGCGTCTAACGAGAGAAGATGGACGACAAGACTTGCCCCCGCGGCAAACCCCACTAACAACACAGATGTGATGACCATCTTCCAAGAGTTGAGGGACAAAGTGCGTAGTATCAGAGCGGCCCAAACCTTGACGCCCAACGTCCGCAACATGATAGAAGACGTTGCATCACCATTCACCGCGAATATACTCGCAGAGGATTTCGCACGCGACTTCCTTCTGCCACACATCCTCCCTTACGATGGAAAGACCGACCCTCTGCCACATCCAGCAGTGCTAGATGTGGATGAAAATGGGGAGAAAATCTCCAGTAATCATGTGCCAAGCATTCTGCCTCACTCTGAGCGACCCTGCTTACCAATGGTTCCTCAAGCTAAGGCCCGGGTCCATTCGATCTTTCGAGGAGCGGCAACAGAACTTTCTCGCCCGCTTCAGCGGTTCTAGAGAGAGAAAACTGGGAAAAAGCCACCTCCGGACAGTCAGGCAAAGGAGAAGCGAATCTATGCTCGAATACTTGTCATGTTTCACTGAGGAATCAAACAAAGTTGACAAGTTTGAAGACGGCGATGCCATCTCGGCCATTCTCGATGGCCTCATACTCGGCGACTTCCTTAACTCATTGATCAAGAAAGAGCCAAAGACAATGACTGAGCCCACGGCCCGGGCCGGAAAATACATCACTCTGGAAGAATTTGTCTAGATCCGAAGGACAAGCGAACAAGGAAATCGCCGAAGGGAGGACAACGAGTCCGACGATTGGAAAGGGAAAAAGGCGCATAGAGACACCTCCGGACAACCCCATACCGACTCGAAGCGTCTGTTGGTGGAAAAATTTTGAGACCACTCGAACTTTACCCCGCTAAACGCCCCGCCTGAAAGGATCCTCGTGTTAGCTCGCGATAAGTTTACCGATCCCGCACCTCTAAAGAGCGATCCCGCTAAACGAGATCGGTCCAAGTATTACAAGTTTGACCAGTGTCACGGGCATGTGACCTCCGGATGCGACGATCTGAAGAGACAGATCGAGTCCTTAATCAGAGGAAGAGAACTAAAAGAGTTCATTCTCAAAATGGTCTACAACTCCGAAGCCTCGACGGGCCAACACGGCAAAGCAGTAGACAAGGGGAACAATGAGAACTGGGCTCAAAAGGCAAGAGCCCCTCTCAGCATTGTCACCTAAAAACCAGGAGCCGCCCAGGCAAGAGCGAGATCTACACCGACGATCAGACCCCATACGCTCTTCTTTTTTATCACCATCATTTGTGTCCCGCCACATGTAATCCCCGCGAAGGGAAACTTTTTGTAATCCACCCAGTGGAAAGACTTTTATCAATGAAAAACGACTCTGTTTATTGCCTCTAGCATGATTTCAGTCCCCGTGGCTCCAAAAATCCCAACCTCCGTGGTTTAGGGTTATTCGATCCTCGCGATCGAGTCGCTTAAAGCCCCCGTGGCTCCAAAAATCCCGACCCCCCGTGGTTCTGGGTTGCTCGATCCCCGCGATCGAGTCGCATAGCCCCCGTGGCTCCAAAAATCCCGACCTCCATGGTTTAGGGTCGCTCGATCCCCGCGATCGAATCGCTTAAGGCCCCCGTGGCTCCGAAAATTCCGACCCCCGTGGTTCAGGGTCGCTCAAAGCCCCCAAGGCTCCGAAAATCCCGACCCTCATAGTTTAGGGTCGCTCGATCCCCGCGATCGAGTCACTTAAAGCCCCCGTGGCTCTGAAAATCTGACCCTCGTAGTTCTGGATTGCTCGATCCCCGTGATCGAGTTGAACAGCCCCCGTGGCTCCAAAAATCCCAACCCCCGTGGTTCTGGGTCGCTCGATCCCCGCGATCGAGTCGCACAACCCTCGTGGTTCCAAATAACCCAACCTTCATGGTTCTGGGTCGCCCGTTCTCCGACTTCATATGGCTTGGGCAAAATCATCACCAAGTAGTGTAACACCTCGTACCCAAAACGCCGCGTGACGATCCAAAGATAGGCGAAACCCTTGCCCCAAGAGGTATGAGCGTGCTTAGCCTAAAACCGAGATCGTCCCCGACCGTAAGTGTTTAAGGTTGTTATGCTACTTAGAGTAAATTTCACCTAAATCTTAAGAAGATCGAGTAAGTTTCGGCCCCGAGAAACACAAAGGCCATAACTCCAACGATTCGGAGACAACTCAAACTTAGGTCCATCACGGTCCACACGAACAAGCCAAAAAGCTCAAAGTCAGACCACTCATGGTTCAGACAAGCATGGCTCCAAAGAGCTCAAAGTTAGACCATCACGGTCCAGACGAGCACGACCCCAAATGGCTGAAACCAGACTCCTCGTGGTCCAGACAAGCAAATAGATGGTCTCGATACAGATCAACCCAAAGGCAAAGAAATAGCCCCGACAAGACTACAAAGTTTCCCACACGACAAGTCGCACGCGAAACTGGGGGGTTAATATTATACCGTCATTTTTCTTATGGTAAAAACGACGCCTCAATTGCTAAAACGACCGCACAATGCAAAAAGAAGAACTCGGTCAAACGGGCCAAAAATATGTTTGACCAAAACCGAGGATCGGTAAACATGCTTGCAAGCTATTTCATGATGGCACTTGGCCAAGCGACAAGCGCCAAGCGTCAAGCATCAAGCGATAAGCGTCACGCACCAAGCGCCAAGCGCCAAGCGACAAGCGACAAGCGCCAAGCGCCAATATCCTATAAATAGCTCACTCACATTGCAAGAAGGTAAGTCATTCTCGACTCAGAATTCTCCTAACTCTGAATTCTCTTAACTCTCATTTCCTCTCTCTACCCTCTAGAAACGAGATGAGACCCCACACCTCTGCTAATGTTGAGTGTCGGCGCGTGCGTCCGGAGAAAACCATCCGCACCCCCTAGTTCATGTTTCTTGATTCTCAGGTTGAAGAACGCGAAGAACACGAAGAACGTGAAGAACACGAAGGCCGACTATTGACGAAGTGACGAGGAGCCGGAAACCACTTTCCGACGAGGCAAGGACGACGAGAATAGAAGAACTTCACCACACCTAATCTACGTGTAGTCATAGGGTCCGACCCTAGATCGAACCACGGACAGTTCTGAATGCTAATCCAAAAACGCGATTAACATTTTGATATAAAAAGAAATTAAAAAAAAAAAAAAAGAGTACACCAATAATTCTTACCTTGGTCACGTCATCATCAGTACACACATATTTGTTATATATTTTTTTTCTCTTTCCGGGTAAGAATGTGGACTCTTTTGAATTCTTATTTGATTTTTAAATGTATATTTTAAAAGTGGGCCCACTCTTCTTATTCTTCTTCTTCTTCCTTCTTCTTCTTCTTCTTCTTCTTCTTAACTCATATCTTTTCTTTTACACAGAGCTTCAAAGTTCAAACAGAAAAAATAAAAAATGCAAATTTTTGTACTAAACCAACTCAGCGGCCGACGTTGGATATGAACGCAACACACCGGAGAGGAACTCGCCTAAATTGTGTTGATTTTACACAGGTGTCGTCGAAATCTGAATGCCACCATGCCACATCGCCGATGTTGCGTCAAAATTTTGCGGCGAAACGAACCACATGCACATTTTACTCCGATACCTTCCGAATAGCGCAATTTCGCCGACAAAACGACGCAATTTCTCGACATTTTAAACCTTGATTAACTTTAATGAATAAGTATTGTAAAACAATAAACTATGAGTATACTTATAGAAGAAAAAAAATGTACTCATAAAACAAAAAAATAAATATATACTTATAGAATAAAAATATACTCAAATAACAAAAACTCAGGACAAAAAATAAATGTATACTTCTAAAACAAAAATAATTGTATACTCATAAAACAAAATATATTTTATACTCTAAGAACAAAAGTAATTGTATATTCATAGAACCAAAATAAATGTATACTGGATGAAAACCAAAGTACAAAAAATGTAGACTCGATAGTCAACTAGACAAAATTTGTATATTGGATGAAAGACAAATCAAAAACAAAAAATGTATATTGTAAACAAATGTATACTAGATGAAGAAGCCTATTATACAAAATTTCTATAATAGTTAAAGACATAACAAGAAAAAACTATACAATACAAATGATTACGACTAATAAAATTCAGCATAGACTTCGTATACAAATTGTGACGGCGTAGCAGACCAGGAAGGAGGTCAGGTTGATCGCCGTGGTATGTCCCGATGAGGCCTCACTTGAATATCACGGTAAGCCTGTCCGGCGCGTGCACCGGGACCACGTTCATCACCCATACCTTCTTTTTCGAAAGCGCTGCAGCAAAGCTGTGGAAAATACAACATTAAAATAAATTAAAAACATTTTATCCTTTAGAATTACGATGGTGACACTTTGGCCCATGTTTCTTTCTCGGCAAATTCTTCGCTAAATTTGCATTCTCTTTTGGCAATTTCTCACAAATTTCAATTTTAAACGTAAAATTTTCTAGTATCTCTCGAGCGTATGCGAATTAACAAAAAGAAAATGTCATTTTAAAATAACTTATGGGGCTAATGTATCGAAGAAACACAAGTTTAAGAAGTAATTTTACGCCAGTTTGTAAGGAAATGCCAAAAAGTACTAGTCCAGAGAAAACAGAAGATGGCCAAATAAATGTCACCATCGAAAAATAGCGTGAAGGCCTTGACTTGTTGAGTTCTTTTCATTGAGACTTACCCTCCATAGATGGGTTTCATGCCAATAACATTGCTGATGGCTGAGATACGACTTCTCGGTGATGGCTGACCAGTGCTTGGCGTCGGCGCTCACTTTGTTCTGACGCCAACTTCTTCCTTGCACAGAGGCGGAACTTTCTTCCTCCTCAACTCGTAGATGTCGGTCCAATCGGGCTTCTGACGAATTCTGACGCCAACTTCGCTGATGTCGTCGGTTTTATGCGCCAGAATATTCCAACAGACGGACGCTGTCAATTCAGTCATGGCTGCAAAGAATAAAATAAAATAAAATATCTTTAAGAAATTAAATGTTACAAAATCCCAGCTTCTTTGAAGAATGTAATACAGGGAGGAAAAAAAAGCCTTCATCGTCTTCAATGTTGTCGTGTTTGGTAGAGAGGATAAAGTATCCGTTGGGCCGTAAAATCCTATTCATGTCCAGAAGCCGAATCCCCCCTGAAAAAAGAAATTACGACCATAATATATAAATATGATAGAAATAAAAAAGCATAGGGAAAAAAGTGTGAAGAAACAAACTGTTGGAATGCCTATTGGCGTTGCAACGGCGCAGTGAACAGCAACGAAAGCTCTGCTGGGAAACAGAAGCCTCCTTTTTTTTCCGGGAGGGATTACAATCGTCGGAAAACCTCACTCGAGAGCCACTTGAGCGAGATCGACAAAGTCATCTTTGAACTTTGAAGTCCAAGGTCAAAGTCAACACATATTTTTCGAACAGAGAAGCTCCAAAACTCGAATCCGTGCACCCAATGTCGAGCACTACCCGGATATTCTTTCCCCACTCAATATCCAGTACTGTGTATCAAAATTATAACAATCAGTCCAAACAAGGATTCATAATTTCAGGTGTCAATGAAAGGAGAATCACCTAACCTCGGCGATTGAGTCAAGGTGGTGAAGAACGCCACCCTTGACTTTTGACCTGTTTTTCGGGGAAAGTCAAATACTCGCCGGAGTCCACGACCCAGCTACGCTTCTTCACAAAAGCTGCCAGTTTTGGATGCCCAACATTCATAAACAATATCTAAACACACCCCCCCCCCCCCCCCCCCCCCCCCCCCCCCCCAAAAAAAACTTTAAAAGAAATACTTAATTCACAAGAAAGCAATAGACTAATTAGTTATACCTTTTCTTTGCTGTCGGGCCACGGGATCGGAGCCTCGTAACCGTCGCGTGGGTGAGGAACGAGACACGTCAGCGAGCTCCGGGGACAGCTCCGCTCCATGTGGCGGTAGCTCTGAGCTCTCTTTCCCGAGACGGTCTCGAAGTCGATGCAAGGAATGTAATTGTGCTTGCTTTTGGCACTGCACAATCTCCGCTCGTACTTTGCTTTCAGATCAAACACCGGTCCTTTGATCTTCCCTTTCCTCTTCTCACTCTTCTTTGAGACAACAAAAGACATTAACACCACATTTACTCAGATTACAATTCTGATATAAAATCAAGATCTGCAAAACACCACATAAGTTGGACTAGAAGAAATTGGACAAAGTAACTTCTGAGAGGCTGTTTAAACCATTTTGAAGTCAAAAGACAAGTTAGTAAGAGAAAAGAAAAATATACAATGAACAAAACATAATCAATTCACACTTTCTATAAAAGCACCGTTAGGCATTCAAAGAAAACTCGAAAAAGGCCTTTAGTGTAAGCTGAATTAGCCACGACGAAAATGCCAAATCTTATCGAAATTCAATTAATGAAGGATTTGATTGTTGTGAAACAAAATGGGTCTTTTTGTTTTTTGACCTTAAAATTGATTTTTTTTTAATCAATAACTATTTCTTAATAAAATTTAAGAAAGTTATAATATCACATAAATACCCTTTTCTTTTGTAAGAAGTTAATAATATTTAAAGCTTGATAAAAAAACGAAAAACAAAAAAAAAAAAAACGCAGCCCTATTTCCCAAGCTCCAACGTCGTCGTCGTCGTCGCCGTCGCCATCTCCGGTGACCTTTACCGTCAACTTCTTCAGCAACCGCCATCATAATCGATTTCGACGACCTCCGCCGCCAACATCTCCGATAAGAAATTTATGGTAATGTTAAAGATGTTTACGGATACCCGATGCTTACACTACAAAATATTTAAAATAGTAACATTACTCTCTAAATCCATAATCAATAATAAATTAGAAATTATGAAAATTTTCAAGTTTTCATGATTTTCGCGATTCCTAAGTTATGAACACGAACAGTAGTCAACTGGTCCAACTGGGTCGACTGGAGCTAGTTCAGTTGGGCCAATCGGACCGGTCGGGCCAGTTGGACCAGTTGAATTTATATTATGAATCTAATGTTATTTTTTTTATATGATGCAATTCCTCTTTTATAACTCGTTCCATTTTCATAGGTACGATGGTTGAGGTTATTATTTATTTTTTATTCGACGGAGAGTGGAAAAAGAAAGATGAAGGCTCATATGAATGGTTCTCAAAGAATGAAGATATGAAGAGCATATTACTAGACGATGAAAAGTGTGCGACAATTTCATATCTACTCGATAGGGTATCCGAAAGACTTCATATTAATAAAGAAGTTACGGACTTGTTATTGAGTTACAAGTGTCCAATGTCAGAAAAGATAGCGCCTAAATTTATTTTGGATGACATTGATGTCAAATGTTATCTTGTTGATCGACGTGGCATGTCCCAATGCAAAATGATGCTGCATGTTGAGCTAATTACGAAAGACCAAGACAAAGGTTAGACAAAATATCATACTTATAAGTCGTGTATTCACTTTAAATACGATACTCACACTCATACTCATTCTCGTGAACTTGCAGGTTGCAATCAAAATGAAGATATAATTCGAGATGAACATTTTGATGTTGACATAGAGCCCTTGAGCCCTTACAGCGCTGCCTCTACACCAAGTTGTGCGCATGACCCTATTTCATCTCCGGATCAACAAGATGTGTTTCAAGCTGAGGATATTCTTCTTGATGAACATGAGAATAGTCGCGATGATCATTGTGAGACGTTAGAAATTGAAGAAAATTGTTCATCTTTTACCTTCGAAGATGGTATGGATATTTCAATGGGTCAAGAATTCGTGAGCAAAAATGAGGTAAAAAATTTGGTGCTCAATGCGTCGTTGAAAGCTTGTTTTGATTATCGTATAGTCAAGTCGACACCGGAGCTTTACGTGGTAAAGTGTATAGTTTCAAATTGCAAATGGTCATTGCGAGCAGCAAAAGTAAAAGGTTCAAGTCGTTTCTCCCGATGATGTAGAAGTTATAAGTGTATCACCTCCAGATTATAAGAGAAAGCGCGGAAGAATCCAACAAACAAGATTTCCATCCGTTGGAGAGCGACGAGGACGTAAACTCATTCGTGCACGCCAAGCTAAATTCACCGACGAGAGTGTGTAGAATGATCCATTTCTTTATTTGAAATATTTTTCGTTGTTATTTTTGCTGTTATTAGAGTATTATTTTATTTTGAATTTGATGAACCTGGAACTTGGGAAAAAATTGGTCAATTTTTTGTTGTTATTTTTAACAGGTTCAACTGGTCCAACTGACTATCCAACTGGTCAGACCGATCCTACTGTTGTGTTTTACCATGTCAAACTGGTCCTACTGACTATCCAACTGGTCAGACTGATCCTACTATTGTGCTTTACCATGTCAAACTGGTCCTACTGATGTGTTTTACCATCTCCAATCGGTCCGACTGGTCATACCAGTCTGACTAGTCCAAATTATGTTATTTTCCATACTCGACTGGTCAGACCGGTCATACTGTTGTGTTTTACCATGTCAAACTGGTCCTACTAATGTGATTTACCTTGTCCAACCGGTCCGACTGGTCATACTAGTCTGACTAGTCCATGCAAATTATGTTATTTGCCATATCCGACTGGTCAGACCAGTCCTACTGTTGTGCTTTACCATGTCAAACTGGTCCTACTGATGTGCTTTACCATGTCCAACCGGTCTGATTGGTCCAACTAGTCTGACTAGTCCAAATTATGTTATTTGTCATATCCGACTGGTCAAACCGGTCCTACTCGTGAACTTTGTCATGTCCAACTGGTTACACTAGTTCGATTTATGTTATCAACTTAATAAAATACTTGATTCATACATTGGATAATTATTTAGAGTTCTTAAAAAAATAAAACTTAGCACAATAAAAATTATAAAAAAATGCACTAATAATGCAATTAATAGGAATGACATTCTTCTTAGTCAAATGACAAGATCCACTAACAATAATGATGATAATACTAATCAAATTTAGGATATACAAAACTTTAGAATATATTTATACAATATTAATAGTATGTTTATCTTCAATATGTTATTCTCATATGAATATTGAATTTATATAGTATTCAACTATTTCATATAATTTATTAATATGATTGACTAGTCATACTTGTTTATATAGTATTCAACGAGCCTAAGTCAAATATGTAAACATCCAAATGGTTCTACAAGTATTGTTAACATGTTCGACTCGTCCTACTAAGTAAAATTTGTAAACATCCAAATGGTTCTAAGTCTAATATATCCAACCGGTTCTACTGCTATCGTTATGTCACGCCCCGAGAACCGAGACGTGAACTAAGCGAAGATAAGCGATATTAAACATACTTTATTAAACACTAAACGAGTAACTAAACATCCCACAGTGTATACTCAGTCATTCGCTTTACAGATCCAAAGATAAACAAAACATAATGCAGAAAATATAACAAACTTTGATAAACCAAAAGCTTATATACAGACCTGCTAGATAACGAAACTAAAAACTTCAAAAACTTGACGACGTAAAACTCCGAGGTCGTCCTAACCCTTCTTCTCGTTCCCTGATTATAAAAAAAAATTGAAGAAATAGGGATGAGCCTGAGGCCCAGTAGGTGCTATAATAATGGTTTGATTTTAAAAAAAGATTTTCGAAAATAATACTTAGCTTTATAATATTACTATTCTTGTCACGTGTAAATCACCATACACGTACAAGTATACCTTGCAGAAATGTAAATTGCAGAAATGTAAATGACAGAAATTTAAATGTGTCCCTAGATACTTCTAAAACGTGTACTATCTCCTGAGCCGCCTGCCAACTTAACCCGTGGCAGTCCTCTGATCAGAGCAAGGTGCACTCTCCGCACCGTATACATGTGTGTGTGAAACCGGCTTGTCCAGGATATACGAAACATTTCCTTTCGTAAATACGGGATATATGTATAATATCGAAAATATTCTCAACTTCATAATCGGATATACCGAATTGAAGTTCCGCCACATTTTCTAAAAACGGTTCTAGGTTACGTGGCACGTTCACAAACATTTTCATTTCGAAAATAATATATACTTAAGGCCAAACCATAAAATCAGGAGAGAAGGGTTATAATAACCTACCTCAAGAGTAAGCGTCTATATCGCTCTTCCACGAGACGTCCGCTCGTCCTGTGAACTTGAACGTTCACTAATATCGAGAATCCAGACGTTCACTTACTTCGTGAACCTCTAAACGACTTTCAATCTTGAGTCCTATCACGGTAAATCAAACCGATCCTGAATCAGAATCCTATGAATAATTCACGATACTCAAACTCAAACGTACGATTTAATAATCGTAAAACCCAAAGACATTTCTAACTATAAAGTCCAAAATTCGCATTTCTTGAACGAGTCTAATTTCATTTCCATAATGAAATCTGAAAATAATTCTAGCGAAACAAGTATCATTCTTTTCTTTTCCAAATTCAAAACCGTCAATAACTTATCTCAAGTATATCGAATCATTAATCACCAAAAACCAGAATCTCAAATCAACATCACACGGTCAAACAAACTCACGGCCAAACAAACTCATGGCCAAGCAAGAAAACCAAAACCAAATGTTCAAAATCAAAAATCCATAACAATTCGTCCAATTATCCAAACACAATCCATCTTAAACTCAGTTTTGTAACACAAATTCAGTCCAAAATCATCAAATCACATCCAGAATATCGAAACCCCCAATTCAGATTTATACAAACCCTAAACTTCTAATTTTTCGTCCAAAATCCAAAATTTCATCAAGAAACATGCTCAAACTCTCCAATCCGAGTAACAATCATCACTAATCCATCATAAACAAGAGCAATGACAAGTTGATTTCACAAAAAAACTCGTTGAAATTGAAAACCCCCAATTCAATGAGCAGATCCTAAACTTTTCCAAAACCAATACGGGAAAGAACGATTCCTTACCTTTCCTCGAGAAATTCGACTTCCTTGATGCTATTCCCTTCTTTTCCCGGTGTTTCTCTTCCGGTCGGCGGCGGTGTGAGCTCGCGGCGTTCTTCTCTCGGCCACGGCGGGCGCGCGCGGTGATGGCTCGGTGGCTTGACGGCGCGCGAAGACTAAAGAAGAAGAGAGGAAGGTGAAGAAGATGACGGTGGTGGTGAGGATTGTGGCGGTGACGATGATGTCCTTGATGTCGGTTTTGTTGTTTTTTTTTCTCTGTTTCTTTTTGCAGGTAACGCACGAGAGAAGGAAAGGCAAGAAGAAGAAAAGAATAGAAGAAGAAGAAGAAAGAAAAGAAAAGAAGAGTGTAGAGAATTCTTCGAATTTTGCAATTAAATTCTTCCTAATTCCACCGCTATCAAATTGACCCCGACTCAAGCTTTTTATTTCAATTAACTCCAGAAAACATGACAATTACGTCCTTGTCACAAAACTTTGTGACTTCAACCATAACCGATCGAACCTTTAATTAAAAGCTTCAAAACTAAGAAAATTCTCATTCGTTCTCAAATAACTCAAATATACTCAAGGTTTCTCGGAAATAATTCTCGTCCTTAAGAATTTATTTTCTTAAATTAAATTCCGGAATATCTCATCGGAAAATAATTTATCATTCACGACAAACTCGATAATTCCTTTATTTTATTCCGAGATTTCTCCTTACCTTTATATATTTCAAATCCAAAATACTGGAAATACTACTTAGAAAATTAATTTACATAATTTTCCCGTCCTTGGATTAACTTAATTTACAAAATTAATCTTAAAACTTCGAGTCGCTACACGTTAGCATGTTCGACTGGTCTAAATGTTTATAATTCTTAAATACCCGACTGGTCCTACTGCTATAGTTAGCAGGTCCAACTGGTCCAACTGTTTATAATTTATAAAATATCAAATCCTCTCAAGTGTGATATAACATGTCCAACCAGTCCTACTGCTACTTCCAACTTAATATAATTTATAGATATTCAATGAGCCTAAGTCAAATATGTAAACATCCAAATGGTCCTACAAGTATTGTTAACATGTTCTACTCGTCCAAATGATTATAATTTTTAAATGCCCGACTGGTCCTACTGTTATAGTTAACAGGTCCAACTGTTTATAATTTATAAAATATTAAATCCTCTCAAGTGTTATATAACATGTCCAACCAGTCCTACTGCTACTTCCAACTGATCTAACTAATGGTCCTAAGTAAAATATGTAAAAATCCAAATGGTCCTACAAGTATTGTTAACATGTTCGACTCGTCCTACTAAGTAAAATTTGTAAACATCCAAATGGTTCTAAGTCTAATATATCTAAGTCTAAAATTCAAGCAAGTTAAATTCGAGTACAATTAAAATAATCACATAGCATAATTATGGTAGCCAATCATCGTGATAGATCTCGATTGCCATCTTCTTCCGATAGGTAGCCATCATTGAATCATCAATCGCGTGAAACTCAAGTCCTTGCATATCAAACTCGATGTACTTGATAGCATATATACCATAATCTCCGCTGTTTAAAAGCAATACTTATGTAAAACATGAAAAAAAAAAAAAAAAAAAAAAAAAAAAAAAAAAATTATCAACAAACATTTAAATGAAAAGTTACTTACGAAGAACATTGTGGAATGTTACGTGGCCGTCTGTATTGCGTAGTCTCGTTGTACTCGCTAATATGGTTGAAGTATCCAGATTCTCGAAGCAACAATGGAATCATCTTCTGAAATTGTACCATATGATCATCCATTTTCTTTTCAGAATTCAATGCGAAGTTACAATCATAAACAACCAATTCTAGATTAATCAAATCCACTTTAATCGTAATCCAATGGTTGTCCCCGATGTTCGATATGAAGTAGAGTGCATTTGCACCTTTCCACGATTTTTCCATTTTTGGACTTTTCCCATTAACATATGCCATCAATGCAACATCTATGATCTCTCGATTCTTCTCATTGTAGTTTCCGCGTAGTAGTTGCCAAAAGACTTCATCTAAAACAACAACATCTTGCTTAATCAAGTCAGGATACTTGTGTTGTCTCTTCCTGGTATCGTACATAGCCTCATCCAAGTGCTACAAAGAGAGCATTGAAACATAAATAATATGTATTAATATAAATAACATGCAAGTTGTAATGACGCAAGTAAAAAATTACCTCACTGTGAAGCCAAGTATTCGGTTTCATGATCTTCTCGAAAAATTCCCAATTTCGCACCCGAAGCCCGCAATGATGATCAATATTCTTATAAACATTGAAATATTCAAGAAATGAGGATTCCATGTCTTTGGAAACACGCAATGGATCGAAGTGAGGCAACGAGCCTTTCAAAATCTTCATCTTCTTCCTGCGCGGCTCTGTAAATGGAGTTCTTATATATTTTGATTTCTTTTGTACTCTCATCGACTTCCTTGGTTGAACACAATTAACGTCAACGATATCCATCTGAGTATGACTCTATTCATTGCTTGAGCAAGCTGGAGTAGAATAATACAAATCAACACAAGTTGGAGTAGAGTCACTACTTTGATCATTAATTTGACCATTTTCCCCGTTCAAGTCACCAATTCCGGGAACTTGATCATCACATTCCTCGTTTCCACCAAATTGTTTCCATGTGCGTTACTACCAACTTTGGGAGAATCATGCTGCATGCCTTGGCTTTTGTGACCATTTTCGCCGTACAAGTCAATATCACCAATTTCGGGGACTTGATCAACACTTTCCTTGTTTCCACCCAAATTGTTTCCATGTGCATTACTACCAAATCCGCGCGAATCGGAATGCTCCATGCCTTGGCTTTTGATAAGATCCATCAATGCATCTACCTTTGCTTCTAATCAAGAAAAGTCATCTTTGTTCTTCGTCATAACTTCTACATGACGACACATGTTCTCCACCCTTAATTCTTCTACTTTCTTATCAACATAAGCCATAAGCTCACGCAAGAAGTGTGATTCTTCCAATCGAGGTCTAGCAGTCGATGAAGTTGGTGGATCACTGTGGCTTTCATTTGCGTCGATGACATTACGTGGCTCATTGCGTCTTTCCTCTGCCAATAAAAATGTTTTCCGACCTTTAACATCATCGTGCATGATATCTTCCCAATACACTTTCGCTCCGCCTTCTAGTATTGAAATCCATTGATCAACTATGGAATCTATTTCATCTTGAAATGGAGTGAATCCCTCCATGTATTCAGCCCGCTCCTCCTCTGACGTCGGGCTCAATAAACTCTTTATATCCTGAAAATCAATTAATTCGTAAAAATCTATTTTTTTTTCAACAACAATCAAGTTATTCACTCAAAACATTGAAGACTTAGACAAACCTTTGATTCACCAAGTGCTTCAAAAATAGAAGATAGTTGAGGGGGCTGTTTCTTTTTAAATTTTGTTTCCCATCGACAGATTCTTGGCAATCATCACTCGCATCGATTCTACGATCGACAATGTGTGGTAAAAACTTTGATACGCACTCAAACGGTAGCAACTGCACATAAATGTCAAGTAAATAAAAAAAAATTTAGACAATTGCTATATTTGACAATTAATTAATATTTACCATCTAAACAAACAAAACTTACCATCACAGGTAGAACAAACCCACAAAACTCCATGTAGCACAATCTGCCCCTTTGTCATGAACAAGTGATGACCTATTCACTATATCAGATTTTCTAATATTCATCATGAGATAATCGAAAGAATTTCTTCCCCAAGGGAAGTTGCGGTACGCCTCCAAGTCATCAACGATTCTCAACTCCACATCTCCTACATGAGTGGTATTCTTATCTCGGTGAAGCAATACCGAGGACAAAAAAAAATATCACCGCCATCTTCAGTTTACTCGTTTTCCTTTTTCATTGAGAATAATGTTTATTTTACTTCTCTTTTGACTTCCTTGACAATCGATCTTCATTCGCAACAGCCTGTCTTTGATATCCACCAAACCGACATTCTTCATACCTGGAAAGTAAAATTCTCTAAAGGCTCCGCTTCCAAAATCTTTCCAACCATCGTGATAATCTGAACATTTCAAGCCGGATATTAAAGCGTACTCCACCAAAGAGAATCGGATAGGTATGTCTTTTACGACAAACCAACTTTCATGTTCTTTTTTTGTTTCCACCTCTCGACATAACATCATCCACATCGCCGCCAAATTGGTTTCCAAATGATTTGGGACATCGAACAAGTGGCCGAATTGAGAATTCTTAAACCATTGCAAACCTTCTGGATAGTCTTTCAACACTTCTGTTAGGAAATCCACAATTTCGGCCAATAGACATTTTACTCCAATTTTACATTTGAAGTTTCTTCTATCGACATCCAATTTGAATATTGGACGAGCGGCATCCGGAACCTGTAATTTATATACTTTTATTTGAGTATTTATTCATATCATATCAAGCAAGGAAAAAGTATAAAAAAAAGTCGTACCTGCTCGACATTATTATGTAAATTTGGTGGCGTTGAACCTATTGTTCCCGAGTCATCTTCAAATTCTGGTATCGACATATTTTTTTTTTGTGATCTACATTCAAATAGATGAAATTTCAATGCTTATGAGATTTAAATAAAGAGAGAAAAAAATATAAAACTAGAGCGGCTTAAAAGAAGGTCACCAGCTTAAAAAATCCTTGTTGCTCACAGTGCTATTTAGTATTTACTTAAAAGAACCCCCAAATTTTCTATCGATTTCAGTCAGAGTTGTTACGACAAAGATACACGGGAACTTTTGGTTATTCGATCTCCGATCTTTCCATTCGAGACTCCTTAAAAAAAAGGCTCTGAAAGCTCATTAAGAAATTCTCCCCGGAAAATTGCTTCGCGAACATATACGGAACCGAGAAAACGTAGAACAAGATAAATGGTGAATCTAAGATCTTGTGAATCTAAAATAATTCGTGTACAGCAAAAACAAAACAAAAAATTGCATCGTTCTTGTTAAACAACGTTTAGGAAGCATTGTCATTTAAAAAACGTGATTATAGAATCAAAGAAATGACTAATTGGATGAAATACTAGTAGACTGTGTTACAAAATAGCTTCTTTTGATTTTTAACGTAATATTTAGCAAAGGAAATTTTGAATCTACTCTCTCTCTAAATCGGTCACTAGAACTAGTTTACTACAACAGATCTTACCGCGCACCATTTTTCTATAATCAGACCAATCAAACCCCAAACAACACTCAAACATACTCAATTACCAAGAACACTCAGCCAATCAAGCAATCGCTAATCAAGAAAATCAACAGCTTAATACGACAATACATAATAGAGACGCGTATACAAGATATAGATATACCTGCGGAGTTGAAGAGTGGAAGCGGCGGAGGGAGATTGGGTGGCGAAGTGAGGAAGAGGTCTCGGAGGGCGGCGTTGAGCGGCGGGAGCGGAGGAGGACGAGCCTCAAACGACTTGAGAAGCTTTCGGACTTTGAGGTTCAAAGCGGCGTAGTGACAGCGATCGCCGTCGAACGTGCGCTCGGAGCAGATCACGCCGGACTCGAGAAGAAGCCTCGCGGCGTCGAGATGGCCGGCGAGGCAGCCGTAGTAGAGCGCCGCCAAATCCCACCGGTCACGCGCATTCACGTCCACGTTGGCTTCTTCCACCGAGAGCGGCTTATGTGGTTTCAGATTTGGGAGGGTTTTGGGGGGATGGGTTTCAGCCTGTCTTTTGGGGGTTTGGTTCTTGGAGGTCTTCTTGGTGGTGTGTTCCCTGCGGCCACAAGGGAGGATTTGGGAGGGTTTTGGGGCAACCTGTGATGGGTTTGGTTCGTTACCCTCATTCAAATGGGATGGGTTTTAAGAGGCTATTTTCGTAAATTCGAAAAAATAAATAAGAAAAATAAATATAAAAATATTAAGCAAACATAAGAGGTTATTAATTAAAAGCTTACCCTTCTGAAGGTCACCAGCTTAAAAAATCCAAACAAAATAAAGATCTCGAAATGATATCTTCCAAACAATTAAACCGTTCAAATATCTCGGACAAAAATTCAATGAAATATTTTAAAAATAATTAACGCTTCAATGAATCGATCTAGGGTTTGAGAAAATAATCGATCTAGGGTTTGGTGATTCAATGAATCGATCTAGGGTTTGAGAAAATAATTAACGCTTCGGTAAGCGGCGGAATTTTAAAAATTTTCTTTTACTAGTAAAACAGTTTTTACTAACCTAGACAAGTGCAAGTACATGTAATTAAAACCAATATGAGCTAGAAGTTTACTAACCTTTCTTGAAGCTTGAACTTTGAAGAAGCTTTTGGAAAGTTCGCAACGGTCGTCTCCCCTCGCAGCACGTCTCTCTTTCTTTCCTCGGCACCTCGAGCAACCACGAAAGTTTCTATCACTAAATCACTCGAAAAGAAGGAATCAGTGAGTGGGCACTTTTAAACGCTACGACTTAAGAACGAGTCTCGAAGTCGCAGAGCTAAACACTAGGTCGAGTGAGGACCTAGGTGCCAAGACAAGAAAATATCGAAAATAAACTAGAGAGAGAGAGAGGATTTTCGGCCAAGTTCTAGAGAGAGAGGATTTTCGGCCAAGTTCTAGAGAGAGAGTCTCTCAAATCTCTTAAACTTGGATGAATGAAATGTGAGGAATGAGGCTCCTATTTATAGGAGGAGGATTACCTTCAAAAGGTAGTTTCCTCTTTTCCTCTTAGTTGGCCGAAAATGCACTTTCCTTCTTAAGGAAATTTGTTTCCCCTTTTTCTTTTGGCAAGTATCTTCATACATCAATGCACAAAATAAACTCTCTTTCCCACTATGGCATGAACGAAATTCAGCCTTATTTTCCTTGGGTTGGACGAAATTTGAGCTTCTAGAAGGAGCTTCTAGATGTTTCTTCATTTGTTCATGACAACATAAGAAAAGCCCATTAAGAATTTTCAAGTAAAATTCTATGAAATGAAATTAATCCTCAAGGCCCAATTACACTAATATGGCTGAGTAACATTTATTTCATTTGTCATCATATGACAATGTCAAAAAAAAAAATTATTGACATTCTTTTCGTCCTATGTCCAAAAAGACAAAAATACTCTTTTGACAATTTTCGTAAAACTGTCTCGTTCTTGTTTTGACTTAGCTTCCAGTTTAACTATTCCTATCGATGTGATTCGTGACAGTGACCTCATGGACCCAAATGAACAAAGCTTGAGCTAAACACTTGGACTCAAAAGTTCACAAACCTTTTCCAAGTTTAGCTTAATGCCAACTGACTCCACTAAAGAGCTGACACTGAAAATCTCTCGGTTCAAATGAATTTGTTTTCTACTCAAGAATTCGACCTAATTATGATGAGCGGATCCACTGAATATTATCTATGCTTACCCTTCATGAATGTCATCAGCTAGTCGGGATTTACTAAATTACCATTTTACCCTTCTAGCTGTTATTTCCTCAACTCCTTTGTCGCTTGTGAATAAGTTAGAAACAATGTATTGACGAGGAGCTAACAAGTCACATTGTTTCATCCAAAAGAGTCAGGACTCAATTTGGACACTGGCCAGTTCATTTATTCACACTCCAAGGAACAAAGCATGAGGTGACATACATTGCATTTCAGCAATCTTGTACATGAATTCCATATCTATGAGAACTTCACAAAGTTACTCATGACAGACTCACAACTTAGTACTTCACCAATAGGCCTTGTTCGGAATCACATAGTGAGTCCGAACTTTGACTTTCTCAAATGAGAATACTAAGGTGTGAAATGGCATGTCTCATTTCAGGATTAAGGTAAGCATGATGCAATTCATACATAGTGACTTCGAGACATAAGAGGTTAAATGGTTTGTTCTTATATTGTCTCTAGAAGTGCACTGGTCAATTCAGTACCTTCGGAAGATACCTAGAAGAACTATAGAGTCCCCAACTCTCAATGCCTCATAACCAGACATCATAGATTCTTCTAACAATCATACTGAGGTCAATAGTCCTTTGACCCTAAGATTGCGAATATATCGTTTTAAGCAAACTATGAAGAGTTTGTTCATGCAAATCTACATTTGTCTCCTCGTAAGTTGTTAAGTTTGTTTATGGACTAAAAGACTAAGGTTTTATCATAAAGCTTCAAACAAAGAAAGAATGAATGAACGTTTCAACTTTATTAATAATGAATAAGCAATTACAAGCAAGAGTCTTCGTAAGACTATATGACATCAAATGTACATAAATAGATACTACTACTCTTCTTATGGGCACCATTGACAACAAACTCCCACTTGACTCAAAGAAGATGTGAGTAGTCCTACATGCCTAATCCCTCACGATGTTGGTCGAAGACCTTGTTCGCTAGGGCCTTGGTGAATGGATCTGCCAGAGATCTACTTCACCTCCACGTCTCCGCGCTGCGCGATCTCTCGAATCAAATGGTATTTCCTCTCTATATGCTTAGAGCGCTTATGGCTTCGAGGTTCCTTTGAGTTAGCGACAGCCCCACTATTATCACAATAAAGGGTCATGGGCTCGTCGACGTTTGGAACAACTTCCAAATACTTAAGGAATTTTCTAAGCCATACAGCCTCTTTGGATGCTCCACAAGCAGCCACATATTCTGCTTCCATTGTGGAGTCAGCAATGCAAGATTGCTTAATACTTCTCCACACAACAGCTCCACCATTTAGGATGAACACAGATCCCGAAGTGGATTTCCTGGAATCCTTATCCGCTTGAAAATTGGAGTCGGTATATCCCGTCATAGTCAGGTCAGTACCTGAGTATGTAAGCATCAAGTTCCTAGTTCTTCGAAGATACTTAAGAACATGCTTAACAGCAATCCAGTGCTCGGGTCCAGGGTTGGATTGGAAACGGCTAACTACGCCAACGGCGAAACATATATCAGGTCTAGTGCAAAGCATAGCATACATGAGGCTTCCTACGGCAGAGGCGTAAGGAATTTTCCTCATGTCTTCAATCTCTTATGCAGTCTCGGGAGACTGGTCCTTAGAGAGTGAAACTCCATGCCTAAAGGGTGTTTGGCCCTTCTTAGAGTCTTGCATCGAGAAGCGATCCATTACCTTATCAATATAAGATGCTTGAGAGAGCGACAGGGTCCGGTTTTTCCTATCTCGAAAGATTTGGATCCCCAGAATGTACGCAGCTTCTCCTAGATCCTTCATATCGAATTGCTTTGCCAGCCAGACCTTAACCTCAGATAACTTACCCACGTCATTACCAATGAGTAGTATATCATCGACATATAGTACCAGAAACACAACTTTGCCTTCGTGTATTAACTTGTAAACACAAGGCTCATCTATTGACTGTTCAAAGCCGAAGCTCTTTACAGTTTCATCGAATCTAATATTCCATGACCTAGATGCTTGCTTTAGTCCATAAATGGATTTAAGCAACTCACAAACCTTGGTCTCTTGACCTTTATCCACGAAACCGTCTGGTTGAGCCATGTAAATGCGCTCGTCAAGATTGCCATTCAGAAAGGCTGTCTTGACATCCATTTGCCAGATCTCATAGTCGAGAGCTGCAGCTATGGATAGGAGTATGCGGATGGATTTAAGCATCGCGACTGGCGAGAAGGTTTCTTCATAGTCAATCTCTTCTTGTTGGGTATAACCCTTCGCCACAAGTCGTGCTTTGAACGTCTCGACGTTCCCATCAGGACCCATTTTCTTCTTGTATATCCACTTACACCCCACAGGTTTAATCCCTTCAGGAAGGTCTACAAGTTTCCAGACTTTGTTGACATACATCGAGTGCATTTCAACTTTCATGGCGTCAAGCCAAAGGTTTGATTCAGAACAAGCCATCGCTTGGCTATAGGAAACAGGGTCATCCATGTCGGAGACGGCTACAAGAGAGTCTCCATAAGACATGTACCTGTCAGGCTGTTGAACAGCCCTCCCACTACGTCGAAGTACTACTTGACGAGATTCTGATGAGTTAGGTTGTGTTTCAGTTGGGGTAAGAACAGTTCTTACAGATGAGGTAGAAGCTTCCTCACCCAACTTTTCTTCAAGCACAATTTTGCTTCTAGGTTTTGCATCTTTCATAAAGTCCTCCTCGAGGAAACGAGCATTCGTGCTAACGAAAGTCTTATCGTCCTCGGGACTATAGAAAATGAAACCTTTGGTTTCCTTTGGATATCCTACAAACAGGTACAATTCTGACCTACTAGCCAACTTGCTAGTCTTTTGCCTTAGCACATGTGCAGGGCAACCCCAAATTCGGATGTGGCCCAAACTTACTTTACGGCCAGTCCATCTTTCATAAGGAGTACCAGGAACCGTTTTAGACGGAACTTGGTTCAGAATGTAAGCGGCTGTTTCGAGGGCATATCCCCAAAAGGAAAGCGGGAGTGACGAGTAACTCATCATCGATCTAACCATCTCCATAAGAGTTCGGTTTCTTCTCTCTGACACTCCGTTTTGTTGAGGTGTGCCAGGTGCGGTAAGCTGAGAAGCAATACCTTCTTCTTTAAGAAAGTCATCGAACTCTCCAGACATATACTCACCACCTCGATCAGATCGAAGAGTTTTGAT
Organism: Urtica dioica subsp. dioica; assembly: GCF_054948205.1. Taxonomy (NCBI): domain Eukaryota; kingdom Viridiplantae; phylum Streptophyta; class Magnoliopsida; order Rosales; family Urticaceae; genus Urtica; species Urtica dioica. The sequence continues at coordinate 49,837,486 of NC_142763.1, forward strand.
CACTTTGCCAGTTTGCTTTTCCACTAAAGCCCTAAAGACCTTAAATACGTTAAAGGTCTCGGATTTGTGTTTGAGCAAATAGACAAACCCATATCGTGAGTAATCATCAGTGAAGGTAACGAAGTATTCGTATCCTCCACGTGCCTGTTGGCTGAGCGGACCACATACATCAGATGTATTAGTTCCAGCAACTCAGTGGCTCTTCGACCTTTATCAGAGAAAGGTCGCTTAGTCATTTTTCCTTCTATGCAGGATTCACAAGTAGGTAGTGAACCTATTGCAGAGGCTTGGAGTGGACCATCCATCACAAGTCTCTTAATCCTTTCTAGACTGATATGACCAAGTCTTAAGTGCCATAGGTGTGTTGATTTTGTTAGATCGGAGGATTCAGAAAGTTTGATCCTCTTTGGCTCCCTAATTAGATCATTATCTATTTCGGTGTCTAAAAGAGAAGGTTGGGTGGGATAGATGTAGAAAAGAGCATTCTTCATACATGCATCAGTGACAAAAGAATTATCAGGAAACGAAATACGAATTCCATTCTTAGTGAACTTTAAACAATAATCTTGCTCACGAAGACGAGCAACGGATATTAAGTTCTTCCCAAAGGTAGGAACAAAATATACATTATTCAAGTTTAAAGTGCGGTCTTCAAAAGACAGCGTCACGGATCCCACAGCCTTTGCAGACACCAGGCTCCCATCACCCCATTTGAAACAGAACTCGCATTCCTCTAAGCTTTTGGTTTTCTTGAAACCATTCAAGGAACAGCAAATATGGTTAGTAGCAGCGGAGTCAAGAATCCACGTTGATACATTATCAGCTACTAAGCATGCTTCGGTAACTAGTACAATACTATGTTCCTTTGCTTTGAGATAGGCAGGACAGTTCTTTTTATCGGCCTTGTAAGGTCCCTTCTCAGTTCTAGAGGCGGAGGCTTTGTGCTCAGTAGCATGTGCCTCTCCTTGATTCCTCTTTCTCTTAGTGAGACCCACAGCAGTGCGAAGTTCCATCATAAGCTTGGTAACAGTGTACTCTAGCTTGTTTATGGAGTAGTTCATCTTGGAGGTATCAAGAGATGCGGGGAGAGTATCTAAGATCATATCTATGATATTCTTCCCATCAATCTTAGATCCTAGGATTTCCATTTTACTCAGATGACTAATGATCAATATCATAAAGTCTCCAACAGGAGTCCTAGCCTTCATGTGACAGTTCATAAACTGTCGGACTGCTTGTTGCCTTGTTTGACGCCATTGCCCTCCAAACATCTCAAGGAGATTGTAGAGCATTTTGGCGGCAGTCTCGATGTTACGATATTGCTCTTTCAGCATATTGTTCATAGATGCCAAGATATAGCACCTCACAATCTCATCGGATCGAACCCAGGCCGCTACGGCGTCATTATCCTATTGAGTTGAATCATCATTCGTCAGAGGAGGACACGGGGTGGTGAGTACCCATTTGTGCTTGTTAATGGTAGGAAATATGTCGAGGTTACGTTTTGAATCTACGTAGTTTTCGTTTTCGAGTTTGATCGAGGAAAGAAAGATTGAGAGATGGTTGAGAGACATATTGCCTATATAAGTTGAAACAAGTTTATGATTAGTCTTTGGTTTAGGATTTAAGTTTTATTAAGACTTTTATAAAATCCAAAGGTGTTATAAACCAAACGATAATTTACTCCCTCAAGAGAAGGCCGCAAAAAATCTCCTTTTATAAGTAAATGACACATCATTAATGCTAAGCCAAGATGTCAATACATCTATTTTGACTAGCCACCTTGTAAATTGGTTTGATCACTCACATTCTTTCGCAGGGCCTCGAGGGAGGATTACTAGGGATTGAGCCTAAGTGTGCAACCAACCACTTAGTCCAAAAGGTCAACTTTGAAAAACAATCCCCCAAGGGGAGGCCTTGCCATCATCGTCTCACTCTTGGACGTAGCTCATTGAGCAATGATCAGAGCAAAGCGCCCTTGAGTACTCTCATTTAAGAGAGGGCCACGAGGGTGACTCTTAGTCCGGCGACACTTGCACTTTTCATTAGTGTTGGGGATCGTGGGTTACAAACAACAAGTATAACCCTCCCACTTAGTTTTTGGAGTTGGTTCATCGACTCTTATAATTTCGGAAACAAATTTCCTAGTTAGAGAGCGACAGAGCGGACAACTAGAAGAGAATCCTAGATCGACATGTTCAGAGTAGTATTAGTGCATAAAGGCACAAGGTACATACTCGATCTTTTCCTATTTTCTATTTCGGGAAAGTGCATGAGGGAAGTGTGAACTTCAACTCACTCGAACACTTGAAAGTTTGAGATTACACATCTTTTTATTTTTCGGCTTGTCTACAAAGAGACCTCTCACTCAAATTTTCAAGAGCATATAGATTTTGAACATATGTGATATAGATATAGTTTTGAAAACATTTTGAAAACTTATTTGATTTGGGTGACAAAATATTTTCAAGTTTGAAAGTGAAAACGGTTTTTCAAAATTAAAACTAGTTTTGTAAAAACTCAATTTCAATTAATCTTTCAAAATCAAAACTTTTAATCTTACACATCATGTTTATAATCATATGAAAAACATTTTGCTCAAGAAAATTTTCTCATTAGAGTTCTATAACTCATGGTAGTGGGGTTTGAAAATCCGGATTTCTAAAAAACTGGAGTTTCAGACAGCCGCGCACCTCGGAGTAAAATCGCCATATCTGACGGCTCCGATGTCCTTTTGAGCCGAAACCGGTGGCATTGGACAGAGGACAGACAGAGCTTTAATTTGATTTAAGAATCATTAAATTTAGATTTTTGAGCAGAGAGTTATGCCACTTTTAATGCGGGTTTACTCCAGCTCGAAGAAAAAGAAATAATTAAAGCTTGGTCCTTTTAGGTGCGAAAAAGAATCGAGTGTAACGGAACGTTTTAAGATGTTGTTTAAAGCTTTTATTTGTGTTTTATTAGCAGGGTAATAACATAGAATAAAAGAAATAACAACATGCATAAAATGATTCAAGTAAATAAACGAAACTAGCAAGACAATATAACTAGTCACAAAATTTTACTCAAAATTTCTCAAACCTTTAAAACACGTTTTTCAATATAAAAAATTAAAAACTTTTAGAACTGATTCTAATGTGTTTTAAAAACATCCCAAACTCATAGAAAATCAACATGCTTTTTAATTTAAAGACATGAGCAATAAATTAAAAAAAATCTAAGATAACAATTCTAACTTGTCACAAAATTAGTAAACTTTCGAAAACGATTTTCAAGCTCATAATTTTAAAAACATGTACATGCATCTCTTTGACCATAGCTCTGATACCATTTGTTGGAATCGATCTAGGGTTTGAGAAAATAATTAACGCTTCGGTAAGCGGCGGAATTTTAAAAATTTTCTTTTACTAGTAAAACAGTTTTTACTAACCTAGACAAGTGCAAGTACATGTAATTAAAACCAATATGAGCTAGAAGTTTACTAACCTTTCTTGAAGCTTGAACTTTGAAGAAGCTTTTGGAAAGTTCGCAACGCTCGTCTCCCCTCGCGGCACGTCTCTCTTTCTTTCCTCGGCACCTCGAGCAACCACGAAAGTTTCTATCACTAAATCACTCGAAAAGAAGGAATCAGTGAGTGGGCACTTTTAAACGCTACGACTTAAGAACGAGTCTCGAAGTCGCAGAGCTAAACACTAGGTCGAGTGAGGACCTAGGTGCCAAGACAAGAAAATATCGAAAATAAACTAGAGAGAGAGAGGATTTTCGGCCAAGTTCTAGAGAGAGAGTCTCTCAAATCTCTTAAACTTGGATGAATGAAATGTGAGGAATGAGGCTCCTATTTATAGGAGGAGGATTACCTTCAAAAGGTAGTTTCCTCTTTTCCTCTTAGTTGGCCGAAAATGCACTTTCCTTCTTAAGGAAATTTGTTTCCCCTTTTTCTTTTGGCAAGTATCTTCATACATCAATGCACAAAATAAACTCTCTTTCCCACTATGGCATGAACGAAATTCAGCCTTATTTTCCTTGGGTTGGACGAAATTTGAGCTTCTAGAAGGAGCTTCTAGATGTTTCTTCATTTGTTCATGACAACATAAGAAAAGCCCATTAAGAATTTTCAAGTAAAATTCTATGAAATGAAATTAATCCTCAAGGCCCAATTACACTAATATGGCTGAGTAACATTTATTTCATTTGTCATCATATGACAATGTCAAAAAAAAAAATTATTGACATTCTTTTCGTCCTATGTCCAAAAAGACAAAAATACTCTTTTGACAATTTTCGTAAAACTGTCTCGTTCTTGTTTTGACTTAGCTTCCAGTTTAACTATTCCTATCGATGTGATTCGTGACAGTGACCTCATGGACCCAAATGAACAAAGCTTGAGCTAAACACTTGGACTCAAAAGTTCACAAACCTTTTCCAAGTTTAGCTTAATGCCAACTGACTCCACTAAAGAGCTGACACTGAAAATCTCTCGGTTCAAATGAATTTGTTTTCTACTCAAGAATTCGACCTAATTATGATGAGCGGATCCACTGAATATTATCTATGCTTACCCTTCATGAATGTCATCAGCTAGTCGGGATTTACTAAATTACCATTTTACCCTTCTAGCTGTTATTTCCTCAACTCCTTTGTCGCTTGTGAATAAGTTAGAAACAATGTATTGACGAGGAGCTAACAAGTCACATTGTTTCATCCAAAAGAGTCAGGACTCAATTTGGACACTGGCCAGTTCATTTATTCACACTCCAAGGAACAAAGCATGAGGTGACATACATTGCATTTCAGCAATCTTGTACATGAATTCCATATCTATGAGAACTTCACAAAGTTACTCATGACAGACTCACAACTTAGTACTTCACCAATAGGCCTTGTTCGGAATCACATAGTGAGTCCGAACTTTGACTTTCTCAAATGAGAATACTAAGGTGTGAAATGGCATGTCTCATTTCAGGATTAAGGTAAGCATGATGCAATTCATACATAGTGACTTCGAGACATAAGAGGTTAAATGGTTTGTTCTTATATTGTCTCTAGAAGTGCACTGGTCAATTCAGTACCTTCGGAAGATACCTAGAAGAACTATAGAGTCCCCAACTCTCAATGCCTCATAACCAGACATCATAGATTCTTCTAACAATCATACTGAGGTCAATAGTCTTTTGACCCTAAGATTGCGAATATATCGTTTTAAGCAAACTACGAAGAGTTTGTTCATGCAAATCTACATTTGTCTCCTCGTAAGTTGTTAAGTTTGTTTATAGACTAAAAGACTAAGGTTTTATCATAAAGCTTCAAACAAAGAAAGAATGAATGAACGTTTCAACTTTATTAATAATGAATAAGCAATTACAAGCAAGAGTCTTCGTAAGACTATATGACATCAAATGTACATAAATAGATACTACTACTCTTCTTGTGGGCACCATTGACAACAGGCCGCCTCAACACGGCTTCGACTCGATCTCCGACGCTGAGTCCACAAATCGATCGAGCTGAGCGAGTCGTGTATCTGATTCGAACTCTGCAATAGATTCTCCGTTCGCACAGGCTGGGACTCGGCGAGAGATCGAAGCTCGACGAGACGATAACGACGATGGAGACCACTTGATTCGCACAGGCTGGGATTCATCGAGAGATCGAAGCCATCGTCGTCATCTCCGCCTCTTTCACTTGATTCGCACAGGCTGGGACTCGGCAAGAGATCGAAGCTCTCCGGCTTGAGGTGGCTTCGGCGATAGGTCTAATCGGCTAGCGAGAATCTCTTCCGACGGAGGATTGTCGATTCTCGACGGCGCAGAGCACGTGGAAATTCTGCAGTGAGTGCGCTCTGTGACTCCGGCAGAGAGCGTGTGCTACGGCGGCGGCGATCGGCACCCGAGCTACATGTCGGACACGAAGTCGTTCAAAGCGAAGCTGAGATCGTACATCAATTCACAGGCGTGAAGCTCCGGAGGAGAAACAGCAGATGAATTGGGGACGAGAGATAATGGCCTGTTTGGCATAGCTTTGTTTTAAAAAAAAGTGCTTCTGTTTTCAAAAACTGACAAGGTGTTTGGTAAACTGTTTATATAACAGTTATTGCTGGTAACAAAAACTGATTTAACGTTTGGTAAAATAAATATATTATAGTAAAAAGAATAAAATAGACATGTTCTTAATAATTAAATAATAATTATTAATACTTATTTATATACATATATATATAATATTTTGTACGAGGATATTACAGTAATTTATATACCAAACTTAAAAACACTTTTTCTAAAAGTCAAGAATCATAGTTTTTCCATCTCATGTACAAAATTTAAAATCGCTTTTGAAGTTTTTTATAAAAACAGTTTTGCCAAACACCAAATAAGCAGTTTAGTTTTTTCTAAAAGCAAAAACAAGGTTTTTGAACCTGAACCAAACGCAGCCAATAAAAAATGAAAGTAGGGGTATTATAGTCCAATTTTAGGCAAAAGCGGGTGGGTAACTTTGGTACAATTTCGGTTTTTTTTTTTTTTTTTTGATAAATTTTTAAAGAGGGATGCAACACGAGGACTTCCCAGGAGGTCACCCATCCTACCCATCCTAGTACTGCTCTCGCCCAAGCACGCTTAACTTCGGAGTTCAGTAGGCAAATATCCCATAAAACAAAGGTCTCTTAAAAAAAATGAAAAAGGTCTAACATGAGTTTTAGTTAAAAATAGCGTTGCACAGCCCAATACGATCATTAATGGGCTTGGAATGATTGGCCTAGCCTCTGACAGAACGTTCTGTTGCCACTCTGAAAAGTATTTTTTTGAAGAGACATGGATACTCCAAACAGTTGTCACTTGACTTGTGGGTAGAGGTTGGAAATGTCGAAGCAAGGGTTTGAGTACTGGTTCCAATGGCAAGTCCCGGTATGTGCTGCGATCCTCCTCGTCCCAGCCGCGGTGGCTCTGAAACACATCAAGAACCAGAAGAGTCACGAGCCTGTGAGGTCATTCCACTTGTGGAATAGTTGCTGGAGAACTCTCAGCCCTCTTTGGCTCCTCATCTACAGAGCCTTCGCTTTCCTTTCCCTCTCTCTCATTCTCTTCAACATGGTCTCTCTCATGGGTGCTTTTGCCTTCTATTTCTACACCCAGTGAGTCCGATTCCATTTCTTTTACAATTTGGGTACCCAAAGAAAAGAAATTCGACTCATAATTGAGTAATACAGGTGGACTTTTGCATTAGTCATGGCCTATTTTGGGGTATGTCAAGAAAAGTCAAGGCAAGTCAAAGCTCTCCGCATTTGTTCGTAACATTGAAAATGAAAATGGTGATTTGTAGTTGGCGAGTGTGATGTCGGCGCACGGGTGTTGGGTGTCGATGAAGAAGAAGAGGGAATCTCCGGAAGAAGAATTCAAAGACGAGATTCAATGCGGAGCTGGTTGTTGGGGACACCTAATGCTAGCTATGTATCAAGTTAGTTCCTTTCTTGTATATAATATTTGCATAATAGAGTTTTGAGAGAGTGTGAAATAAAAGAAAAGAGTATGTTGCACGACAGACCTGTGCAGGTGCCTGTGTGCTGACAGATCTCGTGTTCTGGTGTCTCTTGGTTCCACTGCACGTCAACGTCCACTTCCAATTAACCTTTGTGAGTATCGCTTCTTCTTTTACTATGCAAAAAAAAAAATAAAAGGCTTTATTTATGAGTGTGTTTTGGTGCAGTTGATAGTGTGTCTTCACACAGTGAATGTGGTTTTTCTCATCGGAGACACCGTGCTGAATGGGCTTGTAAGTAGAGACAAAACAACAATGTAATTGTAACTGACTCTAAATATGATGTAATATGTGTTGTTGTGGTCCAGCCATTCACGTGGTTCGGCTTTGCTAACTTTGTGGTGTGGAGTTGCGTCTACATGGGTTTCCAATGGGCGGTTCACGCTTGTGGTTTCACGACTCGGTAAGTAATTAAACCCCTTTCCCAAGTCTTGCTATCCATTTCATCAGGTTACAATGTAAATCAAAGATGTGTGTCCTCACTCTCTCTCTTCTCTCTCACTGGGAATTGAGCTCTAACATTGGGGTTTCAATATTCACAGGTGGCCGTATCCTTTTCTAGAGCTCAACACGCCATGGGCACCCCTATGGTACGTCTCTCTCGTGGGTCTCCCTTTTACGATGATGATCTTACATGTATAATATATGTGCCCGTGCAGGTATTTGGGGATGGCTTTGTTTCACGTGCCTTGTTACGGGATATACGCACTGATTTTCAGAGCCAAGAACAGTTTGTTCCCCAGGTTGTTTCCTCGTGCTTATGTGAGGACATTGAATTAGTTTCCAAGGACGCAATGTTGGTAATAAATGGTGTGTCCTAGTGCAGTTAGTTATGCTATATCTTCTTATGACTAGAGCAGTCACATAATGTGGTCCAATATCTGTAAATCACCCATGAAACAAGAGACATGCTTAGCGTGTCTCTTGTTTCATGTTCACGCTGAGCTTCTGCTTCATCTTCTTGCCCGGTGTACCCGTATTTATTCCTGCAATACTATCTTTAGTCCACTCTACGCTGAGTTATGTCGTCGTTTTCCCTTGTGTTGTCGTTAAGTCAACCATAAAATTTGGATTTTTTGTATGAACCTGAAGTTCATCTTTTGCTAAAAGATGAAGCAAGCCGTAGCCTATGTAATTTCTTCATGGAAAGATAAATAAGATTTGCACGTAATTTATAGGAATCTTGATAATAAGAGTATTTTATTATGAATAAACTACTATGAATTTATCAAGCTCCATGGGATGCAATGTGCAATACCAAAAAAAAGAACAAAACATTAGGTAACTAACCAACTAAAACGTTTGTGATGTTATATAACCACGTTTCGTAAATCTCAAGTAAATAGCCATAAAGATGACGTGACATTCTTGGTTTGCTCATTCATTGAAATAAGAGCGTGCGGTGTTTTTGTAAATTTATGTGTGCAAATACGTGAACGTGGTTATTTACCTAAGATTTACGAAACTTTGCTATATAGCAATGTGAAACTGTAAATATAACTATATACTTAATGGACCCAAAAAAGAATCAACTTTATACTTGAAATAATAATGTACTAGTAGGCAACGACCTTGAAAAAAAAATAAAAGAGAACTAGTATATATTTATTGAACATCATCAAACTGTTTTTTTTTTAATTTGTATCTGAGTCGAACTCATCTCTTCTTTATCATCGGCTTCTTCACCCCACAAGTCATCCTCTTCGTCATCTTCGGCTTGTCTGAGTACGCCGACTTATTTCGCCGTTGACTCTACTAAGTCAATCTCTTTTTCAATATTACGTGGCTCAACCATGTCTTCGCCTTTTGTCAGATAGAGAGATTGACTGGGTTGCGTCTCTAGAAGCTTGAAAATTTGGCGCTCTCCGGTCGTGGTCTCAACATCTGAAGAACGCCAATCTACAAGACAACAAACAGTTATAAATATTTAAAAGTTAGAGACATTAAGGTATTTAAGTTCAAAGTAATTACCATTTTTTAACTGAAATCTTCTCGACGTCATCCTTGCGGGTGACAACCCAGGTGCTGGACCAAGAATGCATCCTCAGTACTCGAAAACCGACATTTTTACCAAAATGTTGACCAATCTTTGGGATAGCCTCGTACGCCCAGTATTGCACGGCGTGCAAATTTTCCGACAACGAATACTTCGCCTCCTTTTGGACAACATTCTCTTTCCCGCATTTCTCCTGAAATCTGTCATAGTAGCACGATAAATTCATCGACAAACAATAAAGTCTCGGCCCAGGTGATGTTTCCCCAAGGCAAACTACAGAACGACAAATCTTCAACCATATAAAAGTATTTGTCGTTATTGGTTTTGTTGTGTTCTAGTCCGAGGAGATATCCCATGACAAACACACAAAAACCAAGCTGGTAAGTATCGTCCGGATCTTGACAAGTCTTAAACGCATTTACTAAGACGTCGAACGACATTTGATACATCGTTCAAGTAATCAGTTGCGAACCTATCGCTCGTTCGCTCGTCCTGCTCAGCCACCATCGGACCATCTTCCATAGTGAAGCCGCTTATTAACGCGTTCGAGCCATCCAAATCTCACGCGCTTATTTTCCAACCCGAAATGTATCTCCCCCCGTTTCGTTGGGTCAATCTTACGGAGAAGAAGACCGTGTATGAGTATCGCGGAAAAGTTGAGCGTGGACCCCTAAAAAAATTGCTAGAACGGAGTCTCCGCGAGCTGATCAATTGCACCAAGATCGGTGAATTTTTCCTTCACCATCTTCAAGTAACCTGAGCCACCATATGTGATTCGTCCCGCAAAGTTGTGCCCGCATAGGAATGTCAATTTGTCCTAAAAAAAATACACCAATAACATATAATTATCCTAAAATATTAGCATAATTATATTAAAAAAAAAACAACCTTGATAAATATATATTTTTCCTAAAATATAAAATAAAAACATAACAACAATTTATTAGTATATTGTCACTAAAATATATAAAAAAAAAAAATCAATAATTTATTAAAAAAATTATCATAAAAAATATCACTTTATTAGTATATTTATCCTAAAATATAAAGAAAAAAAATCAATTATTTCCGAAACCATCGGATCTTGGACGAAATCATCGAATTTTCACCAAAATCACCGGATTTTGACCGAAACCATCGGATTTTGACCAAAACCATCAGAGACCATCAGACTCATCGGACCCATCAGATTTGCTCGGATTTTGGCGGAATCCATCCGAAAAATCCGATGAATATCATCGGATTTTGCCCAAAAAATTGAAAACCCTAACTCCTATAAAACTTTCTAAATCCGTTTAGAATCTTCAAACACTAACAAATCACACTCTAATCCATTATTCTAACTATCTAACAACAACAAAAACACGAAAGTAAGATCAAAATCTAACCTTTTTCGTCATTTTGATCTATGGAACTTTGAATCCGGATTTCGACCTTGAAGAACCTTGAACGCCGGACTTAGAGGTGGTAGGTCGGACTTGCTCGGATTAGAGAGAGAGAGAGAGGGAGAGAGAGAGAGAGAGAAAGAGATGAAGAGTGGGCGTGAAATGAGAGGGAAATAGTAGTTAGTGGATTTATTTGAAATTATGGGTATTTTCCTTTGAAAATTGGACAAAAATATAATTAGATATTATTGAATTAATGAGATTAGTCTAGATATTTTGAGACTTTTGAAGTATACAAAATGAAATTGAGTTGTTTATAAATGGTGAATGCGTGGAGTACTTGGCAAGTAGCGAAACAAAACAAAACAGTCCGTGATGATGCTCGGAATTGGACGACAAAAGGTCATCAAATCCAAAAAAACATTATGTAGGTATCTAATACGCACAAGCAGGTATGTGTATATAAGAGATGGGATTACACATTATGTAAGCACACCCAGCTTAAGGCATTAAATTAAATCATTATCCGGTATTGATGGAGCCCAGTGGAAGCGTGGTGTTCAGCACGGTGGGGCGCGTGTCATACGGCTTCGACGTCTTCTCAGTCCCTCTCTCCGCCCCACAGCACGCCGAGCAACGCCTCACCGACACCATCTCCGTCAACTTGAACGGCAACTTCGCTCACGCCGACTCCGACTCAGTGGTGTTCGTCTCCGAGAGAACGGGGTCGCCACGCATCTTCCTGACCCGGGCGGGGCTGCCGTCCCCGGTGGCCCTCCCTGGCGCCCCGGCGAGCCTCTTCCACGACCGCCCCGTCCTCGCCGCAGACTCCACGCTCTACTTCATCTCCGCCCACCAGCCCCCGCGCCGCCCCTTCCGCTCCTGGGCCGCGCTCTACTCCCTCTCCCTCTCAGGATCCGACGTCGTCAGGCTCACTCCTCCCGATTGCGCCGACTTCAGCCCCGCCCTGTCTCGCTCCGGAACGCTCCTCGCCGTCGCCTCCTACGGCTCCGCCCCCTGGGCCGGCGACTTCAACGAGCTCAACACCTCCATCGTCGTCTTTGACCCTTCCCGCCCCCACCGCCGCCTCACCCTCGCCCACCGAGGCGGCTGGCCCTCCTGGTGCGGTGACCGCACCATCTACTTCCACCGCCGCAGCGACCACGACCAATGCTGGAGCGTATACAGAGTCGACTTCGCCGGATTATTTGACACCGCCGTCGTCTCTCCCGTTCGCGTCACACCCCCCGGCGTCCACTGCTTCACTCCCGCGGCTCTGCATGACGGTACCGGCGTCGTGGTCGCCACGCGCCGCCCAGGCTCCCCGTTCCGCCACATCGAGCTCTTCGATCTTCGCTCCAACGAGTTTCGGCCGCTCACCGCCCTGCTGAACCCGGAGATCCATCACTACAACCCCTTCGTCTCCTCCGACTCCAAGCTCGTCGGCTACCACCGCTTCCGAGGAATCGGCCACAGCGTTATTCCAAACCTGGATCCGGTGGATTCGCCGATGAAGTCTCTCCGGATGCTGAGAGTGAACGGCGATTTCCCGTCGTTGTCGCCGGGAGGAGATCTGATCGCGTTCAACCCAGGCTTCACGAGGGAAAAGACCGGCCTCAAGATCATGAAATCCGACGGCTCAAAGCGCTGGACTCTCATCAGAGGCCGGACTGTATTCTGCAGCGCGTGGAGCCCTGCGGAAGAGAACACGATCTTTGCCTCCATCGGCCCTATCTTCGAGTCAGTGAAAGCGACCGTCCAGATCGCGAGGATCACATTCGACGCCGGAGATCTGACCGCCGATCGCGACGATGACGTCCCGTGCGAGGTCAAGATCCTGACAAATGACGAGACCGGAAACAACGCCTTCCCGTCCTGCTCTCCCGATGGGAAATCCGTGGTGTTCCGGTCGGGCCGGTCCGGACACAAGAACCTCTACGTCGTCGACGCCGTGAACGGCGAGTTTTCCGCCGGAGGGGGAAGCTTGAGGCAGATCACGGACGGTGCTTGGATCGACACTATGCCGTCGTGGTCTCCGACCGGAGACCTCATTGCTTTCTCTTCGAACAGGCACAGAGCGGAGGATCCGAGCGTGTTCAGCGTGTACGTGGTTCGGCCGGACGGGACGGGGCTGAGGAGGATCCATGTGGCGAGTGAAGAGGTGGACAGAGAGAGGATTAACCACGTCTGCTTCAGCAAGGACGGTGAGTGGCTTCTGTTCGCGGCGAACCTTGGCGGAGTTTCGGCGGAGCCGGTGGGGCTGCCCAATCAGTTTCAGCCGTACGGGGATCTGTACGTGGTGAGATTGGATGGGAGTGGGCTGAGGAGGCTGACGTGGAGTGGCTACGAGAACGGGACTCCGACGTGGCTGTCGGGAAGTGATGACGTGGTGCTGGGAGGAGGCGGTGATGTGGAGTGTGATGCTGAAGAATTGTTGGGTCAGTTTGATGAACCTCTTTGGATCAATTCTGACTCGCTCACTGCCTGACTTCACATGTTGATCCGTTGAAATCTAGCTCGGCAGTTCGCTCTCCCTTGTCACTTCGTCACCTCGCCTAAGCTAAGCTTCACCTCGTCACTTCGCTATTCCTCCTGACAGGCATGTCTCGGAAACCCTCACTTCTTGGAACTCATCTCACATGGGAAAAGTGTTGCATTTATTTATTATTATATTTTCTATGTCTTGTTCTTTGTGTAATATTTATTATTCTCTATTTCCCAGACATAATAATTACACGTATTTATTACACTCATGTATCTAGTCTATACTAATGTATCCACCATATGTATAAATAGGTGATAGAATTTCATATCAAAATAAGAAATAACATTCAAAGCCTCGGAACACTCTCTCTCATTTCCGACCTTTTTTTTCTTTACTTCTACATGGTATCAGAGCCCAAAAATTCAATCATCGTGAACTCTTTCGAAAACTCATCCACCCTCAACACCACTTCGACCACCTTGCAGACCTCGCCCACTCAGTCTCACTCTGAATCATTCTCCCAACATATCACGAGCCACAAACTCAATGACCACAACTTCCTACAGTGGTCTCAATCCGTGCTCATGTTCATATCGGGACGAGGTAAAGATGAATACCTCACAGGCGTGGCTACATCTTCGAAGATCGAAGATTTGGCGTTTAAGAGTTGGAAGGCAGAAAACAACATGGTGATGTCCTGGTTCATAAACTCTATGCATCTCGAAATCGGGGAAACATTCTTCCTTTACCCAACGACAGCAGAAATCTGGCAAGCAGTTAGAGAAATCTTCTCCAACTCCGAAGATGTGTCCGAGTGTTTAAGAATGAGAACACTCTCCAAGACCTACGTCAAGGAGAGATGTCTGTTACTCAGTTCTTCAGCTCGTTCACGCATCTATGGCAGAAGATTGACCTCTACGAACATCACCAGTGGACCTGCACCGAAGACTCGAAACTCTATCGCAGGATAGTGGAGACCAAACATGTGTTTAAACTATTATCCGGACTCAACCAAGACCTCAACGAGGTCAGAGGTCGGATAATCAGTACAAAACCACTATCATCTCTCCGTGAAGCCTTCTCCGCGGTCAGACACGAGGAAAGTAGGAGGAAACTCATGCTTAGAGTTATCAAATCGAGCTCAATTCCGAGCTCATCCTCAAACTGTCTGCCCTCACCATGCATGGAGACATAGCATGCTTGAAATAACCATAGCATGCTTGGAGTTATATTTTATTTTAAAGCGGGTTAAGTAAGTAGCTCAAACATCACACCTTCTTTAAAATGTAGTCCAACTATTAACATATTTAGGAACATAGTCAATTGGTTAGAATAACATTTCAATCTTCCAATAATACATTAATATTATTAACTGTCAGAGTAAATAATATTAACTTGTATACAATTTTTTCGATTAATTTAAAATTTGTTAACTCAATCTCAATAATTAGTCGCAGTAACGAAAAAAATAACAATAGTTAATCTTACCAACGAAAACAAGAATACTTAGTTAATCTTATTAACTAAAACAAGAACGACAATTAATCTTATCAACGAAAACAAGAACATCAGTTGATCTCTATTATAGGGTGAAAATTCTCCCCTCATAATTGAACGTTTACAACAATCAAATCAAGCCCACCAAAGAAACGCTGACTCTCATCAAAGATTCAAACCTCATAATCAGGCCGAACGCGCTGCTTGGTTATAGTTTTCGAGACCTGATTTGGAATATGATCATTTTATTTTGCATTAATTTGTGTTTGTTTGAGCATCATGTCTTGCATATATGTATCTTGTAGTACTGCGTAGACTAGATTCCGTGGCTTCGAGTCCCCGGATTGGTATAGGACGTTTTGGTGGTTCAAGTCTCTGACGTTTAGACACGAGGTTTCGTGGGTTCGAGTCCCTGGACTTATACATCTTAATCATATTTTGTTGTTATGTGATGATATATCTAACTTTGATGTGATGATATATTTTTCTAGACAAACCTACTTGTTGTACGTTGTGAAGCTAACAGTGCAGGTAAGATATCATAATTGACTAATCATAAAACGTAGAGGATGGTAATCGTTCCCTGCTAAACTTGCAAACTCACCTCCTTCCTTTTCCCCCTCAGGAGTCGTTCAGTGTGACGTATCAGGGGGAGGAGCATCTTGGCTAAGACAAGGCTCGAGAATTAGCTTTCTAGACTCTAGTTAGCGCCTATTTTTTTGTTGTAAATCTTGTAAGTATGAGTTATACTTTTGAAAACTAATGGGTGTATATATTCTGATGAGAAATGTAGAGTTTAGTCTTATTTTGGTGTTACATTTGTGGGAATGTAAGGTTTATGTCTTTGTGTGGTTGTGTAATCAAGGATTTTGTCCTGAAGTGAAATACCTGGTAATATAAAAGTTGTCTCGTTGTGGTTTTCGGGTTCAAGTTGTTTGATTTTATAACATGTTTATTTTATTTTATTTCAATCTTATTTTTGAGTAACCTCTATGGAGGGGCGTTACATGCTCTCTTCGTGCTGGTTGTTCTTAAACTTCTTCGTGGCCTGTTCGAGCTCATGGTTAAGGGCTTGGACTCCCTCGGAGGACGAGATCTCGGAGTCGGTTTTTACGATGAGCTTCGTGAGAGATCAGAGAGAAAAGAAGAAGAAAAGGAAAACTGAACTTTTCTCATTCAATTAAAAAGATGCAGAGTACAAGATATATATACAGTGAAAACTAAACTAACTAACTCTATGTAAAACAACGACAAGTCGTTTACACAAAGAAAGTAAAACGACAGAAGAAAGTAAAACGACAGGAAATAAAATTAAGCAAACAAATAACTTGCTTCCTACGCTACCTATCAAACATAAACCAAACAACTAAACGACTTCGCTCAATACTCCCCCTCAAGATGGACTTGAGGAAGGATGAAAGAGATCCTTCAAGGACAGCTTGGACATGATAGAGGATAACGCCGGAGCTGGAAGTGGTTTTGTAAACGCATCAGCTAGTTGATGGTGTGTTCGAACAGGTAGGAGTTTGAAATCACCCAGCTGTAGATGATCCCTGACAAAGTACAAATCCACTTCGATGTGCTTGGTGCGCTCATGAAACGAGGGATTTGTAGCAATGTGCACAGCGGCTTGGTTGTCGCAGAACAAAAGAGAAGGACCTTGTTCTGGGATTTTTAAATCTTGGAGAAGCTGCTTCAACCACAAGACTTCACTTGCCGCAGCCGCTAAAGCTCGATACTCAGCCTCAGCTGAGGAGCGTGAAACTGTATGATGTTTCTTCGATTTCCAAGCAACCAGGGCACCTCCAAGAAAAACGCAGTATCCAGTCACTGATCGCCTTGTATCAGGACACGTCGACCAATCAGCATCAGAGAACCCCTTCAATTGCGTCGGTGAGTCTGCCGGGAACATCAAACCAAGCCCTGGAGACCCTTTGAGATAACGCAGAAGATGATGGACCGCACTGAGATGTGTATCACGAGGTGCCTGCAAGAATTGACTTAATGAGTGAACTGCATAGGTTATATCAGGGCGAGAAATAGTCAAATACAAAAGACGTCCTATGAGACTTCTATAGTGTTTGACATCATCTAAGAGAGCCCCATCAATGTTATTCATGTTGGAATTGATCTAGGGTTTAAGAAAAAGATTAAACGCTTCGGGAAGCGGCGGAATTTTAAAAAATTTCTTTACAAGTAAAAACAGTTTTTACTAACCTAGACAAAGAGCAAGTACATGTAATTAAAAACTAATATGAGCTAGAAGTTTACTAACCTTTCTTGAAGCTTGAACTTTGAAGAAGCTTTTGGAAAGTTTGCAACGCTCGTCTCCCCTCGCAGCACGTCTCTCTTTCTTTCCTCGGCACCTCGAGCAACCACGAAAGTTTCTATCACTAAATCACTCGAAATAAAGGAATTAGTGAGTGGGCACTTTTAAACACTACGACTTAAGAATGAGTCTTGAAGTCGCAGAGCTAAACACTAGGTCGAGTGAGGACCTAGGTGCCAAAACAAGAAAAATCGAAAATAAACTAGAGAGAGAGAGAGAGAGGAGTTTCGGCCAAAGTTCTAGAGAGAGAGTCTCTCAAATCTCTTAAACTTGGATGAATGAAATGTGAGGAAATGAGGCTCCTATTTATAGGAGAGGTCTCACCTTCAATAAGGTAGTTTCCTCTTCTATAGAATATCACATATTCATGAGCCAATTTCTTATTTTCCCTATTGAGACACTCGGCCAACAAGGGCTTCTAGAAGCCTTGATTTGTTTCCAATTTTGTTCATGGCTTGCCTTTTCTCTCAACATGGCCGAAGTTCCTTATGCATCCTTATGCAAATTTGTTTCCTCTTTTTCTTTTGGCAAGTATCTAAATACATTTATGCACAAAATAAACTCTCCTATTTCTCTATAGGGTAGGCGCCCAACATGTCTCTAGAAGGAGCTTCTAGAAGCTTCTTCATTTATTCATGAGAACATGAAAAAGGCCCATTAAGAATTTTCAATAAAACTCTTATGAAATGAAATTAATTCACGAGGCCCAATGATCAAGTCATGGCCGAGTGACATTAAGTCATCAAATGAACTTGTCAAAAAATTTATTGACATTCATTTAATCATTTTGTCTCAAAAGACAAAAATACCCTTTTGACTATTTTCGTTCTCGTTTTGACTTAGCTTCCAGTTTAACTATTCCTATCGATGTGATTCGTGACAGTGACCTCATGGACCCAAATGAACAAAGCTTGAGCTAAACACTTGGACTCAAAAGTTCACAAACATTTTCCAAGTTTAGCTTAATGCCAACTGACTCCACTAAAGAGCTGACACTGAAAATCTCTCGGTTCAAATGAATTTATTTTCTACTCAAGAATTCACCTAATTATAATGAGCGGATCCACTGAATATTATCTATGTTTACCCTTCATGAATGTCATAAGCTAGTCGGGATTTACTAAATTACCATTTTACCCTTCTAGCTGTTATTTCCTCAACTCCTTTGTCGCTTGTGAATAAGTTAGAAACAATGTATTGACGAGGAGCTAACAAGTCACATTGTTTCATCCAAAAGAGTCAGGACTCAATTTGGACACTGGCCAGTTCATTTATTCACACTCCAAGGAACAAAGCATGAGGTGACATACATTGCATTTCAGCAATCTTGTACATGAATTCCATATCTATGAGAACTTCACAAAGTTACTCATGACATACTCACAACTTAGTACTTCACCAATAGGCCCTGTTCGGAATCACATAGTGAGTCCGAACTCTGACTTTCTCAAATGAGAATACTAAGGTGTGAAATGACATGTCTCATTTCAGGATTAAGGTAAGCATGATGCAATTCATACATAGTGACTTCGAGACATAAGAGGTTAAATGGTTTGTTCTTATCTTGTCTCTAGAAGTGCACTGGTCAATTCAGTACCTTCGGAAGGTACCTAGAAGAACTATAGAGTCCCCAACTCTCAATGCCTCATAACCAGACATCATAGATTCTTCTAACAATCGTACTGAGGTCAATAGTCCTTTGACCCTAAGATTGCGAATATATCGTTTTAAGCAAACTACGAAGAGTTTGTTCATGAAAATCTACATTTGTCTCTTCGTAAGTTGTTAAGTTTGTTTATGGACTAAAAGACTAAGGTTTTATCATAAAGCTTCAAACAAAGAAAGAATGAATGAACGTTTCAACTTTATTAATGAATGAATAGGCAATTACAAGCAAGAGTCTTCATGAGACTTTATTACATCAAATGTACAAAATAAAGATTACAACTCTTCTTTTGGGCACCATTGACAACAATTCAGTGTATGTCGAGGTGCCATTGGGGTTTTGACAGGCTTGGAATCCAGGAAACCATAGTCTTCAAGTAACTGAAGAGTGTAATGCCTTTGATTGATAACAATCCCAGACTTTGACCTGGCAATCTCAATGCCTAAAAAAAACTTCAAGGGGCCAAGATCCTTGAGTTTGAACTTGGAATGCAAATAGGTCTTAACAGAGTCAATAACAGAAGTATTAGGACCAGCAACCACAATATCATCAACGTAGAGAAGAATGGCAACAAAAGTATCAGATTGTCCTCTAGTGAAAAGAGAATAATCTGATTTGGATTGAGTAAATCCAGCAGCTACAATAGCATTTGTGAAGGTGATGTTCCATTGTCTGGATGCCTGCTTCAGACCATAAATTGATTTATGCAATTTGCAGACAGGTTTCCCAGCAAGCTGACTAGTACCCTGATACTGCTGCTCCCCCTGAAAGGAATAACCCATAGGTAAATCCATATATACTTCTTCAAATAGCTCTCCATTTAGGAAAGCATTATTGATATCTAATTGTGCTAAAGCCCAGTTTTGGGAGGCAGCAAGAGCTAATAAAACTTTAACAGTCACCAGTTTGGCGACTGGAGAGAAAGTTTCAATAAAGTCAACTCCCTGTCTTTGATTGTAGCCTTTGGCCACTAATCTGGCTTTATGCCTGGCAAGAGTCCCATCTGCATTAAATTTGTTAGTATAGATCCATATGCAACCTATAGCCTTCTTATCCTTGGGCAAGGGAACAACATACCAAGTGTTGTTATCTTCCATAGCACTTAATTCCTCATGCATAGCTTGTTTCCAATGAGGGAAGTTACAAGCTTGATGATAAAACTGAGGTTCAAAATAATCAGAAACAGACAGTGCAAAGGATTTATAGGCAGTAGAAATATTATCATAACAAAGGACTTTAGACAAATGATGAGGAGATGGATAGAGTACACATGTGGTTGATTGTGACAAGTTGCAGTGATAGTCCTTTAGGTGTGTTGGTGGAGCTCTAGGCCTTACTGATCTTCGAACAACAGTGACTGGTTCTTCCACTTCCAAGGGTGGCCCCGGATGTTCAGAGTCATGGCTTGGAGAAGAAATCATTTCTTGTGTATGTGGTTGACTTGAGTGTGTTGCTTGGTCAGTGGAGTCCATATATGGAATATGTGTGGTGGTGGATGGTATAGGCAGTACCAAATCAGGAAAAGGATCAACCTGCACTTGTCTTTGCATATGATCATGAAAAGGATAAATATGTTCATGAAACACTGCATCACGTGATAGAAAAATTTCTCTAGTCAATAAATCTAACAACTTGTACCCTTTAACACCTGCAGGATATCCTATGAAAATGCACTTGCGTGCTCTAGGTTGGAACTTGGTTCTGTGAGATTTCAAGGTTGAGGCAAAAACTAAGCAGCCAAAAACTCTTAAGAAATCATAATCAACAGGCTTGCCAAACAGAATATCATAAGGGCATTGGTTAGATAACAAAGGTGTAGGAGTTCTATTGATGAGGTAGACAGATGTAAGAATGCATTCAGACCAATACTCAATAGGAATGTGTGACTGAAAGTATAAGGATCTTGCCACATTGAGGAGATGCTGATGCTTTCTTTCTACCACAGAATTCTGCTGTGGTGTTTCCACACAAGAGAATTGGTGTACAATACCTGCCTTAGAAAAAAAAATCAAAGAACACTAATTCCTTGGCATTATCAGAACGAAATTGTTTAATAGTAGTAGAAAATTGGTTAGTTATCATGGAACAAAACCGAGGGATAATGTGATGAACATCATTTTTATTCCTCAGGAGATAGATCCAGGTAAACCTGCTACAATCATCCACAAGAGTCGAGAAATACTTGTAACCAGAATGTGATGTCACAGAGTAAGGACCCCATACATCACAGTGAATGAGGTCAAAGGTCTTACTAGCTAAATGATTATGAGAAACAAAGGGAAGACGTATCTGTTTAGCTAGAGGACAGATATCACAAGGAACAAGTTTATTAGTGGAACTGAATTGTAACTGGTTTTTCAAAAGATCAAGTCTCTTATAAGAGAGATGTCCTAATCTATGATGCCATGTCTGAGAAGTAACCATGTTGATGCAGTCATTGTTGTCCTTTTCCAACACGTATAGGTCATGAACCATATTACCCCTGCCAATCTTCATCTTGGACTTGATATCCTGTATCACAAATTCATCATCTGAGAATGTGATGGTGACCTGAGAATCTCGGGTTAAAGCACTGACAGAAAGTAAATTAAATTTGAAACCAGGTAGATAAAGGACATCTTTGAGCACAAGGTTTTTATCAATCCTAACATCACCTAAATGATGAACAGGGATGACAGTATGATTAGGTAAGGTGACAGTGGAATTGTGCAAATTCCTAAAATTATGGAAGAAACTCTTATGTGCACATATGTGTCTAGAGGCTCCCGAATCAAGAATCCAAGAAAAAGGAGTTTTAACGGTACAACCTGTGCTGTTAAGATAACAATAAGAACCTGTACTCATGGTGGTCATATTGATGTTGTTGGTGCCTTCAGATTGTGCTTTTGGCATGATGAGCTGGTTGGAGAGTGCATTGATGAGCTGGTGTATCTGGTCTGCTGATAGGTTGTTCATGGTGCTTGTCGCTCCATTGTTGTTGACCTCATTGAGACCAGTGGATCCTTCTGCGGCATTAGACTTGAATCTTGATTTGTAGCCAGGTGGAAATCCATGCAATTTGTAGCACTTGTCAGCTGTGTGGCCAGGAATTTTGCAGTGAGTGCAAATTGGCCGATCTTTCTTGTTGGTGGATTTCTTCTGGTCATCTTTCACAGCCATTGCAGCTGAATTGGAGATGTCTTGGCCTCCTAGGACATCATTGCTCAGCGATCTTTGTTTCTCCTCTTGGACAGCCATGGCAAAGACTTTATTGATTGAAGGCATTGGATCCATCAGGAGAACTTGACCACGAACGTTGTTGAAGGACTCATTCAGTCCCATCAAGAACTTCATTACATACTCATCTTGCACAAAATTGATGAGATCCTTCGATCCACCGCACGAGCAAGGGCAATCTGGCCTAAAATTAGCTAGTTCTTCCCAGAGGATCTTCAATTTGGTGAAGTACATTCCCACAGTCATCTGATCTTGCACAAGATTCATGATGGCGCGTCTGAGTTCAAAGATCCTAGGCGCGTTGCTCTGTTGGAATCGTTCTTCCAGATCTTTCCAGATCGCCGCCGCTGAATCGTTGTAGATGACGCTCGATGAGATTTCTTTGGAGACAGAATTAAGCATCCATGCTATGATGATATCGTTGTTCCTTGTCCAAGAAATGAGGCGATTCATATCAGTGGCGTTTGGCTTCGGGATAGATCCATCGACGAAACCGAATTTGTTCTTGACAGACAAAGCGATCTTCATCGATCTTCGCCAGGTGGGATAATTGTCACCAGTGAGGGCTGTGGTAACCAAAATCTGACCTGTGGTGTCTGTATGATGAAGAAAAAAGGGATCTAGGGTTTCTTCATTAGCAGTCCTTCGTGAGGTAATTCCTGTAGCCGAACTATGGATCGTTGGATCTTCAGCCATAGTTGGAGGAGACGAAGGAGAAAGGTAAAATCAAGGATCTGATCAGACGAAGGAAAGCTTGGTCGGAGCAATGTGCTCTGATACCATTTTACGATGAGCTTCGTGAGAGGTCAGAGAGAAAAGAAGAAGAAAAGGAAAACTGAACTTTTCTCATTCAATTAAAAAGATGCAGAGTACAAGATATATATATATATATATATATATATATATATATATATATATATATTTATATATATATATATATAGTGAAAACTAAACTAACTAACTCTCTGTAAAACAACGACAAGTCGTTTACACAAAGAAAGTAAAACGACAGAAGAAAGTAAAACGATGGGAAATAAAATTAAGCAAACAAATAACTTGCTTCCTACGCTACCTATCAAACATAAACCAAACAACTAAACGACTTCGCTCAATATCGGTTAAGAATTTGTGGCGGTAGATTGTTTTCGTTGAACATCATGCACGTGAACCCTAGCTCGCCGCATTTCTTGCAAGCGCTGACCATGGCGGTCTAGGCCACCACATCCTACAATGGAATCTCGCTGTATGCGCGGAAAGATGAATAGAGATAGCCCGTCTTGGCGTACATCTTGACCAGCCTGTTCTAAACGTGAGGGTTGGCTTCGAGGTCATGCTTTATCACGACACAGTGGGCGAACGACTCGGCCTCGTGCGCCGAGACCCGAGTGGAGGCTCGGACCATGAAGTTGAGCATGAAATTGTGGAGGTAGATTGTTTTGGACATCACATTAGCGTCCTCAAACGGCATGATTATAATTCTTCGGTTCTTTGCTTCAATGTCGTCGACGTGGGATTTAGGGCTTTCGGTGCTTGGCTTCTTTGAAGGCTGGTGGTGAAGAAGAGCTTGCTTGAGGTTGGTGCTGACTTGACTTCCCATCTTCACAATCCAAAGCTCAACCATCATTATTGAACACATCATCGATTTCTTGGAGAAATCAACTAGAAAAAGGCCGAACAAGATAAGCTACATTTATTGGCTATTTCCTTCAAAGAAATGATATTTTGACCAAAATTTTAACTTTCTCTTGTGAATACGCTAGTTACTTACAAATCTCTTTATTTCATTATATTATTCAAAAAATCATTATATATTAATAATTTATTTAAATTGTAAAAGTAATGTCAAACGTTTTCTAATATGAAGTTTAGTAGTTTGATTTACAATGATTTATTCATTTTTTAATATACTCAATGATGTTAAATGATCAAATATTATATAAAACAAATACTTGTTATTTTATAGTATTGATCTTATTTCTTATTATTATTACAATTTATAATATGGGAAAATTACGTTAGTAGCTCAATAGTCGAAGTTTTATTTTATTAAAAAATAGTTCACCAATCCGCATTAAATTATATTAATTAAAGAGTTAATTAATTAATTTTTTAAGTTAATTTAATAAATGAAATTTGAGAGCATCGATCTACATCGGGAGGTTTGAGTCCCTAGACCAGCCCTAGGTCTGAGTCCAAATCTGAATCCGAGTTTGACTGAACTCAATCTAGCATATCTCTGTAAATTTTTCACAACCATGTTCATGGTTAGGGTTCTCACGAGACTGGTCGTTGGGATGCGATCGGCTCAGCTGGGTTCCGACGGGAATGCATTCGCTTCATATGCATAGTGGAAATATGGAGGAGGTGGTTGGGTGGATCCACGATTGCTCTGACTTGTCGATAAAATAATGGGACGAGTTTAGCATATTCATTGCGATCCTTTGCGAGCAGATTTGGTCGACGATGAACAAATCTGCCAAGACGGGTGTAAAGTATGGATTCACAGTAATTAAATTCACGACGATAGTCAAAGGAGTGTTGGTGCCATTTATCTCTTTCATTAACAAAGATGGTGACTTGGTACATAGAGGAATACTCTCAAAAGAAGACAATTTTGATTCAAACTTGGAATTTTATTGATTTCTAAAAAATTACAATCATACACCAGCAAAAATAAAAGAAAAAAAAATTGAAATCTTAGTTCAACTTCAAATACATTTCTTAAAAATGTGATCTATAAGTGATCATGTGATCAATAATTGGATGGCCGTCAGAAAAGTTGACAGAATGATTAAGGATTACGACAAGAGAAATTTCATTTTATGGATAAAAAAGTTAACAAAATATCGATATTATACCTCATATTTTAAAAATATCCAAAAATAGAATTTTGTCTCAATTTCGAACACAAATACCATTTTGAACAAATAAATCAATTTCACTTTCACTCTCTCTCTTCTCAATTTCTCATTCGGTCTTTCACGTTTGATTCCGACGAGATATAACTAAATTCGACGATATAATATACCATAGTGTACGATAATGTACGATGTTATACGATAAAATTCATACTTTTCGGGCATTTCAAGCGGAAAAAGTCAAATTCACGTGAAATTTTGTCATTCTAGGTTATCATAGCTCGTCGGATTCCCTCGTATCTCGTCGAATTTAGTTATATCTTGTCGGAATCAAGTGTGAAAGACCGAATGAGAGATTGAGAAGATAGATAGTGAAAGTGAAATGCGTTTATTTGTTCAAAAGGTATTTGTGTCCGAAATTGGGAAAAAAATTAATTTTTAGATATTTTTAAAATATGAGGTCTAATCTCGGTATTTTGACAACCTTTAGATCCATAAAATGAAATTTCTCTAGGACAAGGGTGGGTTGTTGGAGTCGAGGAGGGTAATTATTTCTTAATTTTTATTGTAATAGATTAAAAAGTGAAGCATGTTGCGGGGATAGCTCAGTTGGGAGAGCGTCAGACTGAAGATCTGAAGGTCGCGTGTTCGATCCACGCTCACCGCAATATTCTGTCTTTTTAGCCGAGTCCATAAGAAGCCAGTTTTCAGAAGGGTTTTAGAAGTTAAAAATCCTACTAGTGAAGCCGTCGTTTTTGTTTTCCCACCAAAAGCAAAGCAATGGCGGTGGTGGAGGAATGGCGTCTCGGAAGCGGGGAATACGTGGGCGAAATATCGGCGCTCTGTCTTCTCACCGATCCTCATCGTCTCTCTTCTCTCCCTTACCTCATCGCAGGTACTCTTTCTCTTCGGCCCTTACTCGCTCTCTCACGTGCTCTGATTTTCTAACTCCCGCCTAACAGGCTCGGGCTCTCAGCTTCTGGTCTACGACTTGGAACTCGGAAAGAAAATCGCGTCTCTCCCCGTATTCCAAGGCGTTCGCGTCCATGGAATCTCGTGTCTCCCTTCTCGTCCTCCGACCATTGCCGTCTTCGGCGAGAGGAGGCTCAGGCTCTTCACCCCGACCTTCGATAATGGCGTTGAATTCACTATGTTGCAGACCTTGCCTAAGTTCGGAAGCTGGATTTTCGATGTTTGCTATTTCCAGGTAACACCACCAAAAACTACATTTCACTCTCTTTTGATTCCATTCATCCATTCACTTTTTCGTGTGTTTTCTTTGAAAGTAGAGGACGGAGAGTCATTTAGCGATTGGACTCAGTGACAACTCGGTCTGTGTTTGGGACATGTCCATCTCTAGCGTTGTTCTTCATGTCCGATCTCTTGGTTGGTTCTCTCATGCACATTTTAGAGGTGGTTCTATTCTCGAACATAATTGTTTTTTTTTTTATTTTAACATTCTCTGTGTTTGATTTTAGAAAAGAGTCTTCTATATTCAATGCGGTTGTGGGGTGACAGTCTCGAAGCTCTACGAATAGCATCTGGAACTATCTATAACGAGGTGGTTACTCTTTATTTGCTTTCGACTCTTTTGGTGGTTATGATTTGCCTTAATTTCAATCTTATTGTCACTAACTATAAATGATTAAACGAAACTTAAAATTTAGGATTGGATCACTTATTCACCCCCAAGGGATAAGCAATAGATTGGTCATCTAATTTTGTATATTTTTTTGTTTTTGTTTTTTTTTTAAATGGGGCTTGGGCAGATCATCGTGTGGAAAGTTGTTCCTCAGATTAATAGAATTCACAACTCTCTTCAAGATTGCAAACCGGAGTACAAAGCTGTTCATACATGTAAACTAGTTGGGCATGAAGGCTCAATTTTCCGGTTAGCATGGTCTTCCGACGGATCAAAACTGGTCTCCGCCTCTGACGATCGTAGGTGAATCTTTAACCTTCACACATTGCACTGGTTTTCCATACCGAGCTTATGATTTGCTTTACTTTCTTTCAAAGGGAGAAAAAATATTGTCATAATTAATTTCTTCTTTGATAAAGTGCCCGTGTCTGGGATGTTAATATGGGACCAGAAAATCATGATGAACTTTGTGAGTCTGTTGGCCTTGTCCTTTTTGGTCATAGTGCGCGAGTTTGGGACTGCTCTATTTTCGATTCCGTAAGTATAAGTTCACTATCATTAACTCTCACGTAGTTCTATTTTTCATTTCTAAGATTTCCTCAGCAAGTTCGAACAGGGAGTTTCTTTTTGCTGCTGTAAATTTAGTTTATAAATGTGGAATATTAATTCTACATTTTTTTTTTCTTTCTGTTTCTTGCTCTCTTAAGTTGATTGTCACGGTAGGTGAAGATTGCACATGTCGTGTTTGGGGTTTGGACGGTAAACCACTCCACATGATCAAGGAACATTTGTAAGTGGTTTATGTATAATATTTTTGTTTTTGTCTTTTTTTTTTTTTTAAGAGTAAATGGCGGCAAAAATACTTAAAAGTTTTATGCTGGATACACTTGGCTACCCATTTTTTTTCTCGGCGGGTAAAATACTTAATGTTGGTTTCTAGTTCCACTTCCACCGTTACTACTTTGACCGTTATGTTTAGCGGAAGTCCACTTGTCACAATCTTGTGATGATGTGGTTTTAAATGAAATGTTTAATTAATAAATATTAAAATCAGATAAGAAAAACTCATACACACACCAACACTGTCACAATCCTAATGATAGTCTCTCTCTCTCTCACACACACACTCACACTGTTATGAACCCGGGATTTCGATCTCGTGATGGGAGCCGTTGTGATTTAATTGTCGGAAAATAAGAATGCTAAGAATGCAAAGCTCCACCGGAACCTAACCTCTTCTCGTTTTGAGAGAGATTAAGCTATGTGGTTGGAGGCTACTTTCACTGATAAAAGAGAGACCCATATACAAGTAGGTCTATGGACAATTCTGGAATAATATAATTAAACCCTAATTGCCTAATTAAAATCCTAAATTCGTAATAATAAAAATGCATAATTAAAAATAGGAATTGCAAGATTTAAATAGCCTAATTTCATACTTAAATAGTCTAATTTCCATAAATAAAACTCCTAATGGCTGAGTATGTAACACACACTGTTTGGAGACTTGTATTCAGTATTGTCAAAATCATATAACTACATTATTATTTCAATATACTTGAATTCAGCTTTTGGGTCACATTTACAATTTATGTATCGAAGATGATTCATTGTATTTGTTTTTTGTGTTAAGCCCTTGCCGGTTGAAATGCTGTAATCACATTAAATTTCAACTTCTGTCTTAATTTTCCGTAATGCAGAGGAAGGGGTATATGGCGATGTCTGTACGATCCAAAATTTT
Source organism: Urtica dioica subsp. dioica (assembly GCF_054948205.1). Taxonomy (NCBI): domain Eukaryota; kingdom Viridiplantae; phylum Streptophyta; class Magnoliopsida; order Rosales; family Urticaceae; genus Urtica; species Urtica dioica. The sequence goes on from NC_142763.1 coordinate 49,865,831, forward strand.
CACTTCTAATTACTGCTGGGTTTGACTCTTCAATCAAAGTTCATCAGCTTGGGAACACTTCACTTCCGGGAAGTTTAGATGGACATTCTGAGGCAACAAGTAGCAACCAAAATAATATATACACAACTAGAATACCTAGTTTGCTGGAACCTATTGGACTCGTGGATAGGTAATATATGATTGCATGTTATAATTCTTTTTTAGAAGGAAATTAGATGGGGAACATGCTGGTTACTCTGGTTGAAAAATACTTAATTTGGTTGATCTAAACCCTAAACTTTTGTATATATTGCAGACTTTTCCATGTCTTTCATGGTTTGAATTTTCTTTTATTCATTTATTATAGAACTGATTATGTTGTGGAATTTGCGCTTCTGTATATCTGCAGTAAAAGCGAATATGTTCGTTGTTTGCGCTTTACATTGGAGGACACACTTTATGTTGCCACAAACCATGGTTTATTGTATCATGCTAAATTAGTAGATACTGGAGATGTAGTTTGGACAGAGATCTTCCGAAATCGAGAAAAGGTGCCCATTGTTTGTATGGACTTGCTGCCAAAAGTGTTTAAGACTGGCTGCGTTAATGAGGATTGGATTGGTGTAGGAGATGGTAAAGGAAACATGACTGTTGTTAGAGTTATTAGTGAAGTTTGTTCACCTAAAGCAGATATTACCATAACCTGGTCGGCCGGGCAAGAAAGGCAACTCTTGGGCACTCATTGGTGTAAGCCACTAGGTCATAGGTATGACTGATGTTCTCAAATAATCAACTTTAATCATTTTCCCCACATTTTGGCCATGCATGACTAAATTTAAGATATCTTATTATCGATCAATTCCCCCTGGACGCAACAATTGGGGCCACTGGGGTAGTATCCCGGTCGAAAATGCCACGGCCTCATGGATATTAGTCGGGTCTAACTCGGATACCACAGTTTAAAAAAAAACAAAAAATGTTCCGTGACTTAATTTTTTCCTTTATGATGTATTCTGTGCTAATATTTGTCTTTTTGTTTTTATGGGATTTATCATGTAGTTACATCTTCACTGCGGATCCCAGAGGAACATTAAAGCTATGGAGACTATGCGCTGATTTCCAATCTTTTCCTCGAAATGTTGGAGAATGTTCTAATGTATCCTTCATCGCAGAATTCACGTCATCTTTTGGAACACGAATAATGTGTCTTGATGCTTCACTTCAGGATGAGGTATACGATTAATTTACTGAATATGAACAATCTACTTTTTGCCAAATATTTCATAGATGCCGACCAAAGATGACCTAAAAAACCTTGATTTACCCTAAACATTTTGATTTCAATTGGATTTCCATGAAATGCCAAAGCAAACAAATGAAAACTGACACACGAAAAAGAAGATAAATGTTTTTTTTTTTTTTTTTTATTTTTTTATTTTTTTATTTTTTATCTCATACTCATTCTGAATTGATCTTTGATTCGGCGAACTTGAATGCTACATGCTGGTTTTGTTTGTTACTTGCATAGCTCAGTAATATTCGCATCGAATTATGTTATAAAATATCTTGATCATAATTCATATTTGATTAAATGTTGTAGGTGCTGGTATGTGGAGATAAACGTGGTAATCTAATTCTGTTTCCTCTGTTGAGAAGTACGTTGGTAGGCTCAGATGTTTCATCACATACAAAAATATCTGCCATAAGTCATTTCAAAGGGGCTCATGGGATCTCAAGTGTGACCAGTGTTTCTGTTACACGACGGCTAGCTAATCCCATTGAAATATGTTCGGTATGATTTATCTAAAAGGGTACTTATATATTAATAGTTTTATCTTAGAATCTAGTTGTAGCAGAAGGTTCTCTGTTTGAGAATATTCTTTCTTGGTCAGACTGGAGGAGATGGTTGCATATGTTATTTGGAATGTGATAGGGGAGGACAGCCTTTGGAATTTACTGGGATGAAACAAGTGAAAGAGTTGAGTTTGATTCAATCTGTTCACACTGACGCTAACCCTGTTGATGAGTTGTCCAATGCCCACTATGCAGCGGGCTTCACATCAGTTGACTTTATGATATTGAACTTAAAAACCGAAGCAAAGGTACAGTTCTATCTCTCACTTCTCTCTCTCTCTTGACCGGGATAAAGAAAACTAGAATATTTGTAGCTGAGGGTGGTCTGTGTTGGAACAGATTTTGCAAATTCCATGTGGTGGATGGCGACGGCCACATTCTTATTATGTTGGTGATCTACCAGAAGCGAATAACTGCTTTGCATATGTAAAGGTAAGTGTTAGAATATACAGTTGATTCATTTCTCTCCTTAGAATATTGTGTGTAATATAATTCCAGAATATAAGGAATTAATTAGGTTTATTCTGATCTGATCTGATCTCTCCTAATCAGATCAGATCTCCTTGATTTTCTCTAGAAATTATTCTTTTTAGGCTGTATAAATACACCATTCGGAAGTAATAAAAATCATTCAATTTGTTTCCGCAAACATTCTTTTATGGTATCAGAGCCTACTCTGAATACCTTCATTTCCGTTTTTCGCAAACACGTTCCAATTCCATTCCTCTTCCTCATCGTATATGATGACAAACACGAGTGAAATCTCCAGTTCAGCGACAAGCTCTAACCCTGTTCCACCACACCAGACCGAAACCAACCCTTCCCTCATCACAATTCACAAATCGAATGGCCTAAATTACCTTCAATGGTCTCGATCTGTGAAATAGTTCAAGGGAAAGGTTAATTCGGGTATCTTTCTGGCATCATCACACAACCCATCACACAACCTGCAAAGACGATCCTTCCTATCCACTATGGGAGACGGAAAGCTCTATGATCATGTCCTGGTTAATCAATTCGATGGAACAGAAAATTGGGAAAACTTACCTCTTCTTGCCGACGGCCAAATTTGTGTGGGATTCAGTTGTAGACATATTATGACTTAAGGAATGCCTAGCAACTCTTCGAGCTGAAGAACCGCATCCGCGACACCAAACATGGCACATCCAGCGTCACACAATACTTCCAACACCCTCACAGGTCTGTGACATGAATGCGATTTATTTAACTCGTTTTCTTGGAAGTGCACGGACTGGACAAGGAGAGTATTTGACTTTCTCGCAGGGTTGAATACCGAGCTTGATAGTGTACGGAGTCAAGTCGTGAGCCGAGTCCCGTTTCCCAACATCCGAGAAGTGTCATCCGAGGTCATGCCAGAAGAAAGCCGGCGCTATGTCATGATGAATGATCAATCCCCGGCTCCTTCCACTCTTGAGTCCTCGACACTCAACATCAATGCCTACGAGTCCTCATCAAGCCAATCTACGAAGAGGAACAACCGTCCATGGTGTGACCATTGTCAACGACTTGGACACACCCGCAATAAGTGTTGGAAGATTCATGGCAAGCCTCTTGATTGGAAATCCTCAAAAGCTTCTCGAGATGGCAAAGCTCTCAACACCACTGTGTCAGACTCATCAAAACCAATCGAGGCTTCATCAGAATCAAAGCTCTTCACCAAAGAACAACTAGAGCAATTGATTAGTCTCATCAATTCCTCTCAACTAAGCAATACCAACAATATCCCTTCCACTTCACATACCAAAAGAGGTAACATATAGCTATACCGAATCCATGGATCATAGACTCGGGAGCAACCGATCATATGACCTACAACTCACTTGTTTACTCCTCATACTCAACAAGCCCAGGCAACCACAAAGTTAAAGTAGCAGATGGATTGTTATCTCCCATTGCCAGGAAAGGATCAATACCTATATCCCCGGAAACCACTCAAATCTGTCTTACATGTCCCCAAACTTTCATGCAATTTATTCTCAGTCAATAAATTCCTATACAAACATGATTGTGTGATTTACTTTACTCCAACTCATTGTGTCATACAGGATTAGGTATTGGGGAAGATGATTGGCAATGCTAAGATGGTAGATGGCTTATATACCTTCGACACCAAGGAGTCTCCAACGGAAAACCCGACACCCCACAATAGCATATCCTCAAAACAAACAGTTTAGCAACCTGCCTCCTAAAGTCTTCGGGTGTACGGCCTTTGTACATGCTCATAACATCAACCGGGGAAAACTAGACCAACGAGCCATTAAAATTGGCTTAGGCTACTCATCTACTAAAAAAAGTTACAAATTTTACGACCCAACATCTAGAAAATACCATATTAGTGTTGATGTAACCTTCTTCGAAAATCAGCATTTTTACCCCAATACTTCACCTCAGGGGGAGACAAAATTATGATGCTCAGTTTTGGGATTCAGGTCAGAATCATACCTCACCTCCACAAATTCTGAACCCTACAGATCCCAATCCCAATCCTACACGCAGACCCTCATCCCGAACCTACTCCTACTGACCCTAATCCCGAAGCAAGAACAAAAGAAGTACAACCGGGGACATAACCGTTTAAAATCTATGCGCGGAGGATGAACCAAGGAGTGAAGAATTATGAGCCATCTACCATCTCGGCAGTGCCAATCATCACTCCTGACCCACCTGCATTCGAACAAGGTACTATACCCTTATCCATTCCTAAAAAACCGATTGTTAATAAAGACAACATTGAAGAGCTTCCAATAGCCCTTAGGAAAGGAACCATATCATGTACCCGATATCCTATCGCCAATTTTGTCTCATATGCAAACCTGTGTACACCATATATAACCTTTGTGTCTAAACTTGTTGAAGAGGAAGTCCCAAAGTCTATTCGGGAAGCACTAGTTCCAAAGTGGAGAGATGCGGTTTTTGACGGGATTCGGGCCTTGAAGAAGGACGTGTGGAAAGTAACGGAACTTCCAAATGGAAAGGCTACCGTGGGATGTAGATGGCTATTTACTGTGAAGCTTAACTCGGACGGCACCGTAAAAAGATACAAGGCTCGTCTCGTTGCAAAGGGATACACCCAGACCTACGGCCTCGACTACACCGAGACTTTTGCCCTAGTGGCAAAGCAAAATACCATTAGAGTACTCATATCGATCGCTGCAAACCTAGATTGGCCTCTACAACAATTGACGTCAAAAATGCATTCTTAAACAGAGAACTCGAAGAAATCTATATGGACATACCACCCGGTTTTGAAGACGAGACCAATAAAGGCCAGGTGTATAAGCTCATCAAATCTCTCTACGATCTTAAACAGTCGCCTCGAAAATGGTTTGGACGGTTCAACAGATATGTGCAAAGCCTTTGTTTATGCCAAGCTCAAACCGATCATAATGTGTTCTACAAACACTCCAAAGATCAGAAAATATCAGTTATAGTAGGGGTGTGCATGGTCCGGTCCGGTATAAAACCGGTCAAAAAATCAAACCGAACCGATTTAAACGGTTTAAAAAAAATTAAACCGGACCGGACCAGACCAAATAAGGAAAAAAACCGGACCGGACCGAACCGGTTAAAACAGTCCGAACCGGTTTAATATGGACCGTTTAGGATCGTTAGGCCGTTTTAAACCGGACAGTTTTATTTTAGCCTAATTTTTATTTATATTTTTCTTAAATAATACCTGGTCCGGTTTTCTTTTAGACTGTTTTGGACCGATTTAGACCGGACCGTCTTAGACCGGACCGTTTTAGACATTTTTTATTAATTTTTTTTAATTTAAATACTAACTGGTCCGGTTCAGTCTAAACTGCGGTTTAGACTTTTTAGACCGGACCGGACCGTTTAAAAGTTTAAACCGGACCGGACCGGTGAAATTTTAAACCGTTTAAAACCGGACCAACGGTCTAAAAACCAACGGTTCAGTCCGATTTACGGTTTTACCGGTTTTTTTGCACCGCCCTAAGTTATAGTGTATGTAGATGACATAATACTTACCGGCGATGATGTTGAAGAGCTCGAGCAGCTACAGATACTCCTAGCCAAGTAGTTCGAGATGAAGCACCTCGGCCATATGAAGTACTTCATCTGGATGGAAATAGCTCGGTCAAGCAAAGGAATCTCCGTGTCTCAACGAAAATACGTCCTGGATCTGCTAAAAGAGACAGGTCTTCTCGGATGTAAACCAGCAACAACTCCGATGGACGCTAGTGTTAAACTTGGAGGAGCAGAAAAAGGACCATCAAATGATACAGGAAGGTACCAGAGATTATTTGGAAAGCTAATATACTTGGCTCACACGAGACCCGACACTGCATATGCCGTTGGGGTCGTAAGCCAATACATGCATGCTCCATGCCGAGATCATTACGATGCTGTCCTTCGTATCCTTCGTTAACTTAAAGGCTGTCCGGGAAAGGGCCTTTTATTCCAGAAGCATCAGAACAGAGAAGTCCACGCCTTCACCGATGCTGATTGGGCAGGTTCAGCAACTGACCGAAGATCAACATCAGGGTATTGGGCAGGTTCTGCATCAGAGCAATGGCTCAAGGACTTTGTGAAATCATGTGGCTTAAGCGAGTCCTCGTGGAACTGAAACAGCCATGTGACAGTCCAATGAAACTTATGTGCGACAACAAATCTGCAATAAGTATCGCACACAACCCTGTCCAACATGATCTTACTAAACACATGGAGGTTGATAGACATTTCATCGAAAAAAAGATAGAGGAGAAGTCTGCCTACCATTTGTCCCATCAAAGGAGCAAACAGTCGGTATTTTAACCTAGAGTCTTCATGGTCCTACGTTTCAAGAACTAATCAGCAAGCTAGGACCGTACGATATCTACATTCCCGTTTGAGGGGGAGCGTTAGAATATACGGTTGATTCATTTCTCTCCTTAGAATATTATGTGTAATCTAATTCCAGAATATAATGAATTAATTAGGTTTACTGATCTTATTTTATTCTTATCTGAACTCCTCCTAATCAGATCAGATCTTCTTGATTTTCTCTAGAAATTATTCTTTTTAGGCTGTATAAATACACCATTCGGCATTCGGAAGTAATAAAAATCATTCAATTTGTTTCCGCAAACATTATTTTAGTAAGATATACCTAGTTTTCTAATAGCCACGATCAGCTCTAAATCTGACAATTTTGTTATTTCTTCATCAGCATCTACGAAGCTATTCTGTTAATTTTTACTTTTGCATAATACGTACTTTGCTACTAGGATGAAGTCATTCATATTCACAAAAATCTCGTGCCAGAGAGTTGCTGGAAGATATACCCACAGAATCTGCATATGCAATTCCATGGAAGGGAATTGCACTCCTTATGTTTTATCAGCAAAGAATCACCTACAGCAACAAACGCAAAGCCTGGCCTCTTCTCTGGTTCCAGTTGGATTGCTACTGGGTGTGAAGATGGAACTGTAAGGTTGACCAGGTATATGGCTGCAAGTGATTTTTTATGATACACTGAAAAAGTGGTTCTCAGTTTGTAGGTTGCCTGTATGTAGTAGTCTCTTAAAAATCATTACACCCGTGAAATTAGTAACAAGTAAAAAATATATAATCATTATACCCATGAAATTAGTAACAAGAAAGAACTGTTTCAATTCATGACAAGGATTGTTAGTCCTCATCCCAAAGCTGGTAAGCTGTAAGTGTTATTTGCTGTATGGTTGAATTAGGTCTACACCAGGTCTTGAAGGTTGGACGGAATCAAAATTGATGGGAGAGCATGTAGGTGGATCAGCGGTGAGATCAATATGCTCTGTATCAAAGATGCATATGGTTTCAACGCAAGCGACCGCCATAGCTGATGGAAGCGACATACGAATCGACGGCAATGAGTGTCCATTCCTGTTGATATCAGTCGGTGCAAAGCGTGTTCTAACTTCTTGGTCACTAAGAAATTCGAAAACCCAGCACGGTGAAATTGGAAACGGCAGTTCATCGGCAGGGTCATCTTCTATGTCATTCCAATGGCTCTCCACGGACATGCCGCCAAAGAATTCAAGTACTAATAAAATGGTTGGTGTAGCTGATGTTACATCTAGTGTGAACGCAGATGGTAATGATAGAGGTGAAAAGCTGCAGTTAAAATCATGCTCTAAGGACAAATATGAAGATGACTGGAGATACATGGCTGTTACTGCTTTTCTGGTTAAAGCTACAAGTTCCAGGTGTGGTTGCCTTCCACTTATGTCCTGAATCTAGTTCAAGATTTCTTTTCTTTTTTAAATATATTTTAATTATTAATATTGCATTGCAGGTTAACTGTATGTTTTGTTGTTGTTGCTTGTTCAGACGCAACACTAGTATTACGGGCTCTAGTGTTGCCACTTAGACTATGGTAGTATTTACAAAGAAACCTATGCTGTGTTTACATTTTCCTTCCTTTTATTTTCACTGTTTTTTGCTAAGAATTATCTAATCTGTTTCTTGCATGATATTGAAGGTTTGATGTAGCATTACTTGGGCCTCTATCATCACCAGTTTTAGCTTTGCGGCATGTCATTGTTCCACTATGTCTGCCTTCTAAAGGTTGGTCCACTCACAGAAATCCATGAATGTAATATTCCTAGGCATAACATTTTTTTTTTAAACAAGAACCTCTTTATAAAAATATAGGCGAAAACCACAGTTACAAAAATATGCGAACACCACATTTACAGAAAAGATTAGACGGAGAGATGCTCTGGCTTAGGATCTAAACAGACGAACCCAAAAGAACAAAGCAAAATCCGACACAACCACCAAAAACCACCTCAAAAACACAAAAATAAGGAACATTCCTTTGAATAAGGGGGCAAAACCCCAAAATTTAATGGCGGCCTAACACTCTGGCCCATGACTATGTTTGGCTGATGCCCTTTCTGAATGAAAATACTTTGAATAATTCATATTTCCTGTGACCCAAAATATTATTCTGCCAATTGCATAAATGAAGTTTAGATTGTGCGGATCTTGGATCATGGAGATTTATGCTTGCATATACTATATCCAATTAGGCCATATCGGCGTCGAATAGCTATCTTGAAGCTCAAGTTTTCCTTGATTTCATCTTTCTAATGATTTCAGAGTTCTTTTATGAGTATTCCTTGTGTATGCAGTTACATGGATTGCCAATTATATTTTTTGATGGCAGAGTACTGTGGAGATGGAAATGTGTATATTGTTATTAGTGGAGCTACTGATGGAAGTATTGCCCTGTGGGACTTAACTGAGAGTGTCGAAGCTTTTACGCGTCGGATATCAGTTCTTCAAGTGGAGAAGTTCATCGACTGTCAGAAAAGGCCACGCACAGGAAGGGGAAGTCAGGGTGGACGGTGGTGGAGGTCCTTGGGCCGTTACATCACCAAAAATATTGAACCAAGCGTTGTAACTTCTGATACACCTCCTAATCATGAAACCTTGTCCATGGAAGACAATTCCGGCTGCGACACCACTGCTGAGTCGGAAACCGACCCCGATGATTCCGCATCTAAGATATATGAAATACAACCTCTACGTATACTGGAAAACATTCACCAATCTGGTGTCAATTGTCTTCACATCTCAAATGAGAGAAGCTACCAAAGCTTTGATGGTGGTTTCGTTTACAATGTGCTCACTGGGGGTGATGATCAAGCCATTCACAGTCTTGTATTTGCACTCACAGCTAGCCAAGATTTCGAAACAAGGACACTGCTAGACAAAGAGTCGGTCATTGGGCTTGGAAATGGGAAGACTTTTGATCGATCCTGCCAGAGTGAGAGCACAGAGTACAAAATTGTATTATTGTACCATGATAAAGTCCTGTCAGCTCATACCTCTGCGGTGAAAGGTAATTTATGTGTATGAAAACCAGGTCTCCGCTTATAATATTATGGCTAGCATATTACCTATCAACACTTCTCCACAAAGGCAAGAGCTGCCAGTTTGTCTTCTAATCTTTCCACCCATCATTAGGCTCAAATGTTTTGGCAACTTAGTATTACATATCTGACTCCTGCAATTGTTAGATCACTAGTGTTTATTGGATTATTTTTCATTTGTGAAGGTTTGTCAATGGCTCTTAAAGGTCTTCCCCTATATCAAAGATAAATAATTAGAGAGTATTATTCTCTAGAAAGTGTGACCTTTTGAATATTTGTTTAAGCTCGTTTTAAACAATCGTCTATGATGACAAGCCTTAAACCCTTTATGCTCCGTTTTCTTAACAAGTTGTTTGGTGAAGGTATATGGACGGACGGGTCATGGGTGTTTTCGACCGGTCTCGATCAGCGTATCCGATGCTGGAGCCTTGAAGAGCAAGGCAAGCTGTCAGAGTATGCATGTGTCATCATTAGCGTGCCTGAACCGGAAGCATTGGATGCTAGAGCCTGTAGTAGGTAATTAAGTATCACTGTCATCTGTGTTACAAAGTTTAATGTTGTAATTCTAGCGACTAATGTTATTACTGTCTATATAGGGGACACTATCAGATCGTAGTAGCCGGAAGAGGAATGCAAATCGCCGAGTTCTCTACAATTGGTAACCTTCGCTGAGTTGATGGGGTGTCATTTGGTGATGCTATTTCACTAAACCCAGTCAGAGTTGGAGTCTCTCTTTTTCCTCTCCTGGATCTATTTCATTCTTCACCTTCTTCCTCGTTGGTTTTCCCAGTAAATGCTAAAGCCACTTTTGACTCCCAAACGAGGGACCAAATTCTAATAATTACTCTTTGGATCTCCCCAACCTTGCCATGAAAAGGCCACATGCTCTCAATTCGCAACAATTAAGTATGATTGGCGGTGGAGTGGTCCTCCACCATGTCTCAAATAAATACTAGTTTTCGGTTTATCATTTTTATTTTGGAGTGAGATCCGGAATCAATAAAAACACGCAGCACCACCACCATCTACTCTTTAACTCGGACGAATCCTAGTTACTCGAGGTGGATGATGATATCAAGAGTTTCCATTTACTATGTTGGATTTGGTTTAATAGCCACGTCATTGGTACTTTACCGGCAACCGGGTACAACCCAATCTATTTTCCAACAAAATCCCATATCCCTGCCTACATAATAGCGCCTGTCAATGTGTTGTGTTGTGTGGGAGTGAGAGATAAAGAAATATAATTAGAAAAAGATGATCACTTTTTTACATCATAGCCCTGCCTTTCTTCCAACGAACCCCACCAACCGCCATGTCATCAGGAGGATGGCTTGACGGCTTGAGTGCACTCGAGCTCTGCTTGGTTGGTGAGTTGGTTGGTTGGTGAGTTGGTGATGGACTTCCATAATTGACCCCTCTCTCTCTCTCTCTCTCTCTCTCTCTCTCTCTCTCTCTCTCTCTCTCTCTCTCTCTCAATACAAAGGTCTATTCGGTTGGTGGACAAACACAACGCTATTTTCTTCAATATAAGAATTTCGGCTGATATAAAATAACTTGGCGCATTCCTTCATTGCCACTGAAGTTTTTGTATAAAACAATTATACAGGTAAAATTTAAAATAACTTCGAACAAAGTCTATCTAGTCGTAATTAACTATCAAAAGAAAATTATGAGCAGAGAGCTCAAACTCCAAAGAAGTTGAAGAGCGCCGAGGATCGTTAAGCCTGATAATTACTCAACGTAACCAAAAATTCGGAGAAAGTAGTGATTATTTAAAAACGTAGTCAATCGAATGTTTACATGGTCACATAAACTTAAATACCTATCAATTTTCACGAGGCAAAACAGTATTCAAAGCAATTCCAAAGACGGTTATCACCAAATAACTATCAAGTCGTGATAAATCCATGACCTGGCAGTAAAAAAAAGCAAGAGGAGGCAACAGAAAAGCTCTCCACACTCTCCCGTGCTTTACACAATAATATTAATTTTCACATCATGTCATTGACTTTACCTATCATCAAATCAACACATTTACCAATTTTTTATTTATCATCTTATCATTTTAACTAGATCCTTGTTTTATATGAACATTAAGCCTAGATTTTTGTTGTATTCGGCTTGTTCTAATGGGCATGACATTTTTTTGTCACTAGCAAAGGTTAATCGTAAAAATCAATTAAAATATACACCATAAAAATTACATAAAGCCCCCTATATCATCACTACTCAACCTCTTGTTTAACCACATGGATTTTCAAATGAGCACTGCTATATAGCAGCGCATCAGCGATCAACGGTAATGCATTTATATGCAGTTTGTATTTTAATAGAAGTGGGGCTCATGAAAATCATGAAAATACATAAGGTGAAATATGGTCGCTTTTCAAATACACCAATTTAACTGGACCCTGTCTTGAATGTGAACATTAACATAATTAGAGTCGATAAGTTGTCAAAAGGTTGCAATCAGTTTTTGCGCATTATTTCTCATGCAAATGCAATTGGCTGTGACTTGTGAGTGTAAAATATTAAATACTGTCGTCATCGTGCTTTTCCTCTTTTACCCTTACCACCGTAATAACTATATCCAGCAAGTATTGTGAATTTGATGCGTGGGCAATCTTGTCTGCTTTTGGAGAAAAGAGGTGTAAAATAGCTTGATATGAGCCTTGAAGTATATACTCCAGCTCATTTGCAATTTGCAACTTGCAACTAAACTGTCGGTCGCATTTTTTCAATCACCAAAATACCCCCATCGCCTTTTCAAAAGGCACATCCTTCTCACGAAGGGCAGTTTTGGCATTTAATCGAAATAGCCACCAAGGATTTTAATCGACAACATGTGAAATTCGATTTTGCTCATGAATAAGAATGCTGTGTAATAATAAGCAAGAACCCAGTTTACCACGATGATTATGGATTGTGGACCGAGATCTATGGTTGTATTTATTCCAAATGACACTGACAAGCCTAAGGTGTATAAACCCAATATTGTTGTCCTCGTTCAATGACCACTAAAATCTTCTTCAACTATACGTGGTTTAATTTAACCTTTGACCCTAAACTATAGAGAAATTTCATTTTATAGACCTAAAATTTAACAAAATATCGGGATTAGACCTCACACTTTAAAAATATCTAAAAATGGACTTTTATCCCAATTTCGGACATAAATACCATTTTGAACAAATATACTCATTTTACTTGAGATATTTTCTCAATCCTTCATTCGATCTTTAACGCTCGATTCCGATGAGATATAACTAAATTCAATGATATATGAGGGAATCCGACGAGCTATGATAACATAGAATGACAAAATTTCACGTGAATTTGACTTTTTCCGCTTAAAATATCCAAAAAATATGAATTTTATCGTATAACATCGTACATTATCGTATGACACCGTACGATGTCGTACGATGCCGTACGATGCGATACGATACATTATAATTATAATGTACGATAAAATTCATACACATTATAATGTACGATACCGTACGATGCTGTACGATGCGATACGATACATTATAATTATAATGTACGATAGAATTCATACACATTATAATGTACGATATCGTACGATGTCGTACGATGCTGTACGATGTCGTACGATGCAATAGGATACCGTACGATGAGATACAATGTGAAACCCTCAAAATCGAAACTGAACACATACCCAAATTCTTAAATAAAAAAAATCGGGGCGTTGCCCCGAACCCCATGAGCTCAGCGGTGAGCTCGACCACTGAAAATTCTAATCCTAGCGCAACCAATTCGAAGATGAAAAGAATTATGATGAAAATGAGAGAAAAATATGGGTTATTTGAATCAGGGGTATTTTAGTCCAAAATGTGTCCAAAAGTCCAATTTCAGATATTTTTAAAATGTGAGGTTTAATCCCGATATTTTGTTAAATTTTAGGTCTATAAAATGAAATTTCTCAAACTATATGTATGTTTATCCCTAAACCATGGTAATATTGTTAAAAGTAGTACTTGAATTGAATAAAGTAGGCATATGAAACGCCAAGCCAAGAAAGACGCCATTGTGAAAGAAGTAAGTTGGCTTGGGTCAACAAAAGCCATCGAAGCCGAGATGACCGGGTAGGGTTGTTGAGTCACCGGCGTATACCGGTCATACCTAAGCCCAACCAGTGAGAATCATCAACCATGTCCATGCCACTTGGGCGTTGCAAATCACTCACTAAATAATAAAATAATAAAATTTGTATCTCACACCAACTTCTGACAATCACATCCCTTCATGATTCATCTGGTAGAAATATGATTCGACGGTCATGATATTTTTTTTACACCCAGGATTAGAATACCGAATGGTTCGGTGAAGGGTAATAGAGGAATATTTATCTATAAATAGGGCCACGACGCTTGAATGACTCTGTGTCGTAGAACAGAAGAGGTCTAGAAGAGGGAGTTTACATATTTCTTTCTCCAGATCTGTTCCAATCTACCCTTTACTTCTTCCTCTCTCAGGTACACATTTCTCTCTCTTTTTCTCTGATGGAGTTTCGCTTTTAGATCTCCGCTTTGTTAGCCTAAGCTTTTGTCAGATTTGCTTGTTTCGTATCTCGATTCTACCGTAATGCTCTCAGATCTGTTTTTTCTTGTCACGATTTCGTTTTCTCATTTGTTGAATGTCCATGATCTGTAATGTAGCAGAATCATTAGCGGTTGTCATTTTGTCCGAGTATAGTATCTGCTTATTCGAATTCTTTTACGCGCGACGTTCTTATAGCCAAACACTCTTTAGATCTGTGTGCATCATATCGTTTTACATTAAGATTTATTAACCACTAATTATTAGAAATGAAGTTTTTGTTTAGCACGAAGCAATGAATTAGAACTTCTGTAATTATTCAGATTCCATGCTTATTCTGTATAATGCTCCGCGAATCTTGTTTGCTTTTTTATCTTTGCCTGTACACCAATTTCCTCTTGTCTCGGATTATTATATTTTATTTTTATTTTTTGTTGTTGTTGCTATGTGTTCTGATACTTTTAAGAGACCGAAGAATAACTTTTGGATTTTACGTTTTTAAAATCAACGCTAGAATATTAAACTTTGTTTTTGTTGTGTATTCCACGAACTTGGGATCTTAGGCCTAGCCTGTAATAGTATCTCATATAGTGTGTTGGCGTGTGCAATTTGTTAAATAGTACAGATTGAAAGATGGCCGAGACTTTCCTTTACACGTCGGAGTCGGTGAACGAGGGTCACCCAGACAAGATGTGCGACCAGATCTCAGACGCGGTCCTCGACGCGTGCCTGACCCAGGACCCCGACAGCAAGGTGGCGTGCGAGACGTGCACGAAGACGAACATGGTGATGGTGTTCGGCGAGATCACCACCAAGGCGGTGGTGGACTACGAGAAGATCGTGCGCGACACCTGCCGCAACATCGGGTTCATCTCGGACGACGTGGGCCTGGACGCCGACAAATGCAAGGTCCTGGTGAACATCGAGCAGCAGAGCCCGGACATCGCCCAGGGCGTCCACGGCCACTTCACGAAGAGGCCCGAGGACATCGGCGCAGGAGACCAGGGTCACATGTTCGGCTACGCCACCGACGAGACCCCCGAGCTCATGCCCCTCACCCACGTCCTCGCCACCAAGCTGGGAGCCAAGCTGACGGAGGTGAGGAAGAACGGCACGTGCGCGTGGCTGCGGCCCGATGGCAAGACCCAGGTCACGGTGGAGTACCTCAACGACAACGGGGCCATGGTCCCCACCCGCGTCCACACCGTGCTCATCTCCACCCAGCACGATGAGACGGTGACCAACGACGAGATCGCCGCCGACCTCAAGGAGCACGTGATCAAGCCGGTGATCCCCGAGAAGTACCTGGACGAGAAGACCATCTTCCACCTCAACCCGTCGGGGCGGTTCGTGATCGGAGGGCCGCACGGGGACGCCGGTCTCACTGGCCGCAAGATCATCATCGACACGTACGGAGGGTGGGGCGCCCACGGAGGCGGTGCCTTCTCCGGGAAGGACCCCACGAAGGTGGACAGGAGCGGGGCGTACATCGTGAGGCAGGCTGCCAAGAGCATTGTGGCCAACGGGATGGCTCGCCGCTGCATCGTCCAGGTGTCGTACGCCATCGGGGTGCCCGAGCCCCTGTCTGTGTTCGTGGACACCTACGGGACGGGGAAGATCCCGGACAGGGAGATCTTGAAGATCGTGAAGGAGAACTTCGACTTCAGGCCGGGGATGATGACCATCAACTTGGACCTCAAGAGAGGCACCAACGGGAGGTTCCTCAAGACCGCCGCCTACGGCCACTTTGGAAGGGACGACCCCGACTTCACCTGGGAGGTCGTCAAGCCCCTCAAGTGGGACAACCCTTCCTCCGCATAATTCTACTGCCCTTTTGCTTCGACTTTTAATAATTCTCCTTTTCTCCACTCTCTCATTTCATGCGCTATACCCGAAATTGTTCCCTACCTCTATTATACTTCAACGTTTTTCTTTTCTTTTCCTTTCCTTTTAAATTGATTTTTGTTTGTTTTACTGTTGTTTCATTTTAATCATGTTACATTGTTACCGGTGTCCCTTGTGGTGAAGAGAGAGAGAGAGGAGTGTCCAATTTAGTAGGACACCGGTAAAAGTAGCTACAGATCGAGTACTATGATATATGGATCGTTTTGTTTTATTATTAATAATGAAAAGAAAAAAAAAATTGTTTGAATTATGTTATGTTGATATTCTTGTTTCCGACGTGCCCTACGACTTATGGTTGTGATGTCACACTAATGACGGGGGACATATTTAGATTCGGCTTCGCAATTATTTGAAATTTGATTTTTGTTGATCTTTAAACAGAACTATTTCAAACGATTTCCTCATCTCTTTTTTTTTTTTTTTATTATCTCATAGTGTCTTTTCATTAACAGCAATCTTTGAGGATCGCATTTTGCACAATCGGCGGTACATCAGTAAGAGAGCAATACCCAGTACTAATGTTCTGGTTAATATTGCTACCCAGAACTATGAGCAATTCCATTCACCCTTCTAGGTACCCAATTACATTTAAACAAAGTAAACGAACTTGCAGTGGTTTGTATCTGATCAAAGAGGGGTGGTAAGCTCCAGTCCGTACAGCCATCCGTGTATCAAGACCCTCCATGATTTGCTTGTTATCTCCCTCCACAACTAGTCGCTGCACAAATATAAATTTTGCCATCAGAATCGCCAGATAAACTCCAGCCATCTCAGCTTCCAGGACCGTGGCTGCTGTAATAGCACTTCTCCACATCCACAAGATTTCCCCGGCTTCATCACGCGCCACTAACCCCTCACTGACTCCTCTTCTACCAAAGCTAGCATCCACGTTAATTTTAGTCTCGCCCGGAGTAGTTTTTGCCACTGGAGCCCATTACGACCTCTAATCTCTTCTCGCTCTGCCTCTAAGGGATTCACACTTTCCCAAAATCCTTTGCATCTTTTCCTCGGCCATCGTATATGACGATCTTGATTTTCCTGAACCCTTGTGAAGATGCTCTCATTTCTCCATTTCCACACGACCTCAATGACAATTGCAGCTTGAAGAAAAAACCACCCCTCGTCAATTCCCTGTTTTTCCTCCATCTTGTTGCGCTCCAGAATTAGGCTAACCCTCTCGAACCCATCTTTTGCCGTGTCCACCTCCCAGTGGCATTCATTCGAAAACACCATCCAGAATCTCCTCGCAAAAGGGCAAGCGAAGAAGAGATGTTGGGTATTCTCAACAGCCCCTGCGCAGAACACGCACATCGACTCCGGGATTCTGAAGCAGCGCGCTAGTCTTGCCCTAGTCAGGAGATAGTTTCGCGCCACTCTCCACAAAAGTATCTTGAGCCGCTCCGGGAGTTTCGAATTCCATAGCCTTTGCCACACTTCATTTTTCGGATTGAAGGTCGCTCCTGCCACCGCCCAATACAGTGATTTTAAGTTAAAATTTCCTTTGGTCGATCCCAACCAAACCAGCATGTCGTCCTTCGGTTCTTTGAGCACTCGTAGCCCCTCCGCCATCTCTCCCTAGTCTCCACTTAGCCACTCTTCCTTGAATTAGGCAGAAAAAAGTATTTGACCATCCTCGGCTTCGGACTCTTGCCTTGACACATCGCTCGCACTTCATTGTCGTAACCAGTTGGCCTCGATGATGGGCACGGAGTTGTCACTTCCAACTTGGTAGCAAACATTGGACCGTATAATCTATTGAGTGGACATTATGTCACGCCAGCCCAGAGTCGCTAGTTCTCGGCCGACATTGAAGAAATCCCTTATCTCCACAATACTTGTCCTTAAGGATTGAAACCCACCAAAGATTCGAGTTAATCGCCATGTGCCATCCAAGCTTACATAATAACACCGTATTTATATCCTCAAATCTATGGAAGCCTAAACCCCTGTGAGATTTTGGTTGGCACATAGAGTCCCAACTTGACAAAGTAAGGAATTTATTCACATCATTCCGTCTGGTCCACCAAAACTTCGTAGTTACTTTGTCAAGGGATTGACAAAAGTAATTCGGAAGTCGGAAGGTTTCCATAGCATAAACCGGGTGCTTTGAATAACCGATTTGACCAACGTTGTCCAGTCGGTCTTCGAAATCGTTTTTTCCATCCACCATTCTAGCCGATCATAGACCTTCTTCTTTAGCTTGGCAAAATTCTCTCCCCTATTTCTTCCAATGAACAACGGGTTCCGAAGGTAATGTATTTCCCTCTCACACTCACTCATTGCCAAGTAGTTAGAGATATTTCTCTGATGAAGTTCTGAACAATTTGTTGAGAAAAAGATCCCCAATTTTTGTTTGTTGACCTGTTGTTCGGACCACCTCTCGTACTTCTCCACACAGCTCCATAAAGCACTCACTTCGTCTCCCCGAGCCTAGATTGATCCTGTGAAAGCCTCCTTGACCCTCAACGCGCGTAAGCAACCTACTCAAGACTTCGTCACAAAAATAAACAAATAAGGGGAGAACAGATCTCCTAGTCGGATGCCACGGGACAGGGTCCTCTTCTCCAAAGGGCTCCCATTAAGGAGAATAGCATACAAGGCTGGGGAATTATATTGCTCTATGAGGCCGACGAACCTCTCCGACACTCACTACTACAAATACTATTTTCCGGTGCGGAAGACATTCGGGTGCGACTTTTCGCACCCAAAATTCGCACCAAATTAGTCTTTCAGGTGCGACTTGTCGCACCCAAAACTCAAACAAGCATATAAAAATTTTCGCTGATTTTTTAAACTTTGGGTGCGACTTTTCGCACCCACAAGTCCGTCAAAACTTTTGGGTGCGACACCCAATGCTTCGTCAAAATATTAGGTGCGACTTAGTCGCACCTATAGTCTTAAAACATTTGAACGGTCAACTTTTCCCCCTTTTTTTGTGAAATACTATTAGGTGCGACTTTGTCGCACCTAAAAGTGTTAAAACGGATCATTGCGTGCGACTTTGTCGCACCCAAAAGTGTCGAGACAGACTATTGGGTGCGAAAAGTCGCACCCAAATTCTAGGTCATGATATAAAACAAATCTGCACTTCGTTTTTCATTTAATCTGCACTTCTAAACCCGAGCCTCTCTCTCTCTCTTTCTCCGAGTTCTCTCCTACGTTATCTCCGACCATCTTCTTCTTCTCTTTTCCCATCTTCTTCTTCTCTTGTCCGTGCGCGAGCTGTGACCCCGAAGAAGCAACGAGGCCGCGAGTTGGAGCGGTGTCACCGAGCTGAGCCCCCGCCGCCGCCGCCGGACTTCAGGTGAGTTTCCTCTTCTTCTCTCTTTTTCTCTCTGTCCGATTCTCTCTCTAACTTTGTCACCCTCTATTTCTTGTTGTAGGTCTGTAGACCTGGTTCGCCTCTCGCAGCCCCGCCGTCGGCTCCGATCCGAAGCCTCGGCCTTGGAAGTTAGTCAAATACCTATCTCCCAATCGATAGAGAGAGAGAGGGAGAGAGATTTATCCAAGGTAAGTAATCAAATTAGGGTTTGGCCTTTATGTCTCGAAATCTGAATTAGGGTTTCAATAATGTTAACACAGCGACGAAGAAGAAGAAGAGTTCACCTCAATTCCGAATGTGTTTCGCCGGATTTCACATCAAGGGAAGTCAAATTTGGGTATTGTTTTTATGTATGTATTTCGATCTTTGTTGAATCTGTGATTTAGGGTATTTTTCATTTGCCTTATCGCAGATTTCATTTCGGCACGAATTCTTGAAGCTTCAAGACTCCGGACAGCTACAGAGCCAGGGCCTAATTGTCGCCTTTTTTGTGACTTTTTAGGTGCGACTTTAGGTGCGGAAAGTCGCACCTAAATGTCGCACCCGAAAGTCAAGACTTTTGGGTGCGACTTTTCGCACCCAAGACTTTTAGGTGCGGACTTTCGAGTGCGGAAAAGTCGCACCCAAAGTCGCACCTAAAGATATCTTTGGGTGTGAAAATTGACTTTTGGGTGCGAAAAAAGTCGCACACAAAGGTCTTTTTTGTACTAGTAACTCCAAAGCACCTAAGCACTTGTAGGATGAAGCCCCACTCCATTTTATTATACGCCTTGCTCATGTCGATCTTGACTCCGCGGAGACCTCAACGCCCCTTCTTTCACTTCAACTTGGCCACCACCTCCTAGCTACTATGGTGTTCTCTGCAATTCATCTTCCGAGAACAGAAGTGGATTGAAACGGAGAGATCATAGCTCCCAAGTGTTACCTTAGCCTTAGGATTCGAGTGATCACTTTGAAACTAAAGTTACAAAGGCTAATGGGTCTAAAGTTCTCGAAAGTCTCTGCCCTTCCGACTTTGGTATAAGAACCACATGAGCAAGGTTGATGATCTTTAGGAGTTTTCCATTCCGAAATAATTCTTGCACAAACATTATGAGGGACTAGCCAACCGTCTCCCAAAACTTAAGGTAGAAAGCTCCTTAGAGCTCGTTCGGCCCCGGAGCTTTTGTCGCATTCATGTGCCACACCGTCTTTCTCACTTCCTCCCCTGTGGGTATAGCTCCAAGCCGTTCAATGTCATCAACACTTAGAATCGGGGTTATCAAATTCTCCAAATCTGAAGGATAAGACGGATCCGAAGAAGTGAAAAGCTCCGAATACTCAGTGTTCAGATCAAGGATTGAAATACTATTACCGATGCCGTACCGTGCCTCAAATTTTTCTAGGTTACCGGGAGATATCCTTGGTTTATCGGGGTATCCAGTGAAAGTGAGGGTAAACCGTACCGGTGAACTTACTGTTACCGATGTGGTTTACAGGCAAATACCAGACTTACCGAGGGGGTATCCAGTGAACAAATATTTATAAAATGTCATACATACCATAGGCTAAAAATGAAAATAGTTTACAATATCTTCGTTACATAATCAATATGAAATGGTTCAACACAAAACCTAATGAAAATAGTTCAACACAAACCTAATGAAAATAGTTAAATACAAAGTACGAACCAAAAATGAAAAGACCGACACAATCTACCAAATATCATAGTTCAACAAAAACAGCCAATAAAATGACTACTCCGACAATATCTATCGGCTAACGGTCATACAGTAATCATACCAACTCAAGAAATGAGCATGTGCACTTTGGTATTATTATGATAGGAATGAGAAATAAAGATTGTGCTCATGAATATGTGATATTCAATAGAAAAGAGGAAATTGCCTCTTCAAGGCAATCTCTTCTCCTATAAATATCACACCTCATTCACAATGTTGAAACAAGTTTTGGTGAGAACTTCTCTCTCTAGTTTTTTGCCGACCCCCCATCTCTCTCTCTCGCTCTTCTTCTTGCTCTTTTGTTTTGGCACCTAGGTACTGGTTAGACCTAGCGTTTTGTATTAGCTCTTTGGCTCTAAGACTAGTTCTTGAGTCATTGTGTTTAGTAGTGCGCACACACTAAATCCTTTCCAAACTCGAAGACTCTAGTGGTAGAAACTATCGTGGTTACTCGGATTCAAGAAGACACGAAGGAGACAAGCTAAGTGGGGAGACGAGCGATTCAACCAACCCAAAAGCTTACCAACGCTCAAGCTTCAAGCAAGATTGGTACCGAGTGAAAACTCATTATAGTTTTATTTTAGATTATATGTTCATGCACTTTGTCTAGGTAGTAAAATTGTTTTATATGTTTTAAAGAATTTTTTATATTCTGCCGCTTGCTAGAAGCGATAAATTATTCTTAATCCTAGATCTATTCTAACACCGAATCGAATAACTACCGAAGTTTCAACTTCGAATTTTAGTTCTCTCGACGGACCAGGACGTTCCAAGAGTATTGAGAAGTGCGTTAAGCGAGGCAACTCCTCAAGTCAACAAATTTTACGACGAACTACTACGGGTAAGTGTGGAGACCTAAGTCAACTACATACCAAGGGAATAACCTTGTTTAGGTGCATTTTACGTGATAGTAAACAAGAGTAGGTGAAAGCCCTAAAAACGAATAATCTCAAAGATTAAGGTTTCGGCCGCTTTTCTTGAAAACTTAGCTCGGGTTCGCCCGATAAGTTCAAACATAAGATTTGTGAAACCCATCCTCTACTACGTGATATAATCATCCCTTAGGTTCTGCGCTTGACCCGTTAGAACGGGGGAGACAGAAGAGATGTGATTAACTCTCGGATTCTAATCAAGGGTAGAAGCACCGGGAGTCACGTCCGAGTCTTCAATTGAAAACACTAACAAGCATAAAAGGAAAATGATATTTCTCTCGGGGTTTATTCTGAGTTGCTCTCATGTAAGTAGTATAGGTGTACTCTGAGTGTTGCAGAGTACCTGAACCTTAAAACACTTAGGCCGCTGTAAGACTGCTGCTCGAGGTCTGAGGCTGGCTTTTTATCGTTCTGAAGATCGTAGTAGGAGAGGATGTACGATCTTGCAGAACGACAAGTATGTAGGTAGATTGTGACGTCACGTGTCTATCATGTTCTAGTGTTAGATTCTAGATTCATCTAGCGCTCATTCTGCATTCTTATGTGCTTACTTGCACGTCACATGATATCACATGACATTAGTTATTTTTCTTTCCTAGATAGACTCCCACTTAATGAGTCATTCGACTCATAGCTTTATGACCCTTGATAACGTAGATAAGGAAAAAGCTTGTAAGCGGGAAGCGGAGTTGAAGACCGAAACCGAGCGCGTATCGCCTTGACTTGTGGGCTATGGGGTCTCACAAACCGGGGATTTGTTTCATTTATCAACACATTCTGAAACGTATATGTACATGAGTCGTTATAAGACTTTAAGCTTTTATTAAAAGCAAAAAATTTCCCCGAATTCTCGCAAATTACCTTATCATATATAAACCTTCCGCGTTACTCTATTCAATGTATATTTATGATATAAGATTTGTATGATTTTAGTTGATCAGTCGCAGCTCGTGAGCCAACGAGAGCTCACGGGTCGTGACAGGGATTTTCAGTGGAAAATCATGGACGTGGCTTATGCGTTGGACGCGTAGAGAATTTTCAGTAGAAAATCCTAGGAGCGGCTTGCGCTCTAGATCAAGCGCTGAATAAGAGGAAATTGTGCTCAGAAAGTCTCTGGCAACATTTCAGAACTCTGAGAGCGAGTAATCTTAGGGAAGAATGAATGTATCTCTCCCCCTTAATGAGACGGGGTATTTATAGTGAATGAGGAGGCCTAGGAGGCCCCAAGGACGCACCTCAAGGAGCGGGGCACGGGTTCCGGGCGCGCGCGGCTACAAGGAGCGCAGCGCAAGCGCGCCTGGGCGCGCGTGCCGTGTGCCTGCATGCCACGTGCGCGCTCTTTTCCAAGGAGCGTGCTCGTGCGCTCCTTTTGAGTGGCGTGCCGAGCGCGTGCTCCTTTCGTGGAGCGCACGATGGCAACTCCATGCTCCATGTGGGAGTATGATCTTGGACTTTTTGGGTCGTTTGCGTGGGCCTTAGCCGTTTTCAGCGACCTGGCCCGTTGTGCTTTCGGAGTTTGGGATTTCGTGCAAGTCGCGCGATATGATAGAGACTCTACTCGAGGAATTAGGGTCAACACGAGGACTTGTCAATCGACTCGTGGACGCAAAACCCGACTCGAGGAGCGAGACTCGACTCGATGAGTTACGTAGTTTTGACGCGAGGACTCGTCTGTCGACTCGTGGAAGAAGGTTGTCACTCTTTATGACCTCCGGCCTGACCATCGGTCCTTTGAGTGACGTGGGCCTTCTTGATGTTTCGGGTTTTCTGAGAACGACCGATAACACTTATATACTCTAAGCATTGTTGCTTCCCCAACGAAAGATTCTTCCGAACGTTCATACTTTGGAAGTGTCAGCAATCTATCGGTTATAGAATCAACCCTTAGGTGAGTGAACATTTACCTTCTTTCAGCAAGGGTGGATTCCGTATATTTCAACCACTTCCCACTCGAATCATGCTCCAAAACTCCAAAGACATAAGCTGTCATTAGCATGATAGTAGCCTTTTAGCGAATGAGTCAAAGAGCGCGGTGACATGATCCAGTGTCCATGATCACTTTAAGATTTAGATCAAGTCTCACTGTGACAATCATATTGACCTCGGTTAGTGTGTCGTAACGGTACTTAAACGACACATCTACAACCAAAGTCTGTCTGGGTCATGCACTTACCACAAGGTCTTTAGTTCTAAATCGGTCGGGATCGAAGACGACGAGGCTATGATTAACGACGATGAACTTGATAAGGAAGAAGAATCGTCGTCATTGGCGACGGTGGTCGAGACACATAATGGTTGTTCTTCTCATCATTTGTCGGCTTTCTCGGGGGTTTTCACTTTGAACCAAGTGAGGGGCGTGTTCGAGATGGAGATCGCGGAACCCAACAGCTTCAACAGGGACAGAGCCAACACAATTTTCGAGGAGGCCGACGACAACATCTCTGTCGAAGAGATCATGAAGAGCCCGGTCTTTATAGACAAAAGTAGAGAGAGAGAGAGGAGAAAGAGATAGAGAGAGAGAGAGAGAGTTATTTTTGTTATTTTTTTTGCTATTTTTTATCTTTAAATAATAAAAATATATAGATTAAGTTTAGACCGTTGATTTGAGTTGGGTAATAACGGTGGAATCAGAAAAAAAATATTTAGTATTTTATCTAACGAAAAAAAATACATACTCAAGTGCATCCAATAAAAATAAATATTTTTCAGTCATTCTTCTAGATTAAAAGTTGCTAAAAGAAAACAAATTTCGAAGCTTTTTATTTTATCGGAAAAAAAATTCATAGGATTTTTTTTGTTTTTTATCCATAGCATAGTTAATAAGGAGAAATTTCATTAATTGGGCTTAATAACCCATTAAATATCAAGATTAGACCCTAATGTTTAAAAATATCTAAATATGGACTTTTGTACCGAAAATGGACAAAAATGCCCCTGAGACTATATCAGCTCAGCCTCACTCTCACTCTCACACTCGCTCAAACTCTTTCAAATCCACTCAAATCCTCTCTACTTAAGCGGGTTTCAAAAGAATCATGGGTAAGATTACTAACTTAATCATTTTTACAAAGTTTATGAATGTATATGATAGAATGTAGCATAAAAAATCGATCAGATCTGAAAACAAAGTCCAAAATCTGGGTTTAACTTGTTTGTACGATGGTATACGATGAAATTTAAATTTGTGTACGATGAAATTTAGAAAAAAAATTGGATTCTGTACGATGCTGTACGATGGTGTACGATGGTATACGATGTTGTACGATGCCGTACGATGCCTCTTTTACAATGTACGATTCTGTACGATGGTATACGATTCTGTACGATGCAGTACGATGTCTATCAGTAAGATGATGTACGATGATGTACGATAGTGTACGATGGTATACGATGTTGTACGATGCAGTACGATGGTGTGCGATATAGAAGCTTATTTTGCATAGTTTGACTGTTTTTTTGCAGTTTTTGTCATGATTAACGGCACTTGGGAGAAGGAAGGACACCAATGGGTTTTCACCAATGCAGAATTTCGTGCATTTGTAATTCCGAAAGAGGTAACGTACACGGAGTTAGTAGATTTCTTATACGAGAAGTTCGAGTTAGACAGATTCGCGTTCGACTTAAAACTCGAAGTCCCATACGAAGTCGGTACAATTCCAGTAGGTCCTGCCGTATTGAAGGACAATGGTGATGTTTCGCATTTTATGAAGCACAAATATCGTAATAGATTTCCACTCTGTGTAAGTTTGGTACCGAAACAGATCGAGGTCATTGCACCTATTGCGTATCGAGGACTATGTAAAGGGAAAGATGTGGAAGTTGGAATGGTGTCTCGCAATGAACCGAAGAAGAAACGGAATACTCTTGTTATCGAGGATCGACAAAAACATCCTATAATTGAAAACAAAGACGGTGGCTGTGACGATGACTTGTTTAACGAGTACAAGGGTGCCGGAAACGGTGACGAAGTATACAGGCGTGATAGAGATTGTAATCACAACAGTGACGAATATGATGGACACAATGGTGATGAATACGAAGATGGCGAAGGTGATGAAAACGAAGGTGGCGAAGGTGATGAAAACGAAGGTTGCGATGGTGATGAAGAGAATAGTGATGGATATGACGGAGATAACAATGGTAGAGGTGAAGAATTTGAAGAATTTGCCAATCCCGAAGAATATGAAGAATTTGTGGAAACGTTTACGGTACCAACGGGTCATTGTGAACCATCGGGTCAATGTCAGCGTGAGCCTCCGATGATCGGATCACCTATCGTTCCTTATTCATGGAAAGCACCCGAGTTCAGCGCCGATGATGTTGTGAAGGAAAACCCGAGTCATTATCCAAGTCATTCTTCTACAGGTAATTTAAGTGGATTCAAATGAGATTCAAGTATAATATGAAACCACATATTGTTTAACTAACCTTTGAAAGTAACAGGTAGCTCAGAAGAAATATATATTGGGCAGCAATTTGAAAACAAGCATGAACTGAAGAAACATATCCACTTGTACGCGTTGAAACATAATTTCGAATTTAGAGTGAAATCTTCTTCGAAAAAGAGATGGTATGTTCTATGCAAAAACGAGAGATGCACATGGAGGTTGAGGGGTGTCGTGCAGTGGTCTGAGATGTGGGAGATTACGTCGTACGAGGGTAAACACTCATGTGGGCGTGTTGTTCGAACAGAGGGCCATCGAGGAGCGGCACCATGGGTCATCGGTCACGTATTTAAAGACAAGTACTCAATTAACTCTATGGCGGAGTATTCGGCGCATAACGTCAGGGAAGAAGTGAAGACAAGATGGGGTGTGAACGTATCGTATTTGAAAGCTTGGAGATCCAGGGAGAAAG
This sequence comes from Urtica dioica subsp. dioica, assembly GCF_054948205.1. Taxonomy (NCBI): domain Eukaryota; kingdom Viridiplantae; phylum Streptophyta; class Magnoliopsida; order Rosales; family Urticaceae; genus Urtica; species Urtica dioica. Next base: position 49,892,847 of record NC_142763.1, read on the forward strand.
CTATTGGGTACGTGCGGGGTACGTCGGAACAATCGTACCAGAAGTTACCGTCTTGGATGTACATGTTGAAGCAAAAGAATCCTGGGACGTTAACAGACTTTGTGCGAGATGGTGATAAATTCAAGTATGCTTTCTTTTCCATTGGGGCGTGTCGTAGAGGCTTCAAAGCATGTCGGCCGGTCATAGCATTGGACGGTGCATTTCTGAAGACAAAATACGGGGGATAGTTGCTTTGCGCAATTGCAATGGATGCGAATTCACAATTATATCCACTTGCATTCGGAGTTGTAGATAGCGAGTGTCATGCTTCTTGGATTTGGTTTTTGAGAAGATTGCGAGAAGCTATCGGTGAAGACGTACCTAATTTGGCGTTCATATCCGATCGCCACGTTAGCATCATACATGGTGTCGAGGTTGTGTTTCCTGGTATCCCTCACGGAGCATGTTACCATCATTTACAACTGAATGTCCAACACAAGTTCAAGACAGACCATTGTCGCTTTGAACTTTACGATGCGGCTTACGCCTTCAGTAAAACAGCATTCGAAGCTAATTTTAGACAGTTGAGACGTAAGGATGTCGAGATGGCAAAGTATCTTGAAGAAGTTGGTGTCGATCGGTGGGCCAGAGCTTTCTTTCCTGGAAAACGGTAAGAGTCTAGAACTTCTTTTGTACTGAATTTTTTATGTCGTTGATTATATAAATCAAGTATGTTTTATATAGGTACGACCTAATGACGAGCAACAACGCAGAAAGCTTCAACAACAAAACAAGGAATGCGAGGACGTTTCCCATTACGACGTTGCTCGAGTTTATTCGATTCACACTCCAAACTTGGTTTTTTGAACGAGAAGAGATAGCGAACAAGTTGAACACAAAATTGACACCAACGTGGCAAAGTGATCTCGCACAGCTAAATAATAAGGCACAGTTCATCAATGCGTACGGACTTGGTCTATATGAATGTCATGTCAAAGACGTAAGAGGTGATTTCGATGTAGACCTTATGGCGAAGACGTGCACTTGCGGACTACCACAACAATTGAATATCCCGTGCGAGCATTCTATCGCAGCAGCCCAACATCGAAGCGTGGACGTGTACTCGTTATGCAGTGACTTTTATTTGAAGGAGACGTGGATTGAGATGTACAAGGAAGCCATATATCCGGTTGGCAATGAAGATCAATGGGATGTCCCGGATGAGATAAAAAAACATGAAAGTTTCGGAACCCGTTGAAAAGAAGCAAACCGGTCGACCGAAGAAAAGTAAACAATGAAGAAGAAGAATTAATCGATACCCATCTCAAGGCGAAAAGATTGTCGTGCAGCGAAAATGCGGGAAATGTGGTGGTAGGGGACATAACAGAAAAACATGCACTTGGAGGGATTAAAACTTTAGACTTTGTGTGTTATTTTTATTTTTAAGTTTAAAACTTTAACGTTTATTTGAGTCACCTTTTTATCTTGTTTAATGGAGTGTCATCCGTCTCACGGACCTTTTTATACGGGACAATCAATAGACCACTATCCTTTTAAAAATTGGCAAAGTTTCATTTTATTAAAAAAAATAGCTCACCAGTTCGAAGTAACTGAATTTAACTATTTTAGTTAATTTAATTTAATTCAGCTTAGTGAGCTATTTTTCTTTTTTAATAAAAGGAAACTTTTGCTAGAATCTAAAAAAAAAACTAGAATATTGATTATTTGTAACAAACTATCCTAATCTAGAATGAACAAGTTAGTTACACACTATCCTAATCCTACATGAAGCTATGATGGAAAAGCAAGCTTGTCAGTGGCGTCAAGATGCAACTTTAGTTCTTTATAAATGTCTCGAGTTCTAAACCCTTTGTGAATGTGTGAATTTTTGATGTTTTTTTTTTGTGAATCTCTTTAATTGAATTACATGTTTATAAGGTACAATAAAAAACACAATAGTCAACAAACCATCTCGATAATATGTTTATAAGGTACTATTACATAGAAAACCAAAAAGATAAAAAATAAACATCCGAAAATACAAAATCACGGGATAAGGTGGTTGTCGAATAAGTCCACGCACCATTTCTTCCTGAACATTCTCATATTCTCACTTTGAAGAGTGTCAAATGATTCGTTCAGTACTACGTGCTCGACATACTTCAATGCGAACATCCCGCAATCACCGCTACAACACAAGAATAAGTTGTCACAAATAGTTGAAACATAACTTGAAAAAACATGATTGTTTAGAGAAAGTTGTCAAAAAAAAGTTCAAATAACTAGTAAAATAACTTGTCAATTAAAACTTGTAAAAAAAAAAAAAAAACTTCTAAAATAACTTGTCAATAAAAACATGATTGTTTAGAGAAAGTTGTCAAAAAAAAGTTCAAATAACTAGTAAAATAACTTGTCAATTAAAACTTGTAAAAAAAAAAAAAACTTCTAAAATAACTTGTCAATAAAAACATGATTGTTTAGAGAAAGTTGTCAAAAAAAAGTTCAAATAACTAGTAAAATAACTTGTCAATTAAAACTTGTAAAAAAAAAAAAAAAAACTTCTAAAATAACTTGTCAATAAAAACATGATTGTTTAGAGAAAGTTGTCAAAAAAAAGTTCAAATAACTAGTAAAATAACTTGTCAATTAAAACTTGTAAAAAAAAGAAAAAAACTTCTAAAATAACTTGTCAATAAAAACATGATTGTTTAGAGAAAGTTGTCAAAAAAAAGTTCAAATAACTAGTAAAATAACTTGTCAATTAAAACTTGTAAAAAAAAAAAAAAAAACTTCTAAAATAACTTGTCAATAAAAACATGATTGTTTAGAGAAAGTTGTCAAAAAAAAGTTCAAATAACTAGTAAAATAACTTGTCAATTAAAACTTGTAAAAAAAAAAAAAAACTTCTAAAATAACTTGTCAATAAAAACATGATTGTTTAGAGAAAGTTGTCAAAAAAAAGTTCAAATAACTAGTAAAATAACTTGTCAATAAAAATATAATTGTTTACCTGTAAGCACATTGTGGGACCTTGTCATCGACGATCCACGTCGGCACAGTGAACTTAATTTCACCATGTTCACTTTCCCGGTAAGAGTGGGGATGGTTCTTGAAGAAACCACCTATGGCCACAACCCTAGCAAATGCTCGACTCCAAGTCTGAATAATAAACATTTTAACAATGTTAAGTAACCCTTATAATTTAATTAATTGTTGCTCTAAGGTAATAATTGTGAATAACATAACATTTTACGTACCTCCATCAGCTCAGTGAAGTCCTTTTGATGTCTCGACGACTGCATGAGATCCTTTTGGCAGTCGAAGACGGTAATGGTCCAGGCCTCGATGTCGATCCGAAATGTGAACCAATGAAGGTTCTGGAAGTTCACGACGAACAGGATCTCTCGAGCACCATCCCAAGGCAAAATATCGGCGTCCCTATACCCAGTCATCGGGCTAATAGTTGCCCTCATGTCCCAGTCCACGGGTTCGGGCTCTGCTCCCAGTTCGATGGCCTTGTTGATGTTCGCTTCTTCCGTTCTGAATCGGCCGTACACGTGCTGGACCCACCGACAATCCATGATTCGGACGTCTTGCCGATAACCGTCGAGACCTCGTTGGCGAGCCCGAACCATGTGAATCATAGCATCAATATGCTGAGACATTACAAACATATAGCGTTATTTTAAATTGATTGGAAAAAGTGAAATTATATAATAACGTACCGAATCATGTAGCCATTTGGTTTCTGTCAATATCGTGTCGAAGAAAATCGTGTCTGCGTCGCACGTCTTCAGTCGAACAGACTCCATGAATTTGCCGTCCCACTTTTTTATCCGCAACCACTTAACGAAATTATCAAACTCTTTTTGCTTCGCGTCCTTCAACGGCTTGAACTTGGGGATCGGCTTTTCCAAATACTTGGGCCTCGTCGGATCAGTGAATTCGGACCAACGCGACGTCTTCTGTCGCACTTGCCGATCTGGACGTGCCGGAGTAAGCTGTGCCTTCTGTCTTTTCCTTAGAGGAGTTGTGAGCGGGCGTAGCTTATCCGAAATGTCTTCTCTACGAGGACTCGACGAAGACGTCGACAACCTGGGAGAAGTCACCGGCCTGATCTCCGATCGCTTCGACGACTCGCGATGCGTTGAAGATGGCTTCTTCAACTTCTTCGATGACTCGCGATGCGTAGAAGACGGCTCTGACTTCTTCGATGACTCGCGATGCGTAGAAGACGGCTCTGCCTCATGCGATGGAGACGCCGGCTTTTGACTAGCCGCCGGAGGAGGAGGAGGAGGGGTCCGGCGTTTACGGCCATCATCTTGGGACGTGAGAATTTCACCCCCAGGCAAGCCCGTTGCGTCCTCGAACAAAATGTTCAGCCTCCTCCACATAGAAAGCTGAAAGTCAAAGTAATAAAATATGTCACAAAATTTAAACTTGTCAAAAAAATTTAAACTCAACTCTAAAATTTAAACTCAACTCTAAAATTTAAACTCAACTCTAAATTTTAAACTTAACTCTAAAACGTTAAATTATATTTAAACTTAACTCTAAAACGTTAAATTATATTTAAACGTAACTCTAAAACGTTAAATTAAATTTAAACTCAACTTTAAAACGTTAAATTAAATTTAAACTCTACTTTAAAACGTTAAATTATATTTAAACTTAACTCTAAAACGTTAAATTAAATTTAAACTCAACTTTAAAACGTTAAATTAAATTTGAACTCTAACCTGTCTAACACTCATGCGCTCAACTCTACGGCCGGTCGTGGCAAGAGAACGTAAGACTATCCCTTGTGACTGAATCATTCGTTTTTGGGATGCTAGCAGTTGTTCTTGAGATGCTCGCAGTTGTTCTTGGGAAGCTCGCATTTCTCCCCACATTTCCCGTGTTATGACAAAGGCCTCGGGAATGTCGGCGCGAGAGGTCGCTGTAGGCCTCGATCCCATTGCGGGAGTGGTCGGACTAGCAAGACGAACACGTGGAGTGTCTGACACGTGTTCGTCGTCGGAGTCTCCGACGATGGCATCTTCTGCAACAGTCGCGACTCGATCTATTTCTTCTTCGATGTCTCGCGGCTCTGTCGCATCTTCGCCCTCGACGTCTATGGGATACAGACATTTGCTCGTCTGTGTCTCGAGGAGAGTGAACATTTCTTTCTCTGGTGCCCTTGGTCTCAGCATTTGAAGAACACCCACCTACAATACATTAATAAACGTTACCAATATTCCAAAATAATGTAAAATACATTAATAAACGATAAATAATAAAAAAGTTACCGTTTTTTTATTCAAGACCGCCTCGATGTCTTTGCCCATTATGAGCACATTACTAGACCACGAGTGCATCCGGGGCACACGAATCCCCTGGTTCGACCCGAACCTCTTCCCGATCTCTGGGATAGCCTCGTACGCCCAGTAATGAAGGGTATGGAGATTACCCGTCAATGTGTACTTGGCCTCTTTCTGTGCCACATCCGGCTTGTCCTTCAACTTCTTTTGCAGCGTTTCGTGATAACGCCGTAGGTTCACCGACAAGCTGGAATACGTCTCTGCCCAACTCAAATTTCCCCAAGGCATCTTGAAGAAGAAGGGGAGGTCTTGAACGATGTATAGAAATTTCTGCCACCTTTCTTCGATGGCTTTGTTGGCCGGCTGCCCCAGAAGATACCCGTAGACGAATACGAGCAGCCCGAGCTTGAACGCAGCGTCAGGGCTTCGACATATGGTGAACGCGTTGATCAACGCGCTCAACTTGCTTCCGGCAACGCCGTTCAAGTGATCCGTGATCAATCCATCGTTCTTTCGCTCGTCTTGTTCGGCTTTGGTCGGACCGTCTTCATAAGTCATCCCCGAGACGAGTGCGTACTCGAGGCGTCCAAATCGTACCCGTTTGCCTCCGATACCAAAATGTATCTCGCCGCGTACTGTCGCCTCGATCTTCTTCTGAAGGAGAGTATGTACGAGCACCGGTGAGAAACCAAGCTCGCTCTCCGTAAAAAATTGCTCGAACGGAGTCCCGAGGATTCGTTCTTTTATCCCGAGCTCATCGAATCTACTCCGTACAAGCTTCAAGATCCCCGTCCCACCGTACGTGATACGCCCCGGGAATGAGACGTTGTATATGTAGTTTAAATTGTCCTAAAAAAAACAACAAAATTAAATTAGAATCACAAAACAAGAAATTAAATTTAAAAAAAAAATCATCGTATAGCATCGTACAGCATCGTATATCATCGTAAAACAAGAAATTAAATTTTTTAAAAAAATCATCGTATAGCATCGTACAGCATCGTATATCATCGTAAAACACGAAATTAAATTTTTTAAAAAAATCATCGTATAGCATCGTACAATATCGTATATCATCGTAAAACAAGAAATTAAAATTTTTAAAAACATCATCGTATAGCATCGTACAGCATCGTATATCATCGTAAAACAAGAAATTAAAGTTTTTTAAAAATCATCGTATAGCATCGTACCGCATCGTACGACATCGTACAAAGTCGTACGACAATTTTTGAGAAAACATAAACCCATCGTACACCATCGTATCGCATCGTAGAGCTCTATGAATTTCATCGTACGACATCGTACAGCATCGTACGACATCGTACGATGCATCAATCTCATCGTACACTGGCCCTAATTTCAAACCCTAACATTCTAAATCCGACCCAAATCAACTCAAATAAGATTAATACTAACTCATAAACCCTATTCTAACTATTTCCAAAGACATTTAACAACAAATTAGTTGAAAACTTACCTTTTTAGATGACTTTTGAGCTCGGGATTTCTGTGTTTCACCGCCGCCGAAGATTGAAGCGTTTCCATCGTACGCCATCGTCCTCTATCGTATTATATCGTACTGGCTCGTACAAGATCGTATGCCGTCGTACAATATCGTAGGAGTTCTCAGTTTTTTCTTTGTTTTGAACGAGTGAAATGGAGGAGAGAGGGAGAGAGGCGCGAATGAGTTCAAATAGAGGACAGGGGTATATTTGTCCGTTTTGGATCCAAAAGTCCATTTTTAGATATTTTAAAAAGTTAGGGTCTAATCTTGATATTTAATCAATTTTTAAGCCCACTTAATGAAATTTCTCTTAATAAGAGACAATGCCTCTTCAACTTCAATCCTGGTGTCGCCACGTGGCGCAACCAAGCGGCGACATGTGGCGGCCAATTTTTTTTTTTTACCCGATTTTGATTTTTTTCCCCTTCCAATTTTGATTTTTGTTTTACCTTCCAAACATCAATATATTTTGTATAATTTATTTTATGTATATTATAATCATAATTACTAATACTATATCAATAACATATATTATCCTTTATTTTTTTTTCCGACCTTTAATTTTTTTTTTCCCTGTCTCATCAATATATTTTGTATACCTTTTTATTTATATTATTTTCTTTTTTCTCTCTCTTTCATCAATATATTTTGTATAATTTTTTATGTATATTATAATCATAATTACTAATACTATATTATACTATACCAATAACATACATTATTTTGAGTATATGTTATTATATATCTATAACATGGTTAATAAAGAGCAACTCCTCTCCCACATGCATCTTAGGGTCGTCACGTGGCCCCGCCTGACAGCGACACGTGGCGGATTTTTTTTTTGGCCTTCTTTTTTTTTCAGCCTTCAATTTTTTTTTTTTCATCTTTCATCAATATATTTTGTATAATTTTTTTTCTTCTGTGTATTAATTTTTTTCCTCTCTCTCTTATCAATATATTTTGTATAATTTTTTTTAAGTATATTATAATCATAATTGCTAATACTATATTATACTATACCAATAACATACATTATTCTGAGTATATGTTATTTTATATATATATATATATATATATATATTCTTGGAAAAACTATGTGGTATTAATATTACACGTAGATTTTATATGTTATTGTTTGATGTATAATACACTTTTGCAATTTAACATAACAATATTTATTATTATTATAAATATAAGAAATTTTTTATACTTTCTATTTCTCTATATCTTTGTTTTTTAATTTCTTTTATCAAAATTTAACTTCAACTTTTACTTACCTAAATTTTTTTTTTCTCACAGTACTTCTAAGAAATCTGACAGATAGGAAAACATCCAGTATTTTGAAAACCTTTGAATCATAAAAGAAATTTTTTTCTACCTTTTTCTTATTTTTTAAACATCATTGACAACGATTTTGCTAGATTTAATTCAATACAATTAAAATTTTTCAACTTACTCTATTTTATTTATTTTTCTTTTTCACTTTTTAAAAATAAATAAAAAAATTATTGACTAGCTAATTGCGCATTTTTTTTAAACTAGTCAGATTATAAATTTCAAAGTTACATTAGACAGACTAGCCTTACATATTGAGGGGCGAATGAAAAGCTGACACGTGGACTAGCTTTGATTTGACCAGAGCAAGTCAAACTCGGCTGCAAACGCCACCGCGTCATATATTCCTAATTGTATATATAATATTTAGTTACATCTATAATCATCCCAAAAAACGACTATTAGTGTGCGAAGCGAAGTCAGAAGACTTTCTCTCTCTTCTTGCCCTCTTATCCTGCGCACCCATAGCTCTTATCCTTCGCTAGCACCGAAGCTCAGATCTCCTCCAATTCCGTTGTTCAAGGTACAGTACTCCGATCTTTCTCCAATTAAGTATGCGTAGGAACGATCTCACTTGAAAAAGACTTCGTTCGATCAAGGATCGGAAATAATACAGGTAACGGAGCTTTGTAGTGAGTGGTTGTGAAGAGGCCGATTAATCAATAGAGAACAAGTACGAACTTTGGTTGGAGTTTTTTTGACGAGTGTGGTATTGAATTTGGAGACAGGTTGTTGTGTTGCCGCAAAATCATGGGCTGCTTCGGGTGTTGTCAAGATGACGATATGCACAAACCCGCTGATAATGGCGGTGGATATGCCGCCAGAACCATGGGAGGTACGTGTTTCCAATCCATACACTAATTCAAACAAAATAAAAGCTTTTATTCTTTTTATTTTTGTATCGGATAGTGAAAGAGATGACTTTATGTAGGAAATGATGGAGGATATCCGGCGTCGGAGGCGGCACCGCGAGGAGGTGGTCAGGCGGTGAAAGTCCAGCCCATCGAAGTTCCGGCGGTGTCGGCGGATGAGCTCAAGGAAGTCACCGATGGTTTTGGGACTAATGCTTTGATCGGAGAGGGCTCGTACGGAAGAGTCTACTATGGCATGCTCAAGAGCGGAGACGCTGCAGCCATCAAGAAACTCGATGCTAGTAAACAGCCCGATGACGAGTTTTTGGCTCAGGTTTATAAAAAAAAAATCTCTAAACACAAAAACATGTTAGTGTTCGCACACGCGCTCATTCCATTCTTTCAGGTTTCGATGGTGTCGAGGCTGAAGCATGATAATTTTGTGAAGTTGCTCGGGTACTGTGTGGATGGGAATTCCCGTATCTTAGCCTATGAGTTTGCATCCAACGGCTCTCTTCACGACATTCTACATGGTACTATGAGTACGATCAATAGGTTATGCATTTTTTTCTCAACCAGATATGCTGAACTAGGGTTTGCGGTTGGTTCAGGAAGGAAGGGTGTGAAAGGAGCGCAGCCGGGTCCGGTCTTGTCGTGGGCGCAGCGAGTGAAGATCGCCGTTGGAGCTGCGAAAGGGCTCGAATATCTGCACGAGAAGGCCGACCCTCACATCATTCATCGTGATATCAAGTCCAGCAATGTGCTCATCTTCGACGACGATGTTGCCAAAATTGCGGACTTTGATCTGTCGAACCAAGCCCCCGATATGGCGGCTCGTCTTCACTCCACCCGTGTTCTCGGAACCTTCGGCTATCATGCTCCCGAGTAAGCCTATACTTGCATTCTTTTGGTTCAGTTAATTTTGTGAATGAAAAGCTCATCAATTGTTGTTGGGTGGTAGATATGCGATGACTGGACAGTTGAATGCAAAGAGTGACGTGTACAGCTTCGGGGTTGTGCTTCTTGAACTTCTAACCGGAAGGAAACCTGTCGATCATACACTACCGCGTGGGCAACAGAGTCTCGTCACATGGGTACTATTCGCCTTTTTAATTTGCTGTACCAAATATTCGGTGATTATAGTTTGTTTTTTTTATAAGATGCTGACTGTGATAGGCCACGCCCAAACTGAGTGAAGACAAAGTAAGGCAGTGCATTGATGCGAGACTAGGAGGGGATTATCCTCCAAAGGCAGTTGCAAAGGTACGAGCACATAGGCTCATATATAGCTTTGGTTGTGGTGATATATTTGCTGATAAAAGAGAAATATGATTGGAAATACAGATGGCTGCAGTGGCGGCGTTGTGCGTTCAATATGAAGCAGATTTCAGGCCAAACATGAGCATCGTCGTTAAAGCTCTGCAACCGCTCTTAAATGCGAGGCCCGCTGCTGAAACACTCTCAGCAACGCCGAGTTAATCGCTGAGAATTTTATGGAGCCCGTCTTGCTATATTGTTGGATTTGTTGCATATCATTTACATTGTTTTAGAGAGAAGAAAAGCATTTGATTTGTTCATAATGCCCCCCCAAACCATTTTCCTTGTTATCATGATCATGTATTTGTAATATATATATATCTATATATACTTTGCTTCACATTCTTATTTGGCCTAGGATGCTGAGACGTATTTTAAGATATAAACTTATGTAAAGATGGCGTCGTAATCATTCTGGCGCAATGACTGCCTGTGGTCGAAGTTATTTTTTTAAATTAAAAAACAAAATCCGGTTTGGCTTTGTAGGTATATAAATAAATTTGAATAAAGATTATATTATCGGTTAAATAAAAATATTCAAATATGATTTTAGTTTGAGGGAAATCATATTTATTAACTATATACTGCTGAAATTAGTTGTTAACGAGTTTATAATTAAATAAAGAAGAAATGATGGCATAAATATTTAATATTATATTTCAATTGCACTGTTAAACAAAATCAATTAAGTTTTAACGGAAATACTTGTAGCAGTTTAAAATTAAATGCGGTTTGATATTATTTTTTTCAAATGAATCAAATATTAAAAAATAACATTTTTATAATTAAAAAATTAATTAAAAACGACTTAAATATTAGACTTAAGCATAGATGATATTATAAATATATTTTAATATTTATTTCTTAATATCAATAAGACTAAAGTATGAGAGATTTTATTTTACTATTCTACCCTCGTCTCATTTGTTAAGTTTTTTTTCTTACCCACCTAAAATCTTTGTTATCCAATAAAAATCGTTTGCCTTATTTTTTTTTTCATGTCCTGATGAAACCATAAAGAGGCGTGTATGAAGAGAAAGATAGAAGGACATAAAGAAACCCAAATTCTAAATGTTTATAACCCTTGATTCCGACCTCCACGACTATTTTGGTATCAACGCGAAGCCCACGAAGATTAGTTTCTTTTAAGACCGGTCTTAACTATATCTTCTTTAAGCCTAAATTTTGTAATCATGTTGTCAAGAAACCGAAAAATTTGTGATAATATGATCACGAAAACTTGTAAAATCGTGAAAACAAGGTCGCGAAATTTGAATTTTTTTCACAAATTCTTCAAAACTTAGTGAATTCTTTGCCAAAGAGAAACATGGACATAAAAAATGAAAAAAGAAAACCACATATAGAATATAAAACCATAAAAAGTAACATTTCATATATTTGGATCATGAGGTCATAACACATTGTGTTTGGTAATACAATTACCGAAAAACTATAGCATTCGAGTGAATTTTAAAATATATAATTATTTTGTTTTTGAAGGAGTATATTAGTCAGGAAATAATATTCAAAAGAATAATATATACTATTATCTTATGATCTAAATATATAAAGGCTTAATTATACGGTTTCATTGTTTTTTTTTTTTAATTCAACGCGCCATTTAAGACCAAGTGGAAAACTAGTTACGTCAAAGAATCCACCAATTTTTGATGAATTTGTAAAAAAAATGAAAATTTGTGACAATGTTGTCACAAATTCACATGTTTTCGTGACCATGTCGTCATGAAAAATAAGAATTTCTTGACCATGTTGTCACGAAGTCACTAAATATCTTGACATTGTTGTCACGAAATACCTAACTTTGTTTATATCATGCTCTCACAAAACCAAGGTTTGAAATACCGTTTTCGACCCCGTTTCGAGCTTCATGATTTACGGAAAATCGACAAGCCGATGAAAAATCGAACGGAAAAAAATGTGGAAAATGCAGTTGATTTACCATTTTCAAATGTCGTTTTTCATGGAAAATCAACAAACCGATGGAAAATCAAAGTGTCACAAAAATATAATAAAAATATATACATACATAAATACCTATATCTTTAATTTTTAATTTGTAAAATATATGATTCTTAAACTACGTATGGTGTTTATGATAACATTTAATAAAAACAAAGTTTTATAAAAGTTGAACATTATTATACATAAATACCTATATCTTTAATTTTTAATTTGTAAAATATATGTTTCTTAAAATATGTATGACGTTTATGATAACATTCAACAAAAACAAAGTTTTATATTAGTTGAACATTATTATACCATTGAAAAAATTACAATAAGATAAGAGTGGTTGTTTGATTATTACTTGATTATTAGTAAAAGGCAAAATAAAACAAAAAACTGCTGAGATATATGTATGATCGTAAAAGTAATATGTCATTGGTGACCATGCACTTGTTGAAAATTAGCTAAACAATATTAACATTATAAGCTAAGAGTGGGCTAAAAAAAAAAAAACAGTACAAACAAAGCCCAATAAACGTATTTGTTTACCTGTTTTACATCATACTTCAAAAACTTTCGACAACACATAACAAAATAAATTCACCGATAATAAAAACGGCTATGAACTTGAAATTAGGAAGAAATTTGCCGATTATGGATGAAATCATTTGAAGTTTGTACTCCTCCATGTCGAACCGAAAGAGAAACGTCTGATTATCGTCGGATTTGCGTTTGTCTTCGTCGCTGTGAAGGATGAATTTTAATCTTTCCTCTTAACAAACAACAAGTGGATGAATTTTAATCTTTCCTCTAAACATACCAATCAAGTTTTGGGAAAGATACAATCCATCCATTTCTTTTCCTTCCATTTCCCTCTTCTTCAATCCCTCCTTCCATGTTTCTCTCCTCTCTACCAAACAAAGCAGAGACGAACTAGAATTCACCAATCATAATACAATCCAATACAGCATGATTAATGTTGAGCTTAGAGCGCGCACCGAGGAAAAAACCCTTCGTGCCCCTCTAGACTCACGTTTCTCATGTTCAAGGTGAAGACACGTGTATTCGGAGACTCGACGATGAGCGCAAAAAACGTGAAGAATAAGAAGAGCACACCAAACATGATGAACACGAAGAACATGAAAGAGATTTATTGACGAGACGATAGGAACCCAAAAATCTCTTTTTGATGAGACAACAACGACCAAAAAAGAGACTCCACCATACCTCAATCTACGTGTGATCATATAATCAGCCCTAAATCGAATGACACATGAATCTAAGTGTTTACTTAAAAATAATTACATAATTCATTCTAAATTCAGGATTCCTTTATTGATTTTTTGAGGAAAAAAAATCCAAATGGAAAAATAATCTAGGAAAGATTTTAAGGGAAATGGCTTCAATTAGTAGTAATTTTGATAATTTGGACTAAAATAGTAACAATTATATTTTTGGATTTTTTACTAGTAATTGTAGACTTATATATTCACAATTGTTGTTACAAAAAATTGGTTACGTAAGCCACCTAAACTATAGGAATTGTAAATTAGCCAACCTTTGGTAAATAATTTGTAAATAGCCAACTTGCATACGTGGCAGCCAATTAACTACCTAAAATATATGTTTGGTTGTGTTAAATAAGGCTTTTATTAATTTGTTAATAAGTTTACTTGGCTATTTACAAGAAATTAACCAAAGATGGGCTATATCTCAATCCACTATATCTACGTGGCTATATAACTTAATAACCCTTGTTATTTTAGTTAAAGTATCGAAATTGCTACTAGTTGGGTGTTGACTATTTCTCCAATATTAATCAAAATATTTAAAAGGGTTCGCAGCGGCCAGTATCGTCGGTGAGGGCTGTAGGCCCAATGGGTGGTTGAGGCCCAGTTTTGTTGTGTAACAGCACAGCAACTGTCTCGAGACTGACTCCTCTCTCTCTCTCTCTCTACACACATAATTAATATTTATATTTGTTAAAAAGAAAAAAGGACATTGAGACTGTGAGGTGCTCGCTCCTCTTCCGAGACCTGACTCCTGAGTCCTGTGAGAGAGAGAGAGTAGTTGTGTGTTTAAGGCACTTATTTCTGGTCTTGTTTCAATCACCGATCTCTTTCGGTGCGAATTGGGCAATACACCCTTCATTGCAATTGCATGGTACGATCTGGCTCACCTTCCTCTGCTTGTAGCTTCAGATTTGCAAATCTGGTGGATCCAGTGGCACTTAGTGTAGATCAAATTGATCGATTGCGTTGGGGTCAGGGAAGAACAAGACAAGACGATGTTGAACAGACAACATCTCTTGACTTACATCTACCTTCTCCTCTACACCACTCTCTCCTCCGCAGTCATTCTCTACAACAAGGCAAGCCAACTCTCATCTCTCTTCCTCTCTCTCTCTCTCTCCCTCTCTCTCTCTCACTCTGCATTCTCATTGTTGTTCATCAGTGGTTTCTCTCGACAAGGCACTTCAATTTCCCGTACCCAATCACTCTCACTATGATTCACATGGGCTTCTCTGCAGCTGTCGCATTCTTCCTCATCCGGGTCGCGAAGGTAATCCCGCTTTCAATTTGCCCATCTCATTCCCACCAGAAATTGATTTCTTCTTCTCGTGTAGGTCGTTTCTCCTATTAAGATGACATTCAAGATGTAAGCCCTCCTCCACATCCACATCCACATCCACATCGCAACATTGTATGTAAATAGACTATCTCATTTAATCTCTTCTATTCTCCGCAGATACATCACCTGTGTTGTTCCCATAAGCGCCTTCTTTGCGTCAAGCCTCTGGTAACTCACCAAACCCATAACTTTCAGCTCATTACACTCTCTAGATTCAATTCATTTCATTTCTTTACACTTGATGCTCAAAATGCATACAGGTTTGGGAATACTGCTTATTTGTACATATCCGTGGCGTTCATCCAGATGCTTAAAGCTCTAAGTATGTTGTTCTTGGTTATGGATTTTTTTTCTTTTCATTTGTTTCCGTTCCTCTTTGGGAAATGCTTAGTTTTTTTTTTGTTTTTGTTTTAAATCCTTGGAACTTGCAGTGCCGGTTGCAACATTCCTGGTGGCTGTGATCTGCGGCACCGATGTTTTAAGATTTGACGTGTTTTTTAACATGGTGCTGATTAGTGTTGGAGTGGCCGTATCATCGTACGGTGAAATTCATTTCAACATGATGGGCACACTCTACCAGCTCATGGGAATCGTTGGCGAGGCCCTTAGGCTTGTCTTGACTCAAGTTCTTCTTCAGAAAAAGGGATTAACTCTAAACCCCATTACCACTCTCTACTACATTGCACCATGCAGGTACTTTAAAGGTTTTTTATTTATCATTTTTCTTCTCTACTTCTTTCAAGTGTTGCATGAATGTGTTGAATCTTGCTTTGGTGCTGATTTTGGCACTGACCCATCTCGAGATTGAGATGCTTTGATGATCTATTCATTTGGTTAAAGTACAGGAAATATTCATCCAGCTACAATGATATGATGATTACATTTATTTTCTGTCTTGTTTTCTTGAGGGGCTTGCTTACGATCTCTTCATTTTTGCAGCTTTGCGTTCCTGTTTATTCCTTGGTATATTCTGGAGAATCCAAACATAGATGTTACGAAGATCCAGTTTAACTTCTGGATCTTCTTCTCAAATGCTCTTGCAGCGCTGGCATTGAACATCTCGACTTTCTTAGTGATTGGTAGAACTGGAGCCGTGACTATCCGAGTTGCAGGAGTCATGAAAGACTGGATGTTAATTGCCCTTTCCACGGTTTTATTCCCTGAGTCCATGATCACGGGTCTCAACATTACCGGCTACGCAATTGGTACGTACTCGCAGTCACATCTGAGTTTTACTCGTTGATTTTAGTTCATGACGTTGGGATCGAACATCTTTCATTTTTGGCAGCTCTATGCGGTGTTGTTGTTTACAACTATCTGAAGATGAGGGATACGAGCTCATCGCAGCTTCCTTCTGGAATTATCCCGGATAAAGCAATGCAGGTAAGCTCTATCAGTCCCTTATATTGGTTTAAGTGGGTGATATGGAAATCATAGCTCTGCAATGTGAACACTGTAGGATTTGAAGCTCGAGAAGTCGGATGATGTGTACACACCCGATGACAATGACAAAAAGGGCTATTTCGGGAGAAGCCGATGGAAAGTTTCGGGCGGGGATTTGCATGTTGATGAAGAAGCTCCTCTAATACCTTCCTCAAAGTCCCACCTTTAATGGAAACCCAGCATGTAAAAGTACATAAACAGAACAGCCAATTTTTATTCACATGGAGCAGCGATCGCATAGGCAAAGTTAGAAAGCTATTCGTTGTATAAAACCTAGTTTTGAGCAAGCAATGAAAGTTTCAGGCCAGGACCAACAAGTTCGTATATCACTCTATTTGGTAATAACGTGGCTGGTTAAAGCAGTAGAGACCCAATAGTTTGGATGTTTTTATTTGGTCCCTCATTATGTATCTGGGGTTGTGATTGATCAGATATATATATTTTTGAGAAATTGCTTAATTTACTATCAATTTTATAACATTTTTTCACTTCCCACCAAAACGTTAATTTTTCCCAAAATACCATCTCTATGTCAACAATGTTGACATCTATGTCAACAATGTAGACATCTAATAGTGAAGGGCAAACATAGATGTCAACATTAGATGATGGCATTTTTTTTGGTGGAAAGTGGAAAAATGTTATGAAGTTGATGACAAATTAGACAATTTTTCTATATTTTTTTCCCTCTTCGGGTGCGTCTATTGCTTTTGTTAATTTTGATGCGTGTTTATCAATTAGCAAGACAAGTAGTGTTTAATCTTTCGTCTTAGTTAAGTAACGCCAATTCTTCTATGCGTAATTCGAGTTTGAACGTTTCAAAGTTGAATGGTTCCAAGGTAACATAACAAATTCCTTATATAGAGGAGTATATTAAATGAGTTCATGCATGGCAGTAAATAGTCCAAACAAAACTGTGCTGTGTGGACCAATAGGATTCATTTATGTTTGCGAATCGACCAATACCGACCGTCAAACTTGTAATTTTGGTGACTGCGTTGACTCTGGGCACAGTGGAATAAGCGGGGGAGTGTAGGGGTAGGATGGTAATTGCAACAAGGCGATCTCTTTTTATTCTTATTTCTCGTTCCGAAGGGAATAAAGAAGCGAAAGATGCGGAGAGGAGTGAGGGCGTTAAGAAAACGAAGAGTGAGTTGTTATTAGGGTTTTAGGACGATCCGAAATCGAAAAAGGCGGCGATGGCGGTGGCGGAGGCGCAGTACGCGAGAGCAAAGACGTCGGTGTGGTGGGACATAGAGAACTGCCAGGTGGCGCGTGGCAGCGACGCTCACGCCATAGCGCAGAACATCAGCTCCGCTCTGGTGAAGATCAACTATTGCGGTCCAGTCTCCATCTCCGCTTACGGCGACACGACTCGCATCCCTTCCTCTGTCCAGCAGGCTCTCTCCAGCACCGGAATCGCCCTCAACCACGTCCCTGCCGGTACGCTTGATTTTTCAATCGGAAGCCCTAACCGAGTTCTCACGTGTTTTGAATTGTGTTGTATTAGGGGTCAAGGACGCGAGTGATAAGAAGATCCTGGTGGACATGCTGTTCTGGGCGGTGGACAACCCGGCCCCGGCCAACTATCTGCTGATCTCCGGGGACAGAGACTTCTCCAACGCCCTCCACCAGCTGCGGATGCGGCGGTACAACATCCTCCTGGCCCAGCCCCAGAAGGCCTCCGCGGCCCTCATCGCCGCCGCCAAGAGCGTCTGGCTCTGGTCCGTCCTCTCCTGCGGCGGCCCCCCCCTCACCTCCGGCGAGTCCTTGCGCTTTGCCAATGACTCCCAGCCCCAACCACCCAACCCCGAACCCCCACACCCCTCCTCCGCCACCACCAACACCACCAAGAACAAGGCCAAGTTCCCCAAGAAGAACCCACCCGACAAGCACTTCAAGAAGGCCCCTCACGAGTTCTTCGATTCCAACCCGCCGCCCAATAGCTACCCTCATCCTCCTCCGATGCAGCATCCCAACAACAACAACAACTTCCGTCCGCCGCCGCCCAATACCCCGTTTCCCTATCATCCCAATACCCAGGGCTTTAGGCCGCAGTACCCCAGGCCCGACGGGCCTAGGTTTCCCTCAGCCCCGCCCAATATGGTGCCCGAATTCAAAAACATGGGTATCAATGACTTCAGCGGTTACCCTCAAAACCCGCCGCCTAATAACTTCCAGCACCGGATGGGAGAACAGAGGCCACCGGAGACGACCAACCGGTATCCCCATCCTCCTCAATCATCCGCTCCCCCTAATGGTGTCTGGGGATCTCACGGATGTGCGCAGCCGCCGGAGCACGTTCAGGGCCTTATCGGCGTTGTCTTACTTGCCTTGAACACCTTGAAGCTCGAGAAAATTATGCCCACGGAAGTGAACATCACCGACTGCATTCGCTACGGGGACCCGAAGCACCGCAATACGGATGTCAGGAAGGCCCTGGATTATGCTGTAGAACAGCATATGGTAATGAAGCCGAAGTTAGGTCAAGTTCAGTTGTACATCGGTAAGAATGACAAGTTATGGCAGTGTGTGAATCCTATCGGTGGACACCTTGGCCAGTACCCCAAAACCACGTGGGATCAGATACAGAAGTTCATAACTTCCCCACTCGGGCGCTCTGCTATATTGGCGTCTCAATGCAGGTAAAGCAAATGTAATTACCTTTATTATGCTAGAAAAAGAGTTTTGATTGTAACGAGCTGATCACGATGTCTCTGCTATGTTTCACCGCATGCTCTGCAGATATGAAGCAGCTTTAGCTCTTAAAAACCAATGCTTAACAGAGCTTTCCTTAGGCGAAGTACTCCAAGTCTTGAATTTGGTTATCAACATGAAGAAATGGATCACACATCCTCAATCAGGATGGAAGCCTGTCACTATTACCCTCGAAGAGACTAAAACTGATGCGGGTACCGAAAGTGATGCTTGATTTATTTAATCAAGTCCGGCTTTGTGGTGGTGGAGGAATGAGCTACTTTATCGCTTTCTTTTTCTTTTCATGAAAGTATGGATCACAATCGGAAGAAGCACGCCAAATAATAACTTGGACTTGGAAGGCTATGCTCGGATTGTGAAGCAAGTAAGTAGGAGAAGGAGTAGGTTTTTTTTTTTTTTTTTCCTTTCATTTTATCTTTAGTTGCAAGGTCAGGTTACCACAGAACAAAATCCCTATATTGCGCGACCTCAGTTCCGTGGATGTAGAGATGCAGTAATGAGGCCTGGCCTCATATTTTAGAGTATTTGCTTACCAGAGTCGGATGCTTTGGTCTTAAGCCATTCAGACCGACTAATGAATGAATGGCATTACAAAGGCCAATAGTTTATTTCTGCATCTCTGACTTCGGAAGTATAGTTGCCTTAAAAAGTTGCTCTTGTATCTGGTACTACTACTATGTCACATGTGTGTTGCGAAGACTTACCCACAACTGCTTTGTGAAGGAAGTATTCATCATCAGATATAGTAGAGGAGACAAAGTAGGTCTGTCTAGAAATTTGATGGATACTGTTATGTTACTGAGTCGAAGTCCTTTATGAGAAGTTGGTGTGAATGGCAGTGGAATTCGATGACCAAGGATGAAGACATTCTATATGTTTTGCACAAGTATTTTTACACCGGGGAGTTGTGAACCAGGAGCCTGGAATGACTACGGATTCTGGACGTGAATTTTTTGTTCATCTCTTATGTTTTCTATTTTATAATATTTGTTGAATATGAAGAGACCTTCCAGTGTTGGATAATGACGCACTTTCTTTCTCTTGCTTAGTTTTGTGCCTAAAATGCCCATTAGTACATCTAATTTCAGTAATCTTATGCATATAGTACACAATTGTACATAATGATTTTTTTTTTACTTAATCATTCCATTAATGCAATTTCCATTACTAAAAAATAGTCCCAATATTCGGTATTCAGAGATTACTCAGCGAAAGCTCAAATAACCTCCTTTTCCTTTCATAAATTGTCAGCTGCAGCGTTTGTATACTAGGGACCCTGAATCCGACTTCTTTGCTAATATATTTCGAAGAAATCTGATCATTTGATGGTCAAGATGAAAACAATTATTGATGTCTTTTCTCTCTCTTTCTTTACCGAGAAAATTGGACCTGGTTAGTATTTTTTATGTCAAAAGATTAGTGTAAAAATAGAGAAAGCTACATAAACTGGGTTTTTTAGAGGGAACATATCCAAAATAATGCTCAATCATTTCATGTTTGTTGTTTTTCATTTTTTTCTAGACTATTGTACCCCCATCATTCTAAGCCCTCACCTCAGCTTAGATTCAGATTCTCTTCCTACTTCGATTAGTCGCTATCGCTGGGGGAAATTTCCCAACCGAGATTTTCCAGCGATCTTCATTCTTCGGCTCAAGCGTCCATCACTTCAAGCTAGGGCTATAAAATGTCTTCGTCGAATCGAAATTTTCCAATCGCCTACCTGCTCGTCGTTCGTCATTCCCGTGAGCCTCCCCATAGACTGGTTTTAAAGTCCGCCTTGGCGTAGAAGGCTCTAGCGGCGGAGAAGGACTTCCCTGCCTCGTGGTGCAATAACTCTGAGGTCTCGTCTTCATTGGAGGTCGGGGAGTTTATGCCGAATGAAAATAGCTCTGTCACCACTGTGGTAGAAGATCTCTTAGCTCTGCTTTGTTCGCCAAGTTTTCGATCGCTGACTCCGGTGAAGATTGCCAAAGCTCGAAGTTGTACACCGCTTTCTGATAATGTATTCTGAAAATTGTATAATGATTACATGTTGGAAACTGTATAATTATTACAAATTTGAAAAACCTGTATACTAATTACTGGTTTGATAAAAAAAAAAAAAGATTATTCATAAACTATGATATCCTCAATACTTTTAGACTAAAATCCAATATGTCAAAATTAATCCAAAAGTATGACTTCCTTATATTTATTGGTACAAAACTACCCTCAATGATATATCATTTATCTTTCGTATTTCGTCTGTCTAATTTATTTACATGATTGTCAATAATCTACTTGATTTATTGACATTGTCGACATTACGTTTTTTTTAACCTGAAAAATCTAAAGAAAAAAAAATATATTCAAGTAAACCAAACGAAAATCAACAACTACACATCCAAAATCAATCTTGTTTCGAGCCTCTCTCCATTTACCGGCGATGATTTAGGTTTATTTGTCATGACATTAACTTTAAGGTCTGAGTTTTAGTTTTTTTTTTTGTCATTTTTGGGTGAAGAAGAAGAAGAAGAAGAAAAAAAAATCATGATGGAGAAGAAAATGAATTGACATGGAGAGAGAGAGAGAGAGAGAGAGAGAGAGAGCGATTTATCTCCATATCAACGTGTCTCAGATGTACCTAATAACTTTGGAAATCTGGAAAAAAAAAAAATTGGTTTTAAAAATCTGAAAATTCGTTTGAAGATTTATTGACTTTTTTCTTTTTATTGACTTCAATGTAAATAAATCTTCAAACGATTATAGGAAATTCTTTGAAGATTTATTGACATCGATCTCAATAAATTTTCTGGATGACAATAAATCTTCAAAGAATTTGGTCTGTTGAAGATTTATTGACATGCATAAATTTTATTGACAACGATATCAATAAATCTTCAAACATTTTGCCAGAATCGTTTGAAGATTTATTGATATTCATGTGAGTAAAAATACAAAATGTCGATAAATCTTCAAACGATTTTTCAAATTTTCAAACCATTTTTTTGTCTTCAGATTTTCAAAATTTCCATTTTTTTAATTTTTTTTTTATGTTCACCTACCAAACGAAAAATGATCTCCAACTTTGCTTTTGTGACCATTAAGTAAATAACAAAATTAAATATAAAAAAGAGATATTTCATTAAGGGTATTTTTGTACCAACACATATATGGAAGTCATACTTTTGGATTAATTTTGACTTATTAGATTTTGGTCCTAAAGTATTGAGGAGATCATAGTTTAAGAATAATCTATTGAAAAAACTATATAATGTATATTGAAAGGTGGAAAAATTAACATGAGTTATCACTCCAGGTTGAAAATGTCGCGGTTTAGTCATTGTAAGGTCGCACTCCATCGCCCATTCCAATATATGCTAGGGTATCTACTTCAATTCAAGCGGTTCACGATGAATTGACCTCCCGAGACGACATTGTTTGGTCGCTAAAAAAACCTCATTGACATCGAATGACGACCAAAGCTAATGCGCATTGTCGCGAACTCACCTTGGCGGTTGGTCACCAGGTCTTGGTCCACTTGCACCCGTATCACAAGCTCTCAGTAGTCATCGACGATCCAAGAGCATTTTCGTTGTGACATTCATCTTCGGTGTCATCGTCCACGGTCTCGCATCTCTCCTCCACCTCTTCGCCGCCGTCAAGTGGTCTCACAAATAGTTAATTCCAAAATCTGGGTCTTTGGGAATTTTATGATCGAATTTGCAACATCATTCAGTCCATAATTTGCTTTGGTGTTATGAATTTAGGTGGTTGTGTTTTTGTTTTCCTGGGCATGTGAACATGGTCTTTCAGATCAGATCAGGGGAAGATTAGGGATTTTTTGTCACTTCATAATTAATTCGATTATACTCTTAAACCAAATTAAGAATATAAATTTTATAATGTAGACCTCGTAAGTTAGGAAATATCAAAAACTAGACTTTCCACTTGCAAAATATTGAAGAATGAACATTTGATCCAAAAATTAACAAAAAAATACTCTCATACCATTTAAATTTATATTGTTACTTTTTTTTTTTCTTTTCATTTACACACACTCTCTCTCTCACTTGCTCAGCATTGACAGATTCGGAAGACCTATGACAAATTCCAACGAACAACGATCTCTGATAAACACGTGTGAAATTAATTTTTTGAAAATTAATTTATTTCATTTTAAACATTCATTTAGAAAAAAATTGAATTTCATCGGAATTTATCAATTTATCAGAATTAACTGGAATAAAGAAAAATTAAGGAAGCAGCTATGTTCAAAATATCGAGATATATCGCCGATATATTGTTTTTCTGAAGAGTATCGGTAAAATATCAGCTATAATCGTTATCGTTTTATAAATATCGTTAAAATATCGATGATATATCGATAAAATACCGATATTTTTTAGTAGTTAAAAAAATCCAAAATATCGACAAAATATCGTCCGAATTTGAGTTTTTTTTAATAACAAATAAACAATTTTACTATTTTTTTTTAATTTTTTCTTTATTATTTCTTATTATTTATATCTTTTACTTGTTAATTTTACTTTGTATAATGATATTATCAATATTTCCTAATTTATATTTTTATAATACATATATATATATATATATATATGACAAATAAGATATTATATATATATATATATATATATATATATATGACAAATAAGATATTATATATATATATAATATCTATACTAATAGACTAAATAATTAAATATATAATACTATTTTTTTATTACTTTAAAGAATATTTGTAATGTAGTAGAAAAATATTATTTTACTACATTTTTTAATATTGAGAAAGTAATGTAAATATTAATAATTTATATTTATAAGAAAAAAGTTATAAGTATATTTTAAAAATGATTGTTTTATTTAGAAATTTAAAAATATATATAGTGGTACATATTTTATCATATTTTGCTATAAGGATTTTGTTGATATATTCGTCGGTAATCAATATATCACCGATATAATCGGTAGTCGGTATTAAAATTGTTATAGAATATCCGTTGATATATCCGTAAAATCATAACTTCGGTATGAGTATCGGTAACGATATTTTAAACCTTGCCAGCGACTATGTTTCCTTAATTTTTATTTTATTCCGATTAGTTCCGATAAATTATGATAACTTTCGATAAAATTTAATCTTTTCTTATATGATAGAATTTAAAATGATTTTTTTAAATTATAATTTACTCGTATTTGTCGGAGATTGTTGGAGTTCGTCTAGTTCTTCTAAATTCATCAATACCTAGAGAGAGAGAGAGAGAGAGAGAGAGAGAGAGAGAGAGGAAACTAGAAAAAAAAATTAATTAAATTTAAATGGTACGAGGATTTTTATTTTATTTTTACTGATTATTAATGCCTGTTTTTGTTTTTTTTAAAACTAACCGTTTATTTGCGTTTGGTAAAACAATTTTTAGAAAAAACTCTAACAACGATTTTAAAATTTGCACATGAATCGAAAAAGCTACAAATCCTAGCTTTTGGAAAAAAACGTTTATGTATCGTATATATAATTACTTTAATATCCTCACTTGACTGTCCTTTACTTCCTAGTTCCCGAAAATTTGGCATGTACATCATTTGTCCTTATCCCTTATCTCGCGTTCCAATATGCCACGTTCTCTACTTTCCTCAGTGTTGTTTTTTATTTTTCCTCAGCCTGCGCACATGCTCTCTGGGCAAAGCAAACAAAAATGTGTACTTAAAAAACTATTCCAGGAATGTTGCCAGGTTTTATAAAAAAAAAGAAAAAGAAAAAGAAAGGTTTGGTTAGCATGAAAGATGACCAATTATATATACGCATGATATTAGTTCTTCTTGCTATTTATTATTTAATTTTTAAAAGAGATTTGTAAGTAACTAGACCACTTTAAACATGTGATTTTGGATCTAGCACAATTTTTTTTAGGGATATAGCCAAATGGTTTATGTTGCAATAATTAAGTTCTGATTTGCCCTTATTTATTAACAAATTCGTCACTTTCTCTCTCCTATTTTTTTCAAATAATTTTCTTTTGCATCAAAACTTCAAAAATTCATATCTTTCTCATACGATTTCAAAATTAAATGATTTCAGATCCTACAAATTCGTGGCGTCGAGATCTTAAAAAATAGACCCATTGTGTTTGATGAAAAATTATATTAATATCGATAATTTAAAAAAAATTCATTTATTTCCATATTTAAGGTAGTAACGTGATTTTTCTACATCTATGGTATTAAACATGATTTTTCATCAAACACAATGGATCTATTTTTGAAGATCTCAGCGTCACGAATTCGTAGGATTTGTAATCACTCAATTTCGAGTTCATATGAGATGGATATGTTTTTTTTTGAAGTTTTTATCCAAAAAAAGTGTAAGTAAAAAATAGGAGAGAGAAAATGACGAATTTGTTAATAAATAAGGGAAAATAGACCTTAATTATTGCCACATAAACCTGTTGGCTATTTCCCAAGTTGTGAAACATAGGCTAAAAACAAATTTCATAGTTTCATTTTTCCTATTTTGCTATACTGTCATTTTTAAAAACATGTCTATTTTAGTCATTTTATCATAATATATTTATTTTACCAAACGCAAAATCAACTTTTGTTATCAGCAGCAACTATTTTATAAACCGTTTAACAAACACATATCAGTTAAAAAAAAAACAGTTTTTTCCAAAAAATAAATATAGAGTACGATGCCAATTTCTGAATATTTTGCGAATAAAAAGTCGGTTATTGTATTTTCTCGGGGTTGAAATCTGCTTGCAACCAAATATATGCCCTTGCCCTTGGTAGTATTTGTTCATATGTATTGGGCATTGTAAGTTGACAGTAGTTGAGTTGAAATTGGGAGAGAGAAGATTGCTAAAATGAAGAGACAGAGATGGATATGGCGTCTCCGTCCGAAGATCCTTGAGTGGAATCGCTATTTCTCGACCGGTTCGTACATTTGTCTCTTGTTCTGTTGTTGCTTGGCTGTCGATTTGATGATGGTATTGAATTGCAGATACACAGGCTCAGTTGTCTCCCGCTATTATCAAAATCATGGAACAGAGTGCCTCCGCAATCGAAAGCAGGTCCGCTTCTCTTCAGAATCTTCTCAACCGGGTACGTGTTTCCAATGTCTTAATATTGACATGATACAGAAGCAGAGTATGTGATGATGTTTGGGTGGATGACAGCCAGAAACCACGCCTTCCGAGTTTGCCAAACTCAACAAGGAGCTTCGGAAGCTCAGCGCCTCCATGGAACTCATCACTCAGCTCCGCTCCAAGCAAAACGTACATTCTTCCACAATTTTCCCCAATTCTTAGGTTTACGAGCTCAAAGACGTGGTGGATTGCAGGAGATGAGGGGTTTGGAGTCTCTGATGAGCGAATGCGCTGAAGACCGGGAAATGGTGAGCATGGCCTCCCAGGATTTGGGGGACGCCTCGGAATCTGTGAAGAGACTCCACAATCTGCTTCTCAAATTGCTGCTTCCGAAGGACGACGCGGACGAGAGAGACTGCATCTTGGAAGTTAGGGCAGGCGCTGGAGGCGACGAGGCTTCTCTCTTTGCCTTCGACATTTTCAAAATGTATGTCTTCATTTCAGTCAAATCTCCCTTTCCACTCATTCTTATTTCTTACCTATTACTCACAGGTATGAGAAGTACTCCCAGTACAAGGGCTGGAACTTCGAAGTCGTTGATGTAACACACACCGGTCTCAAAGGCTACAAGGTACTATTTCATTCCCTACAGTTTATCAGCAATTCTTTTTAGTTTGGTTTACAACTGGCTGTTATCAGGAAGCTACGGCAGCCATCTCGGGTGCCGATGTGTATGGAAAGCTCAAGTTTGAGAGCGGAGTTCACAGGGTGCAGGTCTTCATCTCAACTAACAATTCTAGATTGCCATTTCAATTTTTTTTTTTTTTTTTTAAAGAAACTCTGATCTTTTATTGAAAAAAGCGGCTTAGCCGAAAGAAGAACATTACAAACCCGAAAAACTCCGAGAGAAAAAGACAGACCCCTGCGCAGAGGGTTATAAAACACAAGCCCAATCCCTAACCAAATCAGAAAGGGAGAAATCCTCATAGTCTTTACATTTCGAAAAAAGCCATAAGGCTATACAATGATTAATGCTGTCAATCAGGCCCTCCGTGTTCCTTACTTCCTCGTTGAAAATCCGCTTATTCCTCAAATTCCATAGGCACCACAAAGACGACATGACTCCGACCTTAGCAGCTGCAACCCATTTAGTGTTATGCCCTTGCGACTCGTGGATGCGAAGCAGCCCTTCAATGGTGTCTGGTACAGTGGACATGCCCAGCTTGTGAAAGAGCCAATTCCAAGTCGCCTCCGCCACAGGACACTCGAGGAAGAGATGTTCAGCGTCCTTACTCACTCTAGCACAGAGGGGGCAAAAGCTAGGCATCAAAGAGATGTGAGGGTTGAGCTTTTGAATGCGATCTGCCGTATTGATCTTGATCGCATTCTAAGTTGATCGGCTGCCAATCCACCTCATCCCATTCTCACGAAGCCACCGGGTTGGCCGTGAACTTCTTAGAGAAGAACTCATTAATCTCCTCAACAATGAGATTTTCGTCGTCAATGACAGAACCCTCCTCTCTTTCAAGTCTCCGAATAGCATTCTTCGTTTTTCTGGCCGACATGAGAGAGTGAAATAGTATGGAGTCGCTGTCCCTGTCTTTGGCCCAGGAAATCTTCCCTTTAAGTCTAAGGGCCATATCTTCTTCCTCTAGGAGCCTTGCAAGTTTGATTTTAAGGAGGGATCTTTCGTTGCGCAACTCAGTCGACCAAAAGCCTTCTTCCTCCGCTTTGTCAAGCCTCTGAATATCTCTCAGGATGCATAACTTAAGACCAGCCGCCTTAGTCCTTTCTTCTGCAGCCCACTCTTTTATTTTAACTTTTAAGGTTTTTGAGTTTTCGCATGAAACAAAACCCCTCCTATCCTGGCTGAGTTTCTCTACCCCATTCTTCCTTCACTAATCTGCAGAAATCCTTGTTGGCCAACCAAGAGTTATCGAGTCTAAAAGGACAGGGACCCCACTTTACCAGGCAAGAATTCAACATGATGGGGAAATGGTCCGAGACTCCACGAAACTGAATTTCTTGCACACAAAAAGGAAAAGAAACCCTCCATCCTTCTGTATACAGAAACCGGTCGATTCGAGAGCAGATCGGCACATCTCGGAACGCAGACCACGTGAAGCTCCCATTCGCCAGAGGGGGATCTAAGAGCTGGAGATCGGCTATAATCTCATTAAACATATTCATCGATTGCCTAGCCCTAACCTGCGATGTGCGCTCGTGGGCGAAGCGGACCACATTAAAGTCTCCCCCGACGCACCAATCAGCCCCACAGATTTCCCCGAGCCCGGCCAGCTCGTCCCAAAAAACTCCGCCCTCCCCCTGATGACACGGCCCGTAAACGCCCGAGAACCACCAAGACGACTCTCTAGCTATCTCGATGGATACCGAATAAGATCCCACAAGATTGCTCATGACATTAACTTTTCGAGAGTCCCAAGCCACAAGAATGCCTCCTGCCGAACCTAACGCGGGAATATAAATCCATTCTTTGAATCTGGAACTCAACCCCTTGGGGTTGGTCTAGTGGTAAGGGCGATTCTTGGGATCTTGCACATCCCCGGTTCGATTCCCCCTGGACGCAACAATTGGGGCCACTGGGGTAGTCTCCCGGTCGATAATGCCAGGGCCTCGTGGATATTAGTCGGGTCTAACCCGGACACCACAGTTGTCAAAAAAAAAAAAAAATTCTTTGAATCTGGAACTCCAAATGCTGCCCACGAAGCCTCTGTCCACTTTAGATCTACGAACCTCTTGGAGCACCACGATGTCCGGTCTCACGCTACAGACCAAGGTTTTAATACCCCTCCTCTTCTCGGGACTCTTCGAACCCCTAACATTCCATGAGAGAATCATCATTGATAGCTTGACTTAGGCCCAGACTCCTTTGCTTTACCAAAGGACATCTCGATTTCAAGATTTCGGAGTTCTCGGTCCCGGTCCTTTATTCTGTTTTGTTTACTGGACGTCTCGATATCCTTCTCGGGAGAACAAAAACCCTGCTGAGATAAAGTTGCAAACTCAGACGGTAGACGAATATCGAGTGGGACTGGTATCTTCGGAGACAAACTCGCCTCGACATAAAGAGGAACCAAGGCCAACTGACCCTCACCGAGAACTAGCGACATCCCATCCAAGCAATCATCGGGAGCGGGAGTTTCTTCTTCGCCAGAAGAAGAGAAAGAATCCTCGGACGAGCCACCTTCCAGGTCAGAAACTCCATCACTGTCTTTCCAGAGAGAGTCACCTTCGTGCCTGCTGACAAGCACGGCAGCGCTCCAATCTCGGGCATGGGAGTTCGCGTTCTTCTCCTCTTTTCTGTAGCCCCATGCAAGCCTGGACGTTGCGTCACAAAGATCAAGGACGTCTTTTCCTGTCGGAGCCGAAGACAAGGAGAATACAGAGGAAGCTTTGTCGACTGTGACATCTCTAAAGCTTCTACCATTCACTACCGAGACCGGGGAAGGCTTTGGGGGAAACGACTTGGTTGTTTCAGCGATCGGGATGCGCTGAGCAATCTTCACGTCTTCAAGAATCCTGAAGAGCGAACGAGCGAAAAGCTGCCATCCTTTCAGATTCCTACCTTCAGGGACGAGTATGGTTTTCCTATCACCATTGGCCACCTTCAAAATTCTGATGCACCTTCCCCTCTGGTTTTCTAACACATCAATGATGAGAGAAACGTTGTTGATTGAGAGACGTCTACGGATAAAGGCCGGCTGAAAAGCTTCTGAAATTTCCACCGTCCTATCTCGAATCCAAGCTGCTGCTTTTTTCTGGACGAAAATGCTGAAAAGCTTCCCTTTGCAGTCCTCTTGAATTCTCACTAAGTTACGATCCTTCCCTATTGAACATCTAAATTCCTTATTTTCAAGTTTAAACTAGTCGACAAAGAGAGTGACACTACTTCCGACCATGTTTTCGTGAGAAAAGGATGGTCAGATAGGGAGAAGCGTGGTAACAGCAAATGAAGAGAGGGGAGAGAAGAGAGCATTTTTCGTAACTTCCAATGTTAAAAGATACCTGAGCTGTTTCGCGCTGCCATTTCGAATTTTTAACTGGTGTTATTTTTTATAATGAATGACAAATGTGAACAGCGAGTTCCGGTGACAGAAAAAGCGGGGCGTATCCACACAAGTGCCGTTTCTGTTGCTATTCTACCTCAGGCTGACGAGGTCAGGTCAAACCACTTGAATTATACTTTTTGACTTCATCATCTTCTTCTTCTTCTTAGCTTCATACTTAAAAAATGAGAGCATATTGTTTCAGGTGGATGTGCAACTAAGAAATGAAGACTTGAGAGTGGACACATACAGATCGGGTGGGGCAGGGGGTCAGCATGCCAATACCACCAACAGTGCTGTGAGAATAATTCATATTCCGTCGGGCATCACAGTGAACATACAAGACGAACGATCCCAACACAGGGTTAATGTTTCTCAACTCAAATATATGATTACACCGACTGAGTAGTCGCCCGTACATCTTGTCATTGATTGTTAATAGTATGTGACATGATTGCAGAACAAAGACAAGGCGCTTAAGGTTCTGTGCGCGAGGCTCTATGAAATAGAGAGGCGTAAAGCTCAGACGAGCAGATCAAAACTCCGAATGGAGCAGGTAAGCTGTCAGAAATGATGATGAATTAGAGTTGATTTTTATGGTTGATGGTAATGGATTGGGTGTTGGTAGATTGGTAGTGGGGAGAGATGCGAGAGAATACGGACATACAACTATCCTCAAGGGCGTGTTACGGATCACCGTGTCAACATTACGTGTCATGCCATCGCTGATGTCATGCAAGGAGAGAGTCTAGATGTGTTTGTCGACGCTCTTCTGCTGCACCAGGAAATGGAGGCTGTTGCTTCTTTTACTTCTTCTTCTTAGATCGCCATCTGATTATAGAGCTATCAGGGAAAGCAAACTAGTTTGGCGGTGAAGTATACAATATTAAATCGTTAACCCTTTTCTTGAAAAACAAATGCGGGGCGTTTTTTATGCGATAACAAGCTGAATCAAACAATGAGAAAACACATTTCAATGAAGACAGTATTTGAGTTGAGAGAAAGAAGGGAGGGAGAGCCAGGGAAGAGGCAGTGCATGAGTGGAGGCACAACAGCTTCTCTTTTGTCTGTTGAAACCTCCATTCGTGCACTGACCGTTCCCCGTCTCTTCTTTTTTCTCTTTTTCTAACCTTATTCAACACACAAACGTACAGGTATTGTGTCGCTTCTTCTCCATTGCTTGCCAAGGTTGCAATATCGTCGCAATTTTGTGGTGGTTTGGGTCACCAAGTCTCGTCTACTTTATAACAGCCTCACTTGTACGCTCTTGTACTAATCACCTCCAAATCTAATACAACTAACTTCACCACTGTACTACACTCACGTACTAACACCACACTCAACTGTACTACACTTCTTAGCTGTACAACTTTCGACAGCCAAATAAGAAATCTAAATTGTTGAAGAGTGATCTAATATCAGTGTGGCTTATATCCGTTAGATGACTAGGACTTAAATAACTTGCTGTACATGTCATCGGTGGCAACTTGGTTATTTTAGGCTGGTTTGTATTAGCTAGTAGAGTCATGCTTGTAAGCCTGTATATAAAGGCATTGGATGAGGTTTGCAAAGATGGTTAGTCATAAAACACACTCGGGGAAACACTTGAGAGAAGAATCATTGCAAGGAAAATATTCTTGGTGAGTTCTTGTGAGGTGTTTGAGAAAAGGGCTAAGAGAGACCTTGTTCATTGTTTGTATCTTGAATAAAAGAAAGACTTAGAAGTGTTGGATGTAGATCTTCGTGATTGAACCAGGGTAAATCATGTGTCTTGTGTGATGTTGTTCTTTCTTGCTCATATAGGTTAGAAAATCATAACTGCAATTGTTACTACATAAATCAATATAGTAATCAAATCAACATCCAAGCAAGCACTGTAAATTTTAGTGTTTTTGCTTGAAAATGCAAGCATCAAAGAAGCAGCGACCGTAAGCGGTCCTAGTTAGTTGAGTTCAAAATATATTTAAAAAAAAAGTCGTATGAAGAAGGGGGGGTGATGAGAACGTCAAAGTCGGCGAGGGTCCATTCCGCCTCTTCCTCGGTGTCGCGCACAAAGATTTCGGTGCCCACGTCGATGGAAGTCCACATCCTTCTGGTGGGAGCCGAGCCCGGATATAGAGGGAATGAATGAATGATGAGCAGAAGAGGAATAAAAGTAGAGCCTTGGCCTCTCTTTGTGGTTGCTGTAGGATCGCAGTAGTACGGGAAGTTGGCGGTGTCGTTTCTGTAAATCTTGGAGTCATCGGGGGTGATGTGGTAAGGCGGGCAGTTGACGGGGGCGCACCAGGCTGGGGTTGAGGATCATCTCCGAGTATCGAGCGACGTCGGTGAGCACGTCTCCATCGCACGCCCGTCCAATGTCCGTCAAGTAGAACTGGCTCTTTCGCCCGCCCCCTTTCTTCATCTCCAGCCCCAACCTCACCTTGAAATTCGGCGAACCTTAATAACCCGACGTAAATTATTAGTCCGGGGGATATTAGAATTAAAATTAGTGCTGTTGGACAACTTAAGAGTTTTGAGCATTCCTCTGGTGTTATAGTGATATCCGCCGGAATATCCCTTGGTTGCGTCGGCTCTCAGGTACAGCATCAACCATGGATACCTTCTCTGATTCTCTTCTCCCATACAACCTTGAAGAAGGAAATTCCGTCATAAGTGCCGCTGAAGCTCCTGAGAGATCAAAGCAGTCGGCAGCTCGACGGAAGGATCTTCTAGACCAACTTCATTGCAAAAGTTCCAAGCTTCCAAGGCCACTCTCAGCCCATCTCTCCTCACTCCAGGGTCTCCCACCGCAGAAATGTAGGACTGATGATCTGTCCCACCACAAGCACAAACGCTCAACACACCAATCACAAAATGCATAGGCAACCCATGTGCTTCGTTATGATTCTTCATCATACTTTTGGTTACTGTGTTGGGAAAACAAAGAGAGGACACTAAATTGTTGATAGTGAAAAATAAATGGGCATTGGTCGTAGTAGCAGGTGGTGTTGCCTCTTTCCCAATGTCTTCTTTTTCATTTAATTTATTAGTGGTTCGGTTTGTAGTAAGATGTGAAAACAGTGGTTATTAACTTGTTTCAGCCACACCATTATCACTGAAGCGCCGACATGTTCTTTTATGGGTGGTAACAATTTTTTTTGTTTTACTTGTACTCATAAAAGGTACGTGAGTAATTCGTTGGTTCTCTTACTCACGCAAAGTCACAAGCCATAAAAGAATATACTGACTTCAACCCAAAAAGAGAAAAAGAGAAAGAGAGGGTTTCTTCAATCGACGTTCTGTGTTTGCAGATACTTGGTAAAGTTGGAAGTCAAAGATGGCTTATTTTCACTCCTATGAAACTGGACGAAGTCCATTTGAGGTCTGTAATAAAATAATGGATACAGACAAATTTCAGGTTGGCGAATACTGTTACCATTATAAGATGGATTATGGCAATGTTCTGAGCAACAAGATGCTTTGTGTGCTTTGTATTTCTAATATTCAAACATTCAGTTGTTTTGAAGGGAAGCCTTGTATTGTATGGAAGTTGAAGCAACCGTAACTTGAAAGCAAGGCGTGTGTGTGTGAATCCAACCAACCATATTAAATGGAACAATAAAAAAACAAAACTCCAATTTCCTATCGGACTTATAAATACATGCAAGGCAACAGAGCGAGAGTGCACAGGGAAAATGGTAATGCAATTGCTACGTTGGAGTGAGAGGGTGGTAAAGCCGTGGAAGGAGACGCCAAGAGAGACGCTGGAGCTGTCGGGGATCGACAAGCTATGGATACTGCGTTGCAATGCGAGAACGCTTCACGTTTACAACAGCAACAAGAAGCAGCTCAGCGATGACGATGTGTCGGTGTTTGATGTGGTGAGTGAAGCCGTTTCCAAGGCACTTGTGCCTTACTATCCTCTCGCTGGCCGTCTCACCGACGACTCGTCTTCCGTGGAATGCAACGCGGACGGCGTACTCCTCGTAGACGCATCGGCCGCCTGCACCCTTGCCTCCTCTGACTTGGGCTCGGAGGAGTGTCACCGGCTTCTGCTTCCGCCGATCCAAACCGGCCCGCTCCTTCAAATGCAGGTCACGCGGTTCTCGTGCGGCGCCTTTGTCTTGGGCCTCGTCTTCAGCCACACCGTGTGCGACGGCCTCGGAGCCGCCCAGTTCCTCAACGCCGTGGGGGAGGTGGCGCGCGGCCTCCCCGGCCTCTCTGTGGGCCCCGTCTGGTGCCGTCGCTTCTTCCCTCATTCTCCGCCGCCGCCGCCGCCTCGTCTCCCGCCGCCGCCGCCGGTGCAAGAGCTGGAGCATGTCAAGGTGGAGGTGGGGAGAGACGAGATCGAGGAGGCGAAGCGGGCCTTCCAGCGCGAGACGGGGCTGGGCTGCTCCACCTTCGAGATCGTGGCGGCCGCGTTGTGGAGGTGCAGAGGCAGAGCCGTGGCCACGCCCGAGCTGGCGTTTTTCGCCAACTGCCGCCACCTGGCTCCCCTCCCGGAAGGCTTCTATGGGAACTGCTTCTTCCCGGTGAGGGCGGGCGTGGAAGGGGAGGCGCCGACGCTGGGCCGCGCCGTGAAGCTGATCCAGGAAGCCAAGGCGGGGCTCGCGCGGGGCTTTGGGGACTACTGCAGGGACGGGAACGCAGAGGCGTTCCTGCGCCCGCCCTCGTACCACACGCTGTACGTGTCCGAGTGGGGCCGCCTCGGGTTCAGCCAGGTGGACGTGGGGTGGGGCCCGCCGGAGAGGGTGGTCCCCATGCAGGGCGCCCCCGGCATTCCCGCCGCTGTCATCACTCGCACCGACGCAGTCACCCTCGACACCTGGTGCGTCCGCCGCCCCCATCTTCAACACTTCCTTCACGCCCTCCAACAACTCTTCCGTTAATTCCCCAATCATTCACCTTCCTCTCCATCTTTATGTAACTTTTATAATAAAAGAACCATCACAAGAAAATGGCGTCGTTTCTCGGGGGATCCTCAATTTCTTAATCTTCTTTCATGTCGATTCAATTAAACTACGACACTTTTTTTTTCCCTACCCACTCGCATATTGTTACTGTCTCATAAATAATAATAATAATAATAATAATAATAATAATAATAATAATAATCCTGCGGTTAAATAGCCATTTGAAATTTTGGGCATGGTAAAGCAGCCAAGCTTTCGTACAAAATAGTCAATACTTGACAAAACCCAATAACACCCTTAGATCCAAATAGATCTCCAAATCAATGGACCATTCGAGAGCCTTTACCATTCGACCATAAATTTTTTTCCGACTCTCACCGAAGCCCTAGCTGCTCGAATCGATCTCGCGAATACTGCACATCGCGCCGGAGTCTCCGCGCCGAAAAATTTCATCAACCTCTGTCTCATCGTCCACGACGGTGATGACAGAGCAGGAATCTTCGTTGGCGGAGAGGGATTTAGACTCGATCGGAGCGGTGTGAATGAGAAGGATGTTGCAGAACTCGTCTTCGAGGCGAGCCATGACGATCTGGATGGCAGAGTTGACTTTGGACTGGTCGGATTCGAAATCGCCGTCATCACCACCATCTTCTTCTTCTGATTTATCGAACAATGGATTAAATTTTTTGAAAGCAGAACTAAATTTTTTGACATTTTTTTTTTCTTCTGATTTATTGAAGAGTGGATTAAATTTTTTGACATCTTATTCGTCTTCTTCTTTTTTTATTTCTTGTTTATTGAATAGTGTACTAAATTTTTTTAAAATAAGATTAATTTTTTTGACATATTCTTCTTCTGATTTATCGAATAGTGGATTAATACAAAAAATGCAGTAGATTAAAATTTTGAAAACTTAGATTAATTATTTTCAAAATAATTAAGGATATATTACTAATTTTACATTATAAGTGATTAAAATACATCAATTTGTGAAACCTTGACAATTTTTTTAAACACTATGACTACTTCATACAAAAATCCTAATAATAATAATAAACTAAACTGAAGATCAACATTCCTTATTGTTGATTTAATGTTAGAAGTGGAGTTGTAGTAAGAAACCTCAGATTAGTGGTCCAATACAGAATCATAATACCATATTTGATATCTGGCTCCTTATCTCATAACTAATAATACACCAAAAGAAAGAGAGAGAGGGAAAAAAAAAAACGAAGTCATCATATGGATATCTTGATATCTTCATTCTGATTAAATGGATAGGAAAAGTAAAAGGATCTTAAAATTGTCAAAGCGAAGACATGGTTAAATTTTTTTTTTTTTTTTTTTTTTTTTTTTTTTTTTTTTTTTTTTTTTATGTATGTAAATGAACATAATAACATTTCTGAAGATGAGATATAGATGACAGATACCTGCATTTTATACAATATATTTATTAAAGATCTGCTTTTCTGCATCTTACTAGAGGTTGAAATTATAGCCTCGTGTAAATATGGACTAATCTGAAAGAGGGCGAAACTCCCGTGACAAGTTGTTGAATCAAATTTATTTATTTATTTTTTCAAAAGGAAAATAATGAGTGGCTTTTGATGGAATAATACGGAGTTTGACAAATCTTGAAATGCAAGTCTACACGTACGTAACCTCCATATCCTCCTCCATTCTATCTCATTCTAAAAACTCAAAGCATAAATCAACACAAATTAGAGTGACCTCGTGTTCTTCTTTCTTCGTCTTATTAAATAGGCCATTCCACTAAAAATATGGAATTGAGCTCTCAACATTATTAAAATTAGGGAGTTAGAATATATTAGCCAATTTGAAACATGAAATTGGCAAAATAGTCGATGTTTGGTTTATTTTGTAGACTAGTCAATTAATCACATTAATCAATATAAATAGACAATAATACATTTCATTTAAAATGAAAAGTTACCAAAAATAAATTAGTTAACATAAATAAATTAATTAATGAAAAATAATACAATAAATAACTGTTTCATTAATAGATTAAAAAAAAATCCATAAAGATATTACGAGATCTTCACCGTCAGTCTTTAACGCCAAGTCAACTCGCGCAATTTTCCGCCGATCTTCACCGTCGATCAGTCTCGAACCGCCAATTCTCCGACCGGAGACACAGAGTCGCCAATTCTCATACAAGTAAAAATTGAAATTAATACGAATAAACACATATTAACACAAATTAACAGATTCCTAACGACACTTCAACACTAACTCACAAATCAAATACAAATTAACACAAACTAAATGAACAACGATTAAAAGTTTCGGGCGGTTCGACCCAAGGCCGGACCAAGTGGCCGCACCCGAGCCAAAGGTGTCAACTCGAAAGTCTCGAGCTGGGTTTTCTCCAATCAACGCGCTTCTCAGAGGAGAGAAGAGGTGAGGAGGAGTCATGTGGCCTCGTAAGGCTAAATCTCGTAGGATTGGGTCCCGTGGGACATGGCCTCGTAAGGCTTGATCCCGTAGGATTGAGTCCCGTGGGACGTGACCTCTTAAAGCTTGATCCCGTAGGAATAGTTAAACTGGAAGCTAAGTCAAAACAAGAACGAAAGTTGTCAAAAGGATATTTTTGTCTTTTGAGACATAGGATAAATTGAATGTAAATAAATTTTTTGACAATGGCCATTTGATGACAAGTAGCACTCGGCCAAAACTAGATTTATTGGGCCTTGTGGATTAATTTCATTCCATAAGAATTTTATTGAAAATTCTTAATGGGCCTTTTTCATGTTGTCATGAACAAATGAAAAAGCTTCTAGAAGGCCTTTCTAGAATGATGTTAGGTGCCCAACATACCCAAGAGAAAGAGAGAATATTTTGTGCATGAATGTATGAAGATACTTGCCAAAAGAAAAAGAGGAAACAAATTTCCCCTAAGAGGAAACCAAGGTGGGCGCCCAAGCTTTTCAGAGTGAAAGCTTGATTTAGAACTAATATGGCATTGACAATGAATTTTGAGTCAGTTCCAGCGAATAAAATATCATCCACGTATACAAGGAGATAGGCACATATTTTTTTGTCTTTTCTGTAGATGAACAAAGATGAGTCTGCCACAGAGCTAGCTTGTAACGCCAAACGCCAGTAATGCCTTTCTGAGCTGATCATACCATGACTAAGCTGATGAGTTGTACGCTACATTATAATAGGTGCAGAGCAGAAACCACTTGAGAAATCGAACGCCATTGATAAGCTCTAATACCAAAGTTAAGATTTGAAAAAATGAACAAGAGAATTCTCAGACTCAGAGAGAGAGAGAGAGAGAGAGAGAGAGAGAGAGAGAGAGAGAGATCTGGTGTTATTGATTAATGAATCATTACAATTTATTTATGGGTAATTTAGCAAAATAGCCAACTCAAACCTTTAAAATTGTTAAATAGCCAAGGTTTTGTAAATACTAAGTAAATAGCCATTCCGATGACGTGGCTCAATAATAGGTTTTTTTATTTTCGAAAATTGCCCATGAGCGTTTGAATTTTGAATTACTAATTTGAATTTTCGGATGAAATTTATTTCCGAAATTTTTGGAATTGTATTTCCTGATATAAGTGTGAACATGATTTAGTCTATTAATGATCCCTTTATTTTAGGAACTAAATGGACGTGGCAGTTGTAATTTTTTTGTTTCTTTTTATATATTATTTCTTATATTTTTCGTCCAGATTTATATTGCATTCACAGCAACTGGTTCGTCGTTCTTCTTGAGATGTAAATATGTGTAAATAAAGAAAAGGTAAAAAAAACTTAGACTGTGTGATATTTACTCAGATTTACTGCAAAATATGTCGACTACTATTATTTTCTTCTAACATCCAAACTCAGCAGTAAATATGTGTAAATAAATAGTTGATCCAAAAAACTTAGACAATCTAATATTTACTCAGATTTACTGCAAAATATGTCGACTACTATTATTTTCTTCTAACATCCAAACTCAGCAGTAAATATGTGTAAAAAGATATTTGGTCCAAATAACTTAGACTATCCAATATTTACTCAGATTTACTGCTAAATATGTCGACTCCAATTTTTTCTTCTAACATCCAAACACCCAATTTTCTAAACGCATTCACAATGGTATATCGGGAAAACTAACACACTGATACATGATTTCATTTTACTGCGCATCAAGATATAGATATAACACATCAAGATTTATACATCAAACCCGTTCCAACAATATTTAAACATTCAAAAGGATTTACAATAAACATTGTAATCACTGAAGAACATGCATTATGTTTTTAAATCACAATAGTCGGTTCCCCCAAATTTCGTTGTCATGAATAGGGTTATGTGTAAATGTTAGGATTATAGACCAATAATGCA
This sequence comes from Urtica dioica subsp. dioica, assembly GCF_054948205.1. NCBI lineage: Eukaryota > Viridiplantae > Streptophyta > Magnoliopsida > Rosales > Urticaceae > Urtica > Urtica dioica. The sequence goes on from NC_142763.1 coordinate 49,932,311, forward strand.
CGGACTCATAATACATAGGGAGATGAATGTTCAATACCGTATATTTTCATAATCGATTCCAAAAAAGAACAATTTTTTCATAGTTTAATATGTAAATCGAGGTTGAATATTATTAAATAAGAGTTCCAATTGCCAAAAAATCACACATGCATACCTGTTAGAGCCGGAGAGAGGAGGTGGTCTGAAATATCGTTCCATTTCGTCGGTTGTCGCCAATGGAGTTCCTGTTCGTCGGAGAGAGGAGATGTTTTGAAAATATTTTTGAGATAGATTTTTTCTTAATGGCAGATTGAATATTGGTGGAGAGATAATCGGTAATTAATTGCAGTTATTATTCCTCGATTCTCGTTTACACGTTACCTCTTTTAATTTTTTTTTTAAAGTCAACCGTGTGCTTATGGGCGGGAAAGCCTGAGCTTTTTAGTAAATGCAGATGTGTCTTAAATGATATCTGACTATTTACTTAGTATTTACAAAACCTTGGCTATTTAGCAATGTTAAAGGTTTGATTTGGTTATTTTGCTAAATAATTGTTTATTTATATATGGTAGAATTAGTTTTTAAACCAAAACTAATTGCCTAAGCTAACGCACTGTAATTGTGATGAGCTTTGACTCGTGCTTATCCGTTGTTGACGTGTGATGACACTTAAACAGCAGCAACCGAGACCTACCTAAACTACGCCTCCGCTCGCCCCAATTCCTTCGCCCTCTGATACCACACATGACAGGCGATAGCAGCAGGCGCGTCGGACCCTAATTTTGTGTTTATTTAAAAAAAAATATTTTTAAAGTATATAACTTACGTTGGTTTGGGGATTTGGTTTTTGATTAAGGGATTTCGAGTTTTTGTTTGATGTATTTCAATGAATGGTAAAAGCTAAAGAGGAAAAATAAAATCAAAATGAAATTGGTGTTACATCATAGCCGTCCGTTTTCAAACTAACGGGGTTAGTATTTACCGTGTTATTAAAGATTACATTAGGTGTTTTAAATTTTAATGGCCGACAAATTAATAGTTATATATGTATAGAAATAGGCAAATTACATGGGCGTTACCTCAGGTGTGGACGTGGCTTTTGAATAATATGGAGTTTGACAAATCTAGAAATGCAGTTCAACACTTGGCCTTGGGCTTCACGTTCAAGTAAATGTATCTAGTCTAGAGCCTCATCCCTCTTCTTCTCCTTCGTTCCGTGACGCACTTGTTCATTCCGTGACCCACTTGTCGTTCACACTTTATTTATTAAAAAAAATTAATGAATGAATTGGGGAAGAGCGTTGACATATGATTTAATTACGCCTTACAAAAATACCAAATATATATTGATTTGACAAGTTAATAGGCTTACTATTTTTTCTGTTTTGCTACTAATTAATTCTTATTTGACGCAACAAAAAAAAATCCCTATATTGTTATTATTTTATTTACTTTTTTTCTTTTTTCTTGACAGGGTAGATTTTATTTACTTGTCAACATTGACACTGTTTGCCATGCAATTACAGGAATGCATAATAGAATAAAATATATTTCTCTGTTGGTACTTGGTAGTGGAAAATATATTTCTAACTGTTGGTAGTGGAGATGGTGGTTGGAAAGCCAATAGATTCCAAATCACTCACTCTCTTTCATGTTCTCCAAGTAAACCGAATTTTATAAACAAAAGAAACACGTTCCAATAAAAGATATGGTACACAATTGCGATTTTAAGCGAAGGTTCGGTGTTTGACCAGGAATCACAGTCCCCCGTGCCTGTCAATACTAATTTTACATTGGAATAGAAATAATAGTCAGATTCTTGCGGCTTAAGCAAAGACAAATAGCTGTGTGTGCCTATATATTATTTATATATAATGCCGTTTGGTGACTCATCATCAACAACTACAACCTGTCTTTGCAAAAGGTAAAAACTACTCTCTCTCTCTCTCTCTTGTTTTTTCTTTAATCTTTGTGCTGCACCACTTTTGGCTTCTCTGCAAATATATATGTACGGCTGCTTTATTCTTTTCCCTCTCCCTCGGATCTCAACTTTGCTCTCTTTGTTTTCATATTTAGTTCAAAAGTTGACAAACAATCTCTCTCTCTCTCAAATGGATTCTGCTTAATATTTGTGGAACATATCTACTTATATGTGTTCCTCTTCTCTCAACATCGATTTTAGCATCTACTCAATATTGTATGTTTCTGCTTTGTCTCTCCTCTTTTCATGGAAATGAGAAGTTTTTGTCGTAACGGGTATACGGTTTAGTTTGTTGGTGTTGTATATATGCCGACTCAACTTGTAATTTGAGTTACTTTAGGCGTGCTTCGTATTTTTGGTTGTGCATATATTACGATGAGTGATGAAGGGAGTTGTGGGTGTTCAGGTGGAAGTAAAAGGTAAAAAGGGAGAGAGTTAAGTGAGGCATGGCAAGAGAGAACGGCGAGGCGAGCACCTCAAACGGTCAACGGTCAGAGGAAGAGAAACAATCATCAGAAAGAGCAAAGAGTGAAGGAGACGTCGAAAAGATTCCGTTTTACAAGCTCTTCTCCTTCGCAGACAGCACCGATGTTTTGTTGATGATTTTCGGCACTCTTGGCGCCATCGGAAATGGATTGGCTCTCCCCCTCATGACCATCCTCTTCGGGGAAATGATCGATTCTTTTGGAAGCAACCAGACCAGCTCCAACGTAGTTGATGTCGTTTCTGGGGTAACATTATTCACCTTCCACCTAATCATGATATCGTATCTCTGTACATCAACTCACTCTCTTGGTTGTTTTCTCTTCTTTTCCGTTTGGTGTAGGTGGCTCTAAAGTTTGTGTACTTGGGTGTGGGCTCTCTAGTGGCAGCCTTTTGCCGTAACTACCTGCCCTCCTCTCAAATTATTTATAGCTGACTCAGTTTATGAGTTTTGGAAGCTTGGGCTGAGAAACTCATGTTTGGTTTGGTTGAATTTCAGAGGTGGCGTGTTGGATGGTGACGGGAGAGAGACAAGCAGCGAGAATTAGGGGTTTGTATCTGAAGACGATATTGAGACAAGACGTGTCCTTCTTTGACAAAGAGACCAACACGGGAGAGGTTGTCGGACGAATGTCTGGAGACACGGTCCTCATTCAAGATGCAATGGGCGAGAAGGTAACGCAGTTCAACTCATTCGTTAATCTCGCTCTGCCTCTTCATTCTTAGTCTTAACGGACTTGATTTTGTAGGTCGGGAAATTCATACAATTGGTATCGACGTTTATCGGTGGGTTTGTGGTGGCATTCATAAAAGGGTGGCTTCTCACACTCGTGATGATGTCGTCGATCCCTCTGATGGTCGCAGCCGGCGCAGCCATGGCCGTCATCATCAGCAAGATGGCATCCCGTGGCCAAACGGCCTATGGAAAAGCCGCTATCGTCGTTGAACAAACGATCGGCTCAATCAGAACGGTTGCATCGTTTACGGGGGAGAAACATGCAATAGCGAGTTACAACAAGTTTCTAGAGAGTGCTTACAAATCTGGTGTACACGAAGGCACAGCCGCTGGGCTCGGTCTTGGCGTGGTTATGATGGTCATCTTTTGCAGTTATGCGTTGGCTATCTGGTTTGGCTCAAAGATGATCAGGGAAAAAGGGTACAACGGTGGTGATGTTTTGAACGTTATCATTGCCGTCTTGACTGGTTCAATGTAAGATTAAATTTTTTTTTTTTTTTTTTTTTTTGGGGTGAGCTATGTTTAGCATTAGTTGTTGGCTAAAGTACGACACACGCAGGTCTCTGGGGCAGGCATCTCCGTGCATGAGCTCATTTGCTTCCGGCCAAGCGGCTGCGTTTAAGATGTTTGAGACCATCAACAGGAAGCCCGAGATCGACGCTTATGACCCGAGTGGAAAGATTTTGGAGGACGTGCGCGGAGATATCGAGCTTAAAGATGTCTACTTTAGCTATCCGACTAGACCAGACGAGCAGATATTCGACGGTTTCTCTCTCTTCATCCCGAGCGGAACCACTGCAGCTTTGGTGGGCCAAAGTGGGAGTGGAAAGTCGACGGTGATTAGCCTGATCGAGAGATTCTATGACCCCAAAGCCGGAGAGATTCTAATAGATGGCATCAACTTGAAGGAGCTTCAGCTGAAATGGATTCGGAGCAAGATCGGGCTGGTGAGCCAAGAGCCCGTGTTGTTTGCTTCGAGTATCAAGGAAAACATTGCGTACGGAAAGGAGGGTGCGACTATCGAAGAGATCAAAGCAGCGGCTGAACTTGCCAACGCAGCCAAGTTCATTGATAAACTGCCCCAGGTATGTCTCTCTACCTTCTTCCTTCCAAGCGAGCGTGTAAAAATCTTCACATTGGAAACCGTGACATCAGGGTCTCGATACTATGGTGGGTGAGCATGGGACTCAGCTTTCCGGAGGTCAAAAACAGAGAGTTGCGATAGCGAGAGCGATCCTCAAAGATCCGCGGATTTTGCTTCTTGACGAGGCAACAAGTGCGCTCGATGCAGAATCGGAGAGGGTCGTACAAGAGGCACTAGACAGGATAATGGTCAACCGCACGACTGTCGTGGTTGCTCATCGTCTGAGCACTGTCAGGAATGCTGATATGATTGCCGTCATTCACAGAGGGAAAATGGTAGAAAAAGGTACTGTATACTCGTAGACAGTTTAACATAAACAGCTCATATATGCATTCTTGCGTAGTGTTTAGTATATAAATGTATATATGTGTTGTGAATCGAACAGGATCGCATACGGAGCTGCTCACGGACCCGGAGGGTGCTTACTCTCAGCTTATAAAGCTGCAAGAGGTGAACAAAGAGTCTTCAAAGCAAGTCTCTGGTGATCAAAACAAAACAGAAGTGTCGTCGGAGTCGCTTAGGCAGTCGAGCCAAAGAGGGTCGTTCTTGCGGTCGCTGAGCCGTGGATCGTCTGCGGGAAACAGCAGCCGTCACTCGTTCTCGATGTCGTTCGGGCTGCCGACTGGCGTGCATGACAACACGGCGGTGGAAGCGGAGGCGGAAGAGCCTCCGAAGGTACCGCTGCGCCGCCTCGCTGCGCTGAACAAGCCGGAAATACCCGTGATTCTGATCGGGGCAGTGGCGGCCATCATCAATGGCGTCATACTCCCGCTCTTTGGCGTGCTCATCTCCAGCGTCATTAAGGTGTTCTACGAGCCGTTCGAGGAGCAGAAGAAAGACGCCGCGTTTTGGGCCATAATGTTCATGATCCTGGGAATCGTGTCGGGGGTGGTGATCCCGGCGCGGGGCTACTTCTTTGCGGTCGCGGGAAGCAAGCTGATCCAGCGCATCAGGGTGATGTGCTTCGAGAAGGTGGTGCACATGGAGGTGGGCTGGTTTGACGAGCCCGAGCACTCGAGCGGCGTGATCGGAGCCAGGCTGTCGGCGGACGCGGCCACGGTGCGGGCCCTCGTGGGAGACGCCCTCGGCCAGCTCGTCCAGAACCTCGCATCGGCGGTTGCAGGGCTGCTCATCGCCTTCCTCGCCAGCTGGCAGCTGGCTCTCATCATGCTCGTGCTGCTTCCGCTGGTCGGGGTCAACGGCTACGTCCAGATCAAGTTCATGAAGGGCTTCAGCTCCGACGCAAAGATGATGTACGAGGAAGCGAGCCAGGTGGCGAACGACGCCGTCGGGAGCATCAGAACGGTTGCTTCTTTCGGTGCCGAGGAAAAAGTGATGGAGATCTACCGAAAGAAGTGCGAGGGCCCCATGAAGACGGGCATCAGGCAAGGGCTCATCAGCGGCGCTGGCTTCGGCATGTCTTTCTTGCTACTCTTCTGTGTCTACGCCACCGTTTTCTACGCGGGAGCTCGCCTAGTCCAAGCCGGAAAAACTACATTTAATGATGTTTTCCTGGTAATTGACTGCTCCATCAAACAAGTGTTTTCCCTGGCTGGTATTATTGTGTTTTAATCGCGACACGGATATGAATTGCAGGTCTTCTTTGCCTTGACAATGGCAGCTCTCGGGATATCCCAATCAAGCTCGTTCGCCCCTGATTCCAGCAAGGCCAAGTCGGCCGCGGCTTCCATATTTTCCGTTATCGACCGCAAGTCAAAGATCGATCCCAGCGACGAGTCGGGCGAGACAATTGACGACGTGAAGGGCGAGATTCAGCTGCACCACGTCAGCTTCAAGTACCCACTGAGGCCGGATGTTCAAATATTTAGAGACCTCTGTTTAACCATACGTTCCGGCAAGGTAATCACAGTTGCTTGCTCCTCAAGTAAGCCTCTATTATTTATGTATATATATATTGTGTGAGAATGACATTGCATGATGGGGCGTGTGCAGACGGTGGCGTTGGTGGGAGAAAGCGGGAGCGGGAAATCAACGGTGATCGCGTTGTTGCAGCGATTCTACGACCCGGAGGGGGGCAACATAACGCTGGACGGGGTGGAGCTGCGACAGCTGAAGCTCAAGTGGCTGAGGCAACAAATGGGGTTGGTGAGCCAGGAGCCGGTGCTGTTCAACGACACAATCCGCGCAAACATCGCGTACGGGAAGGAAGGGGAGGCGACGGAGGCGGAGATAACGTCGGCTTCGGAGCTGGCGAACGCGCACAAGTTCATAAGCGCCCTTCAGAGCGGGTACGACGCGGTGGTGGGGGAGAGAGGCACGCAGCTGTCGGGGGGGCAGAAGCAGAGGGTGGCCATAGCGAGGGCCATCGTGAAGGCCCCCAAGATTCTGCTGTTGGACGAGGCCACCAGCGCTTTGGACGCCGAGTCCGAGCGCGTCGTCCAAGACGCCCTCGACCGCGTCATGCTCAACCGCACCACCGTCGTCGTGGCCCACAGGCTGTCCACCATCAAGAACGCCGACGTCATCGCCGTCGTCAAAAACGGAGTCATTGTCGAGAAGGGCAAGCACGACACATTGATCAACATCACTGGCGGCTTCTACGCTTCCCTCGTCGCCCTTCACATGTCCGCCTCCACTGCTTGATTATTTCACCTCCCACTTACTATTTAATTTATTACTTTTTTTGTTATTTTATCATGTCAAATTTTTCTAATTTTTTAATACAAATATACGAGAAGAATATCAGTTCCTTATCACGCTCACGGTCCAAAGACTCCAAACCAAACTCCTAAACATAAAGTATATTCGTAAGAGAAAAGACGTCAGCAGTGACGATTTACAACTCCAAAACATTGTATATTTTAATTTTAAGAGAGAAAGAGGTCACCAGTGACGACATATACACGTCTTCTTTAACAAGAATAGTAGTAATAATAATAATAATTAGAGACAATAATATTGAAATAGTCAAACAAAGATCCTCTGTTACATACATTGAGATGAGTTGTACACTATGATTCTATGAATACAAAGATAACAGCTGTTATCTATTCCATTTCAATTCAATCTAGAAGACCAAGTGGCCACTCACTCTTGTTTGGAAATATCACCTTCATTCCCGTCTCTTTATCCATCCAATTCCAATGTGATGCGACTCAACTACGAGGTGGAGAGATGAGACATCACACCACACTTATTTCCGTACCTGAACTGGAAGTGATAATTTTCTTGCGTTTCATCTTGTTGCCAAAAATACAAGTTCAATAAAGTGTCAAGACAGACTAACATAGGAATAGAGCATGTATTGATATGATGATCGAAGAAGAGGGTCAGTCGTCTTGATCAATCACTGTCATCACTGTATGAAACAAGAGGAAGTGTGTGGGTTTGATCCAACTTAGGCTTCTTGGCTTCTGGCTGTGACGGCTTCACGCTGATGATCACCCCCATCGCCACCTTCTTCTTAGGATTTTCCTTTTTCGGCTTCGCGACCTGCCATTCGTTTCAAAAAGAGTACTCTAGCTAAATAACCAATTTAAAATTATGAATTTGCAAAAAAGCCAATGTTTGTCTTAATTTAGTGAATAGCCAAAATGTACAATAATCTGGTTTTTTTTTAAAAAAAAAATTTGATCCCAAAATTATTATTTTTTTAAGTGATAAATTGCTTATAATAATCGTCAAAAAATTTAATCTGCGTTGTCAAAAAAATTTTGAAAACGTAAATTTTGATACTTTGCTAAAAAGTTGAAACTTTGACTATTTTGTTAATCAATAAGTTTCAAATGACTATCTTGTACAATTTTTCCTTTAAAAAAAACAATTAGGAATCAACAACGGCAATGTGACGCTCGTCGTGTTCTAATAAACACCAGAATACGGATAACAAACCTGTTGGAGGATTGGGAGGGGAATGGGAGGAGCCTCCTTCAGATCAACTGTGGATTGCGCTGCCTGAACAAACAAACCATTCACCAATCACAAACCATTCGCTATCTCATTCATTCATTAATTCATTCTCAATGTACCTGGAATGTCCGAAGCTGTTGGGCATCATCATCTGCCATTTGTCGTTCGTAATCCCTCCTCGACTGAAACAATCATTGTTATATTAATTAATAAGAATGAGGCGTTATTCATATTTAGATTGTACCTGTTCTAGGCTGTCAAGGAACTCCGACTCGTCTGGGTCCAGAGCTTTGGGAGGTCCTGAGTGAGAGAGAGAGAGAGAGTGAGAGAGAGAGAGAGAACAGAATAGAGAGAATTAGAAATAGAAGACACACTGACTGTGCTTAAATCTCTCATTGAACTCGGCGTCGCGCTTGTCTTTGTTCTCTCTGAGGATTTCGAAAAGAGGTCTGTCCCTCTGCGCTGTCCCGTCTTCCACGCGCTCCCCTCTGCTCTGCTTTGCTTCCTCCAACTGCAAAAACAACTCAATCCAATCAATTCCAATCCATTTCAATAATTAGGGTTTTGGCATCACCAATAACAAAGATAGTTAACCTGTTCCTCCGATACGAAATTCATCAGCCTCACCGGCTGACTGCGTAAGTCTTCCCCCATTCCTCCTTCCTCTACGAACCCGATTCCGATTTGATCGCGCCCACTTACTCACTCGCTCTTTCTTATTAACTCGGATTTGGACCCCCTTTCCACCTCCTTTTTCTATCCTCGTTTCGCAGCCTTACGACAATGGCTTCTCATTCACCGTCGCTAGCAGAGCTTATTAAGGTTGGTTTTTGAAGCTAAACCGTTTTTTTTTCTGTTTGGTAAAAACAGCTTTTAAAAAAATAGCAAAAGCGCTTTTGAGAAATCAACGTAACTCTGAAAAAGTTTTAAACACTAATTCCTAGCTTTTGAGAAACCATTTCGTTTTTAAAAATTACAATTACTGAGGTTTGAAGTGCACGTTTTTAAACCTAAAATTACTCATTTACGCTTTAAAAAATTACAATTACTCATTTACGTTTTCTATCTGCCTATAACACGAGGTATGAAATGCAACTCCAGAATCTTTGAATATACAGACTGTTTACATAAATAATTATGTCTTTTGATTTTTTTTACATTGAAGGAAAAAACAAACCTTGGGTATTTGCAATCCCCGCCGAATTCGCCTTCCGAGTACAAACTGAGAAGAATAGGAATTGAGGATTATGCTAGACGAGATTCAAGGTACGAAGCTTAGCTATCTTGCTCGTTTATTTCTTTGTTAGATAAGCTTTTCTTCTAATCTAATGGTGCAAAAAATCAGTAATAGTTTTCAAAACACAGATATTGTACAAATGCTTTAGATAAATCAGTAATTTATTGGTGCAATAAATCAGTAATAGTTTTATTCTGTGATGAATCTGCAACACAAGCTTATCTTTTGGCTTCGAGTTTTCTCAGAATCATTGTTCAAATATATAATTAATCAAATGACATCTGTTATTAGACTAAACCTTGAATCAAGCTAAATCAGTAAACAAATCACATATTTTTTAATTGTCCCCAATAGCTCAGTATAATCCTCAAAATTATAATTGTAAAGAGTACTGGGGATTCTCTTTACTCGCCGGTGATCTTCTCCGGCAAAAAACACAGTGGCAAGAATCTAAATTAAAAACCCCAAAATTTAATTACAATTAAAATCCCCAAAATACATTTCAAACTCAGTAGCGCTAATCTACGGATTGAACGCAAAGATACAAAAAAGAAAAAAAAAATACATACCTGAAAGTGAGCTTGAATCAGCTCATCGCTTAGGCGGAGCTGAAATTCACCAGCTCGGAAGTAAAAAACAGCCCTAACACAACAGATAAAAAACGAAAAACAAAAATTAGACCTCCAAACTCTATGCAACAGACTCGAAATGAACAAAATAATCAAAGAGTATAAACGTACCTGAATCTGCAAAAGTCGTGAAGACGAAACCTAGAATGTGGAAATTTGCGAAGCCGATAATACCTAGAACAGGTCTCTGCGATTTGGCCGAGCTGAAATTCCGCTTTCAACACTGCTTGAACTTCCCATCTCTCTCGATACCTCTCGGTCGTAGGTCTCAACTCTTTCTGAATTCTCTTGTGTGATGTTCGGCAAATTAATAATATTTAGTTTACAAACTAACTAACTATAGTTGTGTTGTTCTTTAGTTCAAAAATTATAACAATGTATTTAAATTCTAAATATTACCCTTATAATACTGTGTTTAAAATAAGTTTATAATGTGTTAAAATTTGCTATATATTCTGTATATAGATGAGTTTGTTTAAACATTTTTTAATTATATTTTGCTTAAGATTGTATCATTAAAGTACAAACTTTTTTTTAATTACTTATAAAGTTATATGTGAAAATTTGCATATATATTCTACGTATATCGATGAGTGAAAATCATGATAACACAGCCGCGGATCAAAGCACTGTGAGATAATAATGCGGTTTATATCTTTTTTTTTTTTTGAAACGGTAACTTCATTATATATATGAATGAGCGAAAGCCACTTTACACAAAAGAATGGTCGTTTATAGCTAGCTCCCCGGATCCAACGCCAATCGAGCACGCGAAACCGGGCTGAGTCAAACCATAAAAACGAAACCACTACCAAAAGCTAGCCATATAGGCCTTTACATAGAGGAAAGGTGAAACTTATATGCAAAAGCTAATCTAAAGTGTGTCTTAAAGAGACAACAACCAAAAGAGACCTTGTAGGTCTTTGTACACAAAAACTCTAAGGGGACAAAAGCTCCCGCCCCTGGTAACCGGGATGAGACACTAAACAAAAGGAAGGAACTTCTTTCTTTGCGGCTATCATATGGCGCTTGCCCAATCTCTTTGTAAATCTGTCAAAGAGTAGCCTTTGATATCTTTCTCCGAGCAGTGAAGCCACATAGCTATGAGTCTGTTAGATGTATCTTGAAGACCTTCTGCGTTCCAGCCTTCGTCTTCAAAGATGCATTTGTTTCGTAGAAGCCAAATCGCCCAAAAGCCCGCAAGCACTCCTGCTTTAACTGCTGCCACCCATCGAGCCGTTTTCCTAGTCGCTGTGTGAACCTGAAAAAAGTCAGCCAACAAAATAACAGAAGAAGCGTGTATACTGACTTTACCGAAGAACCAACTCCACCAACTCGCCGCTGCAGGACAGTCAACAAATAAATGTTGATTGTTCTCGGCAGCGCGTTTGCACACCATACAGCAGCTGGGAGACAGAACCCGCAGTGGGTTTTGCCTTTGGATGCGATCAGCCGTGTTGACTCGATTGATAGCAATCCTCCACCCAAAAATCTTCACTTTTTTCGGAGCTGCCGACCTCCAAATGGCGCTGAAGAACGTCGCTGAGGAGGCAGTAGCCACCGGAGAGATGGCTGCGGCCATGCTCTTCACCGAGAATTCCTCCGAATCGTCCGACCACACCCTTCGATCCTCCAAACCTGCCCACAAGGGCACTTCTTCGAGCATGTCCAATAATGTAGCCAATTCCAACGCCTCACGGTCTGTTAAGTTCCTTGGGAAATTTAAGTTCCAATCCACGGCATCAAACAAAAGCGAGGAAGGGGAAGCCAAACTCGCGATAGGGAATCCTTTCGATGGACTGAGTCGATATAGACCGGGAAACCTCTCTTTCATACTTGTTCCTTCTAACCATGAATCCTCCCAAAACCGAATTCTTGAGCCGTTGCCCACTATCCACTTGCAATGCTTTAGAAAATCCTCTTGGACCGCCATGATTGATTTCCACGAGCTGCGAAGTGTGCGTCCTGTAGCGTGCCCAGAGTCCCACCCGTTGTCGTGGTAGCCGTAAATGGCGACTATCACCTTGTGCCAAAGAGCCCTAGGCTCAAGTGGAAAGCGCCATAGCCATTTTGCGAGTAGCGCGACGTTTTTCTCTCTCAAGCCTCCTAGGCCCAAACCGCCCTTTTCCTTAGGCCTACAACACACTTCCCAAGCGACTTCGGGGCTGCCTTTCCGGCCTTCAAAGCCTTCCCAGAAAAAGTTTCTCATGATCTTCTCTAAGTCGTCTGCCACCCCTATAGGCATTTTGAACACCGACATAAAATAAGTTGGAAGAGCGGATAGCACCGACTGGATCAAGGTCATCTTGCCTCCTTTCGAGAGGAACCCTTTTTTCCACCCAGCTAGCCTTTTAGTGAACTTCGAAATGACGGGGTCCCAAAAAGTTTTGCTTCTCGGATTATTGCCTAAAGGCATACCAAGGTAGGATATTGGTCACGATTCCTTTTGACAACCGAGAGTGGCAGCCAAGCGCGAACAATCGGCCGGGTCACTGTTGATCCCGATAAGACTGCTTTTCTCGATGTTTATTTTAAGCCCGGACTCGTCGCAGAATCTGGAAATGATGTCGATCATGTTCGTCCAATTCCGGTCATCAAACTCCCCGAAGATGAGTGTGTCGTCTGCGAATTGAAGATGGGAGATTGAAAGGGCGCCCAAAGAAAGAGCGTGGAAATGTCCTTCCACTACTCCGCGCGTGATGCGTCTTGACAAAGCATCCGCAACCAAGATGAAGAGGAAAGGCGACAGAGGATCGCCTTGTCGAACCCCTCTCGATCCTGAGAAGCATCTCCGGTCTTTACCATTAACAATTACCGAGAAAGACATCGAGGAAAGGCAGCCTTTGACCCACTTCCTCCATCTACCATCGAAGCCTTTGCGTTCCAAAACGAAGTCCAGAAAGATCCAATCCACCATATCGTACGCTTTTTCAAAATCGATTTTGAGGACCGATCCAACTTTCTTGGTCCTGCTTGTCTCCTCGACCAATTCGTTGGCTATAAGTATGAGATCCGTGATCTGCCGACCTTTGACAAAGGCTCCTTGGAATTCAGAAATGGTTTTTTCTAGAACGATTTTAATCCTCTCTGCCAAGACTTTAGCCAAAATTTTGTATAGGCCCGTCATCAGACTTATTGGCCTAAAGTCCTTTGCTCTGCATGCATTTAGCTTTTTTGGGATTAAACATATGAAAGTTTCATTGACGCTTTTGTTGATTACCCCTGTTTCCCAAAATTCTTCGAAGAATTGATTGATGTCATGTTTGATCGTCTCCCAAAAATCTTGGAAAAATGCCAAAGAGAAGCCGTCCGGCCCGGGCGACTTGTTCCTTCCGCATGCGAAAACCGCCGCCCGAATTTCATCTTCCGTGAAAGGTAAAGAGAGACTTTCGGCGCTCACCTCGTCTAAGGGGTCCCATTCAATATTGTTCCACTCACAGTTTGTTGTAGGGCCAGCCCTGTAGAGAGTTTCGAAAAAGTGATTTATTTCCTCCACGATTTCAGCCTCGACTATCGTGATGGACCCGTCGTTCCTTTCCAATTTCCACAGTGCGTTTTTAGCTTTCCTAGCGCTTAGTAGATTGTGGAACATACTCGTGTTACCATCGCCGAATTTGGCCCAACTGATTTTTGATTTGAACCTAGTTGCTCTTTCTTCGTTTGCTAAAATGCCATCTAGTTGACCCTTAAGGAAGGCTCTCTCGTGTCGTAACTCTTCCGTCCAGTCGACACCCCATTCGGCTCTGTCTAAAAGTGAAATCTCCTTCTCGATTTTGAGTTTTTGGCTGTATCTCTTTTCTCTCTCCCCTACGGACCAAGCCTTTATTTTATTTTTGAGTTTGTGGAATTTTCCCATGATTCTGTGTCCTGACCATGATGCCGACACCGCTTCGGACCATGTACTTCTAACCAAGTCTTTGAATTCTAGGTTGTCCAACCAATCATTATCTAGCCTAAAAGGACCCGGACCCCAAGTTGCCTTATCCGTGGTTATGACCAACGGGAAGTGATCTGAAACCCCTCTTAGTTGAACCTCTTGTTGGTAATAGGGAAAAATTCTCCACCAACCTGGTGAGAACAAAAACCGATCCAAACGTGAGCAAGTCGGATTCTCCCGGAAGTTAGACCAGGTGTACTCGCCGTTTGTAAGGGGGGGGGGATCGAACAAGGAAAGCTCTGCGATTATTTCGTTGAAGCATCTCATGCTCCGCCTTGCCCGAACGGTTTTGTTCTTTTCTGAAGCGAATCTAACAACATTAAAGTCACCACCCATACACCAATTCTCGCCACAAATTTCCCCGAGGCCAGCCAACTCATCCCAAAACTCGTTCTTTTCTCTCGACCGGCATGGCCCGTATACCCCTGAAAACCACCACGGGGAATCACCATGCACAATCTTTATCGACACCGAAAAATCTCCCAATAACGATTCCTCCACCGAAACCCTCCTAGAGTCCCATACAATCACTATGCCCCCCGAAGCACCAATGGACGGGAGGGAAACTCATTCCTTAAACCTTGAACTCCAAATGCTGCCTATGAACTTTCTGTCTATGTATGTTCTCTTTGATTCTTGCAAAACCAATATATTCCCATGCGTTTGTCGGGGTGACCTGTACCCCTGACGTTCCAAGATAATATCTTCATAAAGACGGTACTTCCCTCATTTTGAGCTTTGAATTCCCGTAGCTCATATTAAAATCCAGGTTTTTTAATTCTCTTCTGGCCCCCTTGGAGCATTTTGGATTTCCTTTTCGTTTGCCCGAGACTCTGGTTGCCTTCTCTACACTTTTCCTAGAGCAAGCTTTCCCTGAGTTTAGAGGAGCGGACAACGGGGGAGAGATAGGATCCTTAGGGTTAATCCTGCCTTCCGGAGTGAAAGAGCCACCCTCGGATCTATTCTCCTCCTCGGATCTAAACAGAGCAGCCACTCCTTCCAAACCATCCCCCGACTCTAGTCTGTGGTCGTCTTCAGAGGAGCAAAAGATTTCTTCTGAAGAACCATCTTCCGAGGAAGATTCCCCGAGCATGCTTACCATTGCCCCGTCTTGATTGGGCCCAACTTTATCATCCTCGTCCATACCTCCGGGGGGAGGTTTGAAAGCCGACTCTTCCTCTTGGTCGCCTAGCCACCACCTTCGAGAATAATTTTTACCGAAGACTCCTTTCTTTCGTTCACCAACTTCAGATTCACTCGCATAGTTCGACTTGTTCGCGTCCTTGTAGACAAAATCATTCCATCTTTCGATAATACCCACTCGAAAGTTTTTGCGCGATTTTGGGCGACGAGAGAGGGAGAAGCGATCGCAGCTCTTGGTCGTTTTTTGTGATACAGTGTCCACCGATTTTTCCAAAGTGACCTCGAGGTCCGATTGAGCATTAGTGATAACAGCCTTTTTAGCGGTCGGGGACACTTTTCGAGGCCCGACCCTCGAAACGCAATCGTTGCCGTGAATTTCAGCGATTTGATCGGCCAATCTAGCGTGCAGAGCAACATTCTCTAGGGCCACGTCGCAATCGAGCTGGAGCAACAGAGGATCTGGTTTTGCTATCTCCTTTTTTGAGTTCTCTTGGTTAAACTCGTGTACCTGCCCCGACTGTGAGTCTTCTCTGTCGTTGGAGACGCCGGCCCTAATTACGCCAACGGGAGATTCAGGAACATCAGAGACGAGGGAAAGATCATCGTCCGTGCACCGATGGTTAGATGACTCGGGAAAATCCATCTCTAGATATCCTTGAGTTCTGGCCGTAACTCCATCCTCCATTCTGCTGTTCCGGCAAGTATTTGCTCCTGAAAATCCTACGCTTACCTCTTTACCTTTAGACGCTAAAACCGGCTGTCGATTAGATGCTGGAGGGGAGACACGTAACTCCTCTACTGTATGAACTTTGGGGATCCAAAAAAAGGGACCTTTAGGCGATTCCTCCAGGTTGAAGATCCCAAGATGGATATGAGAGGCACCGTAGGGCAACTCCAACCACGGTGAAAGAAGTCCACCTGTCATCCCCCGGACCTTGATCTTCGCATGCCTTAGGTCGGTCAGATCCAATGTCTCTTTGGCGATCTGAATAATCCCTCCAAGTTTTGTGCCGATTGTCTTCAGTGCGTGGACATTCCACAAGTCGAAAGGCAAGCCTTCTATGCCGATCCAACCATTTCCTAAACTTACACGGTTGTCCTCCCACTGATCCGAAGCCTCCCATTCCTTCAAAATTGCGATGTTCTTCCTGTTTTTGAAGATAACTCCTTCTTTTAGGATTTTCTCTCTTTCTTCCTTGTCCCTACACCAAATAATACCTTTGTTTCCTGAGAAAGGTGACACGAAAACCTCGATACCGGTGAGCCTTCTGATGGCGTGTTGGATCTCCTCCCAATTTGTCTTACCGTCAAGTCTCCTTGCCACCACAGCCAGGTTTGCCTTTTTCACGAAGCCCGGCGAGTATTGAGGTGCAGGAGGAGTGTGCATCTCCTCCATAGGTAACTTCCGTTCTATCTTCTGGCCCTGAACCACTTCGGCGTAGTTGACTCCTCTAATTACGTTACCCGACGTGCCTCTGGGATTTTGGTTTGCTGACCAGCGACCTAAAACCATATCCACCATCCTCAGGAACCTTTTCAAACATTGTCTTCTTATTCCTTCTGGTATAAGAATCATTTTTCCTTCCCCTTGTGCCACTTTCAAGATCCTCAGACAAGATCCTATTTTGTTTGTCATGATGTCAACTAAGATCGAGAAACCACTCCGAACAAATCTTCTCCAGAATCTTGAAGCAGAAACGTGATCCACGCTTTCTTTGGCCGTTTTAACCAGCCAAACCGCAGCCTCCCTGCACAAAAAGATGCTGAAGGAAGAGTTTCTACTAACCTCCACCAGCCGAACGATTCCTCTATCTCGTCCGAGAGAAGCCGTGAAACGTTTATCCTCTATTGAACAGCTTTCCACGAAAACGTTATCCCTCAGCGACACCATGATCAGAGACCACAGGGAAACGCAGAATACATTCTGTCTTTGTGTACCTTGGACCGGAATAAGCCAAAAACAGCCACTTTCCTTAGATCTTCAACACTTTAGTCCACGGTAAGATGTGGCGGCGCGTGGGCGGGAATCCGGGGCAGAGTCCGCGTGCGAGGAAAAGGCCGAGAAAAAGGAGACGAAGCAGTGGGCGTCGGAAAAATCGAAAAAAACCGTCCGGAGGGTGGCGCGTGGCCCTCACGCGCCGCGGAGGAAGGCGCGCGTGGACCGCGTGAGCTGCGCGTGGGGAGTGTGTGGCGGCGCGTGCGTTGTCGTCTGGGTCTGAAACCGCCACAGACCTGGTCGCGATAGAAAGCCCGGTGACTCTAAGGGGGAGGTGAGACTTGAAAACCGATTTCTCCGACCATTTTCGGTGTTAGAAGGTGAGAAATGGGTTTAGGTCCAGGAGAGAGAAAAAGAGAGCCGTTGCAACCGAATATCACACTAATGCGGTTTATATCTTATGCGACGTTTTTATTGCGGAGATTGAAGTTGGAAACCGATCGGGAACAACTTTCACTAAACTAAGATAAGAGAACATGGTGAAAAATATTTCTAAGAAAACACCAAAAGAATATGATAGAGCCCAATTGAAAAATAAGTTAGAGTTACTGAAAGGTGAATGGAAGCTGTAGAAACAATTGATTGGAAAAGAAACTGGTCATGAGTGGAATAAAAACAATAATACCGTCGATGCAAGTGAAGAGTGGTGGAAAAGTAAAACACGGGTTTGTTGTATCAATAAATCAAATATATTTGCAAACTTAAAATTTTAAATTATAACTATATGACACAAATTTTTTTAGGAGAATAAAAAATTTGGTAAATTCCGCAAAGAATGCATTTATTCCGAGTTGGAAGATAAACTAGATACGTTGTTCAAGGATATAGTTGCTACTGGCGCATATGCATTTTCATCAACATCTAATCCTCATCGGCACTAGAGTTATGAGACACTTCCTAGTTTTGACAATTTCGAAGAAATAAGTGATGAATCAGAGGAACCTTTATCTCAGATGAATCCCCAAAAGACTACGAACAATATTTATATCTTCATTTTATTGATTTTTTTTTTAATTGATGTTGACTATAATATTTATATCTCAATCTCATTTTATCATTATTTATTCGCGCCCTATATGTAGTTTATTTAAAAACGAAAAAGCAAACAACAATCTATGAATCGTGGAGATTACATATAGCGGAAAGTGATAAAAATCGACAGTCGATAGTCATAAAAAATCTTTGATTCGAGTGTGAAATCCAGGACTCAAAGTTGCAATGTGAACCATTGTTTAAAAAGGCGTTTTCAAGGCGCGCCTTGAGGCGAGGCGGTCGGAAAAAGCCCCAAGGCTTAAGCCTGGAAAAAAAAAAGTCAACTTGCGCATTTTGGTTTTTAGGCGTGCGCCTTATGCGTAAGCTCTGAAAATTTTCGCCCAGAAACGCATGAAATAGGGAAGTTTTTTTTTTTTTTTTTTTTTTTTTTTAAGGCCCAATTTAAAAGTTTGGGCTTTTTCTGGGCCTTTTTTTGGTTTTTTTCAGGTAAAAGATTAATAAAACGTAAATTAGGTTTTTTTTAACACATAACCTGAATCGTAAGTCTAAAACTAGTATTTCAGGGTTTTCGTTATCTGATATAGATTACTCTAAAATTGGTCTAAAAAGTAGATTAAGGTTTTTTTGGGTTTTCATTGTTAAACTAGTATATGAAGGTTAAAACTTAGCATTATCAGTCTAAATTTATTTTGGGATGATTCCAGATTATACAAAAAAATTAATTTATGCCTATCTTTCGAGGCTTACGCCTCGATACGCCTCGAGGCTTACGCCTCGATACGCCTCGAGGCTTACGCCTTGCCTCGAAAACAGAAATTGCCTCGAATATCGTTTACGCCTTTTAAAACATTGATGTGAACACATAAAGAAGCCGTCTTTTGTGAGGTATGAATTTTAATAGTTTGTTTCGATTTAGAGTTATTTTTTTTTTTTATTGATATTGGTTTGAGTTTGGTTAAGTTCTTATATCAGGTCTAACATCTGAAAAGTTAATCAAATGAATATTTTAATAATTAAATATTTATTAAAAAGTGTCATTTTTCCCGAAAGAAATTACGAAGTACAAAATATGTTGAGGAGATGTGATGAAAATGTGGAAATAAGAAAAAGAAAAGAAAGCGAGCAAGAGTGTTGGGGGTGATCAGCATAGGCGGATCTGCAATGGCGAATCCCGCTCCTTTATCGCCGTCTGTGAAATTGAGCACTCCTCCCGGCCCTCCCGTGTTCTCTTCTCCGGTGAGGCCCGCCGGAGTCCCCTTCCGCGCGTCACCGTCTACGCCTCAGCCGGTGGCCTTCTCTCCGTCGTCCTCCTCCGACATCGCTACATCCTCTCCCCCTCCTCCAGATCAGCTCTCTGGCACGCCCTACGTCTTGTTCTCCGCCCACAAGGTAACCGCTCTCGTCTCTATCTTCCTAATTCACTCGCGCAACACCAACACTGCGTCTGTATGTTCAGGTGCTGAAGCAAAAGAAGCAGGCCAACGTTCCGAGCCTGGGTTTTGGCGCTTTGGTGAGTCCCGGGAGAGAGATCTCCGGTCCCACCCAGATAGTTGAGCGCAGCCCGCACCGGTGCCTGGCCTGCGGTGCGTACGCCAACGTGTACTGCAAAGTCTTAGCGGGGTCGGGGGAGTGGCAGTGCGTTCTCTGCGGTGACCTCAATGGCAGCGACGGAGAGTATAAGGGCGACCCGTCCCGTTTCCCCGAGCTTTGGTCTCCCGTGGTGGACTACATCCGAAGCGGCAACAAGCGGCCGGGGTTTGTCCCGGTGTCGGATTCTCGACTGTCAGCGCCGGTTGTGTTGGTGATCGACGAGTGCCTGGACGAGCCCCATCTGCGCCATCTCCAGAGCTCCCTGCACGCCTTTCTGGACTCCCTGCACCCCACCACCCGCATCGGCATCATCTCCTACGGCCGCACCGTCTCCGTCTACGACTTCTCGGAGGACTCCGTGGCGTCCGCGGACGTGCTCCCCGGAGACAAATCCCCGTCCCAGGACTCCCTCAAGGCTCTCCTTTACGGCACCGGAATCTACCTGTCCCCCGTGCACGCCTCTCTCCCCGTGGCCCACGCCATCTTCTCCTCCCTCGCGCCTTACAAGCTCGGCCTTCCGGAAGCTTCCAGGGAGCGGTGCCTGGGAGCCGCCGTGGAGGCCGCCCTCGCCATCATCCGCGGCCCCTCCGCAGAGATGGCCTTCAAGAGGTCGGGAGGCAACAGCAGGGTGATTGCGTGTGCTGGCGGGCCCACCACCTTCGGCCCCGGATCCGTTCCTCACTCCTTCGCCCACCCCAACTACGCCCACATGGAAAGCCGTGCCTTGAAATGGATGGAAAACTTGGGGCGAGAGGCTCACAGGCACGGCACGGTTGTCGACATTCTGTGCGCCGGGACGTGCCCCGTCAGGGTCCCTGTGTTGCACCCTCTCGCCAAGGCGTCCGGCGGCGTGCTGCTCCTTCACGACGACTTCGGAGAGGCCTTTGGCGTCAATCTTCAGAGGGCGTCTTCAAGGGCCGCCGGCTCCCATGGGCTGCTCGAGCTGCGATGCTCCGACGACATCCTCATAACCCAGGTCGTGGGTCCCGGCGAAGAGGCGCACGTCGACACCCACGACACCTTCAAGGACGATGCTTCTCTTTACATCCAGATGTTCAGCGTCGAAGAGTCGCAGAGCTTCTCGCTCTCCATGGAGACCAAGAGAGATATCGCGAGCGAGCACGTGTACTTCCAGTTCGCCATCCAGTTTTCCAACGTGTATCAGGGTGACGTGTCGAGGGTCGTCACGGTGCGGCTGCCGACGGTGAGCAGCGTCTCGGCGTATTTGGAGAGTGTTCAGAGCGAGGTGGCGGCGGTGCTCATCGGCAAGAGGACCCTCCTGCGAGCCAAGACCATTTCGGATGCCATGGAGATGCGGAGGATGATCGACGAGAGGGTAAAAGACATTGCGGGGAAGCTGGGGACCCAGGTGCCGAAATCGAAGCTGCACCGATTCCCGAAGGAGATTGGGTTGGTGCCGGAGCTCCTGTATCATCTGAGAAGGGGTCCTCTTCTGGGAGGCATAGTGGGGCACGAGGACGAGAGGTCGGTGCTGCGCAACTTGTTTCTGAACGCGTCGTTTGAGTTGTCGCTGAGAATGATGGCGCCGCGGTGTCTGATGCACCGCGAAGGAGGGACGTTTGAGGAAGTGCCTGCGTATGATCTGGCGATGCAGGGCGATGCAGCCGTGGTTCTCGATCATGGCACAGATGTCTTCATTTGGTTGGTAAGCTTGTTCACGTACTACTACTTCATATATGCTATGCTATGTTATGTTATGTTATGGTGGTAGTGATTGTGGGGACGGGGGTGTTGTAGGGAGGTGAATTGAGTGGGGACGAGGGAAGGAGTGCAGCAGCGGTGGCGGCTTGCAGGACATTGGGGGAAGAGCTCACGGAATCCCGGTTCCCAGCCCCCAGAATTCTTGCTTTCAAGGTATATACGCCTTTGGTAACTTTAATACTGAGTTGTAGAGTGTTGATGATATTGGGGGAATGACTGAGTGGGAATGTGCAGGAGGGAAGCTCCCAGGCCAGGTACTTCAATTCAAGACTCATCCCGGCCCACAGAGATCCGCCGTATGAGCAGGTCAGGCGTCTTATTCCATTTTAATGAGCATGAACGTGAACACGATTGTAATTAGTAATCGTAAATTGGTGTTGCAGGAGGCGAGATTTCCGCAGCTGAGATGGTTAACGGCGGAGCAGCGAACAAAGCTGAAGAGCAGTTTTGTGGATTTTGACGATGCCAGCTTATGCGAGTGGTTGCGCACCCTCAACGTCATGCCTCCCCAACCAACTTAGTTGTTACTCTTTTTTTTTTTTTTTTTTTTTTTTTTTTTTTTTTGTATCACAATCCCAGACATGTTTTTTTTATATATATTTTATTTTTTTTATTTTAACCATAAATTCAATTCAAGAGAGTTTGTTATTTTGGAGGGAATTGTTGTGGAGATATTTCATATAAATAATTATGGAGACTACATCCTACATTTGAGTGCGTGCTTTGTTATATATATATATATATATATATATATATATATATATATATATAAAAAAATAGAATTTTTGGCTCAAATAGTCCCTAACTTTTTATGATAGTGACATTTTAGTCTCTAAACTCTCTTTTAAAGCATTTTAGTCCTCAATCTATTGATTTTATAGCATTTTAGTCCTCTTTGAAAAAATACATTTTATTTTATGAAATTACGTACCTTATAAACTTAAAACATATATATAATATACTAGTATAAATTCTAAATTTTACAAAATAAATTTGTTAAATTATATTTTGATCATTAAAGAACTAAAAGAATTATACAATATTAGATCTTTAAAGCATTATATATGCTATTTTATTATACTTTTTAAAATTATAAGCAAGTTATTTTAGTTTGTAAATAAGTTTTAAATTGATTAGGTGTTGAATTTTATAAAAAGATTATAATTTGTTAAAAAAGGATCAAAATACTTCAAAATCAATAAATTAAGGATTAAAATGCTTCAAAAAAAAGTTTAGGGATCAAAACGTTACTATTATACTAGTATGGGGACTATTTGCGCCAAAAATCCAAATTAATAATTCATGCCCCTTATGATATCCACCTTGAGTACAAGTACAGCACAAATAATTATAATATTAATAAAAAGGCAATCCAAATTACAAAGGCGGAAGGGGAAGAAAGAAATGACGACGATGTCACACTCTCTTTCTCTGCCACTCATTTAATCGTTTTATCAAAAGCACACTTATCACCGCTTCAAATGGCGGTGCCAGCGACAAGTGCGGCAATTAAACTGCACAAAACGCCTCTCTTCTTGGATTTCAACCGCACTCCTTGTTCTTGTTCTGTGAATTTCCCAAAGACTCAGTCAACGCCTCGCTGGCCTCCGCATCGCCGCCGTGTGCCTCTGCGTGCCGCGGCGGCTTTAGGAGGCCTCTTGGGCGGAATCTTCAAGTCCGAGGACTCCGGCGATGGCGCCCGTCAGCTGTACGCTCCCACCGTGAGCTCTATCAACCGCTTGGAAGCGGAGGTCTCGGCGCTCTCCGACTCCGAGCTGAGAGAGAAGACCGCCGAATTCCGGCAGAGGCTCCAGCAGGGAGAGTCTGTGGATTCCGTTCTCCCCGTAGGTGTCTTAGTGTGTGTGTGAGTGTTGGTGTGTGTGTGTGTGTGTTGAAGTTGAATGGGTTTGAATTTGGTCAGGAAGCGTTCGCGGTGGTGAGAGAGGCGTCGAAGCGCGTGTTGGGGCTGCGACCATTCGACGTGCAGGTGATCGGAGGCATGGTCCTCCACAATGGGCAGATTGCGGAGATGAAGACCGGGGAAGGGAAGACTCTGGTGGCCGTGTTGCCGGCTTACCTCAACGCTCTCTCCGGCAAAGGCGTCCACGTCGTCACCGTCAACGACTACTTGGCCCGCCGCGACTGCGAGTGGGTCGGCCAAGTTCCCCGCTTCCTCGGCCTCAAGGTCGGCCTCATCCAGCGTATGTATTCCCTTACCTCTCACACTTCACACTTCACACTTCACACTTCACAATCACAAACAAAACAATCTCTCTCTCTCTCTCTCTCAGAGGACATGACCAGCCAACAGCGTAAAGACAACTACTTGTGCGACATCACCTACGTCACCAACAGCGAGCTGGGCTTCGATTACTTGAGAGACAATCTCGCCACGGAAAGTATTTGTCTTTGCTTTCTCAATCTCGTATGTTACCCCCAGAACTGAACCCTTCTCTCTCTGGTGTGTGTGCGCAGAGCGTGGAAGAGCTGGTCTTGAGGGATTTCAACTTCTGCGTGATCGACGAGGTTGATTCCATCCTGATCGACGAGGCCAGGACGCCTCTCATCATATCTGGGCCCGCCGAGAAGCCCAGTGCTCGCTACTACAAAGCTGCCAAAATAGCCTCAGCCTTCGAGCGCGACATACATTACACCGTAATAACACATTTCTTCTCCGGCTCTATCATTACCACCAAGTCATCAAGTCTTGACTATTACTCGGCGTGCTCTTTTTTGTAGGTTGACGAGAAGCAGAAAACAGTTCTGATGACGGAGCAGGGTTACGAGGACGCTGAGGAGATCCTGGATGTCAAAGACTTGTATGATCCGCGAGAGCAATGGGCGTCCTTTGTTCTGAATGCAATCAAAGCTAAGGAAATCTTTCTCAAAGACGTCAACTACATCATCCGGGGCAAAGACGTTCTTATTGTCGATGAGTTTACTGGTCGGGTTATGCAGGTCATCTAATGAATTATCTTGTCGATAATATAAATCATAGAAAATAAAAAGAAAAGCCAAACGATGACATTTGTTAGTCATTTAGGGGAGGCGATGGAGTGACGGGCTTCACCAAGCAGTGGAAGCAAAAGAAGGCGTGCCCATCCAAATGGAGACAGTGACTTTGGCTTCAATCAGTTACCAGAACTTCTTTCTACAGGTCCGACTATTCCATCTCCCAATCCATGCTGTCATATCAGATCATCATATGTGCTAAATCTCGATCTCTCTTTGATTTTTCATCGCAGTTCCCGAAACTCTGTGGAATGACTGGCACGGCCGCAACCGAAAGCATTGAATTTGAAAGTATATACAAGCTGAAAGTCGCAGTTGTGCCTACAAATAAACCCATGTCAAGAAAGGTAAAATATTTAGCCACAGATAACAGGACGTCTTTGTGTTACTTACACCTTTCATCTGCGTGCCTCATTTGATGAACCAAAAAGAGGAAGTGACATGTTGGCTTCAATATTCTCAGGATGAGTCGGACGTGGTGTTTAGGGCAACCTCGGGAAAATGGAGAGCTGTTGTGGTAGAGATTTCTAGAATGAACAAGACAGGCCGCCCGGTACTCGTTGGCACAACAAGTGTTGAACAGAGTGACTCTTTATCCAAGCAGCTCAAAGAAGTTGGAATTCCTCACGAGGTGCAATTTTTCTCTTTTTTCTAATCCTTGCATTAGTTATATACCTAATTTAATTTTATTTTGTGTGAAAGGTTCTGAATGCAAAACCAGAAAATGTGGAAAGAGAAGCAGAAATTGTTGCGCAGAGTGGGCGGCTGGGGGCAGTGACAATCGCTACCAATATGGCAGGTCGTGGAACCGATATAATTCTAGGTGGTAATGCAGAATTCATGGCAAGATTGAAGCTACGAGAATTGCTTATGCCAAGGTTTTTTCTTTCATCTTATTTTTTTCAAAAAAACTTGGCCAAATAAGCCACTGAAAGTCTAAGAATTGCTAGATAGCCAACTTTTTGTAAATAGCTATCTCAATTTATTTACGGCACTCAAAAAGACAAAAATACCCAAAAACATTTCCACCTATTTTGGGTCTTTGGTCTTTTTGAGTGCCGTAAATAAATTGAGGCGGCTATTTACAGAAAATTTACAAAAGGTTGGCTATTATACAAAACGCTATAAGTCAAATGGCTATATAGGTAAAAGACCCTATTTTTTTTTTCCTTTGTCAATAGAGAAAGTTACATTCTATAAATAATAAAAGGGTTCTTATGTATCAAGAGAAACCCAATGCCAAGGTGTTATCTGAGTTTAGTGATAATTTATTTCTTCACGTCCTAGCCTGATAATATTGAATAATAGGCGTAATTAACCACACATCTTCCTTTGGCGTATAAAACTAGCAAACTAAACTAGTATATGATTGTTTATGATTCTTTCCATAATATTGTTGGGGGGAATTTTACTGCTCAGACACCAGATTGTTTTCTTTTATGTGTGTAAGTATTAGGTTATCAAGTCTATCCTATCCTATCAGCAGCAATGCTTAAAATGTAACTTACTGTTTTCTTATGTTTGTGTGGCAGTGTC
Source organism: Urtica dioica subsp. dioica (assembly GCF_054948205.1). Lineage (NCBI taxonomy): Eukaryota > Viridiplantae > Streptophyta > Magnoliopsida > Rosales > Urticaceae > Urtica > Urtica dioica. The sequence goes on from NC_142763.1 coordinate 49,958,299, forward strand.
GTAAATCCAATTGAAGGCATCGTATCAATAAAGAAACTTCCTCCAAAAAAGTCATGGAAGGTGTGGCTTTCGATTTTTGTTTTTATAGTTATTTACCATGGTGAATAGAATTTCTCAAAGTTATACTAAAAGCAGTGGTTTTGGTCTCTGAAACTGGAACGATTTGCTTTCCAGGTTGCGGAAAATTTGTTTCCATGCAAGCTATCTAGTGAGAATGTGAAGTTGGCCGAGGAGGCTGTGAAGCTAGCAGTCCAATCTTGGGGCCGGAGATCGTTGACTGAGCTTGAAGCAGAGGAGCGTCTGTCGTATTCGTGTGAGAAGGTCACAGTTTTTATTGATTCAAAGTTTCATAAAAGCGAGCCAAAGCTGCATAAATGATCCAACCCCAAAGGGGTTGGTCTAGTCTTGGGACCTTGTCAGTCCCCGGTTTGATTTCCCCTAGACGCAAAAATTGGGGCCACTGGGGTGATCTCCCGGTTGATAATACCATGGCCTCGTGGATTTTAGTCGGGTCTAACCCGGTGTCACCACGGTTATAAAAAAAAAAAAAAAAAAAAAAAAAAAGCTGCATAAACGATCCTGTTCATTGCTCCTCAAACACTGCATGCTTTTTATACCTGTAGGGTCCCGCACAGGATGAAGTTATAGCCACACTGAGGAACGTCTTCAAAGAAATCGTTAAAGAATATAAGATCTACACCGAGGAAGAGAGGAAGAAGGTTTTGTCTCTATTCACAAATAAATTTTCCTATATCTTTTCTATTATGTTTCTAATTTTCAACATTATTGCAGGTTGTGTCAGCTGGTGGACTTCATGTGGTGGGTACAGAACGCCACGAGTCTCGCCGGATTGACAATCAGGTTATAATAGCCTATTGAAAATTATTTTCTAATTTGCCTTTTTTCCATTATAGAACATTATTAATTTGATTATACGATTTGTTTTTCCGGCTTTGCCGCGGTTATAATAAAGTCAGCTGTTTCTTTTAAAAAAAAAATTTGATTTACGATTCAATTTATGTATATATTCAGTTGCGTGGTCGAAGTGGCCGGCAAGGAGATGCTGGAAGCTCACGCTTCTTTTTAAGTCTCGAAGACAACCTCTTTCGTGTATTTGGCGGAGACAGAATTCAGGTTCAGATTTGGGGTGTGGTTGGTAGTATTTAAATTTCTTTATAGGAGAATCTCATCAACAGTGGTCTGAGTTGTAGGGTTTGATGAGAGCTTTTAGAGTTGAAGACCTACCGATTGAATCCAAGATGCTTACCAAAGCGCTAGACGAAGCTCAGAGAAAGGTGGAGAACTACTTCTTCGACATCAGGAAACAGTTATTTGAGTTTGACGACGTCTTAAACAGCCAAAGAGACCGTGTCTATACTGAAAGAAGGAGAGCCCTCAAATCTGATGATCTTCAGTCTCTTATCCTTGAATATGCTGAATTAACAATGGATGACATATTAGAGGTAAATTTATTTGGATATACTGCATTGTGTACTTTGTATCATCAAACTAATTGGGGGGCTGATGAATAGGCAAATGTTGGTTCTGATGCTCCAAAGGAAAGCTGGGATCTTGAGAAGCTCATTGCTAAGCTACAGCAGTAAGTGATTTTATTATAAATGACTCGTCGGGAAACCTTTCTTAAAAATGTTGTTGTTGGTTCAGGTATTGCTATCTCTTGGGTGACTTGACACCGGATTTGCTTAGGAGTAAGGGAGCAAGTTATGAGGAGTTGCGAGACTACCTGCGTCTTCGTGGTCGAGAAGCATATTTCCAGAAAAAGGTCAGTAGTAGATAATTGTTGAACAAGCAATCTCTGTTAGTTTCTAATATTGGCACGAGCTGTGATGGTGTATCAGGAGATTGTGGAGAATCAAGCACCGGGTTTGATGAAGGAAGCTGAAAGGTTCTTGATACTGAGCAATATTGACCGACTGTGGAAAGAACACCTTCAAGCACTCAAGTTTGTGCAGCAAGCTGTGGGTCTACGAGGATATGCGCAGCGGGACCCACTTATCGAGTACAAGCTCGAAGGCTACAACCTGTTTTTAGAGATGATGGGTCAGCTGCGAAGAAATGTTATTTATTCTATCTATCAGGTTAGCATCGATTTTGGTTGAGACGTAAAAGCGGGTTAGGTTGAAGGTATGTACTGATTCGTTTGATTGATGTGGCAGTTTCAACCAGTGATGGCTAAGAAGAATGACGACAGAAGACAAGATAAGAATTCGGTACAAAATGCCGATGCGATTGCGGAGGCATCTTCTGCAGCTGCAAGCGCATAGGCTTTTCATTCCTCCCAAGTCTTCCAAAGGTTAATATAATCATGTATTGTATAGTTGAGCTATGTCATGCTGTAAAATTGATATTTTTTTGGGGATACAAAATCAGAGATGTGACTATTGATAGATATCGAACAAAATGAATCAAATAATACAAGTTAATTGTAAGTGAGATGCCAATCTATCCTCAATCATATCCACCAATCACCACCACCACCTCCTCCACCACCAACTCCTCCTCCTCCTCAAACTTTATTACTAATCTGGTGTAATGGGAGAATAATTTTGTTGTAACCTGGTGTGCGGTGACTAATAATTTTGAGTGATAAATCAAAATTTTGAATTTAGCCTTTAGATATGTGTACGTCCCAACCCAATAAGAAAGACGAACCCTCTTCCTCTCCTATGGTTTTTATTTATCTATTTATTTTAATAATTTTTTTCAAGTTTATTATTATTTTTTTTAAACAAAAACACTGTTATATTGAAAGCATGCAATAGGCAATTATACACAAAAAATCCGAAACAAGCAAAAAAAAAAAAAAAAAAAGTAAAAAAAAAGACATCCCCCAATACAAACATCCTACGACTTATCAGAGAAAAAACTTTCTAGAAATTGCAAAAACTAAAAATCCGCCCGCTGCTCCGATGGTAAACACAACACCATACTAAAATCACGAAAACCAATAGCATCCTCCGAACCTCCTCTCAAACCAAGCGAAAGAATTCATAAAATCTGGAACGAATCAACTTTGGTTTCCGTAAGCTGAGTTTATAGGTCATTTTTCGAAGATCTCTTTTATCCAACTCGATCCTCTCAACTTTTTTTTTCGCCGATCAGGAGTAGACACCACCTGTTCTACACCACCTGTTCTGTGTCCTCCCATTAGACTTTGGAGACACGGTGTCCCGAGAAAGAGCAGAAGGAAGAAGCTAGATTTTGGAATCTGGGACAAAAGAGTGATCGTTTTCCTCACTGCTGGAGAAGGCATCGTAATCGAAAGAGCAGCCACACCATCCAATGTCTTGAACGTATCAACACGAGCTGAGGCCGACTCCAAAATCTGCCCTTGCCCAAGATCTTGGGGAGCTAAGAACTGAGCACATTCGCTGAAGTGAATAAGAGCGATTCAGTCACCCGTCCTTAAAAGAAAAGTCTCACTCTTCAATCCCAAATCGTAGCCCATTTGGTTAAAAGAGTGGTCGGGCTCATTAATGCCCAAAACCTCCTCAGCTTTGCGAAACACCTCATTCTTCTCCTAGAAGCTTCTTTCCTTTCGAACGCTGGATCTTTCAAAGAAGAGTGGGGAACAAAAGTTTGCTCAGACTGAATGATGAGTGCGTTTTATACGTACAAATCTCTCGTTGTCGAACTTGAATCGAAGCGAATCCTTAGGTGTTTTTGATATTTTTTTTGTTTTTTCTTTGTTATTAGAGGTTTATCATTATCTAAAAGTGTTTTGAGGGCAATGGACCATCTTTGGGATGATTTGAAGATTTTTCGAACGAGTTAGAACTAATCAAGAAACATTGCGCCTTCTTCTGCATGATTTGGATTATGGAGTGACGGCGCACCGCGCGTTTCTTCGGGTTTTAACGGACTTTCTTTCCGTTCTTTATGTTTTTGGGTCATTTGAACCCTTCCAAAGGCTCAATATGTTCCGAAAATCACCCGTTGACCTATATATTCGACTTTAAGCTCTCAAAAACACATCTTCCCTTTTGCTTAAGTTTCTCTTTTACTGTTTGGTTGTTTTTTTAGAGCTTTTGGAAGAGGACTAAGTCGTTCTTCGACGGAATTGACAACCCGACGAGTTCTCCTTCTCCGAATTCATTCGTTCTTCTTTTTTCTCTTCTTTTATTTATTTTATTACTTTAAATTATTGTTGAACATCGTTTAATTTCAATATGAATCTCTTTTGCTTTCCATGTTCATCTTGCTTTTAACTATTATCCTTTGCGTTTTTATTATTATGGGTTCCATTGGCGGCTAGGTTCTTATGGGGTTGCAATGTAGCTAGGGTTGATAATGGAGGGAAGATTCGTTAGGTTAGATTATGCTTGTTTGCTCCATCTATTGAATTGCTTGGTATGAATCATGCATAATGCTTTCTAGTGCTTGATCACCATTAGAACTGTTATCTAGGATTGTTTATTACTCGAAAGAGAATTTGTCACGACCTGCGAGTGCCCGCTGCCCCACGAGCCGCGTCGTCGGTCAAGTCGCATAACATATAATCACCAAATCATATACAACATCAAGCAGATAATAAATAATTAAACATAGTAACCAGAATATTGAGTCTTATAACGACTCTTATATATATATATATATATAAGTATCAAAAGTGGTTATATGAAAATCCTGGAGAATTTTTCGTTTTTCTCAATTCGAATATTGAGTCTTATAACGACTCTGATATTGCCGCATTGCCTTTCTCTACATAACCAAGGGTCATAACACTATGAGTCGATTGACTCAGCAAGTGAGAGTCTAACTCAGAAAGAAAAGCAACTAATGCCATGTGACGTGCAAATAAGCACATAAGAATGCAAGATGCAAATCTAACTAGTTCTAGAGCATGACTAATGTGTGAACACTCTAACTAGTACTTGTCGTCCGCAAGGGTACACACATCCCCACTATAACCTTCGGAACAACAAGAGACCAGCCTTAGACTTCGAGCAGCAGTCGTTCGGTGGTCTAAGAGTTATATCGCTTGTCTGGGATCCATTAGTGGTACCATCTCACCCGCGACGTCGGCGCGTGCCGAGCCTTTCTAGCAATGAGCTCTCGATTCGCGATTGCCATCTCACTGCGGCACGGGGCACTCAAAGCCGCCTCCGCTTGAGTCTTTATTCGGCAATGGGCTTGCGTTTTGCAAAGCAGTCCCAATGCCACACGGGGTACTCGGTGAGCCTCCGCCTGGGGTCTCTAGCCGACAATAAGCACGCGCTTCGAGAAGCAGTCTCATTGGGGTACGGGGCACTCAGTGGGCATCCGCTTGAGTACTCAACGCCATCCGGACCGGTATGGTCCTCGACAGAAGTCAATGACTTGTAGGTACCACCGACAACAGTTCATTATGGTTCGAGTATTCTACAGCACTTAAAGTACACACCTATATCCAAATCATTAGATCTACGATCTAACCCAAGAGTACTAAACGTTACAAAGTGATTAACAACACTCACGAGTTAGATCGGGATCTATTCTTTTATGATCTTTCTATTTCCGACTTCAATGCTCTCGATTACGCCGGCTCTTGCTCGTTCCGACTCGATCTGCGAAATTCAAATACGAGCATCGAGTCAATACATAATTGTCACGCCCCGACGAGTCGTTTATTTAATATGAAAACTTGTGGAATTCTCTTTTTTTATGAGACATAAACGACACGACGTCATGACAAACCTTTCGTATCTACACACAACACCATCGTAATGACTTAAAGTCTACATGCATAAACGACATAGTGAAAGAAACAATCTACTTGACCTCTAGGTCTTAGATAGACTTCACAAAACACAAACATTTCACAAAACATTAGTCAAATGCTAGAAGTCTCGTCTACATGGAAGCGCTCGCCAGTCAACCCGCTACCGTATATACACTCTTTTATTCACATCCCTCACGTGTATCACAAAAACGAATGAGCTAACGCCCAGTAAGCAGAAACAATGCATATGATATGATTTTCACTTTAAAATCCAAGCAAGTTTTTCTCATCTCTTTCTCTCTTTAAATCTCTTCTTGATTGCGCGCAAGGTGTGTGTTGTAAACAGTTCACTCAGGTCCTCTCACATACATGTATGACTAATGCCGCAGCTGTAAGGTGCCCAGCACTATGACATACAGCCCGGAGGTCGCAACCATAAGGTGCCCAACACTATTCAAATGGTCCGACGTGACCATAAGGTACCCATTACTACATACGGTCCGCTCTTCGAAGTCATAAGGTTCCCAGAACTATTCAAACGACCCGATCCTTCGTGAGATCGATCCTATCTCGCGAAGTTGTATCTAGCTCCCCGATCCTAGGAGTTAGCCGACCATTCGTGGACGATCCACAACACACATCCTTCTTTCGAAAAACCTCGTTTCTCGTAAAACTCTTTTTCATTTTTAGATGAGATGCATATGAATGCAAATGCAATAAATGCAACCATCACATATCTGTTGTCAATAGTGCCCACAAGAAGAGTAGTCGAGTCTATTTATGTACATTTGATGTAATATAGTCTCACGAAGACTCTTGCTTGTAATTGCTTATTTATTACTAAAAGTTGAAACGTTCATTCATTCTTCCTTGTCTGTTTGAAGCTTTATGATAAAACCTCAGTCTTTAGTCCATAAACAAAATTAACAACTTACGAAGAGACAAATGTAGATTTGCATGAACAAACTCTTCGTAGTTTTCTTAAAACGATATATTCGTAATCTAAGGATCAAAGGACTATTGACCTCAGTACGATTGTTAGGAGAATCTATGATGTCTGGTTATGGGGCATTGAGAGTTTGAGACTCTATAGTTCTTCTAGGTATCTTCCGAAGGTACTGAATTGACCAGTGCACTTCTAGAGACAAGATAAGAACAAACCATTTAACCTCTTATGTCTCGAAGTCACTACGTATGAATTGCATCATGCTTACCTTAATCTTGAAATGAGACATGCCATTTCACAGTTTACGTATTCTCATTTGAGAAAGTCAGAGTTCGGACTCACTATGTGATTCCGAACAAGGCCTATTGGTGAAATAATAAGTTATGAGAATGTCATGAGTAACTTTGTGAAGTTCTCATAGATATGGAATTCATGTACAAGATTGCTGAAATGCAATGTATATCACCTCATGCTTTGTTCCTTGGAGTGTGAATAAATGAACTGGCCAGTGTCCAAATTGAGTCCTGACTCTTTTGGATGAAACAATGTGACTTGTTAGCTCCTCGTCAATACATTGTTTCTAACTTATTCACAAGCGACAAAGGAGTTGAGGAAATAACAGCTAGAAGGGTAAAATGGTAATTTTGTAAATCCCGACTAGCTGATGATATTCATGAAGGGTAAACACTGATAACATTCTGTGGATCCACTCATTACAATTAGGTTGAATTCTTGAGTAGAAAATAAATTCATTTGAACCGAGAGATTTTCAGTGTCAACTCTTTAGTGGAGTCAGTTGACATTAAGCTAAACTTGGAAAAGGTTTGTGAACTTTTGAGTCCAAGTATTTAGCTCAAGCTTTGTTCATTTGGATCTATGAGGTCACTGTCACAAATCACATCGAGTAGGAACAGTTAAACTAGAAGCTAAGTCAAAACAAGAACGAGACAAGTATTACGAAAATTGTCAAAAGGGTAATTTTGTCTTTTTGGACATAGGATGAAATGAATGTCAATAAATTTTTTTGACATGGTCATATGATGACCTAAATCACTCGGCCATGATGTGTTGTTTGGGCCTTGTGGATTAATTTCATTTCATAAGAGTATTATTGAAAATTCTTAATTGGCCTTTCTCATGTTGTCATGAACAAATGAAGAAGCTTTTAGAAGCTCCTCCTAGAGAGCCTTGGCCGCCCATTACCCAAAGAAAAGAGAGATTATTTTGTGCATTGATGTATCAAGATACTTGCCAAAAGAAAAAGAGGAACAAATTTCCCCTATGAGGAGAGAAGGATTTCGGCCAAGACAAGTCAAGGGAGAAGAAAAATAAAAAGAGGTGTTGGTTTTGGAAGCCCAGCAACTCTTTCGCCGAAGCCCATTAGCTGAGGCCCACTGGGATGAAGATCAAAAGGCTTCAGCTTCTTAGGGTCGTGCTCTGTCGGTTAAACGACATCGTAGCGCATAAAGGAACAGAAGCCGTTGATCTCACCTGATCTGACGGTCGAGCATTTCTTCGTGATAGCCTATCTCTTGAGCTCGTGACCTATTGTTCAAGTCTTTGCGTCCTGTTCGAATACTGTGTTAGGGTTTTCTCTATTCTTCTTCTCTCTGAGTGGTTTGTTCTTGAGCGATCGGCTTGATCGTGTTTCTTGTGTGAAACTGGTAAAAAGAATTGCCTGTGATTGAGAGTGTGAGGTTGTATTCGTGAGTTTGAGAGATTGGTAATCTTGAGGGTGTAATCGAGACGAAGCTAGTACAGACCGAGTTTCTCCCACGAAGCTCAACGTGCACGTAGATCTTTTTGGATCGAAGCACGGGAAAAATCTGGTTGTGTCTTTTTCATTTCAGTACTTTACTTTCTTGCACGAATCTGAGTAGTTGTTATTAGATCATCTTGGTTGCATAGATTAGGGCTAAAAGTACAACAAGAGGAAACAAATTCAAGGTTTCTAAAACCTTATTTGGCCGTGTGACTATATCAGGGGAAGAGCAAATTTTGCTCATAAATATGTGATATTCTATTGAAGAAGAAACTAATTTATTGAAGGTAATCCTTCCCCTATAAATAGAGGCATCAATCCTCTCATTTTATTCATTCCACATAAGTTAGAGATTGAGAGCTTCTCTCTCTAGACCTTGTGGTGGCCAACTTCTCCTCTCTCTCTCTCTCTCTCTAGTTTTTTTTCGTTTTTGTTTTGGCACCTAGGTCCACATTTGACTTAGCGTTTTAGCTCTTCGACTTTGAGACTTGTTCACGAGTCGTCGTGTTTAAAAGTGCCCACTCACTGATTCCTTTTCTCTCGAGTGATTTTAGTGATAGAATCTTTCGTGGTTGCTCGAGTTCCCGAGGAAAGAAGATAGACGTGCTGCAAGGGGAGATGAACGTTTTCAACCTTCCGAAGGCTCATCAACGTTCAAGCTTCTAAAAAGGTTAGTAAATTTTTAATGCTCATAATAGTTTTTATTTACATGTACTTGCTCTTTGTCTAGGTTAGTAAAATCGTTTTACTTGTTTTAAAGAAAATTTTTAAATTCCGCCGCTTGCTCGAAGCGTTAAACTTTTTCTTAACCCTAGATCAATTCCAACAATATCATACCAATGTAAATGCAAGCACATAAGCAACACACACAACACATTGTTTTTGTGATACAATTGAAATGTTTCTACTTACCTGGATATGAATCCCGAATCCTTCTCTTCCAACAGAAAGAGTCCTTTCTTTACTTCTCGTAGCTTCGTCCACGTAATATCCTTACGCTCGCTGCTATCCTTGTAGCAATCTGAACTTATCTATAGAAGAGAAAGATCGAACATGGAGAAGTATCTCATCCCTCGACATACTAATGTACATACTTCTACTAGAAAGAAAGCTCATAAGGAACGGATCAAACGTCCTCCTAGTCACGCTACTCAGAGCGTCTCAAACACGAGCAATCAAGAACACATGAGAACATAACAGAGATACAGAAAAGAATCGATGCCTAAAGATAATAAGATCTTGACATAACTTCTCTGACTTAAGCTAAGAAACGTCCCATACTATTCGACCACCTATTCTTTTGACTCAGCAAGGCCCACTGTTTAGAATAGGTTCCCGAGGTCGAAACTAAAAGAAAAGAACATAATAAGAAATTATCGCTAATAATATACAGCATACATAAGTTATATAAAATAACTCAAAACGACCTTTCTCAAATGTATTTTAGAAGATATTTTTATCTTTTGACTTGTCTCTTTTTATTGACAAGTTATAAACATTTGAGAACGTAAATAAATAACGTACAACCTTTTTCATTTAAAATAAACTAGGTCGTTTATTTTAAACTCGGGGGGCTAATGTTACCAGCCTGTCCCGATCCGGTGAAGTGAAGATGAGACGCCCAGCGGGCGGCCCGAGGACTTGCCTCGGCCATTGGCCGGCCCTAGGGCATGCTCGGCCAATGGCCGGTCCAAGGGCCTGCCTCGGCCATTAGCTGGCCCAAGGGCTTGCCTCGGCCATTGGCCGGTCCTAGGGTATGCTCGGCCAATGGCCGGCCCCAGGGCCTGCCTCGGCCATTGGCCGGCCCCAGGGTATGCTCAGCCAATGGCCGGCCCTAGGGTATGCTCGGCCAATGGTCGGCCCAAGGGCCCGCCCCGGCCATTGACCGGCCCTAGGGCATGCTCGGCCATTGGCCGACCCTGGAGCCTTCCCCCGATGAACGGCCGACCATGACGCACACCCGGCCATCGGTCGACCCAAGCCACACCCGACCGATGGTCGACCATGACTCACACCCGGCCATCGGCCGACCCAAGTCATGCCCGGCCGATGGCCAACCATGGCTTTCACATGGCCAAGGAGTCTCCAAACCACTCATTGGTCGCCTATAAATACGAGGCTCGACCCCTCGAATAAGGTAATCCAAAATTGAGTATTGAAACGCTGCTGAACTCGTACTTCACTCGTTTCTCTCAAGCTTCGGCCCTCTAAACACCAAACCCTCTATACTCCACCTCAATCCTTCTAATACTGAGCGTCGGAGAGGTAAACAGAGGCACCCCCTCTGTTTTCCCTTTGTAGTTCACGTGTTTTCCTCTTATTTCAGGTGTTCCGACAAACGCTACCGACATCCAAGCTAAGGGATGACCTGGGATACCAAGTCCGACACGTTCAAGCCAAAACGAGATCACTCGATCCGGCCTTGCGTCTAACTGTTTGAGGCTTTTAAATCGCTGTCCGAAAACGAACGACAACAACAATCTATGGGAGTAGTAAGAAGTAAAAGTAATTTTCTCCGATCATTTTGGGTGAGAAACGAAGAGAAAAAGAGAAAAAGAGGGTTTGGTGAAGGAGCAAGAAGAGAGAAAAAGAAGCGAGAGAAGGGGAGGGTTTTAAGATTTTTCTAGATTTTGAATCATGAATGAAGTTTACTTAATTTTTTAATGTATGATTATGTAGGCTCTGACGTTAGCTGCTGTCGTTTTAATATCAAGTAAATGGGAAAACTTGTTATTTGGTATACATAATGGAATGGAAGTGTTTGTAAAGAGTTGACTTTATTAGAGATAATGTGCGTCAGATTAAGACGAAAGAAAGCATTTGAACATAGAAAAAACCAAGTAATCTATCATTCTATTGTAATGTGATGTATAGATAGTGGGGATGGCACTTATTGCGGTGGTGTCAATTAGAAGCGCATGCAATAATGTGGGCATACAAGACCAAGTCCAGTCAACAATGTTAGCTTCATCGCACCACCCTTGATATAATTACAAAAATGTAAGATTGGTCAACGCTCTTGCATTATAATATAAGAAGGAAGATATCAATGCATCATATCATTCACCACTCTAACAATGGCTTCTTCTTCTTCTTCTTCTCGGGCGATTTGGCTTCTTCTTCTTCTTCTTCTTCTGGGTGTGGTTAGGCCGGCACGGTCAGGCTCGATATCGAGTGTCATGAGCCGGGAGACGTTCGGCAAGCTGTTCCTCCACAAGGACGATCCGGCCTGCCCCGCCAAACACTTCTACACCTATGACTCCTTTGTCTCGGCCGCCAATCGCTTCCCTGCCTTCGGGTCGACGGGGTGTAAGGCCACCCAAAAGCGGGAGGTGGCGGCATTCCTGGCCCAGATCTCCCACGAGACGACGGGCGGGTGGGGCAATGCCCCGGACGGCCCATACTCGTGGGGCCTCTGCTTCAAGGAGGAGGTGAGCCCTCAGTCGGACTACTGCGACCCCTCCAACACACGGTGGCCGTGCTCCCCCGGCAAGTCCTACAAGGGCCGCGGCCCAATCCAGCTCTCGTGGAACTACAACTACGGCCCGGCCGGCGCTGCCCTCGGCTTCGACGGCCTCGCCAACCCCGATATCGTGGCCAACGACTCCACCGTCGCCTTCAAGACCGCCCTCTGGTTCTGGATGACCCCCCAGAGGCCCAAGCCGTCCTGCCACGCCGTCATGGTCGGCTCCTACAAGCCCACCCGCGCTGACGTGGCCGCCAACCGCACCGCCGGCTTCGGCCTCGTCACCAACATAATCAACGGCGGCCTCGAGTGCGGCATCCCCGCAGATGCCCGCGTGGCTGACCGCATCGGCTACTTTAAACGCTACGCCCACATCTTCCGCGTCCCCACCGGTCCCAATCTCGACTGCGCCTCTCAGCGCTCCTTCTAATAACTACTTATTTTGTTGTTTTGACTGCTACTTTCTTTTCTATGTGACTGGTTTTTGTATTGGAAATAAGTGTTGGTTTGGTTCTAAGAAGGAAAGAATAAACAAATTTGAGATGAGATTGGGATGGTAGATCATGTGCAGGGACAAGGTCTGGAGATCTTCAGTCTTTTAACGGCACCCAAGAACAACCTGCGATGATGACATAATATGATTCAAGTCAGAATAGTGTAAAGATGTATTATTTATAGATAGATAGATAGATAAGGAGGTGGAGACTGACTCCCAAGGGACATCGCCGACCATAATCCAATCGCCTTCGTCGTCCTCATATGTCAGCACGTGGAAATCATGCGGGTGATAGCTATTATCCGCATCCACTGAGTAGATAGTAACGATATTATTAATTGAACTGAGAGAGAGAGAGAGAGAGAGAGAGAGAGAGAGCTGACATATAATGTTGGCGTTGAACATGCGGTCGAGGGTGGCGACGAGGTGGCGGTAGCCAGAGTGGGCGAGGATGTCGAGCTTGCGGCCAATGGGATGGCCTTCCATGTGCACTTTCACGAACAGAGTGCTTGTAACTCCCATTTGAAGATGACTGCTATTACTACTACTAGTACTTCCGCTACTCATTCTCTTCAACAAAACAAACAATACAAAACAAAACACGACACGACACCCTCTTATACTACCATCACTTACCCGACACCAACACGTGCTCCTTTTTTTTAATGTTTCTTGATTTAGAGGCTACATAATCATTTCTTACCTTTTTTCAGTTTCCAACATCATTTATTAGCCTCCCTAAGCTAAAGCCGCTTTGGTTGCGTCGCATTGTGTTGGACAAGCGTGGAGACATAATGGTCGAGCAAATGAATGTAGACACAGCAGTGAAGCGAACTGATACAAAAGCATGGGAGTCCGTGCCACAACCCACAAGTTTGTCTTGTTGCGCATGCACCTATTAACTATATTATGATTCACTCTTTGGATGGTTATGTTAGGAGTCGAGTTAGGGTAATCAAGCTTAGGCTTGGCTACATTTATCAAAAAGAAGATGTTGGTTAGTTGGTCGGCCTTGTCCCCCACCATCCCCACAATACCATCAATTTTGTGTTCCCAACTTTTACTGCTCCATTGTCTCTCTTGCTGCCAATGGCCTCTTTCGGCGCTACCATTACTGCCACCGCACACATTACGCATCTCTCTCTCTCTCTCTCTTTACACACTATAGTACAAACACACATACATAAAACATTCATCAAAAGTGGGCTCTCGTCTGTTGGAAGGCAGCGACCTGGGAGGCTAGCTCGTAGGCGCCCTCGACGCATCGGCCCAAGGCAACGCCGGAGACATAGTTGCCGCCCAAAAAGAGGCCATCCAAGCCGCTGTGGGCGAGGGCAGCCCTGGCAGCGTCGAGAGTGTCCAAATGACCGATCGTGAATTGCGGGATGGCTTTCGGCCACACTCTCACCCCCACCACTTCCGCCTCCTTTGCGTCCCCCTTTATCAGCATCTTCCTCAGATCCCTATCCACCGCTTCCACTATCTCCCCCTCCCTCTGCCCACACACATCAAACGCGATCTTCGTCAACCCTTCTTTCATTTTATTCATGCAAAAACAGGCTTTCTTACCTTTGACACGATCCCACTATTGGTGGCACCTCCGATGTAGTTCAGCAGTAGAACTCTTCCTGCGGGTGCCCGGTTCGGGAACAGGGATGAGCTGTATATAGTTCCTGGAGAAACAAGGGAACAGGGATATGATGATCCCATCCACATCCACATCCACATTAAAACTCAAAGCACTGTACCTAGAGTTTCAACGCCCTGGCTCCGTGGATGCAATTGACCAAAACCCTTGAGTTTGCCGTCTACCAGGCATTCTTCCCGAATCGCATCCGTTGGATATGAGAGCGTCACCGATGCCACGGGCGGGTAATAAAACTTGGACAGCAAATCTGCAGCCTCGCCCTGCAAAACACTTTGGTTGTCCATTTTTGTGCAGCAACAAAAATGTCAATTTTGTTATATCCCGAGAGAAACATACTGATAGAGGGCGCAGCAGATAGCTTGCAACGTGGGAAGGAACGGTCAAAATCACGGTTTTAGTGAGAAGCGTGACTAATCCTTGCGGGGCTTCATATGTCAATTCGAACAGCCCGTTCTCCAACTTGCTGATCCCACTCAACTTCCACGATAACTTCACTTTGTCTCCCAAACTGCCAAACACGATCCCTGCTCATCAGCAAATGGTTGCGGTGAGAGGGAGAGAGAAAATGGGAAACACACCTTTTAGAGATAGCGTTTGGCAACATTGCGAGCCCATCTCTGAACGATCCCACCGTCTGCCCTTTCGGCTTCGGAAGACGCCTGCACCACCACACCAGCTCATTCTCGATGAATGTTGCCACCAAGAATATCAAGATGTACTTACGGATCTCTAGGGGGCTTGGGAGACTGGTTCCTTTCTTGGATTGCTTTGAAAGTCCCGCCAATGATGCTGCCTCCGTTGTGTTCCAACTTCCACACTTTCCCAAAAGCGGCTTTCATGCTTAGCTTGGAAGGGTCTCCGGCATAAACACCTGCCAACAGTTGGTTCGACCGTTAGCTTAAAACAACTGGAATGGGTGGGTCATGGGTGGAGGTTTGATACCAGAGCAGAAAGGCTCGATCAAGCGCTCGAAGACCTCCTTGCCGAGGTTGCGGCGCACAAACTCCTCGACGGACTCCTCGCGGCCCTGCCACCACCACCAACGGGTCAGCCATGGGAATGGAAAAAGAAGAATGTGAGGTGGGAGAGACGAACCGAAGGAGGAGGAGGGCGAATGCCGAGGGCGCCGAGGCCGGCTCGGAGCTTCCCCGGAATGGACATGAGATCGAAGAAGGGGAGGTCGGCGAGGCCGGAGGGGACGGGCCTGAGCTTGCCTTCCCAGAGCACGAAGCGAGGGGCGTCGGGGTCGCCCAGAACCAGGTCGTCCTTCAGGCCGCTGTCCACGGCCATCGTCAGCATCGCATCCGACGGCTGAAAGCTGTTGGGCCCTTCCTCCCACAGATATCCGCCGCCAGAGCGGGTGGTGATGTTGCCTCCCACGCGATCGTTGGCCTCGGTCACCACCACGTTGGGCGCCGCGCCGGGGTGCTTCGTCGCCAGAGCCTGCGCGATGCACAGCCCGCTTACGCCGCCGCCAACAACCACCGCATCGGCCACTCTTCCTCCTCCGGACACTTCCTTCACCGCCGTGCTCCTGTCGGCGAGGGAGCATCTTGCCGTGCTTCTGCGCTTACTACAACGCACCTGCGTCGACGTTGCCACACCGTACACGCAGCTACTCATCGCCGTCGTCATCATTGTCATACCCATCATCCGATCCTTTCTTGAGTTTGTCTTCTTTGATCACTCATGAACTTACCTCTCTCCTCTCTACCTTTCGTTTCTCATCCCCTCCTCCTTTCGTCCCGTTTTTACCCCACCCCACTCCACTTCCTTTTTTTTTTTTTTTATTACCTATCAAATATAAATAATATGTTTTTATTGAAATATTGGTTACATTTCACATGCAATAATAATAAATATTTATGTATATATTCATCAATCAATAAATTAAACACTACGATGAAAAGAACGCTTATTGAAAAGTTGTAGAGCGAGCTTAGTAATTAGTTCAAATAGTCCGTCTCTTCTTTTATAATTATAGTCTAATTATTAACATATATTTAAGAGAATGGCCAATTCATTAAAATGAAATTTTAATATTCTCATTATACTCTTAACACTCTTAACGGTTAATATTATTTAGAGTAAATAAAACTAACCATCTTATAATTTTGATAATTTTTAATAACGATAATAAGAACAATAATAAATGTTTTAACGGTAACAAGAAAAATAACAAATCTGATTAACGGTAATAAAAATAACAATAAATCTCATTAACGGTAACAAGAACAACATTAAATTTTATTAACGATACAAGAACAACAGTAAATCTTACTATATAAATCTCACTATCGGTAACAAGAACAATAGTAAATCTCATTAACGGTAACAAGAACAACAGTAAATCTTATTAACGGTAATAAGAAAAACAGTAAATCTTATTCGATAACAAGAACAACAATATATCTAATTAACTACTACAAGAATAACTGTAAATCTTATTATCAATAACAAGAACAATAATAAATCTTACTAACTATAACAAGAGCGACAATAAATCTCATTAACGGTAAAAAGAACAACATTAAATCTTATTAATTGTAACAATAACAACTGTAAATCTCATTAACGGTAGCAAGAACAACAGTAATTATGAACTCAACAAAAAATATACACAGTTCAACCAAACACATCCGAACAGCGTGATTCGTTAGCTTAAGGATAATTTCATGTCGTCGAGGCACTCTGGAGCTGATCGTCGTTTATTCTTTTGATCGCCTCCATTGAGGAGTTCGACGGAACCGAGCTCTCGGGCAGAATCTCGGTGACAATCAACAATGCTTCGAAACTGAAATGGCTTAGACTCGCTCGGAATCGAATCAAATGACCGATTCACAAATCCACGAATCCCTTTGCTCGCCCATAACAGTAGACACGGTCAAATTTTCGTTTAATGTCCTACTCCAAGCCCATCCTGACGCACGACACGCACGTCAACAGGTAGCGTACACACCAGGAAGGAGGCTCGCTAGCCGCCCAGCTCGTGCACCGATAGGCAGCAAATCGCCAATGGGTTTCAAAGGCTTACGCCCGTCGGACGAAATTGGTCTAGCCAACGTCCACAGAAAACCTGACCACTCGATGTGGCACCAAGCCGTGCAGACCGGTTACACTAGACATAGTAAACCAAGGTTCATGAGAACGCATCAACCAGATTGCGTGAATCGATTACGCTAGACATAGTAAATCGAAAAAAAATAAGACGCATAACAGACCAAAGAAGTTTAAATAAAAACGACCGATGTCGCGGAAACACAAGCAATAAGTAATGCGACAGCATGAAAATATTTAATACCACCCACGTCAAGGGAGGGGGCAGAGGAACCCCCCGCCTCGGACTTAGAGCCTCGTCACCCAGGAGAAAACAGTGGGGGCGTCACATTGTTAGGTACGAACCACCCGGTAGTCGCCATGAGATCAGGGGACTCGAAGAGCGACCCTTGTCTCGAGTCCGGAACGGCTCCAATCACGAGTGCGAGCTCGGAGTTCTCGGTACCGCGGTCGGCCGCGAAGTCGGCCACGGGCCCGAAGACAAGAGGCGCCGCCCCGAAGGCAGATTCAGACACCCACACCCAAGGGTATCGATGCTTCGAGGATACTTTAGTGAGAATGGCGAGGCGTTTGCGATGTTGAACCTTGTAGAAACCTAGTTTCCTGGGGACGCTGTGGACGGACACAAGGTTTCTAATGTCGTCGGCTGTCATGACCGTATTTCTCGCTCGATAGAGCATCATGTGACACGCGGCCACCACGTGGTAGAAGGATGGAGACATCTGGGACGCGTAAACGTTCAATCGGACTAGAAGATCCTGGATCACATGCTGAAAGGGCAATCGTAGACCCCCGCGAAGACTCGCCTCATGGACGGCGGCATACCCCTTTCATGGATGAGTCGGGAGATCGTCACACAGCGGCCGCAATAACGATACAGTTGGTGGGATGTTGAATCGCTTCCTCAAGCTCCTAAAGCTGGACAGCGAGAGTGAGCTCGGAATGTCGACGTCAGAGCAATCAACGCCGTCTCGAGTCGCCAACTCCCCAATAAGGAAAGCCGAGGCGTGCTCATCCTCTCGGGCGGTCAAGGTGCGCACCGTGACCGCCGAAGAACGGAGCAAAAAGGATTCGCCTGGGCCCTCGGGGTTCGCTACATCGTCGGGGCCGGTCGAGGTATCCGTGGTACGCTCCGCCAGACCGGCCGAGTCATCCTCCCGGCACGTGCCCGAGCTGGTCAGATGGGCTGCCTCGTGCGCGCCCGGGCCGGCCAGACGGGACATCTCGCGCTCGCCCAGGTCGGCCTGACAGGCCTCCTCGCCCGCGCCCAGGCCGGCCGAGCGGACCTCCTCACGTACGTCCTGCATACCGGGCCCTCTTCCCAAGCGCCCAGGCCACGTGGGTCGGGCTCATGAACGCTCGTCCCAGCTTGGCCCGATTCTCGCGCGCCTGGCCCGGCCAGGGCGTCCTCCCGCGCGCCTGGGATGGTTGGGCGCCCCTCACGCGCCCTTGGCCCATTGGCGCGGTCCGGCCCCTGGCTGGGTGGACCCTCCTTGCACGGGCCCGGCCCACAGACCCCTAGGGTTTGGGCGGGCTGTGTCCCTACTGCCGCGCCATGGCCGGGGCAGCTCAGCCGGAGCGCCTCATCACCGACGTCGGCGTCGGCCCGGACGCCCTCACCTAGTGCCGGCGCGTCGTCCCTAGCACGCCCCCAGTCGGACACGGCCTCACCCGACTCGCGTGGGCCTCCGACGCTGCCAGCACCCGGCCAAACGACCTCTGCCGGTCGGTGCGTCTCCTTACCCGCGCTGGCGCTGGCCCGACTGGCGCCGCCCAAGGCCGGCGCACCTCCCTCCGCGCTCACCTAGCCAGGGGAGCCTCCACCCGGGGCGAGCGCTCCTCCAGATCCGCCGGTGCCTAACCAAACAGTGTCACGGGCCGACTAATTTCACTCGGTAGATAGTCGGGACGTGCGGCACTTGCGGCGCTTCGCTAGCAAGTCAGCCTACTGGATGTCTGCAAGACAACATGAGATAATGATCAGCCACGGAATAACATTGTAACGAGCTATTGGGACCACATCATTCACACACACACGAGAACATATCGACAAGCATACATATAAACAAGCCAACAATCAAGCAATCATTCATAGGGACACGGCACAGCAAACACAGAAGCAAAATGAGTCTACTTGTTCATTGATATCAAACGGGAAGGTTACACGGCAAGTTTGATATCCCCGGTGGTGGACTAAGGATCCTTGGGCTAGTTCCTCTCATGCCCTTCCACCACCCTCCCCTAAAGAAGGAAAACGAACATTTGGCAAAGTGACTCCAGTAGACATTAAATTTCTGGAGAGCAAAAAGGAGGTCCCTAACATTCACCCCCACTAATTCTATCGATGCCCTCATCGGGCTTACAAAAGTAAATCCTAAGTACAATCTACCCAAAATACATGAGGATGGGCAAGAGGCCATGGGTTTACTTACGACCCTGGACGAACTTGCCCTTATCAAAAGAACCTAGTACTCTACCCCCTCCCATGGCCGGAGTTGTCGATGTCGACGATAGATGGCGACTTGCTTCCTTGAACTCTTCAATCTTGTGCTTGAAGTCTTCTAAGTCTTCTGCACACTCCCAGGTTGATTCTTCGTCTCCTGCATCTTTCCACTTCACGAGTAGCTCCCAATGCCATTTGTGGTGGATCTTGACATAGCGGTCCGCGAGGATAGTGTCCACCTCCTTGGTAATCTTCTTGCTCCGTGGCCCCTTCATTGGCGGGCGCTTGTCTTCATTCCGGGACGCGTCTTCTTTGTCGGGACAGTAGGGTCTCAGGTTGCTGACGTGGAAGACCGGGTGCATCTTCATCCAGGGCTTGGTATCGAGCCTGTAGGACACCTTGCCCACCTTCTCAAGGACGGTCAGCAGGCCTTCGTATCTTCGGAACAGACGTTTGTCTCTTGCTTGGCGATATATCACATGTTCGTGCATCAGCTTGAGGAGAACTCGATCTCCCACTTTGAACTCGAGCGGCCATCGATCTTGGTCTGTCCACTTCTTCATTCTCTTCACAGCCTTCTCTAGGTATGCACGGGCAATCTCGTGGTTGTCTCCCCATTCCTTGCTAAATCCGTAGGCCCGCGGATTCTTGCCCACGTATTCTGGGATCGAATGAGGCATCAAGGGTTGTTGGCCTTGGACTATCTCGAAGGGACTGAGAGACGTGGCCGAGCGTTTGCGAGCGTTAAAGCTTAATTGAGCTACATCTAGTAATTGCGGCCAATTACGTTGATTCTCATTGACGAAGTAGCGCAAGTACTCTTCTAACATCCCGTTGAAACGTTCGGTCTGACCATCCGTCTGGGGGTGGAAACTTGTGGAGATGTTTAACTGTGAGCCGAGCAACTTGAATAACTCACTCCAGAAAGTTCCCGTGAAGCGAGGGTCTCGATCACTCACAATGTGCTGAGGTATGCCCCAATACTTCACTACGTGGGTGAAGAACAGGCGGGTTGTCTCCTCGGCCCCACAATACTTGCTCGTTGGGATGAAGGTGGCATACTTGGAGAACCGGTCGACCACAACTAGAATGCATGACAAGTCTCCTGTTTGCGGGAGGTTCGTAATGAAGTCTAGCGAGATGCTTTCCCAAGGCCTTGTTGGGATGGTCAACAGCTCTAGAAGTCCGGGGGTCTTCTTTCTCTCGATCTTGTCTTGTTGGCAGATAAGGCAAGTTCGAGTATGGTCTTGAGCATGGGACTTCATCTGAGGCCAATAGTAGGCTTGCTTAAGGAGGGCAAGCGTGCGGTGCCACCCGGGATGGCCGGCCCACAACGTGTCATGGCACTCCTTCAAGAGAGTCTTCCGTAAGTCATCCGCCTTTGGGACGAACAAGCGGCGATCTTTGGTTAACAGGAGCCCATCTTCGATCCAAAATCGACGTGATTTCCCTTCTTTGACAAGGGCCATGATGGCGCGGGCGACCGGGTCTTTCTCGAGATTTTCCTTGATACGAGTTCGGATTGGAATGCTTACTTGACTTGTAGACAATGGGGCAAGCTTCTGTATCGTGGCAAACTCCGTTTTCCTACTCAAGGCATCTGCAGCTTGGTTGGTGCTCCCCGAGCGGTGTTCGAAGCGGAAGTCGAATTCCGCGACAAACTCCTGCCACCGCGCTTGTTTCGGGGTGAGTTTGGGCTGGGTGAGGAAGTGGCTCACTGAAGAGTTGTCCGTCTTCACAATGAACTTCGAACCCAGGAGGTAATGCCTCCAAACTCGCAGACAATGTATCACCGCTAGGAGTTCTTTCTCTTGTGCGGCATATCTTCGCTCGGCATCAGATAGCTTGCGGCTTTCGTAAGCTACGGGGTGGCCATCTTGGACAAGCACTCCGCCCAGGGCATAGTCTGAAGCATCGGTTTGCACTTCGAAGGGCTTCATGACGTCTGGGAGGGCTAGGACTGGGTCATGCATAATCGTTTCCTTCAGATCTTCAAATGCGCTTTGGCATCGAGAGTTCCAATCCCATACCTTGTCTTTCTTCAGCAGCTCTGTGAGTGGGGCTGCCCTTCTTGAATACCCTTCTACGAACTTTCGATAGAAGTTGGCCAGGCCGAGGAACGACCGAAGTTCCTTCACATTGGCTGGGACTTTCCAGTCTCGGATGAACTTCACTTTGTCCATGTCCATGCGGATACGTCCCCGCTCGATTATGTGCCCGAGGAACTTGATGCGCTCTTGCGCAAACGAGCACTTCTCCTTCTTCACGTATAGCTGGTTCTCCCTCAGCTTTTGGAAGACCAACTCGAGGTGCTTCTGGAGCTCTTCTAACGTAGTGTTGTATACCACAATGTCATCAAGGTACACTACCACGAACTTGTCGAGAAATCCGTGGAACACCTGATTCATCAACGTGCAAAAGGTAGCTGGCGCGTTGGTCAACCCGAATGGCATCACTAGGAACTCAAACGCCCCATATCGGGTGACACAAGTGGTCTTTGCTTCGTCGCCCTCTGCAATCCTCACTTGGTAGTAGCCTGATCGCAAGTCCAGTTTAGTGAAATACATGGCTTGACTTAGTTGGTCGAACAAGTCGGCGATCAGGGGAATCGGGTAGGTGTTGCGCACGGTCAGCTTGTTCAATGCTCGGTAGTCAATGCACAACCGCAAGCTCCCGTCTTGTTTCTTCTGGAACAACACTGGGGCACCAAAGGGTGCTTTGGAGGGCTTGATGAAGCCCGCTTCGGACAACTCGTTTAGTTGTTTTCTAAGTTCTTGAAGTTCTGGGGGCGCCATCCTGTAAGCCGCTCTGGCCGGAGGCTTGGCGCCCGGGACGAGCTCAATCTCATGGTCTATACTTCTTCTTGGCGGTAGTGACTTCGGGAGGCAATCGGGCATCACGTCTTGGTACTTCGCCAACAGTTCTTGGATCATGGGGGGAACGGGTTCACCCCCACCATCTTCGAAGGCGGCGATAGCTGCGATAAACGTGGGTTCTCCTCGACGCACTCCTTTCTTGAATTGCAATGCAGAGATGAGCCTCGTCGCTACACTCTGTTTGACTCTGGCAGGCACTACGGCGGGTCGTTCGCCCATTATGACTAGGGCGTTTACTGCGGGGATGGGAATTCCTCCATTCTCAATGAGGAACTCATTCCCGAGCACGATGTCGAAATCGTCCATCTCTACTGCGATAAGGTCCGTTTGTCCCTTCCACGTCCCCATCTTGAACTTCACTCGTCGGGCCACTCCGGACGTGGGTCTTGCTTCTGAATTGACGGCTTTCATTCGACCATTATCTTTGTCCAGGGAGAGGCCTAGGCGTTTTGCTTCGGCTTCGGATATGAAGTTGTGGGTTGCTCCCGTGTCGATCATCACACTCTTCGCAAATTCCCCATTTACAAGTGCATCCACGTACATAAGCCCCTTTTCGACAGGCTTCTTTGGGTCGACGCCTTGTTTCTTGAGTGCATTGAGGAGTCTAACGGCACCCATCTGGACGATCTCCTCCCCGTCTCCCAGTTCTGCTTCAGTTTCGTGCATCTCGGCCTGGACCTCAGCTTGGAGAGCCGTCAGGCGGCTACAGCCGGGGCAATGGCGGACATTGTGGGGACCTTTGCATAGGAAACACGGCCCTTTCCTGACTTCACCCTGAGCGTCTTCGACTTCAGCATTCCTTGTGGGAGGTCGTGGAGGAGGGGCAGGTCTCGGGTTGAATTGCTTCTTCTCCCAAGTTTGCGTTGTCCCCCTCGGAGCTCTACTCGGGCCCATGTGGCTCGGGTTTGGGTTCACTTGTGGTCTCTTCGCTTGATAGGGCTCGGCTGAGAAGTCAGTGAAACGTTCAGCGGTAGCTTGGCAGGCGGCAAGGGTCTGCAGATTAAGGCGGTGTAGTTCGGTCCTCGCCCACGGTTTCAACCCGTCAAGGAACGCGAAGACTTTGTCTTTCTCGGACATATCGCTGATGTCTAGCATAAGGGTCGAGAACTTCTTCACGTACTCTCGGACATTGCCCGTTTGCTTTAGGTCTCTGAGGTTCTGTCTTGCCCTATACTCGACATTCTCGGGGAAGAATTGGGCGCGGAGTTCTCTCTTCATGTCGTCCCAAGTGTTGATGGCTACTTCGCCTGCTTGGATCGCACGGTGTTTGGTTCTTCACCATAGCTTGGCATCATCCGTCAAATACATCGAGGCTGTGATCACCCGAGTACCCTCTTCGGCATTGACCGCACGAAAGTACTGTTCCATGTCGAAGAGGAAGTTTTCCAACTCCTTTGCATCTCGGGTGCCATCGAAGTGTTTCGGTTAGGGACTCGGGGTCGGCCAAATTCGGCTGGGGCCGGACCCATGGGTTGGTTCCCCATGGCCCGGATTGTGACGTTGACGGTGGACCTTATATCCAGTAGTTCCCTTTGAAGGGAATCGATAGCATCGTGCGTGTTTTCCTTGAGATCTTGCATCCGATTCGCTAGATGATCTCCCATTCCTGGCTCAGCGGCAACTCGCGGTGAAGAATTCGAGTCGCGAGGAGAACGATCCCTGTGCTCCAGGGCATTTATTCTCTCTGCCAGGGTGCCGAATCCTGCTTCGAAATCGGCCGTTGGGTCATGGTGTTCTCGCCGCTCTAGGGCGAGTATTCGGTTGGCAAGGATCTCGACTCTTTCGGACAAGTTGAGCACACTTGTTTCGATGGTTGAGTGCCGTGGGGAATGATTTGCTTGTTCGATTTGGGAGAGGCGCTCGATGATAGCTTCTAGCTTTGCCTCGGCTTCTTCGACAGACGGGCCGAGGGATTCGGTCTTTCGCAGCTCCTCTTCGAGTGGCTTCACCCTCTCGATGAGGTTTTCGATGTCGATGGTCCGCAGGTTCTCTTGTATGTCGTGGAGTCTTTCTTCAATCGCATCAACGCCCCCAATGAGGTGTTCCAGAGCATCGAGGCGTTGAGTGTTTGTGGGTCTTTGTGGAGCCATCTCGTTCTTCCAATGCTTCTCTTGTGGCTCTGATACCAACTGTCACGGGCCGACTAATTTCACTCGGTAGATAGTCGGGACGTGCGGCACTTGCGGCGCTTCGCTAGCAAGTCAGCCTACTGGATGTCTGCAAGACAACATGAGATAATGATCAGCCACAGAATAACATTGTAACGAGCTATTGGGACCACATCATTCACACATACACGAGAACATATCGACAAGCATACGTATAAACAAGCCAACAATCAAGCAATCATTCATAGGGACACGACACAGCAAACACAGAAGCAAAATGAGTCTACTTGTTCATTGATATCAAACGGGAAGGTTACACGGCAAGTTTGATATCCCCGGTGGTGGACTAAGGATCCTTGGGCTAGTTCCTCTCCTGCCCTTCCACCACCCTCCCCTAAAGAAGGAAAACGAACATTTGGCAAAGTGACTCCAGTAGACATTAAATTTCTGGAGAGCAAAAAGGAGGTCCCTAACAAACAGGCTCCCCGGCGCCCGTGTCGTCCACGCCGATCGCACCCAGGTCGCGCGGGGACCCCCTAGGTGCTCCCCCCAGCCGAGCGCCCCTCGCCCGGGCCGCGCGGGACTCCCCTGGCGCTCGTCCCGCCCGGGCGTTCCTCGTTCGGGTCGCGTGGGAGATCTCCGGCGCGCGCATCCTCCAGCGCCGCCCTTGCACCGCTAGGAGTCTGTCCGGCCGGTCACTCCGACGCGACACCCTCGCCGGCAGTTGGGTGGTCATCCTCGCCGGTCAACCAGGCATCCACCGGGGAAAAATCACAGCCGACCGTGCTCGCAGCCGCTGTCCGACCGGTCCATCCGACGCGACAGCCTCGCCGACCGTTGGGTGGTCATCCTCACCGGCCAGCCAAGCATCCACCTGGGAAAAATCACAGCCGGCCGTGTTCGCCGCTGCTCATCCAGAAAAGTCTAGCCCCATCGTTGGGAGTGGGTAAAAATCGGTGGGAGTCAGTGAGAGTTGATCCCAAAATTCGTCCAGACTCCCATGAGGATCCTCAAACAAGATGGAAAAGTCATTGTCAAGGGGCCCACTTGCCGACAAGTGATTGGGGGACCCCATGGACGCGTGGAACAAGGGAAAACGTGCCGGAGAATACAAATAAAATAATAGTAAAGAGGGAAGGCATACCTGCTCGGCGACGGGATGGTCCGACAAGTCAAAGAGTGACAGAGGGTGCTTGAGTTTACCGCAGGGGGCTACGCCCGGTGGCAAACTCGGGGGGCTAATGTTATCAGCCCGTCCCGTACCGACAACACTATCGGCCTCGTTGGCCGACCGGAAGGCTCGCCCAGCCAATGGCCGGCCCAGTCTTCGTCCGGCCATTGGTCGGCCCAACGTCTTCACCCGGCCATTGCCCGACCGAGCCTCACCCGACCAATGGCCGGCCCAACATTCTCACCCGGTCAATGGTCGGCCCAAATTTCGTCCGGCCATTGGTCGGCCCAATGTCTTCGCCCGACCATTGGTCGGCCCAATGTCTTCGCCCGGCCATTGGCCGGCCGAGCCTCACCCGGCAAATGGTCGGCCCAACATTCTCACCCGGCCCAACCTTCACCCGGCCATTGGCTGACCCAACATCTTCACCCGGCCATTGGCTGGTCGAGCCTCACTCGGCCAATGGCCAGCCTAACATTCTCACCCGGCTAATGGCCGGCCCAGCCTTCGCTCGATCATTGGCCGGTCCAACATCTTCACCCGGCCATTGGCCGGTCCAACATTCTCACCCAGCCAATGGCCTAGCCTTCGCACGGCCATTGGCCGGCCCAACATCTTCACCTGGCCAATGTCCGGCCCAACATTCTCACCCGGCCAATGTCCGGCCCAGCCTTCGCCCGACCATTGGCCGGTCCAACATCTTCGCCTGGCCATTGGCCGACCGAGTCTCACCCGGCCAATGGCCGACCCATCCTCACTCGGCCAAGGAGTCTTCAAACCACTCCTTGGTCGCATATAAATACGAGGTTCAATCCCTCGAATTAGGTAATCCGAAAATTGAGTACTGAAACGCTGTCGAATAAATGATTCACTCGTTTCTCTCAAGTTTCGACCCTCTAAACACTAAACCCTCTATACTCCACATCAATCCTCCTAATGTTGAGCATCGAAGAGGTAAATAGAGACACCCCCTTTGTAGTTCACGTGTTTTTCTCTTATTTCAGGTGTTCCAACGAACGCTACCAACTTCCAAGCTAAGGGACGACTTGGGATACCAAGTCCGACACGCTCAAGCCAAAGCGAGGCCACTTGGTCGGCCTTGGGTCTAACCGCTTGGGGTTTCTAAATCGTTATCCGAAAACGAGCGACAACATTAGTCTTTTACCAAAATTAACATATATTTATAAAATTAACATATGAAAATGCTAAGGACAATCATGTAAAATATTGTTTAATTATTGAGGCCACGTCACTAAATAAGGTTATATTTTAAACATGCTTAAAACGTTGACTAGATTGCAAATTTAAAAGTTGAAGTGATCTAATTTGTGAGATTTTTCTAACATTATATATGTAAAATAATTACTACGTACAAAAGTGATGTAAATAGTTTTGAAAAAGTTAAATTTAACTATTTATGTAGAACAACAAATAGTTTTTCAATCAGTCAGATTATATAGAACAATTAAGAATAATCACAATTCAAGAAGAATAACCTTTTAATCATATAGTTGTTTTGTTTTTGTCAATTAGTTTTGACATTAATATGTTTTTCTATAGTATATGTGATTCCATCATGAGTAGTTAAAAAAATATGATTTCATACGAGAAGTTTTGAAATTTAAGTTAAACGACGAATCCGTTCAAGTTTTTGAGTTGGGTAAGCTCAAATGAATCAAATATATTTTTTAAATTGAGTCTAAATGTCTACAAAGGACTAAAACACAATTATTAGTTAGTCAAATTTAAACAAATATGGGTCTGTTAAAAAATAAACGGTCGGATTTGAATTTAAATTTCCAGCACGATTAATAAATTATTGGATTTGATTTTAATAATTATTTTTAAAAACACGATTAGCACGACTCGATTACGACAAGAATATGAAATTGTTATCCCTAGGTATTAACACATCCGCTTTAATATATATATATATATATATATATATATATATATATATATATATATATATATATATAACACTAAAAAATAAAAACAAAAATGTAAAAAAATAAAATACAAATTGATAAAAAGAGGCACAGCAACACAAGTCATCTCCGACTTCCCCCTCTAAATATAAAAGTTGAGATCATTAAAACATAAGAACAGTGCAAGTATATGAAAAATCAAAGATTAGATCTTTAATGAAGAAGAAGGAAGAAGTGGCAAAACCCCTTTCTTTTACTTAGGGTTTCACACAGTCACAAACCCCGAAAACCATGACCACAACAACGACGACGAAGACAACGAGCAACGATACATTAACAGCGACGAGTTACTTCCCGGAAGGCACAGAGGTCGAGGTCAGCAGCGACGAAGAGGGCTTCACCGGGGCGTGGTTCAGAGCCACCGTGATTTCTGCCTCCGTTGCCGCTGAGAAGCGCCGGAAAGTTCTCGTGGAGTATCGGAACCTGGTGACCGAGGACGGCTCGGAGCAGCTGAGAGAGCACGTGGACATCACGCTCGTCCGGCCTCTCCCGCCGGCGGTGGGCTGCCTGTGCTTCGAGGTCGGAGATGTCGTCGACGCCGATTACAGGGATGGGTGGTGGACCGGCGTGGTCAAGAGGTCCCTCGGGAATTCCAATTTTAGGGTTTTCTTCGACAACCCTCCTGATATGATCGAGTTTCATCAGAGCCAAATGCGCGTTCATCAGGACTGGACTCACGGTCACTGGATTCGACCCAAAAGAGAGCCGGTAAATTCTCTTCCAATCTTATTCGAAAATTCAGTCTTTGCTTGAAAATGCTATTGTGTATATATACACATATGATTATGCAATTCTAAGCGATTGGATATGAATACACTTATTTCTATCCCAATTTTGACTCAAAGCAGAGGGCAAGTGTTGGTTTTATGGGCTGTTACTTCTTTTTTTGGCTCATAAATGGTCTTCTATGAGCTAGTGTTTTTCCATACGAGAGAATCGTCACAGGCCGCGAGTTTAGCAAAGCAATAACTCACTCGTGTGGAGTCATGACTCTGTGAGTCAAGGTCAATCTTTTACTATTGTTCCGAGTTTCTTAGCTAAGCACTCGCACATCCATGACGACTGTGACTGCTTCATTGTGCTGAGGCATTGTCTCTAAAGCACTTTCCCCTGATACAATTCCGAGTGACGCATCTTTTTAAAAAAAAAAAAAAAAACTCTGATCTTTTATTGATAGAAACGGCTTAGCCGAAGAAAGTACAAAGAAAAGAACATTACAAAACCAAAAGAAAAAAAAAGTCCGAGAAAAAACGATCCAGCCCCCTACGCAGAGGGGTTAAAGAACACATGCCCAATCCCTGGCCAAATCGGAATAGAGAAAGCCTAAAATCTTTATATTTCGAATGAAGCCATAAGGCTATACAATGATTTATGTTGTCAACCAGGCTGTTCGTATTCCACGCTTCCTCATTGAAAAGCCGCTTATTCCTTGAATTCCATAGACACCACAAAGTGGACAAAACTCTGGTCTTAGTGTCTGCGAGCCATTTGGCATTGTGCCCTTGCGTCTCGTGAATACGTAACAAGCCTTTTATGGAATCGGGTATTGTGGAAATACCTAGCTTGTGGAAGAGCCACTTCCATATCACCTCCGCCACAGGACACGCAGGGAAGAGGTGTTCAGCATCCTCACTCGTTCTAGCACAGAGGGGACATAAGCTAGGCATCAAAGAGATGTAAGGATAGAGCTTTTGAATACGATCTGCCGTATTAACTCTCCTTAGCGCTAGCTACCACGCAAAAATTTGGACCTTACTCGGGACCGAAGACTTCCAGACCGTGTCAAAGAAAAAGACAAAATCCATTGACGCCTCGACGGAAAGATCTACCACCATTGATTTCACTGAAAAACCTTCCTCGTCGCCTAACCATAGCCGGCGATCTTCAACTCCTTCCCAAAGCCAGAACGACTCCAAAACCTCCATCATTTCGGCTGCTTCACAGGATTCCCTAGTCGATAGGTTCTTGGGAAAACAGAAATCCCAAGTTAACAAGCTCTGAGATCTCGGAAGAAAGGAACGTGAAGCTTTGAATGGGCGCGTTCTGGAGCGGACAAAGCCTGGCTAGCCCTGGGAACCGCTCTTTGAAGCACCTTTCTCCACACCACACATCTTCCGAAAAGCGAATCACTGAACCATTGAAAGCCCTCCAAGAAACGCGACTAATGAAAGCCCGAACCATCGAAACCGATTGCCAAGGATTGTGAAAAGTGCGATCTACAACCTCCCCCGGCATCTTCTTCAAGGGGAAAATGCCATAGCCATTTAGTGAGGAGCGCTTTGTTCTTAACCACGATGCTCCCGAAGCCCAACCCTCCTTTATCTTTAGGCTTCGATTAGATGTCCCAAGCCACAGCTGCTCGGGATTGACTCGACTCGAACCCTTTCCAAAAGAACGTTTTCATAACCTTCTCAATGTCGTCGCCCACTCCCTTCGGCATTTTGAAAACGGACATAACGTATGTGGGAAGGCTGAGAGAACCGCTTTAATAAGCGTCATTTTACCTTCCTTCGACAGAAAACCTCGCTTCCAACCAGCCAGCCTTTTGGTCACTTAAGCCAGCACCGGATCCCAAAATCCTTTCCGTATAGGGCTGTCCCCTAGTGGCATACCCAAATAACAGGTCGGCCAGGAGTCAACAAGACACCCCACAACCTCGGCAATCGTCGAAATCGTTCGAGTGACGGATCTTGTCACGGGTCTAGAACCCGCGACTAGGTCCTCCTCATCCTCTCTCTCTCTCTATCTCTCTCTCTCTCTCTCTACTCTGCAAGTTTCTTGGTTTTGATTTCTCACTCAACATGACAATAAATAGCCGAGAACCACACACAATGGATTGGGCTTAATTAAATAGACTTTTAACAACAATTAGATGATTCATATGATAAATAAATAGAACTAAATAAACCTAACCCCAATAAGCCCCATATGTACCATTACTCGCCTCCAATTTGAGCTTGTCCTTGAGCTCAAACTCCGCATAGGTATCCTTGATTTGCTTCATCTTCATCGCTCTTCTGAAACTTAGATCCAAAACAGCAGCTTACAACATTGTCCCAACTTATATGTCTTTGCAATTAAAGCACAATCCTTTAGCTCTTGGCTCCGTGGCGTGCCCACTTTGCGCTTTAAAGAGAGGGCTTAGTTTTTATGAGGGTCGGACGAGCCGTGCTTGCCAGGAAGATGGCTTGGTCAGCCACCCCAACCTTGATAAAACTGCCGCTGCCTCGTAGTGTGATTGCCGAATTCATGGCGGTGCCTTATTCCTCGGGTTGGTGTGGCTATACCTTGAGTCGTAGCGAATTTGTCAATGCGTCTGTGAATAATTGCAATTGTTGATCATGTCACAACGCTCTCATCTGAGCCAACGAGGATTGAAGCTCTCGCTGGTAGTTCACGAGTTCCGTGTTGCTTCAGGTTTGCCAATTCTCCAAGAGGGGGTTGCTGCTTAGAGGTGGCTCGAAGCGAATGTTGCAAAGAGTGCGTTAGTCTTGAGACGCGAGGCCATGTTGTTCCTTTAATAACTAAAGAACCACACGTGCGCCTCCCCATTCAAATGGAAGGACGCGAGACCCACCTTCTCCTCATTGGTCATTCGTTGATGGGCGAAGAGCTTATCACACCAGCGCATCCAAACGAGAGGATCACTACATCTTTAACACGCTAGAAAATCCAACTACAAACACCGTGGAACCGTAATCCTCCTAAAATTTGTGTTCATTTGCTCCAAGGCCTCGATCAAAATCATGGAAAAACCCTCCAATTTTCATTGTCCATGATACCCGGTGCCATATTCGTTGTATTTGTGTTCATGCTGAACCTTCCGCCACGATGTCTGATGCAAAACCCTCAACTCACCCCGTGTTTGTTGCGTGGTCACCTTGAAGCTTGCGATCAATGTTGCGCCCTATTGTTGCAAGCGCTTAGATCGTCACCACCAAGGTTTTAAAAGGCGTAGATAGTAATAAAGGTGATTTCTGTTTTTGAGTTGAAACGTAAGCCTCGAGACGTAATGAGGCGTAAGCCTCAAAAGATAGGCATAAGTTAATTTTTGGGTCTTTTATGTATATTCATATTTACAATCACATCGTTATATAGTCAACGTTTCGTAAATCTTAAGTAAATAGTCATGTTCATGTATTTACACGTGTAAATTGACGTAAATATCCCACCCTTTAATTTTTATTGAAAAGGCGAACCAAGAATGTCACGTTATTTTTATGGTTATTTACTTCAGATTTACGATACGTTGACTATATAGCAATTTAAAATGTTTTGGTTGGATAGTTACCTAATTTTTTGTATAATTTTGGAATCATCCCAAAAAAAATTTAGACTGATAATGCTTAGTTTTAGTTTCATATTCTAGTTTAATAATGACCTAAAAAAACCCTAATCTATGTTTTAGACTAATTTATATCAGATAATGAAAACCCTGAAATACTAGATTTAGAATTACGATACAGGTTATGTGTTAAAAAAATCCTAGTCTACATTTTATTAATCTTTTGCGTGAAAAAAAACCCAAAAAAGGTGAAGAAAAGCCCAAACTTATAAACTGGGCCTTTTTTTTTTAAATAAAAAAACTGCCCTATTTCATGCGTTTTTGGGAGAAAATTTTCAGAGTGTACGCGCACGCCTAAAAGCCAAAAGGCGCAAGTCGACCTCTTTTTTTTTTGTTTTTTTCCCTGGCTCAAGTCTCGAAGCTTTTTTCGACCTACTCGCCTAAAGGCACGCCTAGAAAGTGCCTTTTAAAACAATGGTCACCACATAAATCCGTTGCTGTTTGCCTTTCAGCATGTCAATGATATGCGTCATCTTGTTCAGCCTCACGCGGTGTGTTTGTAGCTATGGCTGGAATCTTGCCGAGTTACCTTTGTTCGATTGTAAGATCTAGACCTGTGTCATGATCTCTTTCAATTATGTCTCCTATGCCTCTTATTAATTTACAACCACGTGACTGCTTCCACCCACGTTTCTAAACTGTCATCAACCATGACAAGCAACTTTGATACCAAATTGATGCGATTCCGGGTAACAAATCTTGTCATAGGTCCCACCCTCTATCCGCGATTTTCTCTTTTTGTTTTTCCTCCCTATGTCTTTGGATGTTGCAATTTTTCCGTGACACGAGTGTACTTATCGTTTCAGGCGGTGGAGATTTATAAATAAGTCAAACTCACGATGATAAAAGTTATTGCTAAAAATAACATTAGCATGGCTTTCAATTTTTTTCTCCGTTCGTCCCTTATGCTATTATTACGGGCTGACGTGCTCGTACGAGGCATCAGAGATAACAGATTGACATGCTACCATTAAATGTTTCTTTTCTTTGTTGCTACTGGCCTAGCCTCGAGTAATACTTGGGAATCATAAGAGAACTCATTATATAACTCATAAACATTAATTACATTCAATGATATGAGATCGATCATCTTTTTATAATGTTATTCCAGATGTAACATGTAAAATTTGATATTTAGACGTAACATTTTAGTTTGAGACTTTATATGTACGAGAAAAAGAAATGCCGCTTGTAAAGCTCCTTCGTCGAGATAGGGTTATGACATTATCGTTGTCGTACTAGGACTTACATTTTGCTGCTATACTGTGGAATGCTATAAAAGAGATGGTACATTTTGTTGTTATACCGTGGAATGCTATAAAAGAGATGGTAAATTGTACTGATGAAGTTATCTTTATTGTCGTGATAAACCGTTAATGTTGCGCTTTGGGATTGGAAATTAACCTCGATAAGAGTAATATGATAGGGCTTAACATTGCGTAAGAGTTTTCTCTGATAACGGCCACTCTTGAGTGTTGGGAGGACTCATGGCCAATATGGTTTCTTGAGCAGCTGAAACGAGGATTTCTTTCGAATGGTGCTGACTTCAATTCAAGTTGTGTTGGCCCCTTTGTCTTTGTACCGTATGTCCATGTGGAAATATCATGAGGTTCCATCTCAAAATCAATTGTCTTTGAGATAGAAACGCATGATACGTTCACATGGTCTTCAAACAGGTATCCGCTTCAATCGTTGGGACTCAAGATGAGTGAATGTAAATAGCGTCATCATGAGAGAACATGTTAAGAATCGTTGGGACGTTTGCTGCAGATCCAAGGATAAAGGTGGGCTTGGGATTGCAAGAGTGGTGGACAAAAACACCTCTCTTTTGGCTAAATGGCTTTGGCGTTTCCCGTTAGAGAAAGAGGCGCTTTGGCACAAAGTTATCAAAGCCGTTTACGGGGTTCACACGAACGGGTGGGACGCGGGGGATGCTAGTTGCAGGACTTTCAAAAGTCCTTGGCGGTCGGTCTGTTCGGTCCAAGAAAAGTCCTTCTCAAGGTGTGGCTGGAAAGTGCAAGATGGTTCAGTGGTTAGATTCTGGGAAGATGAATGGGTGGAAGGCAGTACCTTCTTATAGATAGATTTCCTGGGCTTGCCCGTCTTTGCCCGCTCAAATTGGCTAAAGTGAATCGGTTTGCCATTTTTTCCGATGAGTTCTCTGGAATTGGGATTTAAAATTTCCTCGGAATCTTTCGGATAGGGAAGCGATTGCATATGCGGAGTTAAGTCATCTTTTGGATCCGATCTCCTTATGGACTGGCTTCGTAGACCGAAGAAAATGGCTCGATGATTCTGGCTCCTCTTCAAAGTCTGTATTCAGATTTGGCTTCCTTCTCTCCCTCTCCAACAGTGGCTTGGTCGATGAAATATGGAAGGCAAAAGTTCCTAAAAAGGTTCAATTCTTTGGATGGAGATTTTGGTTCTCAATGTAAACACGTCAGATCTCGTCCAAAGGAGTAATCCCCATTGGACCCTCCTCCCTAGCTGTTGTCCCTTTTGTAGAAGCGCATCAGAAGATATCCAGCATCTTTTCTTGGAGTGTCCCTGTTCGTCCTTCATCTGGGACTGGATCTTTAATAATTTCTCGCTTGACGACCATCTGCCTACTTCTGTGCCCGAGTTATTTTCGTCGCCAGCTGCGTATAACAGGAATTCTATGTTTGGTGTATTTGGGGCAAAAGAAACAAGATCATTTTCGAGGATGATGATTGGAACTTCGGGGCGGTGATGGAAAGCATTAATCACTATATTGCTCTTTGGTTACATGTTAAATGTAAAGATTTTAATGATTTCACTTTCTCTATTTTGTCGAGGGATTGGGTTTCCGCTTTGATTTGATGTTTTTTTGGCTCGGCAGTTTTTCGTGGCTGTTATAGGCCTGTCTGAGCTTTGCTCTTCTCTGTACTGCTCTCCCTCGATTTGGAGTTTTTCTACCATTTCTATTAAAAAAAAGTTTACAAAGGTCACGGTTACTCTTCTCCTTGTCAATTGATTTTGAGATGTAACCCCATAATACTTTCACAATCTATTTTACATACTGATAAGAGATGCGGATGATATTTTTGGGAAGGATTTGGAGAGAAGCAGAGTAGACACGGTGTTGCCTTACATATTGTTGAGCAATGGAGAAAAGTGGTGTGGGGGATCAAGTGAAATGCATACAAGTAAATGGATTTAGCAATTCCCACATTGTGGCTTTAGGTTATTTGGGCCATTAATGGGCTTCAAAACAGCACATGGGGGACCCCAAGGATTCTACAAATCGCACCTTCCGCAATCCATGGCGGTCAATATTTTCAATCCACGAGCTCTATAGGTGCTGCTCTTGGAAAGTCAAAGAGAGGTAGTCATTGAGGTTTCGGGAAGTCTTCTGGTTTTGTGACCAGACTCTGTAAGTCAGCTTTCTCACGCTAGTACGTCTTTGCCCTGCTCGAAATGTCCCTATTTTGAACATTGTTTTCCGTGTCAAAATTTGATGAAGATTTTGAGTTGGAATTTGGGTTTCCCTTGGAATAACATCTTAGGGAGGAGACCGATGCTATGGAGCTTTTGGAGTTACTACACCCGGTCAAGCTGTGGGAGGACCTTCTGGATCGTAGAGTTTGGTTAGACGACTCATTGGAGTTCTCGATGAAGTCTTTGTTTTCGGTGATCTCCTCGTGCGTCAACAAAGAGGGCTCATTTCTACAAGTCGGTCTGGAAAGCGCCGGTTCCTAAGATCAAAGTCTTTGGTGGGCGTTTTGCTCTCCGGAAAGTCAATCTAGCTGTCATAATGTAGAGATAATTTTCAGATGCGCTCTCTTCTAGCTGCTGCCCAATGTGTGGGCAAGCTGATGAGTGCGCAGATCATCTTTTTCTTGCATGCCCCTTTGCAACATTGGTCTGGACTTGCTTCTATTTGAATATTTCACTCATCTCAGTTGGGATTTCATCCTTAGAAGAAGCGTTCTCCATCCACTTCGCTGCCGGAAAAAATGTGAGATGGGCCATCGCCACAAAATCTGGGCTTGCCATTTCTTGGTCAATTTGGGGGAAATGGAACTAAGAAATTTAGAAGATGGCGACAAATCTACTAGTGAGACTCGAGATAACATCAACTTGAATTTGGGTCTTTGGCTTTCCTCGCCGAGTTGGAGTTCTCGAGTTAATCGTCGACAAATTTATCGTGGAATTGGGGCTCGTCCTTTGTAACTTGGGCAGAAAGTGACATTTTTGTGATTTTGAACTCGGAAAAGGTGATTTTGGGAACTTGTAAATTGATTTAAGTGGAGCTTGGGTTTTGGTTGGTGTGCAAGATCAGGGCTCGGCCTCCGCAATAGACCATTTCTCTCTTCCATGGAGTTTGTACTGTTAACGCTTGCAAAGCAAAGGATTTTAGACCGATCAGTTTGGTGACGGGGCTATACAAGATACTAGCCACAGTCTTAGCGGAAAGGATCAAATAGGTTCTGGGAAAAACAATCTCTACTTTCCAAGGTGCTTTTGTCAAAGGAAGACAAATTTCGGACTTGATACTAATTGCAAATGAGGTTGTTGAAGAAACTAAGCGCTCAAAAAGGAAAGGAGCGGTGTTCAAAATCGACAGAAGGCGTACGACATGGTGGATTGGAACTTTCTAGACTTTGTAATTGAAAAAAAGGTTTTGATACTAGGTGGAGAAAGTGGGTGAAGGGATGTCGTTCATCGCCGTATTTTTTAGTCATAATTAACGGTAAAGAGAGTAAACACTTCTCAAGCTCGAGAGAAATCCGACAAGGAGACCCTTCGCCCTTTCTCTTCATACTAGTGGCGGATGCGATGTCCCGACGAATTCAGCGAGGCGTGGAGGAAGAATCTTTTCGAGCACTTACGGTGGGATCTCCGGCGCTGCCTATTTCTCATCTTCAGTTTGCAGATGATACTCTTATTTTCGGGGTTTTTGAGAGTCACAATTGGGCGAATCTCATGGACATCATCAAGCAGTTTTGTGAAGACTCGGGCTTCAAAATTAATATAGAGAAAAGTAGCTTGGTGGGAATCAATTGTAACTCCGAGGATTGTGAGAGACTTGCGGTTTCTCTAGGGTGTCAGAAAACCGAATGGCCAATCTCCTATCTCGGCATGCCACTTGGAATCGGGGGGTTAGTCGAGAAAAATCGGGCTCTGCTAGCGAAATGGCTAAGGAGATTCCCGCTCGAGCCCAACGAGCTCTGGCACAAGGTGATCGCAGCCATCCGGATTGTGGAGATGGATTTTTGGGAAAGTTGGGAGGACTTATAGTGTGGGAAGATTTGGAGCCTCTCTTTCTATAGAGCAATATAACTACTGACGATTGGCATTGGCTCTTATCCAAATCGGCTCTTGACTGGTCCTGTCCGGATTCACTCGTAGCGCTGTTTCATCTCCACGACACTCAGCGCAGCTCGATATGGGTAGTGGCTGCAAAGACTGGAGTTTTGACCGGGCTGTGGTGTATATGGTCTACTTGAAATAATTCGATCTTCCAACAATTTGCCTTGGAACTTTCACAGACTGTCGATAGTGTAAATCATTGTATCGCCTTATGGCTCTCCTCCAATTGTAGCGACTTCAGTTTGTATTCTTTAGCCAAATTGTCCAAGGATTTGGTCCACTGCTTTGTAATTTTTTTACATTTGGTCTTCTTTTCAGTTAGTTGTGGGGCAGTGTCATAAGTCCCCCCAGGTGGCGTGTTAGTTTGGCGTTTGCTCGGGTCCTCTTTTCCCTGCCCCTGCCGGCACGCTCTCTACTTTTTTCGGCTTTGCCGTATCCTTCTCTTTTTTTTTTTTTCTTTTTTTTAATTGAAAGTTCAAACCAAGCATCCAAATATTTAAACAAACTAGAAATCAATGTATTATTTAAAACAAACCGACCATAGTCAATCTCGGCTACATATTAGCCCAAATTAAAAATGAACTCATACAAGAAATAATCAAATCAATCAATAAAACTAAAAAGATGTTCATAACAGCCATAATTGAAACTAAGATGCCCAATAATGAAATATAGATTTCCGAAAGCAATTCAATGAATAAAAGTGAAGTGGAGGAGAAAGGAATGAACTATTTAAGAAGATGAATAAGCTTGTGGCGTTTATTCTCCACTTGTTTCTTCTCCCAAAAGCTCTAAAAGCGTGAATAGAAAACCTTGAAATAACAAAAGGTATGTTTCCTTAAACCCAAACTATGATATATAGTTTTGTAAACAGTTTCCGGAATGATCTCTACCATCAAAGTTGATCCAACGGATAAAACGCGTAATTTAAACTGCTCAACGGAGAGCGCTCGGGCCCGATAGTGTGTCGCGCTTTGTATCAAGTGCCGCATGCTGCCTTCATTTACAGCAAGGGCACTCTCTATCCGTGACAGTAGCGCCTCTTTATAAGTCGTAAAAATAGTGGAAGAAGAAGAACTAGGATCAGTGTGTTTTCTTGTGTATCACGAAATTCCTTGAAGTAGACCCTTTTATATTATTTCATATATCTCTGTGTGAACTTTCATGTTAGATCACATCTTCCTATTACCTGCCGCACAAAAAAATTAATTTGGTTTTCATTTTTTTTTTTTTTTTTTTTAATGTTTAAAGCAAATGACAGGGTCTCATTTCAGCCCAGGAAACGACGTGGAGGTGAATCTCGAGAGCGATGACTCAACCGCCACGTGGGTCCCGGCGATCGTGGTGAAAGAGAACAAGGACAATACATTCCTGGTGAAGTTTCAGAACCCGAAGCCAAAGCATTGGGGACACACCGTGGACTTCCTCCATATCCGACCCCCGCCTCCTCGCTCAGATTGGGTTCACAGGTTGCACGAGAAAGTCGAAGTGCTCCACGAATTCGCTTGGCACGCCGGAGAAATCACGAAAGCTTACGGGAAGACTTACATGGTCAGTCTGAAGAACGGTGTCAAGTCCAAGGACGTGAGTCGCTCAAATTTAAGGCCTCGTGTCGAATGGAAAGGAGGGAGATGGGAATTCCAACCCAAAAAGGTCTGTGTATTCGTTAATCCTAGAGGGGTTAGTTATTTATTTAAGCATATCTTTAGAATAAATAAGTCATTAAGATGGGTTATTGAGAAAAGTTGTCAAGTTCATTATTTTATTTTTCGTAGTTGTACAGAAGTGTAATCGGTGAGCTTGGTTCATCTCTTAAATTGTGAACTGAGTTTATCAATAATTTTAGTTATCGATGCAAAATTTGTTATAGGAATCCTCGGGTACTTCAAAGCCAAAAGCGAAAGAGGATTTAGAGCCTGTGCAGAAGAAAATAAAAACCTCCGAAACGCCCACTCGACCACTTGAAATCCAGGCCGACGTTGATGATGGGCTCGAAAAGAAAGCTCATCATCACACGAATTCGAGCAAGGATCCGGTGGAGCAAAGCCCAGAATCGGTTCCTTGTACTCCGGACTCGAAACTTAAAATGACTGAAACAACCTCGGCCACCACCGGTGGACCTGGGCGCGGACGTGGGCGTGGGCGTGGTCGTGGGCGTGGGCGTGGGCGTTGGCGTTGTTCGAAAAATCCCTTAGACGGAGCTGAGACAGAGGATTCAACTCAAACTAAAAAGAAAAATCCGATCATATTGGCCTCGCTGCAGAGCCTGCCCGCACGTGCAAGAAAGCCTGTCGTTCCTTTCAAATTTGAGAACTTCACGGTAACGAGAGTTGTGAGCATCTTTCTTCTTCTTTTTTCTCCACCGATTTGAATGTTTCCTTTCCCTTTTTTTTAGTTGTTATCATGCTATTTCTAACCAATTCATAGTACATGAATGCGTAGAGATCCAAGCGGCCAAGCTTCGGTGCAGCTGGGGCTCCCGTGAAACGGCCTGTAAGACTGAAGAAGTCTGAAGTTACAGATCCTGAGGAACCTGCCATGGGTGTGTGTTGTTTAGCTAGAAGGAGAAAAATTATGAGGTATATATTGTTATTTATAGTTCTACATGTGTTGCGTGTCGGTTTTGTAGGTGAGGAGGTTCAAACTGAAAGTAATGGTGCCACAAAAATGTCTGATTCTATTCCGGGAGTCCATGGTTCTGCTGAAACTTCCGGTACGATTGCTTCAAGCGCCGAAGGAACAAAGAGTTTGCCGGCTAAATTATCTCGTCGGTTTATTAGAGTGTTGCAAACAATAACTGTAGAGCCGGAGAAGATTCCAGATGAAATGGAAAAAGACAAAAGCTCGGTAAGCCAGTTTACTTGTGACCTGGGATGATTAAGAACCATACACAAGTGATAAGTTTATTGATAATCTCAGTTCATTATTCCCGAGGTGAACCAAATTCCTCCGATTACACTGCTCTACTGCAAAGGATATTAAATAAATAAAGTGACAAATATTCTCATTCACTTTAATTACCCGCCCATATGGCTTATTTATACAAGAATGTAATTAAATAAATAAATTACGTAATTTATTTAATAAAGTTCACTAATTTATACACGTAATAATATTGAGTCTACCAGAATTGCGGAGCAAATCGAGAATTTTTTTTCTTTAGCGAAATAGAATGCAGTTGATGTTTTTTCTTTTTTCTTTCTCTCTTTCACTTTCTAAATATGTTCTCAAGTTCTGAATAATTGATTGCGCATGAGCTATATCAGCCAGAAGCTGGTGGAAAAAGAAGCAGTAAAAGAAAGAGAGGCAGGCCTCGAAAGTTTGTGGTTTTAGGCCTTGAAGCTTCCGATGAAGGTAGGCTTAAGTTTTGACCGTGAATCGATCCATGAGATGTTCCATAACCTCTCTTGTATTGCTCGTAGTTGATTCGCAGAACAGAGATGAGCTTGTTCTTCATGTGATTAAGAAGGACGATCTACCATCTGAAGTTACTACGCCCTATCCAGGAGGGGTTAATGAAACCACAGGTATGGTAATCTCTTACCATGTTTGGATTATCCTCTTTTAAAAGAGCATTTCGAAGAAAGATATTTGGGACGTAAGCCATATGTGATGTAATGGTAGAATCGCTGGAAGTCATTGGGAGAAAAAGATCCGCTATCTCTGCCAAAAAGGGCATCGCAAATGAAACTGGGACGGTGTCAGCAATGGAAGCCGACAGCGTGGATGAAGATGATCGTCCTCTTTCAAAGTGGTTTGGCGTGTTACAGAGTCAACCAACTATCGAGTCAAATAAGCCTCTTTTACAAGGTAAAGTATTATATGTATACCCAGAGTTTATGTTTTCATTTAAATGCTGCCTTTATATCCTGTATTTTCAAAAGTCGGTCACAATCATACCATAAGTTGTCTGTTTTATTGCTGACTTATCCCTTGTTGAAAATCTTACCAAAGTGGACGATGAAAATAGATATTATTCCGAACCGCTTCTCTTAATTTTTAGCGGGTAGAGACTCTCTGAAACGTCGTTGGACTTGTTGTTTGTCTGTGTTTAGAATCTGCTGCCGAGCAACGGAACGGGGAAAAAGAAGAAGGACCAGCTGCTCATACGGCTAAAGAAACGAAAGGAAGGGAAAGTCAGAAGTTGCTGCCATTCACGAAAACGTCTCCGGTGTGGAAAGTGATAGAATCCATGGAAATCTTCAGAGTGATGCCGCAAAACCCGCATTTCGAGCCGCTATACGAATGCAAAGAGGAGTGCAGGGAAGGGCTGGCGATCGGGAACCTGGTGACCTTCTCGGGCTTGGTGGAGAAGATCTCGAAACTGCAATTTGAGGACCTCGGAAACACCTTCTCGGGGATTGTGGAGAGCCTGGTGGACTTGGAGAAGCAGGGCTTCAACGTGGCGCCGCTGAGGGAGCGAGTGAAGGAGCTGTCGTCGATCAAGGAGAAAGTGGAGCCGGTGAGGGACGAGGTCAAGGACATCGAGACCAAGATCACGGAGCGGATGAAGGACAGGAGCAAGCTGTGCGCGGAGATCGAGGACGTCGAGAGGAAGCTGAGCGAGCTCAAAGAGAAGCGAGACTACATCCGAGTCCAGATGGAGATCAAGGATCTCGACGTCCACAGACTTCAGCACAACCTCGACACCTCCTACGGCAGCATTAGTAACCTCCGCCGAGATTTTGACAAATTACGAGCCGCCCCTTTCAAGTTGTGACTCGCTGCCCCACCTTTTTTGCAGCTATGGATATGATTTTGTACTAGTCGTCAGTCCTCACTCATCTCATGCTTTTGGATATTATTACTATTATTATTTATTTTTGTTCATGTTGTAGATCACTTAGGTCACTCAGTATATATTGTTTCTACTCTCTCTAGTATTTATGATAGATTCGGAAACTAATTTCGTTGGTATTTGAATACTAAGGCGAAGAAAAATAATTTAACATATCATTTCTGTCTAAAATCTCTTACCTAAAGTAGCCATATGAGACTCGGCAAGAGATCGCTTCCATAATTTGTTTCTGTACCATCTGAAAAATGAAAAAAAAAAATGGTGACGGGACGTTTGTTCCGGTACCATATACAATGGATCCATGTTTAAGTGTTTTTTTAGTGCTATATTTATTTTTTGTTATGTGTAAGACCCTTCAAAATTGAAGTAAATGTAAAAAATTCAAATGAAATACTCCATTACCATAAAAGTTGGGACTGAAAATTTCCCGTCCCATGAAAATGATTCCGAAAATTTTCTGTAAAATATTACGGTTTTGGAGTTCCATTTTACTCTTATCTTATTACACATTGTTTTCAGGAGTTAGTTTTGGCAAAGATGAGCATTAGTTACGGCCTTTCCTTTCCCTATGTATGACATGGGACGAAACACCACTAACATTTAAGATATTGGTACTATTACAGCCTATATAGGTAGCTAAAATTGATATATATTTTTTTATATATATCTCCACTAATCAAACAAATGTTGTTCATAGATTGGTTGATGAAAGTTAAGCCTTTTTGCCCATTTTTTTTAAGGAAATTTTTAGGTGTGGCCGTGTGGTGTGGGTACTTGCATTAACACTATAACCCACTTTGAGTGATAAAAAGAGAAAACTAACAAGTTGTGAATTCCACTTTTTTCGCGTGTGCTCGACTAATAATATCATGTTTCCTTTCATGTCCTGTATTGTGACTAGTAATAAATTATAATTTAATTTCTGCCAAAATTGATTTCTCGCCTCGTTTGGTTCACCCATTGTTTGCAAGGAAAAAAAAATATCGTCTGTTGAGTTGAGTTGTCATTTTAATAAATTTAAATGGGTCCGAAACTGTACAAAGTATTTAATGTCTTATCACTTCCTACAACCAAATGCCTGCCATTTCCAGTTATGATAAGGTTTCTGTGTAATCGCTTTTACATTTACCTTTGCTTTTACTCTTTTTTTTTTTTTTTTCTTAAATTCACAATTATACAGCTAAGGCAACTGTTTAATGTTTTGTTTATCCTGAATTGCCAACCATTTTGGCATTCATTGTCAACAATTAAAATATTGATACTAGCATACACAACACAGCAAAATTTGATGCTACTGAGATACCAAGGTTCTTATTTCCTCAGGTTTCGTTTTTCAGTTACAAAAGTCTCGGTCAGTATGGCCTAATCCAAAATCTAAGTTAAATATATTTGTGATATATATTTTTCCCATTGAATTTAAAGAACCTTTGTCTCCATATAATGTATGAAATGTTATGTCCTCTTAGGCTTCCAACTTCATTTAAAACTTCTATCTTTGTAAGAGTCGAGTTATTCCAGTTTTCGAATAAAAAGTACCACATGACTATGTTTAGAAAATTAAAAGACATGTAATTAATAAATGGAGAGTTAGACACATGACCACTTTTCCTATGTTAAAATTATAGTTTAATTATCTAAAAGTTAAGAAAATATCACAAAACTAAGTCAAAACTCATGTGCCATACTAGGTAAGACATAAGGAACTATATCTTTCATATTTAAATAGTTGAGCTATTATTTTATTTGACAGTGGCTATCTGCTATTTGATATAGTTTCTTATATAAAATGAAACTGAGAATCACATGTGAAAGAGATTTTTTTAAAACTAATCGCAAGAATAGCGTGGTTTTTAGGCTAAATTTTTTATCACGTAAATAGTGTTTTCAAGCTGTAAACACTTATTTTTCTTGATGTTTACAAATTTCTTTAAAAAATTTGCTTATTGCAAATTACAGTTTTAGGGGTCTTGCCCGATTGAGATCCACGCCCAAAGAAGAAAATCAAATGTTAGATATGAGATTCCGGTCTAAAGAAAAATTCAAAACCACTCCAATTAAACATCAAGCGGTAAAAAAGTCAAATCTAGTAAGTCTGTATTTTTGTAACATTATTAAAAGAGAAAGCAAAACATAAAGAAGAAAAAAGTACATTCTTTTAGGTCAAGAGTTCTCCATTGGTTGAGACCATCGGAGTTTCCCTATCTCAGGAGAGGCGACGACGCCGAAGATTAAAAGTCCAAGTTTTATTTTTTTGGGAGAGAGCTACAACTAGGATTTTTTTGGGAGAGACGGTGTAATACATGCATGTATCTTACCAATTACACTTTTGGCTTCGCCGGTGAGGCGTGGTCCGATCGAAGCTTGGCGTGAAGACTTGAGGTAAAACCCGAGGCTCTGTAGAACAAGAGATTTAATTAGGGTTTTGGATTTGTGAAATTAGGGTTTTGTTTTTGTGATTTGGGGTTTTCGTTTGGGTTGTTCTAGCTGTGATTCGATGATGATTCTGAGTTGTTTGATGGATTGTGATCGTGTTTGATTCCCTTATTTAGTGTTAATTGTTGATGAACCCAAGATTGATGCTCGTTCTTTGGTTGGCCGATTTTGATATGGATAAATTGGGGATATTTGGATTATGAGTGTTGAGAGGTTGTTTTGATGCTTGTTCTTCTCTTGGCTGAAGTTGTTAAGCGTTTTGTTGTGCTTTGGGCTAAAACAATGTGAAGTTGTTTGTGATGATGG
This sequence comes from Urtica dioica subsp. dioica, assembly GCF_054948205.1. Lineage (NCBI taxonomy): Eukaryota > Viridiplantae > Streptophyta > Magnoliopsida > Rosales > Urticaceae > Urtica > Urtica dioica. The sequence goes on from NC_142763.1 coordinate 50,003,198, forward strand.
TTAGAATATGAGAATGGTGTTTATTAGGGATTATGGAATATTGTGGTTTTTTTTTTTTATCTAAGAAGTTAAGTTTGAGTTTTAGGTTTGATATTATGATTTAATGAGATGTTTTTGGTCTGCGTGAGAGTTTTTTTATCGAGGGTCTAGGCTCGGTTTAGGTGGCACAGGGCTCGGGGCAGCGGGTTCGGGACGGCGAGGGCGCTGTCCGAGAGGTGGCAGAGCTGTCGTGCGAGCGTCGACGAGGCGAGGCCGGACCAAGCTGAGAGTAGGCCGGGAAAGAAAGGCCTTTCGGCTTTGGCTCGGAGGCTCACGAATTGTTTGTTTAGCATGTAGCGGGTCGAGAAATTCCCGAGTCTCAACTCGAATTAAATTACGAACCATTAATTATTTTGTACAAGTCGCTTCATATATTATTAATTATGATACTATTATGTTTGTCAACGATTAAGTGTTTTAATTTCAGAGTTTTATTGGATATGAATTTTTTAAAAAAAGTATTATGTTATTATTATTAAACTCGTTGATCATTCGATTTATAATTAATATCGTTATTTTAAGTTACGTATTAAAACCGAGTTCGACTATAAGTTTGACCCTTTTCAATCGAAAAGAATATCAACGAGAAATATTTTAATTATGCAAGGAATGAAAGAAAGATTCGAATAGGAACCAAGGGTTCGATTATTTCATAAACATTTTATTAAGTCGAACCTCTATTTATAATATGGTTGAACATTTAAAATAACGAATTAGTTTATTTTAAATGAAGAAGTTTTACGTTATTTATTTATGTTCTCAATAGTTGTAACTTGTCAACAAAAAGAAAGACAAGTCAAAAAAATGTCTTTCAAAGCTTATTTGGGAATAAGTTTCGAAAGTCAATGTTTTTTTCAAAACCCGAAACTAATGGTTTATGTTTAGTTTATGGGTCGTGTGTAGTTTATGATGTTTTGAGGGTGTTTCTTGAGTTATTTTCGAAATGATTCATTTTAACTAGAAATTGTTAGCTAGCGTTTCTTTTCATGCTCGATTCTTTAGTTTCGACTATCGAGAATCTATTCTGAACTATGGGCCTTGCCCAGTTATAAAGAATAGATGGTCGAATGATATAGGACGTTTTTTTTTATAGGAGGAGAGCAATATTTTTAAATTATATATACACACACATGGGACTTTTGTACTTGGTCATGTGAAATATTTATTAAAAAATGAAGGATAGAAGACAAAGAAAATTGGAGATCGCTAGAAAGAAAGATCTAATGTACGTACACGCAAATGGATTTTCATACTTTTGCTCTACTTTATCAATGTGATCACTCATACAAGTAAAATGTAAGAAGTCATGGACTAGGATCTAACCTCTAAAATAACGACCTTACAGAAAACGATTATGATAATAAATATTTGTAGGTATGCCAGTAATGTGAAGAAAAAATTATCTAGAACCATGTCCCGCCATCAATAATTATGGGCTTAATTATCCCGTTAGTCTTAGCCGAGGCATCATCATCATTGTAAAATAGGTTTGATTATAATCACATATGATATGAATGACATTTATTGGGACATAAAATTTGGACATAATGTTGTGAAACTCGTCGAAGTTGTAGATGTATGGGTTTAAATCACGCATAAGATACACTTTTTTTTTATAGTATTTCTTGCACCTCAAAAATGTCTTAAGGTAAAAAACAAGAATACCGCAAGATACGACAAGCCTGAATTCGGATTGCACAAAGACGCAGTGAAATTCAAATGTAGGCAAGAACAATTTTTCAAGAGAAAGTGTTTCAGAGAGGGCGAGAGATGGGTTCAAAAACCAAGTGACGAATTCCAAAAACCCAAAGTGGTTTATATAGGAATTCGTACCTGTTTATGAAAGGTAACGACAAACAGTCGTACATATTCATTTGAACGACAATTATAATCACAAACGACACAACCGTTCTCCAAACGACGCAACTGGTCATTCAAACGGACAGTAAAATATAACCATCATGCCAGAGGACACGACTGTTGGTAAGGCAACCGCCTCGGCGAGAATCGCCGTGAGAGAGCCCGCAAACCGCGCTGTTTCGCCGGACTCGCCACGATGAAGTGCCTAAATGCGTCTATAAAGAGCCATTAAAACCTCTACGTCCGAGCCCGACGGCGACGCCGACGCCTTCGTCGGACTCGCTTGTTGAAGCAACGCACGCGAGAGAGTGATAATTGGCACTCTCTAAGATATATAGTATTTAATAATGATTATTAATTAGAACATATATAATGATCTCAAATTCTTAGTAGTTGTTCCATGTGAGACTCTTTCTCATGGATACATTGTCTCACAACATATTATTTTATCTTTTTTAGTGAACAAAAGAAAAACAAATTATTGACAAATAACAAATGTTTTCCAACACATAGTCATAGCCATATAATTTTTTTATGTGTGTGTAGAGCTAGCTAGCCATAGTTGAATATCACTTGATTAGACTTCTTCGTTTGTTAGGATTGTACTTCTATCTATAAGACAATTATAAATTAATGTGAAAACCCTTTCTTAAACTTCTTGGATTCAAAAGTCAGAAACAAATGCCTTGTTGTTGTTGGATAGAAAATTGATTAATTGGAGTTTACAATTGAATTAATTGAGGCCATAATTTTCAATACAAAGAAACAAATGCATTGATATAGCGTAGTACAAGGTCAATTGTACTTTGACAAAATCGCACAAATTAGGTTTACGCATTAAAAATTAGCACCGACATTTACAAGTTAAATTCTTAGATAGAACGACTAGACTATTAGAAGTCACAATATATTGTCTCATGTACACATTTAGACACAACCATAGATATCTCTTACCCACATGCATGCAATTTTCAAAGACAATAATTAAGTTAATACTAGAAATTCAGTCATACGTGTAGGAAGATAATTGAAAATAAAATAAGGCCATCGAGTGGTGGTCACTTTAAAACATAAAAGGAAATCTAAAATGTAGGTTCAACCACACCATCCATCTACTTCTTTATAATCATTATGAAGGAAAAAAAAAAAACCAAAGAAAACTGATAAAGTTACGTAAGAAACGTTAGATACGCATACATGTAATTTAAAAAATATATTAAAATTACTGTAAAAATATTTTAAAAAAAGAAAACCATAAATGTAATTTATTGAAGTGGGTTTCAAATGGGACAAAAAGTTTGCACCGGTTTCAACCAACTCATTTACCACAACGTACAAACATAAACTCAAACACTTCTCTTATGTGTTTTCCGGCTCCCACATTTTAATTAAATAATTTTTTAAGGGTTAACTTCAAACACAAAACCTCGAACTCTATTTTCACCATCATCATCATCATCAACCTTATTCCAGATATCCAAAATTGTCAAACTCCACCGTAAGTTTCAAACGAGCTTCATAGTATATACTTATATAGCTCAAGAAATTACAAAAGTGCAACAATCAATCATACCTTTTGCTGTTTATTTTTTTTTTGGAATAAATAAAATCAACGAAAGTGTATTATGGATATCGGCCTTTATTTTTTGATATATGCTACTTTGTTGCAATAGGGTTTAGGGTTCCGTTTCATCCTTTTTTTTTCGGTGGGCTCTTTGGCCTGTAGTTTTGTATTTATTTATTTTTTCGTGATTTTTCATTTACAAAAAAATACAAAATTGTCAACTCTGTAATTCTTTTTTTTTTTTTTTGCATTTATAATATTATTTACAATGTTTGTATTTTGTTTTTTAAGTCCGCTTTTTTGCACTACACTAATAATATGTTAACTTCGCTCCTAATTCCGAGTGACAGAAACAAACAAACACACAAAGGATTGAACGTTATGGTAGAGCAAAAAAAATGTTTACATAGTTTATTGATTTTAACCAAATTTTAAAGTGGTGGTTGTTGGTGGGTCATTTCATTAAATTTGAATTTTGTTTTTAATTTAGTTTTCTTCTTTCTGAAATTGACTAACTGACCTCAATTTCTATTGTCAGAATTCTAAATAATCTTCCTATGAATTCTTGCAGCTACCCTCTTGACCACTGTTTTTATTATTATATTCGTGTACACTTTATATTTACATGCATAAATACAAGTACAAACAAGCCTTTTGGTGTAGCTCTGTGAGTCTCTTCTTGTCCTGATTTGAGTGAACAGAAGATATGAAGTTCGCGGCCAAAGTTGAGGAAGGAAAGGAAGGCAGAAATGGAAGGCCTTCGGTGGGTCCCGTGTATCGGAATACACTTTCCAAGAACGGATTTCCTCCGCCGGACCCCAAAATGTCAACCTCATGGGACATCTTCAGGTCGTCTCTCTCATTTACTTGATTCTTACTCAAGACCGTTACTACTATCATGGAAAACACTCATTTGATTTTTGTTACATTGCAGGCTTTCTGTTGAGAAGACTCCCGAGAATCGGATGCTCGGTTGGCGAAAACTCATCGATGGCAAGGTCTGAGAACTCATCTATGAAAAAATTAACCAAAATGTGGAAAATATAGTTTGTATTTTTCTTCTTATAAAAGATAATACTCTTTTATGACAAACTCGTCATAAAATGCTGTATTTTATGACAATTTTTGTCGTAGGCTCATAGCTCGTCATAAAAACAATATTAGGTTTGGATTTTTTTCAATTGTCCATACTTAAAAATAAAAGAACATGGAAGAAAGTATTATTCATGTCCATTTTCCATTTTCCATCTTCACTTTCACTCTGCATTTGGACTTTATTAGTAGGATAATGATGTTTTGGCGTTTGTTTCTTGACTGGATCATAGTTCGGGCCTTACGTTTGGAAGACTTACAAGCAAGTTTATGAGGAAGTTCTCTGTATCGGCTCTGCGTTACGAGCTTCCGGCGCTGAGCCCGTAAGTACATATTAGAATTAGTATATTTTTTAACGGAATTCTGTTAATGATGTTGGTGAGACGTGACAGGGTTCGCGCGTGGGTATTTATGGAGCGAATTGCCCGGAATGGATTGTGGCAATGGAGGTTTCTCTCATCTACAATTCAACTTAGTATAGTTCTCAATTTTTTTTTTCTTTTTTGTAACAGATGTTTATTTGTTTAATATATGCAGGCTTGTAATGCCCACAGTTTAATTTGTGTGCCTCTCTATGACACTCTTGGTATAAAGAACCTCTGATTTGGCTTAATAATAATAATAATAATTATTATTACTACTACTACTATTATTATTATTATTATTATCTACTGCAGGGCCTGGAGCAGTGAACTTCATCATCGATCACGCAGAAGTGGATTACGTTTTCATTCAAGATAAGAAAGTCAAAGAAGTAAGAAAATAAAAAATAGTCCAATAATGGAAATGGATTATGTTTTCTTTATCAAGTTTTGATGTGATCATGTTTCTTTCAGCTGCTGAATCCCGAATGTGTGTCGTCTCAACGATTGAAATGTAAGCGCCGCTGCATGAAATTTTGTTTATCGCTCAATGACCAATATATTTATTAATGATTAAGTCTTGGTTTTATATGTGGTTGTAGCTATGGTTTGCTTCACTACATTGGCGGATGAAGAGAAGGAAAAGGCGGAGCGAATCGGGATAAAGCCATTCTCATGGAATGAATTTATTGACTTGGTTAGTTAGTCTCTAATGAATGTCTGAAAAAATAGAGCTCAATAAATTATGATAGTAATGATTTGAATATGAAACATTTGCTTTAACATAGGGAAAGGAAAAGCCGGCAGAGATTGTGGCGCCGCAGGGCAGCGATGTGAGCACAATCATGTACACGAGCGGTACAAGTGGCACTCCCAAAGGTGTCGTTTTGACCCATGAAACCATCGCTTATTCTGTTCGAGGGATCGACCTTTTCTTGGAGCAATTCGAAGACAAGGTAAAATGAAAACAAAAAACACTAAAAAACAAGTCATAGCCATTCGACTCACCGATAGTGAAATTTGTGAGTAGATGACCGGGGACGATGTGTACTTATCTTTTCTTCCGCTGGCTCATATCCTGGACCGGTTGATCGAGGAGTACTTTTTCCGTAATGGTGCTTCGGTCGGCTATTATCACGGGGTATATTATAGATCCTTTTACTCTTGAACTCACGGTGATTTAGTAACTGACTTCTCATGTTTCTTGAATTGAAGGATCTTAATGCTTTGGTCGATGATCTCGGGGAACTGAAACCAACTTTATTCGCTGGAGTTCCCAGGGTTTTCGAGAGAGTCCATGAAGGTACAGAAACATTTTCATGATCATCGATGCGTTTGCAAGTTTTGTACCGGTGCTTAAATGGGACTAAATCCAATGCCAAAGTTATTCATTTTTTGTTTTGTTTTTCAGGTATAAAGAAAGGTGTACAAGTGCTCAACCCAAGAAGGAGAAAGATTTTCGACCTTCTCTACCGATAGTGAGTTTTATTCTCTTATGATAACCTATGCTTTTATATGTTTTGCCAAGTCCTTGTGTCTTTTCAATTTTGGATCCTAAACATTGTGCGGTCTTGTTACAGCAAGCTTGCTTGGATGAACTGGGGTTACAAAAACAGAAGTGCTTCTCCCCTAGCCGATCTGTTAGCCTTTAGGAAGGTTCTATTTTTTTTTTATATCCGATTAATGCGGTCGTTATTGAAGCCGCGCGTCATAATCATCACATTGTATGTTTCGTTGTTGTCCTTGGAAATGTTTTGGAAGATCAAAGCAAGATTGGGCGGTCGTGTTAGGCTTATAATATCGGGAGGCGCTCCATTGAGCTGCGAGATCGAAGAGTTCTTGCGCGTCACTTGTTGTGCATTTGTGGTCCAAGGCTACGGTAAATAAACAAAATCCCCATTGTGTCCATATTAAATGTATATTGAAGTTGTGTGAATCAGGATTGACGGAGACGTGTGGACCAACGACGTGTGCGTACCCGGACGAGATGAGCATGCTCGGGACGGTCGGTTCTGTGTCGGTCTACAACGAGCTTCGATTAGAGGAAGTCCCCGAGATGGGCTATAACCCTCTCGCTGACCCTCCTCAGGGTGAGATTTGCCTGCGCGGCCACTCCATTTTCACCGAGTACCATAAAAACCCCCAACTCACCTCTCAAGCCATCACAGATGGCTGGTTTCACACAGGTATGTCCTTCTCTTCTCTGTATTTTGACCAAAGGACATACCTGCTAACATATTCCTTTTGACTTTTGTTTCAGGGGATATCGGACAAATTCTTCCCAACGGAACTATCAAGATCATCGATCGGAAGAAGAATCTCGTGAAGCTGTCCCAAGGAGAGTACATCGCACTCGAGCACCTCGAAAATGTCTACACAATCACTCCCATCGTCGAAGATGTAAGGCCTGCTATAACTTTAGCTTCTTTTTTTTATATCTTCAAACCACTGATATGTTTAATTTATTTGAGAAGATCTGGGTGTACGGAGACAGCTTCAAGTCGTCACTGGTCGCGGTGGTTGTGCCACACGAAGAGAACGCAAAGAAATGGGCTTACGAGAACGGTCACATGGGCTCCTTCTCCGACCTCTGTCATCTTGATCAGCTCAAGACCCACGTTGTTTCCGAGCTTAATGTCACGGCCCAGAGAAACAAGGTAATTCAATTCATAATGTGTCCATCCAGGACTCAACTCAACTCAACTCACTATGCTGTTGTGGTTGATTTGATCAGCTGAGAGGATTTGAACACGTCAAAGGAGTGGTTCTAGAGCCGAAAATGTTCGACATGGAAAGAGATTTGGTTACAGCGACGTTGAAGAAGAAAAGAAACAATCTTCTCAAATACTACCAGGTAAACTAAACACTCGGCTAATTGATATTATTAATTACGAAGATTGTGAAGCGAGCAACCGTGTTGACGAGATATAACGCCTCATTTTGCAGCCTGAGATAGATGAACTCTACCAAAACTTGCCCCTACACAACAAGTGACACCCTTGTTCCCCGTCTTTTTCCTTTTTAGTAGGAATATAACAAAGAAAGAAATGAGAGAGAGACAGAGAGATGAATATTTCGCAGAGATGACTATTTCGCTTGTATCATTATTGTTAATAAACGGTGTTGTTTTTCATTTTCTTTGTGACGCCGTGTATTGAATTTAGAACACTTTTTCTTTATTATAATAAGTTTCAATGTAATAAAAAAAAAATCAATGTTTGTTGTGAGCTTTTCATATGTTTCAAGCGAACTAAGTTTAAACTCTAGTTTTTATCACCCAAAAATAAATAAATAAACTTTAGGATTTTGGCTATTATATATCTTCAGTTATCTAAAAAGGTCAAAACGAAATAGTCAACTTATAAGAGTAATAAAAAAAAAATTGTTTCACTATTAAAGACAAAGTATTAGACTACTATGCACGAGTAATATACAACGAGAAGAATAAGAAACGAAACGAAGGAAAGGCCTTGTATTTTATTACCAATATTTTCAATGATTAATTTGGTCAGAGTTTTTGGCTTCTTGACAAGAATCCAAGTGAAGATTCGTACCTCTCCACCAAAAGCCAGGGTGAGTTACACGCTCATAAACCATCTCCATCATCACACAAACACCGTAACACAACTCTCCGAAGACATTCTCCGGCAGAACAAAACACTGTTCTGCTACATCAACAACGGTAGGCTAAAGCAGGCAGAGAAGGTGTTCGAGGAAATGCCGGTGAAAGACGCGGTCTCATGGAACACCATGCTGTCAGGGTACCGAAGCGCGAAAAGGCCAGAGAGAGTGTACATAGGGTTCGTACGGATGGTGAGGTCCGGTGTGAGCCCCACCGCACACACAATCTCCATCGTGATCGTGGCCGTTGTCGGCGAGCATTTCAAGGCCTTGGTCCCTCAGCTCCACGCCCTTGCTGTGCGATCAGCGCTCTCAAGCGATCTCTTCGTCGGCTCAGCTCTCATCAGAGGCTATGCCGATCTGGGAGATGCGTTGGCGCTCAAGAAAGCATTCGATGACGTGTACGAGAAGAAGGTGTCGACGTGGAATGCGCTTGTGTCGGGATATGCCAGGCTGGGCTTAGCGGACGACGCGAGGAGAGCCTTCAACGAGATGGGCGAGGGAGAGAAGAACGTGGTGACGTGGACGGGGATGATGGGCGCGTACATTGCCGCGGGTCGGATGGACGAAGCTCGACAACTGTTTTATGAGATGGGAGAGAGAAGGAACGTGGTGACGTGGACGACGATGATTGGGGGGCACGTGCACGCGCGGGGGTACATGGAGGCGTTGGGGCTCTTTGCGGCAATGATGTCATCATCATCATCGGTGAGACCCAACGGGTTCACGCTCTCGGCTGCTTTGGCGGCGTGCGCAGGCTCGTGCTCCTTAGCGTCGGGGCGGCAAGTCCACTCGGTGGTTTTGAAATGGGCGCCAAGTCCACTCGATGTCGTGCTCTCGAGTTCCATCGTGGACATGTACGCCAAGTGCGGGGACATGGGGGCGGCGGCGCGGGCGTTCGAGGAGATTGGGGAGAAGAGCGTGGTGACGTGGAACGCTGTGATTGGGGGGTACGCGAGGCACGGGATGGGGGAGAGGGCGATACGGGAATTGGAGAGGATGGTGAGAGGAGGGGTGGGGCCGGATGGGGTGACGTTGCTGAATGTGCTGGCGGGGTGCGCGCACGGGGGTTTGGTGCGAGAAGCGGAGGAGATATTCTGGGCAATGGGGGAGCAGTACGGAGTGAGGGCGGGGAGAGAGCACTACGGGTGTATGCTGGACGTGTACGCCAAAGGTGGCCAGGTCCACAAGGCACTCCACTTACTCCGACACATGGACCTTCACCCGGACGCACTCATGTGGGGGGCCATGCTCGCTGCAAAATTGGCGGACAAGAGAGTAATTTATCAGTGAAATTACTGTTCCTGCGCAATAATAGTCAAAACAGCCCCATGTATTAATAATATATAAAAAAAAATTAGAGAAAAAAAAGTAATTAATTGAATAAGAAATTAAGAATATTACTGTTCCTACGCAGTAATATTGAGAACCAAGAAAATTAAAGCCGGGCAATTTGGCTTAATTTGTTTGTTTGTTTTATTTACAAGAAATGACGGTAAAAAGACTCAATATTTACGAGTTGTAACATTTAAGTATCAATTCTTTAAAAGTTACAGAAAAAGTATCAAAGGTCGAGAATTTGTTCCTCCGTTAATACCCGAGCCGTTAAATTCGATGAAATGACAAATGTCATCATCTCAAAATTAAAAATAATAATTTTTTTTAATTACGTTTAAATAATAAAAAATTGCTCTCTCTTTATTTATGGTGGGACTTTATCATACATATTAAAATAAAGCTACAACAAAAACTATTAACGTCTAATATATACATATAAATTTAACATGTAATGACAGTACATAATAAGACTTTGGAGAATTAATGACAGTGAAACGCAAGTAATGAAAAAATAATATATATATATATATATATATATAAATATATATTTTACATAATATGCACTTAAATATACAACTCGTAAATATATCAAACCAACTTCATGTAAAAAAAAATCTTATTTTGTCATAACTTGTGAAATACTCATGTAAAAAAAAATCTTATTTTGTCATAACTTGCGTTTCACTGTCATTAATTTTTTAAAATCTTAAATATTATTATATTAGACGTGTTAAATTTATATATATTAGACGTTAATAGTTGTTGTAGTTTTATGAGGTAATGGCGGCATAAATACCTAAATTTTTTCACTAAATACATTTAACTACCTAATCTTTTTTTTTCGACGGGTAAAATACCTATTGTTTGATTTTAGTATCACCGTCACAACTAAACTGTTAAATATGGATGAAAATACCACGTGCCAGGCACGTGAGGACTAATTTGTCAAAAAAAAATCCATCTTTGCACTCCTACTATAAATTTGTCAACTAAATACCTTGAAACTCATTTATTTAATTATTAAATATTAAAAAAGTTAACAACCAGATCAAGCTTCCATTGTGCAGAGCAAGGATACCGACGCTAAGGAAGAAGCTGGAGATGAAGAGTCGGAACATGTTGGAGGCTTCTTGGGCATCCTTGGAGTGACCTCTCACGAGGCTGTTGAAAACGGCCGAGTCTTTCACCCCCGTCTTCATGCGGCTCCTACTAACAGGAATCACTGCACGAATCAAGCATCAAACGAAAGGCGACAAGTGACTCATCTCGAACAAGGAGTTACTTCAACTACCGGTCTTGACAACAGTGTGTATGTCGTATTTGGGTCATAAATTAGGTTAACAGTATTCTGGGTATTTCAGTTTTGTCTTTGCCCTAGATGTTTCTCTATAAATATGTTGTAGCCGTCATTTTTTTGTCTGTGTGGAAAAACAAGTGAGAGTAGGTACAGAGAGAGAGAGAGAGAACGATTGTACACACATTTCCCGTCGAATTTATAGTGATATTTGTAGCGGCAAAATGGACGTAGATTTCACGTTTGATTGAACCACTATAAATCTTGTGTTCTTTGCCATTGTTTATTTTTCATCTTGTGATTGTGAGAGGGATTCAATAGTGAAATCCCAACACTAGTTGTATGTTTTCCCTTTTATTTTCCTCCTATTTTCCTCGCATCCAAACAACGCTAAGAAAATAGGAGGGACTCCATTTTCCCTTCCTCCTATTTTTTGGGTTTCAAACGGGCCCCAACTATTTACTTAAAAATGACTAATATGATAAATAAACAGCGAAATAAAATTTAGACCTAATGCTCTATTGAAGTTTCCCGAAGAACGGTCGATACTAACCAAGGAACAACTGAGAATTTCCAAAGTCAACATCGATTCATAGGACCAAAACCCGTTGTGGCCGGCAGGAATTTGCTGAGGACCGAGTCAAGACTAGCCGCATACCCTTACAGTGAATGACGATGCAATATCTCCCACCCTCGCTGGTGCATCCTTTTGCCAATGCGCCAGCTCTTCAATGGTCTTTGACGAGAGAGAGATGGAGATGTGCACATGTATGATACGGGAATTTGAGAAACAGAGATATTCTCAAAGTATGGAGTGAGTGTAAGGAAAGGTGGGATAGTCAATAAGGCTGCCTAGTTGTTTAGAGATATGGTGACAAATTGGTAAAAAGAATAAAATAAGGAAAATGATTTTCAAGCGCTAATGACACTGATACAAGAGAGTTGCACAGACATGATAGAATCCATCTATGATCAATGCGCTGACGATAATAATAGATATCTACAAGACTACAACCATAGAAAATAATAATGAAATTGAAGTCAGTGGTCAACCACGAAGAAAAAAAACTAGAAATTATTTTCAAGCTGGTAAATGAAATTTGCTCGAAGAACCTCTAACATTTATATAACTTAAAGAAGTTCCTAGCATAACTTATAACTTAGTTGATAATTCTACACCTTCACACCATCTCCAAAGTGAAGATCATGGTTCAATCCCCCACTCTCAAAAAAAAAATAACCTTAGTGATGTGTTTCTTACTGATAAAACCCTCCACGAGACACACTAATGTTTATTTGTTGTTTATATGGAAAAAAAACAAAAACAAATCACTTTCGGCTGCTTCTGCTCTCGACGCGTTCCTTCTCGCGCTTCTTGTAAAGCCGTTCAAGAACCCGCTTTGCCTCACACTGCGGGAAATTTTCCAGATCATAGTAATGGGGTGCTATGTCCACCAGCCTGTATAATCACAGCCCAAATTTAACATTTTCAGGATCAAATCACATCATAAAGTCAAGGAGAAAGAGGAGAGAGAACTCACCATTCACCGCGAATGTCCGTCACTGTACGTATAAAATTTCTGGTTGTTAAAACGTACTCGTTGTAAATCACCCATTCCGGCTTGTGATCCAGGCAATTCGAAGGATGCAAATTTACCACCTGCACAGTAGAAATATTGCATGAGAACATTTATAATTCAAGTCTCACCGCGGGAAACAAACAAAATATGTATACAAGAGAATTCTGGGGAGTTGACCTGATTATCTTTGACGGTCAAATAGTGGCCAGTTTTCTCGAGATGGGCAACTTGCATGAAATAGCCAGCCAGCATGGCCTTCCTGATGTTGACGTAATAGTCTCGGCTGTTGAAGTCGGTGCTGCACATCTTCAGGTTGAACCGCGACATGATTCGCACCAACTGTTGGCGAACATTGTCCGCTGACTTGAGCGCTCGATTGTTGACAAAATTCTCGTAGCACCAACTCTGGTCCTCGCTGTTCTGCTTGTAGGCGTGATAGACGTTCAAAAGGGTGAGATGGTCTCCGTCGATGTGGCCGAACCGAGCTTTGGCCTCGTCAGCAGCTTTTTGAGCCTCCCTAGGCCGGACAAAGCAATTGGGTACTAACAAAGAAATTGGTTATCAAAGAAGGAGGTCCACACGACACGGAAGAGAGGTCAGTCAGCAGATGCATAGAAGCGAAGCCCACCATTTGCTTGTGATGAGATCACATAATAACTGAGAAACTCACAAACTAAATTCTGTCATCAGCTTTTTCGAAACATATTCCCTGTGGTTTCATGTCAACAAGACATGACCACTTGCTGATGTTTCGACACACCACACCCTTCTAACTCTCTTTTATTTATATCTATATATATGCACCAATTTAAGACACCCGCAAATACTTGTGCATTTGAGATTAATGCATCCCAACAAATTCTAGGCGGGACAATACATCACAGCATAACAGAAACAAAATACAGGGTAGGAGAAGAAAGTACCTGAAAGCATGGCAGAGATCGATAATATCTCGTTCGAGCAGTTGAATTCAGGGCTAACAACGAGCATCTTTGACATCTGAGGATCGAGCGGGAATTCGCTCATCATTTCCCCGAGCTTCGTCAAGTTACCTTCATCGTCCAACGCTCCCAAATAGTTCAACACCTCCAACGCTCGCATCAATGTCTCTGGAGCAGGTGGGTCCATAAAATCGAAATGAACCAGATCGTCTATTCCCAATTTCTTCAAAGTGAGGACTGTGTTCGCGAGGTTCGATCTCAATATCTCTGGGTAAGTCTGTGGCTGAAGATCATTGTTGAAACTCCTCTCGGTGTAAAGTCTAAAACACTTTCCCGGCTGAGTTCTTCCGGCACGACCAGATCTCTGATGAGCACTGGCCTTCGATATAGGAGAAACCAACAAGGACTCAACCCGGATTCTCGGATTGTAAACTTTTTGCTTGGAAAATCCTGGGTCAATCACATAAACTATTCCGTCGATGGTCAGAGAAGTTTCTGCAATGTTTGTCGACACCACGATCTTTCTTCCGGGCGGTCCTCCCTCGTCCAACGGTGGAGGAGCCGGGTCGAATATCTTCTGCTGCATCGCTGGAGGAAGCGTAGAATAGAGAGGGACTGCTTTGATGGGTCCCACTTGGTCACCGAGGTTCCCAACCTCCTTGGAGATTTTACGGCACGCATCTTCAATCTCTTCCTCTCCCGTCAGAAACACGAGAATATCGCCAGGTGGCTCGCACATGTGAATTTGCACGACCGTCCGAATAGCCGCTTCCAAATAATCCCTCTCGGGTTCTTGCGTGTAAAAGATCTCAACGGGGTGAAGCCTTCCCGGGACTCTCATCAGAGGAGCTCCGAAAAAATAGCCCTGAAACTTTTCAGCCTCAAGTGTAGCACTCATAACGACCAGCTTCAGATCAGGTCTGTTCTTCAGAACTTCCTTCAGAAGCCCAAATAGAACATCTGTCGCCAAAGTTCTTTCGTGAGCCTCGTCGAGAATTATCACCTTGTAGCGTTCCAAAAGTGGGTCTGTCATTGCCTCCCTCAGAAGCATACCGTCAGTTAGATACCTGACACAGAGCAATGATAACACATTGTTAAGTAACCCATTTGATATGTACTTAAGAACTTCAAGTACAAAAAAGAATGATCATACTTGAGAACTGTCTTTGGACCACTGCAATCTTCGAAACGGATGCTGTAACCAACTTCTTCGCCGATGGTTATGTCCATTTCTTCCGCGACACGTCGAGAAACTGACATGGCCGCCACTCTCCGGGGCTGAGTGCACGCAACCATCATCTTTTTCCTCCCCGGAGTCTCCAGATCAACAGCTTCCAGAACAAACTGAGGTATCTGTATTGGAAAATAATCAAAATAATTATGCATATAAATATCTTACAACAAGAACACTAGTAACTCAATACAGCCATTTGGCTTCTCCAACACACATAACCAACATTCAACATTACCACTCTAACACGATGCCACTAACTTCATGCACACTCAAATCAGGCTCATAATCAAGTACAAGCATTCTTAAAAACCAAATCTAAAATCAAATAAACAACATTATTAAATTTCTTATAATCGTTAAGGATAAATGCTTTGTAAGTCACTAGTTCACGGAATTTCCTTCCGTGTCATCTCATTTTCCAACACTTAAACATGCCAAAAAAGTTCACATGCCCAACCACAGAATTGAACATGGCCATAAAAAGTTCGTGCTTCCAGAATTTGTAATACAATGACTGACTAAGAAACGGTTCCTGATTTTTTTTTTTTTCAAACTATCACAGCGTAAGAAATCAGATAAACAACGGTCCATAACTAATCAAACAGAAAAGATAGATTATACAAACCTGAGTGGTTTTTCCACTACCAGTCTCACCAACCAAAATAAGAGTCTGGTTGTTGCTGAGAACCTGAAAGAACTCCTCTTTCTGTTGCCAAACGGGAAGTGTCTTCCTCTTCTCGAGGATGTCCAAATATCTCTGAGAGTACGGCTTTCCGGTCCATGAATTCACCGTTCCGTCGCCGGATTTCATGGCACCGTTAGGTCTGGGGATCCTCCCGGGGACCGAGGCCTCGTCCACCACATCGAACAAGCTCAGCTTTCTCTTCCTCTCCGTACCCATTCAATGGCTACGATTCGAGTTTCAGAGACTGGTTTCGATTACAAGACCTAAACTGAGCTGAGGAACAAGACGACCACAAGGAGGGCTTAGGGCAAAATTTTAATGTGGCGCTAATAATAATATTGCGAGGAACTTTCTCCGATTTACCTTACCTCTCTGTTTGCGCCGGGCTTGGGCTTGGTCTTGGGCTTGGGCTTTAAATATTTGCCCCACTATCCAACGTCATATATTGGGCCGTTTCTTTAAGAAGGCCCGATAGAAGAAATTACTTCGCATACACAGTGGAAAACATATCGCCAGAAGAGTGAGTTCAAAGGTAGATAAGTACGACTAAAATAATGAAAAATCAACCACAAACTATTGTTTTTCTCTTTTCACTTAAGAGATTTTTCAAACGGTAATTTATGTTGCAAAAATACTCTTCTACCTACTAACTTCATCTTTCTCTCGTCCACGTTTTCATTTTCCACCAAAACTTAAAGAAAACTCACTTTTCTTTCTTTATTAAAAAAAAATCCATATCTTCATGTTTCGACTCTCGAATCTTCATGCTTCCATTCTTCTCCTTGCCAAAGCTCGGTGCTTCCATTCTTCTCCTTGCCAAAACATGAAGAAGAGCAAATCGTTATGCTTCTTTCTTTTCAAGAACTGAATCGGACTTGAGGAAAATTGAGGAAAACTTTTCAGAGAGAATTGAGACGCGGAAGAAGAAAAAGGAATTCTCATTAATTTGAAAATTGAAAGTACAAACGCATATAAAGAAAGGCAACAACAGATAGAGAAACAAAAGACCAAAACACCCTTACTTATAAAAGCTAAGTAAGGTTAAAACAGTAAAACAATAAACACAAATAAAGCTCGCTTAACTCCTCAGCTCGCTCAATAAACCAGGTCGCTTAACTCCTCAGCTGCCTTGAATTCTTAATACTCCCCCTCAAGCTGGACGAAAAATGTCCTTGAGTGCAAGCTTGGACAATATAGAACACAATGCTGGGGCAGAAAGAGGCTTTGTGAATGCATCTGCTAGCTGATGTTGAGAACGAATCGGCAACAACTTCACTTCTCCAAGTTGCACATGATCTCGCACAAAGTAGAGATCGATCTCTATATGTTTAGTGCGCTCATGGAACACTGGATTAGTGGCAATGTAAACCGCTGCTTGGTTATCGCAGTATATGACTGTCGGACCTCCTTGTGTAACGTGGAGATCACGCAGTAATTGCTGCAACCAAAGTACTTCGCTCGTGGCAAAGGCTAAAGCTCTGTACTCAGCTTCTGCAGATGACCTGGACACGGTACTTTGCTTCTTGGACTTCCATGCGACAAGACTGTCTCCAATGAAGACGCAAAATCCAGTGATGGAACGTCTTGTGTCAGTACAAGTTCCCCAATCTGCATCTGTGAATCCCTTCAGCTGTGTGGACGAGGATGAAGAGAAGAACAAGCCTTGTCCATGAGAGCTTTTGATGTATCTCAAGAGTCGGTGAGCTGCCTGCAAGTGGACATCACGAGGTGCTTGTAAAAACTGACTCAATGTATTCACAACAAAAGATAAGTCTGGACGAGTAATGGTCAAATACAACAAACGACCAATCAAACTCCTAAAGTGAGTAACATCTTCTAAAAGAACACCATCATTAGAATTCAGAGTCACATGTGGACTCATGGGGGTAGACACAGGCTTAGAGTCTAAGAACCCATAGTCTTCAAGAATTTGCAAAGCATACTGCCTTTGATTCACTACAATCCCAGTAGAAGACCTAGCTATCTCCAGTCCAAGAAAAAACTTTAAAGGACCTAGGTCTTTAAGTTTAAACTTTGACTGAAGATAAGTCTTTACTGAGTCAATGACCTTCTGATTAGGACCTGAAACAATTATATCATCTACATATAGAAGAATGAGAACAAAATCATTTCCAGAACCACGAGTAAACAAAGAGTAATCGGATTTAGACTGTGTAAACCCAGAACCACATATGGCATTTGTGAAGGTGATGTTCCACTGTCGAGAGGCTTGTTTCAAACCATATATCGACTTGTGCAACTTGCACACTAGCTTTCCTTCACCTTTTGTTTGTTCCCCCTGTTTCTCATAACCCATAGGTAAGTCCATATAGACTTCCTCAAACAAGTCACCATTCAAGAAAGCATTATTAATATCTAACTGAGCTAAAATCCAATTTTGTGAAGCAGCTAGAGCTAATAAGACTTTAATAGTAGTAAGCTTAGCCACAGGAGAGAAAGTGTCAATGAAATCTACTCCCTGTCTTTGATTATACCCTTTGGCCACTAATCTTGCTTTATGCCTTGATAGTGTACCATCTGAGTTGTATTTGTTTGTGTAGATCCATCTGCATCCAATGCTTTTCTTTGTTGGTGGCAGTGTAACAACAGACCATGTATGATTGTCCTCCATAGCCTTTAATTCTTCAGACATCGCCTGCTGCCAATGCTTATGCTTGCAACCTTGGTGATAGTACTGAGGTTCATAATTATCTGAGATAGAAAGCACAAAGTTCTGAAAATTATGTGACAAGGAATCATAGCAACATACATTGGAAATATGGTGAGGAGAAGGAGCTTTAACACCTGGGAATGCTCTCACAATACTACAGTGGTAGTCCTTGAGTTTGGTTGGAGGCATTCTTGGTCTGTCTGACCTCCTCACAGTTCAATGTTCTGAGAGCCTTGATCCATAGTCAGCTGTTCAGGTTCAGTGTTTTCAGGGGAAATATCTGCATTCCTTGATGCTGGTGTTTGTACCTGCTCATCAAGATTCTTGGTAACATATTCATTATCAGAATGTTCAATGATAGCAGGCATGGGTAAAACAATATCTGGAAAGGGATCAATGATCATATTCTTCACTTTTTCATGATGAAAAGGAAAAACTAATCCATGGAAGACTACATCACGAGATATAAAAATTTCCCTAGACTGAAGATCAAGCAACTTATATCCCTTAATTCCAGGTGGATAACCCACAAAAATACATTTTCTTGCTCTTGGCATGAACTTGGTTCTATGTCCCTGTAAAGTGGAAGCAAAAACAAGACAACCAAAAACACGCATGAAGTGATAATCAACCTCTTTTTCAAATAAAATGTTAAAAGGACACTTATTCAAAAGCAAGGGAGTTGGAGTCCTGTTAATGAGATACACAGCAGTCAAGACACATTCTGTCCAATATTCAATGGGGATTTGTGCCTGAAAATACAAAGATCTGGAGACATTGAGGATATGTTGGTGCTTGCGTTCAACTACAGAATTCTGTTGAGGTGTTTCAACGCAAGAGTATTGGTGAAGAATCCCCTGTTGTGCAAAGTAATCTACAAAAACTAGCTCCTTTGACAGTGCAAGAAAATTGATTTTTTATCATGGCACAAAACTTAGGAATCAAATGGTGTACATCTGTTTTATTTCTCATGAGGTATACCCAGCAAAACCTGCTACAATCACCAACGAGAGTTAAAAAGAACCTAAACCCTGAGTGTGAGGTCACAGAATATGGACCCCATACATCACAGTGGATAAGGTCAAAGGTCTTTTTTAGACATGTGGTTGTTAGATGTAAAAGGCAATCTTCGTTGCTTAGCTAGAGGACATATGTAACAAGGATTGTTTTTATTTGAACAGGTGTAAGAAAGCTTAGATTTGAGAGACTCTAATCTCTTGTAGGAGAGGTGTCCGAGCCTATTGTGCCAAGTATGAGCAGTGATGTTGTTGACGTGTGTAACTTGACCACTCTTCAGCACATAAAGCCCTTCATGTTCCTCACCCTTGCCAATCATCCTCTTCATCAACATATCCTGTATGATGAAAGAGTTATGTGTAAAGGTCATCATCACAGATGAATCTAATGCCAAAGTATGTACTGAAATCAAATTGAACTTGAAATCAGGGATGAACAACACATCTTTGAGCATTAGATCACTACTGAATTATGACATTTCCATAATAATGCACAGGTATAACAGTGTGATTAGGTAGAGTAACTGTGGAATTTTTCAAGGTTTTCATGTTAGCAAATAGAGATTTATTTGTGCAAACATGCCTTGTAGCTCCAGAATCAATGATCCAATTGAGGTTAGAGTTAGCAATACAACCTGAGCCATTATTTAAACAGCAAGAACCTGTATGGAAAGACGTCATGTTGATGTCAATATGACCTTCTTGTGGTGCTGGAGAAGTGATTTGGTTGGACAACATGCTGATGATCTGGTGGATTTGATCATTCGTCAGATTTGTAATTGAGTTTCCACCTGATTCTTGCTTTCCATCAATAGTGCTCTCAGCAATGTTTGCCTGATTCTTTCCCTTGGGTTTGTACCCTGGTGGAAATCCGTGGAGCTTGTAGCACTTGTCCACAGTGTGGTTTGTCATTTTGCAATGTGTGCAGTAGAGACGCTCCTTCTTGTTGTTGGATTTCTTCTGATCATTGATGGCCATAGCGACAGCATTGGATTGATCTTGCTGAGCAAGGTTGTTGTGGCTCATTGATCTCTGCTTCTCATCTTGGCAAACCATGGAAAAGACCTTATTGATAGGAGGTAGAGGGTCCAGGAGAAGGATCTGACCACGAACCGTGTTGAAGGAGTCGTTCAATCCCATCAAGAACTTCATGACATACTCATTTTGCATGAAATTGAGAAGCTCTTTGGATCCCCTGCACGAGCAAACACATGGTGGCCTATAAACGCTCAGTTCTTCCCAGAGAGTCTTAAGTTTCGTGTAGTATACGCCAACCGTCTTCTGGTCTTGAACGAGATTCATGATTTCCTGTCTAAGTTCAAAGATCCTAGGACCATTACTCTGCTCATACCTCTCTTGAAGATCCTTCCAAATGTCCATTGCTGAGTCGCTGATGACAATACTCGAAGCAATTTCTTTAGTACAACAATTGAGGATCCAGCTAATGACGATGTTATTGTTTCTTTGCCAAGCGTTGAGAAGATTGAGGTTAGATCCAGCTGGTTTTTCAATCGAGCCATCGATGAATCCAAGCTTGTTCTTGATCGAAAGCGCCATCTTCATTGATCGGCTCCAAGAATGATAGTTCTCGCCATTCATTGGTTGAGTAACCAAGATCATCCCCGAAGAATCTGAATGATGCAGAAAATACGGATCAATGACCTCGTCGATCGAAGTTTTCCGTGAAACATTTCCAATCACCGACATTCCTTCGGTCAAAGATTCCTCAGTCGACATTGTCGAAGCTCAGTGAAGAAACCAATGAAAAAGGAAGAGAATGCACAGAAATTCCGATCAGTCTCAGAGAAGCGAAAGTCGCTCTGATACCATTTCAAGAACTGAATCGGACTTGAGGAAAATTGAGGAAAACTTTTCAGAGAGAATTGAGACGCGGAAGAAGAAAAAATAATTCTCATTAATTTGAAAATTGAAAGTACAAACGCATATAAAGAAAGGCAACAACAGATAGAGAAACAAAAGACCAAAACACCCTTACTTATAAAAGCTAAGTAAGGTTAAAACAGTAAAACAATAAACACAAATAAAGCTCGCTTAACTCCTCAGCTCGCTCAATAAACCAGCTCGCTACCAGCTCGCTTAACTCCTTAGCTCGCTCAATAAACCAGCTCGCTTAACTCCTCAGCTGCTCTGAATTCTTAATATTTCTCTCTAACTTATCTAAACTTTCCTATACAGTGTAAAGCACAATGAATGAGCTCCAGATGTTAAAGAAAGATGAACTAAATGCGATGCAAGATGGTATAATATGTATGAAAATATGCACTTATCCATAATGCGGAATAAGCTTATCATCGAATCTTAAATAAGATGTTTATCATAATTGTCACTATACAATGACATCGAGACTATGGTAAATTCTACGTCGTAAATAAGCAATAGAATGCATTTATATAGTCTAGTATTCACGTCAAACTTGAAAAGTGATTTTGACCCACATTCAAGCACCCTTTTTTTCTTGACGGACTTCTTATCTTTGCATAAAAAAAAAATTGCACACATATGAAGAAAGTCAAAATATACCACATAGAAAGGGAAACGATCCACCTTAATTAGCTCACTCGAGATCCTCATTGTTATCAAATTATTTCTTATTCATTCACTCTCAAATCTGCGATCTTATGCGTATATAATTGCCCTACGGTTTGGGTGTTTATTTTTTATCTTCAAGATTGTGATGAATTTGTTTCAATTCCAATATGACCTAAGTATTAGAGTGTCTTCGGCCATCAGCCTTGTGTTTTCTAGTTACTTTACACTCCTTGTGTTTATGCTTGTTTGCGCAAATTTTTTGTGCGTATTTTTGTAATCAATTGAGATCGAACATCTACATATCAAATGGTTTAAACAATCATTAATTTCAATTAAATAATTTAAAATTTCATCTACGTCATATAAATCAACAAATCAAGTATATAAAAAGTACGTAGTTCGTTTGTTCGAGCAAAATAGTTATAATTTGTAGTTGTTTTGAAACCGAGATTATCTTCTTTCTTTCTTTGATGCAACCTTTCAAAAGCTCTATTTGTTTCCTTTAAATATTTTTCTTGTTGTTTTACGCCGTAAACTTTGTTGTTGTATGGATATTTTTATTATATACCTCGATTTTAGTATGATTTTATCGCACATAACTCGAACCAATGATTGAGCTATCGCTTACCGCCGCGCCATGACTCAAATTCTACGGGTATAATGCCGCTGAGGTTTACCACAAGTTTTCTGAGAAAAATGGTAACCCACACAGTGATGGGTAAACCCCAAATTAAGGGTAAATCGATGAGCTTTTTTTCTAAACAAATAAATACAAAAAATATAATTTTCATATGATATAAACATAAATCAACAATATCTGCATTACATGAACATAACATACTAAAAAATAATACATTCAACTACTCTAAGTCAAACCAAATTAAACAGGCCAACATAAACTAAAATGAAACAAATCAAATGATTACTTTTCTCTATCATAATTTGAACTGTCTGTATTTGGAAATGTGCGAGGTTCTTCGCTGATGGATAGATAATACGCATGCCAAGTAATGTGATGAACATATATATGTAGTAAGGTACACCTCCACAATCTTATGTAGGTATTCGGTGTTTGTTCTAGGCGTTTCCAACAGTAACGGCGGTAGTGGGGAACGAGTGAACAAAGACATCGATAGGTATGGGACGGTGACAAATACAGGGGGTGGTCATGGATACTCGTTGTAAGAGTAAGGCCCATCATATTTTGAGTGTCAAGCAAGTTGATTGCTCTACATTTCATATAAAAGTACGGAATCAAAACAAGAGTAATAAATCACCAATAAATTTTTTTTAAAAAATTTAAAAATTTGGATATAGAAACAAAATTGACAAAATGAGCATAAAATGTATAAGATTATCATTGAAAATAGATTGTAAACATCAAAATCAAAATGAAATTTCATAAAAGAAAATTAAAAAGCCCTACAAGTCCAAAAAACTGGAAGCTTATATTGCTCGCACCGCGGGATCGCCAGCGTTCTAGTACTTTATAGTGTGCAAACGTTGGGAAGTTGCGAGAATCAGCGAGTATTTGTGGTTATACGTGTGGGTTAGATAGTGGGGCTGCGGGATTTGGAGCTTTGATTCATGATCATCCTTTGAATTTCACCCCCAAAATTTTCAATTTTAATTGATTGTACAAAATAAATACACACGTTTGAAACGAATTTTAGTTTGCAAGAATCGAACCGGGTCTCAATAGGATGATTTGGCAGTTTCCTAAGATGCACCCAATTTTAGATGTATCACTACAAAGATTTGGCAGTTCGCGAGTTTCTACGTGGGAATCAACCGATATTTTCTTGATACCTCAAACCTCGAAGTATATTTTTTACAAAATTTTCAAGTTGTGCATGCAAATTGATGAAGCATTTATAGCCCACATGTCCACATATAAAGTTGGTTAGTGTCCACTTGATGTTATGATGTTTCAGCAGGGAAAAGGAAATAAAATAAAACAACAAAAATCAAATTATTTAGTGAAATAGAATATTCATAAATAATAATAAAAATATGATATTTTTATATAGACACGGCCAATAGGCAATACCTATATATATTACGTGACACATTCTAAAATTAAATACCAAAGAATCGAATGAGACTAATCGTAGTGACTCTATTATGTATATTTGAGTTTGACCTATGATACATTTACATATATAGTCACAATCGTGTACCAACATGAAGTAATTTCTGTTTCCCATTTACACATGGCGATGCATATATACTGAAGCCAATATCCAGTGTGCTATAAAATCTTTGTTGTCTTTTTTTTTTTTTTTTTTTTGTCTAATTAATTACATATATTTGGCGGGTACAAATTACTGATAGGTCAACCACCAAAAATGACAACACTCTCTTCACAATTGCCAGATATATTGCATATTGCATCACTGTGTATATAGTGTTATGAAAATCAAGAGAATAAGATTTGATATTCAAGACAGGAAAAGCCTACAGGCAGAGGATGACAGAAGAGTCTATGTTATTTAGCTAATTTTCTATCCTCTCTTAAAATATTTGCACATGTTTTAGTTAAATAAATATATGGGCAGTGTAGCAAAATAGTCAAAATAAAACATTTGTTTTTAGCCTACGTTTCACAATTTTTAGGGAAATAGCCAACAGGTTTATGTGTACTTTTAGGGAAATAGACAACAGGTTTATGTGTCAATAATTAAGGTCTGCTTTACCCTTATTTATTAACAGATTCGTAATTTTCTCTCTCCTACTTTTTTCCTACACTTTTTTACTTAAAAACTTCAAAAAATCATATCTATCTCATATGAACTCGAAATTGAGTGATTCCAAATCCTACGGATTCGTGACGCCGAGATCTTCAAAAATAGATCCATTGTATTTGATGAAAAATCATGTTTAATATCATAGATGTAGAAAAATCACGTTACTACCTTAAATATGGAACTAACTGAATTTTTTTGAAATTATCAAAAAAATAAATGGAAACGTAAATATGATGCATAATTTTTCATCAAACCTAATGGGTCTATTTTTGAAGATCTCGACGCCATGAATTTGTAGGATCTGAAATCACTTAATTTCGTATGAGAAAGATACGGATTTTTGAAGTTTTGATGCAAAAAAAATTATTTGGAAAAAAATAGGAGAGATAAAGAGACGAATTTGTTAATAAATAAGGGCAGATCAGATCTTAATTATTGCCACATAAGCTATTTGGCTATATCCCTAAAAATTGTCAAACGTATGTTAGATCCAAAATTACATGTTTAAAATGGCCTAGATAGTTACAAATCTCTAAATATATAGTCTAATTTTTATACATATACAGTGATTATACTAATGTTATTTAACTCTATTTTTTTCTCCTTTCAGTACAGAGAAAAACAACTTTAGTGACCGAAATTTCATTTTTTTCTCCTTTCGATTACTTAATCGTCGGAGTCATTTTTGAATTATTTTTTTTCTTTTTTTTTTGTTCTACTATCAAATCCCTTATTTATTTTTGTTCATGTTATTCAAATGAAATCTTTCTTTTGCAGTTTCATTACATGATCAATTTGAATAATTATGTTATGGATTCTCATAGATTCAGCTTTCAATTCTCATAAGTCTGAAAATTTGATAGGTTTTTTTTGGTAAATTAAAATTACAAGGATAGTAAAATAATTTACCATTCAAAGAGTTTTTTTTTTCTTTCCTCTATTTGATGTAGTTGATGATTGCATTAAAAAATTCTTTTGCAAGTTTTTTATTACAAAATTTGTTTCTCTCTCTCTCTCATGGTTTCGCCTTCTGGTTCTTAAATTTCATCTGAAGATTTTCAAGTTAATTAAAACTACCAATCTAGTAAATTTAATATACTATTCAGATATAAGTTTTGTTGTTGTTGTTATTGTTGTTTTTGGATTTGTCGCTTAAATGATTTTTTTTTTTTTTGGTTTGGTAGATTCGTTCTCTTACCAACACATTTGGTCACAAATTTTGCTTTCGATTTTCGTAGTTCATCTGATAGTAAATTTAATTATTTGAATAGTTAATTTAATTTACCATTCATATATAGTGCTTTCTTATTGATTCCTTATTTGATGATTAAATTTTTAAAAAAATTATTGTGCTTTCTCCCTGTAATGACTTTGCCTTATGGTTCTCATAGTTTATTTTAATGAGTTATTAAATTTTTAAGTAAATTAAAGTGCTAGAATATTTGTAGATCAATAGTGTGATGTTGTTTAGTAAGGCCAATGTTTTTTTTTTTTTTTCCTTAAATGATGCTTGAGGTAGTATTTAAAAAGAGATGAATGGATTGAGCTACTTAAAGCATCTCCAGTATGTCCAATCTAAATCTCCAGTATGTACACTATATATATAAGATCTACCAGTGCTATATATACTACTAATTAATTACACATAAAACTCAAATAATATGGCCGTATATATATACTTAATATTGTTTCTTATTAGCTGTAAAATTATTTTGAAAGATTATATAAAATAGTTATTTGAAACTAAGTAATTAACTCATTAAAAAAATAGCAGATGTTTAAATATTTAGTAAAATAGATAAAGCTTTCCTTGTAAATTTAATGACAGGAATTTTTTAGACCACATGGCATGTGTGATTTTTACTATTTCATTAATTTTAGACTTATTAGCTTTATTAGTGTCAATGGATTTCATTAGGAGACCCAATAATTATTCCCATTTTTTTAAAACCCTAGTTTAAAATACCACTAATTCACCCAGCTTGTTTCAGCTGACATGCAGCAGGTTTTGATATTATCATCAAAACTACCGTACGTGGTTACTGTAATAATAAAATATTATTAAAATAATCCGTTCAACATCTGTGTCCATCGAATTTATAACGCAAAAACCAAAACATAACAGCAAGCGAAAGAAGAAAAGCGGAGAATGAGAAGAGGACAGCCAAGCAAATACGTATATGTGCACCCACTCACAATAAAAAATCGAAATGAAGGCCACAACTACCATGAGATATATATGCAAGTATATCATAAATCTATACCAATTAAATGCATGCTATTATAATAGTGTTTCCCTTTGTTGATAATCATTATATATATATATATATATATATATATATATATATATATATATATATATATATCACGGTTTTCTAAGCCACACACAACTGGGACGTGGCAGATAATATATCCTAATCCATCTGAATTATTTGGTTAACCTAATAAGTTCTACACAACTGTCTGAAAATAGACACGCATGGGACACAAAAATGATTATGAGTAAAAACATAATATACATCAAAATTGTCTAGCTCGTGTATTAATTAACCAGCAAGAATGTCCAACATGTACAATCTATAAATACGTGAAGTTAAATCTGGAAGAGGATAATTATTGGTTGTTTATTCTGAGTACCTAATAAGATATATTTATATAGATATGTATATATTTCTGTGTGTGTGTCTATACGAAGTATATGAATGCTATTATCCAAATTAAACGCTAAATTAAGCAACACATAGGCAGTTAGGCACATAAAGATTATATATATGGTTCTCATTGAATTAAATATGAGCCATAATAATTATATACCGAGAGAGAGAATTTTCAAAAAGGACAGAGAGAGAAAGAGAATTTTCAAACTAGTTCTATCATAAGAAGATGAACATAGACTCGCGAATACGTAGCTGTCATAATTTAAAGCTCTGTCTGACTTTCTGCTTCGTATCACTTTAATGTTTATTACTGCATGGCGCGTATATTGTCAATAAAACTCTTTGTAATTTTTTATTTTGACCATTTCAATCATATATGATAAACAATATAATATACATTATCTGTAGCGAACAGAATGGAACATTAAAACTTGAACATGTTATGTTGTTAAACATACCTAAAGGGAAAATCCAACTATCTTCGTCTGACGTACGTGTCGTGACCCATGCATGTATCTAATTCTAAACCTGAAAAATAGTTCAATATATTCGTTTGAAACTTATTAATTAACAAAATTCAAAGTTTCAATTTTTCAATAAAATAATCAAATTTACGTTTTCAAAATTTATTTAACAGTCAAAATTAAACATTTTGACGATTATTATAAACAATTTATCGCTTTTAAAAAAAATTACTTTTATGATCAAATTTTTATTTAAAAACACATTAAAAAATAAATTTTTGACTATTTTATAAATTCACAAATTTAAATTTACTATTTAGCTACATCACCCTTCTAAACCATATATATACATATTACCTTATTTAGCAATATCCAAAATTTAAATGGGATATTTTTCTAATTTTCTGTTTTTTTTACTCTTACATAACAAAAGGAGCATGGGGTATCACACAGAATAGTAAGTAACCCTAATAACAAATTAAAAAATCATACAAAAGAATAATTGTAGAGGAAATGAAATGTAACAGACAGTTACGTGGTGGTGGCGGTGGAGACAATGCCTTCATTACCGGCCAAAACTAAGTACTTGTCTCGCCGGGTGAGCGAGGTGCAGTGGTAGCCCAGAGCCTGGGCGAGCGTCCCTTGGACCCGGTTTGCGACGTCGAACCTGGACCCCCCATGGAGATTGCGACACGTGGACATCCTGGGAAGGAAGCGGACGGTGTACTCGGCGGTGGGGTTCATGAGGAAGAAGACGGGGTCGAGGCACTTGTTGCCCCCGGCGGTGGTGCCGTGGAACATCCCGACTCGGGTGTGGACGGCCACGGGGACGAGCTCGTCGGCGATCTCGGAGAAGAGGGGGCTGAAGCGCAGGAGAAAGGCCTCGCGGCAAGTCGTCCCCTCGGGGCACACCACCACGTCCCCCTTCGACAGAAGCTCCTCCATCTTCACGGAGTCCCGCCGCCGGTCCCGCCTCAGCCGCACCGTCCGGATCGGGGCCAGGATCTCCGACATGCGGCTCAGGCTGTACGTCAGCGCCGTCATGTTCCTTTTCAGGGCGAAGCACAGGTACAGCGGGTCCAGCAGCGTGCGGTGGTTGCACACGTACAGCAGCCCCGCCTTGCTCTGCCGCCCGGCATCCTCTCCGGCGCCGGCGGAGGAGAGGCGCAGCCCGGAGAAGGCCAGGATGGGGATGGAGACGGAGTAAGGGAGGGAGAGGGAGAGGGCGATCCTCACCACCGACAACACCACCGCCGCCGGGCCCCACACCAAGAGCTGAAGGGCCACCGCCGGGGTCGGCTTTATCGCCAGCCGTCCGTCGTGGAAGATCAGCGGCTTCGGGTACTCATCCTTCGCCAGGGCGTGCCACGTGGCCTTCTCCGCTCGGCTCACCAAGTAGATGTCCTATAGTTGTGGTACATGATTAGCATATATCATCATACATCATATATTGGTCGATCGACAACAAGGTTTTTAAACACAAATATGATATATAATTGTTTTTATAGGATTATGTAATAAGTCTTGTTTTTTTTTTTTTTTTGTAACATACAAAATAAGTAGTAGTCATCATACGTCGTCTCTTTTCAATATATATAAATAAAAATAATAAATTTTGGGAGAGTATAAATGATTATTTCAAATCATGCCTAAAATCATCAGTGCCAACCACTAATCACTTGACTATGTTGCAACATAGAGTATGCTTTTTCTTTGTTATAGTATACGTTGCACTAACTAATCATTTAAAAAGATTAATTAGACACAATTAATTAGTGGTATACCTTGCAAAGAGACAACAATAATTGATGATCACCAAGGCTTCGAAAATCCGTTACACCAATAGTGGCTGAAGATGAACTATGATCGACGGCGGAGATAAAAGAAGAAGAAGAGGAAATATGATCTTCCATGAGTCCCATATAATAGCCATGAAAGACCTTCATTTCTCTCCCCACAACAACCTCAATGCCCAGGTAGTCTCTCAAGAAACCCTCCACCATAACCAGGGGCAGATTCGTCACGGCGATCCTCTTCTTCCCCCGCCGAAGAACCTCGAAGATCTCCGATCCCACGTCTTCAAGAAAGAACTTCGGAAGCACCGCCGAGCCGGCTCTGAAACCGTCCTTCTTCATCCCGAAGAAGCAAATCACCACCATGGCTCTCAGCTTGGAATCCTCGCCGAGAAAGCAGAGGATCGGGTACGCCGTCAAGAGCGCGATGGACCGGAAAATCCCCCCGGATTCGAAAGCGACGAGCATGAAATAGGGAAAGAGGTTTGAAGATCGTAACAAAGCTCTCTCCACGTTGAACACCAAGGTTGATTCCGTGAGGTCGGGTCTATGGGAGAGAGACTGAAACTTGTGAACGTTGCTTTTGTTTCTTCTCAAGCCTTTTATCTTCCTGAACAGGATTCGGTAGAAGAAGAAGAACAATGTTTTGAAGAAAAAAGCTCTCGCCATTGCTGCCGTGTTTCTTTTCTTTCTTTCGTCTACGTTGTGTTTATGGTGTTTGAGTTTAGAATTGGTAGCTGTTTATATAGAGACCATGTTACGGAACTGCCCTTGGAGTTAGGTGTTAATACTTAATACTTGTGAGTAATTCATTTCCACTGTTGTGGACGCGTTGACGACTTCAAAAGCAACTTTCCTTGCCGAGTCCACGTCGGCATATTTTCTCCTGTAGACCATAAATAGTGACATGACAGCTGTTTGTATATGCATAGTTTGACTTTACTATATGTAGCTATTACGACTGTGGTGATGAAGAAGTAATAAATTAGTCGCTCTTTTGGATGTTGTGCAAAAAAGACTAGGTATTATATTACTTATATGGATATAAATTATGAACCAGTCAAGTGGTGAAATCATTAAACATGTCAAGGTACATGATTTTTTTTTTAATTTTTTTTTTTTTTTTTTTTTTATAATGCGTCTGGGAACATGATTTATACTTTTACATATCTGTACGAGCATCTCACATGAAATGTGCATTTTGACGCATCATTTTCTAAAATATATTATAATTAAATATCTCTACGTTACAGAAGTTATCTGACATCGAATTCGAGTCAAATAATTCCGAAAACTCTTGAAGGTTAAGGGATGACCCGTTCATAAGTCAAGAATGAACTCTATCAAGCAGAACTTCGAAGAAAAGATAAGATGATAGGTCAAAGACTAGTCAAAAGAAAGCAAACACGTGTACATAATCTAAAATTAAAATAAAACACTCATTTCGACGGTTATGTCGAGCATACGAGGAGCAACCACTGACTACACACGTTTTGGGAGCGGTTATTTGATAACTGTCAAAGACGTGAGACTGATCACCCAACGTACCCAATTCAAAATGTCTATAAATAGAAGAGTAGCTCGCTGGAGAAGGACACTTCATTTTTTGAGGCACAGAACATAGGCCCAAAGCTTCACATATCGTTTATCACCCTCGTTTCCTTACTATCTTCTACTAGATTAATCTATACCTAGAGAAAGTCTTGCCTAGTTACTTGGAGTTCTTGGGACTGCGTTCTCGGTACAAAGTCGTACTCCGTAAGATTATTGTTGTTATAATTTTACTTGTCAACAATTTGGCGCTAGAAGGAAGGGATAACGTTGAAGATCAATGGCTAGCTCATCAATTCAAACCGAGAACAATACCGATGATGGTTCTGATTCTCAGATCGAACAAAATAACCGCATTCTACCACTCACGCCGGAGGAACTTGGCGAGTATCTCCCCCAACCCAGCCTCGCTGAACAGTTCAAGGAAATGCAAGAGCATCTCCTAGTCTTGGAAGCCTGCAACAAGGAATTGGAGGGAAGACTCTGAGTGAAGAAGGTCACATTGCGAATTGCAGTAGTAATCCCCGAAAAAGAACCCTCGCATCGATCAGGCAAAGAATCCATGGACCAAGAACCGTGGATTAAGAAATCCTGGAAACATGGTAAGGATCAATACGAAATGGAAAAAGAATATTTAGAATCAACAAGGTACCAAGCCAGTCACGGAAAAATTCTTGATCGGTATCAACCCACGACAAAAAAAAAAGCAGGTCCTAGACCACGAAAGGTGTTGTCGCACGAAAATGAACAACGATTTAAAGTTTCGGGTGGTTCGACCCAAGGCCGGACCAAGTGGCCGCACCCGAGCCAAGTGTGGAAACTCGAAAGTCTCGAGTTGTTGTTCCTCCGGTCGGAGGCATTCTATGAAGAGAGAATGAGGTGAATGAGGGGTATGACTGCCCTTCTTATTAGCTGCCTACGTGCTTGAGCACAACATGATCAAGTCATAACGTAGTTCAAAATGCGTGTGTGTACGCTATTTGAGGCGCGGAGCCTGAAGGGTATGCTCAATAGAGGAAATAGAGCGTCGAGGAGTACTCGGTGATGTCTCAAGACTCTAGAATTGAGTGACCCGAGAGAAAATGTGTGTTTTCTCTTAGAGATGAGGGAGATTCTCAGTACAGTATTCTGGGCGCAGTGTGTGCAGGAGATTAAGTGCTCGATCAGAGGAAACCGTGCGCAGAAAGTCTCCAAGAGCGTTTCAGAACTCTGAGAGCGACTAATCTTAAAGATGAATGAATGTGTCTCTGATCCTCTCCGAGGGAGGGTATTAATAGTGGATGTGCACATCACGAAGCACGCGGTATGGTCGCACACTGGTGCGCTGCGACTAGTATATGGCGCGGCGCGCCATGTCTTATGCGCGCCGTGCGTGCGCCTGCTTTTTTCTAGGAGCGTGCGGTGCTCCTTTGAGGAGAGGGCGTGTGCCGTGCGTTTATCGTGTGGTGCGTGAGTGAGCTCCGCTTCGTGCATGAGCTTGGGCTTGGACTTTTGGGCCGTTTTTGCATGGACCTTAGCCTTCGTGGGCTTTGATGGGCTATCATTTCCCTTTGATGCTTGTTAAGTATTTTAAGTTGAAGACTCGGGACGTGACTCTTGGTACTTCTACCCTCGAGTTGAATTCGAGAGTTAATTTATGATATCATGTTTCCCCAATACTAATGGGTCAAGCAGAGAACTAATGGATATCAATATCACATAATAGAGGCTGGGTTCTAACCAATGTACGTTTGAACCTTCTCGGAAAAAACCCGAACTACGTTTTAAAACAAAAGTGGCGGAAGCCTTAATCTTATTAGTGTATTAATTTTAGAGCTTTCACATGCTCTTGTTTACTAACACGTAAAATACACATAAACAGGGTTATTCCCTTGGTAATGAGTTGACCTATGTCTCCTCACTTACTGGAATATTTGCATCAGAAACGCTTCTTGTCTTGATACCTCGATCCGCACGCTTTTTGAGGTTACTTGATACTTTTTTTTAGCCGTCGAGCAGATTAGAATTCGAATTCGAAATTCCACTAACAATTCGAAGCGTCATCCACATGTAACTTCCATACGAGCCCTACAGGCCTCGACTTCCTCTTTTTCGCTAGCAGTTTCCATTTTTCTCCTTCTCCATTGTCTTCCTCCAGGCTCACGCATACGTTAACTCGGCAATGAAATCGCACTACAACAAATATAACAATTACCGACGATTTTTTTCGTCGGTAATAACCCATTAATCGTCGCTAAATGTATTTAGCGACGATTTTAGCGATGATTATTATCGTCGCTAAATGTCCATGCCTAAATATATTTAGCGACGATTTAGTCGTCGCTAAATATTTACCGACGAGATTAGCGACGATAATTTCGTCCCTAAATGTTGTAACGAAAAGTTTTTTTTAATTTTGTGAAAGATAATTAGCGACGACTTTTCTGTCGCTAATTCACGCGGGAAAATTTCCCGCGCGAATTAGCAAAGGAAAAGTTGTCGCTAATACCTTCAGTGTTTTAATAATTAGCGACGACTTTTTCGTCGCTAATTATTATTTATTTATTTATTTTTTAATTTTTTTCGTCGTTAATTATTAATTTTTTGTTATGGTTTTTTGTTTATGAAATTCTAAAATGAAAAATCAAATAAAAACCAAATTATATTATCCAAATCAACAAATATGTAAAATCCGGTTACGTACGTTTTCGGTTATCGAGAAATATGTAAATAATAATCTATTATACACAAAATATCTAATAAAACACTAGTCGCGACGTTTGCTTTGTCGTCTCACTGCTCGTTTTCCCCCTCCGCGACGTGAAACGCTCTTCTGCTGGCGCTGTAACTCTGCAAGATACGGCGGAACGATGTGCTGATCAGTAGACTGACTTGGTCCGCCGGGCGTCGTCTGCTGGCTAGCGTCGGGAGTCCTCTGCTGGCCGCCTGTCGGAGTGTGGACGCCGGCCGTCGGAGTCTGCTGGCTGTGGGATGACGGAGCCTGCTGCGAACTCTGCGGAAATTGGGGCATGAACGAGCTAAGGTTGAGGCTGGGCACTTGACTCTGTATTGCCTCTGCGAACGCGGCGAGGGTCGATGTCAACACCTCTTGCGAGATATATCCTGGTTGCGACGTCCCAGCCTCCGAACCGTAGACTTCGGTGACTTCAGCCGCCATCCGTGCTCCCTGTGGCACCAAACGTCCGACGCCGGTCAAGTGATCAGTCCGCGAACCCATAATATCGCGGATCGCCTGCTGCTCTAGGACGGAAATATCAACGTCCGCTCCTTGTTGCTCAGCCTCCGCTCGCAACGTGTTGAACCTATCGACCAGTCAATCCTGATATAATTAACTAGTTAGTATATATTAATCGAAAAATAAGACAAAATAAATGTAAACTTACATAACGTGCAGAGGCTTCAGGAGTCAGCCATTCGGACTTGTCGGACTGATGTTGGCGCTTGTAGTTCGCAAACAAGCTCTCGAAAGCGCCTGTCTCGACGCTCTTCTGCATGTAAACAAAACTTCAAGTGTTAGATAATTTTAATGATTTGATGTATCATATAAACATAAAACTTATGTTCTTCATGCGGTGGGTCGAGAACCCAATCGTCCCCTGTCGAGTCTTCGTCTTCTTCTTCGCGCGATTCGCCTTGTTCTTCGCTTGTATGGCCTGTAATATAAGTAAACGTACACGTAAATAACAAATCGTTTAATAAAAGGGTAAACACATATTTAACGTAAATGATTTGATTACCTTAAACTCATCGCTCGTATATCGATGTATCAGCGTCTCCCATTCGGTGTCGAGCTTAACGGTCCTCGGTTTCATCGACCGCGCCACCTGTACGCTGCTCTTGTAGTCGATGTCGAACCATGACCGCAAGGTATGCCTCCAATCGCGAAGACGAGTCTTCGCGTCTCGAATGATTGCCGCATCGACAATCGCCTTCTTTTTCCCGGTTGCATCACCATCGACTCGAATGTCGTACTTGTCTCGAATCGCTGCTCGGATCTCGGCCTCCTTCGCCGGCCCCACGTTCGCATTCGTCCACCTTGGGACCGTAGGTGAGATCTTGTCTCGGACGAGCAACCCGAGCGTGTTCGCGAACGTCACGAGATCCGGATCCATCTCTCGCTCTGGCTGCAAGAACGACTGAAACTCCTCGTTATAAATAACGACTTCCTTCACCCCGGGACGCCGTGCACGCTCAGATCGAAGCCCGACCGTCGGCCCACGCACGGCCGGTTCGATATCCTCGTCTTCTTCTTCGACGCCATCGCGTACGGGCGCCGACTCGCAATAATTTGGGAGACGGGCTAAGTAGTCATCCCCGCCTCCGCTGCCTCCAGCTCCTGTAGCCGCAGCCATCTGAAATTCAAAACAAAATTTATTTAGTTATGCATTCGTAATGATTTAAATCAGTTAATTTAGTAAGTAAATGAAAAACGTTATATACTATCAATCATCGTCGTCTGATAAATCATCTTCTTCCATCAAATCTTTGTCCTCAGTTTCTTCGTCATCGATAAACTCTTCTTCTTCAATATTTTCCAAGTTCACTCCTTCGTTGCTCACGGGCTCTGGTATCGCAGACTGATGACGCGTCGACAGTGAATCTAAATCTGACGGTTCTACTGACAACTGAACTGAAGACAAAGATTGACCAAGAATGAGGTCAATATCAGGAAGATCCCACACATTTCGATGATTACACTCTTCGACGATTCGCCAATCAGGACCATTCAAGTTATCTTCCAAGTAGAAAAATTGTTTCGCCTGAGTTGCCAAAATAAATGGCTCGTCTTTGTACCATTCTTTTGCCACATACACGCTTGTCAACTTATTGTCGTTGCGTGTCCTTTTCCTCGGATCTTGGTCACCGAACCAACGACATTGAAATAAGACGACACGATAATTGTTCTGATAAGTCAAGACAATGACGTTTTCTACTTGACCGTAGAAGTCGTGAACTCTTTCACTTAGTACACATACCCCGCTATCACTTGGTATACGAAGGCGGTTTCATCCATCTATCTCCTTCTTGGTACAAATGAAGCTCGTGCCTTATGTTCCAGTCCGCCAAAGTCAACCGCGCCTTATCTGTGTCTTTCGTCTTCCCCTCGATGTTCAGCAAGGTACCCAGAAGATTGTCGCATACATTCTTTTCTATATGCATTACATCGAGGTTATGCTTCAGCGTAAGACTCGACCAATACGGCAACTCGAAGAAAATACTTTTCTTTGTCCAATTCAGCTCACTCGCATCGCGCTTTCGTTTCTTCCCGCCGAAGTCAGGGTGCTTCCCCGGGGTTGCATCTCCCACTAATCGCAATTGTCGAAGTATGTCGCTCGCTGATTTTCTCACTGGTGGTGGTCGTTTCTCATTTCGTACCTTGTACAGTTTGCTCTTCCTCATCGGGTGTAACAACGGCAAGAATCGACGATGATCGCAGTAAACAATCTTGTTTCGAGCCTTGAAAGATGGTGTGTCGTTACATGTCGGACAAGCAAGGTACCCTTGACCACTCCATCCCGACAAACTGCTTCTCGCTGGAAAATCATTCACCGTCCATAGAAGTACGGAAAACAACCTGAATAGCTCACCGGTCGAACCATCTCTCAACACAACACCGGTTTCCCACAATTCCTTCAGCTCATCAATCAGCGGTTGTACGATAAACTCATGTCACCAAATGGGTTGAAACCATCGGCGGCAAGTCCAAGCCGGACGTTCCTCGGTTCTGCCGCAAACATGGGATATTTTCGATCGATCTCCTTCCACCTTGCTCCGTCTGTAGGATGTCGCAGTACACCATCCTCCTTAATGCGTTCATTCTCGTGCCACTGCATCTCTAGAGCTGTGTGCCGACTCGCGTACAGTCGCTTAAGTCGATCTTTCAGTGGAAAGTAGCGCAACACTTTATGCGCTACTTTTTTTCCATCGTCTTTCTTCAGCCACCGGCTCTCATTACAAACTGGACACTCGTCTAGATTGGCGTTGTCCTTCCAAAACAACGCGCAATCGTGTTTGCAAACGTGAATCGACTCGTAACCCATACCAAATCGACGCAATTTCGCCTTTGCTTCATAGTGTGACTCTGGAATCGTGTTGCCTATCGGATGAGACTTTTTCAGTACTTTCAGTAGCTGATCAAACGACTTATTCGTCCACTTGTTCATCACTTTCAAATGCATCAACGTGACAACAAAGGAGAGTGACGAATACTCCGTACAACCCGGCCATAATTATGTGTTCAGGTCGCTGAAAAGGTCATCGAACTGTCCACTCTGGTATTCTGCATTCGGGTCAATACTGTCATTGTCACCGTCTACGTCGTTGTGATCTAAGATATCATGTACAACATCAAACATCCCGCCTCCTCCTCTGTAATCCGTCGGATACTGCATTACGTCATCTTCTTCCTCCCCGTGAAAGTTCCACCTCGTGTAATTCCTCTTAAATCCTCTGATAAAGAGATGATTCTCTATATTAGGAACTTTTTGCATCAACACGTTGTTACACCTCTTGCATGGACACTTAACTCGTCCTTCGACATTTACGTGTTGTCGGGCTATTGCCATGAACTCTGTCATGCCAGCCGCAAACTCAACGCTTAAGCGTTGGTCCTCGATTATCCAATTCCTATTTGGATAACTCATTTTACCTATAGATTGAACATTTCAAAATTTAGTAGTTTTCGGATTTTATTTTATAATTTCACGATCCTATCGAAATTTCGGCAGAACCTCCCCTATAAACTTAACAACCCGGCATCAAGCCTTTAACTTTAAAACCTGCATAGAAACATCCTAAAACTAACAATAAATCGAACCTCAGTGGTTCGATTATTAAAATACATAATCCATAACGAACTAATTAAATTCACATTGTTATTCATTTTTAAATCCGTAACCAACTAATTAATTTCACATTTTTATTCATTTCTAAATCCATAACCAACTAATTAATTTAACATTTTTATTCATTTTTAAATCCATAACCACCTAATTAATTTATTCATTTGTAACAAAAATTAAATACAATTTCAATTAATCCTAACAAAATTTCTAATTTACTCTAACAAAATTAATCCTAACAAAATTTCTAATTTCAATTAATCCTAACAAAATTTCTTAATTTAATAATTTCTAATTTACTAATCCAAACAAAATTTCATTTCATAATATATATATTTATATATCTAATCCAAATTTATATTTATCTATATATAAATAATTATACTTATACATAATTTAAACATTTATGTAAATATTAATATTTATATATATATATATATATATATATATATACTTGTATATATAGCAGACTGAAGGACTTCGGCGTCGTCGGCGGAACGGCAGAGGATGGCGGTGGGACTCGGGTGATCTGCAAATGGGGAGAGAGAGGCGTGAGGACCGGAGGAGAGAGAGAGAGAGAGCAGAAAAGGGAGAGAGAGAGCAGTGAAAGTGAGAGAGAGAGAGAGGGATAGCGACTTACATACGTGAGGAGAGAGAAAGCCGGCGGAGGACGGCGCAGCTTCAGACGCGCGGCCGGAGAGAGAAAACTGTGAGGAGAGAGAGAGACCGGTTAGGAGAGAGAGAGACGTGAGGAGATGATCGGCGGAGGACAGCAGCGGAGGCGCGGAGGATAGCGGCGGCGGAGGACAACGACGGCGGAGGACGGGGAGGGGATAAAATCCGTTTTTGATTTGGGGATTTAGGTTGAAATGAGTGAACTGAAATGGGGAAAACTGAAACGCGCGATCTGGTATTTAAAGACATTTACCGATGATAATATCGTCGCTGAATCTTTACATTTCGTCGCTAATTGAACTTACGTTTTCAGTTCATAACCAGGCATTTAGCGACGACTTCTTCGTCGCTAAATGTTTTCGTACATATTTAGCGACGATATTCTCGTCGCTAAATCATTTCGTTTCAATTAAATTGGAGAGATTTTTCCCTCTTTAAAATTCGTTAAAATTCGAAATCATTTAGCGACGATTTTATCGTCGCTAAATGTATAGCGACGACATTTAAATATTTAGCGACGATCAAATCGTCGCTAAATGATTTCGTTTTAATTAAATTGGAGGGATTTTTCCCTCTTTAAAATTCGAAATTAATTCTAAATTATTAGCGACGATATTATCGTCGCTAACTGAATTCACAACTATTTAGCGACGATTTTTTCGTCGCTAAAGATTTTCCCGCGAACTTAGCGACGATAAAAAATAATTAGCGACGATACTGTCGTCGTTAATTATCTTTGCCGCCAAACTTTAATATTTTTGGCACCAAATAATCAGCGACGAAAATATCGTTGCTAATAAGGTGATTAGCGATGATTAATTAGCGACGATTAAATCGTCGCTAATAGTTTCGTCGCTAAATGTCGTATTTCTTGTAGTGTCGGCTACAACATTGCCTCAATCGGCTCACGCGTAACGCTTCTTCCTTGGTGGGTATTTCCTAAGCTAAGGTTTGGGATGCGTGTGCCAAACGTGCAAGCATTGTTTAATGTACGAGACATTCCTTTGCCTGAGCCTTATCTCCCTATATTTTTTTATTCCTATATCGGTCGGAAACTTTACCAAAAGATGGTGAGTGGAGGTGATCGCTCGTAGTTCGTTGAGCGTGTGTCTCCCAATGATAGAATTGTAGAACCTAGGCTTGTCTACTATTAGGAAATGGACCATGCGCGTTATCTCGGACGCTCCAAGTGTCCCAAAGGTCAGAGGTAAGCTGATTGTGCCTTCAGTGTAGAATCTTTCTCTAGTGAACCCGTACAGTGGTGTGCATGTGGGCGTGTGTGTTACTCCTTCCATGTTCATCTTGTCGAGTGCGGCCTTGTACAGTATGTCGGCAGAGCTTCCATTGTCAACCAAGATTCGCCTTACCAAGTTATTGGCCACTATGGCTACAACAACAACGTCATTGCGCAGGTGAGCAATGCGTAACGCTTCCTCCTTGGTGAATCGTATCTTCTCGTATGGCGTCTGAAGCAGCTCCTCGAAGTGTTGCGTCAGATTTGACGTACTTGGGTACGCCTCCTCCATAGCCTACTTTCACATATTGTTTCCTTTGCCGCGCGGTATCTCTAGTCTCATGGCCACCAAATATGGTGCTCATTACGTTCATCGTAGCTCTAGGTGTTCGTCCTTGGCCTAGGTTTGTCTTGTCGGTGATGGTGACAAGCGTGTTGTCTTCCTTTTCATTTTGCTTGTGTTATGGAATTAGGGCTTGTGACATGCCCACTAACTTCAGTACAAAGTCCTTGAGTTGTCCTTCGCGAATTAGGGCCTCGATTTGCTTCTTCATACTATACCATCCAAAGTGAAGTGTCCTTAGTCTTGGTGGAATTCGTAGTACTTGTTCCTGTCTCGTCCATGCACATTCCTCTTTAGAGGAGGTGGATCCTTAAAGAGACTGCGTGCGACTGCGAGTATACTGTCCGGGGTCGTGTTGAGAGGTGTGAATTCAGAGTATACTTGTTCCTGTCTCGTCCATGCGCATTCCTCTTCAGAGGTTGTGTTTTGAATTTGAGATTAAAGTTTAGATTTTGTTTGGATCGGCTTATCTCGAGTTTTTTCGGGTCCCGTCTAGTAATTGAGTGATCGGTATTATTATCGAACTCGGATCTGATAGTTGCAAATACAACACACTCACTCAACAATAAGGACCAAAACCACACAATGGTTTCTATGCCCAAATAAAAGGACACAACCCCAACTAATCGTCAAGCAAGATACAATTGTCTTAACCCATAAAATGAGACACGCTTGCTCAAGAAACACGACACGGCAAATCGAGATGAGAGCACAGATAAATATTGCTTCAAGGAAAATGTCAACAAAGAAAAACTTGTTAAAAAAAAATCAAGAGATAACATTCAAAACTGAATAAAAAATATCTCATAACTAAAAAGAAAAGAGCGACTGCTCCAATATTCTTGAAAAGCAAGCGCCAAAGGCAAGTGCGCAGAAAGGGAAATTCCTAAAAAGCAAGTGCTAAAATAAGTGCGCTGTAAGGGAAAACTCCTAAAAGAAAAAGCATGCGCTAAACAAGGGCGCAATAAATAAACTAGTAGACTACTTGCCATCAAAGCCGAAGTCCATCTGCTCCTCTTCGCCATCACCGGAAGGTCAGCCACCTGATCAACCTCGTGAAAGGGCGGAAGCATGGCATCAAAGAAGGAAAATATGACTCCTCGGGACACACTCTTGGTCGCAGTGGCATCTCGACAAGCAACCTCTACGGCATAGCGTGTTGGAATTGATCTAGGGTTAAGAAAAGATTTAACGCTTCGAGCAAGCGGCGGAATTTAAAAAATTTCTTTTAAACAAGTAAAACGATTTTACTAACCTAGACAAAGAACAAGCACATGTTTATATTTAAATTAAAACTATTAATGAACATTACTCATTTACTAACTTTTGTGAAGCTTGAACGTTGAGTAGCCTTAGGAAGGTTGAAACATTCATCTCCCCACGCAGCTCGTCTTTCTTCGTTCTTCGGGAAACTCGAATAACCATGAAAGTTTTTATCACATGAATCACTCGAGAAAGAAAGGAATTAGTGTGTGGGCACTTTTAAACACGACGACTCAAGAACAAGTCTAAAAGTCGAAGAGCTAAAACACTTGGTCAAATGTGGACCTAGGTGCCAAAACAAAAACGAAAAGAACTAGAGAGAGAGAGAGAAGGTTGGGCGGCCACAAGGTCTAGAGAGAGAAGCTCTCAATCTCTAACTTATGTGGGATGAATAAAATGAGAGGAATCAGGGCTCTATTTATAGCAGAGGAATTACCTTCAACAAGGTAGTTTCCTCTTCTATAGAATATCAGATATTCATGAGAAAAATTTGCTCTCCTTCCCTTTAAGTCACACGGCCTAGTCCTTCTAGAAGGCCTTGGATTTGTTTCCTCTTTTGCTTCTCCCTTAGCCTTGGCCGCCCAAA
This sequence comes from Urtica dioica subsp. dioica, assembly GCF_054948205.1. Classification (NCBI taxonomy): domain Eukaryota; kingdom Viridiplantae; phylum Streptophyta; class Magnoliopsida; order Rosales; family Urticaceae; genus Urtica; species Urtica dioica. The sequence goes on from NC_142763.1 coordinate 50,045,200, forward strand.
TGGATTTCCTTCTAGAGGAAATTTGTTTCCTCTTTTTCTTTTGGCAAGTATCTTCATACATCAATGCACAAAATAAACTCTCTTTCTCTTGGGTTTGGGCGTGCAACATCTTCTAGAAGTGTCTTCTAGATTTTTCTTCATTTTTTCATGACAACGTAAGAAAAGCCCATTAAGAATTTTCAAGTAAAATTCCATGAAATGAAATTAATCCTCAAGGCCCAAATAACATGTTATGGCCGAGTGGTTTATTTGTCATCATATGACAATGTCAAAAAAATTTATTGACATTCATTTCATTCTATGTCCAAAAAGACAAAAATACTCTTTAGACAATTTTCGTAAAACTTGTCTCGTTCTTGTTTTGACTTAGCTTCTAGTTTAACTATTCCTACTCGATATGATTTGTGACAGTGACCTCATGGATCCAAGTGAACAAAGCTTGAGCTAACACACTTGGACTCAAAGGTTCACAAACCTTTTCCAAGTTTAGGTTAATGTCAACTGACTCCACTAAAGAGTTGCCACTGAGAATCTCTCGGTTCAAATGAATTTATTTTCTACTCAAGAATTCAACTTAATTGTGATGAGTGGATCCACTGAATATTATCTATGTTTACCCTTCATGAATATCATCAGCTAGTCGGGATTTACAAAATTACCATTTTACCCTTCTAGCTATTATTTCCTCAACTCCTTTGCCGCTTGTGAATAAGTTAGAAACAATGTATTGACGAGGAGCTAACAAGTCACATTGATTCATCCAAAAGAGTCATGACTCAATTTGGACACTGACCAGTTCATTTATTCACATTCCAAGGAACAAAGCATGATGTGATATACATTGCATTTCAGCAATCTTGTACATGAATTCCATATCTATGAGATCTTCACAAAGTTACTCATGACATCTTCGTAACTTAGTATTTCACCAATAGGTCTTGTTCAGAATCACATAGTGAATCCGAACTCTGACTTTCTCAAATGAGAATACGTAAACTATGAAATGAGATGTCTCATTTCAGGATTGAGGTAAGCATGATGCAATTCATACGTAGTGACTTCGAGACATAAGAGGTTATATGGTTTGTTCTTATTCTGTCTCTAGAAGTGCACTAGTCAATTCAGTAACTTCATAAGATACCTAGAAGACTTATAGAGTCTCCAACTCTCAATTTTGCATAACTAGACATCATAGATTCTCCTAACAATCGTACTGAGATCAATAGTCCTTTGATCCTTAGATTGCGAATATATTGTTTTAAGCAAACCATGCAAATCTACATTTGTCTCTTCATATATTGTTAGGTTTGTTTAAGGACTAAAGACTATAGATTATCATAAAGCTTCAAACAGACAAGGAAGAATGAATGAAGGTTTCAACTTTTATTAATGATTTAGCATTTACAAGCAAGAGTCTTCGTGAGACTATATTACATCAAATGTACATAAATAGACACTACTACTCTTCTTGTGGGCACCATTGAAAACATATCGAGCATCTTCGAGTCTCACTTCAAAGTCATCTTGCAATTCAGTTGCGAGCTCCTCTGCCTCTTCTTTCGCGCGAACGTACCGGCTCACTTCCTCTTCCAAAGAGTCGCGCTCGCACTCCGTCCAAACGTGTGCAGCCTCACTCATCGTAAGGTACCCTGTACGATTCTCAACTCATTCTCCCTAAAGTCTAACAGATAGTTGCCGAAGGTCTTGAACATCACCACATAAAATATGGATGGTACATGCTGCCCCCATACGCCTTGCACTAGACAAACCACTCGTTTATTAGCCTCCGACTAGGCATGATCACACTGACCACGAAAAATGGCTAGATCTACGTGAGTTTCTTAAAGCTCACCGTGGAATCTCTCAAGCTCCGCCTTTGGTTAGGGACTCCCATCCACCTGAGGTAGCGGCAAGGAAGTCGAGAAGTTAAAGGCCTTAGCATCGAAACACAAACTAAGAAATGACATACTCTACAAACGCGGTTATTCTACACCGCTGCTTAGGTTCCTCAACAAAGTCGAGTCGATGAAATTCCTCTGCGATATCCATGAGGGCATCTACGGGAACCACTCCACCGGACTCTCACTCACACAAAAGCCCCGAAACAGTGCTATTTCTAGCTCACCATGAAAAAGGATTCCTACGAGGGGGCGTAAAAATGAGACAATTGTCAATGCTTTGCAAATGTGCCAAAGCAGCCTTCCACGCCTCAGTGCACAATCATAGTGTCGCGACCCTTCGCCAAATGGGGCGTTGAAATCACCAGCAAACTCCCAAGAGGGCCAAAGCAATACGAATACGCATCGTCGCCATTGATTACTTCACCAAGTGGGTAGAGGTCGAGCCACTAGCTAAGATTAGTGAGGAAAACACCACGAACTTCATCTCTAAGAATATCATTTGCCTATACGGGATTCCGGCTTCAGTTGTGACAGACAATGGATCACTATTCAACAACTCTAGAGTGAGAGAGATCTGCACTCAAATCAAAATAAGCTAGATCTTCTCCTCGCCGCGCCACCCATAAGCCAATGGCCAAGTTGAAGCAGTTAATAAAATGAAAAAGTGCAACCTCAAGAAAAAGCTCGAAGAGAAGAAGGGCGCATGGGCCGAAGAGCTACCATGTGTCTGGTGGGCATACCGGACAACTACCCTGAATGCCATCGGGAAGACATTTTCCCTCACATACAGGATTAAAGCCGTGGTGCGAGCCCACATTTCGAGTTGAGACTTTCACCGAGAAAAACAACGACGAGGCAATGCGACTCAAGCTAGACCTGATCGACGAAAAAAGGTCTGAGGCTCTCACCTGCCTCATTGCACAAAAACGCAAGGTCGAAAAGTACTACAATGCCAAGACCAAGAGGAGAAGCTTTGCCATAGGAAGCTACATACTAAAAACGGTGTTTCAAAATGCCACAGTGCAAGGCGACGACGTCCTCGAACAAAACTGGAAAGGACAGTACATAGTCCACCGAGAGATCTACGTCAAAACTTACTATATCAAGTATATAGACGGGACCTTGATCATCCATCCTTAGAACATGGAACACTTTAGGCAGTACTACCAATAGCCAACACTCCCCCAATTTTAATTTTTTTTTCTTTTTAAAATTCAATAAGGCTTGCGAGCCAACGTTTTAGAATATTCAAATATTTGGGACTTCCATAAAAGTAATAAGTTTTCCATTATAAAACTAACTCCACAAAATTTTTTAAGACATGAAGTAAATTTATTTGTAAACTCAAAAAACATGGGGGGCTAGTGACATAGGCAATAAGACATGAAACCTCAGGCAAAACGCACTCCAACAAAAAAGACTCAACAAATGATGACACAGTCGATCTAGCGACCACGTCTCAATCCAATAAAGTGACATGCTTGCCGAAGCAACACGCTTGCATGGGAAGAAAGACTTGAGCTTTAGGATGGTTTGATGCGAAATGGCTATATCCCCAAATCGCTAAGTACGACACAACTATCCCAACCCGAAACACACGAGAACAAGGATCACAACCGGAAGATGGTCATGTGGCAAAAGGAAAAGGCTAAAAGCCCACCTAGTTGCTAAATACGAAAATCGCTAACCCAAGACGCGACTTGCTTGCAAAGAAAACACGCTCACTCAACAATAAAGACTAAAACCACACAATGGTTTCTATGCCCAAAAAAAGACACAAGCCCAACCTTTCGTTAAGCAAGAGACAATAGTCTTAACCCACAAAATGAGACACGCTTGCTCAAGAAACACGCCACGACCAATCGAGATAAGAGCACATAATTATTGCTTCAAGGAAAAAGTCAACAACAGCAAACTTGCTTAAAAAATCAAGAGATAACATTCAAAAGGAAATAAAAAAAACATCTTAGAACTAAAAAGAAAACAGCAACTGTTTCAAAATTCCTGAAAAGAAAGCGCAAAGGCAAGTACGCAGAAAGGGAAATTCCTAAAAAGCAAGCGCTAAAATAAGTACACTGAAAGGGAAAACTCCTAAAAGAGAACGCCTGCGCTAAACAAGGGCGCAATAAATAAAATAGTAGACTACTTGCCATCAAAGCCGAAGTCCATCTTCTCATCTTCGCCGTCACCGGAAGGTCAGCCACCTGATCCAAACTCGTGAAAGGGCGGTAACATGGCATCAAAGAAGGAAAAATTGACTCCTCGGTACACATCCTTGGTCGTAGTGGCATCTTGGAGAGCAACCTATCCGGGCATAGCGAGCATCCTTGACTCTCACTTCAAAGTCATCTTGCAATTCAGTTGCGAGCTATTATGCCTCTTTTTTCGTCCGAACGTCCTGGGTCACTTCGTCTGCCATAGAGTCGCGCTCGCACTCCCCCCGAACATGTGCAGCCTTGCTCATCATAAGGTGACCCTGTACGATTCCCAACTCATCTTCCCGAGAGTCTAAGAGCTGCCGAAGGTCTTGAACATCACCACATAAAATCTAGACAGTATGGGCAGCCCCCTCATACGCCTTACGCTCGACAAACCACTTGTTTCTCAGCCTCCGATTAGGCATGATAACCCTAACCATTAATAATGCCTAGCTCTACGCGAGTTTCTTGAAGCTCACTGCGGAGTCTCTCAAGCCTCGCATTGGATTGGGGACTCCCCTCCATCTGAGCTAACTGATATTTAGCTTGAGCAAATTCTTCTTTGACGAGGCCTATATTGGGGATAGAGTCAAGGAGAATCTTATCATCACGCATCGCTCGGCCATGTACCTAAGTAAAAAAAACACACATCAGAAACACAATACGGGCGTAAGAATACAAGGGGAAAATTGACAAGGCAAGCTTACTCATTGCGCATCAGCAACGCCATGATGGAAAAACTCAAGACAACTCGTCGACACAACATCCCTCTAATTTTTTAGAGCCGAATCATGGAGACCCTGTGCATGGCCTCAATCATAGTCATCGAGTGAACTTGCTTCAGTTTTGAAGGAGTCTTCGAAGGAGTTAAGGCCAACGGGCGCTTCAGAAAAGCTTTGGGAGCCAACTTAGTCGAAGGACCAGGCCTAGTCCCAGTTCGATTAGCCCGAGCCGCAATCCGAGACCTAGTTGCTACAATGACATCTGGATCTCGGGAAGTCTTTGATAAGCGTGCTCGCGCTCTCTCTTGGCTCGATCCTACAAAAAAAAATCCCAAATAGTCACACCCACACCAATATAAAGCCATATCTTGAACAAAAAGATGCTAAATTCATAAAAGGAGTTACCTGATAAACCGGGGCTCATGGCGAAGCCACCGTGCAAGGAACGTCATCCAAAGTTGAAAAGGGATGGGTCCGGGTGTGAATGATGGGAACCACCTTGTAGATGCCATTAGCTCCACCGACCATAAATGATCGCTGCCTATCCGACATGTTTCGAACATCCCTCACAAAGTAAAGATCATCAAACCCTTGAATCGGCAAAAAAGTTAGCCTACAGGCAAAACTAAAGAGGTGCAATCCCAAAAGCGTCGAAATAGACCAATACCCAGGCCTTCTTGCTTGTATTCTCGGCATTGGTGATGAGTTTGGTTCCGAGCCATGTAGACGCTTAGTGTGACCAAAAACTATGAAAACCATGACAAGGTTGCGAAAGTTGTCAACCGCCATTGACAGCTTCTCAATACAATGCCATGTCATGTGACACATTTCAAACAAGCGATAGAAAACTGGACTCATCTATGAGGCTGAAATCCAAAATGAGCGAGTAACAACTAAACAATGGGCTAGAACGACAAACGAAGCCCGCATTGGAGGCTAGCGAAGGGGACCGCATAGAATCCCCATCGTCTTCGCGATAACCGTTCCTCCAACAGAGGTTGAAGCAACATCAAGGAAGACAAAATGATGTAAAAGTCTTGAAGGCTCGAGAACGAATGGGACGAGATACAGCTCATCGCATCAACTACCACTCAATCGTAGCCTTCCAAAGCGACAGTGCTCCCTCTCGGGAACCGTGCTTTCCTCTCCAAGTGCTTTAATGAGACCGAGAGCTTGCCCTCCGACACCTCAGAGCCGTGTACCTCGGCCACATAACCGCGATCGTAGGAACATCCACGCCACAATATTACATACTGTTTGAATTGATCTAGGGTTAAGAAAGGATTTAACGCTTCGAGCAAGCGGCAATTTTTTTTTCTTTTAAACAAGTAAAACGATTTTACTAACCTAGACAAAGAGCAAGCACATGTTATTATTAAAACTATCTAAAAGAGATTACATGTTTACTAACCTTTATGAAGCTTGATCGTTGAGAAGCTTGTGGAGGTTGATTCACTCGTCTCTCTACGCAGCTCATTTTTCTTCGTTCTTTGGGAACTCGAGTAACCACGAAAGTTTCTATTACATAAATCACTCGACGTAAGAAAGAATAAGTGTGTGGACACTTTTAAACGCAACGACTCAAGAACAAGTCTTAGAGTCGAAGAGTTAAAATAAACGCTAGGTCAAATGTGGACCTAGGTGTCAAAACAAAAACGAAAAGAGTTAGAGAGAGAGAGAGAAGTGGGCGGCCAAGGTCTAGAGAGAGAAGCTCTCAATCTCTAAAACTTTGGGATGAGAAACAATGAGAATGAGGGCCCTGTTTATAGGAGAGGAATTATCTTCAACAAGGTAGTTTCCTTTTCTATAGAATATCACATATCCATGAGCAAATATTGCCTCTTTCTCCCTTATGTCACACGACCATATTGTCTTCTAGAAGACCATGGATTTGTTTCCTCTTTTGTTTTTGCTTCTCTCTTGCCTTGTGTTTTCCGCCCATATCCTTTCCTCATAGAGGAAATTTATTTTCTCTTTTTCTTTTGGCAAGTATCTTCATACATCAATGCAAAAAATAATCTCTCTTTCTCTTTGACTTGGACGTGTAAGGCTTCTAGAAGGTGTTTCTAGATTTTTATTCATTTGTTCATGACAACATAAGAAAAGCCCATTAAGAATTTTCAAGTACAATTCCATGAAATAAAATTAATCATCAAGGCCCAAATACTTAGACTTGGCCGTGTACATCAATTGCTTGTCATCATATTACAATGTCAAAAAACTTATTTATTGACATTCATTTCATCACATGTCCAAAAAGACAAAAATACCCTTTAGACAATTATCATAAAACTTGTTTTGACTAAGCTTCTAGTTTAACATTCCTACTCGATATGACTTGTGACAGTGGCCTCATGGATCCAAATGAACAAAGCTTGAGCTAACACACTTGGACTCAAAAGTTCACAAACTTTTTTCAAGTTTAGCTTAATGTCAACTGACTCAACTAAAGAGTTGACACTGAGAATCTCTCGGTTCAAATGAATTTATTTTCTACTCAAGAATTCAACTTAATTGTGATTAGTGGATCCACTGAATATTATCTATGTTTACCCTTCATGAATATCATCAGCTAGTCAGAATTTACAAAATTACCATTTTACCCTTCTATATGTTATTTCCTCAACTCCTTTGTCGCTTGTGAATAAGGCAGAAACAATGTATTTAATAGGAGCTAACAAGTCACATTGATTCATCCAAAAGAGTCATGACTCAATTTGGACACTGACCAGTTCATTTATTCACATTCTAAGGAACAAAGCATGAGGTGATATACGTTGCATTTCAACAATCTTGTACATGAATTCCATATCTATGAGATCTTCACAAAGTTACTCATGACATTCTCACAACTTAGTACTTCACCAATAGGCCCTGTTCGGAATCACATAGTGAGCCCGAACTCTGACTTTCTCAAATGAGAATACTAAGCTGTGAAATGGCATGTCTCATTTCAGGATTAAGATAAGGATGATGCAATTCATACATAGTGACTTCGAGACATAAGAGGTTAAATGGTTTGTTCTTATTCTGTCTCTAGAAGTTCACTGGTCAATTAAGTACCTTCAAAAGATACCTAGAAGAACTATAGAGTCTCCAACTCTCAATGTCCCATAACCAGACATCATAGATTCTCATAACAATCTTAATGAGATCAATAGTCCTTTGATCCTTAGATTGCGAATATATTGTTTTAAGCAAACCATGAAGACCCAGTTTTTATATTACATGGTAATTTACCAATAACCACAGTCCGTTTCACTAAAGTGACGTAACAGAGTGCACCTAGCGAAAATGAGGACCATCTAAGATTAGTAAAGCAATCGTGGTTCATGTACATTCGTAAAGCAATCGTGGTTCATGCATATTCATAACTATGCTTTACTAACTATCAGTTTTATAGAAATCGTTGGCCATATGAGACAACCACCGTTCATCTCATACTTGAGTCGACCCAACATTTCTGCAAACAAAACTTAGCACGTGTGTGCTAGGGAAGCCTAGGTCAGACACGAGATCAACTTCTCCACCTATCGTCAGAAACACAACCTTGGTATTGGAATGCGCTTACACCTTCCGAAGGGAATGAACCACCGTCTCTAAAAGACCACCGGTCACGAGGCGAGCAAGACCACCCTCACGGTCTTGTGTTAATGTTGGAGACGTTACAGACTCAATATACTTTTAGTATTTTAATTTTCATAGCATTAACATTAATCTAGTTAGGTGATCCACTTGAGTTAACTAAATTGTATTAAAAACTCAAGTATTTCTAAGCTACCCTTAAAAAACATAGTTTCGATATAGCTTAGATATCAGGTATTTCATGACATCTAGTCTTGACTATCCTAATAGTATTCCATCGCGGAAAAGCTTCAAGTTGGGAGGGAAGACATCGTATTTTATTAACCCCTCAGCTTAACCTCTTATTGGCTTGGGACCACACTCTTTAATCTCACACGATCAAGAAACAAATATTGTTTCAAGATCTCACTCTTATTTTCTAAGACCAGAATAACAATTCCAAGGGGTAGAGAGAGAGAGAGAGAGAGAGAGAGAGAGAGAGAGAGAGAGAGAGAGAGAGAGAGAGAGAGAGAGAGAGAGAGAGAGAGGAGAGCCTCTTGGTCGATTTTTCTGAATGCACAGAAGTGTGTTTTTCTCTTCTCATGAACCCCCTATTTATAGTAGTGGAAATGATATATTCTTGGTAGTTTCTAAAATAGATTATTTCCTTTTATTGTGCTCACACTAGTGAATCTAAGCTTGGCCATTGGATCTTATCTCATGAATCCTACGTTTTCTTTTAGCCATCAGATCAATATCTATGAGATTTTATTTCCTGTTTAAATAGAGAATATTTATTAATGGGAGAATAAATGAAATATCTTATTTCCTTTTAAATTTTAGTTCTCTCATGAGAGAGAATAAATGACAATATCTTATTTCCTTTTAAATTTTATTCTCATTGATATTCATGAGAGAGAATAAAGGATAGTATCTTATTTCCTTTTAAATATTATTCTCTCCTAATATTCATGAGAGAGAATAAAGAACAATATCTTGTTTTCTTTTAAATATTATTCTCTCCCCATATTCATGAAAGAGAATAAAGGACAATATCTTATTTCCTTTTAAATATTTTTCTCTCTCCTTTATTTAAACAACTAAAGAGAAAATATTGGTAAGTACCAATACATAGTGGACGAATTTTGGAGGCACACGGCCATAGTGATTTGCGCAACTTTTCTTGTTGCAAAATCCAAAATTCGACTTCCACTTTTGTGCAAGGCCTAATTGCTTAATGTTGGAATATATCTGGGGTTTAAGAAAGATTATCGCTTCTAGCAAGCAGCGAAATATAAAAATTTCTTTAAAAACTCGTTAAACGTTTTTACTACCTAGACAAAGTGCATGAGCGTATGATTTAAAATTTTAAAACTACTTTGAATTTTCACTCGGTACCAACCTTGAATGGAGCTTGAGCGTTGAGAAGCCTTAGGAAGGTTGAATCGCTCGTCTCCCCACTTAACTCGTCTCCCTCGAGTCTTCTTGAACCCGTGAGTAACAACGAATGTTTCTACCATTAGAGTCTTTCGAGTATGGTTAAGATTTAGTGTGTGAGCTCTTTTAAACACTGTGACTCAAGAACTTGTCTTGGAGCCAAAGAGCTAAAACAAAACACTAGGTCTAATGAGGACCTATGTGCCAAAACAAAAGAACAAGAAGATATCTAGAGAGAGAGAGAGGGGGGCGGCTTTATTTGAGAGAGAGAGGCTCTCAATTTCTAAAATTGTGAATTGTGAATGAGGTGGGGTATTTATAGGAGGAGGGATTACCTTGAAAATGTAGTTTCCTCTTCTCTATTGAATATCACATATTCATGAGCAAATCCTAGTTTCCTCTTTCTACCCTTGGACATGCAACACTTGCCCATCAATCCCTTCGATTTGTTTCCTCATTTGTTTTGCCTCTCTCTTGCCGCTCACTTCATTCCTCTATGGAGCAAATTTGTTTCCTCTTTTTCTTTTGGCAAGTATCTTCATACATTAATGCACAAAATAAACTCTCTTTATCTTGCTATGTTGGACGGTTTTGAGGGCTTCTAGAACATGCTTCTAGATGTTTCTTTATTTGTTCATGACAACATAAGAAAAACCCATGTAGAATTTTCACGTAAAATTCCATATAATGAAATTCAATCCTCAAGGCCCAATATACTAGTATGGCCGTGTGACATGAATTCATTGTCATATGATGACAATGTCAAAAAACTTATTTATTGACATTCATACCATCCTATGTCCAAAAGGACAAAATTACCCTTTAGACAATTTTCGTAAAAACTTGTCTAGTTCAACATTTGAACTTGTTTTGACTTAGCTTTTTTGTTTAACTAATCCTACTCTAATGACTTGTGGTAGTGACCTCATGGATCCAAATGAACAAAGCTTAAGCTAGCATACTTGGACTCAAATGTTCACAATCCTTTTCCAAGTTCTAGCTTAATGTCAACTGACTCCACTAAAGAGTTGATATTGAAATCTCTCGGTTCAAATGAATATATTTTCTACTCAAGAATTCTTCTTAATTGTAATGAGTCGATCCATTGAATATTATCTATGTTTACCTTTCATGAATATCATCAACTAGATGAGATTTACAAAATTACCATTTTACTCTTCTAGTTGTTATTTCCTCAACTCCTTTGTTGCTTGTGAATAAGTTAGAAACAATGTATTGACGAGGAGCTAACAAGTCACATTGATTCATCCAAAAAAGTCAGGACTCAATTTGGATACTGGCCATTTCATTTAATCACATTCCAATGAACAAAGTATGATGTGATATACATTGCATTTCAGCAATCTTGTACATGAATCCCATATCTATGAGACCTTCACAAAGTTGTTCATGACATCTTCATAACTTAGTACTTCACCTATAAGTCTTGTTTATATCACATAGTGAATCTAGAATTCTGACTTTCTCAAATAAGAATACCTAAGCTATGAAATGATATGTCTCATTTCAGGATTGAGGTAAGCATGATGCAATTCATACATAGTGACTCTGAGACAGAAGAGGTTAAATGGTTTGTTCTTACAATGTCTTTAGAAGTGCACTGGTCAATTCAGTATCTTCAAAAGATACCTAGGAAGAACTATAGTCTCCAAATCTCTATGTCTCATAACTAGACATCATAGATTCTCCTAACAATCATACCGAGATCAATAGCCCTTTGATCCTTAGATTGTGAATATACTGTTTTAAACAAACCATGAAGAGTTTGTTCATGCAAATCTATATTTGACTCTTCATTTGTTGTTTGGTTTGTTTAAGGACTAAAGACTATAGTTTATCATAAAGCTTTAAACAGACAAGGAAGAATGAACGGACATTGCAACTTTTATTAATTATTCAGCAATTACAAGAAAGAGTCTCCGTGAGACTTTATTACATCAAATATATATAGGTAATGACTACTACTCTTCTTGTGGGAACCAATACCAATACTTAAAACCCAATTAATTATTTATTTACTTGGTCCAACAATAAACAAATAAGTAATTGATTAATTATTTATTTGATCAAACAATAAATAATTAATACTACCATAAATAATTATTTAATTATGCAAATACCCATATTTCAGAATTGATGCTCTCAATCATAATTATAACTAGTGAGATTATAATAATGAAACACATTATTATCAGAGGTTCTTTATTCGTCTTATCGAAGCTGAATCGGGGACTATTGACCTAGTAATAGAAGCTTAACAAATTCGATGAAAAGATGAAAAGTCCTTCTTCTTTTCCACATCGATTTGTCTAATCTTGGTCAGACTCCACCTAGGTAAACCAAGATTGAACTCTCCTTTATACTATAATTATATTTACTCATCGTGATGAGTGTCCACTGATCTAGTCAGTACGTGATCAAGATCCTCCAGGTTCAACCTGTATCGAGAAAAGCCAATTAATCCGTCATACCTTTCTTGATACATATATACCCTAATCATTGTTGCTTCCCCAGCGAAAGATTCTTCCTAACGTACAAACTTCGGAAGTGCCGACAATCTATTGGCTCTGGAATCAACCCTTAGGTGAGTGAACATTGACCTTCTTTCAGGAAGGTTGGATTTCGTATCTATTAACCACTTCCTACTCGAATCATGCTCTGAAACTCCCAAGACATAAGCTGTGATTATCATGATAATAGTCTTTTAGCAAATGAGTCAAAGAGTTCGGTAACATGATCCAGTGTCCATGATCACTTCAGGATTTATATCAAGTGTCACTGTGACCATCATAGAGACTCCGGTTAGTGTGTCATAACGGTACTTAAACGACATATCTACAACCAAAGTCTGTCTGGGTCGTACACTTACCACAAGTGTAGAATGCTCGCACGTCTTGATCAACCTTCACTAGTGTTCCACATATATGACTTTAGATACAGCTGTCCAGGCATGTATGAGTCATCGACCATGTTTTAGCAACACCGCCCGAACTCAGGTGCCCATCACGTGACTTAGTTTAATACGGAGGCTACGGATGATAGTTGCTATTGATTCTGATGTTCAGACCTCAACCCATTAATCATATGATGCTAATAAAGTAAACCAATATTCTATTTAGTAATCATTTATTTATTATCTCTCGTAGGCAAGAATTCCTAACACTTAGTACTAAAATAGGAGCTGCCTTGAGCGCCCCATTCAAAAATGGGTGAAGGTCGTAGGTTACGAGGTCATATGCCGTGCTAGACCAGCACGATTGTACCGACGTCTGAATGAAGATGGTACCACTAGTTGATCTTAGACAACCGTTAAAACACCTAGGCCATTGTAAGACTACTGCTCAAGGTCTGAGGTTGGTCTCTTACCGTTCGAAAGATCGTAGCAGGGAGAGTGTACGATTTTACGGGGTGACGAGTTTTAATTAGATTGTGGCCACATGTCATTCATACTCCAAAACTAGTTTGGTTATGCATCCTTATATGCTTGTTTGCACGTCACATGGCATTAGTTCTTTTATCTTTATAGATTAGACTCTCACTTACTGAGTCAATCGACTCAGAGCTTTATGACCTTTGGTAATAGCGGTCAAAGAACCTCCACGGATGAAGAAATGTCATATAACGCTCGTAGAGACGCCAACCGGTGAATGGAGACCGTACTCCGCCGTCTTTGACACACTTTTCGCCGGATCAATCTCCTCGTCAACTGACGCATCAGAAGTAACGCTACCATCATACTCCTCATCTTACTTGGGCGGCGATCGCCGTAGGACCACATATGGATCTTAGCCCTCCTCACCCACTCGCAAAGCCGCCATAGTTGCCGGATTCACGGACGCCGGAGGATCAACACTTAGAGAACCACTCGTCGCTGGAGAGGAACCATCTTTCGAAGCACGTAGGGAATGTCGCCAAGACATGAAGGGTCGCATGAGCCGACCTCGACCAAGTCGAGCACATCAACTGGCTGAGACACGGCTGACCCATTGTAACCGACCGACTCTGACATGGCTAGCCCATGGAGACCGGCCGGCCATGACGTGGCCGACTCTTGGAGAATGGTCGACCCATGAAGACCGGCCGGCCATGATGTGGCCGACGCTTGAAAGGTCGACCAACCGGCCCTACACCACTCGACGGGACGTCTTTGGCCGTGAGCACCTCCTAACCACGTCCATTACGCCAGCCATCAATGGCTTGAAGATCAGAGAAAGATGGAGGAGGAATACCAGACGTACTTGAGAAAAGGTTGGAAGGATCGTTTCAAAAGCTATCCGAGTCTGAAGTATTTATAGAAGAAAAATCAAATTCCAAGAGAGGGGAATTCTCATGGAACGCTTGGCTATCCATGAGCACATGTGGAAGAAAGAGATAGAGAAAGATAATGAGAGGCGTGAATGAAGACAAAAAAGGAGGAGTCAATTAAATAAGAAGTCAAGGAGGAGGAAAACGGGAAACTTTCCACTCTCCTCCCGTCTCCTCTTGCGCGGCGCATCTAGACCAAAAAAGGAAAACAACCAGTTTCCCTTTCCTCCTCTCTAGGCCCAGAAGGCCAAGCCACAAAAAAAAAAAATTCAATAAGACGCGCATTTTCGAGGCAAAAAATGTAAAAACATTGGAAAAATCTGAAGACAAAGGGCAAACCTTGGACGAGGCAAATGAGAGGAGCTGGTAATAAGTTTATCGCTCGAACTACGCCGACCAACAACTTGGGGGGTTAATGTTTTGCCCTCGTTCTCGGTTCTCACAAAACAAGACGCACGTCCTATGAACGATGTGTAAAAGTCCTAGAAACTAAGTTGGGAGCGATCAAGCTATTCGAGCCTTAAGAAGACCAAACTAAAAGCCTCTGAAGTGCGACGCGCGCCAAAACATCGGACGAGAGAAATCTTACCGACACCGTGATTATTGCTGACTGGGAGAGTCATACCTTGACACTAACTACCGAACGTCTCCTGGACGGCCCATCCTGCTTAGGCCGACCATGTCTCCTGGCCGTGCCTCCCGGTCAGCCCTTCCTTTCTTGGTCAGCCTCTCCCAATCGAGTACCTCTCGACTGGCCCCCCTGCCTTGGCCGACCATGACTCCCGGCCATGATGCACGGCCCTCCTGCCGGCCATGACTCTCGGCCAGCCCTCCTACCGGCCATGACTCTCCCGGCCAGCCCTCTTGCCATGATCGGCCTCATTCCTTGGCCGGCCTGGTGCCCCTTGCACGCAGGCTCTATTCCATGCCGGCCTGCTCCCATGGCCGACCTCTCCTTGACACAACCGGCCTGTCACCAGACACTAGCCAATCCTTTCCCCTCATAAACGGCGGACCACATACCGTACGTTGGCCAGCCATCTCCTCGCCGGTCCATTGAAACATGGCCGGTCGGGTCATCCATTTTCTGCCCAAGGCAAGGGAAAGGAGCCCCTGACTCTTCCACGCCTATATAAACTTCATTTAAGCTAGGGATAAGGTAACGAATATATAGACACCTAAATCTGCTAAAATTGAGTCTCATTGAATCCTCTCTTGAGATTTCATAAGAACCTAACGCAATCACATTAACCTTGAGCGTCGGAGAGGTAACCAGAGGCAACCCCTATGTTTTTCTTTTGTAGTTCACATTTCTTTCATCTCTCAGGAACATATCGCAATAGCTGGAGCAAGAACTTGGAGACTAAATCCAAAACCTCTAGCACGGAGGTTGGAGTTGAAGATATTCATACCATTTGGGTCGTAGTGCGGTCACATGGTCCGGCCCTGGATCAAACCACTTTGGTTTATAAATGTTGATCTATTTTTCGAGCATTAACACATTCTTTTAAAATTCTAGTCAAAGTTTCGTTTTATTAAGAAAATAGTTCTTCAGGCCGAAATTAAATAAATAAATTTTTCAGTTAATTGAATTAATTTTGACCTGTTGAACTATTTTTTTAATAAAATAAAACTTTATCTATATTTTAAAATGAGAATGAGCTATTAGAGAACTGACTTAAATGTCCCATATATAATGAATAGTTATAATATATAAATAGTAATAATTGTATATACATTTATTTTATGAATTATAAAAAGAGCTATTTTATGAATTACGAAAAGGTTATGAGTGCATAAGTTTGAAGATGAATGTAAAATACGAGGTGGCAAAGAAATAGGCCAATTGATCAACTACTTTCCTTTTTCACAATAAATATAGTGTATATATATAACTTTTTATTATAATGGTTTTATGAAAATTTCGTTCTTGCAGGTCTCATTCTATTACCTCTCTATAATATAAACGTATATATAAGCATTACATAAAAAGCACATCTTTATTGTAGTGGGTAGGGGTGGCAATTTGGTCCGGACACGAAACACGAAACGGTTACGACACGATTTAAAGCGGATTTGGATCTTAATAAATGGGTCGGTTCTTAATTGGATCGAACACGCTAACACGATTAAATAATGGTTTAAAACGACACGATTACGGTAACACGATAAAAAAACCGATTAACACGATTATTAAATGGTCGACACGAAACACGATTACGACCCGTACGAATATGATCCAACTAACACGATTACGAGTAATAACACGATTACGATCTATTTAAACACGATTAATATTATATATGTAAAATTATAAATTTATAACTATAAACATAAAATTATAATTATAAACATAAAATTGATATTAGAAAATATGATATAATAAAATAAAGTATATTCGTATAAATATCAATTCACGTATGATAATATATAGTCTATAGTATACCAATTGACTTAACCCGAGCAATAAGAATCAAAATTCATATCGAGCAATCAAAATTACTATAATATCATAATAACGTATTAAATTCAATTTTATTTTATTTCAGTTTTAATTCAATTCATGTCGAACAATCACGATTCACAATCACAATGACTATAGTTTCATAATAATGTATCATATTCAATTTTATTGAATTTCAATTCAATTAAAGTCATATTGAAAAATAACAATTTAAAATTGACTATCACAATAACTATTATCTCATAACAACGTATCATATTCAATTTTATTTTATCTCAATTTAATTTATATCGAACAATTTCAATTCACAATCACAATAACTATCATCTCATAATAATTTATCTTATTCAATTTTATTGGATTTCAATTCAATTCATATTGAAAAATCACAATTTAAAATTGATAGTCACAATAACAATAGTCTCATAATAACGTATCATATTTAATTTTGTTTTATTTCAATTCAATTCAATTCATACCGAACCATTACAATTCACAATCACAATAACTATCATCTCATAATAACATATCATATTCAATTTTATTTGATTTTAATTCAATTCAATTCACAATCATAATAACTATCATCTCATAATAACGTATCATATTCAATGTTATTTTATTTTGTTTTAATTCAATTCAATACACAATCACAATAACTATCATCTCACAATAACGTATCATATTCAATTTATTTGATTTCAATTCACAATCACAATAACTATAGTCTCATAATAACGTACCATATTCAATTTTATTTGATTTCAATTTAATTCAATTCATATCGAGAAATCACAATTTAAATTTAACTATCACAATAACTATAGTCTCATAATAACATATCGTATTCAATTTTATTTGATTTCAATTATAGTAAAATGACTTATTACCTCCATTTGCTTTCAAATTCAATATCTAATTTTTATCCAAATAAAACATTCCCTCCATAATATTCCCTCCATATTCTCCATAACATTAGACTAATATTTAGATTTGATATCCCTCCATAAAATTCCCTCCATATTCTCCATGAAACTATAAATAATTAGACTAATATTTAGATTTGATATCCCTCCATAACATTCCCTCCATATTCTCCTTAAAATTTCAACTACCTATTTTGTTTACTTTTACCCTTCATTATTTTCCCTTTTTTTTTTTTTTTTTGTTGATATTTTGCCAAATTTTGTGTGTGAAAAAATAGGAAAAGAATAAAGGAAAAACAAAAGTATTAGTTAGCCACGTGACTCAGTATCGATGTATCGGAAGTTAGTGTAAAAAGAAAAAGGACAATTCTAATCTTATGACTAATATGTTTTTTATTATTATATCGCATTTAATTGAGTCCGAATGTCTAAACACGGTTAAAACACGATTAAATACCCATTTAACACAACTATTAAACGGTTTAATTTAAACGGTTATGGATCTGTAAAAAAAATAATCGGTCGGATTTGGATCTAGATTTCAAACACGATTAATAAATGGTCGGATTTGGTTCTAGCAATTATTTATGCAAACACGATTAACACGACACGATTACGACACGAACACGAAATTGCCATCCCTAGTAGTGGGGCCGCGTGTAGACAGAGAGTAAATTGCAACGAAACTTTTGTACTGAGAGAAGAGTTAAATAAAAGGTCAAGCTTTTATTACTGATTACGTGTCAGTGTGTACAGACGTAGCAAAAAACTGTTGCTGACGTGTTTTTGAGAAACTGTTGCTGCCGTGTCACTCAAAAACCTCAAAAAAACGCGCAAAACGTTTGTGATCCCTCTTTCGAGGGTATGTAAAATATAAAAATTTGTAACTTACTCGTTCTAAACATCACGTCTGAGATATAATCAATGCTTGAAAATTTATTAAAAATAATCAAATAGATCAGGTAGCACTTGAATAATCCATTTAAATTTTCTATTTTGTCTTTTCAGCCATTTTTTTTACAGTGATTCGTCATTCTTTCTCTTTCATACAGTTTTTTTTTTCATCAAAGATTCAAAAATCCATATCTTCCTCATATGAACTCGAAATTGAGTGATTTCAAATCTCACGGATTCGTGACGAGGAGAGCTTCAAAAATAGACCTATTGTGTTGGATGAAAAATACTGTCTACTACTGTAGAATTCCACCGGAGTTCACCATTGGTACATTAATTGTCATTAATTGTCGAATTTTTTTTTAATTATTTACATTTTTTGTTAATTATTATGTGTTGAATATAAAAATATTTAAGTCAAATATAATTGTCATTGACTATTTTACTAAACGTTGACTACATCCAAATTTTATAGTTTAATATTAGCTACAAATCTACAACGCTATAAAATATATGCATTTACAAGATAGTCTCAAAAATATGTTAATTAAATAGGTTCAATTTTGAAAAGAAAAATATTCGATCCATGAATTGAAACAATGAGCAATTGACATGTGTGAGTTCGCTAAACATACTCGAAGTTCATATCACCCCACCTCGTACAAACCATCTCGCCCATTTGCCACAATTCACAGTGATATATGGGGGCCCTCAAAAGTTCCCAATATCACTGGAGTTCGATGGTTTCTTCTCTTTGTTGACGACCACACTAGACTCAGTTGGATATACATGATGAAACAAAAATCCGAAACATCCAACCTATTCAAAACCTTTCACAAAATGGTCCAAACACAGTTCGACACCTCCATTCAAATTGTCCACACCGACAACGCTCGAGGTTACTTTAATTATGAGCTCGACGATTTCTTCAAAACACATGGCATAATTCACTCCAGCTCGTGCGTTCACACCCCGCAACAAAATGGGGTCGCCGAGCGGAAAAATCGACACATTCTCGAGGTCGTCCGAGCCATCATGTTCTCCTCAAACGTTCCATCTCATTTTTGGGGAGAAGCAATCATCATAGTCACCTACCTCATAAACAGAATGCCATCTCGTGTCCTTGGCTACAAAATCCCAGCCCAAGTCCTTCTAGAGACATACCATCATTGTCGTCTCGTCTCAACACTACCTGCGAAAGTATTCGGCTGCTCAGTCTTCACCCATTCTTATGACCAAGGTAAACTAGAACCAAAATCGCTCAAGTGCATCTTCCTTGGCTATTCAGCAACGCATAAAGGCTACAAATGCTATGAACCCCGATCACGAAAATTCATAGTCTCCATGGATGTATCTTTTCATGAGTTCAGTCCTTACTTTGCCATTCAGCTCATCAGGGAGAGAATAATGAAAATGACTTCCCAAATTGGCTCATCATAAACCCAAAATTCACCTCGCCTCTTAGTCCACCTAGTTCGCCCCCAAGTCCAACCTCACCTATCCAAAACACGATCACCTCGCCCTCAAGTCCGACCTCACTTGTCCAAAGCACGATCACCTCGCCCAGTCCGCCTCTGACTCCCAACTCGCAAACCTCTGAACCTTCTCCATGCGAACTGAACATCACCCAGAGTCCGGTACAAGCTCGCGAACAGGATGTCTCTCCGAACCTGAACTGCGACACTACTGAACAAGGTAAAACCTCATCTCTGGACTTACCCATTGCATTGAGAAAACCTGCTCGGTCATGTGGTCAATACAGGATGGAGGATTACGTGTACTATGTGAACCTATCTACGGGCTACCAAGCCTATGTGGCGAAGTTAGATGAAGGAAACATGCCGCAATCCATCGAGAAAGCCCTTCAGATTCCAGAGTGCCGAGATGCTAGTCATGCTGAGATCCAAGCCCTTGAACAAAATGATACGTGAGATATCGTCGAGCTGCCACCATGAAAGCGAACTGTTGGATGTAGATGACTCTTCACCGTCAAACACAACCCAGATTGCACAGTGGAGAGATTCAAAGCTCACCTTGTCACAAAATGGTACACTCAGGCATATGACATCGACTATCAAGAGACGTTCGCTCCAGTTACGAAGTTCAATACCATCAGGATCCTTCTTTCACTAGCAGCCAACTTAGATTGGCCTCTCATTTAGCTCGATGTGAAGAATGCTTTTCTAAATGGCGAACTGGAAGAGGAAGTCTACATGCAACTCCCACCGGGATTCGACAATGATCAAGGTGCCAACAAAGTTTGCAAGCTCAAAAATTCTATATATGGACTAAAACAGTCCCCTCGAGCGTGGTTTGGAAAATTCACCAATGTGCTCAAGAGTTGCGACTACGAGCAGAGTCAAGCAGATTCGACACTCTTCTCAAAGATCTCAACACAAGGCAAGCACACCATCCTTAGTGTGTATGTGGACGACATAGTCATCACTAGAGACGATCTAGAAGAGATCAAGAGACTGAAGCAAACTTTGTCATCTGAGTTCGAAGTCAAGGACCTCGGCAGCCTACGATACTTCCTCGGCATGGAGGTAGCTCGATCTGAAAAGGGCATCTTTGTTTCCCAGTGCAAGTACACTTTGGATCTCCTCAAAGAAACTGGCATGCTTGGCTGTAAACCAGTTGACACTCCGATGGATGCCAATGTGAAACTTCTAGGTCGCACCACTGAGGCCGCCACCGACAAAGAAAGATTTCAGCAGCTCATAGGAAAACTCATCTACCTCACTCGCACGAGACCAGATATTGGATTCGCAGTGAGTATGATAAGTCGATTCATGAGTAATCCTTCGAAAACTCACATGGACGCAGTTATGAGGATTCTCCAATATCTCAAAGCTGCCCCAGGGACTGGTCTCTCCTTCAAGAAAAGATGAAGTCGTGGTGTCAAAGTGTTCACAGATGCGGACTGGGCCGGATATGTTCCAGACAGACGATCAACATCAGGCATGCACACATATGTCTGGGGAAATCTTTTCACATGGCGAAGCAAGAAACAGTCTGTTGTCTCAAGAAGTAGTGCTGAAGCCGAGCTCAGGTCTTTAGCAAGCGGAGTATGTGAAGACATTTGGCTGAAGAGTGTTCTCGAGGACCTCAAGATCATCATCGAATGTCCAATCAAGATTTTTTGTGATAATCAAGCCGCTCTCAGCATAGGTAAAAATCCAGTCCACCATGACATAACGAAACATATCGAGATCGATCGATACTTCATCAGTGAAAATATTGAAGCAAAAATTATCGACATGGAATACATTCCGTCAGGTCATCATCTCGCCGACATTCTCACCAAAGCCCTTCCTCGAGCGACATTCTCCGAGCTATGTAGCAAGCTTGACCTCCTCAACATATATAGTCAAGCTTGAGGGGGAATGTTGAAATCTAGCTCGGCAGTTCGCCCTCACTTGTCACTTCGTCACCTCGCCTAAGCTTCACCTCACCACTTCGCCCAAACTAGGTTTCACCTCGTCACTTCGCCTTTCCTCCTAACAGGCGTGTCTCGGGAACTCTCATGTCTTGGAACCCATCTCACATGGGAAAAATGTTGCATTTATTTGTCATCATATGTTCTATGTCTTGTTCTCTGTGTAATATTTATTATTCTCTATTTTCTAGGCATAATTATTACACGTATTTATTACACTCTCATGTATCTAGTCTATACTAATGTATCCACCATATGTATAAATAGGTGATACAAATTCATGTCAAAGAATAAGAAATAACATTCAAAGTCTCAGAACACTCTCTTTCATTCTCGACCATTTTCTCTTTATCTCTACACTTATCACTCGTGGCACTCAAAATTTTAATATTTGTTTCATCCCATCATCATATTCATACACAAGCACATTGTATGTATTTAATATAAAATATTGCATGACTCATTATCGTGGATAGCCTCAGTCACTACCGACAAGTGATAGTGTAATGTCAAGGATGATGTTGCTCTTAGCCACACAATTCATGATTTAATGCGTATCCTCTATTTTATTTTAGGGTTGCAGGGTATAAATACAGCAAAGATATAATTACTAAATTATTTGTATTAAAAAACAGAGTTTGAATTCCGAAGAACGAACGTAACACTTTATCTTTCTTGTGATATCTCATACGATCATTTTGTGAGAGGGCTTATGTTCAATCTAAAAAAATATAGAAAATATCTTCATTATTTAACTTCAGATAATTTTTTTAATATCATTACTACAAAACACGAGACTTCTACAATGTTTTTTTTTTTTTTTTGAAATATTCAATATAATCAATTTTGTATATATGAAATAAAACTGAAATAGCAAAACGAAATTTAACAGGGTTGATATGATTGACTCTTGTTCTAAAGGGGATTTTTTTTTCTTCATATTATAATATTATTTTATAACACAATCCGTTTCATCTTTTTAAAATTAATATATATCATACTAGAACTTCTTGTATACAAATTAAATGTTTTTTTTTTATCTTTGTTAACTTGGTTCTGATATATATATATATATATATATATATATATATATATATATATATATTATATAGGAAATGTGTTTATGTAAATGTATTTTATGAGTTCACATGTATTTGAGAATCTACAAATTATTTTAGATTCATGTAAAATAAATAAGAAATACAATAATTTGATATATGGACAACTTATGAAGTTATTACAATAATATTAACGAGGAAGATGTTTTTTCTGGTGTTAAAAATAAAATTTGGGTTATAGATAAATTATTGTTTGATTTCCCATAAACTATATAAAAAAGAGTGAAATAAATAATATGATATAATTTTGAATTAGAGATGATCAAATAACAAAATACATTCCGGCACGATGTTCATATAGAGAAATTTCATTTTGTAGACCTTAAAGTTATCAAAATATCAATACTAGACTCATTAGTTTAATAATATCCGAAATTGGACTTTTGGACACTTTTCGAGCAATAATGCCCCTGAAATTTAAATAACCATCTTCCTCTCTCTTATTTAAAACCCTCTTCATCTCTCTCTCCTACTTCATCATAAGTTTTGTCATCTTCGAATTGGTTGCGCTAGGATTAGAACCTTTGAAATCCGATGATCTCCGATGAGATTCATCGGATTTTTTCGATGACCTTCGACCCAAAATCTCCACCTAAAATCCGATGCTTTATATATATATATATATATATATATATATATATATATATATATATATATATATATATATGGACTCGCAAGGGCATTTTTGTTCGAAAAGTATCCAAAAATCCAATTTAAGATATTATTAAACTAATGGATCTAATCTTGATATTTTGATAATTTTTAGGTATACAAAATGAAATTTCTCCTCCTATATGTCTTTTTTTTTTTTGGCAGAGAAATAAATTTTGAACTTTCATGCCCTATATATCCCCATTCTAAGTCTATTTTTTTTAGTGTAACATTAAACGGAAACGTGAGATGCTACAAAGAAAAAAAAAATATGAAAATGACAAAAATGTCTATCATTCTAAGGAAAAATAGACATATTTGTCCCCTAAATTATGTTATTTAATTTAAAGTAGAAATAATTAATGTTATTTTTACTAAATAGTTTTTGCCTTTCTTCTTTGTCGGTTTTTGCTTTCCGGGATGTTACCGGTCGTTTTCGGAGAACCGGAAAAACAAAACATTCCAAGCCGGCCGGACCGCCCGACGGACCCGGCCCATCAGGCCCATACACACGCCAACGTCCCCGGCCCACCGGGCCCCCGCGCGCGCCAACGCCCCCGGCCCTCCGGCCCGCGCGCGCCTGCGCTCCCGGCCGCCTGGCTCCCGCGCGCGCACCTGCGCCCCTGCTGCCTCGGCCGAGCGCCCCTGCTGCCTCGTCCGAGCACCCCTACCGGGACGTCAATCCATTGCCGCGCCCGTCCGGGCGTCATGCCCCGCGCATCTCGCCCCCGTCCAGGCGTCACGTCTCACGCGCCCTGCGTCCTTCCGAGTGTCGCGCCGCACGCCCGTCCGGGCGTCACGCCCCGCGCGCCCCGCGCTCGGCCATCCGATGGGCCTCAAGGGGGCCGGCCCAAGGCCTCCTCCAAATCTATAAATACCCCCCTCATCTTCACTTGAGGGGGACCTTGAACATGATTATCTCCTTCACTTGGACCTCGAACTTGTGTCCTCTGAAGAGCTCTCCTCTCCAACCGCGCTCTTGTGACATTCCAAGAGTGCGCTCTCCTTCTCCCTCGGCTCAGAAACTCGAGGACCCCTCTCCACGAGAGGGAGCGCGTTCCCCTTCTGCGACCCAAGTCTCCACAGTGCACAAGCTGCGCTCCCGCTTCTTAGCCCTTGAGTTAGAACTCCGAGCTACGAGACAAGCGACCCCTCTAAAGTCTTCAGTAGAAGCTACGAGCCGGGTCCTTCTCTAAAGCCTTGGATTCTCAACCTCCAAGCCCAAGATAGCCCCCTACATTCATATTGAACTACGTTCTGACCTGATCCCGATAAACGGATACGTAGGCAGCCAACCTTTGGCACGGTCACACCCTCCAAAATACACCTCAGGGTCTGAAGGGTGCAACTCGGTCGACGAGTTCACATTTTTTGGCCCGGGTGCGATCAATTGGTCCGGCCTTGGATCGAACTGCCGGAGGTATTTAATCGTTGTTCATTTTCGTGCGACAACATTTTGGCGCTAGAAGGAGGGGACTTCTCGACTTATACAGCCCGAAATCCCTTCCACAGCTCGATGTTGTGAATGGTGCCCACAAGAAGAGTTGTAGTCTTTACTTTTGTATATTTGATGTAATAAAGTCTCACGAAGATTCTTGCTTATAATTGCTTATTCATTAATAAAAAGTTGAAACGTTCATTCATTATTCCTTGTGTGAAGCTTTATGATAAAACCTTAGTCTTTAGTCCATTAACAAACCTAACAACACATGAAGAGACAAATGTAGATTTGCATGAACAAACTTTTCATGGTTTGCTTAAAACGATACATTCGCAATCTAAGGGTCAAAGGACTATTGACCTCAGTACGATTGTTAGGAGAATCTATGATGTCTGGTTATGGGACATTGAGAGTTGGAGATTCTATAGTTCTTCTAGGTATCTTCCGAAGGTACTGAATTGACCAGTGCACTTCCAGAGACAAGATAAGAACAAACCATTTAACCTCTTATGTCTCGAAGTCACTACGTACGAATTGCATCATGCTTACCTTAATCCTGAAATGAGACATGCCATTTCACAGCTTACGTATTCTCATTTGAGAAAGTTAGAGTTCGGACTCACTATGTGATTCTGAACATGACCTATTGGTGAAGTACTAAGTTGTCAAGATGTCATGAATAACTTTGTGAAGTTCTCATAGATATGGAATTCATGTACAAGATTGTTGAAATGCAACGTATATCACCTCATGCTTTGTTCCTTGGAATGTGAATCAATGAACTGGCCAGTGTCCAAATTGAGTCTTGACTCTTTTGGATGAAACAATGTGACTTGTTAGCTCATCGTCAATACATTGTTTCTAACTTATTCACAATCGACAAAGGAGTTGAGGAAATAACAGCTAGAAGGGTAAAATATTAATTTTGTAAATCCCGACTAGCTGATGATATTCATGAAGGGTAAACATAGATAATATTCAGTGGATCCACTCATTATAATTATGTTGAATTCTTGAGTAGAAAATAAATTCATTTGAACCGAGAGATTACAGCTCTTCCTAAATAGTAGAGAAAAGCTGTCTCATTATCTTCGCTTCGATACCTCTCGTACCTCAATTATCTCACTCCGTTCGATACCTTATCATTTCGTGTCAACTCTTTAGTGGAGTCAGTTGACATTAAGCTAAACTTGGAAAAGGTTTGTGAACTTTTGAGTCCAAGTATTTTAGCTCAAGCTTTGTTCATTTGGATCCATGAGGTCACTGTCACAAATCACATCGAGTAGGAATAGCTAAACTAGAAGCTAAGTCAAAACAAGAACGAGACAAGTTTTATGAAAATTGTCTAAAGGGTATTTTTGTCCTTTTGGACATAGGGCGAAATGAATGTCAATAATTTTTTTTGACATTGTCATATGATGACAAATGAAATTTAAATCACACGGCCAACTTAAAGAATTTGGGCCTTGAGGATTTATTTCATTTCATGGAATTTTATGTGAAAATTCTTAATGAGCTTTTCTTATATTGTCATGAACAAATAAAGAAACATCTAGAAGCATGTTCTAGACTCAAAATTTCGTGCATACCATAGAGAGAAAGAGGAAATTATTTTGTGCATTGATGTATAAAGATACTTGCCAAAAGAAAAAGAGGAAACAAATTTCCTCTAGAAGGAAAGCTAATTTTTGGCCAATTAAGGAGCAAACAAATGAGGAAACAAATCCAAGGTGTCATGACTACCATCTTGGACGTGGAACATAGTGGGAAAATAGGAAATAAACATTTTCTCATGAGTATGTGATATTCTATAGAAAAGAGGAAACTACCTTTTGAAGGTAATCCTCCTCCTATAAATACCACCCCATTCTCATTGTTTCTCATCCCACATAAGTTAGAGATTGAGAGCTTCTCTCTCTAGACATTGTGGCCGCCCCTCTCTTTCGCCCTCTAGTTCTTTTCGGTTTTTTTGGCACCTAGGTCCTCATTTGACCTAGCGTTTTTAGCTCTTCGAATTTGAGACTTGTTCTCGAGTCGTCGTGTTTAAAAGTGCCCACTCACTAATTCCTTTTCTCTCGAGTGATTATAGTGATAGAAACTTTCGTGGTTGCTCGAGTTGCCGAGGAAAGAAGAGAGAGGTGCTGCGAGGGGAGACGAACGTTTTCAACCTTCCGAAGGCTCATCAACGTTCAAGCTTCTAAAAAAGTTAGTAACTTTTTATTGCTCATAATAATTTTTATTTACACGTACTTGCACTTTGTCTAGGTTAGTAAAATCTTTTTACTTCTTTTAAAGAAAATTTTTAAATTCCACCGCTTGCTCGAAGCGTTAAACTTTTTCTTAACCCTAGATCAATTCCAACACTTGACCCCTTCTTTCTCGACTTGAGAAAGACATGAGTGGTCAACCACCTGTTCGTTCTGAGGGCGTGAATAACCCCGAGAACGCAACCGGAGTGAAGAAATACTTCCTGCGTTCCCGAGCGCAGGGCGATGAGGAGTCTCTCAACGACGAGAGCCACACTCCCTCGCCGCCTCCACCTCAAGATAGCCGGGATGACCGCATCCTCAAGATGGAAGAGAAGATCCGCCAACTAAGGGTGGCCAATGCAAGGTACCACCGCCAACTGGCGGGTAAGGCGCCTATGCAAGGCGTTCCTCACGAGGAACCCGACGACCTCATGGACGAGGGACATGACTATGACCCCGACTATGAAGGCTTGGAGATTTCGGCAGACGTCGACACTTCTCTCACCAAAGATGGGGAACTCCCCGTAGAGATCGAAACTGGTCCATCGAATCCACCACCTAAAACGAAGGCAATACCGATCTCCTCCCAAGAGGAAACCTCCCGACGATCAGCCCAGGACCGACTTGGTCAGAGAGGAAATGTCAGGGAGGGTCCAACGACTCGGTGGGTGAGGCGTGTGGCTCGAAGCTCATGCCCCCATGCCACTGAGCCATATCTTAGGGATCCACTTACCGCCCAATGGAACGACCGTGGCGAAGACCTCCGAGAGAGGTTAATTGCTCGCAAGGTTCACAACCTTGCGGCACCAATCAATGAAGACCCTCGCACGACTCAAGGGTCGAATGAAAGGCGCCAGGTGACTCCTCCCGAACAGGGAGTGACCCTCAACACTGGCCTCGACGTCGTCACCATGATTCACAACCTTCGTAATGAAGTACGTGATCTGTGTGAAGGTGGCTTGGCCGGTGACACATACAGAGTCGTAGAAGAACATTCCTCGCCTTTCACTGCCCAAATCCTTGCTAAGGTGTGCACGGGAAACTTCAAACTCCCGAATCTTCCCCCCTACAATGGGAAAACTGATCCTACTTATCACATCCAACATTATGAAACTTGGATGACGATGCAGGGCGTCTCACCTGGGGCTCTATAACAGGCTTTTAGTCTTACCCTCACCGGACCCGGTTTCGAGTGATTTAAGAATTTAAGACAAGGGAACGTCCAATCGTTCAAAGACCTGAAGGACATGTTCCTAGCACGATTTGCTACGTCGATGGTTCAAAAGTAAACAAGATGTACTTATGGTCGATCAAGCAAGAGAATAACGAGTCCTTGAGACAGTATCTCACACGATTCACCGCAGAATCGAATAAGGTCGACCGCTTCGACGATAGCGACGCAATTACAGCCATCATTGAGGGCTTATGCACTGGAGACTTCCTAAAGTCCGTCGCTGGCAGAGTCCCTTCTACGATGGCCGAGTTAATGAACCGAGCCAAGACCTTCATGGGGGTTGAAGATTACGTCGACGGCCGCAGGAGCAACAACCAAAGCTCCCGCCGTCGGGACGAGTCCGTCAATGAGCCAAGCAACCCCCGCAAGAAAGTGAATAAGGGAGGTCAAGCTTCCGATAGCCGACCCCCTACGTCTCAAAAGCCGCGTCTTGCGAACAACTTCAGAGACTATTCACATTACACACCTTTGAACGCCCCGGTAAAATAGATCTACGTTGTGGCGCATGACAAGTTCACCGCTCCGACTCCAATGAAAGGCGACCCCGAATCTCGCGATCGGTCCCGTTATTGCGAGTTCCACCAGGATTATGGTCACATGTCCGCTCAATGCTTCCAACTCAAGTGGCAGATTTAAACATTAATCCAAAGGGGCGAGCTCAAAGAGTTCGTTCTCCGAATGATAGGTGCTGCGGTCCCCGCCAACAACAGGCCACAGCCTGAGAAGGGTGGAGGAACCAACACTAACACCGACCGCACCATGGTCGCAGCTACGACCGATGCGCAACTCCACGTCATCACCACCATATTAGGTGGTTTGCAAGACGGGGACTCAGCCCGGCAAAGAAAAAAGCTTCTCAGGGTTACCTCTCAAGAAGGCCTTGCCGGGCAGGTTAACCTCACCTATGAGGAACCTCCGTCCGTACCACACGAGACGATACAATTCACCAACGAGGAGGCCAAGCGAGTTGTGCATCCGCACAATGACGCTAAAGTCCTCAAGGCCCAAGTGGCTAACAATCTGGTGAAGAGGGTCCTTATTGATAACGGCAGCGCAGCCGATATAATATTTAAGACCACCCTAGAGCGCATGAAGCTCGGGGGGCTCCACCCCGTCCCGACCCAGACGCCTTTGTTTAGGTTTACGGGAGAAAAGGTCATGACCGAGGGAATTATTGATTTACCGGTCACCTTCGGAACTACCGGAGGTATCGAAGTCGTTCACATGGTCCCTTTTCTTGTGGTTGACCAGGACTTGCCCTACAATGTTATCATTGGGCGACCCACGTTGAACAGACTAAGGGCCATCACATCCACATATCACCTACTGGTGAAATTCCCCACTAAGGAGGGGATTGGCGTCATGGCTGGTGATCAAACCCAAGCGAGGATATGCTACGTCCAAGGCGTGGATGGCAAGTCCACTGAGAAAAGGGTTAACACGATCTACCAGCTAGAAGACGACTACCCGTGTGATCAAAATGACGCACGGAAACTCGGGGAACTAGATCCCCGCGACGAAATCGAGAGGTTGAAAGTGGACACCCCCGATGATCTCACTTCGTTCGTTCTCGACGAAGCTAAGCCTGACCAGGTGGTGAAGATTGGTGCACAACTCCCTCTCGCCATCAAAACTCAACTCGCGTCCTTCCTTCGGGAGTTTAAGGATGTCTTTGCGTGGACACATGCAGACATTCCTGGAATAGACCCCGATGTGATTATGCACCGGTTGAACGACAACAAAAACATCGCCGAGAAAGTACAAGCTAGACGCGCGTTCAACCCTGAACGATACCTATCGATAAATGAAGAAGTCGAAAAGCTTCTCTCCGCCGGCTTCATCCGAGAAGCCAAGTACCCCAAGTAGGTGGCCAACGTGGTCATGGTTAAAAAGCCTAATGGGAAGTGGCGCATTTGTATAGACTACAAAGATCTTAACAAAGCCTGCCCAAAAGATTGCTTTCCGCTTCCACGCATGGAACAACTCGTCGACGCCACGGCAGGACATGAGCTACTAAGTTTCATGGACGCCTATTTGGGATATAACCAGATATAAATGCATAAGCCCGATCAGATCAAGACAACCTTCGTCATTGATCGCGGCCTCTACTGCTACAAGGTCATGCCTTTTGGCCTTAAAAACGCAGGAGCTACTTACCAACGATTGGTAAACCGGATCTTCGCCGACCTAATCGGCAAGACTATGGAAGTATACGTGGACGACATGCTCATTAAAAGCCTACCGGCTACTAATCACGTAGACAACCTAAGGAAGATGTTCTTAATCCTCCGCCGGTACAAAATGAAGCTCAACCCCAACAAATGCGTGTTCGGGGTTGAGTCCGGGAAGTTCCTAGGCTACATCGTTAGCCGGTGAGGAATCGAAGTGAACCCCAAAAAAATTAAGGCACTCCTTGACAAGAGATCTCCATGACGTGTCAAGGAAGTCAAAAGTCTGACCAGTCGGATTGCCGCAATCTCGCGTTTTGTGGCTAAAGAAACCGACAAGTGTCAACCGTTCTTCAAAGCTATAAAGAAGACGGACGGCTTTGTATGGATGGACGAGTGCGAGAAGGCCTTTCAAGAAATGAAGGCCTACTTTGGGACACCTCCGTTCCTCTCCAAACCGAAGGAAGGCGAGACGCTTTACGTCTACCTCGCCATCTCCAAACGAGCCGTAAGCGTTGTGTTAGTCCGCGAAGAGGATAAGGTCCAATGGCCTATCTTCTACGTGACTAAAGCCTTACTCGACGCCGAAACACGTTACACAGAGATAGAGAAACTCTCTCTCGCTCTCCTCGTAGCTGCCGAAAAGCTATGTCGCTACTTCCAGGCTCACCCTATTGCTGTCCGAACAGGGAACCCCATCGGTAAAGCTCTTCAAAAGGGAACATCGACTCGCATGGCGATCTGGTCCTAAGAATTGAGTGAGTACGGAATCGAGTTCCACCTGAGATCGGCAATAAAGGCTCAAGCCCTAGTCAATTTTGTGGCATAATTCTCCTATACTCCCGACATGGGAAGAGCAGAAGATGACTCGACCGACGACTTGTCGGCTCGAAAGAGAAAGGTCGACCCTACGGGTCCCATCTGGGAATTACACGTAGACGAAGCATCCAATGCCCAAGGAGTCGGCGCCGGCGTAATTTTAACTAATCCCGACCGAGAGAAGTTACACTACGCCCTCCACTACGGATTTAAAGCCTCCAATACGAGGCCGAGTACGAAGCCCTCATCGTGGGGCTAGAGCTCGCTCAAAAGCTCAACGTATAGAACTTATGAATACACTGTGACTCGCAGTTGATCGTAAATCAGGTTAAGGGCGACTACATCGCCAAGGAACCTAACATGATCGTCTACCTTTAAAAAACAAACGCCAAGCTAAAAGAATTCTCTTGGTTTGAGATCATACAGATCCCCAGAGAAGAGAATGCCAAGGCTGATGCTCTCGCTCGCCTCGGCTCCAGTATCACCGAAGACGGGTTAGGAACTATTTCGGTCGAGTCTCTCTCGCAACCATCTGTCTCACGTGACGAGGTTGGAACGATTGAGAGCACCGCTCATCCGACTTGGATGACTCTGCAAAGAAGCCGAAAGGCTGAAATCCCCCGCATCTAAATATGTGTTGAGAGACGAAGCCCTATACAAGCGCGGGTACTCTACCCCGGTTCTCCAATGCCTCGATAGCGTCGAGTCGACCAAGGTCCTCCGCAAAATCCACGAAGGCATCTGTGGGAATCACTCCGCTGGGAGATCCCTCGTGCTCAAAGCGCTCCGACAGAGCTATTTCTGGCCCACGATGAAGAAATGTGCCTACAACTGGGCGAGAAAGTGCGACAAGTGTCAACGTTTCTCTAACGTTCCACGACAACTTCCATCTCCCTTGCGTAGCATCGTCGTACCACGTCCCTTTGCAAAATGGGGCGTGGACATCATCGGCAAGCTTCCCAAAGCTCCGAGACAGTACGAATACGCCATCATCGCTATCGACTACTTCACTAAGTGGGTCGAAGCTGAGCCTCTAGCCAGAATCACCGAGGCAAACACAACGAACTTCGTCTGGAAGTCCATCATATGCCGCGATGGCATCCCTACGTCAATCGTGACCGACAACGGCGCACAATTCGACAATGCTCGGGTTAGAGAAATCTGCGTCCAACTAGGGATCAGCAAGACATTTTCATCCCCGTGACACACACAGGCTAATGGCCAAGTGGAAGCCGTCAACAAGACGATAAAAAGCAACCTCAAGAAAAAGCTCGAGGCCAAAAAGGGCGCCTGGGCTGAGGAGCTGCTATTCATCTTATGGGCATACCGAACGATTCTTCGAAACGCCACCGGAGAGATCCCATTTTCCCTAGCCTTTGGGGTTGAGGCAGTGGTCCCCGTGGAAACTGAGGTCCCCACTTTCAACGAAAAAGAAAACAACGAGGCCATGCGCCTCGAAATGGATCTAATCGACGAGAAAAGATCCGAGGCTCTCATCCGACTCGCCACGCAAAAGCGAAAGGTCGAGAATTACAACAACGCCAAATTCAAGAGGCGAATCTTCGCTGTCGGCAGCAATGTACTCAGGCGCGTGTTCCAAAACACCAAAGTACAAGGCGCCGGAGTCCTATGCCCAAATTGGGAAGGACAATATAGAGTTCGCCAAGTCATACATGACGGAACCTATTACATCGAACATATGGACGGGACCCCGATCCGACACCCTTGGAACGTTGAACACTTGAGACAGTACTACCAGTGACAACGGCTCCCCCATTTATTGCTTTGATCTCCCCAATTCAATAAGGCCCATGTGCCAATGTTTGAGGATGTAATCTCTTCGCAAAAAATAAAAATAAAAATAAAGTCCGAGGTTTTTTCTTTTCAAAAATCCGCTTTATTATGTTTTTAGTCATCACGGCATGACCTGTACATAAAAACTTGGGGGGCTAGTGAGTCCTGCGACGTACACTCGAAAATACACGGCCCAAGAAACAAAACCCTAAGCCCCCCGCACACACACAGGAAAACGAGCTTAGGAAGCTCCAGACCCTGACGACCGTTCGAGCATACGGGTCTGAGCAAAGTCGTCGACCTAACTCGACGCCCCTTCGGTCGCCAATTGGCACAAAGCGAGAATCACCAAATACAGGCTTAGGTCCCCTGCACATACACGGGGATACAGGCTTAAGAAGCTCGAACTCTGACGGCCCTTCGAACATACGGGTTCGAGTGAAACCGTTGGCCTTCCCGGCGTACCCCTTTCATCCAGGCTTATGTCTCCCACGGGGATACAGACTTAAGAAGCTCGGACCCCGATGGCCCTTCATGCATACCGGTTCGAGTGAAACTGTCGGCCTTCCCGGCCTGCCGTAAGTCGCGTAAAGGCGCAGGTGAAAGTCGTCACCCCAGACGCATGTAAGTCGCGTAAAGGCGCTGCCTCAAACCCTAAAACGACCAAATTTGAGCCATACACATTCGGTCTCCAATGGTACGAAACACACAGGGTTTGAGTAAAATCGTCGGCCTAACCCGGCGTGCCATAAGTCACGTAAAGGCGCAGGTAAAGGCGGCAGGGCTACTCCCTCAACCACCCATATACGTTCGGTCGCCTATGGCACGAACTCAAAGTCGCTGGCCTAACCCGGCGCAACATATACGTTCTGTCGCCTATGGCACGAACCCAAAGTCGTCGGCCTAACCCGGCGCAATACATACGTTCGGTCGCCTATGGCACGAACCCAAAGTCGCCGGCCTAACCCGGCGCAATACACACGTTCGGTCACCTATGGCACGAACCCAAAGTCGCCGGCCTAACCCGGCGCATCACATACGTTCGGTCGCCCATGGCACGAACTCAAAGTCGCCGGCCTAACCCGGTGCAACATACACATTCAGTCGCCTATGGCACGAACCCAAAGTCTCCGGCATAACCCGGCACAACACATACGTTCGGTCGCCCATGGCACGAACCCAAAGTCGCCGGCCTAACCCGGCGCAACACATACGTTTGGTTGCCCATGGCACGAACCCAAAGTCTCCGGTCTAACCCAGCGCAACATATACGTTCGGTCGCCCATGGCACGAACCCAAAGTCGTCGATCTAACCCGGCGCAACATATACGTTCGGTCGCCCATGGCACGAACCCAAAGTCACCGGCCTTACCCGGTGCAACATATACGTTCGGTCGCCCATGGCACGAACTCAAAATCGCCGGCCTAACCCAGCGCAACATATACGTTAGGTCGCCTATGGCACGAACATAGAGCCTCCGGGGCATACCCGGTGCGACGTCTTCGGTCGCAAATGGCACGAAGCAAAGTCGTTGGGCCACAGCCAACTCTCGGCACGATAAACCGTCGGCCTAACCCGACGTACCGATATCACCGTTCAATACGGTTGGTGAATCGCATCAAGTTGCCCCTAGGAATGAATGCTGAGCAAACGCATGACTAGGCACGAACGCCTCCCTGCCTCGAATGCTAAACGAGCAGAGGTTGAATCCCGACTAGGGACACGAACTTGCCAAAACTATTGGCAAGGGAACAAAGTCCTTCGAGCCGTAACCGCTCACACAAAAGGTATATACAAGCAAAGCCGCTCAAAATGAGATAGCATTAGACTTGAAGGCAATAAAAAATCTCATAAATAAAAAAGGAGCCACTGCTCTGAATCCAATAAAGTACGCGCTCAATACGAATGCGTCGAAACAAAGAAAAATCCTGAAAATGGGAAAAGCGAAGCGCTAAACACGCGCGCTATATAAATAAAGAAGAGCCACTTGGCTCACTAAGCACCCTCGTCAAGTAGGGGAAACAAGGTGTTGAAGAAGTCGAAGGTGACCCCCCGGGCCTCGTTCTCGATCGCGGTTGTCTCCCGACACTCCACCGCTCCGGCTCGACGGGCCTCCTCGGTCCCTATGTCGTAGTCATCTTGCAAGTCGAACGCCCGTCGTTCCGCCTCGGCAAGCTGGGAAGAAAGACAGGCATTCTCCTCAGCCAGAGAGTCGCACTCACGCTCCGCTCGAACACGCGCTGCTTCACTTGAAGTAAGCTAACGATGGGATGTCTCTAAGGCATCGGACCGGGCGTCCAGATGTCTCCGGAGTTCGGCGACATCGGTGCGAAAAATATCCGCCGATCGGGATGCCACCTCGCAAGCTCGACGTTCTTCGGTCAGCTCCCCCGCCATCTTGGCTACCAAGATTTGGGCTCCGTCGCATTGATCCCGGGCGACCTGGAGTTCCACCTTAGCCTCTCGAAGCTGGTGTCGAAGCGTCTCGAGCTTTGCCCCCGGATGTGAGCCTCGATCGACCTGGGCCATCCTAGACTTCGCTCGAGCAAGCTCTTCTTGGGCGACCCCCAAGCGCCGGATGAAGTCATGCAGAATCTTGTCACTCTGCACGGCTCTCGCGTACTCTTGCGACGATGAAAGCAAGGGTTAAAAAACAAACCTATGCTTATAAGAGAATGAATAAAAATGTTGACCCTTTGAGCGTCGGTAACCCCCGCCAGGAAGAAGGCGATGTCATTCTTTGACACCACGTCTTTCCACCAAGACAGGGGGACTCCTCGAGATGTCGAAAGCAGTCGCCTCGGGACTCCATCGCCTCCAGTTCCACCGCCGAGTTCACCCTCTTGGACTCGGAGTGCTCGTCGGAAGGCACTGAGGCTGAAGCCCTCTTTAACGAGGCGCGAGGCTCTTGCTCAGCTGGGCAGGTAACCTCAGCACGATCTTCTCTCGCCCTGCGGTCAGTAACCCTGGAGCGAATCACCGCCATCCTCTCGGGGTTCCAAGAGGTAGAAGCCAGCCTCCGAGCTCTCCTCTTAGCAGTTGCACTAGCTAAAAATAGAAAAGGTCAGATTTCCGTTAACAAAGGAATTTTAGATCACAAAATTACCTCGAGAAGCAGGGACGCCTGGATGAACCTCGGGGCTAGGCGGCTCGCCCGCCCGTCGCGCCTCCTCGATGCCCAGAGCGAAGGGCGGGAACCAACAAGTAATCTCCATCAGCTCGGGAGAACAGAACCGCTCACCTGCCTTGAAGGCCTCCGACATCCCCGATATCTCCTTCACGAAGGGAAGCTCCGTCGCCCCCTCATTCGTTAGGAAGACCGCCAGGCGACCGAAGTGGATGGGCGCCTCACCAAAGGCGTCTGTCGAGACCCATACCCATGACCTGCGGCTGGGAGGGTCGCTATCATCGATCAACCTCATGTTGCCCCGAGCACGGGCCATGTGAAAGCCTGACTACCCCGGCGCCGAGAACACACAACCAGTTTGCGAAAATCATCCACAGTCATGGCACGCTACGTCTGGCAGTGCCACTCCATGAAACACATAGCCAACAAGCGATAGAACGCCGGGTTCATTTGGCAGGCATGGACATCTAGTCGGGTCAGAATCTGCTGAACGATCGACGGAAATGGGAGACGCAACCCATAAGTAAGGCTCCCAATCGTCACGGCCGCAAACCCGTTCCTCGGGCGGGATGGCCGGTCCTCGGGGTCAGGCCTGAGCAGCCCCACCGAGGAAGGGATGTCGTACGTCTCCCGAAGCGTGCTAAAGACTCGGGTGGTGAGCGTGCTCGCAGCATCAACCCCCTTGCAGTCTAAGCCCTTAGGGGCAACAGAGTCGCCTACTCCGTACAGGCGAGTCCTCTCCAAAGACTTCGCATAAGTGTAGCCCGAAGACTCCACTGATATAAAGGCCGCCTTAGCCGTCTCCGGCACTTTCCCGCTACGCTTCGCCTTCCTCATCGCAGGAGAAGCCTCCAGGTCCTCTCCAGGGCCCTCCGAGCCCGACCCTAGGGGGTCATCGGAGTAAATCTCGTCCAAGAATGATTCGGATGGTATTATCGCAAGTTTGGTGCACGAGGCCTCTAAGTTAGATGCCCGGGGAAGCACTGCGCATTCGGTCACCTCGTCCCGCTGTTTGAGCGAGGGGACGTCGAAGGACGCCTCGCGGGAGACCAAATTAATCACCAGGCATGACGAGCGCGGGTCTTGGGACCTCTCACCCTCCCCTTCGGGGCCACACCCAGTGGATGGGCCGCGCTCCCGGGCTCCGCCAGCTCGGCTACCGCCGCAGCGTTAGTCTCCAACTCCGTGAGCCACTGATCGGCCACGCGAGAGTCTTCCTCGACGTAGATGAGAATCCCATCGAGTTCCTCAAAGGGACCTTCGACCGCCCCCTGGGAACTTGGGGAGGGCAGGAAAAGTCAGCCTCGGGACCATCGACTTGGGAAAAGAACTGACTCCCCATTGAAGGGTGAAAAATAGGCAAGCCCAAAAGAAATTTAAAACTCAAAAGGAATTTTCCAATTTCCAAAGGCTGCGAGTGTGAGGAAAAGGGGAGAGAGACCCTCCTATTTATAAGAGAGGAAGGAGCAAACCCTCCTCTCCCCCCCCCCCCCTCCATTCGCGCGCGTGAGGGGTCCGGCCCGCACCCCGGCCTCGCGCGTCATGCCGCGCGCCGGCCAAGCCGTCCAACCGGCCCGCGGCCCGGCCCGCCCCATGGGTCTGGCCAAAAAAGAAAATAAGACCTCAACGCCCTCGAAAGTAAAATTTTACGACTCGCAACTCGCAAGCCATAAACTTGGGGGGCTAATGTTACCGCCCGACGGGTCCCGGCCCATCGGGCCCATGCACATGCCAACGCCCCCGGCCCACCGGGCTCGCGCGCACGCCAGCGTCCCAGGCCCACCGAGCCCGCACGCGCACACCAGTGCCTCAGACCTTCGGCCCGCGCGCGCCTCGGCCCTACGGCCCGCACGCGCCTCCCCGCCCCGGCCCTCCGGCCCGCACGCGCCTGCGCTCCCGGCCGCCCGGCTCCCGCGCGTACCTGTGCCCCGGCTGCCTCGGCCCAGCCCCTGCTGCCTCGGTCGGGCGCCCTTGCTGCCTCGGCTGGGCGCTCCAGCTGCCTCGGCCGAGCGTCCTTGCTGCCTCGCTGCCTCGTCCCAGCACCCCTGCCGGGACGTCAATCCATCGCTGCGCCCGTTCGGGCGTCACGCCCCGCGCATCCCGCGCCTGTCCAAGCGTCACGTCTCGCGCGCCCCGCGCCTGTCCGGGTGTCACGCCCCGCGCCCGTCCGGGCGTGACGCGCCGCGCGCCGCGCGCCTGTCTGGGCACCACGCCGTGTGCGCCCCGCGCCCGGCCATCCAACGGGCCTCAAGGGGGCTGGCCCAAGGCCTCCTCCAAATCTATAAATACCCCCCTCATCTTCACTTGAGGGGGACCTTGAACATGATTATCTCCTTCACTTGGACCTCGAACTTGTGTCCTCTGAAGAGCTCTCCTCTCCGACCGCGCTCTTGTGACATTCCAAGAGCGCGCTCTCATTCTCCCTCGGCTCAGAAACTCGAGGACCCCCCTCCACGAGAGGGAGCGCGTTCCCCTTCTGCGACCCAAGTCTCCACAGTGCATAAGCTGCGCTCCCGCTTCTTGGCCCTTGAGTTAGCACTCCGAGCTACGAGACAAGCGACTCCTCTAAAGTCTTCAGTAGAAGCTACGAGCCGGGTCCTTCTCTAAAGCCTTGGATTCTCAACCTTCGAGCCGAAGATAGCCCCCCACATTCATATTGAACTACGTTCTGACATGATCCCAACAAACGTGTACGTAGGCAGCCAACATTTTGCACGGTCACACCCTCCAAAACACACCTCGGGGTTTGGAGGGTGCAACTCGGTTTACGAGTTCACATTTTTTGGCCCGAGTGCGATCACTAAGTCCGGCCTTGGATCGAACCGCCCGAGGTATTTAATCGTTGTTGATTTTCGTGCGACAACACGCGACACACCTTTTTTGCATTTTGATCTTCTAAATACACGTATATATTCTTATAAATATATATAGTTTTAACATAAGTATGAATAAAAATGGTAATACAAATTGTATTTTCTTCTACAAGATGAATACATATACGTTGTATCACTATATATATGAACAATAATTGATAACAAATTTTTTACGCATGAAGAGTTTGGGTCCGGCCGGGACATTATTAACGTACTATACAATTTCGGTATCACTAAAAATGGTTTAGAAATTCAACATAAAGAGTTTTTATTGCTATTTTTTGTGATTCTAGTAGATTATTTGTATTAAAAGCAACAGACAAACGTGCAGTATTAATAATGATACGACCTCCATTTATTGACTTTAATTGTCATGTTATATGAACCACGTATTTCAATAATTCAAAATAGAAGTTTAATCAAATTTGAGAGGATATTTGTTCTAAAAAACATACAGTAAAGCTTTATAACACGGGTACGATTTTCTCACGATTCCCAATTAAAGCATCAAACACTATTTTTTGTTTAAAAATTATCCACGTGTCATAGAGTGTATGACTCGTTTAAAGTCGTTAGTCGTGTTAAATAGCACAACTCAAAAAAATATATGATATTGCAAGATTGCATTATCATGTCTTATCATTCATTTAATAAAAAAAACTATATCAATTAGTCAAATAATTATTTTCTATTAAAATTATAGTCAAACAATTTAAATAATTAAAGAACTAGCCCAACACATATTTATGTCGTCATTGTATGATGCATGGCGTCATGTTTTAATTTTTACTACTTTTTAATTTTTTAAATAATTTGACAACAAGTTTAACGTAAAAAATTTGAATGAATTATATGTTTAATTCCTCTTTCGTTTAATTCACGTGGTGCAAATTACAACCACCATAAAAAAAATATAATTTCCATGACTTGTTATACTGAGATGATAACACATAGCTAATGAAAATTGGAGTCTCAAATTCAACGTTATATCCTTTATCCAAGAAATTTTTTTTAAAAAATTTCAACGTTAAACAATATTCAAAAGAGATCCACTAATCGATGGTTTGCTTCATTGAACGTTCCTTCCTCAACTAACTAGCCTTTATGTCGTTTTTTTCATCAACTAGTTGAATATACGCGCTTGCGCGCGTGGAAAAGAGACAAAAGAAAAAAGAGAGAGAAGGAAAAAGATGAAAGGAAAAGTAAAAAAAAAAAAAAAAAAAACACATCAGAGGAAGAGAGAGAGAGAGACGGGAGAGAAAAAGTGAAAGAAAAAAAAAGCCATGTGTCGTCGTTTGGTTTAACCACGTGTTGGCTTCTTAATCAAAGTTGTAAACCTCATTGGTACTTATTACTAGTTTTATAAAAGCGCGATGCGCGAGTTAGCAATTTTTTATTTATTTTTAAATAAAAAAAAAGTAAAATAGAGTAAGTTGAAGATTTTTAATTGTATTAAATTAAATCTAGCAAAATCGTTGTCAAGGATGTTTAAAAAATAACAAAAGGTAGAAAAAAAATTATTTTATGATTCAAAGGTTTTCAAAATACTGAATGTTTTCCTATCTGTCAGATTTCTTAGAAGTATTATGGGAAAAAGAAATTTTAGCTAAGTAAAAGTCGAAGTTAAATTATGATAAAAGAAATCAAAGTTTTTCCAACTATATATATATATATATATATATATATATAATAACATATACTCATAATAATGTATGTTATTGGTATAGTATAATATAGTATTAGTAATCATGATTATAATATACATAAAAAATTATACAAAATATATTGATGAAAGAGGGAGAAAAAAGGAAATAATATAAATAAAAAGATATACAAAATATATTGATGAGAGGGGGAAAAAAAATTAAAGGTCGGGGAAAAAAATAAAGGATAATGTATGTTTTTGATATAGTATTAGTAATTATGATTATAACATACATAAAAAAATTAATGTTTGGAAGGGAAAAAAATCAAAATTGGAAGGAAAAAAAAGAAAAATTCAAAATCAAAATAAAAAAAGGAGAATAAAAGAAAACCAAAATCGAAAGAAAAAAAGGAAAAAAAAAAAGTCAAAATCGGAAGCAAAAAAAAAACACAAACAAACCAGCCAAAATCGGAAGCAAAAAACGAAAAACAGCCAAAATCGGAAGCAAAAAAAAAAAAAAGAAGCAAAAATCGAAAGCCAAAAAAAAAAAAAAAAAAAACTGGCCGCCATGTGTCGTCCCCTGGGGGCGCCATGTGTCGCCCCCTGGCAGCGCCACGTGGCGGCATCAGGATTAAAGTTAAAGAGACATTGCCTCTTATTAACTATGTTAAGGATAAGGATTATGGATATGGACTCGGTACAGAAAAATGACATAAATAGTACTTTAAAAGTTAGCAACATTTTCAATAAAAGTTAGTTACGGTTACCCATTTCTCTAATTCATTTTAAAATTTAAGCCAAATTTTATTTTATTAAAAATTTATCCCTATCACGCCCGCAAAAAAATAATCAATTAAAGAGCAAATTAATTTATTGCGGGACTGATGAACTATTTTTCTTTTAAAAAAATTTGTCTACTTTTTAAAAAGAACATGGTCTATTGGACTAATTGCCTCATTTTTTTAAAAAAAATAATAAGTATTTCAAATCTTTTTGAAATAATATTTTTTTTAACTGTATAGAGTCATTTTCTTTACAATTGAGATTATAAACAATAAATAAAATTAAATATATTTCAAAATAATTATATAAATATCATGAATGAAAGTGATTGTTGACCACTTGAAATACTATTTTCGAAATAAATCGTAGACACTTTATTCTTGTAATTATTTTTAAAAAGACGTTACCACATTTAAAAATGTGGGAATTGCATGTGACAATGCATTTGTTGACATTTATCATAAGATTAGCGTGTCTAAAAAATAGTGTTTTCAAGTTGTAAACAATCATTTTTTCTTGATGCGTACAGTTTTTTTCATAACAAATTATTTATTGTTTTAGGCTATAATTAACATTGTTTAGTGTTTAGAGTTTTCATTTAGAGCATCTTTCACCCACTTCATAATGAAGTAGAATGTGACAAATTTAGGTGAATTTTCTTCAATTCAACTCCATTATTCACTCCATTATGGAGTAAAATTGTTAACAATAATCAGTTGAAAGAAGTCGTTATAAGGGAGAAAGAGAGAGCGAATGAGTTGTAAACTGATTCTCATTAAGTGTAATTATGTTACATATTGATTTATACAAAAATTCACTAACACATACACGCACCTGTTACTTTACACATTTTAATTATGTTATCGTACTATAACATTCTTGCTTAAGCTCAAGGGTGGCTGAGAACGAAAAGCGTTGTATGCAATTTAACGAACATATATGTGGCCAATGGCTTGGTAAGCCCATCAGCTAGTTCATTTGAGCATGGTGTGAACGTGACTTGAAAAAGAAATTTTCACCACTTTCTCACAGACAAAGTGAAAATTAATCTCAACATGTTTTGTCCTCGAATGTTTCGCACACATCTTTTTCATTTTGGTCGTCTAAAATCTAAATACACATACTTAAATATATATATATATATATATATATATATATATTTAAGTATTTCATTTCGGTATTATAAATACTTTTAAACTTATATACATGACTTTCAATATAGCTATTATAAATAGTAGTAACCTTAAGCTAATTTCCGCATCAAATATAATGTCATTTCGGTCCATAATGAAACAAAAGCTTTTGACTGTTAAGGACTGGAAGTCCTAGCCATCTGCAACTAGAATTTTCATTTCGACACCGAAACTTTTTGGTTTTAGAAATAAAAACGAAATAACGACCCACACCTTAATTTCAAGTTTTTCTTCTAACCCCCCCTGGGTGTCTGGTCGCCGCCTGCTGGTCTTACCAACGGTGTGCCTCCGACCCGGGGGGAGTTGTACCCCCAATGGATTTTATTTTTATAGCTCAAATAATTTTCCCCTCTCTTGTTTCTTCTCTCCGGTGCCCGGTCCTCTCTCCCGCTTGTCCTTTGCCGGTTGGCCTTCCCCGACAAAGCTTCTTGGCCACGCTGAGGTCGCTCTTCTCTAGCTTTGGTTTTTTTGCAGGTCGCCGTGGTGATGCAGAGCCGCGGATCTTTCCGATGGGTGGACCTAAGATGGTTCCGCTGGTGAACCCCGCCGCCACCGGAGATATCATCGTGGTGGCCGCCATCCCCGAAGACCTGAGCTCTTCTCCGTCCCCGGATCTGGAGAAGGACCTTTGGCGCTCTGCCTCGAAGTCTCTCGCCGGCCGTCGACTTCATCAAGTACAGAAGATCCTCGTTGTGGCTT
Organism: Urtica dioica subsp. dioica; assembly: GCF_054948205.1. Classification (NCBI taxonomy): domain Eukaryota; kingdom Viridiplantae; phylum Streptophyta; class Magnoliopsida; order Rosales; family Urticaceae; genus Urtica; species Urtica dioica. The sequence continues at coordinate 50,088,866 of NC_142763.1, forward strand.
TTCTCTCCTCAGATCGGCGCCTTTGGGCACCGTCGCTGCCCCCGACGGTCTGGACAGTCAGTTACCGACTTGTCACCTGTGATTCCGCTCTCTTTGGTGGTGATTCGGGCCTGTTTGTTCGCGCCGATACCAGTTCAACTGTTCGCCGCAGTGAGGGTCTTTTTGCTATCAAACGAAGGCCACCAACACCAACCCTAACTTTCGGCTCTAGGGGGTCGTTCCTGTATGGGATAGCTAGTGATTTGTGGGTTCATGATGGGTTCGGGGGGATGATTCTTAGATGGTGGTGTTTTTTTAGTTTTTGTTGTAATTTAGTTTTTAGTTGGCTTGTTAGTAGCCTAGACTTTGTTGGTCTGTCCATCATTCTTGGGTGGTTTTGGTGTCTTAGAGATGTTTCTGACTTCTTTAAGATGTTTAGTTCGAGTCCTCTGTTGGTATTTTGGTTGTGCAGGTTCTCGAACGTCTTCCTCTATGACGAGAGGTCCTCGAGCGTTTTGGTTCATCCTTTAACCTCGAAGGGTAATTGGAAAGAGCCATTATTGTGCTCGATTAATAGTGTGATCAATCTTCCACTTGTCGGAAGTCCACACATGATGTGCGTTCACTTGTTGCTAGTTTTGAATCTCTATCGCTTTGGGGATTTTTTCTTCTTTGATAGAAGATATTCGAAATTTGTACTTTTGGGTAATATACCGTCTTTCTAATAGAAGCCTCGAGCTATCCTTCAAAAAAAAAAAAAAAGAAATAAAAACGAAATATGATTTTAACCGCGTTAAGATTTTTGAAAAAACTCAAAATCAATGTGCTAGTGCGAAAAGGGAGAATGTCTAATCAAGGCCATTAGATATTAATCCAATGTCCTAAACTATATATATATATATAACAAAACAAGTTGATACAATCCTGAAAGGAATGCCTTCAGAATTGTACTGGGAATTTTCGAACCTCAATCGGAATCGGAACTTCCGATTCCAGTCACCACAAAGTTAGAAGTCCCAAGAAAATGCACAGTAGCAATCAGAACCAAAACTTCCTTCTAATTCTAGTTACAATGTCCAAGTTTAAATAATAGTACCGTCTAATTTTTTTTTTCCTTTAGTAACATTTAGTTTTTCTTTTCTTTTACAAGACTAACATAAATATGTTGCATCAATATGATATATGAACAATTATTGTAAGTAATTGCGTAGTTACTTAACGTGATTGAGAAGGTTGTTCAACAAGTGGGTGAAGCATTTTAGGGAAGAATTGATTATTTTTAGGCCGTTTTAATCAAGATGATAAACAAACAAAAAAAAAATCAAACATTAAACAGAAAACGACACGAGAGAATTGGCAAGCTTGTTCGGTGATAAACCACCTGCTCAGTGGGACTGCTACGTCTGGGTGAAAACAACCCACTATCTCAAATCGACAAAGGAATGTGAATATTAAGTTTGATGACTTCCTCACAAATACCTCCGTCTTTGACTTCTCCAATGGATGACAATTGATCTCCCCTCAAATTAGAGACTTCCTCTCTACGTTTTACCCAATCTTCTCCCAAAGATTATCAAGCACGGCAATGCAAACACACGCACTCACACACGCTGATCAATGCAGTGATCCAGAAACTGCAAGCACCAAGAGCTAATTTTCGATGAAGATCTCTAAGGTAGAGAGACTAGTTTAAGATTTATGGCGGCATGATATTTTCTAAGAAGAGTGAATAACCTAATTCGACTCACAATGAGCTATAATAGGTCAACCCACAAATCTCTTGTGAATCACACTGAATCTGAAACCAAATATATTCGAAACAGAAAACTAGGATATTTTATGTTTCGTTCATGCGAGAGAACAATGTAGCATAAGTAACATAGGTCTTGAACAACTTCTTGTAGCTTTGCTCGAACAACCTTGACAAAATTGTTTTTCCAAACTAACCATGTCACAGAGGATCCAACAATCTCTCCCTTGCATTTTTGCTAAAAGAAACAGACATTACGCAGAATGCTTTGAGCAAAACTAAATAACCACTAGTTCATATTCGTTCAAGGAAAAGGAAGTAAGGCATTGTTTAAGCTTAGCTATTACAACCCAAGAAAAAAAAAACACTCAACCATAAAATACTCCCCATTTTCGCCATAAATAGACAAGCCAAGGCACCAATGAAATCTAGGTTAAGAGTAAAAAGAGATTAACATACTGAAAAGAAAAAAAGCAAAAAAAATTACATTCACGTTCATGCAGCAGTATATTCGTCTTCATTTTCTTCTTCAACTGGTATATCTTCCACCGGGTACTTGAGGTAGCGCATGAGAGTAATCACCTTCATCCATGACACTATGATCCTATTGATTTTAGCTACCTTCACCTTGATCTCATACAAGCTGCTTGATAATCCTCTATTTCATTACAGAAGAAAAAAATCGAGCATGTACTGCAATGGAGGAGGGTTGTTGATCATCTGGGGTAGCTGACACCCCATCGACATCATTAGAATGTTTCCCAATAAATAACTTAGGATCATCATTGAAGCGCGTAGGCTCTCCATAAAGTGCACCATAGAAGCCTTCAGCCAAGGATGCTGACTGATCACCAACTCATAGAGTAGAGAGAGGAACCCAATAGGGTGATCGACTTTCTCTGAGACTCAATGAGCTGTAATATCATAAAAATGATATGACCAATACCACCTTACTCTTGAGGACAATAGCAAGCAAGATTTCGAACCCAGTTTTTGATGGCAATGCCATAGAGTAAAGAGAATTTTGTGGACATCTCTATAGAGGGCAAATTATGATCTACCCAACAAGACTTCTCATTCCTGTTCAACACCCAAGCAATCTTGTCAAAGTCTTGCTCCCCCTGAAACTCTTCCATTGAACACCTAGAAGAGAAAGTCACCACATTTCCTCTGTCCTTAAGAGTTCCATAGTCTGAACTGGACACATCACTAAACTTCTCTGGGATATTTTCAATCACCTCTCTCACAAGCTGGAGAGAAAACTTCTTAGAAGAAGTAACAGTAGGAAAGAGATTTATCTTCTTCAATAGAGATACAAGCCTCCACACGATCAGATCTGGAACTTTTCCTTCAAGGACTCGATGAGACCTAGATCTACGTTATTTAATGAGAGCAAGCAATATGTCAAGCAACCGATGAGAAAGATGAGTTTAAGAAAACTTATAGTTTTTGGCTTACGAAGTGAAAGCTTTCACAATCCCTCTCGTCTTGAACTACAAGCCTCCACACGATCAGATCTAGAACTCTTCCTTCAAGGACTCGATGTGATGACATCAAAGTCTTCCGAAATGTAATCTCTGAGGAAGATAAGACAAATGAGTGGGCAACGTTTTATATCACTAGATCAGGAAACAGAGTGTTTCCGTTCTTTCTCTCTTATTTCTAAGAATGGAATTGAAGCAATTACGAGGGGTTTGAGGAAGAAAGAAGCACATGGCCTACTAGGAGAATTGTGTCCGCTTTTTTTTATCTGTTTTGCTAGATTCTAATTTGCTTCTCATCAGCCCTCTATTTATAGCAGTTCAAAAAGGTATCTTATAGAATATTCCAAAATATTCTAGAAAATATTAGTTCCTTTTATTGTGTTCACACTAGTGGATTAAATCTCAGCCCTTGGATCTCAACAAGTGAATTCTATTTTTTCTCTCCTCCGTCAGATCAGTATCTAGGATTTTATTTTATACAATAGTATAAAATATTTGCTGCTGATAATATTTAGGAAAATATATTATCCTAAATATTCTCCAATATTTAACCTAAATATTAGGAGAGAATATAGGACAATCATATTTCCTATATTATCTCCTTTATTTTAGGAACAGAAAAAAAGAAAAAATATCGGTTTGTGATAACCAGTTAAAAACGCCTATCAACAGGTAGGGATGCCCAAAATTTTTCTTTTTCAAGGTCCAATAGCTTTAAACCCATTTAACATATATTTACTTGTTCAACAATAAATATAAAGTTTATTTACTTGATCTAGCAACGAATAAATAGCATTGCCATAAATATTTATTTAATTCTCAAAATACCTTTTTTGGAATTAATGTTGTCAATCACTATTACAACAAGTGAGACTGTAATAATAAAACATATTATTATATTAACGTTCTTATCCGCCTTTATCGAAGCCGAATCGGGGACCATGGACCTAGTAGTAGAAGCTTAACAATCTCGATAAAAGACAAAATATTCTTTTTTCTTTTCAAATCGAATTGTATAGTCTCTTTCAATACTCCACCGTTTAATCCAAGACTGAACCCTTCTTTAATACTAGAATTATATTTACTCATCGTGATGAGTATCCACTGATTTAGTCCGTACGTGACCATGACCCTCCATGGTCTGCCCGTATCGAGATAGGTCAATTTGTTCCGTTATACCTTACTCGTCACATATAAGCCCTAAGCATCGTTGCTTCCCCAGCGAAAGATTCAACCGAACGTAAGCCAACTTCGAAAGTGTGCACAATCAATCAGCTCTGGAATCAACCCTTAGGTGAGAGAACATTTACCTTCTTTCAGGAAGGCTGGATTCCGTATTCATAAAACACTTCCTTCTACAATCATATCCCGACTTCCCAAGACACTATTTGATCAACGTCTTACTAGCCTTTAATGTGGTGAGTCAAAGAAGCCGGTAACATGATCTAGAAGTCCATGATTACTTCATGATATTAGATTAAGTGTCACTGTGACCATCATAAGCGGCCTCGGCTAGTGCATCGTAACGGTCCTTAAATGACGCATCTATCCAAACCAAAGCCTATCCAGGTCGTACACCTTCTCCAAGTGTATAATTCTCCCACTGAGTGATCAATCCTCACTCATGTTCCACATATATGACTTTAGATAAGGCTTTCCAGGCGCATATCAGTCATCGACCAAGTTTTAGTTCACCGCCCAATCTCCGATGCCCAACACGCGATTCAGTTTGATACGAAAACTATGGATGATAGTTGTTATTGATTCTGAATGTTATCAGACCTCAGCCCACTAATCATATGATGCTAATAATGTAACTTCTTATCTTATTTAGTAATCATCATCTTCTAGTAGGTAATATTCCTAACATAGGTTTACTGCTATCATAATCATTATCACTCCAATTAACAACATAGTACTTGTTATTCTTCAAGGTATTTGCACAATCCGCCTGAATGTGTCCAAATCCTTCGCACTCTCTGCACATGATTCTTTTTTACTCTTCTCCTTTGTTGTAGTTGATTTCACAAAATCTGTTCCTCTTCTAAAAATTTCATCCTCTTCTATTTTGAGAGTTTGGTGTAGATTGTTGTCCTTGCTCTCTTTCTCTTATGTTTATCTTCTTCATGAATCTTCAAACGTTCTTGGTAAGGCGGGCAATTTGATCATATGTCACCTTGATCTTCGGCTTCAGAGTGAGCTTCTGCTTTCAGACTCAATTCTTTGTTCTTTTATTTTGGTTCTTTCACTTTTAGATTCATCTAGAAAGTTTTGAGAGACCTCAATAGATCGTCAAGTCTCATGTTCTTTGCATCATGAGTCTCTTCCACGGCAACCATCTTCATGTCGAATCTGTCTGGAAGAGATCCTAGAACTTGCTCACAAGTCTGGCATCTTTAAGCTATAGTTTCTTCATCTCTCATATAGAGATTCTCAAACCTGGTAGTGAGCATTCAGAGACTTGAGATCAGACCTTGTGTGTACCCTTATGAGCAACCAGAAGGATATCCCAAGCTTCTTTGGCGATTTCACAATTGGAGAAAAGCTTGAAAATATTTTCATCAACAACTGAGCATATGGCATTAATAACTTTAGAGCTCCCCATGGCTTATTAAGGAAGATCATACTTTTCCATCCTTATGAAGAGCAATGAGAGTAGTCTATCCCATCTCAACAACCATCCAAGGCTTATCATCAATAGCTTTAAGGAAAGCTGTCATCCTCGCCTTCCAATACCCATAATTGTGTCTTTCCAACAGTGGAGGTCGACCGATACTCTAACTTTCCTTCATGTTAATATAAAAAACACGTTAGTAGACAAATCGGATCATACTCAGTAAATCGAGTGACCCGCTCTGATACTAATTGTAATTACGTAACGTGGTTAAGAAGGTTGTTCAACAAGTAGGTTAAATAACTTATTGAACAACTGATTGTTTTAGGAATTTTTAATCAAGACGATGAATAAACAAATAATCAAATAGAAAATAGAAAATGACAAGAGAGAATTTATAATTCTATTCAGCGATAAACCACCTACTCAGGGAGACTGATATATCTGGTTGAAAATAATCCACTATATCAAATCGTCAAAGGTATAAGAATATTAAGTTTGATAACTCCCTCACAAACACCTCCATCTTTGATTTCTCTAATGGATGTAAATTCGAGTTCCCTTCATATTAGAGACTCCCTCTCTATATCTCACCCAATCTTCTCTCGAAGGTTATCAAGCATGTCAATGCAAGCACACACATTCACAAACTCTAGTCCAGGCAGTGATCCATAAATTGAAGCACAAAGAGCTAGTTTTCGATGAAGATCTCCAAAGCCGACAGACTAGCTCAAGGTTTAAGGCAGCATGAGTTTTTCTAACAAGAGTGAATAACCTAATTCGACTCACAATGAATCTGTCGCGAATCACACAGAATCGGAAACTAAATCTCCGATAACATATACCCAATACATTCTAAATAGAAAACTATGAAATTTCCTATTTTGTTCGCGTGAGACGACAATGCACCATAAGTAACCCGGATCTTGAAAAACTTCTTGCAGTTTCGCTCGAACAACCTGTTGTCGGTCGTCTTCGGAAAACCCGAGATGCCAAGAAGGCACGTCGCTCAAAGGGCCGATGGTCAGGCCGGAGATCCTGAAGAGCGGCAAGTCTTCAAGCCTTCGCCCAAACTCTTGATTGCTTGAGTCGAGCCTAGCCCCTCGAGTTGAGACTTGAGTCGGCTCCCCGAATTGAGCCTCGCTCCTCGAGTTGAGACTTCATTCAGTCTCCTCGAGTCGAGCTTCGCTCCTCGAGTTGAGCCTTGAGTCAGTCTCCTCGAGTCGAGCCTTGACTCAGTCTCCTCGAGTCGAGCCACTCTCGTCGAGTAGAGACCTTTATATTTCGCGTGGCAAGCATAGTATCTAAGACCCCTAAGGACCACACAAGAGTCCGACAAGACGGCCCATGCACCGTGCACCCCTCGGGGAAACCGCGCGCGCAACACGTCGCGCCGGCCGACCAGGCATAGCAAGCAGCGCGCCGGCCGCGCGCCGCGCAGCCCTCACCGCGCGCCGCGCCAGGCAGACCGCGCGCCGCGCGCTCCATGCGCCGCGCATCCCGCGCCGCGCAAGGTGACCTGCGCGCCGCGCCCCCTGCGCCGCGCGCCGCGCATTGTGCGCCGCGCTTTGTGCGTCGCGCGCGCCGTGCGCCTCCAATTGACGGCGCGCGCGCCCGTAGTCCCACATGGACGAAAAAGAAGCCTTCTAAGGCCCTCAAACACCTATAAATACCCCTCTCATTGAGGGTAAAGCGATCCCATTTATTTCTCAAGGAACTTGAGACTTCTCTCTTCTTCTCTAGATGCCATCCTTTGCCTGAAACAGATTCTCCTCTATTTCTTGTTCTCAGAGGTCCTGAAGCACTCTCGGGGACTTCCCGGACGTTGCTCCCTCTGACCGAACGCCCCCTTGTGCTCAAGCACGCCCCTAGGGTTCTCAACTAGAGTCCCCCTGCGCGTCTAACATGCCAGACGCGCACGCGATCTCCGAAGTTCTGAGACGCCGCCGAGGACTCCTCCGCGCCTCGTCTCCTTCGTCGAGTACGCTTCTCCACCAAGGCTCCGCGCCTCACACTGCGTTACATACGCTTGAACTACGTTCTGACCTGATCCCACACACGGGTACGTAGGCAGCCGACACCCAAGGCACGGTCACTCCTCCTCCTTACCCCCTACCTCTCCCGAGAGGCGGGTTGATCGGAGAAAACCTAGCTCGAGACTTTCGAGTTCACACTCTTGGCCCGGGTGCGATCACTTGGTCCGGCCTTGGATCGAACCACCCGAGGTTTTCAATAGTTGTTCATTTTCGTGCGACAACATTTTGGCGCTAGAAGGAGGGGAGTTCCCGACCTGTTCAGCCCGAAATCCCTTCTATTCATCTTCTTCTTTTCTTCTACAAACTCAACTTTCTCGAACTTGAGAAAAGATGAGTAGTCAACCACCCGTACGTTCTGAGGGTGTTAACAACCCCGATAACGTCACGGGGACCAAAAAGTACTTCTTGCCCTCCCGAGCGCATTGTGACGAAGAGTCGCTCAACGAAGAGAGCTCGACCCGCTCACCATCTCCATCTCCAGATAGCAGGGACGACCGCATCATGGAGTTGGAGGAGAATATCCGCCAACTAAAGGCGAAGAACGTGAGGTACCGCAGCCAACTGGCTGCGAAGCAACCCACGCAGAACACAATGACCCCCAACGGGGATCCTGAGAACCTCAACGAGGAAAGCCACGACCGCGACCCTGATTATGAGGGTACTGGCAATTCGGAGGATATCGAGACTTCTCTCACGAAGGACGGGGGACACCCCGCCGTGTTTGAAGCCGGTCCTTCGAATCCCCTACCCCGGACAGGCGACAATCCGACTGCTTCTCAAGAGGGAAATTCCCGACGTTTGGCCCTCGACCGACTAGGTCAAAGGGAGAATGTTACGGAGAGTCAGGGCACGCGGAGAGCACGCCGTCGCAGACGAAGCCCGTGCCTCCGTACGACAAGCCCTGATCTTAGGGACCATCTCACTGCTCGACGCATCGAGCGTGGCGATGACCTAAGAGAGCGACTAAGCTCTCGGCGAAACATCCCCGTAGCAGCCCCAACTAACGGGAACCGCCGCACGGGTCAAGGGTCAAATGAAAGACGACAGGTGACTCCTCCCGAAAAGGGAGTTACTTCGACTACCGGTCTCGATGTGATCACAATGATCCACAATCTTCAAAATGAAGTACGAGATCTCCGAGAATACGGAATAGGCGGAAGTGCCTATGGGGTCGTCGAGGAGAATCCATCGCCTTTCACAGCTCAGATATTGGCCGAGATATGTACGGGAAATTTCAAACTCCCTAACCTCTCCCCCTATGATGGAAAAGCAGATCCTGCTTACCATATCCAGCACTATGAAACCTGGATGACGATGCAGGGTGTCTCTCCCGGCGCCATGTGCCAAGCTTTTAGTCTTACCCTCGCCGGACCCGGCTTCGAGTGGTTCAAGAACTTAAGGCCGGGAAGCATCCACTCATTCAAAGACCTGAAGGACATGTTCCTAGCACGATTCGCTACATCTATGGTCCAAAAGAAGACCAAGATGTACCTGTGGTCAATCAGGCAAGAGGATGGCGAGTCTCTTAGACGATACCTCGCCCGATTCACTGAAGAATCGAATAAGGTCGACCGCTTTGACGACAAAGACGCAATCACTGCCATCATTGAAGGCTTGCGCACAAGTGACTTTCTTAAGTCCATCGTCGGCCGTGTCCCTTCTACTATGGCCGAGTTAATGACTCGAGCCAAGACCTTCATGGGAGTCGAAGATTACCTCGATGGCCGCAATAGCAATAATCAAAGCCCTCACCGCCGAGACGAGCCTAGCAACGAGCAAGGCCACTCCCGTAAAAGACGAAACAGAGGGGGTCAGACTTCTAATGGCCGACCTCCGATGCCCCAAAAGCCGCGACTTGCGGAAGACTTTAAGGGCTACTCGTGACAAGTTCACTCCCCCGGCTCACTCCATTAAACACGCCGCCAGAGCGGATCCTGGCTTTGGCACGTGACAAGTTCACTCCCCCGGCTCCAATAAGCAAAGATCCCGCGACTCGCGATAGATCTAAATATTGTGAGTTCCATTAGGAATACGGTCACTTGACCTCCGAATGCTACAGTCTTAAAAGGCAGATCGAGGCATTGATCCAACGGGGTGAGCTAAAAGAGTTCGTGTTACGCATGATTAGCGCTGCGGGCCCCACCACGAACGGACAACAGTCTGGAAAGGGAGGAGGAACAGCCACTTTCGCCGACCGAACCACGGCTACTGCCGATGCCAATCCACAGCTCCACGTTGTAACCACCATACTAGGTGGCCCACAAGATGGAGATTCAGCCCGACAACAGAAAAAATTCCTAAGGGCCATGGCTCAAGAAGACGCTGCTATACACGTCAACCTCACCTATGAAGAACCTACGTCCGTGCCTCATGAGACGATGTACTTCACCAACGAAGAGGCCAAGCGAGTTGTGCATCCGCACAATGACGCGATTGTGCTCAAGGCCCAAGTGGCTAATAACTTGGTGAAAAGAGTTCTCATCGACAACGGCAGCGCTGCCGACATAGTTTTCAAGTCCACCTTAGAGCGCATGAAGCTCGGGGGGCTACGCCCGACTCCGACCCGAACGCCCTTGTTTGGTTTCACCGGGGAAAAGGTCATGACCGAAGGCATCATTGATCTACCGGTCACCTTCGGAACTCCCGGTGGTATTGAAGTTGTTCACATGGTCCCATTCCTAGTGGTTGATCAAGAGTCGCCCTATAATGTCATCATTGGGCGACCCAGGCTGAATCAGCTAAGGGATATTACTTCTACATACCACCTACTGGTGAAGTTCCCCACTAAGGATGGAATCGGCATCATGGATGGAGATCAATCCCAAGCCAGAATATGCTACATCCAAGGAATCGATAGAAAAACCGCTAGAAAGACGGTTAACACGATCTCCCGAATCAGAGATAGCGTCGAGTCGACCAAGGTCCTCCGCGAAATCCACGAAGACCTCTGCATGACACTCAAGTGCAAGGCGCCGACGTCTTCATCCCAAACAGGGAGGGACCCCACAAAGTCTGCCAAGTCATACATGACGAGACACGCTACATCAAATACACGGACACCGATCCGTCGCCTGTGGAATGCGGAACACTTGAGGCAGTACTACCAGTAGCCAGCGCTTCCCCCCATTTTATTTCTTTGCTTTCCAACATTCAATAAGGCCTACGAGCCAATGTTTTAGGATTTCAAGTTTTTGCAATATTAATAAAGTTCGAGGTTTTTCTTTCAAAATCCACTTTATCAAAGATTTTCGGTCATCAAAATACGATTGTAAACCCAAAAACTCGGGGGGCTAGTGACATAGGCAACGGTAAAATCCTCAAGAAAGTACGCTCCACCTAAAGAAAGTACGCTCCACCAAAACAAAACACCTGAACAAAAATGGGAATGAGCGTTCAACTAAGACGCCTCCACGGCGCGCCATAAGACATCCCAGAGATACAGGCTAAGACGCCTCCGCGGCGCGCCATAAGACATCCCAGAGATGCAGGCTAAGACGCCTCCGCGGCGCGCCATAAGACATCCAAGAGATGCAGGCTAAGACGCCTCCGCGGCGTGCCATAAGACATCCCAGAGATGCGGGCTAAGACGCCTCCACGGCGCGCCGTAAGACATCCCCGAGATGCAGGCTAAGACGCCTCCGCGGCGCGCCGTAAGACATCCCCGAGATGCAGGCTAAGACGCCTTCGCGGCGCGCCATAAGACATCCTAGAGATGCAGGCTAAAGCCGTCCCTCGCGACGCACCAAAGACGCCTACATGGCGCACCCAAGACGCCTACATGGCGCACCTAAGACGCCTACATGGCGCACCAAAGCCGTCCCTCGCGACGCACCAAAGACGCCTACATGGCGCACGTAAGACGCCTACATGGTGCATCTAAGACGCCTACATGGCGCACCAAAGCCGTCCCTCGCGACGCACCAAAGATGCCTACATGGCGCACGTAAGACGCCTACGTGGCGCACGTAAGACGCCTACATGGCACACGTAAGACGCCTACATGGCGCAACCAAGTCGTCCCTCGTGGCGCACCGAAGCCGCCTACATGGCGCACGTGAGACGCCTACATGGCGCAACCAAGTCATCCCTCGCGACGCACCTAAGGCGTCTACATGGCGCGCTTAAGATGCCTACATGGCACATCTAAAAAGCCTATACGGCGCACCTAAGAAGCTTACATGGCATATCTAGGCCATCCCTCGCGACTTGCCTAGACGGCTAAACGACGCACTCCGAGTCGCCACAAGGTGTTGTATGTGATGACTAATCACAATGCACTTGAAGCCGCCACAAGGCGTACCTAAACCACCATACTAGGCGTAGGTCCTACCATCTTCGCCACCGCCAACTGGGCACAATCACGCTCGCCTTGGGAGACTCCCCATTCCACGCGAGCTAATTGAAGCTGCTCACAAAGACTCGCGAACTCCGCCTCTGAGCAAGAACTTCGCTCGGCCTGAGCTAGCTGAGACTTCGCTTGAGCAAGCTCCTCCTAGAAGAGTCCTAGGCGACGAAGGAGGTCGTGTAGAATCTCCTCGAGACAAGTCCTTCTCCTCGAGTCGAGCTTCGCTCCTCGAGCCGAGTCATCCTCCTCGAGTCGAGTCATTCTCCTCGAGTCGAGCCTCGTTCCTCGAGTTGAGTCATTCTCCTCGAGTCGAGCTTCTCTCCTCGAGTCGAGTCATTCTCCTCGAACCGAACCATTCTCCTCGAGTCGAGCCCCGCTCTTCGAGTCGAGTCATTCTCCTCAAGTCGAGCTTTGCTCCTCGAGTCGAGTCATTCTCCTCGAGTCGAGCTTCGCTCCTTGATTCGAGTCATTCTCCTCGAAGTCGAGCTTCGCTCCTTGAGTCGAGTCATTCTCCTCAAAGTCGAGCCTCGCTCCTCGAGTCGAGTCATTCTTCTCGAGTTGAGCTTCGCTCCTTGAGTCGAGTCATTCTCCTCGAAGAAAAGCCTCGCTCCTCGAGTCGAGTCATTCTCCTCAAGTCGAGCGTCGCTCCTCGAGCCGAGTCATCCTCCTCGAGTCGAGTCATTCTCCTCGAGTTGAGCCTCGAGTTGAGTCATTCTCCTCGAGTCGAGATTCTCTCCTCGAGTCGAGTCATTCTCCTCGAACCAAACCATTCTCCTTGAGTCGAGCCTCGCTCCTCGAGTCGAGTCATTCTCCTCAAGTCGAGCTTTGCTCCTCGAGTCGAGTCATTCTCCTCAAGTCGAGCTTCGCTCCTTGAGTCAAGTAATTCTCCTCGAAGTCGAGCTTCGCTCCTTGAGTCGAGTCATTCTCCTCGAAGTCGAGCCTCGCTCCTCGAGTCGAGTCATTCTCCTCAAGTCGAGCGTTGCTCCTCGAGCCGAGTCATCCTCCTCGAGTCGAGTCATTCTCCTCGAGTTGAGCCTCAAGTTGAGTCATTCTCCACGAGTCGAGCTTCTCTCGTCGAGTCAAGTCATTCTCCTCGAACCGAACTATTCTCCTCGAGTCGAGCCGTGCTCCTCGAGTCGAGTCATTCTCCTCAAGTCGAGCTTTGCTCCTCAAGTCGAGTCATTCTCCTTGAGTCGAGTCATTCTCCTCGAAGTCGAGCTTCCCTCCTTGAGTCGAGTCATTCTCCTCGAAGTCGAGCTTCGCTCCTTGAGTCGAGTCATTCTCCTCAAAGTCGATCCTTGCCGCTCGAGTCGAGTCCCGCTCCTCGAGCAAACACCTGTAGCGACCTGAAGAACAGGTCAGCCAAAGTAGAGACCCGCACTTGCGTTTGGGGAATAAGGGCCGCTCTTCCGAATGCAGACGAAGAAACGTCACCAGGGCGGGAATGGCGGATGCCCCGTGAGACCGACTTATGCTTGATGCGTGGTCAAACTTTTAGCGTTGATCCCCGAGCGGTCGAAGCCCTCCGGTGCGGCAGAGCCTTCCACCAGGTGCCACTCCGTCTTCTCGAGGCATCGGCCCGCAGCATCAACCTCCGTCTTCGAGACCTCGGAATGAGCACGCCTCTGCAAAACGCAAAAGTGCAGTCGCCTTCCAAGCTGGCCGAGACGGATGCCATGATCTTCCCCTAACATGTCGCAATTAGAAAATAATTGCCATGCTAATCACCATCGAGTTGCATGGACTCCGGGTCGAAGATATCATCAAACAAAACTCCATCGAAGAAAGACTTGGGCGTGACTTCACCAAAAGATCAACAAGCCGCGACACGCCGGGCCGCCTCTACAAAAATGCGTGCCCCGCTTGCCCACGCATGTTCCCTTTGCTCCGGGGCTAGAGCGACGAACGCAAACGCGTCTGCCTCGCCCACGTCGAGCTACGTCTCCTATCCGCTTGGATCCTCCTCCACGTGTCGAGAGAGACGGAAAAGCGAGAGAGAGCACTAGCAATTGTGAGAATATTCTTTATAACCACAAAAGCTTCGTGACAGTGAAGCTCTGGGAAGTCTATTTTCCTCAAACACCCGGTGAAAACAACTAAAAGTTCACCGCCCGGGGCCTCCCGAGCAATGAACTTGGGGGGCTAATGTTGTCGGTCATTTTCGGAAAACCCGAGACGCCAAGAAGGCACGTCGCTCAAAGGGCTGATGGTCAGGCCGGAGGTCCTGAAGAGCGGCAAGTCTTCAAGCTCTCGCCCAAACTCTTGACTCCTTGAGTCGAGCCTAGCCCTTCGAGTTGAGACTTGAGTCGGCTCCCCGAGTTGAGCCTCGCTCCTCAACTTGAGACTTCATTCAGTCTCCTCGAGTCGAGCTTCGCTCCTCGAGTTAAGCCTTGAGTCAGTCTCCTCGAGTCGAGCTTCGCTCCTCGAGTCGAGCCTTGAGTCAATCTCCTCGAGTCGAGCTTCGCTCCTCGAGTCGAGCCACTCTCGTCGAGTAGAGACCTTTATATTTCGCGTGGCAAGCATGGTATCTAAGACCCCTAAGGACCACACAAGAGTCCGAAAAGACGGCCCATGCACCGCGCACCCCTCGGGGAAACCGCGCGCGCAGCACGTCGCACCGGCCGACCAGGCACAGCAAGCAGCGCGCCGGCTGCGCGCCGCGCAGCCCGCGCCGCGCGTCCCGTGCCGCGCAGCCCGCGCCGCGCGTCCCGTGCCGCACGTCTTGCGCCGCACGTCCCGTGCCGCGCGTCTTGCGCCACGCATCCCGTGCCGCGCCCGGTGACCTGCGCGCCGCGCCCCCTGCGCCGCGTGCCGCGCATTGTGCGCCGCGCACGCCGTGCGCCCGTAGTCCCACATGGACGAAAAAGAAGCCTTCTAAGGCCCTCAAATACCTATAAATACCCCTCTCATTGAGGGGAAAGCCATCCCATTTATATCTCAAGGAACTTGAGACTTCTCTCTGCTTCTCTAGATGCCATCCTTGGCCTGAAACGGATATTCTCCTCTATTTCTCGTTCTCAGAGGTCCTGAAGCACTCTCGGGGACTTCTCGGACGTTGCTCCCTCTGACCGAACGCCCCCTAGTGCTCAAGCACGCCCCTAGGGTTCTCAACTTGAGTCCCCCTGCGCGTCTAACACGCCAGACGCGTACGCGATCTCCGAAGTTCTGAGACGCCGCCGAGGACTCCTCCGTGCCTCGTCTCCTTCGTCGAGTACGCTTCTCCACCAAGGCTCTGCGCCTCACATTGCGTTACATACGCTTGAACTACGTTCTGACCTGATCCCACACACGGGTGCGTAGGCAGCCGACACCCAAGGCACGGTCACTCATCCTCCTCACCCCCTACCTCTCCCGAGAGGCGGGTTGATCGAAGAAAACCTAGCTCGAGACTTTCGAGTTCACACTCTTGGCCCGAGTGCGATCACTTGGTCCGGCCTTGGATCGAACCGCCCGAGGTTTTCAATAGTTGTTCATTTTCGTGCGACAACACAACCTTAACAAAATTATTTTTCCAAACTAATTATGCCACAGATGATCCAATAAATTGATAGCAATTTTTACAAGAAGATTATTGAAATGAAATACAGCTGTAAAGTAATTTGATCTGCGCTGATTGTTATCGCACGAAAATGAACAACGATTTAAAGTTTTGGGTGGTTCGACAAAAGGCCAGACCAAGTGGCCCTACCCGAGCCAAATATGTGAACACGAAAGCCTCAAGTTGGGTTTCCTCCAGTCGGAGGGTTTCTCAGAGGAGAGAATGGGAGAATAGGGGGAGTGACCGTGCCTTTTGTGTAAGCTGCCTACGTACCCGTATGAATATGGATCATGTCAGAGCGTAGCTCAAGGAATATGTAACGCTGTATGAGACGCGGAGTCTGGAGGGTGTTTACGGAGGAACCCTCATCAACGTCTCAGAACTCTGGGATCGACTGACCCGAGAGAGAATGTGTGCTATTTCTCTCATCTGGAGGCGTGGGGGACTCTAAGTCGAGAGTTCCTTGTCGTAGCTGGAGCGCAGGACACGTAGGCGATTTTTTGTCGAAAATGATGAACGCGTCTAGTGTGCTAGACACGTATGGGATTTTCTGTAGAAAATCCTGGGAGTGCGCTTGGGCTTTCGACTAAGTGCTCGATCAGAAGAAGCGACGCTCGGGAGTCCCCGGGAGCGTTTTAAAATATCCGAGAGTGAGAAATCTTGCAAAGGATGCTTCAGGCCAAAGATGGCATCCAGAGAAGCAGAAAGAAGATTGAGTTTTCAAAGGAATGAAAAGGATGGATTACCCCTCACTGGGGGGAGAGGGTATTTATAGTAGTTGGAGGGCCCTAAGACGCTCTTAGATCGTCCATGCGGGACTGGAGAGCGCTCTCCTCAAGGAGGAGCTCGCTCTCCTCAAAAAGAGGAGCAGCGCGGGTGCGCGACGCACCTCGTGCTGCGCACACGGGGCGCTCACTCCGAACGGCGTGCGCGTGTGTGCTTACCCTAGGGGGTACATGGCGCGCAGCCCTCCTGGCCCGGCGCGCACCTTCCTGGCGTGGCTCGTGGTTTGCTCGCGCGCGTCCATTTTTAAGGAGCGCGCGCACGCCTTTCTTGAGGGGTGCGCAGTCCATCTCGTCGGCCGTTTGTGGGCCTTAGATGACCCAGCCCGTTGGGCCTTCGGGACTCTTTCATGTGAGTTGCGTGAAGTGTAAAAGTCTTTACTCGAGGAATTAAAGTCGACACGAAACTCGTCAATCGACTCGTGGACACGTAATTCTACTTGAGGAGATATCTTGATTCGAGGCGGACGACTCGTCTCGAGGAGTATGACTCAACTAGAGGAGCAAGGCTCGACTCGAGTAGGTGAAAGTTTGGCACGAGGACTTGTCAGTTGACTCGTGGTGGGAGGCTTGCCGCTCTTCAGGACCTCCGACCTGATCATCGGCCCTTTGAACGGCGTGCCTTTCCGACGTCTCAGGTTTTCCGGAAATGACCGACAACACTTATTAATAATTTTAAGAAATTATATTAAATAGTCCAATTATTATCTTCAATTAAAATTATATCTAAATAATAAAATATTAAAAAATAAAATTTAACTCATTCTTACTCATTCTATACCGCGCATGTGCCTTATTTTCATTTGAATCATTTTCTTAATTATAAAATAATTAAATTTGAATTTCAAAGAGTCTAAATTCACCACATGCCTAACTCTTCTAATAACATTTAGTCTGGGATATTATTAATTACTGTATAATTTAAGTTTCACTAAAAAATAGCTAAAATTGAAACAAAAACTTGTTTCTTGCTATTCCTAATTATTCTATTAGTTTCTTCGTAATAAAAGCAACAGACGACCGTGTAGTATTAATAAATGATGATACGACCCCCATTTATTGACTTAATAGTTGTCATGTTATATTGAACCTCTTATTTCAATAGAATTATTGGCTAAAAAGTATTTTGGAGACTCAAATTCAAGGTACATCATTATCGTCGCATGATATTCAAAAGAGAGCAACTGGAAAAACAACTTGCTTCATCACGAACGTACCTTCCTCAACTAGCCATTTTTGTCGGTACATAACAATAAACGATATATACATCAACATTAATTATATAGCACAATAGTTTAAACTATATGACCATTTCTAGCTTAGCCATTTTATTCATGGTGAAATATATAATCCAGTTGAACCACATTAATCCAGTTTAAATGACGTAGCTTGGGGATGAGAAATTTTTGTCCAATAGCGAGTTTATTCTTTAGGTTTTGGGAGGTGTATTTTGAGTTTGGCTGAATCTGGAGGTTTTCGTTTTTGTTGAAGATGATAAAGTTGTATTATTATGGGTCGGAAATTAGAGTGAGGGAAACACGGTGAGTGAGGTCTTCATGGTGAGCTGTTTAGGAAGTTTTGGCTATAGGAAACACGATTGGGGTTCTTTGGGAAACTTAGATGATGAACTCAATCTAGCTACTTCCTTCATGGCAAGCAATCTACTCATCACTCGAAGAATAGATGACGAGGAAAAATGTGCTGCATCCACTATTCTCGCTGGGAAATTCTATCGACCAAAGTCTGGAACTAGGGCGCTAAGAGAGTGTTCAAAGTTTTTTCAGGAGTGTGGATGCGCAAACACATGTGTGGTTCGTAAAAGAAATTAAACCGGGCATTATGCAATTTTGGTTCGAAAACAACGAGATGCAAACCGGGTCTTGGGAGACGACCGTGGATGTTCAAGGGCTTTCTGATGATCGTCTTGCCTTGGCCCACCCTGAAGACGGTGGAGGAACTCGCTTTTCATTTTCTCCTTACTGGATTCGGCTGAGAGGGCTTCCATCGGGGTTTTGGAATAAAGCGAGTGCGGAAAGACTTGCGCCAATGTTTGGCAAATTCAGAGAGTTGGTAGACATTCGGAAACCCCTTTTCCGGGATTCTTCCTTTGACAGAGGAGAACTGTTGCATTCTTGGATACCAATGCTCAGCCATTATGAATGGGATGCAAACACAAGAATCAGGCTAAGGTTAAGGTCGACTATTCACCGGAGCTATCAATCCATGGGCATTCGATTCATGGAGAATCTGCCTTTATCTCTTGCTACATAGGTCTTGAGTTTCTAATTGGAAGAAGGAAAAATCAATTCGCCGTGGACTAGTTGGCTAACCATAACAATGGAGGCTACATATCGGAGGCCATGAAACAGACATATTAGAGGGCTTTGATGGCCAAAGCTTGGCAGCGGCGGTCCCACTGGATTTCAGCAGATGGAGAAGGGATGAAAGTCAAAAGACAATTTTACTGTTAGAGGTTGAAAAGGTGTTAGAAACGAAGACGAGGTCTTCGAAAAAGAGGGTCTAATGGTTTACTCCATGGGAAACGTGGCAACATGAGAGGGTTCGTGACCACACTTGCGGGAGCCTATGGATAAGAATGAAACGAGGTCGGTAGACACTACTCCGCATGGATATGCAAGTACATCATGTGGTACATAATAGAAAAAGCAAACGGATACGGGACATATATGGGGTTCAATGAGAAAACAAATTTATAGCGTAAGGTTTACTTTGATGGGCATCTTGAGAATCATAAGGAAGAAGTGGCCGTGTCAGCGTCCAATAATCCCAAGGAGGTTGTTGGAAAGGATCTAGGATTAAGAAAAGTTTAACGCTTCTTCAAGCGGCGGAATATGAAAATTTCTTTAAACAAGTAAAAACGATTTTTACTAACCTAGACAAAGAGCAAGCATATGTTATTTTAAATTAAAACTACTGAAGAGCAATTACTCGTTTACTAACCTTTGCGTAACTTGATTATTGAGAAGCTTGTGGAGGTTGAATCACTCGTCTCCCCACATAGCTTGCCTTTCTTCGTTCTTCGGGAATTTGAGTAACTACGAAAGTTTCTATCATATGAATCACTCGAGTGAATAAGGATTTAGTGTTTGGGCACTTTTAAACACGACGACTCAAGAACAAGTCTTAGAGTTGAAGAGCTAAAACAAAACGCTAGGTCAAATGTGGACCTAGGTGCCAAAACAAAACCGAGGCAATTAGAGAGAGAGGGAGAGAGGGATTTCGGCTATCTAGAGAGAGAGAGAGGGAGAGAGAGAGAGAGAGAGAGCTCGAAAATTTGGGATGAGAATCAATGAGAATGGAGGCTCTATTTATAGGAGAATGATTACCTTCAAAAGGCAGTTTCCGCTTTTATATAGAATATCACATATTCATGAGCAAATATTTGCTTCTCCTTCCTCATTTCACACGTCCAAGGCATGCTTCTAGAAGGCATTGGATTTGTTTCCTCTTTTTCTTCTCCCTTGGTTGGCCACCCATATCACTTCCTTGTAAGGAAATTTGTTTCCTCTTTTTCTTTTGGCAAGTATCTACATACATCAATGCACAAAATAATTCATCTTCTCTTGCTTAGGTTGGACGAGTAAAGGCTTCTAGAAGGAGCTTCTAGATGTCTCTTTATTTGTTCATGACAACATAAGAAAAGTCCATTAAGAATTTTCTAGGAAAATTCCATGAAATGAAATTAATCGTCAAGGCCCAATATTCTTAATGTGGCCGAGTGATGTCTTTCATTTTTCATCATATGACAATGTCAAAAAACTTATTTGTTGACATTCATTTCATCCTATGTCCAAAAAGACAAAAATATCCTTTAGACAATTTTCTTAAAACTTGTCTAGTTATTGTTTTGACTTAGCTTCTAGTTTAACTAATCCTACTCGAAATGACTTGTGACAGTTACCTCATGGATCCAAATGAACAAAGCCTGAGCTAACATACTTGGACTTAAAAGTTCCACTACTACAAAACAAGGATTCTACAACGCTTAAAAACAGTTGTGGAATGATTCTACAACGCTTGTCAAGCGTTGTAGAATCCTGCGTTGTAGAAGCTTCTACAACGCTTAAATATCCGTTGTAGAATCCAAGAGGTTTCTACAACGCTTAAACATTCGTTGTAGAATCCAAGAGGTTTCTACAACGCTTAAATATCCGTTGTAGAATCCAACTTTCTACAACGGATATCTAAGCGTTGTGGAACCTCCTAAAACGGTATACATCCATTGTGAAATTTTTAAATAATTAAAAAATCCCCGCCGCGGCGACGTATAATTGTCGCCGCGGTGAGATTATTCTACAACGGATATTTTATCCGTTGTAGAATCAACTCGCCGCGGCGAAAATTATACGTCGCCGCGGCGACGTCATATCTTAGCCGCGGCGAGATGCTTCTACAACGGATAATCATGCGTTGTAAAAAGGCCATGAATTTTTTAAAAAAAAAACTCGCCGCGGCGACGAAAAAAGCTCGCCGCGGCGAGACTAAGATTTCTAATTTGCCTGCTCTCGGTATCTTTTCTCGCCGCGGCGAATAATATTTCTCGCCGCGGCTCGAATTACTTGCCGCAGTGAGAAGTATAGGTCGCCGCGGCGAGAATCATTTCTTTTCAATCCAAAATCTGTTTTTACACGGTACTGAAACCCGTTGTAAAAAACTGGCACCTGAAAATAACCTTCAATCCAAAAAATAATATCTTCATCTTCAAAAGCAATTATGTACATCTACAACCAATCCATAATTCAATTAAAAAAAACTAACTAATCATCACAGTTAATAAATGTTTGTACATAACTTACCCATTCTTCCCTAACTCTCTCTAAATCCTCTTTTGTATAGGATTTCTTATTTTCTAATTTTCCTACACCTCCTACGACTATATCACGCATATAAGATATCACAAAATACCCGCATTCCGTGTTTCCGGTTTGTCTCGGAGCGTCCCAAGCCTTGATGTAAGTTGATTGCCCATTACTATGGGCGTTTTGATGCTCGAGCTTGAAATCCACAAGAACCCTATATAACACGGAGATTATAAGAGAAAAAACCACTAGAACGATTTATAATAAAAATTATTTAAGAAATCAAAATATTACCTTTTTATGAATCGAGTTAAATCGATTGGGATTTTATTTCTCAACGGGTCAAAGAACATAGCGCTATCTCTCCAAAGGTCGAGGACAACGAGCATCCAATGATTACCTTTGTTATACGACATCAAAACTAGTTCACCAAATTTGCATTGTCGTACCACGTTTCCAACGTCCTTGACTCGTTTTGACAAATAAGCCTCCTCGTCGTCATTTTCGATGTACGAACTTAAGCTCGGATTTATAAAACAATAATTTCGAGTCTTTTTCGCCTTTTCTAGCCTCGAGCGTAGATAGCTATGACAAACAAATATTTACTTGATCAAAACACTAAATATTGAATATTGATATTAAAAAACGCATATAAAGAAAACTCTTACACCATATAAACCGTTATGCTCCCCGCGCCAATTTCCAAGTATTGCAAAAAATCGGAAACATCTTCAAATGACACCGGAATCGGGATAGCCACGAGACTTGGACTAACATTGACCATAATCACATCCCCTTCCGGTAACATTACTTTGTTGGCATGTTGAGCGAGCAATCGATACTTGGGATTAATCACCTTGTACGAAATCTTCTTAGCATCATCGATGCTAGCTTCACTCTCAAAACCTAGCTTTGAGAGTTGTTTGACAACCGGACCGTGAAACTCTATTCCCGTGTCCATTTCTATGAGTCTCTTTGGCCACGAGACAAACCCGCCTATAGCATCTTCAATGGTTTGAGCTTCTTCGGTGGGAATTGGCAATTTTGCGTTTTTAATCAAAACCCCCAAAACGGCCACGCGTAAATTTCCTTCCTCCAAAGGCGAGAAGTGAACTACGCCTCCATTCATGTACGCTCGCCCATTTGCAAAATGAATTGTGCCTCCTTTCACAACATCATCAATGAAAATAAGACACTCGACGCTTTCATCCGAACTCGGTGTCACCGGCGTGGTTGGATTCAATGAGCAACTAGCACGAACACTATTGGGTTTTTCCACAACGACATGATCGATCTTCGGACGATCATCAACGATGTTAGGATCGATCTTCGGACGATAGCCAACATCGTCGTGTTCTAAGCAAATCACGAATATATATCAATATCTTAATACCAAAATATTTAGCTTTATAGATAAAAAAAATAATGAACATACCTAAAGAGACCGCTTCATTAACGTGTTCTTCAACGTTTGCCATCTCTTCATCATCAACAACCTTGTCCTTGAGATTCTCTTCCACACGCTCGACACTAGGCGACTCAATATTAGCATCTCCGACATTAATGCTACCATTTCCACCGAAGGCTTTCATCACCAAAGATTTCAACTCGCTCATCTCCCGACGCATCCTAATTAATTCTTCGTTCGGCGTTGGAGGAACAAAGTACTTGAAACGCGAAGTGTGTTTGGATTGACCGCAAACTCGCGACATTCTCAAAGCTTCTTGCAAAATGCTCTTTCCCGATTCCAGCACCCATGTCCCTTGCGTTGCTTGTTGTGATAACGTTTTCTACACACAAAATTATTTTCAAATAAAATTACAAGATTAATTGTTATAACAAATGTAAAGTACTTACGATTTTTTCTGCAATTAGTTTGTCTTTCTCATCCTTGTAGTTATCTACGTCTTTCATTCGCGAGTCAATCCAAAGTTCCTCTTTCGTAGGCCATTCCCCCGTTTTGTCGTGCTAGTAAGAAGTAATTATACAATAATTAAAAAACAATGGATTTCCATTTGGAATAACTAAAAAAATAAATGAACCTTACCTTTTCTTGATCAAGCTTTCGATATCCATTTCGGCCCGTTCGAGATTTGTACACACTTTTTCCGGTATTTGCTTTCCCATGTTCCGATGTTTGTTTGAACACTTCGGTTCGTCTATACTCAACAAATGCTATCCAATCTTCTTCGGTGATACTTGTGTAGAATTTCAAAACACAAGCCGGTCTCTTTAAGGCGATTGGATCGTTGATGATATCTTTGAGTAGATCGTTGTATAACTCATGACGAAATAACCTTGCCGCTTCTCCGACTCTCATAAGGCAATCTTGCTTTTGTTCAGTAGGAATCGTAAATCCTTCTAACATTTCGTTCCAAATCCGTTCTTTAATTTGATTATTCTCTTTAGATCTCCAATCGCGCATTGAAAGTGGAACGTATTCTCTAGCTAGCACGCCAAAGTAACTCGACAACTCATCACCCTCCTTACCAATTGGTTGTCCCTTATCATCAAATTGTACCATAATTTTTTTATCTAGAGTTTTGACCTTATTAACCCGACTCATAAGAGTGTTTCTTCTTTTTCATTTTTCATCATAATTTATAGCTAGTTGTCTTCTAATTTTTCTTTTACCACTATCGCTAGAAGTAGTAGTAGTAGACGACATTGAATCTAATAAACAAAATTCAAAACATAATTTCAATTTTCAACTCAAATGTAATCAAAATTTCAACTCAAATGTAACAAAAATTTCAACAAAAACCCTTAACAAAAACATAAATTTCAAATCAATATCAAACTCAACTCCAATCACAATATAAACTCAAATCCAATCCGATTCTATACAAAAACACAATTTCAATCTCAATTCAATCTAATATCAAATATCTTTCTCAAATCAAATCAATATCAAACTTAAATTCAATAAACTCAAATCCAATACAATATCTTCATAATTTCAAATCAATATCGAATTCACACTAAATAAGTCCATGTAAAAATGTTCAAAAACATTACCCGGAGTTGGACGAGCTCAAGGGCGGCGAAGAGAAGGTGGTGAGATGAGGGCCAGAGAGGTAATGGCCGAGGGTGGCGAGGTGAGGGCCGGCGGGCGGCGTGGGCGCGCAGCGAGGGTGGGCACGCGGCGGGGTGACGGAGGGGGCGGGGGCGCCGAGAGAGATGAGTATGGTGAGGGTCAGAGAGAGAGAGAGAGAGCGCGCGTGGCGGGGGCGCGGGGGCGCATCGAGGTGAGTGCCAGAGAGAGAGAGAGGGGCCGAGAGAGATGAGTGAGGGACGGACGGCGCGCGGCAAGGTGAGGGCCGGAGGGCGGTGATAGAGTGGCGGCGAGAGAGGGGCTGGGCGGCGAGAGAGATGAGTGGAGAGAGAGATGAGAAGAATGAATTAGAAGATGAATGAGAATGAGGGAAAATTGAAAAAAAACGCTAAGTAAAGAATATGAAATGGACGGGTAGTTTAAAAAAATTGAAATTTTCAGATTTTAAAACGCTCCTACAACGCTTATTCTAAGCGTTGTAGGATCTCGCCGCGGTGAGGTTGATTTCTCGCCGCGGCGAGATGCTTCTACAACGCTTAAAATAAGCGTTGTAGGATCTTCGCCGCGGCAACAACAAATTCTGGCTGCGGCGAGAATTACCCAGAAAATTCTTGCCGCGGCGAAATGTGCCTTCGCCGCGGCGAGCATAACCCTAGATGTTCTCGCCGCAGCGATTTACAAATCTCGCCTCGGCGTAACTCTTCTACAACGCTTAGCTAAGCGTTGTAGGATCCTCGCCGCGGCGAAAGAGAATTTTCGCCGCGGCGAGGAATACTTTCGCCGCGGCGTAAAATTTATGTTGCCGCGGCGAGACTATGTGTCTGAAACATGGTGCTCTCGGTAAGATTCTCGTCGCGGCGAAGAAGTATTCCCGCCGCGGTGCATGACTCCTGCCACAGTGAGATGTGTACCTCGCCGCGGCGAGATGTGTACCTCGCCACGGCGTGATAGTCTCGCCACGGCGATTTACAATTTTCGCCGCGGCGTGTATCTTCTACAACGCTTAGCTTGTTGTAGGATCCTCGCCGCGGCGAAAGAGAATTTTCGCCGCGGCGAGGAATACTTTCACCGCGGCATACAATGTATGTTGCCGCGGTGAGACTGTGTCTGAAACATGGTGCTCTCGGTAAGATTTTTGCCACGGCGAAAATGTACCTCGCCGCGGCGTGATTGTGTTGCCGCGGTGACCGCATTTTTTTGCCGCGGCGAGGACATTCTACAACGCTTATGGAAGCGTTGTAGAATGTCCTCGCCGCGGCGAAGTATAAATGTCGCCGCGGCGAGTGACACGAGACTGGTGATATAAATTCTCATTTCTCGTCTTTTTCACTTTGAACTCTCATAACCTCACTCAAAAAAAGATTTCCAGTACCTTTCCGACTCATTCTACCGCGTCCTCATTTACTAGTCTCATCTACACATTCAAATCTTGTAAGTTCTTTAACTTGTTCCAAATGTTGTTCTCTTGATAGTTTACTAATTAGAATGGGCAATTTTTTTTGTATAATTAGGGTTTTTCTATGAAGATGAGAAAGTGGATGTGGGAGAATAGATTGAATGAGGTATATCGGAAAGGTGTAGATGAGTTTTGTGATTTTGCTAGAGAGAACATGGTAGATGTGAAATCTATTTGTTGTCCTTGTATTAAATGTGGAAATCATAGACATTTTTCGATTGATGTCGTTCGGACCCATTTGTTTGCATATGGAATAATGACCGCGTATCAAAGATGGTTCTACCATGGTGAGGTTTTTCGTTCTACGGCAAATGATGATGATGTTGAAGATGATATTGATAATATGTGCGGAATGATGAACGATTTGGAGGACGATTTTGTTGAGCGACCGGAATTGTTTGAGTCCATGATGAATGATGCGGAGACACCATTATATGAAGGGTGTACAAGGTATTCGAAGTTGCCATTTTTAGTTACATTGTTTCATTTGAAGGCGTCGGGGGGTTGGACAAACACTAGTTTTACTCTATTGTTGGAAACACTGAAAGAAGCCTTTCCGAAAGACAATAAAGTACCTTTAAGTATGTATGAAGCAAAGAAGACTTTGGGTACATTAGGCATGAAGCACGAGAAATTTCATGCGTCCCCAAATGATTGTGTTTTATATAGACACGAGTATGAAGATCTAGATGAATGTCCGACGTGCAAAGAGTCACGGTGGAAGAAGGGTAAAATTCCATGTAACGGGGTTAAAGGAGTTCCAGTTAAGGTTCGTACATTTTCATCACTTGATTAGGAAATACATGTAGCTCATATTCATTATTTATTATTGATTTTCGTTAAATATATTTCAGTCGTTATGGTACATTCCTCCAATGCCGCGCTTTCGTCGAATGTTTAATAGTGTCAAACACGCGAAGAACATGGTTTGGCACTCCGAAAAGCGTATCGATGATGGTATGCTGAGACATCCTACTGATGCTGCACTGTGGAAATCATTCGATTTAGAGTATAAGGATTTCAGTGTTGATACTCGAAATTTACGTCTTGGTCTAGCTTCTGATGGAATGAACCCGTTCAGCATGATGAGTAGTAAATACAGTGTTTGGCCGGTTATACTTGTGAACTACAATCTCCCTCCAAAGCTATGTATGAAGAGAAAGTTCTTGATGTTAACGCTTATGATTTCAGGACCGAACCAATCAGGAAATGATATTGATGTCTATTTGGCACCGTTGGTCGATGATTTGAAGATGTTATGGGAGAAAAGGATGGAATTCAAAGACGCTTACCGTGGAGATTCGTTCAACTTAAGGGCAATGTTAATGTGGACTATTAACAATTTTCCGGCCTATGGAAACTTGTCAGGATACTCTGTGAAATGCTCGATTGGTTGTCCGATTTGCATGAAAGACACATCTTCCATCCGTTTGAAGCATGGTAAGAAAACTGTTTTCTTGGTCATAGAAGATTCTTACCAAGAGATCACTCGTATAGAAGATTGAAACAAGCATTTGATGGAAATTCAGAAGAACGACCCCCTCCTAGAATTTTTATCTGGTGAAGATGTCTATGAGATGGTTAAAAACGTCAATGAAGTGCTTAGGAAAAGAAAGCGGAGTGCTAGTACTAAAGAATCGTTCAAAGAGAATCCTTGGAAGAAGAAATCAATTTTCTACGACCTTCCTTATTGGAAGACACACTACGTCCGACATTGTCTGGATGTTATGCACATCGAGAAAAATGTTTGCGAATCGCTTATTGGTACACTTCTTGATGATCCAAATAAATCGAAAGATGGAATAAAATCTCGATTAGATCTCAAAGAGATGAATATAAGAAGCATTTTGCATCCCGAGGAGGGGGTGGGAAAAAAAATTACCACCGGCAAAATACACTCTAGATCGAAAGGAGAAAAAGAAATTGTGTAACTGGTTTGCTTCTATTAAAGTCCCCGAAGGTCATTCGTCAAACTATAAGAGGTTCGTGTCTTTGAAAGATTTGAGACTTATTGGAATGAGGACGCACGACTGTCATGTGCTGCTACAACAAATGTTGCCTCTTGCTTTACGAGGAATTGTGCCAAAAGATGTGAGATTCGCAATATCAAAGATATGTGTATTCTTTAACTCGATTTGCTCGAAGGTCATCGATCCAACTCGATTGGATTTAATGCAGTCAGAATTGGTGAAAACTCTGTGCTTGCTTGAAAAGTTCTTTCCACCTTCGTTTTTCGACATCATGATCCAATTAACCGTCCATTTGGTACGTGAAGTGAAATTAGGAGGGCCCGTGTTTTTACGGTGGATGTATCCAATCGAACGTTATATGAAAGTGTTGAAAAGCTACGTGAAGAACTACAATAGGCCGGAAGGAAGCATAGTTGAAAATTACATAGCAGAAGAGTCGGTTGAGTTTTGTTCAGAGTATTTAGCTAAAACAGACGAAATTGGGTTACCCAAGAACACCAATTTTGATTCAAAAGCTCTATCTACAGGTATTTTTTTTACACTTTATTTGTTTATTTAAATTATATATGAACATTCTTTTTAAGTATTTGTTTCATTATAGGTACTTATTCGAGCGTCAACCGAAAAGAATGGGAGCAAGCAAGTCTCCATGTGCTACACAACGTTTCCGAGGTCACGCCATTTGTGGATATTCATTTGAATGAGTTGAGAGTGAATAATCCAAAGAAGGGTAGAAATGAAAAATGGTTGCAAGAAGAGCACAACCGTTTGTTTCAAAACTGGCTTGGAAAACGCTTATTTAAAGAGGCAAGACATTCATCAACGTTGAGTAAACTATCTGGCGGGCCTTCCTCAATGGTTACAAGGTACACTGCTTGGTCTGTTAATGGTTTTACATTTTACACAAGAGAATGAGACAACAAGCATCCCGTACAAAATAGTGGTGTTACATTGTTTGCCGAAGCTTTACATGTTTCGTTGGCCAAAGATAAGAATCTAAAACATGCTTTTATGAACTATTATGGATACATTGAAGATATTTGGGAACTTGATTATTGCGGGTTGCGAGTCGCATTATTCAAGTGCAAATGGGCACACAATAATCACGTTAAAGTTGATAATGAAGGAGTTACAATTTTCGAATTTAGACGATTGGCTACGAGAATGATTCATTTATTTTGGCTTCGCAAGCAAGTCAAGTGTTTTATGTTTCGGATCCAGCTAATCCTGAGTTATCTTTAGTTGTTCATATGAAAGCGAGAAACGGTAACGAAGATGAAGACATGTCTAGCATTCCTCCGTTCACATCGGGATTACCGCCTATTGATCAAGAGATGGATGATTTTGATGATGACGATGTTTCTCATCTACTTCGTAAGGATATAGATCCTATTTTTTGTTTGATATTGAACATTTAGATAATGTATTTTCATTATGGATTTTATGTTATTCTCATGTGGACAACGTTATTTTTCATTCAAAATTTCTCTATACAATGTCATTTACATTAAAATTACATTTCTCCGATATCGCCGCGGCTGAGTATAACACTCGCCGCAGCAGGAACATCTCGCCGCAACAATATACAGCACCTGCCGCGGCGACACCCTTTCTACAACGCTTAAACAAGCGTTGTCGAAGCCTCACCGCGGCAACGTATACGCCCCGCCGCAGCGAGTGAAGTACGTCGCGGCGGAAATATTACTTCGCCGCGGCGAGACCAGTTTTAAAAATACACAGACTCTCGGTATAAAAAGAAACAAGATCTCGCCGCGGCGAAGACCATTCCAGGCCGCGACACAGTTTCATCTCCGCGGCGGGACATGTAAATCGTCGTGGCCAGATCCTGTTTTTTTTTACCGAGAGTCTGTTGTTTTTAAAAACTAATCTCGCCGCGGCGACGTTATATTTTAGTCGCGACGTAGAACACTCGCCGCGGCGGGGGCTAAACGTCGCCGCGGTGAGGTGTCTACAACGCTTGACCTCGCCGCGGCGACTTGTTTGGTTAGCCGCGGCGAGGAATTTCTACAACGCTTCTATAAGCGTTGTAGAAACTCTCGCGACGGCAACAGTATAAACTCGCCGCGGCGACTTGTTTGGTTAGCCGCGGCGAGGAATTTCTACAACGCTTCCATAAGCGTTGTAGAAACTCTCGCGACGGCAACAGTATAAACTCGCAGCGGCAGGATAGTCACGCCGCGGCGAGAAATGTACCTAGCCGCGGCGATGAAGCACTCTACGACCTAATCATTCACTTTTTTCCCATATTCCAACTAAAAATGATCATTCAAATAAAATTTCTACAATCAATAAAACAAACCAAACGAGTCTTAAACATAACATCAAGTTTCAAACACATATTAAATAAAACACACCTAACGAGTCTCAAACATAGAATGAAGTTTCAAATACACATTAAACAAACCATACTTGTCTTAAACTGGAAACAAATCAACTTAAATCAAAAAAATTGTCTTAAAATTTTACTCGTCATTCGGTGGTGGTGGTGGTGGTGATGAGTGCGCCGGATAGTCAGGATGTGCCATATGCGGTGGCCACTGTGGTGGTGCGTACGGATAGTCGGAGTACTGAGGATGTGGAGGAAATAACACTTGATTCTCCTGGTTGATGTCCCACCGAGAGTAGAGATCGTTCAATTGATTTATGTGAGAGGCGTCATACTCCGCTTGTTGGTGCATGTACTGTTGCGTGTGTTGGAACCCGCCGACGAGATAGTTGGAGCAATGAGCAATGTAGTCGATGGTGGCGGGGTCGATTACCGGAGGTGCTGGTTAGCGCAATAGGGGCTCGTTGAGTGGTGGGTCTTCTTCCCCTTCTTCCTCCGCTTCCTCCGCTTGTGGTTCCTCCCTAATCTTGTACCGATCGATAATGGAATCTGTAATAGGCCCCATTGGACTCTTGATCGTATCCCTTTTCGAGCGTGGTACCCCCGCATTTGTACAAAGGCCGGTAATGATCGACGGATATGGAAAACCATGTCATTCATTAGTATCGTCGAGTTTCTTCATCCAAGTATAGATGAATCGATCGACGTTAATAGAAAGGCCTTTAACAATGCAGAACAACACCTGGATACGATCCTCGTCGAGAGTGGTGAAGTGCTTGATCGGATAGAGACGAGCGCAAACAAAGTAAATCCACGCTTTAGCGATCCTGGTGAATTGGTCACGCTTGAGTACCCTTTTTCCTTTTTCAGTGACCCAATCCTCTCCTGGAATGCACAACACCCGCTACATCTCCTCATGGCTGCAACTTCTTAGCCATTCTCGATAGCCCTCGTTCTCGAAAGGCACATTTGGGGTCCCAAGAAGATTGTTGATAGCTTCGACACTCATATCGACCGGTTTCCCACGGACCGTCACAACATCACGTTTGGAGTCCGGCAAGTTTGCGTAGAATTCGTACACGAAGTTGACGTTCGCATCGAACTCGGGTACAGCACAGTACCTCCCCCAATCATGACCAACTATGCTGTTGCGGATTAGCTTTCCTATATCCGACGTATTGCTCACATTGAATCCTCTCTCAAGGATCACGTTACGGGGCAAGATTTTGTCGTAGTGTTCCTCCACGACCTTGCTAGTAAAGATACTCGAGTTCTAGTAAATCCACGCTTGCTTTTTCCTTTAATCTGACCTCTGGAAGAGCTCGGAGCCGTGGAGCCCGCCGTGTTTTTAGTTCGACGCATTTTCAAACTCCTACAAAACATAATCATAAACAATTCTACAATTAACATAATCATTTTAAATAGTAATTATGTCACACATATAACAAATTATATATCAATTCCAACTATATATATTTAAACATGACAAATTAAAACAATTCCAACAATCACAAATTCATAAACAATTCGACAAATCACAAATTCATGAACAATTCGATCAATCACAAATTCATAAACAATTCAATCTCAACATTAATCAACATAACCATTTTAACCACTAACCTATGTCACAATATGTCAAACACAATCCGGATATTTCAATTTAACTCAAATTCTCATTCAAATTCATTCTAACATAAATTCATTCATAATATGTCAAACAAAATCCTAATTTCGTGTTCTAAAAAGAGAAAATAAAACAAAACCCTAAATTTGTGAATTAAAAAAATCAAACAATATGCAATTCGGGTAAACAACAAGAAATCAATATCAACAACACGAAATTAAATCAATAACCACCTTTAAAAACTTTTAAAATCATACCTTACAATGTTTAAAAGAGAGAGAGGCGGTAAGAGAGACAGAGAGAGGCGCGAGAGGACGCACGGCGAGGACTCGGCGAGAGAGAGATGGCGGCGAGGACAAGGCGACGGCAAGATTTGGGGCGGCGATGATGTGGCGAGGGAGTTTGGAAGAAAAAAACTGGAGAGATACGGCCAAAAATGGTTGTCTCCTGTGTGGGTATTGGAAAAAATGAGAAAAAAAACTGAAAACGGCCTTTTATAGTGAAAACCTAAAACACCTCGCCGCGGCGAAAATATGTCTTCGCCACGGCGAGACGTTCCTACAACGGATATTATAACCGTTGTAGGAGCTTCTCGCCGCGGCGAGATTCCTTCCTCGCCGCGGCGAGGCAGTTTCTTAAAAAACTGCTTGGCCACGGTATCCTCCTCGCCACGCCGGAGAATATTTCAAGCCGCGGCGAGATCTATACCTCGCCGCGGCGACAAGTTTCTACTGTTGTCAATGGTGCCCACAAGAAGAGTTGTAATCTTTATTTTGTACATTTGATGTAATAAAGTCTAATGAAGACTCTTGCTTGTAATTGCCTATTCATTCATTAATAAAGTTGAAACGTTCATTCATTCTTTCTTTGTTTGAAGCTTTATGATAAAACCTTAGTCTTTTAGTCCATAAACAAACTTAACAACTTACGAAGAGACAAATGTAGATTTGCATGAACAAACTCTTCGTAGTTTGCTTAAAACGATATATTCGCAATCTTAGGGTCAAAGGACTATTGACCTCAATATGATTGTTAGAAGAATCTATGATGTCTGGTTATGAGGCATTGAGAGTTGGAGACTCTATAGTTCTTCTAGGTATCTTCCGAAGGTACTGAATTGACCAGTGCACTTCTAGAGACAAGATAAGAACAAACCATTTAACCTCTTATGTCTCGAAGTCACTATGTATGAATTGCATCATGCTTACCTTAATCCTGAAATGAGACATGTCATTTCACACCTTAGTATTCTCATTTGAGAAAGTCAGAGTTCGGACTCACTATGTGATTCCGAACAGGGCCTATTGGTGAAGTACTAAGTTGTGAGAATGTCATGAGTAACTTTGTGAAGTTCTCATAGATATGGAATTCATGTACAAGATTGTTGAAATGCACTATATGTCACCTCATGCTTTGTTCCTTGGAGTGTGAATAAATGAACTGGCCAGTGTCCAAATTGAGTCCTGACTCTTTTGGATGAAACAATGTGACTTGTTAGCTCCTCGTCAATACATTGTTTCTAACTTATTCACAAGCGACAAAGGAGTTGAGGAAATAACAGCTAGAAGGGTAAAATGGTAATTTAGTAAATCTCGACTAGCTGATGACATTCATGAAGGGTAAACATAGATAATATTCAGTGGATCCGCTCATCATAATTAGGTCAAATTCTTGAGTAGAAAATTAATTCATTTGAACCGAGAGATTTTCAGTGTCAACTCTTTAGTTGAGTCAGTTGGCATTAAGCTAAACTTGGAAAAGGTTTGTGAACTTTTGAGTCCAAGTGTTTAGCTCAAGCTTTGTTCATTTGGGTCCATGAGGTCACTGTCACGAATCACATCGATAGGAATAGTTAAACTGGAAGCTAAGTCAAAACGAGAACGAAAATTGTCAAAAGGGTATTTTTGTCTTTTGAGACATAGGATGAAATGAATGTCAATAAATTTTTTGACAAGGTCATTTGATGACATGCATCACTCGGCCAATACTAGTCTTATTGGGCCTTGTGGATTAATTTCATTTCATAAGAATTTTATTGAAAATTCTTAATGGGCCTTTCTCATGTTGTCATGAACAAATGAAGAAGCTTCTAGAAGCTCCTTCTAGAGAGACTTGGGCGCCTTCCCTATAGAGAAATAGGAGAGATTATTTTGTGCATAAATGTATCAAGATACTTGCCAAAAGAAAAAGAGGAAACAAATTTGCATAAGCATGCATAAGGGAATCGGCCATGTTGAGAGAAAAGGCAAGCCATGAACAAAATTGGAAACAAATCAAGGCTTCTAGAAGCCCTTGTTGGCCGAGTGTCTCAAT
The DNA here is from genome assembly GCF_054948205.1 of Urtica dioica subsp. dioica. Classification (NCBI taxonomy): domain Eukaryota; kingdom Viridiplantae; phylum Streptophyta; class Magnoliopsida; order Rosales; family Urticaceae; genus Urtica; species Urtica dioica. Next base: position 50,122,982 of record NC_142763.1, read on the forward strand.
AGGGAAAAGAGGAAATTGGCTCATGAATATGTGATATTCTATAGAAGAGGAAACTACCTTATTGAAGGTGAGACCTCTCCTATAAATAGGAGCCTCATTTCCTCACATTTCAATCATCCAAGTTTAAGAGATTTGAGAGACTCTCTCTCTAGAACTTTGGCCGAAACTCCTCTCTCTCTCTCTCTAGTTTATTTTTGATTTTTCTTGTTTTGGCACCTAGGTCCTCACTCGACCTAGTGTTTAGCTCTGCGACTTCAAGACTCGTTCTTAAGTCGTAGTGTTTAAAAGTGCCCACTCACTGATTCTTTTTATTTCGAGTGATTTAGTGATAGAAACTATCGTGGTTGCTCGAGGTGCCGAGGAAAGAAAAAGAGACGTGCTGCGAGGAGACGAGCGTTGCAAACTTTCCAAAAGCTTCTACAAAGTTCAAGCTTCAAGAAAGGTTAGTAAACTTCTATACTCATAATAGTTTTTAATTACATGTACTTGCTCTTTGTTTAGGTTAGTAAAAACTGTTTTTACTTGAAAAGAAATTTTTTAAAATTCCGCCGCTTCCCGAAGCGTTTAATCTTTTTCTTAAACCCTAGATCAATTCCAACATCTACAACGCTTTTGTTTAGCGTTGTAGAAACTACTCGGCGTGGCGAGGTATAAATTTCGCTGCGGCGTATTACATCCTTCTACAACGCTTTCACTATGCGTCGTAGAAAGTTCTCGCCGCGGCATAAAATACATGGCGCCGCGGCGAAAATTCTACAACGGATTGTTAAAGCGTTGTGGGAAATCTGAAATATATTTAATTCTACAACTATTAGGCAGAAGCGTTGTAGAAACATCCAGTTTCTACAACGCTTATGTAGTTTCTACAACGCTTATACATAAGCGTTGTAGAAACACCAAGTTTCTACAACGCTTATCCATATGCGTTGTAGAAACACCCAGTTTCTACAACGCTTATCCATAAGCGTTGTAGAAACACCAAGTTTCTACAACGCTTGTCATAAGCGTTGTAGAATCCCTAGGCTCTACAACACTTATTTTAAGCGTTGCAGAAAGTGGGTTGTATAATCCAACATTTGTAGTAGTGTTCACAGATCTTTTCCAAGTTTAGCTTAATGTCAACTGACTCCACTAAAGAGTTGACACTGAGAATCTCTCGGTTTAAATGAATTTATTTTCTACTCAAGAATTCAACTTAATTGTGATAAGTGGATCCACTGAATATTATCTATGTTTACCCTTCATAAATATCATAAGCTAGATGGGATTTACAAAATTACCATTTTACCCTTCTAGCTGTTATTTCCTCAACTCCTTTGTCGCTTGTGAATAAGTTAGAAACAATGTATTGACGAGGAGCTAACAAGTCACATTGATTTATCCAAAAGAGTCATGACTCAATTTGGACACTGGCTAGTTCATTTATTCACATTCCAAGGAACAAAGCATGAGGTGATGTACATTGCATTTCATTAATCTTGTACATGAATTCCATATCTATGAGATCTTCACAAAGTTACTCGTGACATCTTCATAACTTAGTACTTCACCAATAGGTCTTGTCTATATCACGTAGTGAATCTAGAACTCTGACTTTCTCAAATGAGAATACGTAAGCTATGAAATGACATGTCTCATTTCAAGATTGAGGTAAGCACGATGCAATTCATACGTAGTGACTTTGAGACATAAGAGGTTAAATGGTTTGTTCTTATTATGTGTGTAGAAGTGCATTGGTCAATTTAGTACCTTCAGAAGATACCTAAAAGCACTATAGAGTCTCAACCTCTCAATGTCCCATAACCAGACATTATAGATTCTCCTAACAATTATACTAGGATCAATAGCCCTTTGAGCCTTAGATTGCGAATATACTATTTTAAGCAACCATGAAGAGTTTTTTCATGCAAATCTATATTTGACTCTTCATTTGTTGTTAGGTTTGTTTAAGGACTAAAGACTATAGTTTATCATAAAGCTTCAAACAAACAAGGAAGAATGAATGAATGTTTTAACTTTTATTAATAATTCAGCAGTTACAAGCAAGAGTCTTCGTGAGACTTTATTACATCAAATGTACATAAGTAAAGACTACTACTCTTCTTGTGGGCACCATTGACAACAAACTCCCACTTGACTCAAAGGAGATGTGAGTAGTCCTTCATGCCTAATCCCTCCCGATGCTGGTCAAAGACCTTGTTTGCTAGGGCCTTGGTGAATGGATATGCCAGATGTGAGTAGTCCTTCATGCCTAATCCCTCCCGATGCTGGTCAAAGACCTTGTTTGCTAGGGCCTTGGTGAATGGATATGCCAGGTTGCCCACCGTTGATATCTTCTTAACCTCCATGTTTCCGCACTTCACGATCTCTCGAATCAAATGGTATTTCCTCTCAATATGCTTAGAGCGCTTATGACTTTGAGGTTCCTTTGAGTTAGCGATAGCCCCACTGTTATCACAATAAAGGGTCATGGGCTCGTCGACGTTTGAAACGACTACCAAATACTTAAGGAATTTTCTAAGCCATACTGCCTCCTTGGATGCTTCACAAGCAGTCACATATTTTGCTTCCATTGTGGAGTCAGCAATGCAAGATTACTGAATACTCCTCCACACAACAGCTCCACCATTAAGGATGAACACAGATCCTGAAGTGGATTTCTTGGAATCCTTATCCGCTTGAAAATGTAAGCATGGTCAGGTCAGTACCTGAATATGTAAGCATCAAGTTCCTAGTTCTCCAAAGATACTTCAAAACATGCTTAACAGCAAGTGCTCAGGTCCAGGGTTGGATTGAAAGTGGCTAGTTCTCTGGTCTTGTGAAAAGCATAGCATCCATGAGACTTCCTACGGCTGAGGCGTAAGAAATTTTTCTCATGTCCTCAATCTCTTGTGCAATCTTGGGAGACTAGTCCTTAGAGAGTGAGACTCCATGCCTAAAGGCTGTTTGACCCTTCTTGGAGTCTTGCATCGAGAAGCAATACATTACCTTATCGATATAAGATGCTTGAGAGAGCGACAAATTCCAGTTCTTCCGATCTCAAAAGATTTGGATCCAGAGAATGTACGCGGCTTTTCCTAGATCCTTCAAATCGAATTGCTTTGCTAGCTAGATCTTAACCTCAGATAACTTACCCACATCATTACCTATGAGTAATATATCATCGACATACAGTACCAGAAACACAACTTTACCTTTGTGTATTAACTTGTAAACACATGGCTCATCTATTGATTGCTCAAAACCAAAGCTCTCCACAGTTTCATGGAATCTAATATTCCATGACCTAGATGCTTGCTTTAATCAATAAATGGACTTAAGCAACTCACAAACCTTGGTCTCTTGACCTTCTTCCACGAAACCGTCTGTTTGAGCCATATAAGTGCGCTCGTCAAGATTGCAATTCAGGACGGCAGTCTTGACATCCATTTTTCAGATATCATAATCGAGAGCTGCAGCTATGGTTAAAAATATGCGGATGGATTTAAGCATCGCGACTGTCGAGAAGGTTCCTTCATAGTCAATCCCTTCTTTTGGGTATAACCCTTAGCCACTAGTCGTGCTTTGAACGTCTTGACGTTCCCATCCGGACCCCTTTTTCTTGTTGTATATCCATTTATACCCTACAGGTTTTATCCCTTTGGTAAGGTCTACAGGTTTCTAGACTTTGTTGACATAATCGAGTGTATTTCAACTTTCATGGTGTCAAGCCAAAAGTTTGATTCAGAACCAGCCATTGCATGGCTATAGGAAACAGGGTCATCCATATCAGAGATGGCTATGAGAGTATCTCCGTAAGACATGTACCATTCAGGCTTTTGAGAAGCCCTACCACTACGTCGAAGTACTACTTGACAATGTTCTGATGAGTTAGGTTGTGTTTTAGTTGGGGTAAGAACAGTTCTTATAGATGAGGTAGAAGCTTCCTCACCCAACTTCTCTTCAAGTACAATTTTGCTTCTAGGTTTTACATCTTTCATAAAGTCCTCCTCAAGGAACGAGTGTTCGTGCTAAGGAAAGTCTTGTCTTCGGGACTATAGAATGTGAAACCTTTGGTTTCTTTTGGATATCCAATGAGCAGACACAATTCTGACCTACTAGCCAACTTGCTAGTCTTTTGCCTTAGCACATGTGCAGGGTAACCCCAAATTCGGATGTGGCCTAAATTTACTTTACGGACAGTCCCTTGTTAATAAGGAGTACCAGGAACCGTTTTAGACGGAACTTGATTAAGAATGTAAGGCGCTGTTTCAAGGGCATATCCCCAAAAGGAAAGAGGGAGTGATGAGTAATTCTTCATTGATCTAACCATCTCCATTAGAGTTCGGTTCTTTCTCTCTGACACTCCGTTTTGTTGAGGTGTGCCAGGTGCTGTAAGATGAGAAATGATACCTTCTTCTTCAAGAAAGTCATCGAACTCTCCAGACATATACTCACCACCTCGATCAGATCGAAGGGTTTTGATCTGTTTGCCAGTTTGCTTTTCCACTAAAGCCCGAAAGACCTTAAATACATTAAAGGTCTCGGATTTGTGTTTGAGAAAATAGACAAAACCATATCATCGGTGAAGGTAATGAAGTACTTGTATCATCCTCGTGCATGTGTACTGAGTGGACCACATACATCAGAATGCACAAGTTCCAGCAGCTCAGTGCCTCTTCGACCTTTAGATGAGAAAGGTCGCTTAGTCATTTTTCCTTCTATGCTAGATTCACAAGTAGGTAGTGAACCTATTGCAGAGGTTGTTGTCAATGGTGCCCACAAGAAGATTTGTAGTCTTTACATATGTACATTTGATGTAATAAAGTCTCATGAAGACTCTTGATTGTAATTGCTTATTTATTAATAAAAAGTTGAAACGTTCATTCATTATTCCTTGTTTGAAGCTTTATGATAAAAACCTTAGTCTTTAGTCCATACGTAAACCTGACAACACATGAAGAGACAAATGTAGATTTGCATGAACAAACACTTCATGGTTTGCTTAAAACAATATATTCGCAATCTAAGGATCAAAGGACTATTGATCTCAGTACGATTGTTAAGAGAATCTATGATGTCTGGTTATGGGACATTGAGAGTTGGAGACTCTATAGTTCTTCTAGGTATCTTCTGAAGATACTGAATTGACCAGTGCACTTCTAGAGACAAAATAAGAATAAACCATTTAACCTCTTATGTCTCGAACTCACTACGTATGAATTGCATAATGCTTACCTTAATCCTGAAATAAGACATGCCATTTCACAGCTTACGTATTCTCATTTGAGAAAGTCAGAGTTCGGACTCACTATGTGATTCTGAACAGGACCTATTGGTGAAGTACTAAGTTGTGAATATGTCATGAGTAACTTTGTGAAGTTCTCATAGATATGGGATTCATGTACAAGATTGCTGAAATGCAATGTATATCACCTCATGCTTTGTTCCTTCGAATGTGAGTAAATGAACTGGCCAGTATCCAAATTGTGTCTTGACTCTTTTGGATGAAACAATGTGACTTGTTAGCTCCTCGTCAATACATTGTTTCTAACTTATTCACAAGCGACAAAGGAGTTGAGGAAATAACAGCTAGAAGGGTAAAATGGTAATTTTGCAAATTCCGACTAGCTGATGATATTAATGAAGGGTAAACATAGATAATATTCAAGTGAATCCACTCATCACAACTTGTTGAGTTCTTGAGTAGAAAATAAATTCAATTGAACTGAGAGATTCTCAGCGTCAACTCTTTAGTGGAGTCAGTTGACATTAAGCTAAACTTGGAAAAGGTTTGTGAACTTTTGAGTCCAAGAATTTTAGCTCAAGCATTGTTCATTTGGATCCATGAGGTCACTGTCACAAATAATATCGAGTAGGAATACTTAAACTAGAAGCTCAGTCAAAACAAGGACGAGACAAGTTTTACGAAAATGGTCAAAAGGGTATTTTTGTCTTTTTGGCCGTAGGATGAAATGAATATTAATAAAGTTTTTGACATGGTCATATGATGACTTAAATCACTCGGCCATGATGAATTCATTGGGCCTTGTGGATTAATTTCATTTCATAGAATTTTATTGAAAATTCTTAATGGGTCTTTCTTATGTTGTCATGAACAAATGAAGAAGCTTCTAGAAGCTCCTTCTAGATGTTCTTGGCCGTCCATCACTCAAAGAAAAAGAGAGATTATTTTTTGCATTAATGTATGAAGATACTTGTCAAAAGAAAAAGAGGAAACAAATTTCCTCAATCATGGAAAATGAGATCGGCCAACACAAGGGAAAGAGAGAAGCAAGATAAAAGAGGAAACAAATCCAAGGACTTGCTTGGTTTGATTTGGGCCGTGTGACTCTATGGGGTAAGGAGAAAATTTTGCTCATGAATATGTGATATTCTATAGAAGAGGAAACTACCTTGTTGAAGGTAATCCCTCCCCTATAAATAGAGGCCTCATTCTTCTCATTTCATGCATCCCAAGTTTTAGAGATTGAAAACTTCTCTCTCTAACTTGGCCACCCCCTCCCCCCCTTCTCTCTCTTAGTTCTTTCGTTTTTGTTTTGGCACCTAGGTCCACATTTGACCTAGTGTTTTTAGCTCTTCGACTTTTAGACTTGTTCTCGAGTCGTTGTGTTTAAAAGTGCCCACACACTAATTCCTTTCTTTCTAGAGTGATTTTAGTGATAGAAACTTTTGTGGTTACTCGAGTTCCCGAGGAAAGAAGAGAGACGTGTTGTGAGGGGAGATGAACGTTACAACCATCCAAAGGCTTCTCAACGTTCAAGCTTCTCAAAGGTTAGTAAACTTATATTGCTCGTTTATGATTTTAAATTATATGTACTTGCTCTTTGTCTAGGTTAGTAAAATCGTTTTACTTGTTTTAAAGAAAATTTTTAAATTCCGCCGCTTGCTTGAAGCGTTAAACTTTTTCTTAACCCTAGATCAATTCCAACATGACTTTGGGCCAGAGTCAGAAGTTCCAGGAGGTGACTCAGAGACATGTCCGAGAGTCGAAGGCCTTGCACGGGAGCGTCCCGAAGGGCCACTAGCGACTGTCGCGGCCATTTCGGAGGACTGAGGCACTCCATTGGAGCCAGAAGGTGCTCGGTCCGAGACCCCTGATGTGGAAACGATAGTTTCGGCTAGGTCACTTGCTAGGATGGAGTGGTATCCCGAGGAAGGCTTTGCTGCTCCCGAGGGCTTCGATTGTTCGAGGATCGATGCTTCGAGCTCGCTCATCTACCGAAAATTCATCAACCTCAGGGAGGCATACGCCATTCCGTCATCTGTGGAGCTTCTCTGTCCCTAACCGGACGATCGTCCTTTTCGTCCATGCTCCTCGCGCGATTGGGGGTGCACGCTTGTCAGATGAGCCCGACATTTTACCGCATGGTGGTGATGTGTCACATGGAGTGGCATTGCCAGACTGAGCGAGCGATGACTGTGAGTGACTTTTGCAACCTTATCGTGGTCTTCCCTGCGCCCGGGCAACCCAGTTTCTTCATGGCCCGCGATCGTCGGAACACTAAGCTGATCACGGACTCGGAGAAGCACAACTGGAGAGCGTGGGTGTGGGTCTCAGCCGAGGCCTTTGGAGATGCGTAACTCCAGTTCGGTCCCTTGACCGAATTCTTCGCTGACGTGGGGGCTGACGATCTCGACTTTGTGAAGGAGATCCGAGGAATGTCATAGGCTCGGAAAGCCGGTGAGCGATTCCACTCGCCTAAGCTAATGGCGTCTACCGGGTGTTCCCGCCTTTTCCCCTTGGCCGGGACGACAGTCAGCGGGCGGAGAGTGCCCCTAGCGCCGTGTCATCTCCCTCGAGCAGCGGTCTTCCAGGTACTTTTGGCATTTGCTCTTTTTTTGTTTTAGTCTAGAGTTTTGACTTTGTTGTTTTTGTAGCTTCCTTGGCTAGGGTGAGGGCTCGGGCGCGCCTGGCGAACTCTTCTCAAGACCCGAAGTCGTTGGCCGTAATCCGTTCCTGGATCGCGGTGCGGAACGTCTGGAAGAAGTCCAACACCGGTCATTCGGCGGAGAGTGGTCCCCGCGCTTCCTTGAAGAGACCCTATTCCTCAACTCTTCCGGACACGTCTTCGGATTCGAAGCGCTCGAACTCGATGATCGAGCTGGAGGCTGTAGAGGTCAAAGGGGAATGTTCCCAGGGGCTTACGCAATCTTTGATGAAGATATGAAGGGCATCGTGGCCAACAACGATGTGGAGTTCTTCCGCCATGGCGTCTCCGACGCACAGAGAGTAAGTTCCCTCTGTTTTATCCTTCTGCTTTGCTTTACTAGGATCTTGTCTTTTGCTTACTTGTCTTTTCGCCCTCTCAGGTGCTTGCACGTGCGACCCGGGGTGAGAAGATTCTTCACGATCTCATTCGACGCATGGGCCTTGCCCATGAGGAGCTTGCTCAAGCAAAATCTCAGCTAGCCCGTGCCGAGCGAGGTTCTCACTCAAAGGCAGAGTTTGCGAGTCTCCGCAAGCAGCTCCAGAAGGCTCGCATGGAACTGGGAGTCACCCAAGGCAAGTATGATTGTGCTCAATCAACAGTGGCGAAAATGGCTGAGGAGTTAACGACGGAACGTCAAGCTCTTGAAGTGGCGACTCGATTGACGGAAGTTTTCTGGAGCGAGGTACGGGACCTTCGATGCCAGTTGGAGTCGCATATAGAAGAAGTAGGCAATCTTCATGGTCAGCTCTCGTCGAGCGAGGCTGCCCGTGTCCGGGCAGAGCGCGAGCGCGACTCTTTGGCGGAGGAAGTGGCTCGAGTCACCGCGGAGAAGACTACGCCGGAACAGCTCGCGTCTGACCTACAAGACGACTTCGACATTGGGATCGAAGAGGCGAGGCACGCGGCGGCGGTGGAGTGTCGGGACGCTACTACTACCGAGAATGTTTCTCGAGGGGTCACCTATTACTTCTTCGACTCTTTGTTCCTGCTGCTCGACGGGGTCGAACCCCTTGGTGACAATCTCGCCGAGTGAAAATATTTTTTTTTCTTTTTTCGCGCAAGTGTTTAGTGCATGCTTTCTTTTAGGAATTTCCTTTCAGCGCACTTGTTTAGCGCTTGCTTTCTAGGATTTTCGAGGCAGTTGCCCTCTTTTTATGAAACATTATTTTCTTTTATAAACATGTTTGCTCATTTTTGGGTTATTGCATGTTTTGATGGACATGCATCTTCTACCAATGGTCTTGGCATGTCTTTTGTCTTAGCAGAGTTTTGCCTCAGATACACCGACCATTTGTATGGTTTGCGTTCTATAAGCGTTTAAACTGCAAATTAGTCGCGCCATGTCGGCGTCTTATGCGCGCTATGTAGGCGTCTTTAGTGCGCCATGTAGGCGTCTTAAGTGCGCCATGCAGGCATCTTAAGTGCGCCATGCAGGCGTCTTAGGTGCACCATGTAGGCGAATTGTTTGCGCCATGTAGGCGTCTTACGTGCACCATGTAGGCGTCTTTGTTGCGCCATGTAGGAATCTTAGGTGCGCTGTGTAGGCGACTTGGTTGCGCACTGTAGGCGTCTTACGTGCGCCAAGTAGGCGTCTTAGTTGCGCCATGTAGGCATCTTAAGTGCGCCATTTAGGCATCTTAGTTGCGCCATGTAGGCGTCTTAGGTGCGTCATGTAGGCATCTTAGTTGCGCCATGTAGGCATCTTAGTTGCGTCGCGAGGGACGGCTTGGTTGCGCCATGTAGGCGTCTTACGTGCGCCATGTAGGCGTCTTAAGTGTGCCATGTAGGCGTCTTAGGTGCGCCATGTAGGTATCTTAAGTGCGCCATGTAGGCGTCTTAGGTGCATCATGTGGAGCGACTTAGTTGCACCATGTAGGCGTCTTATGTGCGCCATGTAGGCATCTTAGTTGCGCCATGTAGGCATCTTAAGTGCGCCATGTAGGCGTCTTAGTTGCGTCACGAGGGACGGCTTGGTTGCGCCATGTAGGCGTCTTACGCGCGCCATGTAGGCGTCTTAGTTGCGCCATGTAGGCGTCTTAGTTGCGCCATGTACGCGTCTTAAGTGCGCCATGTACGCGTCTTAGTTACGTCGCGAGGGACGGCTTGGTTGCGCCATGTAGGCGTCTTACGCGCGCCATGTAGGCGTCTTAGTTGCGCCATGTAGGCGTCTTAGTTGCGCCATGTACGCGTCTTAAGTGCGCCATGTACGCGTCTTAGTTGCGTCACGATGGACGGCTTGGTTGCGCCATGTAGGCGTCTTATGTGCGCCATGTAGGCGTTAGTTGCGCCATGTAGGCGTCTTAGTTGCGTCATGTAGGCGTCTTAAGTGCGCCATGTAGGCGTCTTACGTGTTCCATGTAGGCGTCTTAGATGCGCCCCGAGGGACGTCTTAAGTGCGCCATGTAGGTGTCTCTAAGTGCGCCATATAGGCGTCTTTGGATTCTTGTTCCCGTTTGTGTTCGGGTTGAGACTTAAATTTTTTTTGGTGGAGCATGTTTTCTTGAGGATTTCCTTACCGTTACTAGCCCCCCCAAGTTTTTGGGTTACAAGTTTTGCTTTAGATAACCGGAAAACTTTTATAAAGTGAATTTTGAAAAGGAAATCTCGAACTTTATAATGATTTTGAAAATTTAAAAATCCTAAAACATTGGCTCGCAGGCCTTATTGAAAATGGGAAATTAAAGCAATAAAATGGGGGAAATGCTAGCTACTGGTAGTACTGCCTCAAGTGTTCCACATTCCATGGGTGGCGGATCGGAGTTCCGTCCATGTGTTCGATGTAGTTGGTCCCGTCATGAATGACCTTGCGGACTCTGTAGGGGCCTTCCCATTTTGGGCCTAGGACGCTGGCACCTTGCACTTGTGTATTCTGAAACATCCGTCTGAGTACGAAGCTTCCGACGGAAAAGGTTCGCCTTTTGATCTTGGAGTTGTAGTATTTTTCGACCTTGCGCTTATGTGCAGCGAGGCGGTTGAGCGCTTCTGACCTCTTTTCGTCGATTAAGTCCAACTCCAGACGCATGGCCTCGTCGTTGTTTTCTTCGTTGAATGTTTCAACTCGGAATGTGGGGATCTCGTATTCGATCGGCACCACGGCTTTGATCCCGTATGCAAGGGAGAATGGCGTCTCTCCGGTGGCATTTTGTGCGGTCGTCCGTTAAGCCCACAGGACGAACGGCAGCTCTTCAGCCCAGGCACCATTTTTTGTCTTCGAGCTTCTTTTTAAGATTGCTCTTGATAGTCTTGTTGACTGCTTCGACCAGGCCGTTGGCCTGAGAATGACGCGGTGAGGAGAATGTCTTGCTGATCTTTAGTTGATCGCAGATATCTCTTACTCGCGCATTATCAAATTGTGTGCCATTGTCGGTCACGATTGAGACGGGGATGCCGTGCCTGCATATGATGCTTTTCCAGATGAAGTTCGTTGTATTCGCTTCAGTTATTCTGGCGAGCGGTTCGGCCTCTACCCACTTGGTGAGGTAGTCTACTGGTACTATGGCATATTCATATTGTCTCGGCGTTCACGCTCCGAAAATTCGAGAACCTTTGATAAATCTCGAAGATCTCACTTGGAATACTGAGGTAACGAACATGCATTAAACAAATATGTTAGCACGAAATACACATAAAACAAAAAGAATGTGCATAATTATATAAAAGAGACTACAAGCCTCAACAATAATAGAAAAGCCGGAGGGAATGGGGAACTTATAATAATCATAAATCTCTTCCACCTAGAAAAAGTAATCTTTCCATTTCTTTTGGTTGCTCAAAAGGTCAGTGACAGTCTGATCAAGGTCTTTATGAGTAGCAACATAATACCACCCATGTCGGAGCCTTATCATAAAACTTGGCCTAATGCTCAGCCACCCAACGATGGTTCGATAGACATTGAGAAGAAGTTAGGTCATAGCACATCCTAATCGATTGAGAATTTGAGCCACCAACGGATGGTCCAGTAACCTCCGATCACTGATGAAATCTCCATGTTGATAACAACCTTTTACCGGAGGAGGAGAGCAAGTCTTCTATTGTGTTCCTCGGGTATAGAGAAGATTATGTCCTCCGGGACTTGGAAGTATATCATAATCGCCCAAAGATATCTATTTGTTACTCGAGATGTCCAGAGAGAGGCCGACCACTGGCCTTTTACTCTCTCGAAGTACTCCTCCTCAAAACCCTCAAGAATCTCATTCACCCTGAAGGTCCTACAACTAGTCTCTGTAGGATGAGCACCTGAGCCATCAGTACGACCAGAATCCACTACCTCACACTAAGGAGTAGAAGTGGAGACATGATCGAAACCATCTTCATGACTCCTATCCTTGGACTCAAGTAAACGTTGCTCCTCGAAAATCATGTTTTCCCTGCACAAGAGTGCGACGGGATCAAGATATTCTTTCTCGTTATCTGTCACCTCGTCCTCAAAAGGTTCTAGAGATTCATGGGGAACGTCGGACAAGGCTATGCCCAAAATTGGTTGATCCCATTTGACCCTCTCGATATGGTACCAATAAGGATCCCAGAAAAAATCGACCTGGGCCCCAAACGGAAGGGTAACCATGTCAGGATCAAACTCCAACCTTTGGACCACCCAAGGATCAAATCTCAGATCAGGAAATCTACGACGGCCCATCCCTTAAGGATCTTCAAACTAATATCCTAAGAACGATATACCAAGAACATGGTATGAGCAAAACATAATGGAAAATCTCAAAGTCAAACAAAACCAACATACACATTCACTGATTCGACAATCGATTAGAGTGATACAAAGATTACCCAACCAAAAAATCCGATGAAAAAGGTGATGGAAACAAAGAAATCTCAGAAAACGCATCTAAGAAGTCGAAAAGGCTAAAAGGGCTTACTGAGATCTCGGAAGAATAAAAATATTTTCAAAAGGAAAGGAAAAGCTATTTGTACTTCAAACCTAAGACTAGGATTAAGCGTATGAGAAGCTTCATCATCTGATGGCAGAGGCGAACAATCGTAACGATTCAGGAAAAAAAAAAATCCTAAAAACGATGATGTTACTAGCACCTCGGTCTCTAGGCGGAGCAAAAAAAATAAAAAAGACCTCGGAGCATACCGAGAAATAAAATAAGTAAAAGTGTATGCGTATAGTTAAACCAAAAATTACACTAGAGAGTTCGTGACTATTTTTACTAGATACTAAGAAATTGGAAGGGTGGGGTTACTTCCATAAGTCACATAATCCGAGGAGATTGCTCGGATGCTCCGAGAACTGCATAAATCCAGCACCGGGTCCGAGTAAGCTAGACTCTAGCGACAAATGAAACAAGGAACTACCCGTTCACATGGTAAGAACGAAACCTAACAAGCAGAATTTCGAAGAGAAAAAAAGCTTGTAGGTCAAATACCAGTTAAATAATAAAACACATGGGCATAAAATTAAACTTAAGTAAAACGGGCACCTTAACGGTTACTCCGAGCAAACATGGTAATAACCACCCACTACACACGCTTGAGGGCAGTTGTGCAAAAATTGCAGAACGTGGGTCAGATCGAACCACGTACTTGGGTCCATATACTATAAATATATGAGGAAACAATAACAGCGAATGGATTTTATTTTTTTACACTCAAACTCGACCAGAGGTCTTCAGCTATCATTAAGGACTCTCATTTTCTCTATTTTTTGTTTGATTCGTCAGTATATAGAGAAAATTCTGCTTAAAAATTCTTAATGCTCGCTACTTTATAGTACGTAGTGTTTTTCACGGTACAGTGTAGCATTTTTATATGCCAATAATTTCTATTCTCCCACTTTCATCTAGAGGCCGCCACGTGGCTTCGTCGGGCAACGACACGTGGCGGCCTTTATTTATTTATTTTTTTCTCTCATCAATATATTTTGTATAATTTTTTTATGTATACTTTTTTTCCTCCATCTCTCATCAATATATTTTGTATAATTTTTTTTATGTATATTATAATCATAATTACTAATATTATATTATATTATATCAATAACATACATTATTTTGAGTATATGTTATTGTTTGATATATAATACATTTTTGCAATTTAACATAATAATATATATTATTAATATAAATATAAGAACTTTTCTAATACTCTTTTTTTTTTATTTCTTTTATCAAAATTTAACTTCAATTTTTATTTACTTAAATTTTTTTTCGCCCATAATACTTCTAAGAATTCTGATACATATGAAAACATATGAAAAAATTTGATTTTTTTTTTTTTTTTAAATTACTGAGAACGATTTTCCTAAATTTAATTGAATAAAAGGACATAACACATTGAAGATTGATGGTCAATTCCTGATATATGTACATAATGCGTCGTGATGAGTGATGAGACGGCGATATGTGGAAGGTTTTCAAGTTCCCGGTTGAGACGTAGAGATTGACTGGATTCTAATCACTTGTAATCCATCGATCACGTCGTCCACAATGCTGCAAATGTGCGTCCTGGCCACAACGCCTAGATGGCACTCACATCGAAGACTCCTTATACAGAAGCTCTCCGATCTCAACGCCCACGCCGACCTAAGACACGCGCAGCAACTCCACGCGCAGGCTGTACGCGCCGATCTACACCGCGATCCTTACGTGGCACCCAAACTAATCTCCGCATTTTCTCTCTGCGGCGACCTCGCTCTCGCAGTCAAGGTGTTCGACCAAATTCCCGAACCAAACGCTCATCTCTACACTACCCTGATCAGAGCCCATCTTCATAACTCTCACCCCAATCGAGCCATCGAATCTTTTCTCGCTATGTTATCCACCGGAGTTTCTCCCGATAACTTCACCTACCCTTTCGTTCTCAAAGCTTGTTGTGGCGAGGCCTGGTTACCTGTGATTCACATGATCCACGCTTGTATAAAGAAATGTGGGTTTTCCGCTGATATTTACGTTCTAAATTCGCTAATCGATAGTTACTGCAAGTCCGGTTCTGCCGGGATTACTGCCGCTAGGAAAGTTTTTACTGCCATGGAAGTCAGAGACGTAGTCTCGTGGACCACCATGATTGTTGGATTGCTGAGATTCGGCGAGGTTGATGAAGCACGCCAACTGTTTGACGAAATGCCTGAGAGAGATATGCTTGCCTGGAACACCATGCTTGATGGGTACGCCAAAGCCGGGAAGATGAACGAGGCTTTCGAGATTTTTCAGAGAATTCCGGAGAGGGACGTCGTGTCGTGGTCCACGGTGGTGCATGGGTACATGGAATCAGGGGATATCTACACGGCTCGCCTATTGTTCGACAAAATGCCTGAGAAGAATTTGGTGACCTGGACGATAATGGTTTCTGCGTACGCTAAGAGAGCTCTCCTTAGAGAAGCCTCAGAGCTCTACCATAAAATGAGAGAGGCCGGTTTCAAGCTCCGTCCCGACACAGTAATAAGCATTTTATCCGCTTGTTCCGAGTCGGGTCTCCTCCGTCTCGGGCAAAAAGTCCACACCTCGATTGGTAAAAACCCACCCACGCGAGTCTCGATCGCCCTCATCGACATGTATTCGAAATGCGGAAGCTTGGAAGCCGCCGAAAAGGTTTTCGACGAGACGAGAGAAAAAGACTTAGTGACGTGGAATGCGATGCTCCACGGGCTCGCGGTCCACGGTCTCGGAAACCGAGCTCTCCGATTCTTCTCCCGGATGAAGGACCAAGGCTTTTTGCCGGACTCGGTCACGTTCATCAGCCTCCTCTGCGCTTGTAGCCGCGCGGGTTTTGTTGAAGAAGGGCTTTCTCTCTTCCACGCCATGGAGCGAGATTACGGAATCGCCCCTCAAGTCGCCCACTACGGGTGCGTGATCGGCTTGTTGGGTAGGGCAGGGCATTTGGAAGAGGCTTTTCGGATCGTGAAGACAATGCCGGTCGAACCCGACGCACTCATTTGGGGGACCCTTTTGCGGGCCTGTCGGGCTCACCCTCGAACAGCTTCTGTAAATGTAAAATTAAATGCTTCCGTTTAATAACTTTAGAGGCAATTTAGTTTATATATACACAATTGTTAAAAATTGGCATTTGATATACTGGCTTCTTAATTTGAAATCATTTTTGGCATCGGATTTAACATAAACAACTAAAAAGCAATAAGTTGGAGAGTTAAATTTTTTACTATCTTCTGCTAATTAGTTATAAAATAAATAAGGAAAATAACACATTTATCTTTTTTTCTTTTTTTTTTGAAATGTCTAGTTTAATCTTTGATTTTCAAAAATGTCGAATTCATACATTTTGTATAACTAAAATGACGAAATTATACCATAAAATATATAACAGTATCACAAATCTTCATTTCATTGATATTCACTCTTATATAAGAAAATTGAATGAAATCCAAATCAATACCCTAAATTTCGAATTCTCAATTTGATATAAAAAGAAACCCTTAAATTAAAATTAAATAATAAAATTCATAGATCTCAAATTAAAATTCATAGATCTCAAATTAAAATTCAATAATAAAATTCCGTGTTCGAATTGCAACTCTAAATCATGTATTCTCTGTTCGAATATGAGATTTTGATGATTATCAACTGTCGATTTTTACCCATTTGTCTCTTTCTGTGTTTTTCACGATTAAGAGACTTGTTTATTTTGTTGTTTTTAAATAAGTTACACATATGGCGCGAATGAACAAAGATAATTGGTGTTTACATACAAATATTATAGTCAACGTCAATAAAAAGTCAATAAGAAGAAGATTTGTGGCATTGTTGTCTATTTCGGAGTATAATTTCATTGTTGTCGCACGAAAATGAACAACGATTTAAAACTACGGGCGGTTCGATTCAAGGCCGAACCAAGTGATCGCGCCCGAGCCAAAGTGTGAACTCGAAGAACGAGTTGCACCCTCCAAACCCGGAGGTGTGTTTTGGAAGGTGTGACCGTGCCAAATGTTGGCTGCCTACGTACCCGTAGTCTGGGATCAGGTTAAAACGTAGTCCAACGTGGTGGTTGTGGCTATCTTGGACTCGGAGGTTGAGAACTTAAGACTTTAGATAAGGACCTTGCTCGTGGCTTCTATTGAAGACGTTGGAGTGGTCGCTTGACTCGTGGCTTAGCGTTCTAACTCAAGGGTCAAGAAGCGAAGGAGCAGCTTGTGCGTTGTGAATACTAAGGTCTCAACTTGCAACGCGCTCCCTGTTGTCAAGGGGGGTTCTTGGATTTCTGGGCCGAGCTTGGAAAGGAGGAGAGAACTCTTGGAAAGTCACAAGAGAATGTTTGAGAGTAGAGAGAATTGTCTCAAAAAAGGCGTCCCCCCAAGTGAAGAGAGGGGGGGTGTATTTATAGGTGTTGAGGAAGCTATGGGCCGGCCCTTATGGGACCCCATGGAAGGGCCGGGCGCGGGGTGGGGCGTGCGCGCGGGCAGCAAGCTCAGCCAGGGCGCGGGGCGCGCGAGGGTAGAAGGCCCGGCAGGGCACGGGGAGCGCGCGCGGGCAGGAGTCTTGGCGGGGCATAGGGTGCGCGCTTGGGCAGGGGCGCGCCGGCGCGCATGAAAGGAGGCCCGGCAAGCGCCGCGTGCGCGCAAGATGCGCGCGGGGAGGAGGCTCGGTCGAGGGAGCAGGGTGCGCGCGCTGGCCGGTGGCCGGCACGGCACGCGCATGCGGGCTGAAGGCCCAGCAGGACGTACGGCTTCGATCTGCCTTTTGAGCGTATAGCATTGAGCGGTCAAATGACCATAATCTTGGTGGAACTCACAATAGCGAGACCGGTCGCGAGACGCGGGGTCTCCTTTCGATGGAGGTGGAGTGGTGAATTTGTCAATGGTGTGAATTGTGAATAGTCTCTTAAATTGTTCGCAAAATGCGGTTTCTGAGACGTAGGGGTTCGGCAATCAGAAGCTTGACCTCCCTTGTCCACTTTCTTTCGGGAGTTGCCCTTTTCATTGTCGGGCTCGTCTCGACAGCAGGATTTTAGGTTATTGCCCCTACGGCCGTCAAGGTAATCTTCGACTCCCACGAAAGTCTTGGCTCGGTTCATTAACTCGGCCATTGTAGATGGGACTCTGCCTACGACGGACTTTAGGAAGTCTCCAGTGTGCAAGCCCTCAATGATTGTTATAATTGCGTCACTGTCGTCGAAGTGGTCGACCTTGTTCGATTCCGCGGTGAACCGAGTGAGATATTGTCTCAAGGACTCATTATTCTTTTGAACCATTGATGTAGCAAATCGTGCTAGGAACAAGTCCTTCAGGTCTTTGAACGATTGGATGCTTCCTGGTCTTAAATTCATAAACCACTCAAAACCGGGTCCAATGAAGGTAAGACTAAAAGCTTGGCATAAAGCCTCAGGTGCAACACCCTTCATCGTCATCCAGTTTCGTAGTGTTGGATGTGGTAAGTGGGTTCGATTTTCCCAATGTAAAGAGGGAGGTTCGGGAGTTTGAAGTTTCCCGTGCATACATCAGCCAGGATTTGGGCGGTGAATGGCGAGGAATGTTCTTCTACAACCCCGTATGTATCACCGGCCAGGCCGCCTTCACATAGATCACGTACTTCATTTCGAAGACAGTGAATCATAGTGACGACGTCGATGCCAGTGTTTGGGGTCACTCCCTGTTCGAGAGGAGTCACCTGACGCCTTTCATTCGACCCTTGTGCTGTGCGGAGATTCTCATTGATTGGGGCCGCGACATTGTTGTTTTGGGGGGCACTCAGCCTCTCCCGTAGGTCTTCGCCACGTCTGTTTCATTGGGCGGTAATCCGATCCCTTAGGTCTCGGTCAGTGACACGGGGCGTGAGTTTTGAGTAACACGCTTCACTCTCCGAGTTCCCTGACCTTCCTCGATATTTCCTCTTTGACCAAGTCGGTCATGGGCCGAACGTCGAGAAGTCTCCTCTTGGGAGGAAACAGGTATCACCTTTTTCTTAGGCGGCGGATTTGAAGTATCGGCTTCAATCTCTACTGGGAGTCCCTCGTCTTTAGTGAGAGAAGTCTCGATATCTGCCAAAATTTCCAAACCTTCGTAGTCAGGGTCACAATCGTGTCCTTCATCTACGAGGTTTTCAGGTTCCCCTTGAGGAATGTCTTCCATAGGTCGCTTATTCGCTAGTTGGCGATAGTACATTGCATTGGCCGCCCTTAGCTGGCGGATCTTTTCCTCCATCTCAAGGATGCGGTTATCCCGACTGTCCTGAGGTGGAGATGGTGAGGGAGTGTGACTCTCGTCGTTGAGAGATTACTCGTCACCATGCACTCGGGAGCGCTAGAAGTATTTCTTCATTCCAGTTGCGTTCTCGGGGTTATTCACGCCCTCAGAACGAACGGGTGGTTGGACGTTCATGTCTTTCTCAAGTCGAGAAAGAGGGGACTATGATGTAGAAGGGATTTCGGACTGTATAAGTCGGGAAGTCCCCTTCTTCTAGCGCCAAAATCTTGTCGCACGAAAATGAACAACGATTTAAAACTACGAGCGGTTCGATCCAAGGCCGAACCATGTGATTACACCCAAGCCAAATTGTGAACTCGAAGGCCGAGTTGCACCCTCCAAACCCGAACGTGTGTTTTGGAAGGTGTGACCGTACCAAATGTTGGTTGTATATGTACCCGTAGTCCGAGATCAGGTCAGAACGTAGTTCAATGTGGTGGTTGTGGCTATCTTGGACTCGGAGGTTGAGAACTTAAGACTTTACAGAAGGACCTTGCTCGTGGCTTCTATTGAAGACTTTAGAGTGGTCGCTTGACTCATGGCTTAGCGTTCTAACTCAAGGGTGAAGAAGCGAAGGAGCAACTCGTGCGTTGTATATACTCGGGTCTCAGACTTGCAACGCGCTCCCTGTTGTCAATGGGGGTTCTCAGAATTCTGAGCCGAGCTTGGAGAGGAGGAGAGAACTCTTGGAATGTTACAAGAGAATTGTTTGAGAGTAGAGAGAATTGTCTCAAAAAAGGAGTCCCCTCAGGTGAAGAGATGGAGGTATTTACAGGTGTTGAGGAAGCTATGGGCCGGCCCTTTATGGGAGTCCATGGAAGGGCCGGGCGCGGCGTGCGCGCGGGCAGCAGGCTCGGCCAAGGCGCGGGGTGCGCGCGGGTAAGAGGCCCGGCATGACGCGGGGCGCACTTGCGGGCAGGAGTCTTGGCCGGGTGTGGGGCGCGCTTGAGCAGGCGCCCCGGCAGGGGCGCACCGGCGCACGTGGAAGGAGGCCCGGCAGGGTCGGGCTGCGCGCGAGGGCCGGTGACCCAGCAGGCGCGGGGCACACGCAGGCGTAGGGCGCGTGCGCGGGTCGAAGGCTCAGCCGAGGGAGCAGGGCGCGCGCGGGCTGGTGGGCCGGCAGGGCATGCATGCACGGGCCAAGGGTGCAGGGCACCCGCGGGCTGGATGCCCGCACGGGGGCCGACGCGCGCATGGGCTGGAGGCCCGATAGGCAATCCGGCCGGCGAAGTCCGGACGACGTCGTTTGTTTTTTATTTTTCCGGTTTCCCGAAAACGACTGGTAACATTCGTCATTTTAGTTAAACAAAGGGTATGAACTCGATATTTTTGAAAATCAAAATTTAAACTCGACATTTCATTAAAACACAAGGTATATTATGTGAAATTTTTCCAATAAATCTATAACATAGATAATAAAGAGGAGAGCATTTTCAACTTTCATCCACACGCCGCAACGTGGCGTCGCCAGGCGGCGACACGTGGCGGTTTTTTTTTTTTTTTTTGCCCTGCCTTTTAGTTGTTTTTTTTTTCTTTGCCTTTTTCCGGTTCTTTTTTTTTTTCCTATCTTTTTTTGCCCTGCCTTTTAGGTTTTTTTTTTTTTTCTTTTCTTTTTTTTGCCTTTGCCTTTTTTGGGGGGGGGGGGGGGGGGGGGGGGGAGTTTCCCAATCTATTTCGTAAAAAAAAAATTATTTATATTGTTTTTTTTTCTCCCTCTCTCATCGATATATTTTGTATAATTTTTTTTATTTTATAATCATAATTACTGATGCTATATTATACTATATCAATAACATACATTATTTTGAGTGTATATTAGTTTTATATTTTCTTTATTAGATTATCTTTCTTTTTCTCTTTGATATTTATTTCCCTTCACCTTATATGTGTCTACATATTTCATTGGTTCGTTTTTTGTTTGTTTTTTTTTTTTTGTTTTTTTCCAATCTATTTTTTATTTTTTTATATATATTTTTTTTTCCTCTCTCTCTCATCAATATATTTTGTGTAATTTTTTTTATGTTATTTTATAATCATAATTACTAATGCTATATTATAATATGGCCCCGTTTGACATAGCTTTGTTTTTTAAAAAAATTGATTTTATAAAAAAATTGTTTTTTTTTTAAATGACAAAGTGTTTGGTAAACTGTTTATAAAACAGTTGTTTTCGGTAACAAAAACTGATTTAGCGTTTGGTAAAATAAATATATTATAGTGAAAAAACTAAAATAGTTATGTTCTTAATAATTAAATAATAATTATTGATAGGCTTATTTATATACATATATATAAATAATATTTTTTACGATGATATTACAGTAATTTATATAGCAAACTTAAAAACACTTTTTCTAAAAGTTAAGAATCCTAGCTTTTCTATCTCATGTATAAAATCTAAAAACGTTTTTGAAATTTTTTGTAAAAGCAGTTTTGCCAATCACCGGATAAACAGTTTTGTTTTTTCTAAAAACAAAAACAAGGCTTTTTAATCCCAAACAAACGTAGCCTATATCAATAACATACATTCTTTTGAGTGTATGTTAGTTTTATATTTTCTTTATTAGTTTCTCTTTGATATTTATTTTCCTTTACCTTATATGTGTCTCCATATTTCATTGGAAAGCGAACGCAAGTCTTATTTACCCATGAAAGTCTAATCAATGTACAAAATAAATTTTTTGCATTTTATTATTCGTTTATTATTTTTAAGGATTTTTTCTTAATTGCCGGTTTCTTTGGTGTCCATTGTTTACAAATCTTGATAACACAAATTAACCTCTACAAATTTTACTTGTTATTATCATTATAATATGCTAAAATCATTCGCGCGTAGCGCGATGCTCAAAAACTAGTAATAGTAAGTATGGGAAAAAACTGTGTCTTGAGTTCTGTATCCTTCTCTAAATAGATTAAAGCTATGACTCCGAAAGAACTTGGCCCCCGAACATGAGTGGATTAGTCATTGAGTCCAGTAAAAAATAATGTCATATCACATATTCACTAAGAATAAAAAAGAATTAATAATTACATCGAGGTCCCAAGTACAACTTTAGCCTAAAGTTGTTAAGTTCTCAAACTGCAACTAACTTCTGATCCTGAAACAAGTTTGGCAATTAATTTCTCTATGCAATTGAAAAGGTCAAGCTCCATTGCTCTGCCAAAACATTTCGCTAAGAACATTTCAAAAATCAACAGTAGATTCGCCGAACCGAACACTAGACGAAATATATGTTCTGAAAGGGTGCACCCAACCATTATTAAAAGAAAAATTAGACGAACTAGCCATGTCCAAACGTTTAGATTGCAAAATAGCCAACCTTTGAGAAACTTTTGCAGAATAGCCAATATGGGTGAGCTGGCAAATCAGACGTGTTTTTTCTACCTAAACTGCCCTTAATTTTTTTTTTTTTAACGTTGGTTTTATATAAACTGAAAGAATCAAAATGAAAAGTCAACCAATGATCCACTTTTAATGCTTATTTAACTGAATTTCCACGTTTAATCATAGAAAATATACACGTTCAGATTTGAAGAGACTTTTCCCTCACGCCCATCCAAACGCTCAGTCCCGTGCGTGATAGCGCGCCCCGTCTCGTGCGCAGAACCGGCCTCGCTCGCCGGCGTCCCAGCCGTCCCAGCGCTGGGCCTATCCTGGTTGGGGGCTCCCTCCTCGGCGATCCCGCGCGCCAACGCCCTGGGCGGGCTCGGCTGCCTGCAGAGCCTGGTCGGCCTCACCGCCGGCCACGCCGGGTGAGGCCCAGTCGCCCGGAGGAGCATCGCCTGAGCCCACAACCTCGATGAGAAGGGAAGACTTATCTTGATCTCCGGAGAGCGCATTCCCCCTGCCCCCGCCGTGGCCGTCGACGCCACCGGTGCCGCGCTGTCGTCCACCCAGGTGTTCACGGCCGAGAGGTCGCCTTCACCAATGACCATCACTCGTGTCATGGAAGCACCAAACCCCAAGGTATTGAATCAGGTATTGAACGATTTATAGGTTTTTGTTATCTGTTTTTATGTTTGATATTTGTACAGGAATTAAAGATCTTGTTTTCAATCATGTTAATTTCTGTTAATTCTTGTTAATTGATGTTGACGATCTGGTGTTAATTCTTGTTAATTTCTGTTAATTCTTGTTAATTTCTGTTAATTCTTGTTTTCAATCCTGTTAAAGATTTTGTTTTCAATCATGTTAATTTCTGTTAATTCTTGTTTTCAATCCTGTTAATATCTGTTAATTTCAATCGCCGGTCTCGCTTCAAATTTTTTTGTTTGACTTTGTTTTTGAATTTTTTCTCGTGCGGTGTAGGATTGGTTGCGTGTTTGAAAGATAAGCATTTATCACGGTGGATTTATTAGATATGCATTTATCACGGTGGATCTGTTTTAGTTGGCATTTATTCACGCGATTCCAATTTCATTTATTTCTTTTTTGGACGTGGGAATCTTCCAAATATTTTGATTTGATATTATTTAAATGAAGGGCAAATTTGTATTTTTTTACTGTTAATGTGGTATATTTGGCTACACATTAAAAATAAACCAAAAGTTGACTATTTTGACAATTACAACGTTTGACTTTGCTATTTTGCTCGGACTCCCTTATTAAAACCTTTTGAATTTTCTAAAACTTTACAACTTAAGCTTTTAAGCTATAAATTTTCTAATGATTATTTCCTAAAACAAATCCAAAAAAACTAGACAACTTAACTTTAGGAGAACCCAACCATAATCCACAAATAAATGTATTAAATCATAATCCAGAATCTGATAATGAAACTGACAAAGATAATTATAGTCAAATAGATATCCTTGATAAAAAAAATATAGTCAATCAAATTGACTTAATCGAACAACAATTTCAATCACTTTTTAGTAATAAGAATCCCAATATAAATAAGATAAAACATGAGAGAGCATTTACTAGAAAACAACGTACTAGAAAATTACTACCCTAGACCTATTCCCAATATAAATATATAATTTTTTGTATATATTTATGAATAATACAATTTTATTACAATAAATAATAAATTTTACCCTACTAAAACAACCTTTGGCCTGATGGTAAATATGTTTTGCAAGAAATGTGTTTTGCAAAAGCAGAACTATGTCTACATCCAGGGTTCGAAACTCAATCCTATAGTTTTGGGTTACAGTATTATATTCTTGTACATAAATGGAATGATGTGTAAATGAATTTAAATATTATTATACTTTATTACTCATAATATTTTTCAAAATATATGCTCTAGTTTATATCCTATAACTTAAATTATCCATAATATAAACTCAGTAGGCTTAAAAAAAACAATAGTAGATTATTTTTTATGTTTATGCCTCGAGTTTAAGTAAAATGTTGCTTTTAAAATGTTTTTTTTATTCAATTACTCTCAAATGGATTGAAATGTGGGGTTAAATAGTTTGAATTTAAAAATGTGGGTTAAAATACACTTAGCTAAGTTTTTTTTTTTTTCCTTTGTCTATAACAGACATTTAAGTAGAGCATGATAAGTAAATAAAAAAATAGAAGACTGGTGGTTAGTTGATATCTCTTAGATCTCAAATTCAATGCTCAATTTAATAATAAGATCATAAAAGTTTAAAAATGCTCAATTTGAGCATTTTTAAACTTTTATGATCTTATTATTATTATTATTATATATATATATATATATATATATATATATATTTGTGTGTGAAAGATTTTTACATAGTTTATATTTTTAAATCTTTGCAATGCCCTTTTACATTTCACTTATGTATCTTTATTTCATATAAGATTTAATAAAATTATAAACGTATTTGAAGTTGAATGATAATGTTATTTTTTTCTTTTTAAAAATAAATCACATTGATAACGTTAACCGTCATTAAAAATTGAAATATATACGGAACATGATATTAAATTATAATTGTGCCCCCTCTGAGTTTCATCTTTGGATCCGTCACTGATCACAAGTGGTCATGTCGTAAGCATTCCAAACATAAATATCTTAGTTAAGTTGATTTTTTTAATTTTTTATAAGGTTAATTAAAAAAAAAGATATGAATTGCTTTTTGTGTTGTGAATTATGATGGTTTATCAGTAACCGATTATTTATAACAGAGAGAACGGTTTGAAGGTCGAGCCAATGTTGAAATTGAAAGCCAATGAGTCTCGTAAATAAATATTCAATTAAAAAAGAAGCGTGAGTTATCAAATCAAAGCTTTAATAGATTTAAGTTATCATTTTGGTAGACTTTAACAACACACGTAACTAAGCTGGCATGCAAGCTTTTTTTCTTAAAAAAAAAACATTCCTTACTCATAGGGCTATGCTGTCTTCTGTTGTAAAATAAAATGGTGGAGGAGAGAGAACGATGATAGGAAGAGAATGAGAGAGTGATAGAGACCGTGTAGGTAAACTTAAAACGACCACGTTACAGTTTTGTACAACTCTTATCAACTTTAGTAAGTAATAATAATAGAACATAAAAACAGATTGTGAATCTTTATTTCATTAGTAAAATAGATGGCTTAAGCCTCAAAGGCAAACATGAATAAAAGACATCTTTTCTTTGATATTTAAAGGCAAAAATTATTCGCTTATATGACTCTCTGTCTCTTTGCCCTTATTTAGAAATATGCCTGAAATGGTTTCTTCTTGATCTAAAGCTGTTTTTTGGGAACCTAATCCGAGACTGATCATAGTTTCATATATTTTGCTAAAAAAACGTAACAATTAACCGGATAAAATAAAAATTTAAAATTAAAAAAAATAACATGAAATTGAGTCCATAAGGATCATGCATACATAAACCACTCTACATTCCTCATGTATTCTCACACAAGCTATAAACTAAAACTATGAACCCATTCCCATGAGAAGCTTGACTCCGATTCTGTGCAAAACATAGACATCAAAGCAAACTCGCTTGACTTGTTCCATGTAATTGTCATCAAGCTTATTCCTAAAAGCTATTTTCGGTTCGATTTTCAGGAGCTGAGAAGCAAGTATCCTGAGGCCAATGATCCTTGGAGCCCCAAAGCTGAGAGGAAACCTCCTCTCCGCCAATTCACGAACGTCGAACACTATTTCGTTACAACAAACATCAAACTCTCTCTTCAATGCCGACACCACTGACTCGTCTACATTGATTCCCACAAACGTGTTTTTCGGGTTGCTCAAGAAGCTCCTCAAAGACGTGGGAAACTCCCCGGAGAGCTTGAGGACGAGACATTTTGTTCCCGAGCACAACTGAATTGTCGAGACTCCTTCATGCCCTATTTTGACATTAAGCCCTATTTCATTGAGTCGGTTTTTGGCATTGGTCTCGTTGTTTGTCAACCAGCAATCCACTATCGAAGCATCATCCGTCACTGTGGCGCCCAATACTATGTCGCTGGAGAAGCGGATCAAGTACAAACCAAACATCTATGAATTATGTTCCTCTTCTTTTTATTTTCTTTTTCACTGTGCAACATAATATGTATATTGCATTATATATACATGATCTGATATGGAAACTTGGAAAGACGTGTTTGATGATGTTAATCAACCTTGAAACTTTACAGCTTCTGACTCGTAACACATTAATGTCAATTGTGACTTTATTAGATCTTCTAACCAATTTTGAACATTTTATACATTGTCTTTAATTGAGATCATAAATGGATTTCTTGTCTATTTTTTAAAACAAAAAAATTAAAATTTGATAGAAAGGAGGTGATAACTTAAAAAGAATTCAAACTTCTGTTCTGCTCTACTACTTTACAAGCGGAAATCCTGAACAGAACCGGACTACAAATTACGAAAAAGAGCAGTTGGTTTCGATGGCAGAGTATCAAACCATTAGTTCTCTGCGAAATCACAACGTGACATACTTACCCAGATAAGATCGCCCAAATGCAGAATTGAAACAGCCGTCAAGGATGAGAACCCGACCTAGAAAAAGAGAACCTCTTTGAACAATTTGAATAAATTTGTACACCTTTCTATAACCCATAAAATAAAAAATAGAATAAAATACCTCCTTTCTCGCATAATTTGGAAATCGCAAGGAAAACGCAACAACCAAAAGCACGCTTTTATTCTACCCTACTTACCTATGGTAACTCGAAAGACGAGGGAATCAGTATCGGTTGTAGGCCTTCCCGTAATCTTCGCGCCTCTGGTGTTGGAACTCCCCGAAATTCTCGTGAGGCCTCGAAGGGTAATTGTTACTTTCGATGGGGTTCGGGTACCTGTTCATTGAGTCCATACCCATGTTGGGCCCGCCAAAACTCGGGTTAGGGTTAGGGTTTGCTGCGGAGCCATCGTAGTTGGAGAAACCCGGCTGCTTATAAGCGGCATAACCCGGACCGGGAATTTGGTGGCGTGGCGGTGCTTGTTGTTGTTGACGCCTTTGGGAATCAATTTGAAGAAACTCTTCCCACCTTTTTGTATGCATTTCCCTCAACATGGCCAGTTTCTCCGTGTAAGTCTCTCCTATTTCCCTAACAGCCTTTTTACACCACACGTCAGGCCATCACAAACCAGCTCATCTCTTTTTAGGGGTTTTAGTTAGCTAGCTCTTACCTCGCGATGCCTGTAATTCTCTTTATCTTCTTCCTTGTCCCGGATTCTCCCGAGTTCCATTATCTCCCTCTTAAACTCCATTTCTAGGTCGTCTAGTGTCCTGGGAGGGTGATTCAACTGACTGCCGGATTGCATCTCCGGGCCGCGTCTCTCTGAATCCCAGCCGTCGGATCTATAAGCCCCGACCACGGCTTGATTACGGCCATCATACGGACTGTTATAGGTGTTGCCAGTGTAAACGGGACGGGCCGGCGATTTGGACTTCCTCGGCAAACCCCTCGCTCCTCCATCATTACAATAAGCTTCATTCACGAAACCAAGAGTGAGTTAAAAGAATTTCTCTCTTCATTGGCATGCTAAACCTAGTTCCTAGCTCAATATTTCAACAGTGAAACCACCGTAAGGGAAAAAAAAAATCCCGTAGAAATGCTTTCGAGTTATTCTAACGAAACCGTTTCAGGCCCGTCACACTCACCCCCACAGAAGTTACTTCCGAAGAGAACACTCAATTGTCGTGCATATGAACTTACCTCTTGCTGCAAACAAAATGATGAGGAAATAACAGCAGCATTCTAGTTTAAAAGCTCAGAAATGATAGAATATATTTACATGGTCAGTGCTAGGAAAGTCTCCACAGAACCGTTAGCAATCTACGAGCCCTTCCCTACCTTGTGAAGGATCTCTTGAAAATTTCGGCAGACTATCGTGGGCACGCTCGTTCGCGAGCTTCTCTTGCCTTTGACCATGAAGAGCATCGTGGGCACGCTCGTTCGCGAGCTTCTCTTGCCTGTGACCATCGTGCGCTCGCTCGCTAGCGGGTTTCTCTTGCCTATGACTGTGTAGGATAAGCCTGTGTTGGGCCGGCGGTGTAGCTCGAGGGGCTGAATGGGGTCTCGAAGAGTCGAACCGTGGAAGCCTCAAAGCGGTCGGGCTTCGCTCCGGCGACCTAGACCTCGTGATATTGGTGGATGGACCACCAGCTTCCTCTATCACTCTGCGCACGGCCTCGACACCTTTCACTAGAACTAACCTATCTTTACCGCTAACGATGATGAACTTGTCATCCATTTTGAATCGGCACCCGATATCCTTTTCTATCTTCTGCACCACTTTCTCCGTGAACAGTGCTCTCATGTGTTTGTCCCTCGCCGGCACTCTCTCAAAGAACTCCTGAGACCTCCGACTCGCACCGAGAGTCGCAGGGCATCCCTGAAGAATTATTGTGAAAAACATGACAACTACGCAATGACAAATTATTCAGTATAATTAGATACAACCACGACAACCGGTTTTCTTTATTCCTTTTTTCAGCGTGATTGGTGACTTAATGTGTTACATCTAAATTGATCATTGGGATTTTGAGCCTTTGCTTTATATTAAATCTTAACTAGTCACTGCAAGCAATCCTATCAAATCAAAGAGCTGTCAGATTTTGAAACAAAAATGTCATGTTTGACAAGCAGAGTTAATGGCATAAAGTTTGATATTCTTTTCGAGTTCAGTATACAAAAAGATAAGGACGAAGCCGATCCATCGTTCCACAAAATTAAGTACCTGAGTAAAATGGCCCGATTCTCCACATATTTTGCAAATCATCTCTTCCTCCTTCCTCTTCTTCCAATTCCTCTCGGTGGCTTTGGATTTCGCTTCCCAAACCTTGGCTTCTCGGCTCGTGAAATCGGTCGGGACAGCGTTGGGGTCGCGAACTTCCTCTTCTTCCTCGTCCGATCCCGAGTTAGGCCTCTTCTTATCTTCCGCTGCTTTCTCTTGTGTATTTGTGGGATTCGCTCCGAACGGCCCAGTGTAAGCCTTGTAGATTTCGCTAAAATCAT
This sequence comes from Urtica dioica subsp. dioica, assembly GCF_054948205.1. Taxonomy (NCBI): domain Eukaryota; kingdom Viridiplantae; phylum Streptophyta; class Magnoliopsida; order Rosales; family Urticaceae; genus Urtica; species Urtica dioica. Next base: position 50,152,458 of record NC_142763.1, read on the forward strand.
CGTCCATCTCTTGGTCGGACTGAGTCGCCATTTTCACACACCTTAAACTTCCTTCGTCCACAAACACAGAAAAATAAAAGCCTTGAAAACGGCAAATAAACTGAGAAAATAAAACCTGACACAATATTTACAAACATAACGTGCGACTCCAAAAAAAAAAGAAAAAAAAAAATTAAAATGAAAAAAACCAGAAATGGATTTGAATTTGTCGCACACCAACTTAATTTGTGCTAACAACACGAGACAGAGAAATCAATGGGAACAAGCAAAACGCTAAGCTGTTGATCAGAAATTGAAACTAGCTAACCCAATTAGGGCTATGGAGAACCAAAGTGGGAGAGGGAAATTTTGTCGCGATTGAATTGAATCGCGGAAACACAAAGAGAATGGATGTTGATGAAAGATTAGAGATAGATTGATAGCTGGAAATGGGATTACCTGAATTAGAGACGAGAATAGTTTGGGACGATGGCAATGAGCTTATCGGCGGCTTAGAACTCAAGTATGTCTCGGTGAAAAAGGGAAAATGTCGATTAAACGACGTGTAGTTTCTTGTTCATGTTTGCTATCCTTTATCTCAAAAAAAAAAAAAAAAAAAGTGGGATTTTGACCTCGGAAATTTCTTAAATTGGACCTTAAAGTTATCGAATAAACTTTTTATTTTAAAAATATCTGAATATGAATTTTTAATCAAGCTTTTGGACAAAATATTCTCAAACCATTTAATTTTTTTTTCTCATTTATACTTGCTCTCTCTCATTCTCTCATGCTTCACTCTTTCTCAGTGTTCAATCTCGCCGATGACTTCTGACGAGGTGCGACGGTTTGCGACGAGGTGCGACTGTTTATGACGAAGTGTGACGTTCTACGACGGAGTGCGTCGAGTTCTGCGACAATCTCCAACTTGGTTATGCTTTCATTGGTCTTCAATCTCGCCCACACTTCTAACGACTACAAAATTCTAAAAAGTGTAAGAATTTCGTGTTTAATCGATTGTAGGATAGTTAGAATCGTGTTTGGAAATAATATTTAGGGTTATTAACCATCTCATAAACATTTGTTCTTATGATTTTGTTTTCTCAGGTGATTTTCAATTTGCTCTAGTCATTGTTATTTTTAATTTGTTTTCTTATTATTCATTTTTTAGGTTTTACTTATTAATCAGGTGACTTTCGTTTTCTCATGTGATTTTTTTGTTTTATTTATTTTTAATCATGTGATTTTCGTTTTCTTATTTTTAATCATGTGATTTTCATTTTCTCATGTGATTTTCGATTCATTTTCTCATATCAATGGATGCTTATATACATCGAGTGATATACAATGATAGTAACAAGAAGAGTGCAGTCTCGATTCATCTTATGGAGTGACGCCGAGATTGACGAATCGAATGAATAAGAGAAAACAGAGATTTCGTCTATTTCGTTCGGCTTCGTAAGAGCTTCAGTTACTAGGTCCTTAGTCTCCAAGGTGGCTTTGATAAGATGATAGAGATACTCGAAATAATTAGATAATTGATTACACTCTCACTATTTCAACTTGGTCGTAATTTTTTCGCATTCGTAATAAAGTTTTTTACGAATAAGTTATTAATTGTTTAATTAACTTCGAAACATCACGTAGATTTAAATGAGCTTGTAAAAGAGTAATTTAAATTAGCCAACAAGGCCCAAAAAGTTAGTGGTACGGTACATAGGCCTTTGACTTGTTTGATCAAAGCACAATTGTATTTTGGCTTTTCTCAAATAGGAAATAAATATTATATATTAAACATGATCCAATTTGATAAGTAAATAATGTAGTTATTATTTATGATGATATCGTGGAGATATTTTCTGTTTTTCCTTTTATGAAATAGTATATCCGACTGCGAGAAATAAATAATGTATTAATTATGTTATTTAATGAGAGTATCATGGAGATATTCTCTAATATCTTATTTATATAATAGTATCTCTTATTGTGATAAATAAATAATATATTAATGATATTATTTAGAGGTTTTGGCTCAAATGGTCCCTAACTTTTTACACTTGAGGCATTTTGGTCCTTGTACTTTTTTTAGAAGTAAAATTACCCCTAACCTTTTGCTTTTTGGCACAAGTAGTCCTTTTGTCAAGTTAATTAACAGAATTTGCACATGCCTTGCACGTGAGGGCATTTTTGAAAGACAAAACAAAATTCTTGCAACCGTGGAGCTCATAGCTCAGCCCTTCTTCTTCTCGGACAGACTCCCCACGGTGGAACGGTGGTAATTTCAAGATTTTGGTCGGAGTTATAGCCTCTGCTCCTCCTTTTTCTTTTTTCTTCTCATCTTCCTCATTTTTTTTTCCTTTACTCTCACTCCATAACCTTCCTCTCTATTTCTTACTGGATGAACTCCAATTTTGATTTATTCCTTCTCTTTCCATCTCAGCCTCAATCTCTCTATTCTTTATTTTAAACTAAACCCACTCAAGAGTTATGTTTAAATTTAAAGATTTGTGTTGTATATATGTTCATGATCTGTTTTTAGCATGAGATATTGACTTTTTATACTTTCCGTTCTTGTGCTAATGGTGTTGCAATGAATTCTTATAAAACAATTGAAAATAAATAAATGAAAAGACTTCACTGTAATAGTGGTTCTCGTAAATAAAGGTTGAATTTGAGTTAAAAACCTGATTTGTCTTTTGGTCATTATAGAACGAACTATATTTAGTATGAATATTGATCTAAAAAATAAATTTTGGTTAACTTAAGGAATTACTATTAAAATGTTTTTTTTCTTTCAAAAATACCCTCACATGAAACACCCCGTTGAGTTCCGTTGAGTTCTTGCGAGACCGTCCTAGCGGCAGCGGCAGGCGAGGAGGCAGGGTGGTTCCTGAGGCTCGCAATTCGAAGGACGATGAAACACCCCTATCGACAGATGGTACATGCAACGGGAAGATAGAGATTTGTAGTTGTACGACTTTCAATTTCAGAACACTTGTATTAATTTAGAATTTTAATTATTATGAATTTTAGTTATCATTTGTAATTTTAAATATTACTAAGAATTTTAAATATTATGAATTTTAGTTATTATTTTTAATTTTAATTATTATTAAGAATTTTAATTATAATTTTATTACGAATTAATTTTTAAAAAAAAAACAATAGGAATCGGGTGCGACTTGTCGCACCCGATTCCTGGCGGGAAGTACAACACCCGTCAAACTTAATGGCGGGAAATACAAATTCCAACCATAAAAATTGGCGGGAAATTAGTAATCGGATGCGACAAGTCGCACCCGAAACCATAACCCCCACCAATTTTGAGTCACGAGGGTTACCCAGATGTGAGGTATCGGGTGCGACTTGTCCCACCCGATTAAGCATCGAGTGTGACTTTTTTTGTCGCACCTGATGCCCATTATTTTTCTAGTGTCTCTCTCTTTTTCAGCTGTTTCACTTTTTGCATCGGCCAAATTGTGTGCAATATTTCTTGTCTTTCTGCCTAGTGTTGGTTTTTTTGGTTAAAGCTCCAAAGGCTTTGCGTGTGACGATACCACAATTACTGAATCTCAAATTTCTCAATTACATAATAAATTCGCCGGATCTTTCTTGCATGATCACTGCCCATGATACTTGGCCCTCTTTTGTGTCATTTCTAAGCTTTGTCATCAAATTTATTGCACGACCGATTGTCAAACGCCTTGAAGTCACACAATCACGTTAATTAATTATTGTATACAAGCTATTCCACGATTTACGAATTCATCGTGAAAGAGTATGATGAGATATACACTAAACTAAAGTCAACTACTTGATGAAGTGACTTATTCGTATGAAAAAGGGACAACTTTTGCTTCTTCTTCTATCTATCTATCTATATATATATATATATATATATATATATATATATATATTTAATGTTTAGGCGCGCTCAAATGATTTTACTAAATTTATCTATAATGCATTTTTCCTTCACACCTTTGTATCTCCTACACATGGCGGAGTAATTGTAAAAATAATTCCCGGTCTCATCGTAAAAAAAGGAAAATACTGATTAATAGCGTAGTAGTCAAAGTTGTTGCATGAATACGATAAGAAAAAGGAAAAGAAGACCTTTTTACAACATTTAGGCATTAGAAAACAGAAGCAAAATGAACTACGGCAATCTCAGCTTGTATGTCACAATGTTCGTATAATAAACCTAGTTATAAAGAGGCATAACTATATATAAGGATCGTATGGCATCACTTAATTATTCAATAATTTTGAAAGCTATTTTGTTTGCGTATAACCGAAAGAGACGTGAAGGATCATATGGCATCACTTAATTATTCAATCATTTTGAAAGCTATTTTGTTTGCGTAGCGGTGCCAAGAGGACTAGTCTTGGATAGAGAAGAGAGTTGTAGGCTTTGGAGCCCGCGTGCACCGCTGCGAGGGCTCGGCTCTCCTCTTATCTCCCCAATTCTAGAGCTGCAAGAGGTTCGAGGACTGTCAAAAACCCCGGGCGCGTTCATGGGCGTGGTTGTTGAGCTCGTGACCTTAGAGCTACTCGTCCGCTTGAATTCTCCGCGGCTTCTTGTTATCGCTTCATCCAAAATCTCCCCATCGCACGCGTATGAACTGCTACCATTACCTATTTCCGTTTCCTGTATATTTCCAAAATAATAACAAAAATTTAGATAAATAAATATAAAACGGAATTTCAAGTATAATTGATGGAACACATTATGTTACATTTAAGGAGCATCTATGTTAATCCTTAGGGTCTAATGGCACCCGGAAAATATGAGGGACAGGAAAATGGAATCTCTCATATTTTTCTTTAGTTGTTTCGATGGGAAAAAATATGATGGAAATGAAAATAGGAGGAAAAGTGAGAGGGAAAATATATAATTAAAGTTGAGATTCCTTTTTCCCCGGAAAATCGGATGAAAAATGAGAATCTCTCCACATTTGTTTATGTTGGGACCACGTTTGTATGTATCTTCGTTACTTTTTTTCATGACTTTCAAACGAATTTTGATTTTCCATCTCGTTTTCCGTCATATTTTTATTTTCGTATCTTCACTTTCACTCTTATTTTTCGGGTTCCAAACAAACCCTTAATGCCTTAAGTTTGTAGTGAGACATCCGCCTCTGCCCCAAAAACTTAAAAAGAGAAGAGTCTTTCATTTTGATGAAGCTTTAAGATTATGTTTTTATAATTTTTGTCTTTTTTGTCAAATTAGTGTCGCGACTTGGGTTACCGTGGCTAGAGGGAATGGCATGGCGGGAGCCTCCTCGTATTCGGCTGCATCAAGATCTTGAAGATGAATCCCTTTAAAAAATTTGGGGAGGAAGTACTGCCTCACGGGCACTAGAAGCATGATCATCAGCGGAAACATTACTCCGGCGATTGGCACCCATGTCAATCCAAAACATATCATCAAATAGATTGTCTGGAAAACCGTGAACATCGCTATCGTCCTAAATGGCACCGTTTCTACAAACGTCGCATGGTAATCCTCAAGCACCCTGGAAGTCCATGTGTACTAGAAATCAATAACAATAAAACACGGATGCGAAGAAATAGAACACACGCAGGTACAGGTTCAAATGGTTACCAAAACAAATTAGCCTCCCCTAATTTTTTTTTCCTTGATTGTTTTTAATATAAAAAATACCATTCTAATCCCACCTCTAAAGTACTCCTAGGGGTCCGCCTTTAGATGTAACCTAACATTAGTAATGAATGAGGAGCAAAGTTTTTGTGTAACGTACTTGTATCGTCTGGTGGGGGCGGTGAAGAGCAAGAGGATTCTGTCCCAAAACTGATTTCCAGGGAGGCTCTCAATGGCCATGAAGGCGAAGTAGCCCCAGAGCACGGATGTGGGGATCATTTTGAGGAGAGGCATGGCCGCCACGCAGCCACCTACCATGGCGGACTGAAGGAGATTGCTCAGTCGCTGCTCCTTCACCTCCATCGGCATCAGATCGTCGATCTCCTTGTCCACGTCAAACACCGTCTCGTCCACCGGTGCATCTATGTTTCCCATGCTCGATGCCGCTTCGATCGTCGACTCTTTCAGCTCCTTCAGTCCCTGTAAAAAAAAAAAAACACTTGATCGACATTGCGAAAACGACATGTTGATTTACTCATTTTGAACACACTGGACAAGTTTTACTCATTTTTTTGACAAGTTTACCATTCTTTTATTTTACTTAATTTATAAAAACAATAACCATTATTTTGATTAAAATAAAATAATGAAAATGCGATGACAAAAGAGGAAAAGCACATTATACTTGGAATCAGATGATCAAGACTCTATTCTAGAAATTAATATATATTAGAAAATCGCTACTACAGATAATTTATCTTCAGCAACATGCATATATAGCGATGGAAGTTTTAGTGACCTAATGAATTTTGCGCGCGTGGTGCCACAAATTTTATTTTTGAAAGGACATAATTGATGATTAAAGTTTTCCAATTTTCTTTTGGCATTTATGTGCTCACGTATTGCAACCGATATTTCAACATAATTAATGAAATTGAAAAAAAAAAAAAAAATTCACGCAAGTGTTGTGTGTTAATTTTTTTTTTCTTCTTATTATTAGATTTTTTTGGGTATTATTATTTTATAATGTGTGAATTAATAATACATTCATGATTTTACCCTGGATGACGAAGACGGTTGCTGATAAATAAGGGGAGTCTGCATTTGGTGATATGCTTCTTGCATGTTTCCGTACAGCTGTCCCAGGCTCGCATTTTTCTTCATGCTTATTCTTGCTGTCCTCACCAGTCTGTTTCGTAGCAACTTCCCAACAAAAAATAATAATAATAAATATAATTAAATTACATAAATTACGAACCATAAAAAAAAATTAATATCATATATATACCTGGTGTTTGAGAGTAGCTAAACTCTTTGTGTGCATCGGAGACTGAGGAATGACTCCGTTAGACGGTGGAATTCCAAGGAGGCCACATATCAAGGTCTATAATAGTAACATTTATTACTATTTAATCATCTAAACATGCATATGGATTATTAACTTTATATTAATTGAATAATATATATACCAAAAAGGAAAGAAGAAGCAAGTCATAGTGATAAGAAGAGGGCTTTCTTAGATTAAACTCTTTCTGCTGAGCCAGCTGTGACGCCACGCTGTGGTCAAAGTAGTAAAGAACCGCAATCATGGTCGCCGGAATAAAAGCACCGATGATGTACAGCACAGGGACATTAAGCATATCCTGTTTATTTCAACATGTCAATTATTAGTAGTTATTTCAAGAATAAAAGATATATTTGCCCCTGTATGACGGTCACGAAAGTACACTTCTCTTCTCGTACTATAAGATATATTTTGAGTCTAAACTTTCAGTTAAATATGCACATTTTTATCACGTGATAGTAAAAGTTAAGAAATTTTCATATATGCCCTTAACATAATATATAATGAAAATATAATATGAAAGAAAATAAATTAAGAAAAACAAAATGAATTAGAAAAATCTACTCTCTCCTCTGAATCATAGATTCAGAAGCTTATCTCTAGCCTTCTTCATTATCGTCCTTTCTCTCTATGCTCGCCCGTCACTTCAACGTGAACCACCAAAAGCTTGCCAGATCGATTTCCCTCCAGATCTGAATTTTGATTCTCATCCAAATCTCTACCAATAGCTTGCCGGACCGTGAACCACCAAAAATAAGCAAGACTATGATTCATGTTGTGTAGATTGAAATACTTTAAAGCAAGGTGGTGATGAAGATCTGTGATATATGGATTTCAACATTTTTTTTTTGGTTAAATTGTCGTTGATCATGAAGTTGATGGTGATGGAATACGTTGATAGTGGTGATTGATTTAGACAGCGATATAAGAACATTGGAGATGAGAATGAATCATAATATAATGATTGAGGTGGCCGGGGTTTAAAAATACCGTGAGACCTACATGAGAGAAAGAGAGACGGCGGGGGGGTAGTCATCGGATGGGGGTTTTAATGAAGGTGATGATGTAATGGACAAGAAGATGGGTTGATCAGAAAGAACTGTTTTTTTCTTTCACCAATTTTTGATAAAATTATGAATTTATCCTCGTTTAGAAAATCACTTGACTTAATATCAGCATATCTAACTGACAAACTTAACTCAAAATACACGAAAGGACCAAAACGTTACAAAAATAAATATTGAAGGGCAAAATGATCGAATTTATAATACGAGGGATATATTTTCATCACCGCCTTAGTTGAGGGGCAAATATATCTTTTCACCTTATCTCAAAATATATTTAAAATTGAAAGCTCTTGAAAAGTCAAATACGAATATAACGTATAAAAAAGCTAATCCTGAACATTGTTTAATAAGGAAATAGAAAAAGGCCAAAGAAGAAGAGGAAGTGAAACATGATAAACTAATATTGAATATAACCGTCATTTGAATATTTAATTTGAAATGGCCTAGTTAATTATGGTGGTGAAAAAGTCAAAGGAGAGACATGCCTTGACCACAGTCCAGTTGTCATAAGCACCGGGAGACCATGGGTTCGGACTAAACAGCCTCCTGGGGATTCCTTTGGGGACACTGCTCGTCGGAATGTACGAAATGGCCGTCCAAACCAAGACCATTAGCGGTACACCATAGTCTGCGATCAGGCTTCGGATCCAGCCTGTACATAATTGAAACCCTAATTAGCAATGAGCGGTCCAAAGTCAAAGGAGAGAGAAGGGCGGTGTGGTCGCACCAGATCCGTAGCGCCACGACCTCGCCTTGCGGCTTCTAAGGGCCGTCAGAAGAAGGCCGAACGACAGAACCAATGCAAACATTCCGTTCGAGAATCGCCACGATGGTGTGAACGCGATCGAGCTCGGATCCTCGCGATTGGGAATACGAAACTCGTCCACTATTCCCTGCCCAATGAATAAATAAAAATGAAGATGGTTTCGACTCACTAGCAAAAGAAAATAAAAAAGTTTAATATTTTTTTTGTTACTTTGATGGCTTGTTGCATGAAGAGCATGGCGATAAGGAGGCCGAAGAGTTCTCCGGCGATACGAGTGAACCTGTTGATGATGGAGCAAGCGCCCAATATGGCGAGTGAGAAGAGCAGAAACGCCGTCCAAACACACACCCTGGTTGATGAATTATGTAGTAAGATCAGCATAAGGTAGCAATGATGGATGTTGTGAGAGGTGTGTGAGTTATATACCATCCAGACCAGGCCAAGAACATGTCGCGGCCGAGATCAGTCCTTTCTTTGGCGAAATCAAACATGAAAGTGTACATGATCACCGTTGGCTCAGCAACTCCCAGAATCAGCAGTGGTTGCCCTCCCACCACCGAGTGGATCATTCCGCAAATCGCCGTCGATGCCAACGTTTGCACCGCCGTCAAAACTCCATCTATTATTTTAATATAAAAACATAATATACCCATTTCACCCACTTTTTTATTTTTATATTCCATCTTGTGTATAGATGTATACCAGTGCTTCTGTCCAGTTGCTCTCCGAAGGAGATCACCGGGATCGCAGAAGCGAAGAATATGTATGTTGTCGGAGCCAAAATCCTGCGTCACAAATCATTTATTGATATATAATTATTAATGTGAAAAACAAATAATAATATCAATAATGATAATAATAGATAGTACCTGAAGCCAGCTTTAAGGCCACTAGTCCAGTCTTGCTTGTAGCACATAAGCCTTCCTCTGAGATCATTCTTTATACCCCGAAACGGCACGAATGTCTCTTCCATGACTAGATCAATCAATATATAGAGTGTACGTCTCCCAAAAATTGAGAATGTATAAACAAGAGTTTACATGATGATATATGGCGATCGGTTTAGAGCTTCAAGGTTCTGTAAAGACTTTATTGAAGGAAGAAAGAATCATATATATCAACACGCTATATAGTCGGTTATGGATTGGAATATATGTGAGGACATTTAGGAGAACGATATGAGAGCTTAAGAGGGAAATAAAGCCTGCAATAATATATATGGAGCTCTTAAATGAAAAGGTTGTTGAAAATTGAAGGGAAAATGACAAATACGTACATTGTGTTTTAGTGAAATGTCGAGTTTAACATTTGGTTTTCAAAAATGTCGAGTTCATACCTTCTTTTTAATTAAAATGACGAAACTATACACTGAAATAGACAACAGTGCCACGAATCTTCTTTTTCTTGAATTTATATTGAATTTTCCTTGACGTTGACTATAATATTTATATGTAAACACCAATTATCTTTATTCATTCGCGCCATATATGTAATTTATTTAAAAACTAAAAAGCAAACAATAGGTCTCTTAATCGTGAAGAACACAGAAAGAGACAAATGAGTAAAAATCGACAGTTGATAGTCATCAAAATCACAGATTCGAACAGAGAATCCATGATTCAGAGGTTCAATTCGAACATAGAATTAAGTCGTCTTTGGAGAGATGTGAATTTTATTATTTATTTTCAATTTAAGGCTATTTTTATTTCAAAATTGGGAATTTGGAAATTAGGGTACTGATTTGGATTTGGTTCGATTTTTCTTATATAAGAGTTGATATCAATGAAATGGGTATTTGGGAGAGTGTTATCCATTTCAGGGTATAATTTTGTCATTTTAGTTAAACAGAGAGTATGAACTCGACATTTTTGAAAACCAAAGGTCAAACTCGACATTTCACTAAAACATAAGTTATTTTCCCAAAATTGAATAGTGAATAATGGCAAGGAAAAATAAAAGAGTTGATTATTGATTTGATACATTAAAGACATACAATTGCTAGTGAACCTCTCTGTCATGACGTTTAACCAAAACAAACAAACAAAAATTAGTCTTTATTGGAGATAAATGAGTTTTTTTTCGCTGGGCCCACTCGATAGCTAGGCAAGCAAGTGGCATATGGTATTATAGTACACATGCTTTTACCAAATAATACACTCAATACGTAAACCCTGAAAATTATATACATATATCGACAACCTGTAGCTGACCTTTTTAAGTTTAAATAATATCACTCCAGTTTCCCTTGTAAAAAAATATTACTTCACTTGTCGTAACCTAACTTTACACTCAATCAGATACAGGATATACATACACTTTAATATTCAATAGATCGGTTTGTTCAGGGAAGCTTATTAACTAGCGATTCCATCTAGAAATTCAATGCCTTTGAATAATATAGCTATATTGTATAATAGTTTAAATGATTCTCGTATTTCAACAATTCAAGTGTATTATATATATACATTTTTTTTATCAATAGGATAAATAAAAATCATGTATAGTATATAGTATTGTCGATCTCGGTAAATATTTTGCTCTCTCTAATCAGTAGGACAATTTGAGTTATTGGCTTCGTCTGACTTTTATATGTGACTAATCTCATCCAAAAGTCACATCTAAATGAATTTTGGATGCGACTTGGGTCACCAAGAATCAAAAAAATTTCGCTCATTTAAGTAAGAGTGTTGAATAATGGCTGCTGTTGTCGCACGGAAATGAACAACGATTATCTACCTGGGGCGGTTCGATCCAAGGCCGGACCAAGTGATCGCACCCGGGCCAAAAGTGTGAACTCGAAAGTCTCGAGCTAGGTTTTCTCCGATCAACCCACCTCTCAGAGGAAGGAAGCGGTGAGGAGGAGGAGTGACCGTGCCGTTTTGTGTATAGGCTGCCTACGTACTCGTGTGTGGGGTCAGGTCAGAACGTAGTTCAGGGCGTATGTAACACTGAATGATGCGCGGAGCCTGGGAGTAGGCGTTCTCAGTGAAGGAGACGGGGCGCAGAGGAGTCCTCGGCGACGTCTCAGAACTTCGGAAATCGCGGACGCGTCTAGCAGGTTAGACGCATAGGGGATTTTAGGTAGAAAACCCTAGGAGCGTGCTTGGGCACCAATCTCGGCGTTCGATCATAGGGAGCAACGTCCGGGAGTCCCCGAGAGTGCTTCGGAACCTCTGAGAACGAGAGAGAGACTTGTGGAGAGCGCTTCAGGCCAGAGATGGCATCAAAAGAAGCGAAGGAGAGCGAGAATCGAGCGTAGCGATTGGAATTAATTACGTTACTTCCCCATCAATGAGAGGGGGTATTTATAGTTGTTTGAGGGCCTTAAGAGGTCCCTTTCTCGTCCATTGTGGGACTAGGGGCGCGCGCACCATCGAAAGGAGGCGCGCAAGTGTGCGTGGCGCACAACGCGCGGCGCGCGACATGCGGCGCGCGGAGCGACCTCAGCCAGGCGCCGCGCGCGGTGCACTGGGTGCGGCGCACGCCTGGCTGCATTTTTGTGGGCTTTCGCGGCCTCTGTTCTACCGGGCCCGTTGGGCCGTTTTGGGTTTCGGATATTGCGTTTGTCGCGCGAAATACGAAAGTATCTATTCGACGAATGGGATTTGATTCGAGGAGCGTGACTCGAGGCTCGACTCGAGGAGCGATGCTCAACTTGAGGAGAACGACCCGAGGCTCGACTCGAAGAGAATATCCCTCGGTTTCATCCGAGGAGCGAAGCTCGACTCGACTCGAGGAGCAAAGCTCGACTCGAAGGATTGAGAGTCTTGGCACGAGGGCTTGCCGGCGACTTGTGAGGGAAGGCTTGCCGCTTTTCAAGACCTCCGGCCTGACCACCGGCCCTTTGAGCGGCGCGTCTTTTCGGCGTTCCGAGTTTTCCGAAAATGACCGACAACATTAGCCCCCCAAGTTCGTCGCTCGGGAGGATCCTGGCGATGAACTTTAAGTTTTTCGGTTGGGTGTTTGAGGAAACTCCATTTTAAAGTCCTCGTTGCCGCCCATATTTTTTCTTCTCTTTTTCTTTTTTTTTTGGCGGGACCGCGCGGCACGACCCCTAGACGGCGCGGCGCGCGGTCCGTGCGGCATGTCCCGCGCGCCGCGTGGAGATGGCGCATGGGGTTGACGCGTTTGCACGGGAAAATATGACTTTTTGGAGATTTTTTCCTCCTTTTCCTTCTTGTGGGAGTAGGATTTGGATTCTTCCCCCCCCAGAGGTCTATAAATAGTGGCTCCATCCTCTCATTCTCCCACTTTATTTTTTCTCTCTTTCTCTACACTTTTTTCTCTTTCTCTACACTTTTGCATTATGGATATTCCCTCCCCCTTCTCAACTGAGGATCCCGAGATTGATTTTTCTTTCTTGTTTCAGGACTCTGAGCATGTAGATGATGACTTCTTCGCGGGATTAAGGGAGGTTCCTTTGCACGTGGAGGAGAATCCAAGTGGAGTGGAGCAGTGGTTTGAAGAAGGCGAGCTGGGTGCGACTGTGCCCGTTCCTCAGCCTCGGGAGGAGTGCGCGCCAACCGGACGTGGTGCGGACGGGAGTGTCGGTCGACCTGGGTCCGGGGAAGCTGTGCCTCGCCTTGTGATCAACCTGGTTGGCGAGGGGGCGCGCGACGTGCCCCGGCCTTACGCGGCAAAGTCCGACTCGGACGTTCGCTACGTGCCGGGAGAGGTTGTTAGTGCCGTCACGACGACCCTGCTAGAATCGGTCATTGACGAGATTGACTGCGTGGACGACTTTGGGCCAAAGTCAGAAGATCCCGGAGGTGACTCAGAGATATGTCCGGGAGCCGAAGGCCCTACACCGGAGCGTCCCGAAGGGCCGCTGGCGACTACCGCGGCCGTTTTGGAGGATGGAGGCCCTCCTTTGGAGCCAGGAGGTGCTCATCCCGAGACCCCTGAAGCGGAGACGATAGTGTCGGCGAGGTCACTTGCCAAGATGGAGTGGTACCCGAGGAAGGCTTTGCTGCTCCCAAGGGCTTCGACTGTTGGGGGGTCGATACTTCGAGCTCGCTCACCTACCGAACATTCATCGATCTCAGGGAGGCATACGCCATTTCGTCGTCCGTGGCGCTTCTCCGTCCCTTGTCGGACGATCGCCCTTTTCATCCACATCGTGGGTTTGTTGCAGTTTCGGTTGCAAGTCTCAACTGCGGGTTGCGGTTGCCATTTCAGCCCATCATCCAGCAGCTCCTCGCGCGATTGGAGATGCACGCTTGTCAGATGAGCCCGGCGTTTTACCGCATGGTAGCGATGTGTCACATGGAGTGGCATTGCCAGACTGAGCGACAGATGACCGTGAGCGATTTTCACAACCTTGTCGCGGTCTTCCCTGTGCCCGGGCAACCAAGTTTCTTCATGGCCCGCGATCGCCGAAACACTAAGCTGATCACGGACTCGGAGAAGCATAACCGAAGAACGTGGGTGTGGGTCTCAGCCGAGGCCTTTGGGGATGCGCCACTTCGGTTTGGTCGCTTGACCGAATTTTCACCGATGCGGGAGCTGACGATCTCGACTTTGCGAAAGAGATCTGGGGATTGTCGGAGGCTCAGAAAGCTGGTGAGCGATTCCGCTCGCCTAAGCTGATGGCGTCTACCGGGTGGTTCCCGCCGTTTCCTCTCGGCCGTGATGATACTCAGCGGGCAGAGAGTGCCCCTAGCGTCGTGTCATCTCCCTCGAAAGGCGGTCTTCCAGGTACTTTTGGAGTTCGCTCTCTCTGTTTTTGTTTTTGTCTAGAGTTTTGACTTTCTTGTTTTTGTAGCTTCCTCGGCTAGGGTGAGGGCTCGGACGCGCCTGGCGAAGGCTTCTCGAGACCTGAAGTCGTTGGAGGCAATCCGTTTCTGGATCGCGGCGCGGAACGTCCGGAAGAAGTCTGACGCCGGTCATTCGGCGGAGAGCGGTCCCCGCGCTTCCTTGAAGCGACCCTTGTCCTCAGCTCTTCCGGACACGTCTTCGGATTCGAAGCGCGCGACTCGATGATCGAGCTGGAGGCGGTGGAGGTCAGAGGGGAATGTTCCTAGGGGCTTGTGCAATCTTGGAGGAAGATGTGGAACGACATCGTGGCCAGCAGCGATGTGGAGTTCTTCCGTCATGGCGTTTCCGACGCACAGAGAGTAAGTTCCCTCTGTTTTATCCTTTCGCTTTGATTCTTTTGCCGACTTTTCTTTTCGCACTCTCAGGTGCTTGCGCACACGACCCGGGGGAAGAAGATTCTTCATGACCTAATTCGACGCATAGGCCTTGCCAGCTTGCTCAAGCGAAATCTCAGCTAGCCCATGACAAGCGAGGTTCTCACTCAAAGGCAGAGATTGCGAGTCTCCACGAACAGCTCCAAGAGTACAAAGCATTTTGTTATCGGCCCGGCGAGGTTTCGGGCGGCCGGACGAGCTTACCCGGCCGATGGCCGGCCCAGTTCACTCGGCCAATGGCCGAGTGAATCTCAGCCGGCCCATCATGCTCAATCGGCCAATGGCCGAGTGAATCTCAGCCGGCCCATCATGCTCACTCGGCCAATGGCCGAGTGAATCTCAGCTGGCCCATCAAAATTCACTCGGCCAATGGCCGAGTGAACCCTCAGCCAGCCCACCAGGTTCACTCGGCCAATGGCCGAGTGAATTCCCTGCCGGCCCAACCAGTTCACTCGACCAAGGGCCGAGTGAAGCCTCCTGCCGGCCCAATAGTTCACTCGACCAATGGCCGAGTGAATCCTCTCTCGGCCCAGGCCTTTCACTCGGCCAATGGCCGAGTGAATCTTATCCGGCGTCCAGCAATTCACTCGGCCAATGGCTGAGTGAACCTCTCCCGGCAGTCAACATTTCACTCGGCCATCAGCCGACCGAGTCTCACTCGGCCGATGGCCGACTCAACCTCACTCGACCAAGGGACCTTCAAAACGTCCCTTGGTCGCCTATAAATACGAGGCTCGACCCCTCAAGACAGGTAATCCAATTTTGAGCACCGAAATGCTATCGAATTCATAACTCACTCGTTCCACTCATCTTTGGCTTCTAAACACTCAAACCTTCTATATTCCACCTTAATCCTACTAATGTTGAGCGTCGGAGAGGTAAACAGAGGAAACCCCTCTGTTTCCCCTTTGTTACCCTTTTCAGGTGTTTGGGCGAGATAGACATCATCAGCAGCTAAGGGAAGACTTGGGATACCCAGTACGACACGCTCGAACCGAAGCGAGGCCACTTGGTCCGGCCTTGGGCCTAACCACTTTCGGTTCCTAAATCGTTGTCCGAAAGCGAGCAACAACATTTTGGCGCTAGAAGGAGGGGATCTCCCAACCTTGGCGACGCTCTCCCTTCCAATCCTCTTTCTTACTGCATCTACGACTCTCGAAAGATGAGTCACATTCCCGCTACCTCCGCAGGCACCCGAGCGACGAGCTCGAGGTACGGTCTCCGAAGCCTTGCGCACTGTCTTGAAGGGCAACCTCGTGATAACGAGAGCCAGCCCCAAGACCCGGTGAACGACCCCGAGGCCGCGCTCCGAGAGGACATGGCTCGGAGGCTCGCGGAGCTCCTAGACCGTCCCGGCGTCGATGGCACGCTCATCGCCAACCTCCTCGGCTACAACGTCGAGGATAGGTCCGCCCAAGACGACTCCGACCCCGACTATGTGGGGGAGTCAAGAATCGATGAGGCAACTCCAAGCCTCGCCCATTTTAGGCCCGAGAGGTCGAATGGCGCTTTGGCCGGACCGTCGCACCCGACGCGACAACAGGCACAGTCACACTCCCGGGGACTCGCCCCCTCGGTCTCAAGAGGTGGCCGGACACGGCCCCTCGCCGAGGAGAGAGCGGCCCTAGTGGACAATGGGGCCGATAGCCGAAGCGCTCGCCGGACAATCCGGCCAAGGGCGACCTCGCCTCGCCAAGCGCCGAGTGTGGACCTTAGAGAGCGTCGTCAACCTCACGGCGCAGAGAAACTCCCGAGGGGAGGATCTCCGCCAAAGGCTCAACTCTCGGAGGGACGCACTCTCCACCACCACTCTTGGCCGACCTCACGCCAATGCCGGGGACCAAGCGTCCAACGAGCGCCAACAGGTGACTCCCGCGGTCCCGGCAGTCAGCCCTGCTAACGGGCTCGACATGGTGACAATGATTCAAAGCCTCCAGAATCAAATCATTAAGATGAGGGAATCGGGGAGGCAAAGGCCTTATGAAGGGATCGAGGAGTCATACTCTCCCTTCATGCTCAAATCCTCGCGCAGCTATGCGTGGGGAATTTCAAGCTACCGTCCATCCCTCCCTACGACGAACGGACGGACCCGAACTTCCACATCCAGCACTACGAGATGTGGATGACGATGCAGGGACAGAAAGATGCCACCCTGTGTCAGGCCTTCAGCCTGACCCTTACAGGGTCAGGGTTTGAATGGTTCTGGAGTTTGAGACCGGGGGGCATCTCGTCCTTCCGGGCTTTGCGAGAAGCCTTCCTTGCTCGTTTTGCCACCTCGTGGCGCAAAAGAAGTCGAAGACCTACCTCCTGTCTATCCGACAGGGGAGGGACGAGACCTTGAGGCAATACCTCGCGCACTTCACTGAGGAGTCTCACAAGGTCGAAGGGTTCGATGACAAGGATGCCATCACGGCGATCACCGAGGGAGCCCGCACGAGCGACTTTCTCAAGTCTATTGTCGGAAAGGTCCCACGGGATATGGCGGAGCTAATGTCGAGAGCCCAAACTTACATGGGGATCGAGGACTACCTCGACGGCCGAGACGGCCGGAAGTTGGGGGGTCAGAGCGGTCGTCGCCGCGACGATCAAGACGGAGATCGCCCCGACCCTCGAAAAAGGAGGAACAAGGGAGGACAGGCCCCTAACGGTCGCTCCCTCCCGGGGCCGAGGCCTCCGCACGTCGATAGCTTTCAAAAGTTTTTGGCGTTCACCCCCCTGAACACTCCGCAAGAGCGGATCCTAGCCCTACACCGCGACAAGCTAGGAAGCCCCGCTCCTCTCACAAAGGATCCCGCAAAGCGGGATCGAAGTAAGTTCTGTGAATACCACCAAGACCATGGGCATCTGACGTCCGAATGTTACCAGCTCAAACGTCAGATCGAGGCCCTAATTCAAGATGGAAAGTTGAAAGAGTACGTCCTTAGAACAATCAGGACGGCCGCGGCACACGGAGAACGTCCGCGGCAAGAAAGGAAAGGTCCGGCAACGGTAACCGTTACGGACCGAGCAACAATCGAAGAACTGGATTACAAACTTGTCGCCGCCAACTTCATCAGGGAGGCGGAACACCCAAGGTGGGTGTCCAATGTGGTGATGGTCAAGAAGCCGACCGGGAAGTGGCGGATTTGTATCGATTACAAAGATCTCAACAAAGCCTGCCCGAAAGACAGCTTTCCTCTCCCGAGGATCGAGCAACTCGTGGACGCCACGGCAGGCCACGAGTTGCTGAGCTTCATGGACGCCTACTCAGGCTACAATCAGATCCGCATGCACGAGCCGGATCAGATCAAGACCACCTTTGTTACGAACCGCGGACTTTACTGCTACAAGGTCATGCCCTTTGGCCTCAAAAACGCGGGAGCAACATATCAAAGGTTGGTGAACCGAATGTTCGCCAATCAAATTGGAAAAACTATGGAGGTCTACGTGGATGATATGCTTTTCAAAAGCCTCAAGGCCCACGACCACGTTCGAGTACCTTAGGGAGATGTTTACGATCCTGCGACGCTACAAGATGAAGCTCAACCCCAATAAGTGCGCTTTTAGGGTTGAGTCCGGAAAATTCCTGGGCTACATGGTGAGCCGCCGCAGGATTGAGGCTAATCCCGAGAAGATTAGGGCAATCTTAGAGATGAGGTCGCCACAAAAAGTGAAAGAAGTACCAAGCTTGACGGGAAGGATCGCCGCCCTAACGCGATTCGTCTCCAAGGAAACCGATAGGTGCCAACCATTTTTCAAAGCACTGAAGAAGACCGACGGATTTATGTGGACCGAGGAATGCGAGGGGGCGTTCCGCGAGATGAAGGCTTACTTCAGCTCCCCCCCATTCCTTGCAAAACCGAAGGATGGCGAGACCCTGTATATCTATCTCGCGGTGACCGACAGGGCCGTGAGCACGGTTCTGATACGCGAAGAAGACAAGGCGCAATGGCCGGTTTACTATGTTAGCAAGGCGCTTCTCGATGCCGAAACTCGATACCCAGAAATCGAGAAATTATCCCTCGCCCTTGTCACAAGCGCGAGGAAACTTCGCCCCTACTTTCAAGCGTACCCGATCGTGGTGCGTACGAGACACCCCATCGAGAAGGCCCTGCAAAAAGGGACCTCATCTCGGATGTCCCTATGGTCCCAAGAGCTGGGCGAATACGGGGTCGAGTTTCAACCGAGAACCGCTATCAAAGGCCAAGCCCTCGCCGACTTCGTGGCCGAGTTCACAAGAGTACCCTCAACTGACGAGGGCAGCAAAGGTAATGAGAACGAGGAAGACAAGGAGAACGACCATGACGGGTCGTCGAAGAAGAGGACCAACGACCCAATAGGGCCGGTCTGGGACTTGTACGTGGATGGTGCATCAAACGCCCGGGGGGTTGGGGCCGGCGTTGTGCTCACTAATTCCGATAGGGAAAAACTGAGATACGCCATGCGGTTCGAGTTCAAGGCTTCCAACAAAGAGGCAGAGTACGAGGCTCTGATCGTTGGCTTGGAATTGGCAAACAAGCTAGGCGTCCAAAACCTGCGCATCCACTACGACTCACAGTTGATTGTGAACCAGGTCAAGGGCGACTATGCAGCCAAAGAGCCTAACATGATCGTATATCTATCGAAGACCCAGAAAAATCTGGAGGCCCTGTCGTGGTTCGAGATAGTCCAAGTTCCCGGTGAGGTGAACATTGACGCCGACGCCCTAGCACGCCTTGCGTCCGGGATAGACGAGGAGGGGGAAGGTAGCGTCCCAATAGAAGTGCTAACTCGACCCTACGTCTCGAGAGGCGACGTAGGGGTAGTCGATGCAACTCCGCCCCCTCATGGATGACGCCACTCCTGGAGTATCTCAGGCGAGGAGTCATCCCCGGAGACAAAGAAGAGGCCAGAAAGCTGAGAAGCTTGGCGCCGAAATATACAGTGAGGGAAGACAACCTGTTCAAGAGAGGATACTCCATGCCCCTTCTCCGATGCCTGACCGAAGTCGAGGCAAAGAAAGCGCTCCGCGAGGTGCACGAAGGCGTGTGCGGAAACCATGCCACCGGACAATCTTTGGAACTAAAGCTACTAAGACTCGGATATTTTTGGCCTACCTTGAAAAAGGACTCCCACGAATGGGCCAAAAAATGCGACAAATGCCAAAGGTTCGCCCACGTCCTGCGCCAAGCGCCGGCCCCGTTGTGCCCGATCATTGTGCCTCGACCCTTCGTGAAATGGGGAATCGATAGGCAGTACAAGCACACAATCAAGGCTATCGATTACTTCACGAAGTGGGTAGAAGCCAAACCGTTGGCGAAGATCACCGAGGAGAACACGACGAGCTTCATCTGGAAGAACATTGTCTGCCGCTTCGGGATCCCCACGTCGATTGTGACCGACAATGGAAAGCAATTCGACAATACACGCCTCCGGGACATGTGCGAATAGTTGGGCATCATCAAGAATTTCTCTTCTCCCCGCCATCCTCAAGCCAACGGTTAGGTCGAGGCGGTCAACAAGACAATCAAAGAGAACCTGAAGAAGAAGCTGGAAGAAAGAAAGGGGGCTTGGGCCGACGAGCTTCCCATGGTCTTGTGGGCATATCAAACCACCACGCGAAATGCGACCGGCGAAACCCCTTTCGCTCTCGCTTTTGGCGTCGAGGCCGTGGTACCTGTCGAGACCAAGCTGCCAACCTTGCGCATCGAGAAATATGAAGAAGCCACCAATGATGAAGCAATCAGACTCGAGCTGGACCTCATAGATGAAAAGAGGACGGAGGAACTCTCCCGCCTTGCCGCGCAGAAGAGAAAGGTCGAGAAGTACTACAATTCCAAGGTCAAGCTGCGGAAGTTCACCGACGGAAGCCTCGTCCTTAGAAGGGTGTTCCAAAACACCAAGGTGTAAGGAGCAGGAGTTCTGGGCCCCACCTGGGAAGGCCCGTATCGCGTGCGCCGAGCCATTCACAACGGCACGTACGAACTCGAGAACCTGTAGGGACTCGTGTTCACATACGCGTGGAACGCGGAGCACCTACGACAGTATTACCAATAAGAAGCCCGTCCTCAATTTCCCTATGTTTTGTTGTTTTCATCTTATTTCTGGTTTTAGCAAAGACAATTTCAAATTTCAAGTAAGGCCAACGGCTTGGGAATGTAATTTTCGACTATTTTGATATGATAATTAGATTACATTTGACTTCAAAACCTTTATCCTATAGTATTATAATTTCTAGTCTCCTCTACGAGTACACAAGAAACTCGGGGGGCTAATGAGGGTAACAGGTACACATTTTTCGCGCGACGCACTCGCGCGACTCCACGTTTCGCGCGCCGAGAGGTAGCGAAACATCAACAAGTCGGATCCGCGCACCGGACCTCCGACCCTACACATCCTTTGTGCGACGCCCTCGCACGACTTCACGCTTCACGCACTAAGAGATAGCGAAACGGGGTTGGATCCGCGCACCGGACCTCCGACCCCACACATCTTTCACGCGACGCTCTCGCGCGATTCCATGCCTCGTACACCGACAGGTAGCGGGGCGTCAACCGATCGCGCTCGCGCATCGGACCGTTGATCTTGGCAGCCAAAACCCAAAACGTGATAGGCGTACCGACATGTATCGCGCTCACTGGGAACTACGCTCGCCTCAGGCTCGTGCTGGCGCACAACATGCACGCCGATAGGTAGCGTACGCGCCGCCAGATGGGCGCGATAGTCATTCAGCTCGCACACGCCGATATGCAGCGAGTCACAAATGAACGGCAAAGACTCGCATCCTCCCGACGAAACTGGTCTAGCCAGCGTCTGCGGGAAACCTCGCCGCCATGTGCGGCACTAAGCCGTGCAAACCGGTTACGCTAGATATAGTAAGCCGGGTTCGTAAGACACGCACTAATCGGATTGCGCGAATCGGTTACAGTAAGCATAGTAAGTCGAGAATATAGGACGCACAATGAGTCAGAAGAAGCTTTAACCAAAGCAAATAATGTTGCATAAACAACCCAACGGAAAAGAAAACACAACGAATGTCAAACGAAAGAAATCATAACAAGTATCCAAAAGGAAACACAATGCAAGCGCTAAACAAGTGCATGGAAGATAAAAATAAAGTTGGCTACTCTGAGCCGAAGTCGATCTGCTCCTCATCATCCTCGGGGCGAGGGGCGCCCGACCCGTCGGTAGCATTGCCGTCAGGCAGACGGTTTGTCGATTGTGCAGCCTCCGTGGGGACCTGGGGACGCGGGCCGCTCGCCTGAGGCACATCGTCCAGAGGAGGAAACATAGCATTGAAGAAGGAGAAGGTGGTCCTACAAGACGCATTCTCCTTCGCGGTTGCATCTCGAACCCGCACGGCTGCCGCATAGCGAGCCTCTTCCAACGCCAAGTCCCAATCGTCCTCTAGGTCCGTCTTGGATCGCACGACATCGTCTTTCTCCTCGGTGAGGGTCTGCACCTCCACCAGCAAAGAATCTCTCTCTCTCTCGGCCTTGACTCGAGAAATCTCGCTCGTCGATAGTCGAGCGTGGACGATGTTCAGCTCCTCGTCTCGGCTCGAGAGCGTCACCTAAATTTCTTTGCCCCCCCTAAGAAGGCGTCGGCCGCTTGCTCCGCCTTCTCCCGAGACACTTGCTTAGCCATGCACAATGACCTCTCGGCCGCCAGTTCCTCACGAGTTCGCTTCGACTCCTCCTTGAGTGCCTGAAACTCTTTGGCAGTCCGGACCCCCACTAGAGCGGCAGCGTGGTCGGTCGCCGCGCTCTCCATGTCTCTCTTCATGATTTGCATTCTCCGAAGTAAGTCCCAGAAGATGCGTTCACCTCGTTCTTGACACGCGAGCATCTGCAAAGAATGGAGGTGCACACATTATCATCACAAGTACAAGGGTCGCATATAGGTCGAACAAATGGGCAATACCTTTCGAGCGTTGCGGACTCCGTTTTAGAAGTAATCGAGATCACTCGTCGTCAGCAGACTCTTGAAGTCTCCCAGAGGGGTCTCGAGGATTCTCTAGGAACATTGTCCTTGCAGCTCCGTCACCTCCGCTAGGAGCATCGAATCCATGCCATCTGACGCCGCTGACGTGTGAGCGCGCTTGTGGTCGGAAGGCGAGCCGAGGAAGGCCGTCGATGATGGACGCTTGTTCGAAGAGTTCGCCTCGTTCCTCGCCCGCGACGGTGATCCCCCGTGATGAGCCTCAACTCGGGAATGAGCCGCAACCTCAGCTTATGTAGTAGGGTCTACCCTCGTCACTCGCACGCGCGAACGACGTACCATGGTATCTACAAAAAAAGGAAAAGGCGTCAGTCGGTTAGAACATAACAATAAGCGTAAATAGTGGGAAGCAGCAATAACGCGAAAGCGTATGTATGGTTAGTACCCCCCACGTTGGGTAGGGGAGCAGACGAACCCCCTGCCTCGGACTCGGGATCCTCCACGGCCTCCGCTCCGGGTCCGGAGCGCTGGGGATCTTCGTTGTCAGGCACGAACCACCCGGTGGTCGCCATAAGATCTGGGGATTCGAAAAGCGACCCCTGTCGCCTCGAATCTGGTACTGCTCCGACCATGAGCGTGAGTTCCGAACTCTCAATGCCGTGATCGGCCGGAAAGTCGGCCGCGGGGCCGAAGGTGAGACGCGCCGCTCCGAAGGCGGATTCGGATACCCACACCCAAGGGTAGCGATGTTTGGAGGAGAACTTAGTAAGTATGGGGAATCGCTTGCGGTGTTGAACCTTGTAGAATCCGGGCTTCCCGGGGACTTCGTACACAGATACAAGGTTCCTAATGTTGTCATCCATCACGACTCGGCCCGTCGCTCGATGAAACATCATGTGGCACGCCGCCACCACGCGATAGAAAGATGGAGACATCTGCGACGCACGGACGTTCAGTCGAGCCAGAAGATCCAGGATCACGGGTTGGAAAGGCAGCCGTAACCCTCCGCGAAGACTCACTTCGTGAATAGCGGCGTATCCCCTTCGCGGACGAGTCGGAAGGTCGTCGGGTAGCAGTCGCAACAACGAAATAAATAGCG
The DNA here is from genome assembly GCF_054948205.1 of Urtica dioica subsp. dioica. Classification (NCBI taxonomy): domain Eukaryota; kingdom Viridiplantae; phylum Streptophyta; class Magnoliopsida; order Rosales; family Urticaceae; genus Urtica; species Urtica dioica. The sequence goes on from NC_142763.1 coordinate 50,176,406, forward strand.
GAATGCCAAAACCCTTCCTCAAGCCATTGAAGCTGGCAAGTGAAAGAGAGCTCGAGAAATCAACTCCAGAACAATGGAAATCTCCTCGAATCGCCGATTTTCCGATCGGGTACGATGAGACGCGCTCCTCTTCTCTCGCGGTCAAAGTTATTGGGGCGGTCGGTAGGGTGCGGCGACTCGACGACTCGCCCGAGCCCTCAGCGTTGGTAGCAACCCTCGACCCAAGGAGTTCCTCGCGACGATCGCTCGAATGGGCCGGCTGAGCCGTAGTGTGCGCGCTCGGCCGGACGGGGCCCGTTTCCCGCGTGTTGACCTCAAGAGGCAGCCCCATTGGCGCGTCCGGCCCAGTCGTGGGCCCGTGACGCGCGTCGAGCACTCGAGCCCGAGGATCAATCTCGCCATGGACCGGCCCAAACACATCCCTCTCGCGCCCATTGGGTTCTGGATCGGCCGGGTGGCCCCCGTGATGTGCGTCCGGCCCAAATGCGTGGCCCGACCCGAGTTGGGCTGAACCTCCTCCACCTAGGCCCGGCCCAACGGGCCCTAGGGTTTGCAGGGGAGCCAGGCTGGCCGCCCCTCCCTCACCGGCAATAGGCGGCCGGTGTCCTTCGTCTCCGGCGCCGGCGCCCCCGCCTGCAGCACCGGCGGCGCTCCACCACTGTGTGCGCGCTCCAGCCCGGCCGGGGCTGGTCTCCCCGGGCTCCCATGGGCGCCGCCCACCTACAAACCAGCCCCACCCGATAGGGTGGGGTCCTTCCCAGCATCGGCGTCGGCCCGGCGGCATCTCTCCAAGCCAGCGTGTCGTCCCCGGCGCCCATCCCACCAGATGCGCCGTCCCAAGGCTCGCCCGCCTCTCCGGCGTCCTCCACACCAAACCCCCGCCGGCCAAGGGGGATCTCCTCTGGGGCTGGGTTTGCCCCAGACGAGGCTGACCCGGTTGGGCACGGCTCCCTCCACGCCGGCGTCGGTCTCCTCGGCATTGTCGGTGTGCTCCCCCACCAAACTCGTCGCGCGCGGCCCGACAGGCGTCCCTCCGAGGCTGGGTCTAGCACAGACAGTGCTGACCCAACCAAGCGCGGCTCCTTCCACGATGGCGCGGCCTCGCTCGGCCCCATCGGCCCCACCGGTGCTCATCGCGGCCGGGTTCGCAGCGCGCGGCCCAGCAGAGTCCTCCTGGGCGATCTTGGAGGCCGCGCGCTCGTCCTCCAGGCCGCGCCTGGCCTCCTCGGCCGTCGGGTGATCGCCCTCGCCGGCCAACCAGTTGTCCACTGAGGGGAAGTCCTGGTCGCCAAAACCCATCGTCGCCCGGTCCGAGAAAATCAAACCCAAGGTTGGGAGAGATTGGTGGTCAACCGGTGGCGGTGAAAATTGACCTAAGAAATCGTCTAAAGTCTCACAAGGATCGTCAAGAAAGAAAGAGATGAGATCCTCGGGGGGCCCATTAGCCGACATGTGATTGGGGGACCCCGTCGGCACGTGTAACGATGAACACGCCGTCGGAAAATATTAAAATAATGGGTAATGGGAAATGGCTTACTAATTAGTGACGAGACGGTCCGACGAGGCGATGAAGGTCGGAGTTTGCTTGAGTTTATCACACGGGCTACACCTGGTGCCAAACTCGGGAGGCTAATGTTATCGGCCCGGAGAGGTCCGACGACGCGATCAACGTTTCGGGCGGCCGGACGAGCTCACCCGACCGATGGTCGGCCTAGTTCACTCGGCCATTGGCCGGCCCAAGCAATTCACTCGGCCAATGGCCGAGTAAATCTCAGCCGGCCCATCAAGATTCACTAGGCCAATGGCCGAGTGAACCCTCAGCTGGCCCACCAGGTTGGCCGAGTGAATTCCCTGCCGGCCCAACAAGTTCTCTCGACCAAGGGCCGGGTGAAGCCTCCTGCCGGCCTAACAGTTCACTCGGCCAATGGCCGAGTGAATCCTCTCTCGGTCCAGGCCTTTCACTCTGGCCAAGTGAATCTCATCCGGCGTCCAGCAATTCACTCGGCCAATGGCCGAGTGAACCTCTCCCGGCAGTCAACATTTCACTCAGCCATCGGCCGACCGAGTCTCACTCGACCGATGGCCGACTCAACCTCACTCGGCCAAGGGACCTTCAAAACATCCCTTGGTCGCCTATAAATACGAGGCTCAACCCCTCGAGACAGGTAATCCAATTTTGAGCCTCGAAACGCTGTCGAATTCATAAGTCACTCGCATCTTTGGCTTCTAAACACTCACACCCTTTATATTCCACCTCAATCTTACTAATGTTGAGCGTCGGAGAGGTAAACAGAGGCAACCCCTCTGTTTCCCCTTTGTAATTCACATCTCATTTCTTACATTTTTCAGGTGTTTGGGCGAGATAGACATCATCAGCAGCTAAGGGAAGACTTGGGATATCCAGTCCGACACGCTCGAACCGAAGCGAGGCCACTTGGTCCGGCCTTGGGCCTAACCACTTCTAGTTCCTAAATCGTTGTCCGAAAACGAGCGACAACACATTTCACATTCAGAAAATTGTAGTACTGATTCCACTAGAGAGAACAGCTCCAGAGTTTTGTTGCAATTCCACTTAGTACTGATTCCACTAGAGAGAAGAAAATTTCTTTGATAGAGATAAAAAAATTGTAGTACAAAGCATATTTCACATTCATAATTCTATACCTTTTATGAATGTATGCATGATTAGCAGTATTATACGTTTTTAGTTAAATATGATGCAATCAAATTTAAAAGTCATAACTTGCTTTATGATTTCAAGTCCGTTACCATCCAGAAGATGAAATTGACTTGGCTAAAAAGACATGATCTTTAGTTTGGCTTTGAATTGCCTTTTTGTTTCATTTGATTTTTTTTTGTGGAAAATATTTCTCCCCATTTCAAGAATCGGATTCCAGTTCTTTGTAGCAGGATTCTCTGCTGCCATTCCCAATAAACAAAGCCCCGCGGCTTCCCGAGAAACTTCCAAAGCAGACATATCGAGCCCACAACAAGAGAACGACCAGCCATTGGTCGAAACCGTGCTTCTACAGTTACTAGAGATGTTCTTCTTTGCCATATTAAAGCTCCCCAATGTTGTTCAGTAAGTAATTTCTGATCCTCATTCACTAAGATGTTCTCACTGATACACTTAATTGTTGTGAGACTTTTCAATAATATGAATTTTTATTCTTCCCTCGAGCTTCTCCGTCTGCAAAGCTGAATTTGGATTTTTCTACGAAGAGCGTCTCCGACTCGCCATCACCCTCGAAAGTCTTCACCCCAGGTTTTTTTTTTCTTCTCGGTCGCTGATTTTTTCCAAATTTATTTATTTTTCTATTGCTGATTTCTTGATCCATCTAACTTCCCCGTTTTTAGTTTTGATTTTGGTGTTGTTGATGCTCCTATTTAATGCACACTATGTGTTTGATAATTTTTTTTTTTGCATTTTATTTGTACATTAATGAGACTTCAGTTTAGAAACTTAGATCTTTATACAATTGATACTTAAGTGAACATTGTTTTTTTATTTGGTGTTATTATTTCAAAATTGACGATTTTTGTCTTTAAACATGGTTATATTGTTCTAAACGTATGATTGTGGAGTTTTGCAAGGTGGAGAGCCTCTCGCCAAGCTCAGAGTTCGTCTTCTCCAACCCTTTCACTCGACTCTCCAAGTATGTCAAGTACACCTACTTTCTCTCCCTTACTTGCTGAGCCGATACTCGGTTCCTCAGTAATATGTTATTCCCACACAAAACAACGATTATTGCAAGTTTTCGTTTCGATTGTCTTCTGAATCTAGAGTCCATGGTTTGTGTTACCGGTCCATCTTGGCCCGGTAGAGCAGCGATGGCCGTGATAGCGACCACCCCGGGACTCCCCAGCTCTATGGCCGACCTCCGACCTCGTGAGCTCGGCCTCCAGCTCCATGGCCGACCTCCGACCTCATGAGCTCGGCCTCCAACTCTATGGCCGACCTCCGACCTCATGAGCTCGGCCTCCAACTCTATGGCCGACCTCCGACCTCATGAGCTCGGCCTCCAGCTCTATGGCCAACCTCCGACCTCGTGAGCTCGGCCTCCAGCTCCATGGCCGACCTCCGACCTCGTGAGCTCGGCCTCCAGCGTCATGGCCGACCTCCGACTTCATGAGCTCGGCCTCCAGCTCCATGGCCGACCTCCGACCTCGTGAGCTCGGCCTCCAACTCTATGGCCAACCTCCGACCTCATGAGCTCGGCCTCCAACTCCATGGCCAACCTCCGACCTCATGAGCTCGGCCTCCAGCTCTATGGCCAACCTCCGACCTCGTGAGCTCGGCCTCCAGCGCCATGGCCGACCTCCGGCCTCATGAGCTCGGCCTCCAACTCTATGGCCGACCTCCGACCTCATGAGCTCGGCCTCCAACTCTATGGCCGACCTCCGACCTCATGAGCTTGGCCTCCAGCTCTGTGGCCGACCTTCGACCTCGTGAGCTCGGCCTCCAGCTCCATGGCCGACCTCTGACCTCGTGAGCTCGGCCTCCAGCGCCATGGCCGACCTCCGGCCTCATGAGCTCGGCCTCCAGCTCCATGGGCGACCTCCGGCCTCATGAGCTCGGCCTCCAGCTCCAATGGCCGAGTGAAATCCTCAGCCGGCCAGGCTGTTCACTCGGCCAATGGCCGACTGAACCTTCCAGCAGCAGTTCACTCGGCCAATGGCCGAGTGAACCTTTCAGCCGGCCATGCAGTTCACTTGGCCATTGGCCGAGTGAAGCTTCCAGCAGTTCACTCGGCCAATGACCGAGTGAACCTTTCAGCCGGCCATGCAGTTCGCTCGGCCATTGGCCGAGTGAACCTTCTAGCAGTTCACTCGGCCAATGGCCGAGTGAACCTCAGCCGACCCAAGCTTTTCACTCGGCCAATGGCCGAGTGAACCTCACCACCATGTTCACTCGGCCATTGGCCGACCCAACCATTCAGGGGGTCAATGACCGACTCAAGCATGTTCACTCGGCCAAGGGGTCTTCAAACCACCTCTTGGCTGCCTATAAATACAAGGGTCCCTCCCTTAACCCATGTAATCCAATTTTGAGTCCCGAAACGCTGTCGAACTCGTACTTCACTCGTTTCGCTCATCTTTGGCCTCTCACCACCTCTAACACCTCTATACTCCACCTCAATCCTACTAATGTTGAGCGTCAGAGAGGTAAACAGAGGCACCCCCTCTGTTCTCCCTTCTTAGTTCACCTGTTCTTTACTCCTTTCAGGTACTCTGACGAACTCAAGGGACATTCACAGCTAAGGGACGACTTGGGATACCAAGTCCGACACGCTCGAGTCAAGGCGAGACCACTTGGTCCGGCCTTGGGTCTAACTGCCTGTGACTCCTAAATCGTTGTCCGAAAAACTGCGACAACAGTTTGTAAGTTTGGAGTTAATTTATAGAAATTAGGATAGGTTGGTATGTCTTTCTAAAAGCATAAACTTTTCATCTACAAAGGTCAATATTCTCTCTGGTAATGGTAATATGTACTTGAAATATGTCTAAGTTGGTATTTTCTGTTTGTTGTTGCAGGTGATCTATGACAAGGCGACCAAAAGGAGAAGATGGTTTGCTATTGTGACCATGTCTTCCATGGCCGAGGTTGAAGCTGCTTCACAGCAGTTCAACGGCTATGTAAGCTTATCCTCGTTTTCTGTTCTAAGATTACTTATTAGTTTTAGGTATGAAATTTTTGTTGTTTGGTAAGTTTGGATGTCTTAGTTTTAGGTATTGAATCTGGAAATGAGTATGGTTTTTGTTTTTGTTTGTTTGGAGATCGGGAGGCAAGGCAGACTTAACTTCAAGTTGTGATTTTTTTGCTGGCAGTTTTTGAGGCATTAATCTAAAGACCTTATTATATGATTTTAGGTATTAAAGTTGATATGAAAACATGCTTAATAGCTTGTTTGGCCAAGTATTACCGTAATTAGACATAGATTTTGTTTGTATGCCACAATGATATATATGTAAATATTATTGATTTAATGAAATTTGAGATTTTTTGGATATTATTATTATGTGTTTTTTGGATATTCATTTATTATAAATGTATTTTATTTTAAATTTATTTAAATATATATTTTTATAAAAAAATTGCTCTACAGAAATAAGATGTAGTCTATATTGTAAAAAAATAATTTCATAAATATAAACTATAGCTAAACAATGTAGGCTTCAACAAAAAAGACTAGAGTTATAGGTAAAAAGATAAGACTCCATTGCAATAGATGCCACAAAAACACAGTAGTCTGTCTAACTTAATTAATAATAACTACTATATAAAGCTAACCTGTTTATAGACTCTCAACTTGAACAACTACATTATAAAAATGTAGTCTTCAACAGAAAAGACTGGAGTCATAGGCAAAGAGATAAGACTCCAGTGCAATAGATGCCACAAAAATGCCGTAGTCTTTCAAATTGAATCAATTAAATGTAGTCATATATTTTAACTACAATCTTATAAAAAAGATACACTACGGAAAAAACTGGAGTAATAATCAAAGAGATAAGACTCCAGTGCAATAGATGACAGTCAGTAAACTGTAGTCGACTTAAAATGACTACGGCGTTCTGCAGTAGTTAAAAGCCAAATTTCTGGTAGTGTTAGGTGCGCCATGTAGGCGTCTTAGGTGCATCCCGAGGGACGGCTTGGTTGCGCCATATAGGCATCTTACGTGCGCCATGTAGGCGTCTTACTTGTGCCGTGTAGGCGTCTTAAGTGCGCCATGTAGGTGTCTTTGTCGCGTCATGTAGGCCTCTTAAGTGCGCCATGTAGGCGTCTTAGGTGCGTCATGTAGGCGTCTTAGGTGCGTCCCAAGGGACGGCTTGGTTGCGTCATTTAGGCGTCTTATGTGCGCCATGTAGGCGTCTTAGGTGCGTCCCGATGGACGGCTTGGTTGCGCCATGTAGGCGTCTTACGTGCGCCATGCAGGCGTCTTACGTGCGCCATGTAGGTGTCTTAAGTGCGCCATGTAGGCGTGTTTGTCGCGCCATGTTGGCGTCTTAAGTTCCCCATGTAGGCGTCTTAGATGCGTCCCGAGGGACAGCTTGGTTGCGCCATGTAGGCGTCTTACGTGCGCCATGTAGGCGTCTTAATGTGCGTCTCGAGGGACAGCTTAGTTGCGCCATGTAAGCATCTTAAGTGCGCCAGGTAGGCGTCTTTGTTGCGCCATGTAGGCATCTTAGTGTTCTCGTTCCCATTTGTGTTCGGGTTGAGACTTAAATTTTTTTTTGGTGGAGCGTGTTCTCTTGAGGGTTTCCTTACCGTTGCTAGCCCCCCGAGTTTTGGGGTTATAAGTTTCATTTTTTATAACCGGAAAACTTGTATAAAATGAATTTTGAAATGGAAATCTCGAATTTTATTACGATTGCGAAAAATTTAAAATCCTAAAACATTGGCGCGTAGCCCTTATTGAAAACGGGAAATTAAAGCAATAAAATGTGGGAAACGCTAGCACTGGTAGTACTGCCTCAAGTGTTCCGCATTCCACGGGTGGCGGATCGGAGTTCCGTCCGTGTGTTTGATGTAGTATGTCCCGTCGTGAATGACCTTGCGGACTTTGTAGGGGCCTTCCCAGTTTGGGCCTAGGACGCCGACGCCTTGCACTTGTGTATTCTGAAAGACTCGTCTGAGTACGAGGCTTTCGACGGCAAAGGTTCGCCTTTTGATCTTGGAGTTGTAGTATTTTTCGACCTTGCGCTTCTGACCTCTTTTCGTTGATTAAGTCCAACTCCAGGCGTATGGCCTTGTCGTTGTTTTCTTCGTTGAATGTTTCAACTCGGAATGTGGGGATCTTGGTTTCGATCGGCACCTTGGCTTCGATCCCGTATGAGAGGGAGAATGGCATCTCACCGGTGGCGTTTCGCGCTGTCGTCTGGTAAGCCCACAGGACGAATGGTAGCTCTTCGGCCCAAGAGCCTTTTTTTTTGTCTTCGAGCTTCTTTTTAAGATTGCTCTTGATAGTCTTATTTACTGCTTCGACCTGGCCATTGGCCTAAGGATGACGCGGCGAGGAGAATGTCTTATGGATCTTTAGTTGATCGCAGATATCTCTTACTCGCGCATTATCGAATTGTGTGCCATTGTCGATCACAATCGAGACGGGGATACCATGCCTGCATATGATGCTTTTCCAGATGAAGTTCGTTGTATTCGTTTCAGTTATTCTGGCAAGCGGCTCGGCCTCTACCCACTTGGTGAAGTAGTCTATGACCACTATGGCGTACTCATATTGTCTTGGCGCTCTAGGGAGCTTGTCAATAATGTCAATGCCCCATTTAGCAAAGGGTCACGGGACAATGATACTGCTTAGTGGGGTTGGCGGTTGCCTCGGGATCGCGGAGAAGCGTTGGCACTTGTCGCAGCGCCTCACCCATTCAGAAGCATTTCTTTTCATGGTAGGCCAGAAATAGCCTTGCTTAAGTGCTTTGAGCGCGAGGGGAATTCCAGCGGCGTGGTTCCCACAGATGCCCTCGTGTATTTCGCGGAGGACCTTGGTCGACCCGACGCTATTGAGGCATCGGAGCAGTGGCGTTGAGTAACCGCGCTTATAGAGTATGTTATCTCGAAGTGTGTACTTGGACGCTAAGACTCTCAACTTATCGGCTTCTTTGCGGTCTTCAGGAAGTTCCCCTCTTCGCAGAAACTCGATAATTGGGTCCATCCAAGTAGGCTGAGACGCAACCTCTATAGTCCCGACCTCATCCCGAGAGACGGATGGTCGCAGGAGAAATTTGATGGGTATGGTCCCCAGTCCGTCTTCATCGATGCTGTTGTCGCTGTTTTTCAGACAACTATTTAGGAGCCAAAGACGGTTAGACCCAAGGCCGGACCAAGTGGTCTCGTCTTGACTCGAGCGTGTCGGACCCGGTATCCCGAGTCGTCCCTTAGCTGTGGATGTCCCTTGAGTTCGTCAGAGTACCTGAAAAGGAGTAGAGAACACGTGAACTACAAAGGGGAAACAGGGGGGGTGCCCCTGTTTACCTCTCCGACGCTCAACATTAGTGTGATTGAGGTGGAGTATAGAGGTTTTAGGGGCGTTTAGAGGCCAAAGCTTGAGAGAAACGAGCGAGGTACGAGTTCGGCAGCGTTTCAGTACTCAAGAATGGGTTACCTGGACCAAGGGGGGTGCCTTGGTATTTATAGGCGACCAAGGGGCATTTTGGGCATCCCCTTGGCCGAAGGCCGCCTCTGACCCGGCCATGGCCGGCTCTGACTCGGCCGTGGAGGCCATGGCCGGCTCTGACTCGGCCATGGCCGGCTCTGACTCGGCCTTGGAGGAAGGCCGGCTCTGGGCAAGGCCGGCACTGGAGGAAGGCCGGCTCTAGGCAAGGCCGGCTCTGGAGCAAGGCCGGCGCTGGAGGAAGGCTGGCTCTAGGCAAGGCCGGCTCTGGAGCAAGGCCGGCGCTGGAGGAAGGCCGGCTCTAGGCAAGGCCGGCTCTGGAGCAAGGCCGGCTCTGGAGGAAGGCCGGCTCTGGAGGAACGCCGACTCTGGAGCAAGGCCGGCTCTAGAGCAAGGTTGGGTCGGCCATTGGCCGGCTGAAGGGTTGGGCCGGCCAGTGGCCGAGTGGGCATGTTGGGTCGGCCATTGGCCGACTGAAGCTTTGCCTCGGCCAATGGCCGAGTGAACTGGGCCGGCCATTGGCCGACAGAAGCTTTGCCTCGGCCAATGGCCGAGTGAACTGGGCCGGCCATTGGCCGACTGAAGCTTTGCCTCGGCCAATGGCCGAGTGAACTGGGCCGGCCATTGGCCGGCTGAAGCTTTGCCTCGGCCAATGGCCGAGTGAGACCCTTGGGCCAGCCATGGGCCGGCTGAGCATATGGCCGGCCATTGGCCGGCTGGAACTTGGGCCGGCCATTGGTTTGGGCCGGCCAAGGGCTGAGGCAAGGCTCCGTCGTCAAAGGCCTCGCGCCGGTCGCACGGGTGGAAGCGATGTCTTTTTCCTCGTCGGTCCGAGACGGGCCGACAACATTAGCCCCCCGAGTTTCCGGTCGAGCGTAGATCGAGTGGAAACTCAAAATCTACGCTTTTATACGGATGCAGGACGAACGCTCTCGGGTTTTCGGGTTGATCGTGTGCGGCTTATTTTCTCGATCTACCCGTGAGGGCATGATCGATTAGCAGGGCTTTATTGTATGTGGCCTATTTTCTCGACTTGCCAACGAAGGCGCGATCGTTTTGCACGTCTTTGTCGTGTTATGCGCGTCTTGTTTTCTCGATTTGCCAACGAAGGCATGATCGATTTGCGCGTCTTTGTTGTATTGTGCGCGTCTTATGTCCTTGATTTGCCACCGAAGGCGTAATCGATTTGCACGTCTTTGCTGTGTGGACGCAGACCTTGAACCCATTTGTAACTCGTTGCCTATCGGCCGACGAGCTGGGCGGTGAGCGCGATGCCACATTTGTGTGGCGAGGTTTCCCGTGGACGATGGCTAGACCAGATACGCCCTGCGGACGCAGACCTTGAACCCATTTGTAACTCGTTGCCTATCGGCCGACGAGCTTGGCGGCGAGCGCGATGCCATATTTGTGTGGCGAGGTGTCCCGTGGACGCTGGCTAGACCAGATACGCCCTGCGGACGCAAGCCTTGAACCCATTTGTAACTCGTTGCCTATCGGCCGATGAGCTGGGCGGCGAGCGCGATGCCACATTTGTGTGGCGAGGTTTCCCGTGGACGCTGGCTTGACCAGATACGCCCTGGCGGACGCAAGCCTTGAACCCATTTGTAACTCGTTGCCTATCGGCCGACGAGCTGGGCGGCGAGCGCGATGCCACATTTGTGTGGCGAGGTTTCCCGTGGACGCTGGCTTGACCAGATACGCCCTGGCGGACGCAGGCCTTGAACCCATTTGTAACTCGTTGCCTATCGGCCGACAAGCTGGGCGGCGAGCGCGATGCCACATTTGTGTGGCGAGGTTTCCCGTGGACGCTGGCTTGACCAGATACGCCCTGGCGGACGCAAGCCTTGAACCCATTTGTAACTCGTTGCCTATCGACCGACGAGCTGGGCGGCGAGCGCGATGCCACATTTGTGTGGCGAGGTTTCCCGTGGACGCTGGCTTGACCAGATACGCCCTGGCGGACGCAAGCCTTGAACCCATTTGTAACTCGTTGCCTATCGGCCGACGAGCTGGGCGGCGAGCGCGATGCCACATTTGTGTGGCGAGGTTTCCCGTGGACGCTGGCTTGACCAGACACGCCCTGGCGGACGCAAGCCTTGAACCCATTTGTAACTCGTTGCCTATCGGCCGACGAGCTGGGCGGCGAGTGCGATGCCACATTTGTGTGGCGAGGTTTCCCGTTGACGCTGGCTTGACCAGATACGCGCTGGCGGACGCAAGCCTTGAACCCATTTGTAACTCGTTGCCTATCGGCCGACGAGCTGGGCGGCGAGCCTGATGCCACATTTGTGTGGCGAGGTTTCTCGTGGACGCTGGCTTGACCAGATACGCCCTGGCGGACGCAAGCCTTGAACCCATTTGTAACTCGTTGCCTATCGGCCGACGAGCTGGGCGGCGAGCGCGAACTCAAGACTCAACTCGAGGGCTCATGTAGAGCCTGCATGAGGAATAGTTAGTTGACTTGTGGACATGGGACTCAACTCGAGGGCTCTTGTTGAGCCTGCACGAGGAGTGGTTAGTTGGCTTGTGGACTCGGGCTCAACTCGAGGACTCTCGCAGAGCCTGCACGAGGAGTTTCGTGAAGAGTCGGCGCGAGGAGCATCGGTCGACTCGCGGACTCGGAGTCTTGACTCGAGGAATGAATCCATCTCGAGGAGACATGTGAAGAGTCGGCACGAGGAGTATTAGTCGACTCGTGGACTCAAACTCGGCTCGAGGAATGAACTCGTCTCGAGGAGATATGTGAAGAGTCGGCACGAGGAGTATTAGTCGACTCGTGGACTCAAACTCGACTCGAGGAATGAACTCGTCTCGAGGAGATATGTGAAGAGTCGGCACGAGGAGTATTAGTCGACTCGTGGACTCAAACTCGACTCGAGGACTCTCGTAGAGCCTGCACGAGGAGTTTCGTAAAGAGTCATCGCGAGGAGTATCGATCGACTCGTGGACTCGAAACTCGACTCGAGGAATGAACTCATCTCGAGGAGTCATGTGAGAAGTCTTTCTTTGGGACCTCCGGCCTAACCATCGGCCCCTCGAGACTTTATTATTATATATATATATATATATTTTTTTTTTGTCGACTTATTTTTATTGATCATTGATCCCTGTTAGCCCCCCGAGTTTCTTGCGTTTGTGAGACGAAGGCCAAGAAACTCTTGCGTTAGAGGTATACAACAGTATGCGCTGCATTTTTTCATGTGTGAAGTAACTCTTTATTGCAATAAGGGGGTCGTTACAGTTTGTCATGGCACTTGGCCTTCTTTTATGAAAAAAAGAAAATTACATTTTTGAAATAAAAGCAATCACGAGGTCGATCGAGTGAGTTTAAGGGTCGAAGTAACGATACTCATGGCTTGCTAGCAGACGCGACGAATTCCTTGAAATCCCCATCTCGAATTAGGGAATCAATTCGCTTCTTAAGCTGCTTGCACTCGATCGTCGCGTGCCCGTGATCTTTGTGGTATTCGCAGAACCGACTTCGATCTCGCTTCGCGGGGTCCTTTGCGAGTGGAGCGGGGCTTCCCAGCTCATCGCGGCGTAAGCGCAGGATCCGGTCGGGCGTTGTGTTGAGCGGGACGAAGGATTGCCTCGGGGCTGGAGAAGGGTGGTCGTTAGGGACTTGACCCTTCCGGCGCCTTTTCCTTCGTGACTCGGGACCAACTGCCGGCATCACAAGCGTGGCTGCGCGCTTTTGGTTGGGTGCTTGATCAGTGTTGGGTGGTTGCTGCCCCAAGACGATCGCGGTCTCACGTTGAGCGTCGAGTTTTTCTCTCAAGTCGAACTCGTGATTCTCTCTTTGAGAGTTGAGGCGGTCTCTCAAGTCTCCGGAGGCCGTCCCTATCACCCTTGTTAAGGGCGCGTCATTCGGGCGACGCCTTTGGCGGGGGCCGAGACCATCGACGTTGTCACCTTCGCAAGGGTTTTGGACACGGACGGTGAGCTTAGAGCGTCCCTTTCGGGACCTCGAGACCGAGCGTCCTCGGGTACTGTGCGAGCTTCGACGCCTTGACGTGGTTGCCCGAGGGTGTCCCCTCGAGGGCGCGTGCGTGTGCTCATCGGAAAGACGCGGTCGCCCGAGGGTGTCCCCTTGGAAGCGCGCGCGTGCGTCCACTTTCGTGAACAGCGTGGTCGAGGTTGGTCTCGTGGTTGATGTCGCCGACGTTGTTGGAGTCGAGGAGGTCGGCGATGAGCGCGCCGGTGACGCCGGGGCGGTCTAGGAGTTCAGCGAGCCTTCGAGCCGTGTCCTCTCGGACTGCGGCCTCGGGGTCATTCGCCGGGTCTCGGGGCTGGCTCTCATTATCATGAGGTTGCCCTTCTAGACGGTGCGCGGAGCTTTGGAGGTCGCGCCTCGAGCTAGTCGCTCGGGCGCCCACGGAGGTGGCGGGGCTACGACTCATCTCTCGAGAGTCGTAGAAGTGAGAAGAAGACTGGTAGAGGGGATGTGTTGTCAAGGTCGAGAGATGCCCTCCTTCTAGCGCCAAAATGTTGTCGCTGTTTTTCGTACAACTATTTAGGAGCCAAAGACGGTTAGACACAAGGCCGGACCAAGTGGTCTCGTCTTGACTCGAGCGTGTCGGACCCAGTATCCCGAGTCGTCCCTTAGCTGTGGATGTCCCTTGAGTTCGTCAGAGTACCTGAAAAGGAGTAGAGAACAAGTGAACTACAAAGGGGAAACAGTGGGGGTGCCCCTGTTTACCTCTCCGACGCTCAACATTAGTGTGATTGAGGTGGAGTATAGAGGTTTTAGGGGCGTTTAGAGGCCAAAGCTTGAGAGAAACGAGCGAGGTACGAGTTCGACAGCGTTTCAGTACTCAAGAATGGGTTACCTGGACCAAGGGGGGTGCCTTGGTATTTATAGGCGACCAAGGCGCATTTTGGGCATCCCCTTGGCCGAAGGCCGCCTCTGACCCGGCCATGGCCGGCTCTGACTCGGCCGTGGAGGCCATGGCCGGCTCTGACTCGGCCGTGGAGGCCATGGCCGGCTCTGACTCGGCCGTGGAGGCCATGGCCGGCTCTGACTCGGCCATGGCCAGCTCTGACTCGGCCTTGGAGCTGGGAGGCCGGCTCTGACTCGGCCTTGGAGGAAGGCCGGCTCTGGGCAAGGCCGGCACTGGAGGAAGGCCGGCTCTAGAGCAAGGCCGGCGCTAGAGGAAGGCCGGCTCTGGAGCAAGGCCGGCGCTGGAGGAAGGCCGGCTCTAGGCAAGGCCGGCTCTGGAGCAAGGCCGGATCTGGAGGAAGGCCGGCTCTGGAGGAACGCCGACTCTGGAGCAAGGCCGGCTCTAGAGCAAGGTTGGGTCGGCCATTGGCCGGCTGAAGGGTTGGGCCGGCCAGTGGCCGAGTGGGCATGTTGGGTCGGCCATTGGCCGACTGAAGCTTTGCCTCGGCCAATGGCCGAGTGAACTGGGCCGGCCATTGACCGACTGAAGCTTTGCCTCGGCCAATGGCCGAGTGAACTGGGCCGGCCATTGGCCGACTGAAGCTTTGCCTCGGCCAATGGCCGAGTGAACTGGGCCGGCCATTGGCCGGCTGAAGCTTTGCCTCGGCCAATGGCCGAGTGAGACCCTTGGGCCGGCCATGGGCCGGCTGAGCATATGGCCGGCCATTGGCCGGCTGGAACTTGGGCCGGCCATTGGTTTGGGCCGGCCAAGGGCTGAGGCAAGGCTCCGTCGTCAAAGGCCTCGCGCCGGTCGCACGGGTCGAAGCGATGTCTTTTTCCTCGTCGGTCCGAGACGGGCCGACAACAGTTGCCACATCCGAGATGAGCAAGCGCGTCAGCCTCTGAATTTCGCTCTCTCGGGATTTGGAGAATCTCGATCCAAGAGAAGGCATCGAGCTTGGAGTTTGCCTTAGCCAGATATGCATCCATATTAGGTTCCTTGGCAGTATAATCTCCTTTAACCTGGTTTACGATCAACTGCGAGTCGCAGTGTATTCGCAGGTTTTTTGAGCCGAGCTTTTGCGCTAGCTCTATCCCTACAATGAGAGCTTCATACTCGGCCTCATTATTGGAGGCTTGGAAGCCATAGTGGAGGGCGTATCGCAACTTTTCCCCGTCAGGGTTAGTCAAAATTATTCTTGCGCCAGCCCCCCGGGCATTAAATGCTCCGTGTAGATATAACTCCCAGATGGGACCCGTTGGGTCAACCTTTCTTTTCCGAGTCATTGTGTTATCTGTTAAGTCATTTTTTTCTCTTCCAATATCGGGAGTATAGGAGAATTCTACCACAAAGGGGGCTAAGGTCTAACCCTTTATAGCCGCTCTTGGGTGGAACTCAATCCCGTACTCGCTCAATTCTTGGGACCAGATCGGCATGCGAGTCGATGTTCCCTTTTGAAGAGCCTTACTGATTGGATGCTCAGTTCGCACCGAGATTGGGTGATCTTGGAAATATGGGCGCAGCTTTTTGGGTGCCGTTACGAGAGCCAGAGAAAGTTTCTCTATCTCGCTGTAGTGCATTTCTGCGTCAAGTAAGGCTTTTCTCACTTAGTAGACCGGCCATTGAACCCTATCTTCTTCGTGGACAAGAATAGCGCTTACGGCTCTTTCAGAGACGGCGAGATATACGTATAGCATCTCGCCGTCTTTTGGTTTGGAGAGGAATTGAGGGGACCCGAAGTAAGCCTTCATTTCTTGAACGGCTTCTTCGCATTCGTTGGTCCATTCAAAGCCGTCTGTCTTCTTCAGAGCTTTGAAGAACGGTTGACACTTGTCGGTGGCTTTTGACACGAAGCGTGACAGAGCAGCAATCCGACCGGTCAGGCTCTGTACCTCTTTGACTCATCTTAAAGACTTCATCTCAAGGAGTGCCTTGATTTTTTCGGGGTTCGCCTCTATCCCTCGTCGGCTGACGATGTACCCAAGGAATTTTCCGGATTCAACCCCGAACACCACCACTACAAATTAACATATTTGGTGCGAAAGGGTATTAGGTGCGACATGTCGCACCTAAGCCCATATTAGGTGCGACATGTCGCACCGGATACTCATTCGGATGACTAAAAATTTCGGTAATGTTTAGTGTTATTCGGTGCCACAAATGTCGCACTTAATACCTTTAGGTGCGACAAATGTCGCACCCAATGGGTTTTAAAATTAAAGTTGTCAGCGAAATCCCGCCGAATTTTTTTAGACCTGGGATTTCATATTGGGTGCGACATTGTCACACCCAATATGAATATTAGGTGGGACAATGTCGCACCCAATATGAATTGGGGTTTTTAAACCCGAACTTCCTTTTTTTCACTCATTCTCGCTCACTTTCTCTCTCACTCGATCTGTCTCTCTCTGCTCCCCCCCCCGCCGTTCTTCCGCCACCATCCCTCCCGCCACCGTCTCTCTCTCTCTCTCACCGTGTCACACTATCTCTCTCTGCCAGTCAGCCACTGCCGTCCATCCCTGCCGCCGTCGCCGTCCCTCCCCGCCGCCGTGCCTCCCGCTGCCCCACCCTGATGCCCCCTCCCGCGCACCGCTGCCCCGCCCCGCTGCATGTCACCGTCCAGCCCCGCTGCCCCGTCCCGCCATGTCCCGCGTCCAGCCCCGCCAGTCTCGCTGCCCCGTCCTGCCCCGCTGCACGTCGCCGTCCAACCGCTGCCCCGCCCCGTCCAGCCGCTGCCGCTTAAATGAATTTTGATTTAATTTTCTAATTTCTGATTTTGTAATTTTTTTAATTAAAAAAACGTATTAGGTGCGACATTGTCGCACCCGAAAATGTCGCACCTAAGGGTATGACTATTAGGTGCGACTTTTGACATATTTGGTGCGACATCCGTCGCACCAGATGATAATTTTTGTCCTAGTGCACGCACTTATTGAGGTTGAGTTTCATTTTATACCGGCGGAGGATCGTGAACATCTCCCTCAGGTCGTGTATGTGATTAGTTTCCAGTAGGCTTTTGACGAGCATGTCATCCACGTACACTTTCATGGTATTGCCGATTTGATTGGCGAAGATCCGATTAACCAAACGCTGGTAAGTTGCTCCCGCGTTTTTAAGGCCGAAAGGCATGACCTTATAACAGTAGAGACCTCGATCGGTGACAAAGGTTGTCTTAATTTGATCGGGCTCATGCATTCGAATCTGGTTATAAACTGAATAGGTGTCCATGAAGCTGAAGAGTTCGTGGCCAGCCGTGGCGTCGACCAGTTGTTCGATGTGCGGGAGTGGGAATCAATCCTTAGGGCAGGCTTTGTTTAGATATTTGTAATCTATGCAAATACACCACTTCCCATTAGGTTTTCTCACCATCACCACGTTGGCGACCCACTTGGGGTACTTAGCCTCTCGGATGAAGTTTGCAGTGAGAAGTTTCTCGACTTCTTCATTTATAGCCAGGTATCGCTCGGGATTGAACGTTCGTCTAGCCTGCACTTTCTCGGCGACCCTTGGGTCGTCGTTTAATCGGTGCACTATTATCTCGGGATCAATTTCGGGCATGTCCGCATGAGTCCATGCAAACACATCCTTGAATTCTCGGAGGAAGGCAATGAGCTGAGTCCTGATGGCGAGTGGAAGTCGAGTACCGATCTTTACAACCTGGTCGGGCTTAGATTCGTCTAGCACGACCGGGACAAGATCGTCAGAGGTTTCCACTTTGAGTCTCTCGACTTCGTCTCGAGGGTCAAGTTCTCCGAACTTCCTTGCGTCCCTTAGGTCGCATGGGTAATCGTCTTCCAGTTGGAAGATTGTGTTGACCATTTTTCCTGCAGACTTATCATCGACTCCTTGCACGTAGCATATCCTGACTTGGGATTGGTCTCTAGCCATGATGCCGATTCCCTCTTCAGTGGGGAATTTCACCAGTAGGTGATACGTGGAAGTAATGACTCTTAGCCGGTTCAACGTGGGTCGCCCGGTGATTAAGTTGTGCTACCGGTCGTTTTCGGGACACCGGAAATTCAAAAACGATTCATGGCCGGCCGGAAGCCCAACGGGCCCCGGCCCGCTAGGCCCGAGCGCCCTGAAGCACCCACGGCCCGGCACGGCCGGCGCGCGTGCACCTGCGCCCCTGGCCCAATGGGCCTCAGTGCGCCCTAGCGCGCCTGTCTCGCGCGTACCATGCGCCTCGGCCTCCCGGCCCGCGCACGCTCCCGCGCCCCGGTCTCCCGGCCCGCGCGCGCACTCCCACGCGCCCCGGCCTCCCGGCCCGCGCGCGCTCCTGCGCCCCGGCCTCCCGGCTCGCGCGCGCACTCCCACGCGCCCCGGCGCCGCGGCTGAGCGCCCCTGCTGCCTCGGCCGGGTGTCCTTACCACCTCGGCCGAGCAGCTTTGCCACCTCGGCCACCTCGGCCGAGCATCCTTACCACCTCGGCCGAGCAGCTTTGCCACCTCGGCCACCTCGGCCGAGCAGCTCGGCCACCTCGGCCGAGCATTCTTGTCACCTCGGCCACCTCGGCCGAGCGTTCTTGCCACCTCGGCCGGGCACGCCCGCTGCCGGGCACGCCGCGCCCGGTCAAGTCCCGCGCCCGGCACGCCCCGCGCCCATCCAGGCGACATGTCCCGCGCGCCCTGCGCCCTCTTGGGCGTGAAGCCTTGCGCGCCCCGCTCCCGGCCACCCGGTGGGCCTCAAGGGGCCGACCCAAGGCCTCTCTCCACAACTATAAATACCCCCCTTGGGGAAGGAAAAATGATCCGGGTTCATTCCACGAATTTTCATTCAAACAACACTTCTCTTCTCTTGAGAACTCTCTCGTGCTCTTGTGACATTCCAAGAGCGCGCACTCCTCCTCCCTCGGCTCAGAAACAAGGACCCCCCTCCACGAGAGGGAGCGCGCTCCTCTTCTGCGACCCGAGCTCCTGCAGTACACACTGCTCTCCAGCTTCTTGGCCCTTGAGCTAGAACTCCGAGCCACGAGCAAGTGACCCCTCTAAAGTCTTCACTAGAAGCTACGAGCCGGGTCCTACTCTAAATCCTTGGATTCCCAAAGCCTCTGAGCCCAAGATAGCCCTCAATACACAAATTGAACTACGTTCTAACCTGATCCCGACTAAAGGGTACGTAGGCAGCCGACCCTTGGCACGGTCACACCCCCCAAAACACAGCTCAGGGTCTGGAGGGTGCAGCTCGATCTACGAGCTCCCATTATTGGCCCGGGCGCGATCACTTGGTCCGCCCTTGGATCGAACCGCCCGAGGTATTTAATCGTTGTTCATTTTCGTGCGACACCATTTTGGCGCTAGAAGGAGGGGACTTCCCGACTTACATAGCCCGAAATCCCTTCTACAGCTCGACCCCTTTCTTCTCGACTCGAGAAAGACATGAGTGGTCAACCACTCGTTCGTTCTGAGGGCGTGAACAACCCCGAAAACGCAACCGCGGTGACGAAATACTTCCTGCGCTCCCGAGCACAAGGCGACGAGGAGTCTCTCAACAACGAGAGCCACACTCCCTCGCCCCCTCCTCTTCAGGACAGTCGGGACGACCGCATCCTTGAAATGGAGGAGAAAATCTGCCAACTGAAGATAGCCAATGCAAGGTACCACCGCCAACTGGCGGGCAAGGCACTTGCACACGGCGCCCCCCACAGGGAGTCCGAGGACCTCATGGACGAGGGACATGATTATGACCCCGACTACGAAGGCTTGGAAA
Organism: Urtica dioica subsp. dioica; assembly: GCF_054948205.1. Taxonomy (NCBI): domain Eukaryota; kingdom Viridiplantae; phylum Streptophyta; class Magnoliopsida; order Rosales; family Urticaceae; genus Urtica; species Urtica dioica. Next base: position 50,196,123 of record NC_142763.1, read on the forward strand.
TTTCGGCGGACGTCGAGACTTCTCTCACCAAAGACGGGGAAATCCCTGTTGAGATCGAAGCCGGTCCGTCAAAAACAAAAGCAATACCGGTCTCCACTCAAGAAGAGACCTCCCGACGTTCAGCCCATGACCGACTCGGTCAAAGAGGCAACGTCAGGGAAGGCACAACGACTTGGCGAGTAAGGCGTGTGGCTCGAAGCTCACGCCCCCATACCGCCGGGCCGGATCTTAGAGATCGACTTACCGCCCAACGGAACGACCGTGGCGAAGACCTCCGAGAGAGGCTGAGCGCTCGTAAGGGTCACAACCCTACGGCCCTAATCAATGGGGACCCTTACACGGCTCAAGGGTCGAATGAAAGGCGACAGGTGACTCCTCCTGAACACGGAGTGACCCCCAACACTAGCCTCGATGTCGTCACCATGATTCACAACCTTCGTAATGAGGTGCGTGACCTGCGTGAAGGCGGCTTGGCCGGTGATACATACGGGGTCGTGGAAGAACATTCCTTCCTTTCACCGCCCAAATCCTTGCTGAGGTGTGCACGAGAAACTTCAAGCTCCCGAATCTCACTCCATACAATGGGAAAACTGATCCCACATATCACATCCAACATTACGAAACTTGGATGACGATGCATGGCGTTTCACCTGGGGCTCTATGCCAAGCTTTTAGTCTTACCCTCACCGGACCTGGTTTCGAGTGGTTTAAGAATTTAAGACCAGGAAGCGTCCAGTCATTCAAAGACCTGAAGGACATGTTCCTAGCACGATTTGCTACATCCATGGTCCAAAAGAAGACCAAGATGTACTTATGGTCGATCAGGCAAGAGAATAACGAGTACTTGAGATAGTATCTCACCCGATTCACTGCAGAATCAAATAAGGTTGACCGCTTTGACGACAGTGACGCAATTACATGTTGGAATTGATCTAGGGTTTAAGAAAAAGATTAAACGCTTCGGGAAGCGGCGGAATTTTAAAAAATTTCTTTACAAGTAAAAAGAGTTTTTACTAACCTAGACAAAGAGCAAGTACATGTAATTAAAAACTAATATGAGCTAGAAGTTTACTAACCTTTCTTGAAGCTTGAACTTTGAAGAAGCTTTTGGAAAGTTTGCAACGCTCGTCTCCCCTCGCAGCACGTCTCTCTTTCTTTCCTCGGCACCTCGAGCAACCAAGAAAGTTTCTATCACTAAATCACTCGAAAAGAAGGAATCAGTGAGTGGGCACTTTTAAACACTACGACTTAAGAACGAGTCTCGAAGTCGCAGAGCTAAACACTAGGTCGAGTGAGGACCTAGGTGCCAAGACAAGAAAAAATCGAAAATAAACTAGAGAGAGAGAGAGAGGATTTTCGGCCAACAATGTCTAGAGAGAGAGTCTCTCAATCTCTAACTTATGTTGAATGAATAGAATGAGAGGAATGAGGGTCCTATTTATAGGAGAAGGGTTGGCCTTGGAAAGAAGTAGTTTCCTCTTATTTTCCAAGCCTTTATGAGCAATCTTTTATTACCCATTCCTATCAACATAGGCGCCCACCTCATGCACATCCACAAGGGATTAGTTTCCTCTTTTATTCCATGCCTTTGACTTTCTCTTGGCTTGTTTGGCCAAATTTCCTTATGGCAAGCATAGGACATTTGTTTCCTCTTTTTCTTTTGGCAAGTATCTTGATACATTTATGCACAAAATATTTTCTCTTTCCTTGGGTATTATGGGCGTCTATTCTCATCTAGAAGGAGCTTCTAGAAGCTTCTTCATTTGTTCATGACAACATGAGAAAAGCCCATTAGGAATTTTCAATAAAATTCTTATGAAATGAAATTAATTCACAAGGCCCAATGATCAAGTCATGGCCGAGTGACATTAAGTCATCAAATGAACTTGTCAAAAAATTTATTGACATTCATTTCATCATATGTCTCAAAAGACAAAAATACCCTTTTGACTATTTTCGTTCTTGTTTTGACTTAGCTTCCAGTTTAACTATTCCTATCGATGTGATTCGTGACAGTGACCTCATGGACCCAAATGAACAAAGCTTGAGCTAAACACTTGGACTCAAAAGTTCACAAACCTTTTCTAAGTTTAGCTTAATGCCAACTAACTCCACTAAAGAGCTGACACTGAAAATCTATCGGTTCAAATGAATTTATTTTCTACTCAAGAATTCACCTAATTATAATGAGTGGATCCACTGAATATTATCTATGCTACCCTTCATGAATGTCATCAGCTAGTCGGGATTTACTAAATTACCATTTTACCCTTCTAGCTGTTATTTCCTCAACTCTTTTGTCGCTTGTGAATAAGTTAGAAACAATGTATATGACGAGGAGCTAACAAGTCACATTGTTTCATCCAAAAGAGTCAGGACTCAATTTGGACACTGGCCAGTTCATTTATTCACACTCCAAGGAACAAAGCATGAGGTGACATACATTGCATTTCAGCAATCTTGTACATGAATTTCATATCTATCGGACTGCTTGTAGCCTTGTTTGATGCCTTTGCCCTCCAAACATCTCAAGGAGATTGTAGAGCATGTCAGCGGCAGTCTCGAAGTCACGATGTTGCTCTTTCAGCATATTGTTCATAGATGCCAAGATATAGCACCTCACAATCTCATCGGATCGAAGCCAGGCCGCTAAGGCGTCATTGTCCTCTTGAGTTGAATCATCATTCGGCAGAGGAGGACACGGGGTGGTGAGTACCCATTTGTGCTTGTTAACGGTAGGTATTATGTCGAGGTTACGTTTTGAATCTACATAGTTTTCGTTTTCGAATTTGATCGAGGAAAGAAAGATTGAGAGATGGTTGAGAGACATATTGCCTATATAAGTTGAAACAAGTTTATGATTAGTCTTTGGTTTAGGATTTATGTTTTATTAAGACTTTTATAAAATCCAAAGGTGTTATAAACCAAACGATAATTTACTCCCTCAAGAGAAGGCCGCAAAAAATCTCCTTTTATAAGTAAATGACACATCATTAATGCTAAGCCAAGATGTCAATACATCTATTTTGACTAGCCACCTTGTAAATTGGTTTGATCACTCACATCCTTTCGCAGAGCCTCAAGGGAGGATTACTAGGGATTGAGCCTAAGTGTGCAACCAACCACTTAGTCCAAAAGATCAGCTTTGAAAAACAATCCCCCAAGGGGAGGCCTTGTCATCATTGCATCACTCTCGGACGTAGCTCATTGAGCAATGATCGAAGCAATAACGCCTTGGAGTACTCACATTTAAGTGAGGGTCGCAAGAGCAGCTCTTAGTCCTACGTTATTGCATCTTTCATTAGTGTTGGGGATCGTGGGTTACAAACAACGAGTATAACCCTCCCACTTAGTTTTTGGAGTTGGTTCATCGACTCTTATAAGTTCGGAAACAGATTTCCTAGTTAGAGAGCGACAGAGCGGACAACTAGAAGAGAATCCTAGATCGACATGTTCAGAGCAGTATTAGTGCATAAAGGCACAAGGTACATACTCGATCTTTTCCTATTTTCTATTTCGGGAAAGTGCGTGAGGGAAGTGTGAACTTCAACTCACTCGAACACTTGAAAGTTTGAGATTACACATCTTTTTATTTTTCGGCTTGTCTACAAGGAGACCTCCCACTCAAATTTTCAAGAGCATATAGAATTTGAACATATGTGATATAGATATAGTTTTGAAAACATTTTGAAAATTTATTTGATTTGGATGACAAAATATTTTCAAGTTTGAAAGTGAAAACAGTTTTTCAAAATTCAAACTAGTTTTGTAAAAATTCAATTTCAATTAAACTTTCAAAAATCAAAACATTTTAATCTTACACATTATGTTTATAATCATATGAAAAAAAATTTTGCTCAAGAAAATTTTCTCATTAGAGTTCTATAACTCATGGTAGTGGGGTTTGAAAATCCGGATTTCTAAAAAACTGGAGTTTCAGACAGCCGCGCACCTCGGAGTCCTTTTGAGCCGAAACCGGTGGCATTGGACAGAGGACAGACATAGATTTAATTTGATTCAAGAATGATTAAATTTCGATTTCTGAGCAGAGAGGTATGTTACTTTTAATGCGGGTTTACTCCAGCTCGAAGAAAAAGAAATAAATTAAAGCTTGGTCCTTTTTAGGTGCGAAAAAGAATCAAGTGTAACGGAACGTTTTAAGATGTTGTTTAAAGCTTCTATTTGTGTTTTATTAGCAGGGTAATAACATAGAATAAAAGAAATAACAACATGCATAAAACGATTAAAGTAAATAAACGAAACTAGCAAGACAATATAACTAGTCACAAAATTTTACTCGAAATTTCTCAAACCTTTAAAACACGTTTTTCAATATAAAAAATTAAAAACTTTTAGAACTGATTCTAATGTGTTTTAAAAACATCCCAAACTCATAGAAAATCAACATGCTTTTTAATTTAAAGACATGAGCAATAAATTAAAAAAAATCTAAGATAACAATTCTAACTTGTCACAAAATTAGTAAACTTTCGAAAACGATTTTCAAGCGCATAATTTTAAAAACATGTACAAGCTAATCTTTGACCATAGCTCTGATACCATTTGTTGGAATTGATCTAGGGTTTAAGAAAAAGATTAAACGCTTCGGGAAGCGGCGGAATTTTAAAAAATTTCTTTACAAGTAAAAAGAGTTTTTACTAACCTAGACAAAGAGCAAGTACATGTAATTAAAAACTAATATGAGCTAGAAGTTTACTAACCTTTCTTGAAGCTTGAACTTTGAAGAAGCTTTTGGAAAGTTTGCAACGCTCGTCTCCCCTCGCAGCACGTCTCTCTTTCTTTCCTCGGCACCTCGAGCAACCAAGAAAGTTTCTATCACTAAATCACTCGAAAAGAAGGAATCAGTGAGTGGGCACTTTTAAACACTACGACTTAAGAACGAGTCTCGAAGTCGCAGAGTTAAACACTAGGTCGAGTGAGGACCTAGGTGCCAAGACAAGAAAAAATCGAAAATAAACTAGAGAGAGAGAGAGAGGATTTTCGGCCAACAATGTCTAGAGAGAGAGTCTCTCAATCTCTAACTTATGTTGAATGAATAGAATGAGAGGAATGAGGGTCCTATTTATAGGAGAAGGGTTGGCCTTGGAAAGAAGTAGTTTCCTCTTATTTTCCAAGCCTTTATGAGCAATCTTTTATTACCCATTCCTATCAACATAGGCGCCCACCTCATGCACATCCACAAGGGATTAGTTTCCTCTTTTATTCCATGCCTTTGACTTTCTCTTGGCTTGTTTGGCCAAATTTCCTTATGGCAAGCATAGGACATTTGTTTCCTCTTTTTCTTTTGGCAAGTATCTTGATACATTTATGCACAAAATATTTTCTCTTTCCTTGGGTATTATGGGCGTCTATTCTCATCTAGAAGGAGCTTCTAGAAGCTTCTTCATTTGTTCATGACAACATGAGAAAAGCCCATTAGGAATTTTCAATAAAATTCTTATGAAATGAAATTAATTCACAAGGCCCAATGATCAAGTCATGGCCGAGTGACATTAAGTCATCAAATGAACTTGTCAAAAAATTTATTGACATTCATTTCATCATATGTCTCAAAAGACAAAAATACCCTTTTGACTATTTTCGTTCTTGTTTTGACTTAGCTTCCAGTTTAACTATTCCTATCGATGTGATTCGTGACAGTGACCTCATGGACCCAAATGAACAAAGCTTGAGCTAAACACTTGGACTCAAAAGTTCACAAACCTTTTCCAAGTTTAGCTTAATGCCAACTAACTCCACTAAAGAGCTGACACTGAAAATCTATCGGTTCAAATGAATTTATTTTCTACTCAAGAATTCACCTAATTATAATGAGTGGATCCACTGAATATTATCTATGCTACCCTTCATGAATGTCATCAGCTAGTCGGGATTTACTAAATTACCATTTTACCCTTCTAGCTGTTATTTCCTCAACTCTTTTGTCGCTTGTGAATAAGTTAGAAACAATGTATATGACGAGGAGCTAACAAGTCACATTGTTTCATCCAAAAGAGTCAGGACTCAATTTGGACACTGGCCAGTTCATTTATTCACACTCCAAGGAACAAAGCATGAGGTGACATACATTGCATTTCAGCAATCTTGTACATGAATTCCATATCTATGAGAACTTCACAAAGTTACTCATGACAGACTCACAACTTAGTACTTCACCAATAGGCCTTGTTCGGAATCACATAGTGAGTCCGAACTTTGACTTTCTCAAATGAGAATACTAAGGTGTGAAATGGCATGTCTCATTTCAGGATTAAGGTAAGCATGATGCAATTCATACATAGTGACTTCGAGACATAAGAGGTTAAATGGTTTGTTCTTATCTTCTCTCTAGAAGTGCACTGGTCAATTCAGTACCTTCGGAAGATACCTAGAAGAACTATAGAGTCCCCAACTCTCAATGCCTCATAACCAGACATCATAGATTCTTCTAACAATCATACTGAGGTCAATAGTCCTTTGACCCTAAGATTGCGAATATATCGTTTTAAGCAAACTACGAAGAGTTTGTTCATGCAAATCTACATTTGTCTCTTCGTAAGTTGTTAAGTTTGTTTATGGACTAAAAGACTAAGGTTTTATCATAAAGCTTCAAACAAAGAAAGAATGAATGAACGTTTCAACTTTATTAATGAATAGATAGGCAATTACAAGCAAGAGTCTTCGTAAGACTATATGACATCAAATGTACATCAATAGACACTACTACTCTTCTTGTGGGCACCATTGACAACAAACTCCCACTTGACTCAAAGAAGATGTGAGTAGTCCTACATGCCTAATCCCTCTCGAAGTCGGTCGAAGACCATGTTCGCTAGGGCCTTGGTGAACGGATCTGCCAGAGATCTACTTCACCTCCACGTCTCCGCGTTGCGCGATCTCTCGAATCAAATGGAATTTCCTCTAAATGTGCTTAGAGCGCTTATGGTTCTAGGTTCCTTTGAGTTAGCGACAGCCCCACTATTATCACAATAAAGGGTCATGGGCTCGTCGACGTTTGGAACAACTTCCAAATACTTAAGGAATTTTCTAAGCCATATAGCCTCTTTGGATGCTTCACAAGCAGCCACGTATTCTGCTTCCATTGTGGAGTCAGCAATGCTAGATTGCTTAATACTTCTCCACACAACAGCTCCACCATTAAGGATGAACACAGATCCCGAAGTGGATTTCCTGGAATCCTTATTCGCTTGAAAATCGGAGTCGGTATATCCCGTCATAGTCAGGTCAGTACCTGAGTATGTAAGCATCAAGTTCCTAGTTCTTCGAAGATACTTAAGAACATGCTTAACAGCAATCCAGTGCTCGGGTCCAGGGTTGGATTGGAAACGGCTAACTACGCCAACGGTGAAACATATATCAGGTCTAGTGCAAAGCATAGCATACATGAGGCTTCCTACGGCAGAGGCGTAAGGAATCTTCCTCATGTCTTCAATCTCTTGTGCAATCTTGGGAGACTGGTCCTCAGAGAGTGAAACTCCATGCCTAAAGGGTGTTTAACCCCTCTTGCTGTCTTGCATCGAGAAGCGATCCATCACCTTATCAATATAAGATGCTTGAGAGAGCAACAGGGTCCGGTTTTTCCTATCTCGAAAGATTTGGATCCCCAGAATGTACGCGGCTTCTCCTAGATCCTTCATATCGAATTGCTTTGCTAGCCAGACCTTAACCTCAGATAACTTACCCACGTCATTACCAATGAGTAGTATATCTTCGACATATAGTACCAGAAACACAACTTTACCTTCGTGTATTAACTTGTAAACACAAGGCTCATCTATTGAATGTTCAAAGCCAAAGCTCTTTACAGTTTCATCGAATCTAATATTCCATGACCTAGATGCTTGCTTTAGTCCATAAATGGATTAAAGCAACTCACAAACCTTGGTCTCTTGACCTTTATCCACGAAACCGTCTGGTTGAGCCATGTAAATGCGCTCGTCAAGATTGCCATTCAGAAAGGCTGTCTTGACATCCATTTGCCAGATCTCATAGTCGAGAGCTGCAGCTATGGATAGGAGTATGCGGATGGATTTAAGCATCGCGACTGGCGAGAAGGTTTCTTCATAGTCAATCCCTTCTTGTTGGGTATAACCCTTCGCCACAAGTCGTGCTTTGAACGTCTCGACGTTCCCATCAGGACCCCTTTTCTTCTTGTATATCCACTTACACCCTACGGGTTTAATCCCTTCAGGAAGGTCTACAAGTTTCCAGACTTTGTTGACATACATCGAGTGCATTTCAACTTTCATGGCGTCAAGCCAAAGGTTTGATTCAGAACAAGCCATCGTTTGGCTATAGGAAATAGGATCATCCATGTCAGAGACGGCTACAAGAGAGTCTCCATAAGACATGTACCTGTCAGGCTGTTGAACAACCCTCCCACTACGTCTAAGTACTACTTGACGAGATTCTGATGAGTTAGGTTGTGTTTCAGTTGGGGTAAGAACAGTTCTTACAGATGAGGTAGAAGCTTCCTCACCCAACTTTTCTTCAAGCACAATTTTGCATCCTTCGTAAAGTCCTCCTCAAGGAAACGAGCATTCGTGCTAACGAAAGTCTTATCGTCCTCGGGACTATAGAAAGTAAAACCTTTGGTTTCCTTCGGATATCCTACAAACAGGCACAATTCTGACCTACTAGCCAACTTGCTAGTCTTTTGCCTCAGCACGTGTGCAGGGCAACCCGAAATTCGGATGCGGCCAAGATTCACTTTACGGCCAGTCCATCGTTCATAAGGAGTACCATGAACCGTTTTAGACGGAACTTGGTTCAGAATGTAAGCGGCTGTTTCGAGGGCATATCCCCAAAAGGAAAGCGGGAGTGATGAGTAACTCATCATTGATCTAACCATCTCCATAAGAGTTCGGTTTCTTCTCTCTGACACTCCGTTTTGTTGAGGTGTGCCAGGTGCGGTAAGCTGAGAAGCGATACCTTCTTCTTTAAGAAAGTCATCGAACTCTCCAGACATATACTCACCACCTCGATCAGATCGAAGGGTTTTGATCACTTTGCCAGTTTGCTTTTCCACTAAAGCCCTAAAGACCTTAAATACGTTAAAGGTCTCGGATTTGTGTTTAAGCAAATAGACAAACCCATATCTTGAGTAATCATCAGTGAAGGTAATGAAGTATTCGTATCCTCCACGTGCCTGTTGGTTGAGCGGACCACATACATCAGAATGTATTAGTTCCAGCAACTCAGTGGCTCTTCGACCCTTATCGGAGAAAGGTCGCTTAGTCATTTTTCCTTCTATACAAGATTCACAAGTAGGTAGTGAACCTATTGCAGAGGCTTGGAGTGGACCATCCCTCACAAGTCTCTTAATCCTATCTAGACTGATATGACCAAGTCTTAAGTGCCAGAGGTATGTTGATTTTGTTAGATCGGAGGATTCAGAAAGTTTGATCCTCTTTGGCTCCCTAATTAGATCGTTATCTATTTCGGTGTCTAAAAGAGAAGGTTGAGTGGGATAGATGTAAAAAAGACCATTCTTCATACATGCATCAGTGACAAAAGAATTATCAGGAAACGAAATACGAATTCCATTCTTAATGAACTTTAAACAATAATCTTGCTCAAGAAGACGAGCAACGGATATTAAGTTCTTCCCAAAGGTAGGAACAAAATAAACATTATTCAAGTTTAAAGTGCGGTCTTCAAAAGACAGCGTCACGGATCCCACAGCCTTCGCGGACACCAGGCTCCCATCACCCCATTTGAAACAGAACTCGCCTTCCTCTAAGCTTTTGGTTTTCTTGAAACCATTCAAGGAACAACAAATATGGTTAGTAGCAGCGGAGTCAAGAATCCACGTTGATACATTATCAGCTACTAAGCATGCTTCGGTAACTAGTACAATACTATGTTCCTTTGCTTTGAGATAGGCAGGACAGTTCCTTTTATCGACTTTGTGAGGTCTCTTCTTAGTTCCAGAGGCGGAGGCTTTTTGCTCAGTAGCATGTGCCTCTCCTTGATTCCTCTTTCTCTTAGTGAGACCTACAGCAGTGTGAAGTTCCTTCATAAGATTGGTAACAGTGTACTCTAGCTTGTTTATGGAGTAGTTCATCTTGGAGGTATCAAGAGATGCGGGGAGAGTTTCTAAGATCATATCTATGATTTTCTTCCCATCAATCTCAGATCCTAGGATTTCCATTTTATTCAGAAAACTATTGATCAGTATCATGAAGTCTCCAACAGGAGTCCTAGCCTGCATATGACATTTCATAAACTGTCGGACTGCTTGTAGCCTTGTTTGACGCCTTTGCCCTCCAAACATCTCAAGGAGATTGTAGAGCATGTCAGCGGCAGTCTCGAAGTCACGATGTTGCTCTTTCAGCATATTGTTCATAGATGCCAAGATATAGCACCTCACAATCTCATCGGATCGAAGCCAGGCCGCTAAGGCGTCATTGTCCTCTTGAGTTGAATCATCATTCGGCAGAGGAGGACACGGGGTGGTGAGTACCCATTTGTGCTTGTTAACGGTAGGTATTATGTCGAGGTTACGTTTTGAATCTACATAGTTTTCGTTTTCGAATTTGATCGAGGAAAGAAAGATTGAGAGATGGTTGAGAGACATATTGCCTATATAAGTTGAAACAAGTTTATGATTAGTCTTTGGTTTAGGATTTATGTTTTATTAAGACTTTTATAAAATCCAAAGGTGTTATAAACCAAACGATAATTTACTCCCTCAAGAGAAGGCCGCAAAAAATCTCCTTTTATAAGTAAATGACACATCATTAATGCTAAGCCAAGATGTCAATACATCTATTTTGACTAGCCACCTTGTAAATTGGTTTGATCACTCACATCCTTTCGCAGAGCCTCAAGGGAGGATTACTAGGGATTGAGCCTAAGTGTGCAACCAACCACTTAGTCCAAAAGATCAGCTTTGAAAAACAATCCCCCAAGGGGAGGCCTTGTCATCATTGCATCACTCTCGGACGTAGCTCATTGAGCAATGATCGAAGCAATAACGCCTTGGAGTACTCACATTTAAGTGAGGGTCGCAAGAGCAGCTCTTAGTCCTACGTTATTGCATCTTTCATTAGTGTTGGGGATCGTGGGTTACAAACAACGAGTATAACCCTCCCACTTAGTTTTTGGAGTTGGTTCATCGACTCTTATAAGTTCGGAAACAGATTTCCTAGTTAGAGAGCGACAGAGCGGACAACTAGAAGAGAATCCTAGATCGACATGTTCAGAGCAGTATTAGTGCATAAAGGCACAAGGTACATACTCGATCTTTTCCTATTTTCTATTTCGGGAAAGTGCGTGAGGGAAGTGTGAACTTCAACTCACTCGAACACTTGAAAGTTTGAGATTACACATCTTTTTATTTTTCGGCTTGTCTACAAGGAGACCTCCCACTCAAATTTTCAAGAGCATATAGAATTTGAACATATGTGATATAGATATAGTTTTGAAAACATTTTGAAAATTTATTTGATTTGGATGACAAAATATTTTCAAGTTTGAAAGTGAAAACAGTTTTTCAAAATTCAAACTAGTTTTGTAAAAATTCAATTTCAATTAAACTTTCAAAAATCAAAACATTTTAATCTTACACATTATGTTTATAATCATATGAAAAAAAATTTTGCTCAAGAAAATTTTCTCATTAGAGTTCTATAACTCATGGTAGTGGGGTTTGAAAATCCGGATTTCTAAAAAACTGGAGTTTCAGACAGCCGCGCACCTCGGAGTCCTTTTGAGCCGAAACCGGTGGCATTGGACAGAGGACAGACATAGATTTAATTTGATTCAAGAATGATTAAATTTCGATTTCTGAGCAGAGAGGTATGTTACTTTTAATGCGGGTTTACTCCAGCTCGAAGAAAAAGAAATAAATTAAAGCTTGGTCCTTTTTAGGTGCGAAAAAGAATCAAGTGTAACAGAACGTTTTAAGATGTTGTTTAAAGCTTCTATTTGTGTTTTATTAGCAGGGTAATAACATAGAATAAAAGAAATAACAACATGCATAAAACGATTAAAGTAAATAAACGAAACTAGCAAGACAATATAACTAGTCACAAAATTTTACTCGAAATTTCTCAAACCTTTAAAACACGTTTTTCAATATAAAAAATTAAAAACTTTTAGAACTGATTCTAATGTGTTTTAAAAACATCCCAAACTCATAGAAAATCAACATGCTTTTTAATTTAAAGACATGAGCAATAAATTAAAAAAAATCTAAGATAACAATTCTAACTTGTCACAAAATTAGTAAACTTTCGAAAACGATTTTCAAGCGCATAATTTTAAAAACATGTACAAGCTAATCTTTGACCATAGCTCTGATACCATTTGTTGGAATTGATCTAGGGTTTAAGAAAAAGATTAAACGCTTCGGGAAGCGGCGGAATTTTAAAAAATTTCTTTACAAGTAAAAAGAGTTTTTACTAACCTAGACAAAGAGCAAGTACATGTAATTAAAAACTAATATGAGCTAGAAGTTTACTAACCTTTCTTGAAGCTTGAACTTTGAAGAAGCTTTTGGAAAGTTTGCAACGCTCGTCTCCCCTCGCAGCACGTCTCTCTTTCTTTCCTCGGCACCTCGAGCAACCAAGAAAGTTTCTATCACTAAATCACTCGAAAAGAAGGAATCAGTGAGTGGGCACTTTTAAACACTACGACTTAAGAACGAGTCTCGAAGTCGCAGAGTTAAACACTAGGTCGAGTGAGGACCTAGGTGCCAAGACAAGAAAAAATCGAAAATAAACTAGAGAGAGAGAGAGAGGATTTTCGGCCAACAATGTCTAGAGAGAGAGTCTCTCAATCTCTAACTTATGTTGAATGAATAGAATGAGAGGAATGAGGGTCCTATTTATAGGAGAAGGGTTGGCCTTGGAAAGAAGTAGTTTCCTCTTATTTTCCAAGCCTTTATGAGCAATCTTTTATTACCCATTCCTATCAACATAGGCGCCCACCTCATGCACATCCACAAGGGATTAGTTTCCTCTTTTATTCCATGCCTTTGACTTTCTCTTGGCTTGTTTGGCCAAATTTCCTTATGGCAAGCATAGGACATTTGTTTCCTCTTTTTCTTTTGGCAAGTATCTTGATACATTTATGCACAAAATATTTTCTCTTTCCTTGGGTATTATGGGCGTCTATTCTCATCTAGAAGGAGCTTCTAGAAGCTTCTTCATTTGTTCATGACAACATGAGAAAAGCCCATTAGGAATTTTCAATAAAATTCTTATGAAATGAAATTAATTCACAAGGCCCAATGATCAAGTCATGGCCGAGTGACATTAAGTCATCAAATGAACTTGTCAAAAAATTTATTGACATTCATTTCATCATATGTCTCAAAAGACAAAAATACCCTTTTGACTATTTTCGTTCTTGTTTTGACTTAGCTTCCAGTTTAACTATTCCTATCGATGTGATTCGTGACAGTGACCTCATGGACCCAAATGAACAAAGCTTGAGCTAAACACTTGGACTCAAAAGTTCACAAACCTTTTCTAAGTTTAGCTTAATGCCAACTGACTCCACTAAAGAGCTGACACTGAAAATCTCTCGGTTCAAATGAATTTGTTTTCTACTCAAGAATTCGACCTAATTATAATGAGCGGATCCACTGAATATTATCTATGTTTACCCTTCATGAATGTCATCAGCTAGTCGGGATTTATTAAATTACCATTTTACCCTTCTAGCTGTTATTTCCTCTACTCCTTTGTCGCTTGTGAATAAGTTAGAAACAATGTATTGACGAGGAGCTAACAAGTCACATTGTTTCATCCAAAAGAGTCAGGACTCAATTTGGACACTGGCCAGTTCATTTATTAACACTCCAAGGAACAAAGCATGAGGTGACATACATTGCATTTCAGCAATCTTGTACATGAATTCCATATCTATGAGAACTTCACAAAGTTACTCATGACAGACTCACAACTTAGTACTTCACCAATAGGCCTTGTTCGGAATCACATAGTGAGTCCGAACTTTGACTTTCTCAAATGAGAATACTAAGGTGTTAAATGGCATGTCTCATTTCAGGATTAAGGTAAGCATGATGCAATTCATACATAGTGACTTCGAGACATAAGAGGTTAAATGGTTTGTTCTTATCTTGTCTCTAGAAGTGCACTGGTCAATTCAGTACCTTCGGAAGATACCTAGAAGAACTATAGAGTCCCCAACTCTCAATGCCTCATAACCAGACATCATAGATTCTTCTAACAATCATACTGAGGTCAATAGTCCTTTGACCCTAAGATTGCGAATATATGGTTTTAAGCAAACTACGAAGAGTTTGTTCATGCAAATCTACATTTGTCTCTTCGTAAGTTGTTAAGTTTGTTTATGGACTAAAAGACTAAGGTTTTATCATAAAGCTTCAAACAAAGAAAGAATGAATGAACGTTTCAACTTTATTAATGAATAGATAGGCAATTACAAGCAAGAGTCTTCGTAAGACTATATGACATCAAATGTACATCAATAGACACTACTACTCTTCTTGTGGGCACCATTGACAACATTACAACCATCATCGAGGGCTTGCGCACCGGAGACTTCTTAAAGTCTGTCGTCGGCAGAGTCCCTTCTACGATGGCCGAGTTGATGAACTGAGCCAAAACTTTTTTGGGGTAGAAGATTACCTCGACGGCCGCAGGAGCGGCAGCCAAAGCTCCCGCCGTCGGGATGAGTCCGGCAACGAGCCTGGAAACCACAGCAAGAGGATAAACAAGGGAGGTAAAGCTATCGATAGCCGACCCCCTATGTCTCAGAAGCCGCGTCTTGCGAGCAATTTTAGAGACTACTCGGGTTACACTCCCTTGAACACCCCGGTAGAGCAAATCTACGCTGTGGCGCATGACAAGTTCGTCGCTCCGGCTTCGATATAGGGCAACCTCGCATCTCGCGACCGGTCCCGTTATTGCGAGTTCCATCAGGATTATGGTCACACGACCGCTCAGTGCTTCCATCTTAGAAAGCAAATTGAGACATTAATCCAGAAAGGAGAACTCAAAGAGTTTGTCCTTTGCATGGTAGGAGCGGCGGCCCCCGCCAGCAACAGGCCGCAGCCTGAGAAAGGTGGAGGGACCAACGCAAACACCGACCTCACAGCAGTCACAGCTACGGCAATGCGCAACTTCACGTCGTCCCCACCATACTAGGTGGCTTGCAAGACGGGGACTCGGCCCGGCAAAGGAAAAAGCTCCTCAGAGCTGCCTCTCAAGAAGGCCTTGCCGGGCAAGTTAACCTCACCTACGAGGAACCTCCGTCCGTACCTCACGAGACGATACAATTCACTAATGAAGAGGTCAAGCGAGTTGTGCACCCGCACAGTGACGCTATAGTCCTCAAGGCCCAGGTGGCCAACAACTTGGTAAAAAGAGTTCTTATTGATAACGGCAGTGCAGCCGATATAATCTTTAAGACCACCCTCGAGCGCATGAAGCTCGGGGGGCTCCGCCCCGTCCCGACTCAGACAGCTCTGTTTGGGTTCACGGGAGAAAAGGTCACGACTGAAGGAATCATTGATCTACCAATCACCTTCGGGACTACAGGAGGTATCGAAGTCGTTAACATGGTCCCCTTTCTTGTGGTCGACCATGAGTCGCCCTACAATGTTATCATTGGGCGACCTACGTTGAACAGACTAAGGGTTATCACGTCCACATATCACCTACTGGTGAAATTCCCCACCGAGGAGGGGATCGGCGTCATGGCTGATGATCAAACCCAAGCGAGGATATGCTATGTCCAAGGCGTGGATGGCAAGCCCGCTGAAAAAAGGGTTAACACGATCTACCAACTGGAAGACGACTACCCGTGTGATCAGAAAGACGCACGGCAACTCGGGGAATTAGACCCTCGCGACAATATCGAGAGGTTGAAAGTTGACACCCCCGATGATCTCACTTCGATCGTTCTCGACGAAGCTAAACATGACCATGTAGTGAACATCGGTGCACAACTCCCTCTCGCCATCAAAACTCAACTCGCGTCTTTCCTTCGGGAGTTTAAGGATGTCTCTGCGTGGACACATGCAGACATGCCCGACATAGACCCCGATGTGATTGTGCACCGATTGAATGACGATAAAACTATCGCTGAAAAGGTACAAGCTAGACGTGCGTTCAACCCCGAACGATACCTAGCGATAAACGAGGAAGTCGAAAAACATCTCTCCGCTGGTTTCATCCGAGAAGCCAAGTACCCAAAGTGGGTGGCCAATGTGGTCATGGTCAAAAAGCCTAACGGGAAGTGGCGCATTTGCATAGATTACAAAGATCTTAACAAAGCCTGCCCGAAAGATTGCTTTCCACTCCTACACATCGAACAACTGGTCGACGCCACGGCAGGACATGAACTCCTAAGTTTCATGGACGCCTACTCGGGCTATAACCAGATACGAATGCATGAGCCCGATCAGATCAAGACAACCTTTGTCACTGATCGCGACCTCTACTGCTACAAGGTCATGCCTTTCGGCCTTAAGAATGCAGGAGCTACTTACCAACGATTGGTAAACCGGATCTTCGCCGGCCTGATCGGCAAGACCATGGAAGTATACGTGGATGACATGCTCGTTAAAAGCCTACTGGCTACCAATCACGTAGACAACCTGAGGGAGATGTTCTTAATCCTCCGCCGATACAAAATAAAGCTCAACCCCAACAAATGTGTGTTCGGGGTCGAGTCCGGGAAGTTCCTAGGCTACATACTTAGCCGTCGAGGTATCGAAGTGAACCCCGAGAAAATCAAGGCACTCCTTGACATGAAGTCTCCACGACGTGTCAAGGAGGTCTAAAGTCTGACCGGTCGGGTTGCCGCCCTCTCACGTTTTGTGGCCAAAGCAACCGACAAGTGTCAACCGTTCTTCAAAGCAATTAAGAAGACGGACAGCTTTGAATGGACAGACGAGTGCGAAAAGGCCTTCCAAGAAATGAAGGCCTACTTTGGTACACCTCCGTTCCTCTCCAAGCCAAAAGAAGGCGAGACGCTTTACATCTACCTCGCCGTCTCCGAACGAGCTGTGAGCGCTGTGCTGATCCGTGAAGAAGATAGGGCTCAATGGCCCATCTTCTACGTAAGAAAAGCCCTACTTGATGCCAAAACGCGTTATACAGAGATAGAAAAGCTCTCTCTTGCTCTCCTCGTAGCCGCCAAAAAGCTACGCCCCTACTTCCAGGCTCACCCAATCGTTGTCCGAACAGGACACCCGATCGGTAAAGCTCTTCAAAAGGGAATATCGACTTGCATGGTGATCTGGTCCCAAGAATTGAGCGAGTACGGGATTGAGTTTCACCCGAGACCAGCAATAAAGGCTCAAGCCTTAGCTGATTTCATAGCAGAATTCTCCTACACTCCCGACATGGGAAGAGCAGAAGATGACTCGACCGATGACTTGTCGGCTCGAAAGAGAAAGGTCGACCCTACGGGTCCCATCTGGGAACTACACGTAGACGGAGCATCTAATGCCCAGGGAGCAGGCGCCGGCGTGATTCTAACAAATCCTGACCGAGAAAAGTTACGCTACGCCCTCCACTACGGATTCCAGGCCTCCAATAATGAGGCCGAGTACGAACCCCTCATCGTAGGGCTAGAGCTCGCTCAAAAGCTCAACGTGAAGAATTTACGAATACACTGTAACTCGCAGTTGATCGTAAATTAGGTTTAAGGCGACTACGTTGCCAAAGAACCTAACATGATTGTTATCAATGGACAATAAGAGTAGTAGTGTCTATTTGTGTACATTTGATGTAATATAGTCTCATGAAGACTCTTGCTTGTAATTGCTTATTCATTAATAAAAAGTTGAAACGTTCATTCAATCTTCCTTGTCTGAAGCTTTACGATAAAACCTTAGTCTTTTAGTCCATAAACAAACTAAACAACTTACGAAGAGAGAAGTGTAGATTTGCATGAACAAACTCTTCGTAGTTTGCTTAAAACGATATATTCGCAATCTAAGGGTCAAAGGACTATTGACCTCAGTATGATTGTTAGAAGAATCTATGATGTCTGGTTATGAGGCATTGAGAGTTGGAGACTCTATAGTTCTTCTAGGTATCTTCCGAAGGTACTGAATTGACCAGTGCACTTCTAGAGACAAGATAAGAACAAACCATTTAACCTCTTATGTCTCGAAGTCACTATGTATGAATTGCATCATGCTTACCTTAATCCTGAAATGAGACATGCCATTTCACAGCTTACGTATTCTCATTTGAGAAAGTCAGAGTTCGGACTCACTATGTGATTCCGAACAGGGCCTATTGGTGAAGTACTTAGTTGTGAGAATGTCATGAGTAACTTTGTGAAGTTCTCATAGATATGGAATTCATGTACAAGATTGCTGAAATGCAATGTATGTCACCTCATGCTTTGTTCCTTGGAGGGTGAATAAATGAACTGGCCAGTGTCCAAATTGAGTCCTGACTCTTTTGGATGAAACAATGTGACTTGTTAGCTCCTCGTCAATACATTGTTTCTAACTTATTCACAAGCGACAAAGGAGTTGAGGAAATAACAGCTAGAAGGGTAAAATGGTAATTTAGTAAATCCCGACTAGCTGATGACATTCATGAAGGGTAAACATAGATAATATTCAGTGGATCCGCTCATCATAATTAGGTTGAATTCTTGAGTAGAAAATAAATTCATTTGAACCGAGAGATTTTCAGTGTCAACTCTTTAGTGGAGTCAGTTGGCGTTAAGCTAAACTTGGAAAAGGTTTGTGAACTTTTGAGTCCAAGTGTTTAGCTCAAGCTTTGTTCATTTGGGTCCATGAGGTCACTGTCACGAATCACATCGAGTAGGAATAGTTAAACTGGAAGCTAAGTCAAAACAAGAACGAAAATTGTCAAAAGAGTATATTTGTCTTTTGAGACATATGATGAAATGAATGTCAATAAATTTTTTGACAAGTTCATTTGGTGACTTAATGTCACTCGGCCATGACTTGATTATTGGGCCTTGTGAATTAATTTCATTTCATAAGAATTTTATTGAAAATTCTTAATGGGCCTTTCTCATGTTGTCATGAACAAATGAAGAAGCTTCTAGAAGCTCCTTCTAGAGACCATTTGGGCGCCCAACATACCCATAGGAATAGAGAATATTTTGTGCATAAATGTATCAAGATACTTGCCAAAAGAAAAAGAGGAAACAAATTTCCTATACTTGTATAGGGAATTTCGGCCAAGGCAACCAAGAGAGAACAAAAGAGGAAACTAATCCCTTGGGGATTTGGTTGAGGTGGGCGCCTATCTTGGATAAGAATGGGCAATAAAAGATTGCTCATTAAGGCTTGGAAAATAAGAGGAAACTACTTCTTTCCAAGGCCAACCCTTCTCCTATAAATAGGACCCTCATTCCTCTCATTCTATTCATCCCACATAAGTTAGAGATTGAGAGCTTCTCTCTCTAGAACTTGTGGTTGCCGCCCCTCTTCTCTCTCTCTCTCTAGTTTATTTTTCGATTTTTCTTGTTTTGGCACCTAGGTCCTCACTCGACCTAGTGTTTAGCTCTGCGACTTCAAGACTCGTTCTTAAGTCGTAGTGTTTAAAAGTGCCCACTCACTAATTCCTTTATTTCGAGTGATTTAGTGATAAAAACTTTCGTGGTTGCTCGAGGTGCCGAGGAAAGAAAGAGAGACGTGCTGCGAGGGGAGACGAGCGTTGCAACTTTCTAAGAGCTTGTCAAAGATCAAGCTTCAAGAAAGGTTAGTAAACTTCTTAGCTCATATTAGTTTTTAATTACATGTACTTGCACTTTGTCTAGGTTAGTAAAAAAACTGTTTTTACTTGTAAAAGAAAATTTTTAAAATTTCGCCGCTTACCGAAGCGTTAATTATTTTCTTAAACCCTAGATCGGTTCCAACAATGATCGCCTACTTGGCAAAGACAAATGCCAAGCTAGATGCCTTCTCCTGGTTCGAGATCATCCAGATCCCACGAGAAGAGAACTCCGAGGCTGACGCCTTAGCTCGCCTCGGATCCGGTATCACCGATGACGGGTTGGGAATTATCCCAATCAAGTCTCTCTCGCGACCATCCGTCTCACGTGACGAGGTTGGAACGATTGAGAGCGCCGCTCATCCAACTTGGATGAGCCCGCTTACGGACTTCTTGCGATTAGGGGTACTTTCCGAAGACCGCAAAGAAGCCGAAAGGCTAAAAGCCCTCGCATCCAAATACGTGTTGAGAGGCGAAGCCTTATACAAGCGCGAGTATTCAACCCTGCTGCTCCGATGTCTCGACATCGTCGAGTCGACTAAGGTCCTCCGCGAGATCCACGAAGGCCTCTGCGGGAACCACGCCGCTGGAAGGTCCCTCGCGCTCAAAGCACTTCGACAAGGCTTTTTCTGGCCAACGATGAAAAAAGACGCCTACGACTGGGCAAGAAAGTGCGACAAGTGTCAACGTTTCTCCAACGTTCCACGTCAGCCTCCATCTCCCCTGAGTAGCATCGTTGTTCCACGCCCCTTCGCAAAATGGGGCGTAGACATTATCGGCAAGCTTCCCAGAGCCCTGAGGCAATACGAGTACGCCATCGTCGCTATCGACTACTTCACTAAGTGGGTCGAAGCCAAGCCTCTGGCCAGGATCACCGAGGCCAACACTACAAACTTCATCTGGAAGTCCATAATATGCCGCCACGGCATCCCCGCATCGATCGTGACCGATAACGGCGCGTAGTTCGACAACGCGAGGGTTAGAGAGATCTGCACCCAACTAGGGATAAGCAAGACGTTCTCGTCCCCGCGGCATCCACAGGCTAATGGCCAAGTGGAAGCCGTCAACAAGACGATTAAAAGCAACCTCAAGAAAAAGCTCGAAGCCAAAAAAGGTGCCTGGGCTGAGGAATTTCCTTTCATCCTATGGGCCTATCGAACGACCGTTCGAAATGCCACCGGAGAGACCCCCTTCTCCCTAGCCTTTGGGATTGAAGCAGTGGTCCCCGTGGAAACAGAAGTCCCTACCTACCGGGTCGACACTTTCGACGAAAAAGAAAATGATGAGGCCATGCGCCTCGAATTGGATCTGATCGACGAGAAAAGATCCGAGGCCCTCACCTGACTCGCTGCACAAAAGCGAAAGGTTGAGAGATACTACAACGCCAAAGTCAAAATGCGGATCTTCCCCGTCGGCAGCCTTGTACTCAGACGCGTGTTCCAAAACACCCAAGTGCAAGGTGCCGGGGTCTTGGGCCCAAATTGGGAAGGACCATATAGGGTTCGACAAGTCATACACGACGGAACCTACTACATCGAACACACGGACGAAACTCCAATCCGGCACCCGTGGAACGCCGAGCTCTCACCATGCACTCGGGAGCGCAAGAAGTATTTCTTGGTCCCGGTGACGTTATCGGGGTTGTTAACGCCCTCAGAATGTACGGGTGGCTGATTACTCATCTTTTCTCAAGTCCGAGAAAGTCGAGTTTTACAGAGAAAAGAAGAAGATGGATAGAAGGGATTTCTGGCTGAACAGGTCGGGAAGTCACCTCCTTCTAGCGCCAAAATGTTGTCGCACGAAAATGAACAACAATTGAATACCTCGGGCGGTTCGATCCAAGGCCGGAGCAAGTGATCGCACCCGGGCCAAAAGTGTGAACTCGAAAGTCTCGATTTAGGTTTTCTCCGATCAACCCACCTCTCGGAAGAGGAAAGGGGTGAGGAGGAGGAGTGACCGTGCCTTATGTGTCGGCTGCCTACGTACCCGTGTGTGGGATCAAGTCAGAACGTAGTTCAAGGCGTATGTAACGCAGTGTGAAGCGCGGAGCCTGGAGGGTGTGCTCGACAGAGGAGACGGAGAGCGGAAGAGTCCTCGGCGTCGTCTCAAAAATCTGGGATCGAGTGACCCGAGAGAGATTGTGTGTTTCCTCTCTTTTGGAGACATGGGAGACTCTAAGTCAAGAGTTCCTTGTTGTGGCAGAGATTCCGGACGCGTAGGCGATTTCTTGTCAGAAATGGTGGACGCGTCTAGTGTGCTAGACGCGTACGAGATTTTCAATCAAAAACTGTAGGGCACTCGTTGGCTCGAGATTAATCGTTCGATCAAGAGAGGCGGCACTCGGGAGTCCCCGGAAGTGCTTCGGAATCTCTGAGAACGAGAAATCGAGGAGAATCCGTATCAGGCCAAGGATGGCATCCAGAGAAGCAGAGAGAAGTCTCAAGTTCCTTGAGAATTGATGGGATCGCTTTCCCCTCAATGAGGGGGTGTATTTATAGGTGTTTGAGGGCCTAAAGAGGCTTCTTTTTCGTCCATGTGGGACTAGGGGGCGTTGACCCTTCAAATGGAGGCGCACGGTGCGCGCGGCGCACAACGCGTTGCACGCGGTGCAGGGCGCACGGCACGCAGGTCACCGGGTGTGGAGCGGGATGTACGGCACATGGGGCGCGCGGTCTGCCTGGCGCAGCACATGGGGCGCATGGTCTGCCTGGCGTGGCACACGGCCTGCCTGGCGCGGCGTGCGGCTTGCTGTGCGTGGCTGGCCGGTGCGGCGTGCTGCGCGCGCGGTTTCCTTGAGGAGTGCGTGGTGCACAGCCCGTCTTGTCGGACTCTTGTGGACCTTAGCGGTCTTCGGATATTGTTGTCGCACGAAAATGAACAACTATTGAAAACCTCAGGCGGTTCGATCCAAGGCCGGACCAAGTGATCGCACCCGGGCCAAAAAGTGTGAACTCGATAGTCTCGAGCTAGGTTTTCTCCGATCAACCCGCCTCTCGGGAGAGGTAGGGGGTGAGGAGGAGGAGTGACCGTGCCTTGGCTGTCGGCTGCCTACGTACCCGTGCATGGGATCAGGTCAGAACATAGTTCAGGCGTGTAAGACACAGTATGAGGTGTAGAACCTCGGTGGAGAAGCGTGCTCGACAAAGGAGACGGGGCGCGAGGAGTCCTCGGCAGCGTCACAGAACCTCGGAGATCGCGTACGCGTCTAGCGTGTTAGACGCGCGAGGGGAACTCTAGTCGAGAACCCTAGGGGCGTGCTTAAGCACTGGAGAACGTTCGGTCAGAGGGAGCGACGTCCGGGAAGTTCACGTGAGTGCTTCGGAACCTCTGAGAACGGGGGAGAGAGTAGAGAGACTGTTTCAGGCCAAAAATGGCATCAAGAGAAGCAGAGAATAGTAAGAAATCGAGCGTGTCGATAGGAGATGAAGGGATCCCTTTCCCCTCAATGGGAGGGGGTTTATATAGGTGTTTTGGGACCCTAAGGGGGTCCTTTGGCGTCCATGTGGGACTAGGAACGCGCCCCTTTTCAAGAGGAGGCGCACAAGAGGCAGCGGCGCACAACGCGCGACGCGCGCCCGCGGCGCGCGGCGCACAACCCGCGGTGCATACCCCACGGCGCAGGATCTGCGCCGCTCAGCGCGCGGCGCGGCCTTGACCAGGGGCGGCGCGCAACCCTCCGCGCGCGGGCAGCGCTGCTCAATGCGCGGCGCACGCTAGGCTTTGTTTCAGCGGGCTTTTCGCGATCGTCTCGCTTCCGGGCCCGTTGAGCTATCGTGGGCATGGTGTTTTGGGTTATGACACAAATGTTTGTTTGACGGATAGAACTCGAGTTGATGCTCGACTCGAGGAGCGATGCTTGACTCGAGGAGACCGACTCGAGGCTCAACTCAAGAAGCGAAGCTCGACCCGAGGAGACCGACTCAAGGCTCAACTCGAAGACCGAGGCTCGACTCGAGGAACCAACTCAAGTCTCAACTCGAGGGGCTAAGCTCGACTCAAGGAGTCAAGAGTTTGGACGAGGGTTTGGAGGCTTGCTGCTCTTCAGGACCTCAGGCCTGACCATCGGCCCTTTGAGCGACGTACCTTTCCGGTGTCTCGGGTTTTCCGAAAACGACCGACAACATTAGCCCCCCAAGTTCGTCGCTCGGGAGGTTCCCAGCGATGAACTTTTTGTCCTTCTAGTTGGGTGTTTGAGGAAAATATTTTCCAAGTTCGTCACCCGAGGAAAAATCTTCCTTTTCCCCCTTTTTTTTTTTTTTTTTTTTTTTTGGTGCTGCCGCGCGGCGCGCGGGCTTGGCGCGCGACGCATCCCGTGCACGGGGCTAGTTCGCCTTGCGTGGGGGAACTCCGACTTTTTGGAGTTTTTCTCCGTTTTTTCTCCTTGTGGGAGTAGGATTTCGACTCCTACCCCCCTAGATGTCTATAAATAGACCCCCCTTCTCTTATTCCTCACTTTATTTTTTCTCTCTTTCTCTACGCTTGCATTATGGGTGTCCCTCCCCTTTTCTCAACCGAGAGTCCCGATATTGATTTCTTTCTCTTGTTTCAGGGTTCTGAACATGCAGAGGATGATCTCTTCGCGGGATTAGGGGAAGTTCCTCTGCACGTGGAAGAGAATCCAAGCGGAGTAGAGCAGTGGCTCGAGGAAGGCGAGCTGGGCGTGACCGTGCCTGCTGTTCTGCCTCAAGAAGAGTGCGCGCCAGCTAGGGGCGACACAGGTGGGGAGTTCGATCATCCCATGTCCGGGGGACCTGCCCCTCCCCTCGTGATCAACTTAGTTGGCGAGGGGGTTCGCGACAAAGCCTGCCTTGACGTGCCGCAGTCCGACTTGGACCCTTATGGCGCGCCGGGAGGTATTGCGGACGTGGATGCGGTGACTCCGCTAGAGTCCATCCTCGACGAGATTGACTGCGTGGACGACTTTGGTCCCGAGTCCGAAGATCCCGGAGGTGATTCAGAGACATGTCCGGGGGCCGAAGGCCTCGCATCAGAGCGTCTCGAGGCGCCGTCGGTGGCTGCCGCGGCCCTGCCGGAGGGCAGGGGCCCTTCCGTGGAGCCAGGGGGTTCTCAGCCCGAGACCCCTGACGCAGAGGCGATAGTATCGGCAAGGTCGCTTGCTAGGATGGAGTGATATCCCGAGGAGGGCTTTGCTGCTCCCGAGGACTTCGATTGTTCGGGGGTTGATGCTTCGAGCTCGCTCACCTACCGAACATTCGTCGGTCTCAGGGAGGCATTTGCCATTCCATCGTCCGTGGCCCTTCTCCGTCCCTTACAGGGCGACCGCCCTTTCCGGCCTCGCCGTGGATTTCCCGCACTTTCAGTTGCAAGTCTCAGCTGCGGGTTGCGGTTGCCGTTTCAACCCATCGTTCAGCAGCTTCTCGCCCGTCTGGGGGGTGCACGCGTGTCAGATGAGCCCGACATCCTACCGCATCATGGCGATGTGCCACATGGAGTGGCATTGCCAGACTGAGCGGGTGATGACCGTGAGCGACTTTCGTAATCTCATCGCGATCTTCCCTGCGCCCGGGCAGCCTAGTTTCTTCATGGCCCGCGATCGCCGGAACACTAAGCTGATCATGGATTCAGAGAAGTATAACCGACGACCATGGGTGTGGGTCTCAGCGGAGGCTTTTGGCGATGCGCTGCTCCGGTTCGGCCCCTTGATCGAGTTTCCTACCGACGCGGGGGCCGATGACCTCGACTTCATGAAGGAGATCCGGGGAATGTCGGAGGCTCGGAAAGCCGTCGAACGATTTCGTTCCCCTGAGCTGATGGCTTCCACCGGGTAGTTCCCGCCGTTTCCACCTGGCCGGGGCAACAGTCAGCGGACCAAGAGTGCTCCTAGTGCCGCATCATCTCTCTCGAGCGGCGGTCTTCTAGGTATGTCGACGTTTCGCACTTTTTGTTTTTGTTCTTAGCTTAGGGTTTTGACTTTGTTGCTTTTGTAGTCTTTTCGGCTAGGGCGAGGGCTCGTGCGCGCTTGGTGAAAGCTTCCCGGGATCCGAAGTCATTGGCGGCGGTCCGTGTTGGAATCGATCTAGGGTTTAAGAAAATAATTAACGCTTCGGTAAGCGGCGGAATTTTAAAAATTTTCTTTTACAAGTAAAAACAGTTTTTTACTAACCTAGACAAAAGAGCAAGTACACGTAATTAAAAACTATTATGAGCTAAGAAGATTACTAACCTTTCTTGAAGCTTGATCTTTGAGAAGCTCTTAGAAAGTTGCAACGCTCGTCTCCCCTCGCAGCACGTCCCTCTTTCTTTCCTCGGCAACTCGAGCAACCACGATAGTTTCTATCACTAAATCACTCGAAATAAAAGGAATCAGTGAGTGGGCACTTTTAAACACTACGACTTAAGAACGAGTCTTGAAGTCACAGAGCTAAACTCTAGGTCAAGTGAGGACCTAGGTGCCAAAACAATAAAACGAAATTGACTAGAGAGAGAGAGGAGAGGGACGGCCAAGTCTAGAGAGAGAAGCTCTCAATCTCTAAAACTTTGGATGAATCAAAAGTAAGGAATGGGGCTCCTATTTATAGGAGAGGTTTCACCTTCAATAAGGTAGTTTCCTCTTCTATAGAATATCACATATTCATGAGCAAAAATCCCTTATTTCCCATTCCATTTTGGGCGCCCAAGAGCAGCCTCCTAGAGGCTTGGATTTGTTTCCTTTTTTGTTCCTTGGCTTGCTTTTTTCTCACTTGGCCGATTACCCTAATGCATACACATGCAAATTTGTTTCCTCTTTTTCTTTTGGCAAGTATCTTGATACATTTATGCACAAAATATTCTCTCTTTCCTCTTGGGTGGTGGGCGCCTATTCTAATACTAGAAAGGCCTTCTAGAAGCTTTTCCACTTGTTCATGACAACATGAAAATGGCCCATTAAGAATTTTCAATAAAATTCTTATGAAATGAAATTAATCCACAAGGCCCAATAAATCTTATTTTGGCCGAGTGATGCATGTCATCAAATGACCTTGTCAAAAAAATTTACTGACATTCATTTCATCATATGTCTCAAAAGACAAAAATACCCTTTCGACAATTTTCGTTCTTGTTTTGACTTTGCTTCCAGTTTAACTATTCCTATCGATGTGATTCGTGACAGTGACCTCATGGACCCAAATGAACAAAGCTTGAGCTAAACACTTGGACTCAAAAGTTCACAAACCTTTTCCAAGTTTAGCTTAATGCCAACTGACTCCACTAAAGAGATGACACTGAAAGTCTCTTGGTTCAAATGAATTTATTTTCTACTCAAGAATTCGACCTAATTATGATGAGCAGATCCACTGAATATTATCTATGTTTACCCTTCATGAATGTCATCAGCTAGTCGGGATTTACTAAATTACCATTTTACCCTTCTAGTTGTTATTTCCTCAACTCCTTTGTCGCTTGTGAATAAGTTAGAAACAATGTATTGACGAGGAGCTAACAAGTCACATTGTTTCATCCAAAAGAGTCAGGACTCAATTTGGACACTGGCCAGTTCATTTATTCACACTCCAAGGAACAAAGCATGAGGTGTCATACATTGCATTTCAGCAATCTTGTACATGAATTCCAAATCTATGAGAACTTCACAAAGTTACTCATGACATTCTCACAACTTAGTATTTCACCAATAGGCCCTGTTCGGAATCACATAGTGAGTCCAAACTCTGACTTTCTCAAATGAGAATACTAAGCTGTGAAATGGCATGTCTCATTTCAGGATTAAGGTAAGCATGATGCAATTCATACGTAGTGACTTCGAGACATAAGAGGTTAAATGGTTTGTTCTTATCTTGTCTCTAGAAGTGCACTGGTCAATTCAGTACCTTCGGAAGATACCTAGAAGAACT
The DNA here is from genome assembly GCF_054948205.1 of Urtica dioica subsp. dioica. Taxonomy (NCBI): domain Eukaryota; kingdom Viridiplantae; phylum Streptophyta; class Magnoliopsida; order Rosales; family Urticaceae; genus Urtica; species Urtica dioica. Next base: position 50,223,706 of record NC_142763.1, read on the forward strand.
ATAGAGTCTCCAACTCTCAATGCCTCATAACCAGACATCATAGATTCTTCTAACAATCATACTGAGGTCAATAGTCCTTTGACCCTTAGATTGCGAATATATCGTTTTAAGCAAACTACGAAGAGTTTGTTCATGCAAATCTACATTTGTCTCTTCGTAAGTTGTTTAGTTTGTTTATGGACTAAAGACTAAGGTTTTATCATAAAGCTTCAACCAAGGAAGATTGAATGAACGTTTCAACTTTTTATTGATGAATAAGCAATTACAAGCAATAGTCTTCATGAGACTTTATTACATCAAATGTACAAAATAAAGATTACAACTCTTCTTGTGGGCACCATTGACAACAGTCCGTTGTCGGATTGCCGCGCGAAACGGTCGGGAGAAACCCGACATTGGTCATCCACCGGAGAACGGCCCTCGCGCTTCTTTGAAGCGACCCTCCTCCTCAGCTCTACCAGACACGTCTTCGGACTCCAAGCGTGTGAACTCGATGGTCGACGTGGAGGCCGCGGATGTTAGAGGGGAATGTTCCCTGGGCCTCGCTCAATCCTCGATGAAGATGTGGAAGAGCATCGTGGCCAGTAGTGACGTGGAGTTCTTTTGCCACGGCGTTTCTGATGCGCAGAGAGTAAGTTTCTCTTGCCTTGTCTGTTTTGGGGCTTTGTCTTTTACTGAATTGTCTCCTTGCCTTCTCAGGTGCTTGCTCGAGCGACCCGGGGCGAAAAGATCCTTCATGACCTCATCAGACGGATGAGCCTTGCCCAAGAGGAGCTTGCTGAAGCGAAGTCTCAGCTAGCTCGTGCCGAGCGAAGTTCTCACTCAAGGGCGGAGTTCGCGAGTCTCCGCGAGTAGCTTCAAGAAGCTCGCGTGGAACTGGGAGTCACCCGCGGCAAGTGCGACCGTGCTCAGGCGGCGGTGGCGAAGATGGCCAAGGAGCTAACGACGGAACGTCAAGCTCTCGAAGTGGCGACTCGATCGACGGAGGTCTTCCGGAGCGAAGCGCGAGACCTTCGACGTCAGTTGGAATCGCGCACAGAAGAAGTTGACATTCTCCAGGGCCAACTTACATCGAGCGAGGCCGCCCGTGTTCGTGCGGAGCGTGAGCGCGACTCCTTGGCGGAGGAGGTGGCTCGGGTTACCGCGGAGAAAGCCGCGGCGGAACAGCTTGCGTCCGACCTTCAAGACGACTTTGATGTCGGAGTCGAGGAGGCAAGACATGCAGCGGCGGTGGAGTGTCGGGACGCCACAGCGATCGAGAATGTTTCTCGGGGGGTCACCTTCCACTTCTTCGACTCGTTGTTCCCACCACTTGACGGGGTCGATCCAGTAGGTGGCGATCCCGCCGAGTGACACATTTTTTTCTTTTCTTTATTTTTCTCGCGCAAGTGTTTAGCGCATGCTTTTTAGGTTTTTCCATTCAGCGCACTTGTTTTAGCGCTTGCTTACTAGGATTTTTCCCTTTAGCGCACTTGTCTTAGCGCACGCTTTCTAGGATTTTGGGGCAGTTGCCCTTTTCTTTGTGAGATATCATTCACTTATTTTTATGAACGTTTTTGCACATTCATCTTTTATGGCGTGTTTAGATAGGCAAGTGTTTGTGTCAATGGTCTTGCCAATTCTTTTACCTCAGCAGGATACCTTTTCAGGCGCGCCAGCCACTTGGACGGTTCGCGCTCTGTAAGTTTTTTCAACTGCGAGTTAGCCATGCTACGTAGGTGCCTTACGTGTGCCAGATTGTGCCACGTAGACGTCTCAGGTTGCGCCAGGTAGGCGTCCTGGTTGCGCCATGTAGGCGTCTTAGGCGCGCCATGTAGGCGTCTTAGGTGCGCCATGTAGGCGACTTGGTTGCGCCACGTAGGCATCTTACGTGCGCCATGTTGGTGTCTTAGGTGCGCCATGTAGGCGTCTTAGGTTGCGCCATGTAGGCGTCTTACGTGCGTCTCGAGAGACGAGTTGGTTGCGCCATGTAGGTGTCTTACGTACGCCACGTAGGCGCCTTAGGTGCGTCTCGAGAGACGACTTGGTTGCGCCATGTAGGCGCCTTACGTGCGCCATGTAGGCGTCTTAGGTGCGCCATGTAGGCGTCTTAAGTTGTGCCATGTAGGCGTCATAGGTGCGCCATGTAGGCGTCTTAGGTTGCGCCATGTAGGCGTCTTACGTGCGTCTCGAGAGACGACTTGGTTGCGCCATGTAGGCATCTTACCTACGCCACATAGGCGTCTTAGGTGCGTCTCGAGAGACGACTTGGTTGCGCCATGTAGGCGTCTTACGTACGCCACGTAGACGTCTTAGGTGCGTCTCGAGAGACGACTTGGTTGCGCCATGTAGGCGTCTTACGTGCGCCATGTAGGCGTCTTAGGTGCGCCATGTAGGCATCTTAAGTTGCGCCATGTAGGCATCTTAGGTGCGCCATGTAGGCGTCTTAGGTTGCGCCATGTAGGCGTCTTACGTGCGTCTCGAGAGACGACTTGGTTGCGCCATGTAGGCGTCTTACGCACGCCACGTAGGCTTCTTAGGTGCGTCTCGAGAGACGACTTGGTTGCGCCATGTAGGCGTCTTACGTGCGCCATGTAGGCGTCTTAGGTGCGCCATGTAGGCGTCTTAAGTTGCGCCATGTAGGCATCTTAGGTGCGCCATGTAGGCGTCTTAGGGTGCGCCATGTAGGCGTCTTACGTTTTTGTTTTGGTGGAGCGTGTTCTTTTGAGAATTTTTGGTGGAGCGTGTTCTTTTGAGAGTTTCCTTACCATAGCTAGCCCCCCAAGTTTTTGGGTTATAAGTTTGATTTTTGTTAACCAGAAAACTTGCACAAACCAGAATTTGAGACGGAAAACTCAAGTTTTATTACTTTTGAGAAAAACTTGCGAGAAATTTAAAATCCTAAAACATTGGCTCGTAGGCCTTATTGTAAACGGGAAATAAAAGCGATAAAAATGCGGGGAACGCTAGCTACTGGTAGTAGTGCCTCAAGTGTTCCGCGTTCCACGGGTGGCGAATCGGAGTCCCGTCCGTGTGCTCGATGTAGTAGGTCCCGTCGTGAATGACTTTCCGGACTCTATATGGGCCTTCCCAGTTTGGGCCTAGGACGCCGGCGCCTTGAACTTGCGTATTCTGCAAAACTCGTCTGAGTACAAGGCTTCCGACGGCAAAGGTTCGCCTTTTGATCTTGGAGTTGTAGTATCTTTCGACCTTGCGCTTTTGTGCGGCGAGGCGTCTGAATGCTTCCGCTCTCTTTTCATCGATCAGATCCAACTCAGGGCGCATGGCCCCATCATTGTCCGCTTCGTGGAACGTATCGACTCGATCCGGTACGCGATGGAGAATGGCATTTCGCCGGTGGCATTTCGCGCGGTTGTCTTATACGCCCATAGGACGAATGGCAATTCCTCGGCCCAGGCGCCTTTCTTGTCTTCGAGCTTCTTTTTCAGGTTGCTCTTGATAGTCTTGTTGACTGCGTCGACTTGGCCGTTGGCCTGAGGGTGACGCGGCGAGGAGAAGGTCTTGCTGATCTTCAGTTGATCGCAGATATCTCTTACTCGCGCGTTGTCAAATTGTGCTCCGTTGTCGGTCACAATCGAGGCGGGGATGCCGTGCCTGCATATGATGCTTTTCCAGATGAAGTTTGTCGTGTTTGCTTCAGTTATTCTGGCAAGCGGGTCGGCCTCTACCCACTTAGTGAAGTAGTCAATGGCGATAATGGCATACTCGTATTGCCTTGGCGCTCTAGGGACTTTACAAATGATGTCCACGCCCCACTTAGCAAAGGGACGTGGGACAACGATGCTGTTTAATGGGGTCGGTGGCTGTCGCGCAATCTTCGCGAAGCGCTGGCATTTGTCGCAACGCTTTGCCCATTCGCTAGCATCTCGCTTCATGGTAGGCCAGAAATAGCCTTGCCTAAGTGCTTTGAGCGCGAGGGAAGTTCCAGCAGCGTGGTTCCCACAGATGCCCTCATGAATTTCGTGGAGGACCTTGGTCGACTCAACGCTATCGAGGCATCGGAGTAGTGGTGTTGAATAACCGCGCTTATAGAGAATGCCCTCACGGAGCGTGTATTTGGATGCTAAGGCCCTCAGCTTATCGGCTTTCTTGCGGTCCTCGGGGAGTTCCCCTCTTCGCAGAAACTCGACAATCGAGTCCATCCAAGTTGGCTGAGATGCCGCCTCTATGGTTCCGATTTCGTCTCGGGAGACGGATGGCCGTGGAAGAAATTCAATGGGTACGGTCCCCAATCCGTATTCGTCAATGCCGGATCCAAGGCGAGCTAGCGCGTCAGCCTCAAAATTTTGTTCCCTCGGGATTTGGTGAATCTCGAACCAAGAGAAGGTATCGAGCTTGGAGTTTGTCTTAGCCAGGTATGCAACCATATTAGGTTCCTTGGCGGTGTAATCTCCTTTAACCTGGTTCACGATCAACTGCGAGTCGCAGTGTATTCGCAGGTTATGAGAGCCAAGCTTCTGTGCCAGCTCTATTCCTACAATGAGGGCCTCGTATTCGGCTTCATTGTTGGAGGCCTGGAAGCCGTAGTGGAGGGCGTAACGTAACCTTTCGCCCTCAGGGTTAATCAGGATTATTCCGGCGCCAGCCCCCCGAGCATTAGATGCTCCGTCTACGTATAACTCCCAGATGGGACCCGTTGGGTCTGCCTTCCTTTTCCGAGTTATCGCATCATCGTTTTGGTCAGCTTTCGCTCTTCCCATATCGGGAGTATAGGAGAATTCTGCGACGAAGTCGGCTAAGGCCTGCCCCTTTATAGCCGTTCTTGGGTGGAACTCAATCCCGTACTCGCTCAATTCTTGGGACCAGATCGCCATGCGAGTCGATGTTCCCTTTTGAAGAGCTTTACCGATCGGATGCTCAGTTCGCACCGCGATTGGGTGAGCTTGGAAGTACGGTCGAAGCTTCTTAGCTGCCGTTACGAGAGCCAGAGAAAGTTTCTCTATCTCGGTGTAGCGCGTTTCCGCGTCGAGTAAGGCTTTGCTCACGTAGTAGACCGGCCATTGGACCTTGTCTTCCTCGCGGACAAGAACAGCACTTACAACTCTTTCAGAGACGGCGAGATACACGTATAGCAACTCGCCTTCTCTCGGTTTAGAGAGGAACGGTGGGTACCCAAAGTAAGTCTTCATTTCATGGAAGGCATCTTCGCATTCGTTCGTCCATTCAAAGCCGTCCGCCTTCTTTAGAGCTTTGAAGAACGGTGGACACTTGTCGGTGGCATTAGACACGAAGCGTGTCAGAGCGGCAATCCGACCGGTCAGGCTTTGCACCTCTTTGACTCGTCTTGGCGACTTCATTTCAAGGAGTGCCTTGATTTTTTCCGGGTTTGCCTCTATGCCTCGTCGGCTGACGATGTACCCGAGGAATTTCCCGGATTCAACCCCGAACCCGCATTTGTTGGGGTTGAGTTTCATTTTATATCGGCGGAGGATTGTGAACATCTCCCTCAGGTCGCGTATGTGATCGGTTGCTAGGAGGCTTTTAACGAGCATGTCGTCCACGTATACTTCCATCGTCTTGCCGATTTGATCGGCGAAGATCCGAAAGGCATGACCTTGTAACAATAGAGACCTCGATCGGTGACAAAGGTCGTCTTAATTTGATCGGGCTCGTGCATTCGAATTTGATTGTAGCCCGAATAGGCGTCCACCAGCTGTTCGATGCGCGGGAGTGGAAAGCAGTCCTTAGGGCAGGCTTTGTTAAGATCTTTGTAGTCTATACAAATTCGCCACTTCCCATTAGGCTTTTTTACCATTACCACGTTGGCGACTCACTTGGGGTACTTAGCCTCTCGAATGAAGTTTCGGTGATGAGTTTCTCGACCTCTTCATTTATGGCCAAGTATCGTTCTGGGTTGAACGTTCGTCTAGCCTTCACTTTTTCAGCGACCTTTGGGTCGTCGTTCAATCGGTGCACTATTACCTCGGGATTGATTCCGGGCATGTCCGCATGAGTCCATGCAAAAACATCCTTGAACTCCCTAAGGAAGGCAGTAAGCTGAGTTTTGATGGCGAGTGGAAGTCGGGTGCCGACCTTTATAACCTGATAAGGCTTAGATTCGTCTAGGACGATAGGCACAAGATCATCGGAGGTTTCCACCTTGAGTCTTTCGATTTCATCCCGGGGGTCAAGTTCTCCGAACTTCCTGGCATCCCTTGGGTTGCATGGGTAATCGTCTTCCAGTTGGAAGATGGTGTTGACCGCTTTTCCAGCGGATTTGCCATCAACTCCTTGCACGTAGCATATTCTGGCTTGGGATTGGTCTCCAGCCATAATGCCAATTCCCTCTTCGGTGGGGAATTTCACCAGCAGGTGGTACGTGGAAGTGATTGCCCTTAGCCGGTTCAAAGTGGGTCGCCCAATGATTAAGTTATAGGGCGAATCCTGGTCAACCACACTAGGAATGGGACCATGTGAACGGCCTCAATTCCTCCAGGGGTCCCAAAAGTGACCGGCAAGTCGATGATGCCCTCGATCATAACCTTTTCTCCAGTGAACCCAAACAATGGCGTTTGGGTCGGAGTCGGACGCAGCCCCCCGAGCTTCATGCGCTCTAGGGTGGACTTGAAAATTATGTCGGCAGCGCTGCCGTTATCAATGAGAACCCTTTTCACCAGGTTATTAGCCACTTGGGCTTTGAGCACGATCGTGTCATTGTGCGGATGCACAACTCGCTTGGCCTCTTCATTGGTGAAATACATCGTCTCGTGAGGCACGGACGGAGGTTCTTCATATGTAAAGTTGACGTGCATAGCAGCGTCTTCCTGAGCCACGGCCCTAAGGAATTTCTTCCGTTGTCGGGCTGAATCCCCATCTTGTGGACCACCCAATATGGTGGTTACCACGTGGAGTTGTGGATTGGCGTTGGCAGCAGCCGTGGTTCGGTCGGCGGTAGCGGCTGTTCCTCCTCCCTGACCAGACTGTTGTCTGTTCGTGGTGGGCCCCGCAGCGCTAATCATGAGTAACACGAACTCTTTCAGCTCACCCTGTTGGATCAAAGCCTCGATTTGTCTTTTAAGATTGTAGCATTCCGAGGTCAAATGACCGTATTCCCGATGGAACTCACAATATCTGGATCGATCGCGAGTTGCGGGATCCTTTTTCATTGGAGCCGGGGGTGTGAACTTGTCACGTGCCAGAGCCAGGATTCGTTCTGGCGTCGTGTTCAGCGGCGTGAATGACGAGTACCCTTTGAAGTTTTCCGCGAGTTGCGGCTTCTGAGGTACAGGGCGTTGGTTGTTAGAAACCTGATTCCGCTTGTTTCGTCTTTTACGAGGTTCGTTTTGCTCGTGGCTAGGTTCTTCTCGACGACGAGAGCTTTGATTAGTGCTCTTGCGGCCGTCGAGATAATCTTCGACTCCCAGGAAGGTCTTAGCTCGAGTCATTAACTCGGCCATGGTAGAAGGGACACATCCGACGACAGACTTGAGGAAGTCACTTGTGCGCAAGCCTTCTATGATAGCGGCAATTGCGTCACCATCATCAAAGCGATCGACCTTGTTTGACTCTTCAGTGAATCAGGCGAGGTATCATCTAAGAGATTCGCCACTCTCTTGCCTGATTGACCACAGGTACATCTTGGTCTTCTTTTGGACCATAGATGTAGCGAACCGTGCTAGGAACATGTCCTTCAAGTCTTTGAACGAGTGGATGCTTCCTGGCCTTAAGTTCTTGAACCACTCAAAACCGGGTCTGGCGAGGGTCAAACTAAAAGCTTGGCACATGGCGCCAGGAGAAACACCCTGCATCGTCATCCAGGTTTCATAGTGCTGGATGTGGTAAGCATGATCTGCTTTCCCATCATAGGGAGTGAGGTTCGGGAGCTTGAAATTCCCCGTACAAACCTCAGCCAGTATCTGAGCCGTGAAAGGCGATGAATTCTCCTCAACGACCCCATAGGCGCTTCCACCTATTCCATATTCTCGGAGATCTCGTACCTCATTTCGAAGGTTGTGGATCATAGTGACCAGATCGAGACCGGTCGTTGGAGTAACCCCTTGTTCGGGAGGAGTCACCTGCAACCTCTCATTAGACCCTTGACCTGCGCGGCGGTTCCCGTTAGTTGGGGCTGCCAGCGGGATATTGGGTCTAGAGCTTAGCCGCTCTCTTAGATCATTGCCACGCCCAATGCGTTGAGCAGTGAGGCGGTCCCTTAGGTCAGGGCTGGTCGTACGGAGTAGCAGGCTTCGTCTGCGACGGCGCGCTCTCCGCGTGCCCTGACTTTCCGCGACATTCTCCCTCGGACCTAGTCGGTCGAGAGCTGAACGTCGGGAATTCCCCTCTTGAGAAGTTGCCGGCGCATCGTCTGTTCGGGGTAAGGGATTCGATGGATCGGCTTCAAACACGGTGGGGAGCCCCCCCTCCTTCGTGAGAGAAGTCTCGATGTCCTCCGACTCACCAGTACCCTCGTAATCAGGGTCGCGGTCGCGGCTTTCCTCGTTGAGGTTCTCAGGATCCCCGTTGGGGATTATCGTGTTACACACAGGTTGCTTGTGGTACCTTGTGTTCCTCGCCTTCAGTCGGCGGATACTCTCCTCCAACTCCATGATGCGGTTGTCCCTGCTATCAGGAGATGGAGATGGTGAGCGGGTCGAGCTCTCTTCGTGGAGCGACTCTTCGTCACCATGCGCTTGGGAGCGCAAGAAGTACTATTTGGTCCCGGTGACGTTATCAGGGTTGTTAATGCCCTCAGAACGTACGGGTGGTTGACCACTCATCTGTTCTTAATTTCGAGAAAGTTGAGTTTGTAGAAGAAAAGAAGAAGATGAATAGAAGGGATTTCGAGCTGAACAGGTCGGGAAGTCCCCTCCTTCTAGCGCCAAAATGTTGTCGCACGAAAATGAACAACTATTGAAAACCTCGGGCGGTTCGATCCAAGGCCGGACCAAGTGATCGCACCCTGGCCAAAACGTGTGAACTCGATAGTCTCGAGCTAGGTTTTCTCCGATCAACCTGCCTCTCGGGAGAGGTAGGGGGTGAGGAGGAGGAGTGACCGTGCCTTAGCTGTCGGCTCCCTATGTACCCGTGCGTGGGATCAGGTCAGAATGTAGTTCAGGCGTGTAAGATGCAGTATGAGGCGTAGAACCTCGGTGGAGAAGCCTGCTCGACGAAGGAGACGGGGCGCGAGGAGTCCTCGGCAGCGTCTCAGAACCTCGGAGATCGCGTACGCGTCTAGCGTGTTAGACGCGCGAGGGGAACTCTAGTCGAGAACCCTAGGGGCGTGCTTGAGCACCGGAGAACGTTCGGTCAGAGGGAGCGACGTCCGAGAAGTTCCCGTGAGTGCTTCGGAACCTCTGAGAACGGGGGAGAGAGTAGAGAGACTGCTTCAGGCCAAAAATGGCATCAAGAGAAGCAGAGAAGAGTAAGAAATCGAGCGTGTCGATAGGAGATGAAGGGATCCCTTTCCCCTCAATGGGAGGGGTTTATATAGGTGTTTGGGGACCCTAAGGGGGTCCTTTGGCGTCCATGTGGGACTAGGAACGCGCCCCTTTTCAAGAGGAGGCGCACAAGAGGCAGCGGCGCAAAACGCGCGGCGCGCGGCGCAGGATCTGCACCGCTCAGCGCGCGACGCGGCCTTGACCGGGCTCGGCGCGCGACTCGCGGCGCGCGGGCAGCGCTGCTCAATGCGCGGCGCGCGGCCTTGCCGGCGCGGCGCGCGCTTGTCTTCGTTTCTGCAGGCTTTTCGTGATCTTCTCGCTTCCGGGCCCGTTTAGTTATCGTGGGCATGGTATTTTGGGTTATGACACAAATATTTGTTTGACGGATAGGACTCGAGTTGATGCTCGACTCGAGGAGCGATGCTCGACTCGAGGAGACCGACTCGGGGCTCAACTCAAGAAGCGAAGCTCAACCCGAGGAGACCGACTCAAGGCTCAACTCGAAGAGCGAGGCTCGACTCGAGGAACCGACTCAAGTCTCAACTCTAGGGGCTAAGCTCGACTCAAGGAGTCAAGAGTTTGGACGAGGGTTTGGAGGCTCGCTGCTCTTCAGGACCTCCGGCCTGACCATCGGCCCTTTGAGCGACGTACCTTTCCGGTGTCTCGGGTTTTCCGAAAACGACCGACAACAGATATCACGCTTGTCATGCGAAATATGAAGGTCTCTACCCGATGAGCGTGACTCAACTCGAGGAGCGAGGCTCGACTCGAGGAGAGCGACTCGAGGATTGACTCGAGGAGAACGACTCGAGGCTTGACTCGAGCAGCGAGGCTCGACTCGAGGAGAACGATTCGAGGCTCGACTCGAGGAGAACGATTCGAGGCTCGACTCGAGGAGAATGACTCAAGGCTCGACTCGAGGAGCGATGCTCGACTCGAGGAGAATTACTCAACTCAAGGAGCAAGGCTCGACTTGAGGAGCTGAGAGTTTGGCACGAGGGCTTGCCGGTTGACTCGTGATGGAAGGCTCGCTGCTCTTCAGGACCTCCAGCATGGCCATTGGCCCTTTGAGCGGCGCATCTTTCCGGCGTTTCAGATTTTCCGAAAATGACCGACAACATTGTGAATAGTCTCTGAAGTTGTTCACAAGACGTGGCTTCTAAGATGTAGGGGGTTAGCTATTGGAAGTTTCACCTCGCTTATTCGCTTTCTTTCTGGGGTTGCCCTGCTCGTTGCCGGGCTCGTCTCGATGGCGGGAGTTTTGGTTATTGCTCCTACAGTCATCAAGGTAATCTTCAACCCCCATGAAATTCTTGGCTCAGTTCATTAGCTCAGTGTGCTAGTCCTCAATGATTGTTGTAATTGCGTCACTGTCGTCGAAGCGGATGACCTTGTTCGATTCCGCGGTGAATCGAATGAGATATTGTCTCAAGGACTCATTATTCTCATGCCTGATTGACAATAAGTACATCTTGGTTTTCTTTTTAACCATCGATGTAGCAAATCGTGCTAGGAACATGTCCTTTAGGTCTTTGCACAATTGGACGCTCCCTGGTCTTAAATTCTTAAACCACTCGACACCGAGTCCGGTCGGTTTTCCCACTGTAGAGAGGGAGGTTTGGGAGTTTAAAGTTTCCCGTGCATACCTCAGCAAGGATTTGGGCAGTAAACGGAGAGCAATGTTCTTCTATGACCCCGGATGTATCACCGGCAAAGCCGCCTTCACGTATATCACATATTTCATTGCGAAGGTTGTGAATCATGGTGACGACGTCAAGGCCAGTGTTAGGCGTCATTCCCTATTTGGGAGGAGTCACCTGGTGCCTTTCATTCGACCCTTGTGCTGTGAGGGGGTCCCCATTGATTGGGGCCGCGGGGTTGTGACCCTGGCGGGCACTCAACCTCTCACGTAAGTCTTCGCCATGAATGTTTCGTTGGGCGGTAATCTGATCCCTTAGGTCTTGGTCAGTTGCACGAGGGCGTGAGTTTTGAGTAACATGCCTCACTCGCTGAGTCGCTTAGCCTTCACTGATATTTCCTCTCTGACCTAGTCGATCATGGGCTGAACGTCGGGAACTCTCCTCTTGGGAGGAAAAAAGTATCACCTTTGTCTTAGATGGTGGATTCGAAGGACCGGCTTCAATCTCTAGGGGGAGTTCCCCGTCTTTAGTGAGAGAAGTCTCGATATCCGCCGAAATTTCCAAACCTTCATAGTCAGGATCATAGTCAGGCCCTTCATCTACGAGGTTTTTGAGTTCACCTTGAGGAACGTCCTGCGTAGGTCCCTTACCCACTAGTTGGTGGTGGTACCTTGCATTGGCCACCCTTAGTTGGCGGATCTTCTTCTCCATTTCGAGGATGCGGTTATCCCGGCTATCCTGAGGTGAAGATGGTGAGGGAGTGTGACTCTCATCATTGAGAGACTCCTCGTCACCATGCACTCGAGAGCGCAAAAAGTATTTCTTCACTCCGGTTGCGTTCTCGGGGTTTTTCACGCCCTCATAATGAATGGGTGGCAGGTCGCTCATGTCTTTCTCAAGTCGAGAAAGAAAAGACTATGATGTAGAAGGGATTTGAGCTGTATAAGTCGCGAAGTCCCCTCATTCTAGCGTGAAAATGTTGTCGCACGAAAATGAACAACGATTTAAGACTTCGGGCGGTTCGATCCAAGGCCGGACCAAGTGACCGCGCCTGAGCCAAAGTGTGAACTCGAAGGCCGAGTTGCACCCTCCGAACCCAGAGGTGTGTTTTGGGAGGTGTGACCGTGCCAAATGTTGGCTGCCTACGTATCCGTAGTCCGAGATCAGGTCAGAACAATGTGGGGGTTATGGCTATCTTGGACTCGGAGGTTGAGAATCTAAGACTTTATAGAAGGACCTGTTGGAATTGATCTAGGGTTTAAGAAAATAATTAACGCTTCGGTAAGCGGCGGAATTTTAAAAATTTTCTTTTACAAGTAAAACAGTTTTTACTAACCTAGACAAAGAGCAAGTACATATAAATAAAAACTATTATGAGCTAAGAAGATTACTAACCTTTCTTGAAGCTTGATCTTTGAGAAGCTCTTAGAAAGTTGCAACGCTCGTCTCCCCTAGCAGCACGTCCCTCTTTCTTTCCTCGGCACCTCGAGCAACCACGAAAGTTTCTATCACTAAATCACTCGAGAGAAAAGGAATTAGTGAGTGGGTACTTTTAAACACTACGACTTAAGAACGAGTCTTGAAGTCGCAGAGCTAAACACTAGGTCGAATGAGGACCTAGGTGCCAGAACAAAAAATCGAAAATAAACTAGAGAGAGAGAGAGAGAGGAGTCGGCCACAAGTTCTAGAGAGAGAGGCTCTCAATCTCTAACTTTTGTGGAATGAATGAATTGTGAAGAAAAGGGGCTCCTATTTATAGGAGAGGTCTTACCTTCTATAAGGTAGTTTCCTCTTCTATAGAATATCACATATTCATGAGCCAATTACCTCTTTTCCCACTTGAGATGCTCGGCCAAGGATGCCTTCTTGAAGGCTTGGATTTGTTTCCATTTTTGTTCCTTGCCTTGCCTTGTCTCTCTCTTAGGCGCCTACCTCATTCCTCTTAGGGGAAATTTGTTTCCTCTTTTTCTTTTGGCAAGTATCTTGATACATTTATGCACAAAATATTCTCTCTTCATATGGGTATGTTAGGCGCCCATTATGTCTCTAGAAGGAGCTTCTAGAAGCTTCTTCATTTGTTCATGATAATATGAGAAAAGCCCATTAAGAATTTCCAATAAAATTCTTATGAAATGAAATTAATTCACAAGGCCCAATTAATCATATTATGGCCTAGTGACATTAAGTCATCAAATGACCTTGTCAAAAAATTTATTGACATTCATTTCATCATATGTCTCAAAAGACAAAAATACCCTTTTGACAATTTTCGTTCTTGTTTTGACTTAGCTTCCAGTTTAACTATTCCTACTTGATGTGATTCGTGACAGTGACCTCATGGACCCAAATGAACAAAGCTTGAGCTAAACACTTGGACTCAAAAGTTCACAAACCTTTTCCAAGTTTAGCTTAATGCCAACTGACTCCACTAAAGAGTTGACACTGAAAATCTCTCGGTTCAAATGAATTTATTTTTTACTCAAGAATTCGACCTAATTATGATGAGCGGATCCACTGAATATTATCTATGTTTACCCTTCATGAATGTCATCAGCTAGTCGGGATTTACTAAATTACCATTTTACCCTTCTAGCTGTTATTTCCTCAACTCCTTTGTCGCTTGTGAAGAAGTTAGAAACAATGTATTGACGAGGAGCTAACAAGTCACATTGTTTCATCCAAAAGAGTCAGGACTCAATTTGGACACTGGCCAGTTCATTTATTCACACTCCAAGGAACAAAGCATGAGGTGACATACATTGCATTTCAGCAATCTTGTACATGAATTCCATATCTATGAGAACTTCACAAAGTTACTCATGACATTCTCACAACTTAGTACTTCACCAATAGGCCATGTTCGGAATCACATAGTGAGTCCGAACTCTGACTTTCTCAAATGAGAATACTAAGGTGTGAAATGACATGTCTCATTTCAAGATTAAGTTAAGCATGATGCAATTCATACATAGTGACTTCGAGACATAAGAGGTTAAATGGTTTGTTCTTATCTTGTCTCTAGAAGTGCACTGGTCAATTCAGTACCTTCGGAAGATACCTAGAAGAACTATAGAGTCTCCAACTCTCAATGCCTCATAACCAGTCATCGTAGATTCTTCTATCAATCGTACTGAGGTCAATAGTCCTTTGACCCTAAGATTGCGAATATATCGTTTTAAGCAAACTACGAAGAGTTTGTTCATGCAAATCTACATTTGTCTCTTCGTAAGTTGTTAAGTTTGTTTATGGACTAAAAGACTAAGGTTTTATCATAAAGCTTCAAACAAAGAAAGAATGAATGAACGTTTCAACTTTATTATTAAATGAATAAGCAATTACAAGCAAGAGTCTTCATGAGACTATATTACATCAAATGTAGAATATAAAGATTACAACTCTCTTGTGGGCACCATTGACAACAGGACCGGGCTTGTAGCTTCTGTTGAAGACTTTAGAGTGGTCGCTTGAGTCGTAGCTAGAGGTCTAACTCAAGGGTCAAGAAGCGAGGGCGCAGCTTGTGCGTTGTGAATACTCGGGTCTCAAAATTAGAACGCACTCCCTGTCGTCAACGGGGGTCCTCGGATTTCTGAGTCAAGCTCGGAGAGGGGAAAAAACTCTTGGAATGTCACAAGAGAGCGGTGAAGGTAGAGAGGATTCTCCGAAAAAGAGAGTATTCCAGGTCCCCCCCAAGTGAAGAGGGGGGGGGGTGGTATTTATAGGGGTTGGATGAAGCCATGGGCCGGCCTCTTAGGGGCCCATTGTACGGCCGGGCGCGGGGCGTGGCATGCGCGCGGGCAGTAGCCTTGGCCAGGGCACGGGGCGCGCGGGGCATGAGTCCCGACCGGGCGCGGGGCGCACATGGGTGTGAAGCCCTGCCCGGCGCGGGGTGTCTATGGACATGGGGCCGGGCCTGGAGCGCGATCACGCCGACACCACGGTCGGGATGCGCCAGCGCTCATGGAGGGAGGTCCGACCGGTGCTGGAGCGCACATCCGAGGGAGCAGGGCACGCGGGAAAGGGAGCAGGGCGCGTGTGGGCGAGGGAGCAGGGCGCGCGCGATCGGGGGAGTAGGCCGCGCGTGACTAGGGGGAGTAGGACGCACGCGGGTAAGAGGGCCGGGGGTCTGGGGCGCGTACGGGCTGATATGTCGAGGGCGAGAGCGAGGTGCGAGGGCCGGTATGTGGATAGGCCGGGGCCCGATGGGCGATCCGGTCGGCGAAGCCCGGCCGGTCAAAAATGATTTTTTTTTTCCGGTTTCCCGAAAATGATCGATAACATCTCCAACCGAATCTGCCATGCCCCGACCAATTCTGAGTGTCTCTATGTGATTCCGACAAGCTCCCACTCCGGCATTCAAGGTTCTTCAAGCTCTTATTCCGGGTTGAAAGTTTCAAAGCTCAAAATGATAAAAAAAATTTATATTTTAATCTATTTCTCGTAATTTTATTGTGTAGAATAGATATAATAGTGATTGGATGATTATTGGTTATTCTTTGATGATTTGGTTTTAGTCGATTTTGAATTTGGGGGCTTTCTCCGATGAAATCCAATTGATTCTGATGAAATCCAATGAAATGCATACAAATTTAGATGAAATTGATAGAGGTGATTAAAGACTTAACTGTCCTTCTCGTTCAGCAAAATGTGAAATGCAACTAGAGATTGGATTACGGAGAACGATCGATTGATCTTGCAATATAAACCAGGGGAAAACGGGTTTATCCACTTTACAAGCAAACGACAGAACAAAAATGGCAAATATCAGTGTCCTTGGAAGTCTTGCAGCAATGCGATATGGCAGGAAATCGGCGTCGTAAGGTTTCACCTCACGAACAAGGGATTTACCCCGAACTACACTAAATGGTATCATTTCGTCTGGTGCGACTTCTGAGAAAGCATTGTGAGGGAACGAAGGTGCGAAGGTTTTTGGTTACAACCCGATATAGTAGACATTCTATGAAAAAAAATAAGAAGATCAGAGTATTCTCCATGCGCTTGAGAGTCTAAATCTGTTCGATTCCGATGCACATCCCTAGTTGGCCAGAATATCGCCTAAGTCATTTTGACCGTACTCCATAGTGAGTTCACTTTTGTATATAGAGATCCCGAGACTGCCGAGGTACGCTTTGCAGATTGCCATCGAATCGAGTCACGCTGCTTGGGAGAAGGCAATAGACAGGTTTGATACAGAAGAGTTTGAGGTAATATTTTTAAAGAAATTTTTCTTTTCTACGAGCTCCATTTAACATGATTTACGTTTTGCAGAAAGTGTCTAAAGGCTAGAAGATGACAAAGAGTAGAAAATCGTCGATATCTTTCTTGGCTCGTCGTAGGAGGCAATTAAGTTGTTGATTCCTAAAATTTAACGGCAATATGTAATATCTATATATTAACACACTGTATTTTGATTGATACTTGTTGATGAGGGGAGATGTGACCTTGGGCTCCATACTAGAGACGTGGATCCACTACCACTACCACCTTGGGCTCCTTTATGTTAAATGTAATGTTGCATTAAATTAATTTTTATCCGTCAATTCCATGCCTCCCGCTCGAGACTCGAGTCTATCTAAAGCAGGCTTGCTCGAAAGGCCCTCGGCTGGACAATGACGCCCCAGGTCTTCCAACGGGCTGCGCGGAAGGCCAAACTCCCGTGCGCTAGGCCGGCCGGTAGTGGTCGCGTGACCGGGCACGGGACTTTCCGGTCACAGCCCGAGGGTGCACCATGGGACCATCCGGACACAGCCGGACGGCTTGCCTGGAAGACCAGCCTGCCATGGCGAACGGCTAGTCAAAGGACCAGCCGTCCATGGCCGGACGGCTAGACATAGGACCAGCCAGCCATGGCCGGACGACCGGATGTCTAGACGAGGGACCAGCCGGCCATGGCCGGACGCTTGCATGAGGAGCCAACCGGCAATGGTCGGGCGGCTAGGCGACCAACTGGCCATGGCTGGATGGCTAGGCGACTAGCCGGCCATAGCCGTACAATCATGGTGGTGACCCAGCCAGCCATCTCTCCCATGCACTCCACATTCTGTCTATAAATACGGACCCTATCCCTATTCCAAGGTATGCTGAATTTGAGACATGAAACGTTCTCGAACCTCTAAGTCACTCATTTAACTCATCTTTGGCCTCTCAACCACAAAACACCTTTCTTCCACCTCGATCCTCATAATGTTGAGCGTCGAGGAGTAAACAGAGGCAACCCCTTTGTCTCCCCTTTGTAGTTCACCTTTTCCCTTTCTTGCATGATCAACGGATGATGAGAGAGACCAATCACAGACAGGGAGAACTCGGGACACCGAGTTCAGGACACTCAAGCCCGAACGCGACCACTTGGTCCGGCCTTGGGTTGAAGCGTTTGGGGCTTCTAAATAGTTGTCCAAAAATGAGCGACAATATTTTTGCGCTAGAAAGAGGGGACTTCCCTACTTGGCAGCTCGTTCCCTCTACCACACTCAGTTTCTACCCTCGTCAAAAAAACCATCGATAGATGAGTCACGTGCCCGCTACCTCCGCAGTTGGCCGAGAGACTAGCTCGATGTACGGCTTGAGAAGTTTGGTGCATTGGATAGGCGACCAACGGCCTTATGACAACGAAAGCCAGCCCCTCAAATCGTCAAACGACGCCGATGACGCTCTTAGAGAGTACACGCTCGGATACTCGCCGAGCTCCTTGACCGGCCGGGGGTGGATGACACACTCATCGCCGACCTCCTTGGTTATGACATCGAGGATGACTTCAATCGCAATGAGACCGACCCCGAATACGTGGAGGAGTCAAAGACCGACGAGGCCGACCTCAGCCAAGTGTGCACCCGGTCTGATAGGCCGAGGGACAATGTAGGCGTTCCAGCCTAGGGACGATAAAGTGCGGTCCCGTCGGAATGTCAGAGTTTACGCGCACAATGTCGAGAACATGCCCCTCGACATCGAGGGGAGGTAGGACACGACTTACCACAAGGTATAGAGCCACTGAAAGGCTCGGTCAAGAGTTATGCCTCTCTGCCAAGCACACAAAGGGGACCTTAGAGAGTACCTAACTGCTCAACGTAACTTCTGAGGCAAAGACCTCCGACAAAGGCTGAATTCATAAAGAGGCGTGCTACGCCCTGCCACGCTTGGTCGCGCCCCACTCAACATTGTGGATCCGACATCTAATGAGCGCCGACAGGTGACTCATGTGACCCAGACCATCAACCTAACTTACGGACTTGACATGGTCACTATGATCCAAAGCCTCCAAAACTAGATCATCGAAATAAGGGAATCAGGGTCGGGGGGCCAAAGGCCATACTGCTTCATAGAGGAGTCATACTCGCCGTTCGCCGCCCAAATCCTGGTCCAGCCATGCGTCAGGAATTTCAAGCTACCCATGAGTCCTCTATATGATGGGCAAACTGACCCGTATTACTCATTCAACACTAGGAGACGTGGATGACCATGCAGGGGCAATCTGACGCTATCATGTGCCAAGTGTACAGCTTGACCCTCACCGTGTCCGGGTTTGAATGGTTAAGAAGTCTGAGACCTAGGATAATCCCGTCCTGTTGGAATAGATCTAGGGTTTAAGAAAGATTTATCGCTTCTATCAAGCGGCGGAATATAAAAATTTCTTTAAAAACTCGTAAAACAATTTTACTACCTAGACAAAGGGCATCGGCGTATAATTTAAAATTTAAAAATCACTTTGAGTTTTCACTTGCTACCAACCTTGTTAGAAGCTTGAGCGTTGAGAAGCCTTTGCAAATGTTGAATCACTCGTCTCCCCACTCAGCTCGCCTCCCACTAGTCTTCTTGAACCTGTGAGTAACCACGAACGTTTCTACCACTAAAGCCTTTCGAGTATGGTTAGGATTTAGGGTGTGGGCACTTTTAAACACTATGACTCAAGAACTTGTCTTGGAGCCAAAGAGCTAACACAAAACACTACGTCTAATGAGGACCTAGGTGCCAAAACAAAAGAACAAGAAGGGAGAGAGAAAAGGAGAGGGGCGGCCATGTGTAAAGAGAGAGAAGCTCTCAATCTCAAAAACTTGTGTGTTCAACATTGTGAATCACGTGGGGTATTTATAGGAGGAGGGATTGCCTTGAAGAGGTAGTTTCCTCTTTTCTATTTAATATCAAATATTCATGAGCATAATCTTTATTTTCCATTCCTATCAAAATACCAAGGTTGAAAGAAGTTTCCTCTTCTCTCCTAGTTGGCCGCCCAACTCTATTGCTTCATGGAGCAAATTTCTTTCCTCTTTTTTTCTTTTGGAAAGTATCTTCATACATCAATGCTCAAAATAATTTCCTCTTTATCTCTATGGTATGCACAAAATTTAGCTTCTAGAACTTACTTCTAGATGTTTCTTTATTTGTTCATGACAATATAAGAAAAGCCCATGTAGAATTTTAACATAAAATTCCATGAAATAAAATTCAATCCTCAAGGCCCAAATACCTTCATTATGGCCGTGTGGACTATTTCATTGTCATCATATGAAAATGTAAAAAAACTTATTTATTGACATTCACACCATCTTATGTCCTCGTGGACAAAATTACCTTTTACACAATTTTCGTAAAACTTGTCTAGTTCAATATTTGAACTTGTGAATAATTAAGAAACAATGTATTGAAGAAAAGATAACAAGTCACATTGATTGATCCATAAGAGACATGACTCAATTTGGACACTGGCTAGTTCATTTATTCTCATTCCAAGGAACAAAACATGAAGTGATATACATTGCATTTCAGCAATCGTGTACATGAATTCCATATGTATGAGATCTTCACAAAGTTGTTCATGAAATCTTCACAACTTAGTATTTAAACAATAGGTCTTGTCTATATCACATAGTGAATCTAGAACTCTGACTTTCACAAATGAGAATACGTAAGCTATGAAATGACATGTCTCATTTCTAGATTGAGGTAAGCATGATGCAATTCATATGTAGTGACTTCGAGACATATGAGGTTAAATGGTTTGTTCTTATTCTGTCTCTAGAAGTGCACTGGTCAATTCAGTACATTCATAAGATACCTAGAAGAACTATAGACTCTCCAACTCTCTATGCCCCATGACCAAACATCATAGATTCTCCTGACAATCGTACTGAGATCAATAGTCCTTTGATCCTTAGATTGCGAATATATTGTTTTAAGAAAACCATGGAGAATTTGTTTATGCAAATCTACATTAGTCTCTTCATATGTTGTTAGGTTTGTTTAAAGACTAAAGACTATAGATTATCATAAAGATTCAGACAGACAAGGAAGAATGAATGAAAGTTTCAACTTTTATTAATTATTCAGCAATTCCAAGAAAGAGTTTTCGTGAGATTTTATTACATCAAATGTACATAAATAATGACTACTACTCTTCTCGTGGGCACTATTGACAAAAAAAACTCCCACTTGACTCAAAGAAGATGTGAGTAGTCCTTCATGCCTAATCCTTCCCTATGCAGGTCGAAGATCTTGCAGGATAAAGCTTTCGTGAATAGATCTGTCAGGTTATCCACCGTTGAGATCTTCTTCAGCTCCACGTTTTCGCACTGGACGATCTCTCGAATCAAAATGGTATTTCCTCTCAATATGCTTAGAGCGCTTATGGCTTCGAAGGCTCCTTTGAGTTAGCGACAGCCCAACTGTTATCACAATAAAGTGTCACGGGCTCGTCGACTCTTAGAACGACTTCCAAATACTTATGAAATTTTCTAAGCTATACAGCCTCTTTGGATGCTTCACAAGCAGCCACATATTCCGCTTCCATTGTGGAGTCGCAAATGCAAGATTGCTTGATACTCCTCCAGACAACAGATCCACCATTTAGGATGAACACAGATCTTGAAGTGGATTTCCTAGAATCCTTATCCTCTTGAAAATCGGAGTCGGTATATCCCGTCATAGTCAGGTCAGTACCTAAATATGTAAGCATCAAGTTCCTAGTTCTCCGAAGATACTTAACAACAATCCATTATTCGGGCCTAGGGTTGGACTGAAAGCGGCTTACTACACCAACTGCAAAGCAGATATCTGGTCTAGTACAAAGAATAGCCAACATGAGACTTCCCACGTTGGAATAGATCTAGGATTAAGAAAAGTTTAACGCTTCTTCAAGCGGCGGAATTAAAAAAATTCTTTAAAATAAGTAAAAGCGATTTTTACTAAGATAGACAAAGAGCAAGAACATCTTATTTTATAATTAAAACTATCTAAGAGCATTTACTCGTTTACTAACCTTTACGTAGCTTGATTGTTGAGAAGCTTGTGGAGGTTGAATCGCTCGTCTCCCCACGCATCTCGCCTTTCTTTGTTCTTCAAGAATTCGAGCAACCACGAAAGTTTCTGTCACATGAATCACTCAAGGTTAGAAGGATTTAGTTTTTGGGCACTTTTAGACACGACGACTCTAGAACATGTCTTAGAGTGGAAGGGCTAAAACAAAACGCTAGGTCAAATGTGGACCTAGGTGCCAAAACAAAACCAAGAAACTAGAGAGATAGAGAGAGAGAGAGAGGAATTTTTCTCATGTCCTCAATCTCTTCTGCAGTTTTGGGAGACTGGTCCTTAGAGAGTGAGACTCCATGCCCAAAGGGTGTTTGGCCCTTCTTACAGTCTTGCATCGAGATGCAATCCATCACCTTATCAATATAAGGTGCTTGAGAAAGCGACAAGTTTCAGTTCTTCCACTCTCGAAAGATTTGGATCCCCAGAATGTACGCAGCTTCTCCTAGATCCTTCATATCGACTTTAACCTCGGATAATTTACCCACATCATCGCCTATGAGTAATATATCGTCGACATATAATACCAGAAACACAACTTTACCCTCGTGTATTAACCTGTAAACACACGACCCATCTATTGACTGCTCATAATCAAAGCTTTTCACAGTTTCATCGAATCTAATATTCCATGACCTAGATGCTTGGTTTAATCCATAAATGGACTTAAGCAACTCACAAACCTTGGTTTCTTGACCTTCTTCTACGAAACCGTCTTGTTGACCCATATAAATGCACTCGTCAAGATTGCCGTTCAAAAACACAGTCCTAACATCCATTTGTCAGGTCTCATAGTCGTGAGCTTCAGCTATGGATAGAAGTATGCGGATGGATTTAAGCATCGTGACTGGCGATAAGGTATCCTCATAGTCAATCCCTTCCTTTTGGGTATAACCCTTGGCCACTAGTCGTGCTTTGAACGTCTTGACGTTCCCATCCGGACCTCTTTTCTTCTTGTATATCCACTTACACCCTACGGGTTTAATCCCTTCGGGAAGGTCTACAAGTTTCCAGACTTTGGTGATATACATCGAATGCATTTCAACTTTTATGGCGTCAAGCCAAATGTTTGATTCATAACCAGCTATTGCATGGCCTTAAGTAACAGGGTCATCCATGTCAGAGTCGGCTACGAGAGTATCCGCGTAAGACATGTACCTATCAGGATTTTGAGAAGCCCTCCCATGTTGTCAATGGTGCCCAGAAGAAGAGTAGTAGTCTTTACTTATGTACATTTGATGTACTAAAGTCTTACGAAGACTCTTCCTTGTAACTGCTGAATAATTAATTAAAATTGAAATATTCATTCATTCTTTCTTGTCCGTTTGAAGGTTTATGATAATCTATAGTCTTTAGTCCTTAAACAAACCTAACAACATATGAAAAGACAAATGTAGATTTGCATGAACAAACTCTTCATGGTTTTCTTAAAACAATATATTCACACTCTAAGGATCAAAGGACTATTGATCTCAGTACGATTGTTTGAGAATCTATGATGTCTGGTTATGGGGCATAGAGAGTTGGAGACTCTATAGATCTTCTAGGTATCTTCTGAAGCTATTGAATTGACCAGTGCACTTCTAGATACAGAATAAGAACAAATCATTTAACCTATTATGTTCTCGTAGTCACTACGTATGAATTGCATCATGCTTACCTTAATCCTGAAATGAGACTTGTCTTTTCATAGCTTACGTATTCTCATTTGAGAAAGTCAGAGTTCGGATTCACTATGTGATTCTGAACAGGACCTCTTGGTGAAGTACTAAGTTATGAAGATTTCATGAGTAACTTTGTGAAGATCTCATAGATATTGAATTCATGTACAAGATTGCTGAAATGCAATGTATATCACCTCAAGCTTTTTTTTCCTTGGATTGTGAATAAATAAATTGGCCAGTGTTCAAATTGAGTCATGACTCATTTGGATGACTCAATGTGACTTGTTAGCCCCTCCTCAATACATTGTTTCTAACTTATTCACAGGCGACAAATGAGTTGAGAAAATAACAGCTCGAAGGGTAAAATGGTAATTTTGTAAATCCCATCTAGCTGATGATATTCATGAAGGGTAAACATATATAATATTTAGTGGATCCACCCATCACAATTAATTTGAATTTTGAGTAGAAAATAAATTCATTTGAACCGAGAGATTCTCAGTGTCAACTCTTTAGTGGAGTCAGCTGACATTAAGCTAAACTTGGAAAAGGTTTTTGAACTTTTGAGTCCAAGTATGTTAGCTCAAGCTTAAAATTACCTAAAGACGTCGCTTGTTTACCCATGTCTTCATCACCATCTTTAGGCATGTCTTCATCACCACCATTAGTCATCTCTTCATCATCTCCTTTAGCCATCTCTTCATCGTCAACAATCTTTTCGTACTCAACATCTTCATTGTGGGACGTAGAACACTCGGCGACTCGTCGTTAGCATCTTTAAGACTCAAACCACTTTGAGTTAAGGCTTTCATGATGAAAGTTTTTAACTCACACATTTTTCGATGTAACTTAGTTACCTCGTCGGTCGAGTTTCAAGGACGAGATACGAAATTGCAACTTGACGAGTATTTAGATTGCCCACGAACACGATCGGAATGCTCCTTAGTTCCCAAAGCGTCTTGCAAGACATTTCCCATTGACTCATCCGTAACTTCTTGAGTTAACTTTCCCTTCACATATACTTCGATGTTAATAAGATTATAATATGTAATTGATGATTTCAAAATGAAAAAACTTACGATTTTTTCTCCAATTGGCTTATATTTCTCATCCTTGTAGTTTATTTTGTCCTTCATTCTCAACTCAACCCATAATACCTCCTTTGTAGGCCATTGACCCGTCTCCTCGTACTATATATTATATATCAAACAATACCACGAATTAATTAATTAAATACTATATTACAAAACAAGGATCACAAAATGAAACATGTAATCAATCTAACCTTTTTTCGATCAAGTTTGTGATATCCATTGCGACCAGTTCTAGATTTGTACACGTTCTTCGTGGCTAGTTCTTTCCCATTTTCCAATGATTTTTTTAACACTTCTAAACGTCTATACTCAACGAATTTCATCCAATCCTCTTCGGTGATATTTCCGTAGCGTTTTAAAATGTATTCCGGCCTCTTCAAGATGCTTGGATCACTGAGGATATCTTTGACATGATCGTTGTTTAGCTCGTGAAGAAATAATCTCGCCGCTTCTCCAACTCTCATAAGACAATTGTGTATATATATTATAGGAACCGTAAAAGCTTCACATATTTCATTCCAAATCCTTTCTTGTAGTTGTTTATGCTCTTTTAGTCTCCAATCGAGCATCGAAATCGGAACGTGTTCTCTAGCTAAAACGCCAAAATAACTGGACAACTCATCACCCTCCTTATTCATTGGTTGATTTTTTTCATCAAATAGTACATTTATTTTCTTACCAAGAGTTTTACAGTTATTAACCTTGAGCATAAGAGTATTTCTTCTTTTCTCGGGACCATCGATATTGGTGGATCTCCGTTTACCGCTAACGGTACTAGTGGAGGTAGTAGGCATAATCTCTGAAAAAACAAATCAACACAAACTCAAACCGAAATTCAATCTAATATTCAAACACAAACTCAAACAGAAATACAATTTCAATTCAAAACAATTCATACACAAACCCAAACCGAAATTCAATCTAATATTACAACACAAACTTAAACCGAAATTCAATCTAATATTCCAACACAAACTCAAACCGAAGTTCAATTTCAATTAAAAAAAATTCCAACTCAAACTCATAAAGGAATTCGATCTAATATTCCAACAAAAACTCAAAGTGAAATTCAATTTCAATTCATAACAATTTCTACACAACCTCAAACCGAAATTTAATCTAATATTCTAACTCAATTCCAACTCATACTCAAGGTAATCAAATATTCTAACTCAAATCCAACATTAATTTAGACACAAATACATAATTCTAACCTAATTTCAACATAAAAATATAAATTAAATAAAAAAAACACACTTACTCGGAGTGAAGACAACGAGCACGGGGCGTGGGAGTCCATGGAGTTGTCTTAGATGTGTGTTGTGGTTGGAGGCAAGGTTTGTGGGTTTGTGTGAAGAGTGGGTGGGTGGTAATGTTTGGTGGGTTTGTGTGACGAGTGGGTGGGTGGGAATGTTTGGTGGGTTTTTGAAGAGTAGGTTTGGTGGGTTTGGAAGAAGGGGGCGGAGGAAGAAGAGGAAAGGAGGCGAAGAAGAAGAAGGAGTGGCGGAGGAAAAAAAACGGAGAGGGGTGAGTGAGGGCGGTGGAGGAAGAAGAAGTGGGAGTGGAGAGTGAGGGCGGCGGACGAAGAAGAAGAGAGAAGGAAGCGGGAGGGCGGTGGAGGAAGAAGAAGAGAGAGGGGAGAGTAAGGGTGGCGGTGGAAGAAGAAGATAGAGGGGAGAGTGAGGGCGGCGGCGGTGGCGGAGGAAAAAGAAGAGAAATGTGAATGAGGGAGGCGACGGCGGCAAAGGAAGAAGAAGAGGCGGCGGTAAGGGTTGGAGAGAAAGAGAGAAGACGGAAATTCTGAAATTTTTGAAAAAAAAATCGAGAGGGAAAGTTTATAAGTGTACCAGTTTGCAACATTTCGCCGCAGCGAACGTGCTCCGTCACCATGGCAAACTGTGTTCCACAACAGGACAAACCGTTCCATTGTGAATGGTTCGCTGCGGCCACGCATAAAATTTGCCACAACGAGATGGGTTCGCCACAGCGAACATAAGGCATAGTCGCGGTGAGATTCTTCCCCAGAAATCCAGTGACTCTGTAAATCGTTCACCGCGACAACGTGTATAGTTAGCCACGGCGAACATATTTCACCGCAGCCAACATAAACGGTGGCCGCGGCGAGTTGCTTTCCCAGAAATCCAGAGACTCTGGAACTATGTTGCTTGGTGTTGTTCGAACTCATTTGTTTGTGTACGGAATAATGACCTCCAATCAAAGATGGTATTACCATGGTGATGTTTTTCTTTCAACGATAAACAATAGCGACGATGATATGAAGATGATGTTGATGAGATGCCCGGGATTATTAATGATTTGGAAGACAATTTTGTTGACTGACCGCTGTTGTTTGAGTCGATGATGATGGATGCGGAGACCCCATTATACGAAGGATGTACAAGCTTTTTGAAGTTGTCATTTTTAGTCACATTGTTCCATTTGAAGGCGTCGGGTTGTTAGACAAACACTAGCTTTACAAAACTGTTGGAAACGCTTAGAGAAGCTTTACCGAAAGGCAATAAAGTTCCTTTAAGTATGTATGAGGCAAAGAAAACTTTGGGCACATTAGGTATGAAGTACGAGAAGTTTCATGCGTGCCCGAATGACTGTGTTCCATACAGACACGAGCATGAAAATCTAGATGAATGTCCGACCTGCAAAGAGTCGAGGTGGAAGAAGGGTAAAATGCCACGTGACCAGGTCAAAGGAGTTCAAGTTAAGGTATGTATTCACTACTCGATTATCAAATACATATATAGCCTGTTGTTTCTTATTTTTTTAATGATTATAGTCGTTAGTGTACATTCCTCCAATGCCACGCTTCCGAAGAATGTTTAATAGTGCCAAACACGCAAAGAACATGGTTTGGCAATCCAAAAAACGTGTCAATGATGGTGTTCTCAGACATCATGCCGATGCTGCACAATGGAAATCCTTTGATTTAGAGTATAAGGATTTCAATGTTGATCCTCCAAAACTTTGTCTTGGGTTAGCCACTGATGGTATGAACCCGTTTAGCACGATGAGTAGTAAATACAGTGTTTGGCCGGTTTGTTGGAATTGATCTAGGGGTAAGAAAAGACTTAATGCTTCGAGCAAGCGGCGGAATTTATAAATTTTCTTTAGAACAAGTAAAACGTTTTTACTGACCTAGACAAAGAGCAAGTACATATAAATTAAAACTATTAATGAGCATTATTTGTTTACTAACCTTTGAGAAGCTTGAACGTTGAGAAGCCTTAGGAAGGTTGAAACGTTCATCTCCCCACGCAGCACGTCTCTCTTCTTTCCTCGGGAACTCGAGCAACCACGAAAGTTTCTATCACAATAATCACTCAAGAAAGAAAGGAATTAGTGTTTGGGCACTTTTAAACACGACGACTCAAAAACAAGTCTCAAAGCCGAAGAGCTAAAACACTAGGTCAAATGTGGACCTAGGTGCCAAAACAAAAACAAAAGAAAACTAGAGAGAGAGGGAGAGGGGCGGCCACCACAAGGTCTAGAGAGAGAAGCTCTCAGTCTCTAACTTATGTGGAATGAATAGAATGGAAGGAATGAGGGCTCTATTCATAGGAGAGAGTTTACCTTCAATAAGGCAGTTTCCTCTTCTATAGAATATCACATATTCATGAAAAAAATATTGCCCTTATTTCCTTAGAGTCACACGGTCAATCTTCCTTCTAGAAGCCTTGGATTTGTTTCCTCTTTTGTTCTCCCTTAGCCTTGTTGGCCGAATTCCCTCTTTTCTCATGGTGGAAATTTGTTTCCTCTTTTTCTTTTGGTAAGTATCTTCATACATCAATGCACAAAATAATCTCTATTTTTCTAGCTATGTTGGGCGGCGAAGTCATCTAAAATGGGCTTCTAGATGCTTCTTCATTTGTTCATGACAACATAAGAAAAGGCCCATTAAGAATTTTCAAGTAAAATTTTACGAAATAAAATTAATCCACAAGGCCCAATAAACTTGTTATGGCCGAGTGATAATATGTCATCATATGACAATGTCCAAAAATTTATTGACATTCATTTCATCCTATGTCCAAAAGGACAAAATTACTCTTTAGACAATTTTCGGGAAACTTGTCTTGTTTTCGTTTGATTTAGCTTCTACTTTAATTATTCCTACTCGATATGATTTGTGCTGTCGCAGTTTTTCGGACAACGATTTAGGAGTCGCAGACGGTTAGACCCAAGGCCGGACCAAGTGGTCTCGTCTTGACTCAAGCGTGTCGGGCTTGGTATCCCAAGCCGTCCCTTAGCTGTAGGTGGTCTTTATCTCGTCCAAGCACCTGAAATGTGAACAAAAAGGTGTGAACTACAAAGGGGAAACAGAGGGGTTGCCTCTGTTTACCTCTCCGACGCTCAACATTAGTAGGATTGAGGTGGTTTGTAGAGGGTTTAGTGTTTAGAGGCCGAGACTTGAGAGAAACGAGCGAGGTACGAGTTCGACAGCGTTTCAGTACTCAAATTCGGATTACCTGGACTAGGGGAGCGGCCCCTCTATTTATAGGCGACCAAGGGGCGTTGTGGGCAACCCCTTGGCCGAGAATTGTCTTGGCCCGGCCATTGGCCGAGACTGGCCCTTGGGCCGGCCAATGGCCGAGGCTATTTGGGCTGGCCATTGGCCGAGGCTGGCCCTAGGGCCGGCCAATGGCCGGGAGTAGCTTGAGTCGGCCATTGGCCGAGGCTGGCCTCTGGGCCGGCCAATGGCCGACGCTATTTGGGCCGGCCATTGGCCGAGGCTGGCCCTAGGGCCGGCCAATGGCCAGGAGTAGCTTGAGTCGGCCATTGGCCGAGGCTGGCCTCTGGGCCGGCCAATGGCCGAGGCTGTTTGGGCCGGCCATTGGCCGAGGCTGGCCCTAGGGCCGGCGAATGGCTAGGAGTAGCTTGAGTCGGCCATTGGCCGAGGCTGGCCTCTGGGCCGGCCAATGGCCGAGGCTGTTTGGGCCAGCCATTGGCCGAGGCTGGCCCTAGGGCCGGCCAATGGCCGGGGCGAGCTGCCGAGACGCGTTCGACGTCGCTTCACCTCCGTTCGGCCGCGATCGGGGTCGGGCCGATAACAATTTGTGACATTGACCTCATGGATCCAAATGAACAATGCTTCAGCTAAAATACTTGGACTCGAAAGTTCACAAACCTTTTCTAACTTAACCTTAATGTCAAATGACTCCACTAAAGAGTTAACACTGAGAATCTCTTGGTTCAAATGAATTTATTTTATACTCAAGGGTTCAACTAAATTGTGATTAGTGGATCCACTGAATATTGTCTATGTTTACCCTTCATGAATATCATTAGCTAGTCGAGATTCAAAAAATTAACATTTTACTCTTCTAGCTGTTATGTCCTCAACTAATTTTTCGCTTGTGAATAAGTTAGAAACAATGTATTGATGAGGAGATAACAAGTCACATTGACTCGTCCAAAACAGTAGTCATGACTCAATTTGGAAACTAGCCAGTTCATTTATTCACATTCCAAGAACAAAGCATGAGGTGATATATATTGCATTTCAACAATCTTGTACATGAATTCCATATCTATGAGAACTTCACAAAGTTACTGATGACATCTTCATAACTTAGTACTTCACCAATAGGTCCTGTTAGGAATCACATAGTGAATCCGAACTCTGACTTTCTCAAATGAGAATATGCAATTCATACGTAGTGACCTCGAGACATAAGACGTTAAATGGTTTGTTCTTATTTTGTCTCTAGAGTGCACTTGCCAATTCAGTACCTTCGGAAGATACCTAAAAGAGCTATAAAGTCTCCAACTCTCAATGTCCCATAACTAGAGATCATAGATTCTCCTAACAATCGTACTGAGATCAATAGTCGTTTGATCCTTAGATTGCGAATATATTGTTTTAAGCAAACCATGAAGAGTTTGTGTTGTCGGTCGTTTTCGGAAAACTCGGAACGCCGAGAAGACGCGCCGCTCTAGGGGTCGATGGTCAGGCAGGAGGTCCTGAAGAATGGCAAGCCTTCCCTCGCGAGTCACCGGTCTTCGGTAATCGCCGTGATGGCGTCCTTGTCGTCGAACCCTTCGACCTTGTGAGATTCTTCGGATAGACAGGAGGTAGGTTTTCGACTTCTTTTGTGCCACGAGATGACGAAACGGCAAGGAAGGCCTCTCGCAAGGCCCGGAAGGACAAGATGCTCCCCTGTCTTAGACTCCGGAACCATTCAAATCCTGACCCCGTGAGGGTCAGGCTGAAGGCGTCCGACTGTCCATGCATTGTCATCCATGTCTCGAAATGCTGGATATGGAAGTTCGGGTCCGACCGTCCGTCGTAGGGAGGGATGGACGGCAGTTTGAAATTCCCCACGAAAGGCTTCGCGAGGATTTGCGCGGCGAAGGGAGAGTATGAGTCCTCGATCCCTCCGTAAGGCCTTCGCTTCCCCGACTCCCTCATTTCGAGGCTCTGGATCATCGTTACCATGTCGAGCCCGTTAGCTGGGCTGACCGTCGGGACCGCGGGAGTCGCCTGTTGACGCTCGTTGGACGCTTGGTCTGAGGTCGGCCGAGAGTAGTGACGGGGAGTGTGTCCCTCTGGGAGTTGAGCCTTTGGCGGAGATCCTCCCCTCGAGAATTTCTCTGCGCCGTTCGGCGCTCTCTCAGGTCTACACGCGGCGCTTGGCGGGGCGAGGTCACCCTTGGCCGGATCGTTCGGCGAGCGCTTCGGCTATCGGCCCCGTCGTCCCCGAGGACGGATCTCTCCCCGGCGAGGGGCCGTGTCCAGCCGCCTCTTGAAACCGAGGGGCCAAGTCCTCAGGAGTTTGACCGTGCGTGTTGCCGTGCCGGGTGTGACGTGTTGTCAATGGTGCCCACAAGAAGAGTTGTAGTCTTTATCTTGTACATTTGATGTAATAAATTCTCACGAAGACTCTTGCTTGTAATTGCTTATTCATTAATAAAAAGTTGAAACACTCATTCATTCTTCCTTGTCTGTTTGAAGCTTTATGATAAAACATTAGTCTTTAGTCCATAAACAAACTTAACAACATACGAAGAGACAAATGTAGATTTGCATGAACAAACTCTTCGTAGTTTGCTTAAAACGATATATTCGCAATCTAACGGTCAAAGGACTATTGACCTCAGTACGATTGTTAGGAAAATCTATGATGTCTTGTTATGGGGCATTGAGAGTTGGAGACTCTATAGTTCTTCTAGGTATCTTCCGAAGGTACTGAATTGACCAGTGCACTTCTAGAGACAAAATAAGAACAAACCATTTAACCTCTTATGTCTCGAAGTCACTACGTATGAATTGCATCGTGCTTACCTTAATCCGTAAATGAGACATGCCATTTCACAACTTACGTATTCTCATTTGAGAAAGTCAGAGTTCGGACTCACTATGTGATTCTGAACAGGGCCTATTGGTGAAGTACTAAGTTGTGAATGTCATGAGTAACTTTGTGAAGTTCTCATAGACATGGAATTCATGTACAAGATTGCTGAAATACAATGTATATTACCTCATGCTTTGTTCCTTGGAATGTGAATAAATGAATTGGCCAGTGTCCAAATTGAGTCCTGACTCTTTTGGATGAAACAATGTGACTTGTTAGCTCCTCGTCAATACATTGCTTCTAACTTATTCACAAGCGACAAAAGAGTTGAGGAAATAACATCTAGAAGGGTAAAATGGTAATTTTGTAAATCCCGACTAGCTGATGATATTCATGAAGGGTAAACATTGATAATATTCTGTGGATCCACTCATCACAATTAAGTTGAATTCTTGAGTAGAAAGTAAATTCATTTGAACAGAGAGATTTTCAGTGTCAAGTCTTTAGTGGAGTCAGTTGACATTAAGCTAAACTTTGAAAAGGTTTGTGAACTTTTGAGTCCAAGTATTTAGCTCCAGCTTTGTTCATTTGGATCCATGAGGTCACTATCACAAATCATATCGAGTAGGAATAGTTAAACTAGAAGCTAAGTCAAAACAAGAACGAGACAAGTTTTACGAAAATTGTCAAAAGGGTAAATTTGTCTTTTTGGACATAGCATGAAATGAATGTCTATAAATTTTTTGACATGGTCATATGATGGCCTAGATCTCTTGGCCATGATGCGTTCATTGGGCCTTGTGGATTAAATTCATTTCATAGAATTTTACTTGAAAATTCTTAATGGGTTTTTCTTATGTTGTCATGAGCAAGTAAAGAAAAATCTAGAAAGACTTTCTAGAAGCCTTTTGGTCGTCCAACCCAAGATAATGGGAGACTAATTTCGTGCAGCCCTAGTGTGAAAGAGAGATTATTTTGTGGTCCGAGAGTGAGACAATGAGACAAGACCTCCCCTCGGTGGATTGTTTTTCAAACTCGATCTTTTGGACTAAGTGGTTGGTTACACACTTAGACTCGATCCCTGGTAATCCTCCCTCGAGGCCCTGCGAAAGGATGTGAGTGATCAATTTTTTTTATAAGTTGGCTAGTCAAATATGATGTATTCACATCTTGGCTATGCATTAATGATGAGTCATTTACATATGAAAGGAGACTCGTTGCGGCCTTGACTCAAAGGAGTAAAGTGGCATTTCGTTCATAACACTTTTGGATTTTATCAAGTCTTAAACAAACTTAAATCCTAAACCAAAGACTAATTATAAACTTGTTTCAACTTAATTAAGCAACATGTCTCTCAACCATCTCTCAATCATCCTTTCCTCGAGCAAACTCGAAAACGAAAACTACCATTAACAAGCACAAATGGGTACTCACCACCCCGCTCCTCTGATGAATGATGATTCGACTCAAGAGGACAAAGATGCCTTAGCGGCCTGGCTTCGATCCGATGAGATTATGAGATTCTATATGTTAGCATCAATGAACAATATGTTGCAACAACAACATCGTGATATCGAGACTGCCGCCAACATGCTCTACAATCGCCATGAGATATTTAGAGGGCAAAGGCATCAAGCAATGCTACAAGCAGTCCGACAGTTTAGGAACTGTTGCATGAAGGCAGGGACTCCTGTCAGAGATTTTATGATACTGATCATTAGTTATCTGAATGAAATGGAAATCCTGGGATCTAAGATTGATGGAATTAATATCATAGATATGATCTTAGAAACTCTCCCCGAGTCTCTTAATACCTTCAATCTGAACTACTCCATGAACAAGCTAGTGTACACTGTTACCGAGCTTATGAAGGAGCTTCAGACTACTGAATGTCTCACTAAGAGAAAGAGGAATCAAGGAGAGGCACATGCTACAGAGCAAAAAGCCTCCGCCTCTCGAACTAATAAGAGACCTCATAAGGCCGGTAAAAAGAACTATCCTGCCTATCTCAAAGCAAAGGAACATAGTAATGTACTAGTTACCGAAGCATGCTTAGTAGCTGATAATGTATCAACGTGGATTCTTGACTCCGCTGCTACTAACCATATTTGTTGTTCCTTGAATGGTTTAAAGAAAACCAAAAGCTTAGAGGAAAGCGAGTTCTGTTTCAAATGGGGTGATGGGAGCCTGGTGTCTGCGAAGGCTGTGGGATCCGTGACGCTGTCTTTTGAAGACCGCACTTTAAACTTGAATAATGTTTATTTTGTTCCTACGTTTGGGAAGAACTTAATATCCGTTGCTCCTCTTCTTGAGCAAGATTATTGTTTAAAGTTCAGGAAACGAATTATCAGGAAACGAAATACGAACTCCATTCTTAATGAACTTTAAACAATAATCTTGCTCAAGAAGACGAGCAACAGATATTAAGTTCTTTCCAAAGGTAGGAACAAAATAAACATTATTCAAGTTTAAAGTGCGGTCTTCAAAAGACAGCGTCATGGATCCCACAGCCTTCGCAGACACCAGGCTCCCATCACCCCATTTGAAACAGAACTCGCTTTCCTCTAAGCTTTTGGTTTTCTTGAAACCATTCAAGGAACAACAAATATGGTTAGTAGCAGCGGAGTCAAGAATCCACGTTGATACATTATCAGCTAGTAAGCATGCTTCGGTAACTAGTACAATACTATGTTCCTTTGCTTTGAGATAGGCAGGATGTTGGAATCGATCTAGGGTTTGAGAAAAAGTTTAACGCTTCGTTAAGCGGCGGAATTTTAAAAATTTTCTTTTTAAGTAAAACTAGTTTTTACTAACCTAGACAAGAGCATGTGCATGTAAATAAAAACTAATATGAGCTATTAAAGTTACTAACCTTTCTTGAAGCTTGAACCTTGTAGAAGCTTTTGGAAAGTTGCAACGCTCGTCTCCCCTCGCAGCACGTCTCTCTTTCTTTCCTCGGCACCTCGAGCAACCACGAAAGTTTCTATCACTAAATCACTCGAAAAGAAGGAATCAGTGAGTGGGCACTTTTAAACACTACGACTTAAGAACGAGTCTCAAAGTCGCAGAGCTAAAGCCTAGGTCAAGTGAGGACCTAGGTGCCAAAACAAAATCGAAAATAACTAGAGAGAGAGAGAGAGGATTCCGGCCAAGTTCTAGAGAGAGAGTCTCTCAATCTCTAAAACTTCGAATGAATGAAATGTGAGGAATGAGGCTCCTATTTATAGGAGGAGGATTACCTTCAAAAGGTAGTTTCCTCTTTTCCTATTGCCTTGCACGTCCAACATGCCTCATGAAGGCTTAGGATTTGTTTCCTCATTTGATTTCCTCTTAGTTGGCCCAAAATGCACTTTCCTTCTTAAGGAAATTTGTTTCCCCTTTTTCTTTTGGCAAGTATCTTCATACATCAATGCACAAAATAAAATCTCTTTCCCACTATGGCATGAACGAAATTCAGCCTTATTTTCCTTGGGTTGGACGAAATTTGAGCTTCTAGAAGGAGCTTCTAGATGTTTCTTCATTTGTTCATGACAACATAAGAAAAGCCCATTAAGAATTTTCAAGTAAAATTCTATGAAATGAAATTAATCCTCAAGGCCCAATTACACTAATATGGCTGAGTAATATTTATTTCATTTGTCATCATATGACAATGTCAAAAAAATTTATTGACATTTTTTTCGTCCTATGTCCAAAAAGACAAAAATACCCTTTTGACAATTTTCGTAAAACTGTCTCGTTCTTGTTTTGACTTAGCTTCCAGTTTAACTATTCCTATCGATGTGATTCGTGACAGTGACCTCATGGACCCAAATGAACAAAGCTTGAGCTAAACACTTGGACTCAAAAGTTCACAAACCTTTTCCAAGTTTAGCTTAATGCCAACTGACTCCACTAAAGAGTTGACACTGAAAATCTCTCGGTTCAAATGAATTTATTTTCTACTCAAGAATTCAACCTAATTATGATGAGCGGATCCACTGAATATTATCTATGTTTACCCTTCATGAATGTCATCAGCTAGTCGGGATTTACTAAATTACCATTTTACCCTTCTAGCTGTTATTTCCTCAACTCCTTTGTCGCTTGTGAATAAGTTAGAAACAATGTATTGACGAGGAGCTAACAAGTCACATTGTTTCATCCAAAAGAGTCAGGACTCAATTTGGACACTGGCCAGTTCATTTATTCACACTCCAAGGAACAAAGCATGAGGTGACATACATTGCATTTCAGCAATCTTGTACATGAATTCCATATCTATGAGAACTTCACAAAGTTACTCATGACATTCTCACAACTTAGTACTTCACCAATAGGCCTTGTTCGGAATCACATAGTGAGTCCGAACTTTGACTTTCTCAAATGAGAATACTAAGGTGTGAAATGGCATGTCTCATTTCAGGATTAAGGTAAGCATGATGCAATTCATACATAGTGACTTCGAGACATAAGAGGTTAAATGGTTTGTTCTTATATTGTCTCTAGAAGTGCACTGGTCAATTCAGTACCTTCGGAAGATACCTAGAAGAACTATAGAGTGCCAAACTCTCAATGCCTCATAATCAGACATCATAGATTCTTCTAACAATCATACTGAGGTCAATAGTCCTTTGACCCTAAGATTGCGAATATATTGTTTTAAGCAAACTACGAAGAGTTTGTTCATGCAAATCTACATTTGTCTCTTCGTAAGTTGTTAAGTTTGTTTATGGACTAAAAGACTAAGGTTTTATCATAAAGCTTCAGACAATGAAGATTGAATGAACGTTTCAACTTTATTATTAATGAATAAGCAATTACAAGAAAGAGTCTTCGTAAGACTATATGACATCAAATGTACATAAATAGACACTACTACTCTTCTTGTGGGCACCATTGACAACAAACTCCCACTTGACTCAAAGAAGATGTGAGTAGTCCTACATGCCTAATCCCTCTCGAAGTTGGTCGAAGACCATGTTCGCTAGGGCCTTGGTGAATAGATCTGCCAGAGATCTATTTCACCTCCACGTCTCCGCGTTGCGCGATCTCTCGAATCAAATGGTATTTCCTCTCAATATGCTTAGAGCGCTTATGGCTTCTAGGTTCCTTTGAGTTAGCGACAACCCCACTATTATCACAATAAAGGGTCATGGGCTTTGTCGACGTTTGGAACAACTTCCAAATACTTAAGGAATTCTCTAAGCCATACAGCCTCTTTGGATGCTTCACAAGCAGCCACATATTCTACTTCCATTGTGGAGTCAGCAATGCAAGATTGCTTAATACTTTTCCACACAACAGCTCCACATTAAGGATGAACACAGATCCCGAAGTGGATTTCCTGGAATCCTTGTCCGCTTGAAAATCGGAGTCGGTATATCCCGTCATAGTCAGGTCAGTACCTGAGTATGTAAGCATCAAGTTCCTAGTTCTTCGAAGATACTTAAGAACATGCTTAACAGCAATCCAGTGCTCGGGTCCAGGGTTGGATTGGAAACGACTAACTATGCCAACGGCGAAACATATATCAGGTCGGGTGCAAAGCATAGCATACATGAGGCTTCCTACGACAGAGGCGTAAGGAATTTTCCTCATGTCTTCAATCTCTTGTGCAGTCTTGGGAGACTGGTCCTTAGAGAGTGAAACTCCATGCCTAAAGGGTGTTTGACCCCTCTTGCAGTCTTGCATCGAGAAGCGATCCATCACCTTATCAATATAAGATGCTTGAGAGAGCGACAGGGTCCGGTTTTTCCTATCTCGAAAGATTTGGATTCCCAGAATGTATGCAGCTTCTCCTAGATCCTTCATATCGAATTGCTTTGCCAGCCAGACCTTAACCTCAGATAACTTACCCACGTCATTACCAATGAGTAGTATATCATCGACATATAGTACCAGAAACACAACTTTGCCTTCGTGTATTAACTTGTAAACACAAGGCTCATCTATTGACTGTTCAAAGCCGAAGCTCTTTACAGTTTCATCGAATCTAATATTCCATGACCTAGATGCTTGCTTTAGTCCATAAATGGATTTAAGCAACTCACAAACCTTGGTCTCTTGACCTTTATCCACGAAACCGTCTAGTTGAGCCATGTAAATGCGCTCGTCAAGATTGCCATTCAGAAAGGCTGTCTTGACATCCATTTGCCAGATCTCATAGTCGAGAGCTGCAGCTATGGATAGGAGTATGCGGATGGATTTAAGCATCGCGACTGGCGAGAAGGTTTCTTCATAGTCAATCCCTTCTTGTTGGGTATAACCCTTTGCCACAAGTCGTGCTTTGAACGTCTCGACGTTCCCATCAGGACCCCTTTTCTTCTTGTATATCCACTTACACCCTACGGGTTTAATCCCTTCAGAAAGGTCTACAAGTTTCCAGACTTTGTTGACATACATCGATTGCATTTCAACTTACATGGCGTCAAGCCAAAGGTTTGATTCAGAACAAGCCATCGCTTGGCTATAGGAAACAGGGTCATCCATGTCGGAGACGGCTACAAGAGAGTCTCCATAAGACATGTACCTGTCAGGCTTTTGAGTAGCCCTCCCACTACGTCGAAGTACTACTTGACGAGATTCTGATGAGTTAGGTTGTGTTTCAGTTGGGGTAAGAACAGTTCTTACAGATGAGGTAGAAGCATCCTCACCCAACTTTTCTTCAAGCACAATTTTGCTTCTAGGTTTCGCATCCTTCATAAAGTCCTCCTCAAGGAAACGAGCATTCGTGCTAACGAAAGTCTTATCGTCCTCGGGACTATAGAAAATGAAACCTTTGGTTTCCTTTGGATATCCCACAAACAGGCACAATTCTGACCTACTAGCCAACTTGCTAGTCTTTTGCCTTAGCACATGTGCAGGGCAACCCCAAATTCGGATGCGGCCCAAACTTACTTTACGGCCAGTCCATCTTTCATAAGGAGTACCAGGAACCGTTTTAGACGGAACTTGGTTCAGAATGTAAGCGGCTGTTTCGAGGGCATATCCCCAAAAGGAAAGCGGGAGTGATGAGTAACTCATCATTGATCTAACCATCTCCATAAGAGTTCGGTTTCTTCTCTCTGACACTCCGTTTTGTTGAGGTGTGCCAGGTGCAGTAAGCTGAGAAGCGATACCTTCTTCTTTAAGAAAGTCATCGAACTCTCCAGACATATACTCACCACCTCGATCAGATCGAAGGGTTTTGATCTCTTTGCCAGTTTGCTTTTCCACTAAAGCCCTAAAGACCTTAAATACGTTAAAGGTCTCGGATTTGTGTTTAAGCAAATAGACAAACCCATATCTTGAGTAATCATCAGTGAAGGTAACGATGTATTCGTATCCTCCACGTGCCTGTTGGTTGAGCGGACCACATACATCAGAATGTATTAGTTCCAGCAACTCAGTGGCTCTTCGACCTTTATCAGAGAAAGGTCGCTTAGTCATTTTTCCTTCTATGCAGGATTCACAAGTAGGTAGTGAACCTATTGCAGAGGTTTGGAGTGGACCATCCCTCACAAGTCTCTTAATCCTTTCTAGACTGATGTGACCAAGTCTTAAGTGCCATAGATGTGTTGATTTTGTTAGATCGGAGGATTCAGAAAGTTTGATCCTCTTTGGCTCCCTAATTAGATCATTATCTATTTCGGTGTCTAAAAGAGAAGGTTGAGTGGGATAGATGTAGAAAAGAGCATTCTTCATATATGCATCAGTGACAAAAGAATTATCAGGAAACGAAATACGAATTCCATTCTTAATGAACTTTAAACAATAATCTTGCTTACGAAGACGAGCAACGGATATTAAGTTCTTCCCAAAGGTAGGAACAAAATAAACATTATTCAAGTTTAAAGTGCGGTCTTCAAAAGACAGCGTCACGGATCCCACAGCCTTTGCAGACACCAGGCTCCCATCACCCCATTTGAAACAGAACTCGCCTTCCTCTAAGCTTTTGGTTTTCTTGAAACCATTCAAGAAACAACAAATATGGTTAGTAGCAGCGGAGTCAATAATCCACGATGATACATTATCAGCTACTAAGCATGCTTCGGTAACTAGTACAATACTATGTTCCTTTGCTTTGAGATAGGCGGGACAGTTCTTTTTATCGGCCTTGTAAGGTCTCTTCACAGTTCCAGAGGCGGAGGCTTTTTGCTCAGTAGCATGTGCCTCTCCTTGATTCCTCTTTCTCTTATTGAGACCTACAGCAGTGTGAAGCTCCTTCATAAGCTCGGTAACAGTGTACTTTAGCTTTGTAATGGAGTAGTTCAGCATGAAGGTATCAAGAGACTCGGGGAGAGTTTCTAAGATCATATCTATGATATTCTTCCCATCAATCTCATATCCTAGGATTTCCACTTCATTTAGGTAACTAATGATCAGCATCATATGGTCCCTAACAGGAGTCCTAGCCTTCATGCGACAGTTCATAAACTGTCGGACTGCTTGTAGCCTTGTTTGACGCCTTTGCCCTCCAAACATCTTAAGGAGATTGTAGAGCATGTCAGCGGCAGCCTCGATGTCACGATGTTGCTCTTTCAGCACATTGTTCATAGATGCCAAGATATAGCACCTCACAATCTCATCGGATCGAAGCCAGGCCGCTAAGGCGTCATTGTCCTCTTGAGTTGAATCATCATTCGTCAGAGGAGGACACGGGGTGGTGAGTACCCATTTGTGCTTGTTAACGGTAGGTATTATGTCGAGGTTACGTTTCGAATCTACGTAGTTTTCGTTTTCGAGTTTGATCGAGGAAAGAAAGATAGAGAGATGGTTGAGAGACATATTGCCTATATAAGTTGAAACAAGTTTATGATTAGTCTTTGGTTTAGAATTTAAGTTTTATTAAGACTTTTATAAAATCCAAAGGTGTTATAAACCAAACGATAATTTACTCCCTCAAGAGAAGGCCGCAAAAAATCTCCTTTTATAAGTAAATGACACATCATTAATGCTAAGCCAAGATGTCAGTACATCATTTTGACTAGCCACCTTGTAAATTGGTTTGATCACTCACATCCTTTCGCAGAGCCTTAAGGAAGGATACTAGGGATTGAGCCTAAGTGTGCAACCAACCACTTAGTCCAAAAGATCAGCTTTGAAAAACAATCCCCCAAGGGGAGGCCTTGCCATCATTGCATCACTCTCGGACGTAGCTCATTGAGCAATGATCGAAGCAATAACGCCTTGGAGTACTCACATTTAAGTGAGGGTCGCAAGAGCGGCTCTTAGTCCCACGTTATTGCATCTTTCACTAGTGTTGGGGATCGCGGGTTACAAACAACGAATATAACCCTCCCACTTAGTTTTTGGAGTTGGTTCATCGACTCTTATAAGTTCGGAAACAAATTTCCTAGTTAGAGAGCGACAGAGCGGACAACTAGAAGAGAATCCTAGATCGACATGTTCAGAGCAGTATTAGTGCATAAAGGCACAAGGGACATACTCGATCTTTTCCTATTTTCTATTTCGGGAAAGTGCGTGAGGGAAGTGTGAACTTCAACTCACTCGAACACTTGAAAGTTTGAGATTACACATCTTTTTTTTTTCGGTTTTGTCTACAAAGAGACCTCCCACTCAAAATTTCAAGAGCATATAGATTTTGAACATATGTGATATAGATATAGTTTTGAAAACATTTTGAAAACTTATTTGATTTGGATGACAAAATATTTTCAAGTTTGAAAGTGAAAACGGTTTTTCAAAATTCAAACTAGTTTTGTAAAAATTCAATTTCAATTAAACTTTCAAAAATCAAAACATTTTAATCTTACACATCATGTTTATAATCATATGAAAAACATTTTTGCTCAAGAAAGTTTTCTCATTAGAGTTCTATACCTCATGGTAGTGGGGTTTGAAAATCCGGATTTCTAAAAAACTGGAGTTTCAGACAGCCGCGCACCTCGGAGTAAAATCGCCATAACTGGCGGCTCCCATGTCCTTTTGAGCCGAAACCGGTGGCATTGGACAGAGGACAGACAGAGCTTTAATTTGATTCAAGAATCATTAAATTTCGATTTCTGAGCAGAGAGTTATGCCGCTTTTAATGCGGGTTTACATTCCAGCTCAAAGAAAAAGAAATAAATTAAAGCTTCGTCCTTTTAGGTGCGAAAAAGAATCGAGTGTAACGGAACGTTTTAAGATATTGTTTAAAGCTTTTATTTGTGTTTTATTAGCAAGGTAATAACAAGGCATAAAAGAAATAACAACAAGCATAAAACGATTCAAGTAAAAATAAGAAACTAGCAAGGTAACAAAACTAGTCACAAAATTTTACTCGAAAATTCTCAAACCTTTAAAACACGTTTTTCAATATAAAAAATTAAAAACTTTTAGAACGGATTCTAATGTGTTTTAACATCATCCCAAACTCATAGAAAAACAACATGGTTTTTAATTTAGAGACAAGAGCAATAAATTAAAAAAAATCTAAGATTACAATTCTAACTTGTCACAAAATTAGTAAACTTTCGAAAACGATTTTCAAGCTCATAATTTAAAAACATGCACATGCATTCCTTTGACCATAGCTCTGATACCATTTGTTGGAATCGATCTAGGGTTTGAGAAAAAGTTTAACGCTTCGTTAAGCGGCGGAATTTTAAAAATTTTCTTTTTAAGTAAAACTAGTTTTTACTAACCTAGACAAGAGCATGTGCATGTAAATAAAAACTAATATGAGCTATTAAAGTTACTAACCTTTCTTGAAGCTTGAACCTTGTAGAAGCTTTTGGAAAGTTGCAACGCTCGTCTCCCCTCGCAGCACGTCTCTCTTTCTTTCCTCGGCACCTCGAGCAACCACGAAAGTTTCTATCACTAAATCACTCGAAAAGAAGGAATCAGTGAGTGGGCACTTTTAAACACTACGACTTAAGAACGAGTCTCAAAGTCGCAGAGCTAAAGCCTAGGTCAAGTGAGGACCTAGGTGCCAAAACAAAATCGAAAATAACTAGAGAGAGAGAGAGAGGATTCCGGCCAAGTTCTAGAGAGAGAGTCT
The DNA here is from genome assembly GCF_054948205.1 of Urtica dioica subsp. dioica. Classification (NCBI taxonomy): domain Eukaryota; kingdom Viridiplantae; phylum Streptophyta; class Magnoliopsida; order Rosales; family Urticaceae; genus Urtica; species Urtica dioica. Next base: position 50,266,041 of record NC_142763.1, read on the forward strand.
CTCAATCTCTAAAACTTCGAATGAATGAAATGTGAGGAATGAGGCTCCTATTTATAGGAGGAGGATTACCTTCAAAAGGTAGTTTCCTCTTTTCCTATTGCCTTGCACGTCCAACATGCCTCATGAAGGCTTAGGATTTGTTTCCTCATTTGATTTCCTCTTAGTTGGCCCAAAATGCACTTTCCTTCTTAAGGAAATTTGTTTCCCCTTTTTCTTTTGGCAAGTATCTTCATACATCAATGCACAAAATAAAATCTCTTTCCCACTATGGCATGAACGAAATTCAGCCTTATTTTCCTTGGGTTGGACGAAATTTGAGCTTCTAGAAGGAGCTTCTAGATGTTTCTTCATTTGTTCATGACAACATAAGAAAAGCCCATTAAGAATTTTCAAGTAAAATTCTATGAAATGAAATTAATCCTCAAGGCCCAATTACACTAATATGGCTGAGTAATATTTATTTCATTTGTCATCATATGACAATGTCAAAAAAATTTATTGACATTTTTTTCGTCCTATGTCCAAAAAGACAAAAATACCCTTTTGACAATTTTCGTAAAACTGTCTCGTTCTTGTTTTGACTTAGCTTCCAGTTTAACTATTCCTATCGATGTGATTCGTGACAGTGACCTCATGGACCCAAATGAACAAAGCTTGAGCTAAACACTTGGACTCAAAAGTTCACAAACCTTTTCCAAGTTTAGCTTAATGCCAACTGACTCCACTAAAGAGTTGACACTGAAAATCTCTCGGTTCAAATGAATTTATTTTCTACTCAAGAATTCAACCTAATTATGATGAGCGGATCCACTGAATATTATCTATGTTTACCCTTCATGAATGTCATCAGCTAGTCGGGATTTACTAAATTACCATTTTACCCTTCTAGCTGTTATTTCCTCAACTCCTTTGTCGCTTGTGAATAAGTTAGAAACAATGTATTGACGAGGAGCTAACAAGTCACATTGTTTCATCCAAAAGAGTCAGGACTCAATTTGGACACTGGCCAGTTCATTTATTCACACTCCAAGGAACAAAGCATGAGGTGACATACATTGCATTTCAGCAATCTTGTACATGAATTCCATATCTATGAGAACTTCACAAAGTTACTCATGACATTCTCACAACTTAGTACTTCACCAATAGGCCTTGTTCGGAATCACATAGTGAGTCCGAACTTTGACTTTCTCAAATGAGAATACTAAGGTGTGAAATGGCATGTCTCATTTCAGGATTAAGGTAAGCATGATGCAATTCATACATAGTGACTTCGAGACATAAGAGGTTAAATGGTTTGTTCTTATATTGTCTCTAGAAGTGCACTGGTCAATTCAGTACCTTCGGAAGATACCTAGAAGAACTATAGAGTGCCAAACTCTCAATGCCTCATAATCAGACATCATAGATTCTTCTAACAATCATACTGAGGTCAATAGTCCTTTGACCCTAAGATTGCGAATATATTGTTTTAAGCAAACTACGAAGAGTTTGTTCATGCAAATCTACATTTGTCTCTTCGTAAGTTGTTAAGTTTGTTTATGGACTAAAAGACTAAGGTTTTATCATAAAGCTTCAGACAATGAAGATTGAATGAACGTTTCAACTTTATTATTAATGAATAAGCAATTACAAGAAAGAGTCTTCGTAAGACTATATGACATCAAATGTACATAAATAGACACTACTACTCTTCTTGTGGGCACCATTGACAACACAGGACAGTTCTTTTTATCGGCCTTATGAGGTCTCTTATTAGTTCCAGAGGCGGAGGCTTTTTGCTCTGTAGCATGTGCCTCTCCTTGATTCCTCTTTCTCTTAGTGAGACCTACAGCAGTGTGAAGTTCCTTCATAAGCTTGGTAACAATGTACTCTAGCTTGTTTATGGAGTAGTTCATCTTGGAGGTATAAAGAGATGCGGGGAGAGTTTTTAAGATCATATTGTTGGGGAATCAAGCGCGCATCAGACACGAACAATCGCTATGATGCGACTCATTTGAGATGATTCCACCATATAACCATATTAATGCGGAAAAATAATTAATTACCCTGATCATAAGCTAATTAAATGATGGTTATAATTAACAAGATCTAGTTATGTTTAATTGATTTAATTCACGAGAGCATATTTATCAAGCAACCGATTTGAACGAAAAACGAATACTTACATTGATTTTCGGTTCAGCTACAGAACGCTCCAAACCAATCGCGTACTCCTTGCATCGTCTTGATGAAGAACTCGAGGATGACACCTTAGTCTTCCGAAACGTAATCTCCGAGACGAATAAGAAAGATGACTGGGCACAGTCTTTATCTCACTAGATCACGAAACTAGGTGATTCGTGATCTCGCTCTTATTTTACTAAGAATGGAAACAAATTTCCGAGGGGAAGAGAAGCAGAAGTACACGGCCAAGGAAGGCTAGGATGCACGAAATTTTTCACAAAAATTGCTTCTTTTTGCCTTCTCATGAACCCCTATTTATAGTAGTAAAAGGAGATATTCATGGAATCTTCCAGAATATTTTATTTCCTTTTATTGTGTTCACACTAGTGGATTAAATCTAGGCCATTGGATCTCAACAAGTGAATCCTACTTTTTCTCTCATCCATCAGATCAATATCTATGGGATATTATTCTCTATTTAAATAGAGAATATATTATTTAGTGAGAGAATAAAGGGGAATATATTATTTCCCTTTAAATATATCCTCATATATTCTCCTAAATACTTTCCTTTAAATAAGGAAAAAATATAGGACAATATCTTATATTATTCTCTCTCCTTTATTTAAACAACTAAAGAGAAAATATTCGTAAATACCATTATTATAAAAATCGGTTTTTAGGCACACGGCCAAGGGGATTCGCGCAACTCCCATGCCAAAATTCCCAAATCCGATTTTCATATTTTGTGCAAGGCCCAATTGCTTAAAACCCAATTAATTATTTATTTACTTGGTCCAACAATAAACCAATAATTAATAATTGTTTATTTACTTGATCTAACAATAAATAAACAATTCTACCATAAATATTTATTTAATTCTGCGAATACCCATTTTCCATAATTAATGCTGTCAATCACAATTACAGCAAGCGAGATTAATAATGATTGTTGTCGCAGTTTTTCGGACAACTATTTAGGAGCCCAAAGTGGTTAGACCCAAGGCCAGACCAAGTGGTCTCACTTCGGCTCGAGCGTGTCGGGCTTGGTATCCCAAGCCGTCCCTTAGCTGTTGGTGGTGTTAACCTCGTCCAGGCACCTAAAAAGCAAACAGAAAGTGGTGTGAACTACAAAGGGGAAACAGAGGGGGTGCCTCTGTTTACCTCTCCGACGATCAACATTAGTAGGATTGAGGTGGATATAGAGGGTTTAAGTGTTTAGAGGCCGAGACTTGAGAGAAACGAGCGAGGTACGAGTTCGACAGCGTTTCAGTACTAAACAATGGATCACCTGGGTCAAGGGAGGGACCCTTGTATTTATAGGCGACCAAGAGGTGGTTTGAAGACCCCTTGGCCGAGTGAGCATACTTGAGTCGGCCAATGACCCCTTCAATGGTTGGGTCGGCCAATGGCCGAGTGAACATGGTGGTGAGGTTCACTCGGCCCTTGGCCGAGTGAAAAGCTTGGGCCGGCTGAGGTTCACTCGGCCATTGGCTGAGTGAACTGCTGGAAGGTTCACTCGGCCAATGGCTGAGTGAACTGCCTGGGCGGCTGGAAGGTTCACTCGGCCAATGGCCGAGTGAACTGCCTGGGCGGCTGGAAGGTTCACTCGGCCATTGGCCGAGTGAACTGCTGGAAGGTTCACTCGGCCAATGGCTGAGTGAACTGCCTGGGCGGTTGGAAGGTTCACTCGGTCATTGGCCGAGTGAACTGCTGGAAGGTTCACTCGGCCAATGGCCGAGTGAACTGCCCTATGGCCGAGTGAGCCATTGACTCGGCCAATGGCCGGGCAAGGGATTTGACTTGGCCATTGGTTTGGGCCGGCCCCTGGTTGGGTCAGGGCTTTGCCGTTCAAGACCTCGCACAAGCCATGCGGGTCGAAGAAATGCCTTTGTCCTCGTCGGCCCTAGACGGGCCGACAACATTAGCCCCCCGAGTTTCCGGTCGAGCGTAAGTCGAGTGGAAACTCAAAATCTACGCTTTTACGCAGATGCGGGACGAACGCTCTCGGGTTTGAGTCACGGGGAACGACCTTTGCGCGTCGCGAGTGACGGCCTTTGTGCGTCACGAGGGACGGCTTTATTGCATCGCGAGGGACGGCTTTATTGCGTCGTGAGGGACGACTTATGTGCGTCGCGAGGGACGACTTATGTGCGTCACAAGGGACAACTTATGTGCGTCACGGGGGACAGCCTTATGTGCGTCACGGGGGACGGCTTTTGTGTTTCGCGAGGGACGACTTATTGTGCGTCGCAAGGGACGGCTTTTGTGCGTCGCAAGGGACGACTTTTGTGCGTCGCAAGGGACGGCTTTTGTTCCGAGTTGATCGCGCGTGGCTTATTTTCTCGACCTACCAATGAAGGCGTGATCGGTCTGCACGGCCTGGGCCTCGGGGGGCCTTGGTGCCACGTTTGTGTGACCGGGTTTCCCGCGGACGCTGGCTAGATCAGATACGCCCGGCGGACGTAAGCCCTTGAAACCCATTTGAAACTCGCTGCCCTTCGGCTCACGAGCTGGGCGGCGAGCGCGGAGCCACATTTGCGTGGCGAGGTTTCCCGTGGGCGCTGGCTAGATCACGTACGCCAGGCGGACGCAAGCCTTTGAAACCCATTTGAAGCTCGCTGCCTTTCGGCTCACGAGCTGGGCGGCGAGCGCGGAGCCACAATTGCGTGTCAAGGTTTCCCGTGGACGCTAGCTAGACCAGGTACGCCCGGCGGACGCAAGCCTTTGAAACCCATTTGAAACTCGCTGCCTTTCCGCTCACGAGCTGGGCGGCGAGCGCGGAGCCACATTTGCGTGGCGAGGTTTCTCGTGGACGCTGGCTAGACCAGGTACGCCCGGCGGACGCAAGCCTTTGAAACCCATTTGAAACTCGCTGCCTTTCGGCTCACGAGCTGGGCGGCGAGCGCGGAGCCACATTTGCATGGCGAGGTTCCCCGTGGACGCTGGCTAGACCAGGTACGCCCGGCGGACGCAAGCCTTTGAAACCCATTTGAAACTCGCTGCCTTTCGGCTCACGAGCTGGGCAGCGAGCGCGGAGCCACATTTACGTGGCGAGGTTCCCCGTGGACGCTGGCTAGACCAGGTACGCCCGGCGGACGCAAGCCTTTGAAACCCATTTGAAACTCGCTACCTTTCCGTTCACGAGCTAGGCGGCGAGCGCGGAGCCACATTTACGCGGCGAGGTTCCCCGTGGACGCTGGCTAGACTAGGTACGCCCGGTGGACGTAAGCCTTTGAAACCCATTTGAAACTCGCTGCCTTTCGGCTCTCGAGTTGGGCGGCGAGCGCGGACTCGGGACTCAACTTGAGGACTCATGTAGAGCCTGCACGAGGAGTGTCAATCAACTTTTGGACTCGGGACTCAACTCGAGGAGTCATGTAGAGCGTGCACGAGGAGCATCGTGAAGAGTCGGCGCGAGGAGTATCGGTCGACTTGCGGACTCGGAGCTCGACTCGAGGAATGAGCTCGTCTTGAGGAGATATGTGAAGAGTTGGCTCGAGGAGTATCGGTCGACTCGTGGACTCGAACTTGACTTGAGGACTCATGTAGACCTTGCACGAGGAGTTTCGTTCGACTTGTGGACTCAAACTCGACTCGAGGACTCATGTAGAGCCTGCACGAGGAGTTTCGTGAAGAGTCAGTGCGAGGAGTATCGGTCGACTCGCGGACTCGGACCTCGACTCGAGGAATGAGCTCGTCTCGAGGAGGTATGTGAAGAATCGGCACGAGGAGTATCGGTCGACTCGTGGACTCAAACTCGACTCGAGGACTCATGTAAAGCCTACACGAGGAGTTTCGTGAGGGGTCTCTCTTTGGGACCTCCGGCCTAACCGCCGACCCCTTGAGACTTTACTATCATTATTATTACTTGTTTTCTGTTTCGAGAGAGTTAGCCCAACACGTTTGGGTGAACTGATGGACCGAATCCAAAGATGTTTGGACGAAGTGATGAAGTCGCTCCAGCTCGATTGGACGAAGTGGCGAGCTCGACTGGATGAAGTGGCGCGCTCGACTAGGCGAAGTGGTGAGCTCGACTTGGAGAACCGACGAGCTCGACGGCGCACTGACGAGCTCGATTTGGTGAAGTGACGAGCTCAAAATCCCAACCATCCATTACTCAACTCGAGGACTCATGTGGAGTCTGCGCGAAGAGTTACGTGAAGAATCGGCACGAGGAGTATCGGTCGACTCGTGGATTTGAACTCGACTCTAGGAGTGAACTCATCTTGAGGAGTTACATGATAAGTCTTTCCTTGGGACCTCCGGCCAAACCATCGGCCCCTTGAGACTTTGTTATACTTTTGTTTTTGTTTTTGAGTTTTTTTTTTCCGTTGTTAGTTTGAGTGAGCTCTAGTTTCGTTGAGCATTGTTCCCCATTAGCCCCCCGAGTTTCTTGTGTACTCGCAGAGGAGACTAGAAATTATAATGCAACGAGATAAAGGCTTCGAGACAAAATGTAATCTAATTATCATGTCGAAATAGTCGAAAATTACATTCCCAGGCCATTGGCCTTATTAAAATTTTGAATTGTCTTAAAACCAGAAATAAAATGACATAAATCAGGCGTAGAGAAGACGGGAGTGGGGGTCTTTGGGTAGCCGAGGTTCGACCTTGTCTTCGAGTTGGAAGATGGTGCTCACCATCTTTCCCTTGCCTTTCCCGTCCACGCCTTGGATGTAGCACATCCTTGCCATCGATTGATCTCCCAACATTATGGCAATCCCCTTGTCAGTCGGGAACTTCATCATCAAGTGGTAGGTGGACGTAATGGCCTTCAAACGATTGAGAGTCGGGCGACCGATGATGATGTTGTACGCCGAGGGCTGGTCCACGACCAGGAATGACACGACGCGAGTGACCTCGAGCCCCCCCGGCGTCCCGAAGGTGACCGGGAGGTCGATAGTACCCTCCGTCATGACCCTCTCCCCGGAGAAGCCAAAGAGTGGGGTTCAGATTGGGGTCGGTCTCAGTCCGGTCAGCTTCATCCTGTCCAACGTTGATTTGTAGATGATGTCGGCCGAGCTGCCGTTATCAATCAGGATTCTTCAGACGAGATTGTTGGCGACCGGCGCCGAGACGACTATTGCGTCATTGTGCGGGTGGAGAACTCGTGTCGCCTCTTGGCCAGTGAAGAACATGGACTCGAACGGGGCCGGAGGGGGAGCCTCGTACGTATGGTTGATGTAGTGCGCAATTTTCCCTTGGGAAACCTCGCTCACGTACTTCTTCCTTTGCGTGGACGAGTCCCCAAACTCTGGGCCACCCATGATCGAGCCCACGATGTGCAGCTGTGAGCTCTCCGGTTCTTCATTCGCTGCCCGGTCCGTTACAGTCACCGTCGCTGGACCCTTCCTTTCTTGCCGTGGACGGCCTTCGTGCGCCGCGGCCGTCCCGATTGTTTGAAGGACGTACTCCTTCAACTTCCCATCCTGAATGAGGGCCTCGATCTGGCGCTTGAGCTGGTAACACTCGGACGTCAGGTGCCCGTGGTCTCGGTGATACTCACAGAATTTGCTTCGATCTCGCTTTGCGGGATCCCTTGTGAGTGGAATGGGGCTCCCCAGCTCGTCCCGATGCAAAGCCAGGATCCGCTCTCGCGAGGTGTTTAGAGGGGTGAACGTCGATAACGCTCGTAAGCTATCGACGTGTGACGATCTCGGCCCGGGGAGGGAGCGACCGTTAGGGGCCTAGCCCCCCTTGTTCCTCTTCCTTTGAGGGTCGGGACGATCTTCGTCTTGGTCGTCGCGGCTGCGACTACCTTGCCCTCCTGACTTCCGGCCGTCTCGGCCATCGAGATAGTCCTCGATTCCCATATACGCGCGGGCTCTCATCATCAGCTCCGCCATGTCTCGTGGGACTTGCCCAACGATGGACTTAAGGAAGTCGCTCGTGCGAACTCCCTTGGTGATCGGCGTGATGGCATCCTTATCGTCGAACCCCTCGACTTTGTGAGACACCTCGGTGAAGCGAGCGAGGTATTGTCTCAATGTCTCGTCTCTCCCTTGCCGAATGGATAGGAGGTGGGTCTTTGACTTCTTTTGTGCCACAAGCGTGGCGAAGCGGGCAAGGAAAGCCTCTCGCAAGGCCCGGAAGGACGGGATGCTTCCAGGCCTCAAGCTTCGGAACCCCTCAAAGCCCGACCCTGTGAGGGTCAGGCTGAAGGCCTGGCATAGGGTCGCGTCCGGCTGCCCTTGCATTGTCATCCACGTCTCGTAATGTTGGATGTGGAAGTTTGGGTCGGTCCGTCCGTCATAAGGAGGGATGGACGGCAACTTGAAGTTCCCCACGCAAGGTTGCGTGAAGATTTGAGCGGCGAAGGGAGAGTATGACTCCTCGATCCCCCCGTAGGGCCTTTGCCTCCCTGATTCCCTCATCTCGATGATTTGGTTTTGGAGGCTCTGAATCATTGTGACCATGTCAAGCCCGTTAGCAGGGCTGACCGTCGGGGCCACAGGAGTCGCCGGTTGGCGCTCATTGGATGCTTGGTCCACGACGTTGGCCCGAGGCCGGCCGAGAGTCGCTGCGGGGAGCGCGTCCTTCCGAGAGTTGAGCCTTTGGCGGAGATACTCCCCTCGGGAGTTTCTCTGCGCCGTCAAGCGCTCTCTAAGGTCCATGCTCGGCGCGTGGCGGGGCGAGGTCGCCCTTGGTCGGAGTGTCCGGCGAGCGCTTCGGCTATCGGCCCCATCGTCAACCAGAGTCGCTCTCTCCTCGTTGAGGGGCCGTGTCCGGCCACCTCTTGAAACCGAGGGGGCGAGCCCCCGGGACTGTGACCGTGCTTGTCGTCGCGCCGGGAGCAAAGGATCGGCCAACGCACCATCGGCCCTCTCGGGCCGTGTTTGAGCGAGGCTAGGAGTTGCCTCATTGGTCCTTGACTCCCCCACGTAGTCGGGGTCGGAGTCGTCTTGAGCGGATCGATCCTCGACGTCGTATCTGAGGAGATTGGCGATGAGTGAGCCGTCAACGCCGAGACGGTCAAGGAGCTCCGCAAGCCGTCGGGCCGTGCCCTCTCGGAGTTCGGCCTCAGGGTCATTCACCGGGTCTTGGGACTGGCTCTCGCTATTGCGAGGTTGCCCTTCAAGACGGTGTGCGAGGCGTCGGAGACCGTACCTCGAGCTCGTCGCTCGTGTACCCGCGGAGGTAGTGGGTAGGTGACTCATCTCTCGAGAGTCGTAAGAGTGGTGAAAGTGTGGAATGGAAGGGAGAGCGTGCTAAGGTCGGTCCCCTCCTTCTAGCGCCAAAATGTTGTCGCAGTTTTTCGGACAACTATTTAGGAGCCCAAAGTGGTTAGACCCAAGGCCAGACCAAGTGGTCTCACTTCGGCTCGAGCGTGTCGGGCTTGGTATCCCAAGCCGTCCCTTAGCTGTTGGTGGTGTTAACCTCGTCCAGGCACCTGAAAAGCAAACAGAAAGAGGTGTGAACTACAAAGGGGAAACAGAGGGGGTGCCTCTGTTTACCTCTCCGACGCTCAACATTAGTAGGATTGAGGTGGATATAGAGGGTTTAAGTGTTTAGAGGCCGAGACTTGAGAGAAACGAGCAAGGTACGAGTTCGACAACGTTTCAGTACTCAAGAATGGATTACCTGGGTCAAGGGAGGGACCCTTGTATTTATAGGCGGCCAAGAGGTGGTTTGAAGACCCCTTGGCCGAGTGAGCATGCTTGAGTCGGCCAATGACCCCTTCAATGGTTGGGTCGGCCAATGGCCGAGTGAACATGGTGGTGAGGTTCACTCGGCCATTGGCCGAGTGAAAAGCATGGCCCGGCTGAGGTTCACTCGGCCATTGGCCGAGTGAACTGCTGGAAGGTTCACTCGGCCAATGGCCGAGTGAACTGCATGGGCAGCTGGAAGGTTCACTCGGCCATTGGCCGAGTGAACTGCTGGATGGTTCACTCGGCCAATGGCCGAGTGAACTGCTTGGGCGGCTGGAAGGTTCACTCGGCCATTGGCCGAGTGAACTGCTGGAAGGTTCACTCGGCCAATGGCCGAGTGAACTGCCTGGGCGGCTGGAAGGTTCACTCAGCCATTGGTCGAGTGAACTGCTGAAAGGTTCACTCGGCCAATGGCCGAGTGAACTACCTGGGCGGCTGCAAGTTTCACTCGGCCATTGGCGGAGTGAACTGCTGGAAGGTTCACTCGGCCAATGGCGGAGTGAACTGCCCTATGGCCGAGTGAGCCATTGACTCGGCCAATGTCCGGGCAAGGCATTTGACTTGGCCATTGGTTTGGGCCGGCCCCTGGTTGGGTTAGGGCTTTGCCGTTCAAGACCTCGCACCAGCCACGCGGGTCGAAGAAATGCCTTTGTCCTCGTCGGCCCTAGACGGGCCGACAACAATGATAAACATTATTATACGAAAGTTCTTATCCGCCTTTATCAGAGCCGAATCGGGGACTATGGACCTAGTAATAGAACCTTAACAAATCCGATGAAAAAGACGAAATAGTCCTTTCTGTTTGTCCATCGATTCGTTTAATCTTGGTCAAATACTCCACCTTGTAAGCCAAGACTAAACTCTCCTTTATACTAGAATTATATTTACTCATCGTGACGAGTGTCCACTGATATAGTCAGTTCGTGATCAAGATCCTCCAGGTTCAACCCGTGTCAAGAGAAGTCAATTTTTTCGTTATACTTCTCTTGATACATATCAGCCCTAAGCATTGTTACTTCCGCAGCGAAAGATTCTTTCGAACGTTACTTACTTCGAAAGTGCTAGCAATCTATCGGTTCTGGAATCAACCCTTAGGTGAGAGAACATTAACCTTCTTTCAGGAAGGCTCGATTCCGTATCTGTAAATCATTTCCAACTCGAATTATGCTCTGAGAAAACTCCCAAGACATAAGCTGTGATTAGCATGAATAGCCTTTTAGCGAATGAGTCAAAGAGCTCAGTAACATAACCCAGTGTCCATGATCACTTCAGGATTTAGATCAAGTCTCACTGTGACCATCATAGTGACCTCGGTTAGTGTGTCATAACGGTCCTTAAACGACACATCTACAACCAAGACTTGTCCAAGTCGTACACTTACCACAACTGTAGAATGCTCCCACATAGTGATCAGCCTTCACCTATGTGTTCCACATATATGACTTTAGATATAGCTTTCCAGGCGTATATCAGTCATCAACCTTGTTTTAGCTCACCGTCCTAACTCAGGTGCCCAACACGTGACTCAGTTTAATACGGAGGCTATGGAATATAGTTGTTATTGATTCTAATTGTTTAGAAATCAACCCACTAATCATATAATGCTAATAAAGTAATCTTATTATCGAATTTAGTAATCATTTATTCATTATCTTCAAGTGGGCAATATTCCCAACACATATCTATGACAGTCTTCCCATCAATCTCTGATCCTAGGATTTCCATTTTATTCAGAAAACTAATGATCAGTATCATAAAGTCTCCAACAGGAGTCCTAGCCTGCATATGACAGTTCATAAACTGTCGGACTGCTTGTTGCCTAGCTTGAAGCCTTTGCCCTCCAAACATCTCAAGGAGATTGTTGAGCATGTCAGCGGCAGTCTCAATGTCACGATGTTGTTGTTGCAACACATTCTTCATTGATGCTAAGATATAGTACCTCACAATCTCATCGGAGCAGAGCCAGGCCGCCAAGGCGTCTTTGTCTTCTTGAGTTGAATCATCATTCGTCAGAGGAGGACACGGGGTGGTAAGTACCCATTTGTGCTTGTTAAAGGTAGGTATTATGTCGAGGTTATATTTCCAATTAAGGTAGTTTTTGGTTTCGAGTTTGTTCGAGGATAGGATGAAAGAGAGAGAGTTGGAAGATATTTTGCCTATAAAAGTTGAAACAAGTTTATGATTAGCGTTTGGTTTATGATTTAAGTTTTTAAACATTTGATAAAATCCAAATGTGTTATAAACTAAACGATAATTTACTCATTCGAGGGAAGGCCGCAAAAAATCTCCAAAGGTGACACATCATTAATGCTTAGCCAAGATGTCAATACACCAATTTTGACTAGCCACTTTTTAAATTGGTTTGATCACTCACATCGTTTCGCAGGGCCTCGAGGGAGGATTACTAGGGATTGAGTCTAAGTGTGTAACCAACCACTTAGTCCAAAAGATTGACTTTGAAAAAAATCCGCCGAGGGGAGGTCTTGTCTCATTGTCTCACTTTCAGATTTAGCTAATTGAGCAATGATCAGTGCAAAGCGCCCTTGAGTACTCTCATTTAAGAGAGGGCCACGAGGGTGACTCTTAGTCTAGCAACAATTGCACTTTTCATTAGTGTCGGGGATCGTGGGTTACAAACAACAAATATAACCCTCCCACTTAGTTTTTGGAGTTGGTACATCGAATCTTATAAGTTCGGAAACGGTTTTCCTGGTTATAGAGCGATAGAGCGGACAACTAGAAAAGAATCCTAAATTTTCATGTTTAGAGCAGTGTTAGTGCATAAAGGCACAAGGGACATACTCGGATCTTTTCCTATTTTCTATTTCGGGAAAGTGCATGAGGGAAGTGTGAACTTCAACTCACTCGAACACTTGAAAGTTTGATGTTGTCGCTCGTTTTTGGACAACGATTTAGGAGCCCCAAACGGTTCGACCCAAGGCCGGACCAAGTGGTCGCGTTCGGGCTCGAGCGTGTCGGACTCGGTATCCCGAGTCTTCCCTTAGCTGTGGATGTCCCTTGAGTTCGTCCAAGCACATGAAAAGGAAGAAAGAACATGTGAACTACAAAGGAGAAACAGAGGGGGTGCCTCTGTTTTCCTCTCCGACGCTCAACATTAGTGGGATTGAGGTGGAGTATAGAGGTTTTAGAGGTGGTGAGACGCCAAATATGAGCGAAACGAGTGAAGTATGAGTTCGACAACCTTTCGGGACTCAAAATTGGATTACCTTTGGGAGATGGCGGACCTCTCTATTTATAGGCGACCAAGGGGTGTTTGGAGAACCCCTTGGCCGAGTGAGCTTCTTGGGTCGGCCATTGGCCGAGTGAACTTCTTGGAAGGTTCACTCGGCCATTGGCCGAGTGAAGTGCGTGGCCGGCTGAAGGTTCACTCGGCCAATGGCCGAGTGAACTGCTTGGTAGGTTCACTCGGCCATTGGCCGAGTGAACTGCATGGCCGGCTGAAGGTTCACTCGGCCATTGGCCGAGTGAAGGGGCTGAACCTTCGGCCGGCTGAGCATATGGCCGGCCATGGGCCGGCTGACCCTTGGGCCGGCCATTGGCCGGCTGAGCATATGGCCGGCTGAACCCTGGGTCGGCCATTGGGTTGGGCCAGCCAATGGCTGAGGCAAGGTTTCACCGCCCGAGGCCTCGCGCCGGTCGCGTGGGTCGAAGTGACGCCTTTGTCCTCGTCGGTCCGAGACGGGCCGACAACATTTGAGATTACACATCTTTTTATTTTCGGCTTGTCTACAAGGAGACCTCCCATTCAAATTTTCAAGAGCATATATATTTTGAACATATGTGATATAGATATAGTTTTGTAAACATTTTGAAAACTTATTTGATTTGGATGACAAAAAATTTTCAAGTTTGAAAACGATAACAATTTTTCAAAATTCAAACTAGTTTTGTAAAAATTCAATTTCAATTAAACTTTCAAAAATCAAAACATTTTAATATTACACATCATGTTTATAATCTTATGAAAAACATTTTTGCTCAAGAAATTTTTCTCATTAGAGTTCTATAACTCACGGTAGTGGGGCTGAAAATCCGGAATTCTAAAAAAACTGGACTTTCGGAATAGCCACGCACCTCGGAGTAAAATCACCATAACTGGTGGCTCGGATGTCCTTTTCACCCCAAAACTGGTGGCATTGAAAAGAGGACAGATAGACCTTTAATTTTATTTAAGAATCATTAAATTTTGATTTCTGAGCAGAGACTTATGCTACTTTTACTACGGGTTTTACTCCACCTCAAAGAAGAAATAATTAAAGTTCGGTCTTTTAAGGTGGGAAAAAGAATCGAGTGTAAAGGAACGTTTTATGAAGTTGTTAAAGCTTTTATTTGTGTTTTATTAGCAAGGTAATAACATGGTATAAAATAAATAACAACAAGCATAAAACGATTCAAATAAATAAACGAAACTAGCAAGACAATATAACTAGTCACAAAATTTACTCGAAATTTTCTCAAACTTAAAAACACGTTTTTCAATATAAAAAATTAAAAACTTTTAGAACTGATTCTAATGTGTTTTAATAACATCCAAAACTCATAGAGAAACAACATGATATTCAATTTAAAGGCATGAGCAATAAATTAAAAAAAAACTAAGAAAACAATTCTAACTTGTCACAAAATTAGTAAACTTTCGAAAACGATTTTCAAGCTCATAATTTTAAATACATGTACATGCATATCTTTGACCATAGCTCTGATATCATTTGTTGGAATTGATCTAGGGTTTAAGAAAAAGTTTAACGCTTCGTTAAGCGGCGGAATTTTAAAAATTTTCTTTTTCAAGTAAAACAGTTTTTACTAACCTAGACAAAGAGCAAGCACATGTAGATAAAAACTAATATGAGCATAAAAGATTACTAACCTTTTTAGAAGCTTGAACGTTGAGAAGCTTTTGGAAAAGGTTGCAACGTTCATCTCCTTCGCATCACGTCTCTCTTCCTTCCTCGGCAATTCGAGCAACCACGAAAGTTTTTATCACTAAATCACTCGATAGAAAGGAATTAGCGTGTGGGCACTTTTAAACACTACAAATTAAGAACGAGTCTTGAAGTCCCAGAGCTAAAAACTAGGTCAAATGAGGACCTAGGTGCCAAAACAATAAAAACAAAATTGAATAGAGAGAGAGAGAGGAGAGGGGCGGCCAAGTCTAGAGAGAGAAGCTCTCAATCTCTTATACTTGGATGAATGAAATGTGTGGAATGAGGCTCCTATTTATAGGAGAGGTCTCACCTTCAATAAGGTAGTTTCCTCTTCTATAGAATATCACATATTGATGAGCCAATTTCCTCTTTTCTTTCATGAGGTACACGGCCAAGGCTTGCCAAGCAAGTCCTTGGATTTGTTTCCTCTTTTATTTGCTTCTCCATTAATTCCTCTTGGCCGAAATTCCCTATGCATGTGTTGGAAATTTGTTTCTTCTTTTTCTTTTGGCAAGTATCATGATACATTTATGCACAAAATATTCTCTCTTTCTTTTGGGTAGTAGGCGCCCAACATCACTCTAGAAGGAGCTTCTAGAAGCTTCTTCATTTGTTCATGACAACATGAGAAAGACCCATTAAGAATTTTCAATATAATTCTTATGAAATGAAATTAATCAACAAGACCCAATTAATCTAATTTGGCCGAGTGACATTAAGTAATCAAATGACCTTGTCAAAAAATTTATTGACATTCATTTCATGCTATGTCTCAAAAGACAAAAATACCCTTTTGACAAATTTCGTTCTTGTTTTGACGTAGCTTCCAGTTTAACTATTCCTACTCGATGTGATTCGTGACAGTGACCTTGTTGTCGCACAAAAATGAACAACTATTTAAAACCTCGGGCGGTTCGATCCAAGGCCGGACCAAGTGATCGCACCCGGGCCGAGAGTGTGAACTCGAAAGTCTCGAGCTAGGTTTTCTCCGATCAACCCGCCTCTCGGGAGAGGTAGGGGGTGAGGAGGAGGAGTGACCGTGCCTTGGGTGTCGGCTGCCTACCTACCCGTGTGTGGGATCAGGTCAGAACGTAGTTCAGGCGTATGTGACGCAGTATGAGGCGTGGAACCTTGGTGGAGAAGCGTGCTCGACAAAGGAGACGAGGCGCGAGGAGTCCTCGGCAGCGTCTCAGAACCTCGGAGATCGCGTACGCGTCTAGCGTGTTAGACGCGCGAGGGGAACTCTAGTCGAGAACCTTAGGGGCGTGCTTGAGCGCTGGAGAACGTTCGGTCAGAGGGACTGACGTCTAGGAAGTCCCCGTGAGTGCTTCGGAACCTCTGAGAACGGGGGAGAGAGAAGAGAGACTGCTTCAAGCCAAAAATGGCATCAAGAGAAGCAGAGAAGAGTAAGAAATCGAGCGTGTCGATAGGAGATGAAGAGATGATCTTTCCCTTAATGAGAACGGGTTTATATAGGTGTTTGAGGACCCTAAGGGTGTCCTTTGGCGTCCATGTGGGACTAGGAACGCATGCGCCGTCAATTGGAGGCACACGGCGCGCACGTCGCGCGGCGCAGGGGGCGCGGTACGCAGGTCAACGGGCGCGGCGCGGGACGCGCGGCGCAGGATTCGCGGCGCGGGATGCGCGGCGCGGGCATGTCTTGGCGCGACGCGCGGCCTGCCTGGCGCGGCGCGCTGCCTTCCTGGCGCGGCGCGCGGCTTGCTGCATGGCTGGCCGGCGCAACGTGCTACGCGCGCGGCGAATGGCTAGTCTTGTCGGACTCTTGTGGGCCTTTAGGTGTCTTCGAATACCATTCTTACCACGTGAAATATGAAGGTTTTAACTTGACGAGAGTGACTCGATTCGAGGAGCGAAGCACGACTCGAGGTGACTGACTCAAGGCTCGACTTGAGGAGCGAAGCTCGACTCGAGGAGACTGACTCAAGGCTCAACTCGAGGACCGAAGCTCGACTCGAGGAGACTGACTCAAGGCTCGACTCGAGGAGCGAAGCTCGACCCGAGGAGACTGACTCAAGGCTCAACTCGAGGAGCGAAGCTCGACTCGAGGAGACTGAATGAAGTATCAACTCGAGGAGCGAGGCTCAACTCGGGGAGCCGACTCAAGTCTCAACTCGAGGGGTTAGGCTCGACTCAAGGAGTCAAGAGTTTGGGCGAGGGCTTGAAGACTTGCCGCTCTTCAGGACCTCCGGCCTGACCATCGGCCCTTTGAGCGACGTGCATTCCTGGCGTCTCGGGTTTTCCGAAAACGACCGACAACATTAGCCCCCCAAGTTCATTGCTCGGGAGGCCCCGGGCGGTGAACTTTTAGTTGTTTCCACCGGGTGTTTGAGGAAAATAGACTTCCCAGAGCTTCACTGTCACGAAGCTTTTGTGGTTATAAAGAATATTCTCACAATTGCTAGAGCTCTCTCTCGCTTTTCTGTCTCTCTCGACACGAGCGCGTGATTGACACGTGGAGGAGGATCCAAGCGGATAGGAGACGTAGCTCAACGTGGACGAGGCAGACGCGTTTGCGTCGGTCGCTCTAGCCCCGGAGCAAAGGGGACATGCGTCGGCAAGCGGGGCACGCATTTGTGTAGAGGCGGCCCGGCGTGTCGCGGCTTGTTGATCTTTTGGTGAAGTCACGCCCCAAGTCTTTCTTCGATGGAGTTTTGTTTTGACGATATCATCATCCCGGAGTCCATGGGACTTGACGGTGACTAGCAGGGTGACGATTGTGTAATCGTGACCTGTTTAGGGGAAGATCGTGGCATCCATCTCGGCCAGCTTGGAAGGCGACTGCACTTTTGCGTTTTGCAAAGGCGTGCTCATTCCGAGGTCTCGAAGATGGAGGTTGATGTTATGGGCTGATGCTTCGAGAAGACGGAGTGGCACCTGGCGGAAGGCTCTGCCGCACCGGGGGGCTTTGATTGCTCGGGGATAAACGCTAAAAGTTTGACCACGCATCAAGCATAAGTCGGTCTCACGGGACATCCGCCATTCCCGCTCTGGTGACGCTTCTTCGTCTGCGTTCGGAAGATCGGCCCTTATTCCCCAGACGTGAGCGCAGGTCTCTGCTTTGGCTGACCTGTTCTTCAGGCCACTCCAGGTGTTTGCTCGAGGAGCGGGACTCAACTTGAGGAGAATGACTCGACTCGAGTAGCGAGGCTCGACTTTGAGGAGAATGACTCGACTCAAGGAGCGAAGCTCGACTTCGAGGACGATGACTCGACTCGAGGAGAATGACTCGACTTGAGGAGCAAAGCTCGACTTGAGGAGAATGACTCGACTCGAGGACAGTGATTTGACTCGAGGAGCGAAGCTCGACTTGAGGAGGATGACTCGACTCAAGGAGCGAAGCTCGACTTCAAGGAGAATGACTCGACTCAAGGAGCGAAGCTCGACTCGAGGAGAATGACTCGACTCGAGGAGCAAAGCTCGACATGAGGAGAATGACTCGACTCGAGGACAGTGATTTGACTCGAGGAGAGAAGCTCGACTTGAGGACGATGACTCGACTCGAGGAGCGGAGCTCGACTCGAGGAGAACGACTCAACTCGAGAAGCAAGGCTTGACTCGAGGAGAATGACTCAACTCAAGGAGCGAGGCTCGACTTGAGGAGAGTGACTCGACTCGAGGAGGAAGGCTTGACTCGAGGAGGATGACTCGACTCGGGGAGCGAAGCTCGACTCGAGTAGAATGACTCGACTCGGGGAGCGAAGCTCGACTCGAGGAGGATGACTCAACTCGGGGAGCGAAGCTCGACTCGAGGACGATGACTCGACTCGAGGAGCGAAGCTCGACTCGAGGAGAATGACTCGACTCGAGAAGCAAGGCTTGACTCGAGGAGAATGACTCGACTCAAGGAGCGAGGCTCGACTTGATGAGAGTGACTCCACTTGAGGAGCAAGGCTTGACTCGAGGAGGATGACTCGACTCGAGAAGCAAGGCTTGACTCGAGGAGAATGACTCGACTCAAGGAGCGAAGCTCGACTCGAGGAGAATGACTCGATTCGAGGAGCGAAGCTCGACTTGAGGAGAATGACTCGACTCAAGGAGTGAAGCTCGACTCGAGGAGAATGACTCATCTCGAGGAGCAAGGCTCGACACGAGGATAGTGATTTGACTCGAGGAGCGAAGCTCGACTTGAGGAGTATGACTCGACTCGAAGAGCAAGGCTCGACTCGAGGAGGATGACTCGACTCAAGAAGCGAAGCTCGACTCGAGGAGGTTTAGGTGCGCCTTGTGGCGGCTTCAAGTGCATTGCGATTAGTCATCACATGCAACACCTTGTGGCGACTCGGAGCGCGTCGTTTAGCCGTCTAGACAAGTCGCGAGGGATGGCCTAGATATGCCATGTAGGCTTCTTAGGTGCTTCGTATATGCTTTTTATATGTGCCATGTAGGCTTCTTAAGCGCGCCATGTAGGCGTCTTGGGTGCGCCATGTAGGCGTCTTAGGTGCGTCACGAGGGACGTCGTGGTAGCGCCATGTAGGCGTCTTAGGTGCGCCATGTAGGCATATTAGGTACGCCATGTAGGCGTCTTACGTGCGCCATGTAGGCGTCTTGGGTGCGCCATGTAGGCATCTTTGGTGCATCGCGAGGGACGGCTTTAGCCTGCATCTCTGGGATGTCTTATGGCGCGCCGCGAAGACGTCTTAGCCTGCATCTCGGGGATGTCTTACGGCGCGCCGCGGAGGCGTCTTAGCCTGCATCTCTGGGACGTCTTATGGCGCGCCGCGGAGGCGTCTTTGCCTGCATCTCTTGGACGTCTTATGGCGCGCCGCGGAGGCGTCTTAGCCTGCATCTCGGGGATGTCTTACGGCGCGCCGCGGAGGCGTCTTGAGCCTGCATCTCTGGGATGTCTTATGGCGCGCCGCGGAGGCGTCTTCAGCCTGCATCTCATGGATGTCTTATGGCGCGCCGCGGAGTCGTCTTAGCCTGCATCTCTGGGATGTCTTATGGCGCGCCGCGGAGGCGTCTTAGCCTGCATCTCGGGGATGTCTTATGGCGCGCTGTGGAGGCGTCTTTGCCTCCATCTCTTCGACGTCTTATGGCGCACCGCGGAGGCATCTTAGCCTGCATCTCGGGGATGTCTTACGGAGCACCGCGGAGGCGTCTTGAGTGCACGCTCGTCCCTTTATGTTCGGGTGTTTGGTTTTAGTGGAGCGTGTTTTCTTTTTGTGGAGCGTACTTTCTTGAGGATTTTGAGTGTATTTACAGTTGCCTATGTCACTAGCCCCCCGAGTTTTTGGGTTTATAAACGTTATCGAAAAACTTTGATAAAGCGGATTTTGAAAGAAAAACCTCAAACTTTATTAATATTGCAAAAATAGGAAATCCTAAAACATTGGCTCGTAGGCCTTATTGAATGTTGGAAAGCAAAGAAATAAAATGGGGGGAAGCGTTGGCTACTGGTAGTACTTTCTTAAGTGTTCCGCATTCCACAGGCGACGGATCGGTGTCCGTGTATTTAATGTAGTGTGTCTCGTCATGTATGACTTGGCAGACTTTGTGGGGTCCCTCCCTGTTTGGGATGAAGACGCCGGCGCCTTGCGCTTGAGTGTCATGCAGCGGTCTTTGTGGATTTCACGGAGGACCTTGGTCGACTCGACGCTATCTCTGAATTGGGAGATCGTGTTAACCGTCGTTCTAGTGGTCTTTCCATCGATTCCTTGGATGTAGCATACTCTTGCTTGGGATTGGTTTCCAGCCATGATGCCGATTCCATCCTCGGTGGGGGACTTCACCAGTAGGTGGTATGTTGAAGTAATGGCCCTTAGTCGGCTCAGCGTAGGTCGCCCAATGATTACATTGTAGGGTGACTCTTGATCGACCACTAGGAATGGGACCATGTGAACGACTTCAATGCCTCCAGGAGTTCCAAAGGTGACCGGCAAATCGATGATGCCTTCGGTCCTTACTCTCTCCCCAGTGAACCCGAATAGAGGCGTTTGGGTCGGAGTTGGGCGTAGCCCCCCGAGCTTCATCTTGAAAACTATGTCGGCAGCACTGCCGTTGTCGATGAGAACTCTTTTCACCAAGTTATTAGCTACTTGGGCTTTGAGCACTATTGCGTAATTGTGCGGATGCACAACTCGCTTGGCCTCTTCGTTCGTGAAGTACATCGTCTCGTGAGGCACGGACGGAGGTTCTTCATAGGTGAGGTTAACGTGCATAGCAGCGTCTTCTTGAGCCACGGCCCTTAGGAATCTTTTCCGTTGTCGGGCTGAATCTCCATCTTATGGGCCACCTAGTATGGTGGTTACAATGCGGAGTTGTGGATTGGCATTGGCAGTAGCCATGGTTCGGTCGGCAGAAGCGGCTGTTCCTCCTCCCTTGCCAGACTGTGGTCTGTTCGAGGTGGGGCCCGCAGCGCTAATCATGCATAACACGAACTCTTTTAGCTCACCCCGTTGGATCAATGCCTCGATCTGCCTTTTAAGACTATAGCATTCGGAGGTCAAGTGACCGTATTCCTGATGTTACTCACAATATTTAGATCTATCGCGAGTCGCGGGATCTTTGCTTATTGGAGCCGGGGGAGTGAACTTGTCACGTGCCAAAGCCAGGATCTGCTCTGGCGGCGTGTTCAGCGGTGTGAACGACGAGTAGCCCTTAAAGTCTTCCGCAAGTCGCGGCTTTTGGGGCATCAGAGGTCGGCTATTAGAAGTCTGACCCCCTCTGTTTCGTCTTTTACAGGAGTGGCCTTGCTCGTTGCTAGGCTCGTCTCGGCAGTGAGGGCTTTGACTATTGCCCTTGCGGCCATCGAGGTAATCTTCGACTCCCATGAAGGTCTTGGCTCGAGTCATTAACTCGGCCATAGTAGAAGGGACACGGCCAACGATGGACTTAAGGAAGTCACTTGTGCGCAAGCCTTCCTCGTTGAGGTTTTCAGGATCCCCGTTGGGGATCATTGTGTCATGCGCGGGTTGCTTCGCAGCCTATCGGCCGTGGTACCTCGCGTTCTTCGCCTTCAGTTGGCGGATATTCTCCTCCAACTCCATGATGCGGTCGTCCCTGCTATCTGGAGATGGAGATGGTGAACGGGTCGAGCTCTCTTCGTGGAGAGACTCTTCGTCACCATGCGCTCGGGAGCGCAAGAAGTATTTTTTGGTCCCAGTGACGTTATCGGGGTTGTTCACACCCTCAGAACGTACGGGTGGTTGAATACTCATATTTTCTCAAGTTCGAGAAGGTTGAGTTTGTAGAAGAAAAGAAGAAGATGAACAGAAGGGATTTCGGGCTGAACAGGTCGGGAAGTCCCCTCCTTCTAGCGCCAAAATGTTGTCGCATGAAAATGAACAACTATTTAAAACCTCGGGCGGTTCGATCCAAGGCCGGACCAAGTGATCGCACCCGGGCCAAGAGTGTGAACTCGAAAGTCTCGAGCTAGGTTTTCTCCGATCAACCCGCCTCTCGGGAGAGGTAGGGGGTGAGGAGGAGGAGTGACCGTGCCTTGGGTGTCGGCTGCCTACCTACCCGTGTGTGGGATCAGGTCAGAACGTAGTTCAGGCGTATGTGACGCAGTATGAGGCGTGGAACCTTAGTGGAGAAGCGTGCTCGACGAAGGAGATGAGGCGCGAGGAGTCCTCGGCAGCGTCTCAGAACCTCGGAGATCGCGTACGCGTCTAGCGTGTTAGATGCGCGAGGGGAACTCTAGCAAGAACCTTAGGGGCGTACTTGAGCACCGGAGAACGTTCGGTCAGAGGGAGCGACATCCGGGAAGTCCCCGTGAGTGCTTCGGAACCTCTGAGAACGGGGGAGAGAGAAGAGAGACTGCTTCAGGCAAAAAATGGCATTAAGAGAAGCAGAGAAGAGTAAGAAATCGAGCGTGTCGATAGGAGATGAAGAGATGATCTTTCCCTCAATGAGAGGGGGTTTATTTAGGTGTTTGAGGACCCTAAGGGGGTCCTTTGGCGTCCATGTGGGACTAGGAACGTGCGCGCCGTCAATTGGAGGCGCACGGCGCACAACACGCGGCGCGCGTCGCGCGGCGCAGGGGGCGCGACGCGCAGGTCAACGGGCGCGGCGCGGGATACGCGGCGCAGGATTCGTGGCGCAGGATGCGCGGCGCATGGGGCGCGCGGCGCGGGCATGTCTTGGTGCGGCGCGCGGCCTGCCTGGCGCGGCGCGCGGCTTGCTGCATGGCTGGCCGGAGCAATGTGCTGCGCGCGCGGCGAATGGCTCGTCTTGCCGGACTCTTGTGGGCCTTTAGGGGTCTTCGAATACCATATTACCACGTGAAATATGAAGGTTTTCACTTGACGAGAGTGACTCAACTCGAGGAGCGAAGCTCGACTCGAGGAGACTGACTCAAGGCTCGACTCGAGGAGACTGACTCAAGGCTCAACTCGAGGAGCAAAGCTCGACTCGAGGAGACTGACTCAAGGCTCGACTCGAGGAGCGAAGCCCGACCCGAGGAGACTGACTCAAGGCTCAACTCGAGGAGCGAAGCTCGACTAGAGGAGACTGAATGAAGTCTCAACTAGAGGAGCGAGGCTCAACTCGGGGAGCCGACTCAAGTCTCGACTCGAGGGGTTAGGCTCGACTCAAGGAGTCAATAGTTTGGGCGAGGGCTTGAAGACTTGCCGCTCTTCAGGACCTCCGGCCTGACCATCGGCCCTTTGAGCGACGTGCCTTCTTGGCATCTCGGGTTTTCCGAAAACGACCGACAACAGACCTCATGGATCCAAATGAACAAAGCTTGAGCTAAACACTTGGACTCAAAAGTTCACAAAACCTTTTCCAAGTTTAGCTTAATGTCAACAAACTCCACTAAAGAGTTGACACTGAAAATCTCTCGGTTCAAATGAATTTATTTTCTACTCAAGAATTCAACCTAATTGTAATGAGCGAATCCACAGAATATTATCATGTTTACCCATCATGAATATCATCAGCTAGTCGGGATTTACAAAATTACCATTTTACCCTTCTAGGTGTTATTTCCTCAACTCCTTTGTCGCTTGTGAATAAGTTAGAAACAATGTATTGACGAGGAGCTAACAAGTCACATTGTTTCATCCAAAAGAGTCAAGACTCAATTTGGACACTGGCCAGTTCATTTATTCACACTTCAAGGAACAAAGCATGAGGTGATATACATTGCATTTCAGCAATCTTGTACATGAATTCCATATCTATGAGAACTTCACAAAGTTACTGATGACATTCTCACAACTTAGTATTTCACCAATATGCCTTGTTCGGAATCACATAGTGAGTCCGAACTCTGACTTTCTCAAATGAGAATACGTAAGGTGTTAAATGGCATGTCTCATTTCAGGATTAAGGTAAGCATGATGCAATTCATACGTAGTGACTTCGAGACATAAGAGGTTAAATGGATTGTTCTTATCTTGTCTCTAGAAGTGCACTGGTCAATTTAGTACCTTCGGAAGATACCTAGAAGAACTATTGAGTCTCCAACTCTCAATGCCTCATAACCAGACATCATAGATTCTTCTAACAATCATACTAAGGTCAATAGTCCTTTGACCCTTAGATTGCGAATATATCATTTTAAGCAAACTACGAAGAGTTTGTTCATGCAAATCTACATTTGTCTCTTCGTAAGTTGTTTAGTTTGGTTATGGACTAAAGACTAATGTTTTATCATAAAGCTTCAAACAGACACAGAAGAATGAATGAACGTTTCAATTTTTTATTAATGAATAAGCAAATTCAAGCAAGAGTCTTCATGAGACTTGATTACATCAAATGTACAATATAAGGATTACAACTCTTCTTGTGGGCACCATTGACGACATATTTTTCCTTCTATACATAATTCACAAGTAGGTAGTGAACCTATTGTAGAGGCTTGGAGTCGACCATCCCTAACAAGTCTCTTAATCCTATCTAGACTGATATGACCAAGTCTTAAGTTCCACAGATATGTGGATTTTACTAGAACAAAGGAATCAGAAAGTATGATCCTCATTGGCTCCCTAACTGGATCGTTATCTATTTCAGTGTCTAAAAGCGAAGGTTTGTGTGGGATAAATGAAAAGAGCATTCTTCATACATGTATTAGTGACAAAAGAATTATCAGGAAAAGAAATTCTAATTCCATTCTTTATAAACTTCAAACAATAATTTTGCTCACGAAGGCGAGCAACATATATTAAGTTCTTTCTGAAGGAAGGAACGAAATAAACATTATTCAAGTTTAGAGTTCGATCTTCAAAAGATAGCGTCACTGATCCCACGGCCTTTCTTGACACTGAGCTCCCATCATCCCATTTGAAGGAGAAGTCACCTTCGTCTAAGCTTTTGGTTTTCTTGAAACCAGTCAAGGAACAACAAATATGGTTAGTAGAAGCGGAGTTAAGAATCCACGTTGATACATTATCAACAACTAAGCATGCTTCGGTAATAAGTACATTACTATTTTCCATTGCTTTGAGGTAGGCAGGAATGTTCTTCTTATTCGCCTTGCGAGGTCTCTTCTTAGATCTAGAGGCGGAGGCTTCATACTCAGTAGCATGTGCCTCTCCTTGATTCCTCTTTTTCTTACTGGGACCTTCAGCAATGTAAAGCTCCTTCATTAGCTCGGTAACAGTTTACTCTAGCTTGTTCACAGAGTAATTTAGCTTGAAGGTATCAAAAGATTCAGGGAGAGTTTCCAAGATCAGTTATATTTAAGTCTCCCCATTAATCTCAGATCCAAGGATTTCCATTTAATTCAGGCAACTAACGATCCACATCATATGGTCCCTGACAGGAGTCCCAGCCTTCATGCGATAGTTCATAAACTGTTGGACTGCTTGCTGTCTGGCCTGACGCCCTTGTCGTCCAAACATCTCATGGAGATAGTTCAATGTCACGATGTTCCTGTTGTAACACATTGCTCCTAGATGCTAAGATATAGCACCTCACAATCTCATCGGAGCGGAGCCAGGCTCCCAAGGCGTCCTTGTCCTCTTGAGTCGAATCATTATTCGTCTGAGTAGGACACGGGGTGGTGAGTACCCATCTGTGCTTGTTAATCGTAAGTGTTGGAATTGATCTAGGGTTTAAGAAAAAGATTAAACGCTTCGGGAAGCGGCGGAATTTTAAAAAAATTTATTTTCAAGTAAAAACAGTTTTTACTAACCTAGACAAAGAAGCAAGTACATGTAATTAAAAATCAATATGAGCTAAAAGTCTACTAACCTTTCTTGAAGCTTGAACTTTGAAGAAGCTTTTGGAAAGTTTGCAACGCTCGTCTCCCCTCGCAGCACGTCTCTCTTCCTTTCCTCGGCACCTCGAGCAACCACGAAAGTTTCTATCACTAAATCACTCGAAATAAAGGAATTAGTGAGTGGGCACTTTTAAACACTACGACTTAAGAACAAGTCTTGAAGTCGCAGAGCTAAACACTAGGTCGAGTGAGGACCTAGGTGCCAAGACCAGAAAAATCGAAAATAAACTAGAGAGGGAGAGAGAGGATTTTCGGCCACAAGTTCTAGAGAGAGAGTCTCTCAAATCTCTTAAACTTTGATGAATGAAATGTGAGGAAATGAGGCTCCTATTTATAGGAAAGGTCTCACCTTCTATAAGGTAGTTTCCTCTTCTATAGAATATCACATATTCAAAAGCCAATTACCTCTTTTCCCACTTGAGATGCTCGGCCAACATAGGCTTCAATAAGCTTTGGATTTGATTCCTATTTTGTTCCAAGCCTTGCTTTGACTCTCTCTTGGCCGAAGTTATGCTTTCCTTCTAAAGGAAATTTGTTTCCTCTTTTTCTTTTGGCAAGTATCTTGATACATTTATGCACAAAATAATCTCTCTTTTCCTTGGGTATTTGGGCGCATATCCTCATCTAGAAGGAGCTTCTAGAAGCTTCTTCATTTGTTCATGACAAGATGAGAAAAGCCCATTAAGAATTTTCAATAAAATTCTTATGAAATGAAATTAATTCACGAGGCCCAATAATCAAGTTATGGCCGAGTGACATTAAGTCATCAAATGAACTTGTCAAAAAATTTATTGACATTCATTTCATCATATGTCTCAAAAGACAAAAATACCCTTTTGATAATTTTCGTTCTCGTTTTGACTTAGCTTCCAGTTTAACTATTCCTATCGATGTGATTCGTGACAGTGACCTCATGGACCCAAATGAACAAAGCTTGAGCTAAACACTTGGACTCAAAAGTTCACAAACCTTTTCCAAGTTTAGCTTAATGCCAACTGACTCCACTAAAGAGCTGACACTGAAAATCTCTCGGTTCAAATGAATTTATTTTCTACTCAAGAATTCGACCTAATTATGATGAGCGGATCCACTGAATATTATCTATGTTTACCCTTCATGAATGTCATCAGCTAGTCGGGATTTACTAAATTACCATTTTACCCTTCTAGCTGTTATTTTCTCAACTCCTTTGTCGCTTGTGAATAAGTTAGAAACAATGTATTGACGAGGAGCTAACAAATCACATTGTTTCATCCAAAAGAGTCAGGACTCAATTTGGACACTGGCCAGTTCATTTATTCACACTCCAAGGAATAAAGCATGAGGTGACATACATTGCATTTTAGCAATCTTGTACATGAATTCCATATCTATGAGAACTTCACAAAGTTACTCATGACATACTCACAACTTATTACTTCACCAATAGGCCCTGTTTGGAATCACATAGTGAGTCCAAGCTCTGACTTTCTCAAATGAGAATACGTAAGCTGTGAAATGGCATGTCTCATTTCAAGATTAAGGTAAGCATGATGCAATTCATACATAGTGACTTCGAGACATAAGAGGTTAAATGGTTTGTTCTTATCTTGTCTCTAGAAGTGCACTGGTCAATTCAGTACCTTCGGAAGATACCTAGAAGAACTATAGAGTCTCCAACTCTCAATGCCTCATAACCAGACATCATAGATTCTTCTAACAATCGTACTGAGGTCAATAGTCCTTTGACCCTAAGATTGCGAATATATCGTTTTAAGCAAACTACGAAGAGTTTGTTCATGCAAATCTACATTTGTCTCTTCGTAAGTTGTTAAGTTTGTTTATGGACTAAAAGACTAAGGTTTTATCATAAAGCTTCAAACAAGGAAGATTGAATGAACGTTTCAACTTTATTAATGAATGAATAGGCAATTACAAGCAAGAGTCTTCATGAGACTTTATTACATCAAATGTACAAAATAAAGATTACAACTCTTCTTGTGGGCACCATTGACAACAAACTCCCACTTGACTCAAAGAAGATGTGTGTAGTCTTTCATGCCTAATCCCTCACGATGTTGGTCGAAGACCTTGTTCGCTAGGGCCTTGGTGAATGGATCTGCGAGGTTGTCCACCATTGAGATCTTCTTCACTTCCACGTCTCCGCGCTGCATGATCTCTCGAATCAAATGGTATTTCCTCTCAATATGCTTAGAGCACTTATGGCTTCTAGGTTCCTTTGAGTTAGCGACAGCCCCACTATTATCACAATAAAGGGTCATGGGCTCGTCGACGTTTGGAACAACTTCCAAATACTTAAGGAATTTTCTAAGCCATACAGCCTCTTTGGATGCTTCACAGGCAGCCACATATTCTGCTTCCATTGTGGAGTCAGCAATGCAAGATTACTTAATACTTCTCCACACAACAGCTCCACCATTAAGGATGAACACAGATCCCGAAGTGGATTTCCTGGAATCCTTATCCGTTTGAAAATCGGAGTGGGTATATCCTGTCATAGTCATGTCAGTACCTGAGTATGTAAGCATCAAGTTCCTAGTTCTTCGAAGATACTTAAGAACATGCTTAACAGCAATCCAGTGCTCGGGTCCAGGGTTGGATTGGAAACGGCTAACTATGCCAACGGCGAAACATATATCAGGTCTAGTGCAAAGCATAGCATACATGAGGCTTCCTACGGCAGAGGCGTAAGGAATTTTCCTCATGTCTTCAATCTCTTGTGCAGTCTTGGGAGACTGGTCCTTAGAGAGTGAAACTCCATGCCTAAAGGGTGTTTGACCCTTCTTGGTGTCTTGCATCGAGAAGCGATCCATCACCTTATCAATATAAGATGCTTGAGAGAGCGACAGGGTCCGGTTTTTCCTATCTCGAAAGATTTGGATCCCCAGAATGTACGCGGCTTCTCCTAGATCCTTCATATCGAATTGCTTTGCCAGCCAGACCTTAACCTCAGATAACTTACCCACGTCATTACCAATGAGTAGTATATCATCGACATATAGTACCAGAAACACAACTTTGCCTTTGAGTATTAACTTGTAAACACAAGGCTCATCTATTGACTGTTCAAAGCCGAAGCTTTTCACAGTTTCATCGAATCTAATATTCCATGACCTAGATGCTTGCTTTAGACTTCAGTAACTCACAAACCTTGGTCTCTTGACCTTCTTCCACGAAACCGTCTGGTTGAGCCATGTAAATGCGCTCGTCAAGATTGCCATTCAGAAAGGCTGTCTTGACATCCATTTGCCAGATCTCATAGTCGAGAGCTGCAGCTATGGGTAGGAGTATGCGGATGGATTTAAGCATCGCGACTGGCGAGAAGGTTTCTTCATAGTCAATCCCTTCTTGTTGGGTATAACCCTTCGCCACAAGTCGTGCTTTGAACGTCTCGACGTTCCAATCAGGACCCATTTTCTTCTTGTATATCCACTTACACCCTACGGGTTTAATCCCTTCAGGAAGGTCTACAAGTTTCCAGACTTTGTTGACACACATCGAGTGCATTTCAACTTTCATGGCGTCAAGCCAAAGGTTTGATTCAGAACAAGCCATCGCTTGGCTATAGGAAACAGGGTCATCCATGTCGGAGACGGCTACAAGAGAGTCTCCATAAGACATGTACCTGTCAGGCTTTTGAGTAGCCCTCCCACTACGTCTAAGTACTACTTGACGAGATTCTGATGAGTTAGGTTGTGTTTCAGTTGGGGTAAGAACAGTTCTTACAGATGAGGTAGAAGCTTCCTCACCCAACTTTTCTTCAAGCACAATTTTGCTTCTAGGTTTTGCATCCTTCATAAAATCCTCCTCAAGGAAACGAGCATTCGTGCTAACGAAAGTCTTATCGTCCTCGGGACTATAGAAAGTAAAACCTTTGGTTTCCTTTGGATATCCCACAAACAGGCACAATTCTGACCTACTAGCCAACTTGCTAGTCTTTTGCCTCAGCACGTGTGCAGGGCAGCCCCAAATTCGGATGCGGCCAAGATTCACTTTACGGCCAGTCCATTGATCATAAGGAGTACCAGGAACCGTTTTGGACAGAACTTGGTTCAGAATATAGGCGGCTGTTTCAAGGGCATATCCCCAAAAGGAAAGCGGGAGTGATGAGTAACTCATCATTGATCTAATCATCTCCATAAGAGTTCGGGTTCTTCTCTCCGACACTCCGTTTTGTTGAAGTGTGCCAGGTGCGGTAAGCTGAGAAGCGATACCTTCTTCTTTAAGAAAGTCATCGAACTCTCCAGACATATACTCACCACCTCGATCAGATCGAAGGGTTTTGATCACTTTGCCAGTTTGCTTTTCCACTAAAGCCCTAAAGACCTTAAATACGTTAAAGGTCTCGGATTTGTGTTTGAGCAAATAGACAAACCCATATCGTGAGTAATCATCGGTGAAGGTAACGAAGTATTCGTATCCTCCACGTGCCTGTTGGTTGAGCGGACCACATACATCAGAATGTACTAGTTCCAGCAACTCAGTGGCTCTTCGACCCTTATCAGAGAAAGGTCGCTTAGTCATTTTTCCTTCTATGCAGGATTCACAAGTAGGTAGTTAACCTATTGCAGAGGCTTGGAGTGGACCGTCCCTCACAAGTCTCTTAATCCTATCTAGACTGATATGACCAAGTCTTAAGTGCCATAGGTATGTTGATTTTGTTAGATCGGAGGATTCAGAAAGTTTGATCCTCTTTGGCTCCCTAATTAGATCGTTATCTATTTCGGTGTCTAAAAGAGAAGGTTGAGTGGGATAGATGTAAAAAAAAAGACCATTCTTCATACATGCATCAGTGACGAAAGAATTAGAAAAAGAAATACGAATTCCATTTATTATAAACTTTAAACAATAATTTTGCTCGAAAAGTTGAGCAACAGATATTAGGTTTTTCCCAAAGGAAGGAACATAATAAACATTATTCAAATTTAAAGTTCGATCTTCAAAAGATAGCGTCACAGATCCCACAGCCTTCGCAGACTCCACGCTCCCATCACCCCATTTGAAGCAGAAGTCGCCATCATCTAAGCTTTTGCTTTTCCTAAAACCAGTCAAGGAGCAACAAATATGGTTAGTAGCAGCGGAGTCAATAATCCACGATGATACATTATCAGCTACTAAACAAGCTTCAGTAACAAGTACAATACCTTTTACTTTGGTTTTGAGGTAGGCAGGACAGTTCCTACGCCAGTGACCAGGCTCATTGCAGTGGTGGCACTTGTCTTTAGACTTGTCCACCTTCGGAACCTTTGGCGCCTTCTTCTTTGTTTGAACCTTAGGTTGGTTCTTCTTATCGGCATTGCGAGGTCTCTTCTTAGATCCAGAGGTGGAGGCAGTAGCATGTACTTCTCCTTGAGCCCTCTTTTTCTTAGTGAGTGCCTCAACGGTTTGAAGTTCCTTCATGAGCTCGGTAACAGTGTACTCTAGCTTGTTCATGGAATAATTCAACTTGAAGGTATCAAAGGTTTCGGGGAGAGTTTCCAAGATCATATCTGTTTTAGTCTCCCCATCAATCTCAGATCCAAGGATCTCCATCTCGTTGAGATAGCTAATGATCAGCATCATATGATCTCTAACGGGAGTTCCAGCCTTTATACGACAGTTCATGAATTGTCGGATCGCTTGTTGCCTAGCTTGACGTCCTTACCCCTCCAAACATCTCATGGAGATTGTAGAGCATATCGGTGGCAGTTTCGTAATCACGATGTTGTTGTTGCAACACATTGTTCATCGATGCCAACATATAGCATCTCGCAATCTCATCGGATCGAAGCCAGGCCGCCAGGGCGTCTTTCTCCTCTTGCGTCGAATCATCATTCGTTTGAGGACAAGGGATGGTGAGAACCCATTTGTGCTTGTCGACAGTAAGGACTATGTCGAGGTTACGTTTCCAGTCGACGTAATTGTCGCCTTCGAGTTTATTCGAGGAAAGAATGGTTGAGAGAGGGTTGAGAGACATATTGCCTATAAAAGTTGAAACAAGTTTATGATTAGTCTTTGGTTTAGGATTTAAGTTTTATTAAGACTTTTATAAAATCCAAAGGTGTTATAAACCAAACGATAATTTACTCCCTCAAGAGAAGGCCGCAAAAAATCTCCCTTTATAAGTAAATGACACATCATTAATGCTAAGCCAAGATGTCAATACATCTATTTTGACTAGCCACCTTTTAAATTGGTTTGATCACCCACATCCTTTCGCAGAGCCTCAAGGGAGGATTACTAGGGATTGAGCCTAAGTGTGCAACCAACCACTTAGTCCAAAAGGTCAACTTTGAAAAACAATCCCCCAAGGGGAGGCCTTGCCATCATCGTCTCACTCTCGGACGTAGCTCATTGAGCAATGATCGAAGCAATAACGCGTTCGAGTACTCCCATTTAAGTGAGGGTCGCAAGAGCGGCTCTTAGTCCCACGTTAATTGCTTCTTTCATTAGAGTTGGGGATCGTGGGTTACAAACAACAAGTATAACCCTCCCACTTAGTTTTTGGAGTTGGTTCATCGACTCTTATAAGTTCGGAAACGGATTTCCTAGTTAGAGAGCGATAGAGCGAACAACTAGAAGAGAATCCTAGATCGACATGTTTAGAGTAGTATTAGTGCATAAAGGCACAAGGTACATACTCGATATTTTCCTATTTTCTATTTCGGGAAAGTGCGTGAGGGAAGTGTGAACTTCAACTCACTCGAACACTAGAAAGTTTGAGATTACACATCTTTTTATTTTTCGGCTTGTCTACAAGGAGACCTCCCACTCAAATTTTCAAGAGCATATAGATTTTGAACATATGTGATATAGATATAGTTTTGAAAATATTTTGAAAACTTATTTGATTTGGATGACAAAATATTTTCAAGTTTGAAAGTGAAAACGGTTTTTCAAAATTCAAACTAGTTTTGTAAAAACTCAATTTCAATTAAACTTTCAAAAATCAAAACATTTTAATCTTACACATCATGTTTATAATCATATGAAAAACTTTTTTGCTCAAGAAAATTTTCTCATTAGAGTTCTATAACTCATGGCAGTGGGGTTTGAAAATCCGGATTTCTAAAAAACTGGAGTTTCGGAACAGCCGCGCACCTCGGAGTAAAATCGCCATATCTGGCGGCTCCGATGTCCTTTTGAGCCGAAACCGGTGGCATTGGACAGAGGACAGACAGAGCTTTAATTTGATTCAATAATGATCAAATTTAGATTTCTGAGCAGAGAGTTATGCCACTTTTAATGCGGGTTTACTCCAGCTCAAAGAAAAATAAATAATTAAAGCTTGGTCCTTTTTAGGTGCGAAAAAGAATCGAGTGTAACGGAACGTTTTATGAAGGTTGTTAAAGCTTTTATTTGTGTTTTATTAGCAAGGTAATAACAAGGCATAAAAGAAATAACAACATGCATAAAACGATTCAAGTAAAAATAAGAAACTAGCAAGCTAACAAAACTAGTCACAAAATTTTACTCGAAATTTCTCAAACCTTTAGAACACGTTTTTCAATATAAAAAATTAAAAACTTTTAGAACTAATTTTAATGTGTTTTAAAAACATCCCAAAATAATAGAAAAACAACATGGTTTTTAATTTAATTGCAAGAGCAATAAATTAAAAAAAAACTAAGATAACAATTCTAACTTGTCACAAAATTAGTAAACTTTCGAAAACGATTTTCAAGCTCATATTTTTAAATACATGTACATGCTAATCTTTGACCATAGCTCTGATACCATTTTTTGGAAT
The DNA here is from genome assembly GCF_054948205.1 of Urtica dioica subsp. dioica. Taxonomy (NCBI): domain Eukaryota; kingdom Viridiplantae; phylum Streptophyta; class Magnoliopsida; order Rosales; family Urticaceae; genus Urtica; species Urtica dioica. The sequence continues at coordinate 50,299,722 of NC_142763.1, forward strand.
TGATCTAGGGTTTAAGAAAAAGATTAAACGCTTCGGGAAGCGGCGGAATTTTAAAAAAATTTCTTTTCAAGTAAAAACAGTTTTTACTAACCTAGACAAAGAAGCAAGTACATGTAATTAAAAATCAATATGAGCTAAGAGTCTACTAACCTTTCTTGAAGCTTGAACTTTGAAGAAGCTTTTGGAAAATTTGCAACGCTCGTCTCCCCTCGCAGCACGTCTCTCTTCCTTTCCTCGGCACCTCGAGCAACCACGAAAGTTTCTATCACTAAATCACTCGAAATAAAGGAATTAGTGAGTGGGCACTTTTAAACACTACGACTTAAGAACAAGTCTTGAAGTCGCAGAGCTAAACACTAGGTCGAGTGAGGACCTAGGTGCCAAGACAAGAAAAATCGAAAATAAACTAGAGAGAGAGAGAGAGGATTTTCGGCTACAAGTTCTAGAGAGAGAGTCTCTCAAATCTCTTAAACTTGGATGAATGAAATGTGAGGAAATGAGGCTCCTATTTATAGGAGAGGTCTCACCTTCTATAAGGTAGTCTCCTCTTCTATAGAATATCACATATTCATGAGCCAATTACCTCTTTTCCCACTTGAGATGCTCGGCCAACATAGGCTTCAATAAGCCTTGGATTTGTTTCCTATTTTGTTCCAAGCCTTGCTTTGACTCTCTCTTGGCCGAAGTTATGCTTTCCTTCTAGAGGAAATTTGTTTCCTCTTTTTCTTTTGGCAAGTATCTTGATACATTTATGCACAAAATAATCTCTCTTTTCCTTGGGTATTTGGGCGCCTATCCTCATCTAGAAGGAGCTTCTAGAATCTTCTTCATTTGTTCATGACAACATGAGAAAAGCCCATTAAGAATTTTCAATAAAATTCTTATGAAATGAAATTAATTCACGAGGCCCAATAATCAAGTTATGGCCGAGTGACATTAAGTCATCAAATGAACTTGTCAAAAAATTTATTGACATTTATTTCATCATATGTTTCAAAAGACAAAAATACCCTTTTGATAATTTTCGTTCTCGTTTTGACTTAGCTTCCAGTTTAACTATTCCTATCGATGTGATTCGTGACAGTGACCTCATGGACCCAAATGAACAAAGCTTGAGCTAAACACTTGGACTCAAAAGTTCACAAACTTTTTCCAAGTTTAGCTTAATGCCAACTGACTCCACTAAAGAGCTGACACTGAAAATCTCTCGGTTCAAATGAATTTATTTTCTACTCAATAATTCGACCTAATTATGATGAGCGGATCCACTGAATATTATCTATGTTTACCCTTCATGAATGTCATCAGCTAGTCGGGATTTACTAAATTACCATTTTCCCTTCTAGCTGTTATTTCCTCAACTCCTTAGTCGCTTGTGAATAAGTTAGAAACAATGTATTGACGAGGAGCTAGCAAGTCACATTGTTTCATCCAAAAGAGTCAGGACTCAATTTGGACACTGGCCAGTTCATTTATTCACACTCCAAGGAATAAAGCATGAGGTGACATACATTGCATTTCAGCAATCTTGTACATGAATTCCATATCTATGAGAACTTCACAAAGTTACTCATGACATACTCACAACTTAGTACTTCACCAATAGGCCCTGTTTGGAATCACATAGTGAGTCCAAGCTCTGACTTTCTCAAATGAGAATACGTAAGCTGTGAAATGGCATGTCTCATTTCAGGATTAAGGTAAGCATGATGCAATTCATACATAGTGACTTCGAGACATAAGAGGTTAAATGGTTTGTTCTTATCTTGTCTCTAGAAGTGCACTGGTCAATTCAGTACCTTCGGAAGATACCTAGAAGAACTATAGAGTCTCCAACTCTCAATGCCTCATAACCAGACATCATAGATTCTTCTAACAATCGTACTGAGGTCAATAGTCCTTTGACCCTAAGATTGCGAATATATCGTTTTAAGCAAACTACGAAGAGTTTGTTCATGCAAATCTACATTTGTCTCTTCGTAAGTTGTTAAGTTTGTTTATGGACTAAAAGACTAAGGTTTTATCATAAAGCTTCAAACAAGGAAGATTGAATGAACGTTTCAACTTTATTAATGAATGAATAGGCAATTACAAGCAAGAGTCTTCATGAGACTTTATTACATCAAATGTACAAAATAAAGATTACAACTCTTCTTGTGGGTACCATTGACAACAGTAAGGATGATGTCGAGGTTACATTTCTAATCAACGTAGTTTTCGAGTTTGTTTGAGGAAATGATGATTGAGAGAAGGTTGGGAGACATTTTGCTGAAGTTAAGTTGAAACAAGTTTATGACTAGTCTTTTGGTTTAGGGAAGGCCGCAACGAGTCTCGTTTCATAAGTAAATGACTCATCATTAATGCATATCCAAGATGACTCTTTGTTTGGGGAAAATCACACTTTTCATTAGTGTTGGGGATCGTGGGTTGTAAACAACAAGTATAACCCTCCCACTTAGTTTTTAGAGTTGGCACATAGTCTCTTATAAGTTTGGAAACACATTTCCTAGTTATTGAGCGATAGAGTGGAATTCTAGATAGGAATCTTAGATCTTCATGTTCAAGGAAGAGCAGTGTTAGTGCATAAATGCACAAGGTACATGATGGAAGTGTGAACTTAAACACACTCGAACACTTGAATGTTTAAGATTACACATCTTTATTTTTCGACTCATCTACGAGGAGACCTCCCACTCAAATTTTCAAGAGCATATAGATTTTAAACATATGTGATATAGATATAGTTTTGAAAAGATTTTGAAAAACATATATGATTTTGATGACAAAACATTTTTAAGTTTGAAAGTCAAAACGATTTTCAAAAATAAAACTACTTTTTAAAGAAATTCAATTAAACTAAATTTTTCAAAAATCAAAACATTTTAATCTTTCACATTATGTTTATATTTTATGAAAACAATTTTGGTCAAGGAAATTTTCTCATTAGAGTTATATAAGTCATGGAGTAGGGTCCGAAATCTGGAATTCTAAAAAACTGGGCTTTCGGAGTAGCCGCGCACCTCGCAGTCAAATCCCCATAAATGCCAGCTCTAACCTTTTGACCTAAAACCAAGGGCATTGGAAAGAGGACAAATAGACCTTTAATTTGATTTAAGAATCATTAAATTTCGAATTCTGAGCAGAGAGTTATGCCACTTTTACCGTGGGATTTTCTCGAGCTCTATGAAAACTTGAAATAATTAAAGTTCGGAGTTGAGTGAAAAAGAATCGAGTGTAACAAAATGTTTGTAGAGAGTTGTTAAAGCTTTATATATGTATTTATTAACATGGTAATAACATAGTATAAAAGTAAATAACAACAAACATAAAACGAATCGAGTAAATAAATAAAACTGGCAAGACAATATAACTAGTCATAAAATTACTTGAAATTTCTAAAACTTAATCAAACACGTTTTTCATTACGAAAAAAATAAAAAAATTTATAACTGATTCTAATGTGTTTTAATAACATCCCAAGGTCATAGAAAATCAACATGATTTTTAATTTAAAGACAAGAGCAATAAATTAAAAAAAAAAAATCTAAGGTAACAATCCTAACTTGTAAAAAAAACGAGTAATCTTTCGAAAACAATTTTCAAGCTCATAGTTTAAATCACATGTACATGCTTATCTTTGACCATTGCTTTGATACCATTTGTTGGAATTTATTGACATTCATTCATCCTATGTCCAAAAAGATAAAAATACCCTTTACACAATTTTCGTAAAACTTGTCTAGTTCTTGTTTTGACTTAACTTCTAGTTTAACTAATCCTACTCGAAATGACTTGTGACAGTGACCTCATGGATACAAATGAACAAAGCTTGAGCTAATATACTTGGACTCGAAAATTCACAAACCTTTTCCAAGTTTAGCTTAATGTCAACTGACTCCACTAAAGAGTTGACACTGTGAATCTCTCGGTTGAAATGAATTTATTTTCTACTCAAGAATTCAACTTAATTTTGATGAGTGGATCCACTGAATATTATCTATGTTTACCCTTCATGAATATCATCAGCTAGATGGGATTTACGAAATTACCATTTTACCCTTCTTGCTCTTATTTCCTCATATCCTTTGTCGCTTGTGAATAAGTTAGAAACAATGTATCGACGAGGAGCTAACAAGTCACATTGATTCATCCAAAAGAGTCATGACTCAATTTGGACACTGGCCAGTTAATTTATTCACATTCCAAGGAACAAAGCATGTGGTGATATACATTGCATTTCAGCAATCTTGTACATGAATTTCATATCTATTAGATCTTCACAAAGTTACTCATGACATCTTCATAACTTAGTACTTCACCAATAGGTCTTGTTCAGAATCACATAGTGAGTCCGAACTCTGACTTTCTCAAATGAGAATATGTAAGCTATGAAATGACATGTTTCATTTCTGGATTGAGGTAAGCTTGATGCAATTCATACGTAGTGACTTCGAGACATAAGAGGTTAAATAGTGTGTTTGTTCTTATTCTGTCACTAGAAGTGCACTGGTCAATTGAGTACCTTCAGAAGATACCTAGAAGAACTATAGAGTCTCAAACTCTCTATGTTCCATAACCAGACATCATAGATTCTCCTAACAATCGTACTGAGATCAATGGTCCTTTGATCCTTAGATTGCGAATATGTTGTTTTAAGCAAACAATGAAGTGTTTGTTCATGCAAATCTACATTTCTCTCTTCATATGTTGTTAGGTTTGTCTAAGGACTAAAGAATATAGATTATGATAAAGATAAAGCTTCAAACAGACAAGAAAAAATGAATGAACGTTTCAAGTTTTATTAATGATTAAGCAGTTACAAGCAAGAGTCTTCGTGAGACTTTATTACATCAAATGTACGTAAATAAAGACTACTACTCTTCTTGTGGGCACCATTGACAACAGACAAGGAGCGTGTTCCAATTTTGAGACCCGAGTAATCACAACGCACAAGCTGCATCCTCGCTTCTTGACCCTTGAGTTAGAACTCTAGCTAAGAGTCAAGAGACCACTCTAAAGTCTTCAACAAAAGCTACGAGCCCGGTCCTTCTCTAAAGTCTTCAACAGAAGCTACGAGCCCGGTCCTTCTCTAAAGTCTTCAACATAAGCTATGAGCTCGATCCTTCTCTAAAGTCTTAGCTTCTCAATCTCCGAGTCCAAGATAGCCACAACCCCTACATTAAACTAAGTTCTGACCTGATCCCGGACTACAAGTACGTAGGCAGCCAACAGTTGGCACAGTCACACCTCCCAAAACACACCTCCAGGTTTGGAGGGTGCAACTCGGCCTTCGAGTTCACACTTTGGCTCTGACACGGTCACTTGGTCCGGCCTTGGATCGAACCGCCCGAAGTCTTAAATCATTGTTCATTTTCGTGCAATAACATGAGACACTCGGAATTGGTCAGACTTTGTACTTGTGAGAGAGAGATGAAGATTTTTTGAGAAAATGAGAATGAAAGAGAGAGTTTGAGGGTTGATTTGAATTTAGTGGTAATTTTGTCCGAAAATACGTCAATAGTTTAATTCTGAATATTAAATAGTCTCGGTATTTTAAGACCTTTGAGGTTTACACAATATATATATATATATAATAGTAATAATACTAATAACTAAAAGAAAAGTGCAAATCGTGTGGTTTATATGTAAGTCTGTACATATAGTGGAACACACTATTCAGTTCCCAGTTTTATGATGGATAATTTCGTACTATACACTATATTAATCGTCAAATAATAACATAACATATAGTGCAACTCGGCCTTCGAGTTCACACTTTGGCTCGGGCGCGGTCACTTGGTCCGGCCTTGGATCGAACCGTCCGAATTCTTAAATCATTGTTCATTTTCATGCAATAACATGAGACACTCGGAATTGTTCAGACTTTGTCCTTGTGAGAGAGAGATGAAGAGTTTTTGAGAAAATGATAAAGAAAGAGAGAGTTTGAGGCTTCATTTGTATTTAGTGGTAATTTTGTCCGAAAATAAGTCAATAGTTTAATTTTGAATATTAAATAGTCTCGGTATTTTGAGACTTTTCAGGTTTACACAATATATATATATAAGTCTGTACATATAGTGGAACACACTATTCAGTTCATAGTTTTAAGATGGATAATTTCGTACTAGACACTATATATTAATCGTCAAAACATACATTTCCTTTGTTGTTAAGATAATGATATTCAAGCTATATTGGGCGTTAAATAATAGCATAGCATATAGTGCAACTCGGCCTTCGAGTTCACACTTTGGCTCGGGCACGGTCACTTGGTCCGCCTTTGGATGGAAAGCCCCAAGTCTTAAATCATTGTTCATTTTCATGCAATAACAGGAGACACTCTAAATTGGTGAGACTTTGTCCTTGTGAGAGAGAGAGGAAGAGTTTTTGAAAAAATGAGAAGGGAAGAGAGAGTTTGAGGGTTGATTTGAATTTAGTGGTAATTTTGTCCGAAAATAAGTCAGACTTTTGAGGTTTAGAAAATATATATATATATATATATATATATATATATATATATAATAGTAATAACACTAATAACTAAAAGAAAAGTGCAAATCGTGTGGTTTATATGTAAGTCTGTACATATAGTGGAACACACTATTCAGTTCCCAGTTTTATGATGGATAATTTCGTACTATACACTATATATTAATCGTCAAATAATAACATAGCATATAATGCAACTCGTCCTTCGAGTTCACGCTTTGGCTCAGGCGCGGTCACTTGGTCCGGCCTTGGATCGAACCGCCCGAAGTCTTAAATCATTGCTCATTTTCATGCAATAACATGAGACAGTCGGAATCGGTCAGACTTTGTCCTTGTGAGAGAGAGAGATGAAGAGTTTTTGAGAAAATGAGAAAGAAAGAGAGAGTTTGAGGCTTGATTTGAATTTAGTGGTAATTTTGTTCGAAAATAAGTCAATAGTTTAATTTTGAATATTAAATAGTCTCGGTATTTTGAGACTTTTGAGGTTTACACAATATATATATATATATATATATATATATATATATATATATATATATATAATAGTAATCATACTAATAACTAAAAGAAAAGTGCAAATCGTGTGGTTTATATTTAAGTCTTTACATATAGTGGAACACATTATTCAGTTAACACTTTTATGATGGATAATTACGTACTAGACACTATATATTAATCGTCAAAACATACATTTCTTTTATTGTTAAGATAATTATAATCAAGCGATATTGGGCGTCAAATAATAGCATAGCATATAGTGCAACTCGGCCTTCGAGTTCACACTTTGGCTCGGGCACTGCCACTTGGTCCGGCCTTGGATCGAACCGCCCGAAGTCTTAAATCATTGTTCATTCTCATGCAATAACAGGAGACACTCGAAATTGGTCAGAGTTTGTCCTTGTGAGAGGGAGATGAAGAGTTTTTGAGAAAATGAGAAGGAAAGAGAGAGTTTGAGGGTTGATTTGAATTTAGTGGTAATTTTGTCCAAAAATAAGTCAATAATTTAATTTTGGTTATTAATTAGTCACGGTATTTTGAGACTTTTGAGGTTTACACAATATATATATATATATATATATATATATATATATATAATGGTTATAATACTAATAACTAAAAGAAAAGTGCAAATTGTGTGGTTTATACGTAAGTTTGTACATATAGTGGAACACACTATTCAGTTCACAGTTTTAAGATGGATAATTTCGTACTAGACACTATATATTAAACGTCAAAACATACATTTCCTATGTTGTTAAGATAATGATATTCAAGCTATATTGGGCGTCAAATAATAGCATAGCATATAGTGCAACTCGGCATTCGAGTTCACACTTTCGCTCGGGCACGGTCACTTGGTTCGCCCTTGGATCGAACAGCCCGAAGTCTTAAATCATTGTTCATTTTCATGCAATACCAGGTGACACTCTGAATTGGTCAGACTTTGTCCTTGTGAGAGAGAGAGATGAAGAGTTTTTGAGAAAATGAGAAGGAAAGAGAGAGTTTGAGGGTTGATTTGAATTTAGTGGTAATTTTGTCCGAAAATAAATCAATAGTTTAATTTTGGATATTAAATAGTCTCGGTATTTTTTAGACTTTTGAGGTTTACACAATATATATATATATATATATATATATATATAATAGTAATAATACTAATAACTAAAAGAAAAGTGCAAATCGTGTGGTTTATATATAAGTTTGTACATATAGCGGAACACACTATTCAGTTCACAATTTTATGATGGATAATTTCGTACTAGATACTATATATTTATCGTGAAAACATACATTTCTTTTGTTGTTAAGATAATGATATTCAAGCTATAGCATAGCATAATGTGATTCCACCATTTTTGGCTTCTTTATTCTAAATCCTAACCCAATTCTCTCATTTGTTTTTTTGAATTATTATAACATAACCGTTTAGTGATATAATATTCAGATCAATATATTCAACACGGGATACATGTACATGACCCAAATCAAATATATTGAGATGACGAAGATGAATTGGTACTTTCATATCGTTTGTTTCATTTTTTCTTCTTCTTTTATTTATTATTTTTTTTTTTGAGCTACTGCACATGCCAATTAATGAATCGCTAACATCACCAAAGCGTAATAGTAGTTTAATATAAAATTAACTAGCATCCTTTTGACTATACATAATTGTATAAATATCTTATCTTTTTGGAACAAACACCCAAGTCAATGATGGTTTGATGAAATGAATGTATATGAAAAATTAGAAAGCCGATTAGTGGACGATAACGCTTGCAGCTATTTACTTTCCAGGAACCCATTACTGCCTTAGAATATGGACAATAATTGTATCGCAAGAGTTGACTAAAATCCGCGTCATCTTCGTCCTTCGTGTGTGTGTGTGTGTTTGTGTGTTACATTTAAAAATGTATAAAATCAATAAGACATATACTCTTTTTTATACGTTCTACATATACCATGTATAGATAAACATACTAAACCCTCTATACTTTTTTTTTTCGACATTAGAAAATTATAAAATAGCCAAATTAATTTTTGTTATATATTTTGACCCGAATATTAGAAAATAGCCAAATTAAATGTTCGACATTGCTAAATAGGCAACATTGAAGTAGGAGTAGGATTTCTCTTTTGAGAATATTACTTTTTTTTATCCTTCCCATGTGCCTATAGAGACACTAGGCTCCTTTATTTTTTTCACAGCTACACACACTATCTCCCACTTTTCTTTCTCTCTCAACATAAGTGCTCGGTGGAAAATCAATTCTCTTTCACAATTAAAGAACTCGATGTGGATTTCTCTCACTTGCTTCTGGACCCTAAGCTTGCATGAACTGATCTTTTTGTGGGATTAGAGAAGATTCCTCTAAAGGTAGATGAGGATCCAAATTTCCTGGAGCACTGGCTCAATGTGGGCGAGGCGGACACGCAGGGCCGGCCCACACCTAAGGCGGGCAAGGCTTGTGCCTTGGGCCCCCAATTGGATTGGGCCCCCAAAAAAATTATTTTACAATTTTTGCTTATTTTTAAGAAAATTTACATTTTTTACCGTAAAAATTTACACTTTTAACCCATTTTCTAAAAAGTTTACATTTTTTACCATGAAAATTTAAATTTTTATTAGTATTATAGTGCCCCAAAATATTGAATCGCCTAGAGCCCCCAGTGAGTTTGGGCCGTCCCTGCGGACACGAGTGCGGCCGTCGCTCAACCTTTGGAGCTGAAGGACGCTCGCGCACTAACTAGACGTGGTGCGCACGAGAAGCGGACTGGCACGGCACACCATGGGGAAGCGCCTTATGACTCATGATTGACCTAGCTGATTGCAGACGGATTGTGAATCGCGCGGATGATGTGTGGCTGATTGCAGACATGCGCTCTTCTTGTCTCGACGATCTCTTGCTGGGTCTCGTCGTAGTTTGTTCTTGATGAGAGATCTCTTATGATAATCTCATTATGACAAAGTCTGAAGAGCTTGTTGATGACTCAAAGACTTTTCCAAGTAATAAGTCTATGACGGCTGTGACCCGTTCATGGAAGGTTATGATGGCCGTCTTGGCCGACTCGGAGGGCGACTGCTCCTTTGGGTGTCGAGACTCCTAGGTCTCGAAGGTAGATGTTGGTGCTTCGGCCAGATACTTGGACTAGCGAGAGTGGTTCCTGACCGGGGTGCCTTGCTGCTCCAAAGGTCTTTGGTTGAGCCGGGAGGTATATTAGGAGTTTGATCACGCAATCTCGTTCATCGACCTTCGAGATGCTTACGACATTTCAACTTCGGTGGCGCTTCTCTAGCCGATCTAGGAAGACCAGCCTTTTCTTCCGGGGCGCGGTGTTCCCGCGGTGTCCATGGCGAGTCTTCAATGAGGGCTACGCTTGCCCTTCTAGCCCATCGTTGAACAGCTCCTTGCGCATAGGGGGTGCGTGATTCTCAGATGAGATATGCCATGCTATTTCTTTCAAAATCCACTTTATCAAAGTTTTTCGGTCATCGAGCTATAATGCCGATTCCATCCTCGGTAGGGAACTTCACCAGTAGGTGGTATGTAGAAGTAATAGCCCTTAGTCGGTTCAGCGTGGTTCTCCCAATTATTACATTGTAGGGCGACTCCTGATCAACCACAAGGAATGAGACCATGTGAACGACTTTAATGCCTCCGGGAGTTTCGAAGGAGACCGGCAGATCGATGATGCCTTCGGTCATGACTCTCTCCCCAGTGAACCTGAATAATGGCGTTTGGGTTGGAGTTGGGCGCAGCCCCCCGAGCTTCATGCGCTCTAAGGTGGTCTGTAAAATTATATCGGCAGCACTGCCGGTGTCGATGAGAACTCTCTTCACCAGGTTATTAGCCACTTGGGCTTTGAGCACTATCGCGTCATTGTACAGATGCACAACTCGCTTGGCCTCTTCGTTGGTGAAGTACATCATCTCATGGGGCACAGACGGAGCTTCCTTATAGTTAAGGTTGATGTGCACAACGGCGTCCTCTTGGGACACGGCCCTTAAAATTTCTTCCGTTGTCGGGCTGAGTCTCCACCTTGTGGACCACCCAGTATGGTGGTTACAACGTGGAGCTGTGGCTTTGCGACAGCAGTTGCTGTGGCTCGATCGGCAGTCGCAGTTCCTCCTCCTCCTCCTTTGCTAGATTGTGGTCTGCTAGAGGTGGGGCCCGCAACGCTAATTATGCGCAACACGAACTCTTTTAACTCACCCCGTTGGATCAGAGCCTCAATTTTCCTTTTGAGATTGTGGCACCCGGAGGTCAAATGACCGTATTCCTGATGAAACTCGCAATATCTAGACCGGTCGCGAGTCGTGGGGTCTTTTCCATTGGAGCCGGGGTGATGAACTTGTCACGCTCCAAAGCTAGGATCTGATCTGGCGTCGTGTTCAGTGGTGTGAATGACGAATACCCTTTAAAGTCTTCCACACGTCGCGGCTTTTGGGGCATCGGAGGTAGGCTATTAGAGGCGTGACCCCCTCTGTTTCGCATTTTAGGATAGTTGCCTTGCTCGTTGCTAGGTTCGTCTCGGCAGTGAGAGCTTTGATTATTAACTTGGCCATGGTAGAAGGGACACGGTCGACGACGGACTTGAGGAAGTCACTTGTGCGCAAGCCTTCAATGATGGCAGTGATTGCATCGTTGTCGTCAAAGTAGTCGACCTTATTCGATTCTTCAGTGAATCGAGCAAGGTATCGTCTCAGAGACTCGCCACTCTCTTGCCTGATTGACCACATGTACATCTTGGTCTTCTTTTGGACCATAGATGTAGCTAAGGGTGCTAGGAACATACCCTTCAGGTCTTTGAACGATGGGATGCTTCCCGGCCTTATGTTTTTGAACCACTCAAAGCCGGGTCCAGCGAGGGTAAGACAAAAAGCTTGGCACATGGCACCGGGAACGACACCCTGCATCCTCATCCAGGTTTCATAATGCTGGATGTGGTAAGCGGGATCCGTTTTTCCATCATAGGGGGCGAGGTTCGGGAGTTTGAAATTTCCCGTACATACCTCGGCCAATATATGGGACGTGAAAGGCAAGGAATTCTCCTCAACGACTCCATAGGCACTTCCACCTATTCCGTATTCTCGGAGATCTCGCACTTCATTTCGAAGATTGTGGATCATAGTTGTTGCCGGCACGTCCCAGACTAACGAGGACAAAAGAGTCACTTCAACCCACACGAACGGCGCAAGGCTTCGGACGGCCACCGGATGGCAAAACCTTGCCTAGGCCATTGGCCCGCCCAAACCTTTGGTCGGCCAATGGCCGACCCAAAGTTCACCCGGCCATTGGCCGACCCAAAGTTCACTCGGCCATTGGCCGGCCCAAACCTTTGGCTGGCCAATGGCCGATCCAAGGTTCACGCGGCCATTGGCCGGCCCAAACCTTTGGCCGGCCAATGGCCGATCCAAGGTTCACCCGGCCATTGGCCGGCCCAAACCCTTAGCCGGCCAATGGCAGTCCCAAAGCTCACCCGACCATTGGCAGGCCCAAACCTTTGGCCGGCCAATAGCCGATACAAAGTTCACCCGGCCATTGGCCGGCCCAAACCTTAGGCCGACCAATTGCCGATCCAAAGTTCACCCAGCCATTGGCCGGCCAAAAATTTTAGCCGGCCAATGGCCGATCCAAAGTTTACCAGGCCATTGGCCGGCCCAAACCTTCGGCCAGCCAATGGCCGACCCAAAATCTAACTCGGCCAAGGGGTGCCCCAATCACCCCTTGGTCGCCTATAAATATTGAGGTCCATCCTCTCCCGAAAGGTAATCCATTTTTGAGTCATGAAACACTGTCGAACTCATACTTCACTCGTTTCACTCATCTTTGGCATCTAAACACCTAAACCCTCTTATCTACCTCAATCACACTAATGTTGAGCGTCGGTGAGGTAAACAGAGGCACCCCCTCTGTTTTTCTTCTTAGTTCATTGTTCTCTTACCTTTTTCAGGTTTGCCAACGAGCTCAGAAACCATTGACAGCTAAGGGAAGACTCGAGACATCGAGTCCGACACGCTCAAGCAAAAGCGAGACCAGTTGGTCTGGCCTTGGGTCTAACCGCTTGAGGCATCTAAATCGTTGTCCAAAAACGAGCGACAACTTTTTGGCGCTAGAAAGAAGGGATCTCCCAACCTTGGCAACGCATTCTCTCCACCACTTCATCTCTCCCATACGACAAGCAAAGACTTTCGCTAGATGAGTCACGTGCCAGCCACCTCCGTGGGCACCCAAGCGACTAGCTCGAGGTACGGCCTCAGGAACTTAGCGCACCACCTAGGAGGGCAACCTCGTGATAACGAGTGTACGCCCCAAGTCTCAGCGTCCGACCACGAGGACACTCTCCGAGAGGACACGGCCCGGAGGCTCGCCGATCTCCTAGACCGTCCAGGTGTGGATGGTGCGCTCATTGCTAGCCTCCTCGGCTACGACGTCGAGGGTGGTCACAGCCACGGCCACTCCGATGCCGACTACGAGGGGGAGTCGAGGACCGACGAGGCAACCCCTAGCCTCGTGCGCTGCCGATTCGAAAGGACGAGGGATGCCACGGCCGGGCCAGCCCCGCCTACACGTCAATACTCGCGCTCCCATTCTCGAGGGCTTGCCCCCTCGGCTTCAAGAGGCGGCCGAACACGGCCCCTCGCCGGGGAGAGAGCAGCCCCCGATGACGATGGGGTCGATAACCGAGACGTTCACCGGACGGCCCGACTAAAGATCGCCTCGCCCCGCCAAGTGCGAAGCGGGGATCTTAGAGAGGATTTGATAGTAAAGAGGGACTCTCGAGAAGGAGACCTCCGCCAAAGGCTTAAGTCCCAAATGGGCACACTCCTTGTTGCCACTCTCGGTCGCCCCCAGGCCAACGTCGGGGACCAAGCGTCCAATGAGCGCCGACAGGCGACTCCCGTGTGTTGGAATTGATCTAGGGTTTAAGAAAAAGTTTAACGCTTCGGTAAGCGGCGGAATTTTAAAAATTTTCTTTTGAACTAGTAAAACGTTTTTACTAACCTAGACAAAGAGCAAGCACATGTAAATAAAACCTAATATGAGCATTAAAGATTACTAACCTTTTTAGAAGCTTGAACGTTGAGAAGCTTTTGGAAAGTTGCAACGTTCGTCTCCCCCTTCGCAGCACATCTCTCTTTCTTTCCTCGCCAACTCGAGCAACCACGAAAGTTTCTATCACTAAATCACTCGAGAGGAAAAGGAATTAGTGTGTGGGCACTTTTAAATACTACGACTTAAGAACAAGTCTTGAAGTCGAAGAGCTAAAACACTAGGTCCAATAAGGACCTAGGTGCCAAAACCAAAAACGAAATTGAATAGAAAGAGAGAGAGAGTAGTCGGCCAAGTTTAGAGAGAGAAGCTCTCAAATCTCTAAAAGTTGGATGAATGAAATGAGAAGAATAAGGCTCCTATTTATAGGAGACGTCTCACCTTCAATAAGGTAGTTTCCTCTTCTATAGAATATCACATATTCATGAGCAAATATTGCCTTATTTCTTCATGAGTCATGTTGTCGCACGAAAATGAACAACTATTGAAAACCTCGGGCGGTTCGATCCAAGGCCGGACCAAGTGATCGCACCCGGGCCAAGAATGTGAACTCGATAGTCTTGAGCTAGGGTTTTCTCCGATCAACCCACCTCTCGGGAGAGGTATGGGGTGAGGAGGAAGAGTGACCGTGCCTTGGTTGTCGGCTGCCTACGTACCCGTGCGTGGGATCAGGTCAGAACGTAGTTCAGACGTGTAGGATGCAGTATGAGGCGTGGAACCTCGGTGGAGAAGCGTGCTCTACGAAGGAGACGGGGCGCGAGGAGTCCTCGGCAGCGTCTCAGAACTTCGGAGATCGCGTACGCGTCTGGCGTGTTAGACGCGCGAGGGGAACTCCAGTCGAGAACCCTAGTGGTGTGCTTGAGCACCAGAGAACGTTCGGTAAGAGGCAGCGATGTCCGGGAAGTTCTCGTGAGTGCTTCGGAACCTCTGAAAACGAGGGAGAGAGAGTAGAGAAACTGCTTCAGGCCAAAAATGGCATCAAAAGAAGCAGAGAAGAGTAAGAAATCGAGCGTGACGATAGGAGATGAAGGGATGACTTTCCCCTTAATGGGAAGGGGTTTATATAGGTGTTTGGGGACCCTAAGGGGGTCCTTTGGCGTCCATGTGGGACTGGGAACGCGCCCCTTTTCAAGAGGAGGCGCACAAGAGGCAGCGGCACACAAAGAGCGGCGCGCGGCGCACAACCCGCGGCGCAGGATCTGCGCCGCTCAGCGCGCGGCGCGGCGCGGCACGCGCTGGGCTTCGTTTCTGCGGGCTTTTCGCGATCGTCTCGCTTCCGGGCCCGTTGAGCTATTGTGGGCATGGTATTTTGGGTTATGACACAAATGTTTGTTTGACGGATAGGACTCGAGTTGATGCTCGACTCGAGGAGACCGACTCGAGGCTCAACTTAAGAAGCGAAGCTCGACCCGAGGAGACCGAATCAAGGCTCAACTCGAAGAGTGAGGCTCGACTCGAGGAACCGACTCAAGTCTCAACTCGAGGGGCTAAGCTCGACTCAAGGAGTCAAGAGTTTGGACGAGGGTTTGGAGGCTTCCTGCTCTTCAGGACCTCCGCCTGACCATCGGCCCTTTGAGCGACGTACCTTTCCAGTGTCTCGGGTTTTCCGAAAATGACCGACAACATTAGCCCCCCAAGTTCGTCGCTCGGGAGGTTCCCAGCGATGAACTTTTTGTCCTTCTAGTTGGGTGTTTGAGGAAAATATTTTCCAAGTTCGTCACCCAAGGAAAAATCTTCCTTTTCCATTTTTCTTTTTTTTTTCTGTGCTGCCGCGCGGCGCGCGCCCTGTGCGCGAGGCTAGTGCGCCTTGCGCGGGGGAACTCCGACTTTTTGGAGTTTTTCTTCGTTTTTTCTCCTTGCGGGAGTAGGATTTCGACTCCTACCCCCCCAGGAGTCTATAAATAGACCCCCCATCTCTTATTCCTCCACTTTATTTTTTCTCTCTTTCTCTACGCTTGCATTATGGGTGTCCCTCCCCTTTTCTCAACTGAGAGTCCCGAGATTGATTTCTCTCTCTTGTTTCAGGGTTCTGAACATGCAGAGGATGATCTCTTCGTGGGATTAGGGGAAGTTACGCTGCACGTGGAAGAGAATCCAAGCGGAGTAGAGCAGTGGCTCGAGGAAGGCGAGCTGGGCGTGGCCGCGCCTATTGCTCAGCCTCAAGAAGAGTGCGCGTCGGCTGGGCGCGACACAGGTGGGGAGTTTGATCATCCCACGTCCGCGGGACATGCCCCTCGCCTCGTGATCAACTTAGTTGGCGAGGGGGTTCGCGACAAAGCCTGCCTCGGCGTACCGCAGTCCGACTTGGACCCTCATGCTGCGCTGGGAGATATCGCGGGCGTGGATGCAGTGACTCCGCTAGAGTCGGTTCTCGACGAGATTGACTGCGTGGATGACTTTGGCCCCGAGTCTGAAGATCCCGGGGGTGATTCGGAGACATGTCCGGGGGCCGATGGCCTCGCATCGGAGTGTCCCGAGGAGCCGTCGGCGGCTGCCGCGGCCGTGCCGGAGGGCAGGGGCCCTTCCGTGGAGCCAGGGGGTTCTCAGCCCGAGACCCATGACGCAGAGGCGATAGTATCGACGAGGTCGCTTGCTAGGACAGAGTGGTATCCCGAGGAGGGCTTTGCCGCTCCCGAGGGCTTCGATTGTTCGGGGGTCGATGCTTTGAGCTCGCTCGCCTACCGAACATTCGTTGGTCTCAGGGAGGCATTCGCCATTCCATCGTCCGTGGCGCTTCTCCATCCCTTACAGGGCGACCGTCCTTTCCGCCCTCGCTGTTTCAGTTGCGAGTCTCAACTGCGGGTTGCAGTTGCCGTTTCAACCCATCGTTCAGCAGCTTCTCGCCCGTCTGGGGGTGCATGCGTGTCAGGTGAGTCCGGCGTTCTACCGCATCGTGGCGATGTGTCACATGCAGTGGCATTGCCAGACTGAGCGGGTGATGACCGTGAGCGACTTTCGTAATCTCATCGCGATCTTCCCTGCGCCCGGGCAACCTAGTTTCTTCATGGCCCGCGATCGCTGGAACACTAAGCTGATTATGGATTCAGAGAAGTATAATCGACGACCATGGGTGTGGGTCTCGGCGGAGGCTTTTGGCGACGCGCCGCTCCGGTTCGGCCCCTTGACCGAGTTTCCTGCTGACGCGGGGGCCGATGACCACGAACTTCGTGAAGGAGATCCGGGGAATGTCGGAGGCTCGGAAAGCCGTCGAACGATTTCGTTCCCCTGAGCTGATGGCTTCCATTGGGTGGTTCCCGCCGTTTCCACCCGGCCTGGGCGACAGTCAGCGGACCGAGAGTGCTCCCAGTGCCGCATCATCTCTCTCGAGCGGCGGTCTTCAAGGTATGTCGACGTTTCGCACTTTTTGTTTTTGTTCTTAGCTTAGGGTTTTGACTTTGTTGCTTTTGTAGTCTCTTAGGCTAGGGCGAGCGCTCGAGCGCGTTTAGCAAAGGCTTCTCGAGACTCGAACTCGTTGGCGGCGGTCCGTTGTCGGATTGCTGCGCGGAACAGTCGGGAGAAACCCGAAACCGATCATCGGACGGAAAGCGGTCCTCGCGCTTCTTTGAAGCGACCCTCCTCCTCGGCTCTACCAGACACATCCTCGGACTCCAAGCGTGTGAACTCGATGGTCGACGTGGAGGCTGCGGAGGTTAGACGGGAGTGTTCCCTGGGCCTCGCTCAATCTTCGATGAAGATGTGGAAGAGTGTCATGGCTAGCAGTGACGTGGAGTTCTTTCGTCACGGCGTTTCCCATGCACAGAGAGTAAGTTTCTCTTGCTTTGTTTGTTTAAGGCCTTGTCCTTGGCTGACTTATCCTTTTGCCTTCTCAGGTGCTTGCTCGAGCGACCCGGGGCGAGAAGATCCTTCACGACCTCATCAGGCAGATGAGCCGTGCCCAGGAGGAGCTTGCCCATGCCGAGCGAGGTTCTCACTCAAAGGCAGAGTTTGTGAGTCTCCGCGAGCAGCTTCAGGAGGCTCGCGTGGAATTGGGAGTTACCCGCGGCAAGTACGACCGTTCTCAGGCGGCGGTGGCGAAGATGGCTGAGGAGCTGACGACGGAACGTCAAGCCCTCGAAGTGGCGACTCGATCGACGGAGGTCTTCCAGAGCGAGGTGCGGGACCTTCGACGCCAGTTGGAGTCGCGCACAGAAGAAGTTGGCATTCTCCAGGGCCAGCTTACATCGAGCGAGGCTGCCCATGTTCGAGTGGAGCGTGAGCGCGATTCCTTGGCGGAGGAGGTGGCTCGGGTCACCGAGGAGAAAGCCGCGGCGGAACAGCTTGTGTCCGACCTTCAAGACGACTTTGATGTCAGAGTCGAGGAGGCAAGACATGCGGCGGCGGTGGAGTGTCGGGATGCCACGGCTACCGAGAATGTTTCTCGGGGGGTCACCTTCCACTTCTTCGACTCGTTGTTCCCACCACTCGACGGAGCTGATCCCGTAGGCGAAGATCCCGCCGAGTGACATTTTTTTTCTTTATTCTTCTCGCGCAAGTGTTTAGCGCACGCTTTCTTTTTTTAGGTTTTTCCATTCAGCGCACTTGTTTTAGCGCTTGCTTACTAGGATTTTTCCCTTTCAGCGCACTTGTCTTAGCGCATGCTTTCTAGGGTTTTGGGGCAGTTCCCCTTTTCTTTTGTGAGACATAACTTTATTTTTATGAACGTTTTCGCACATTCACTTCTTATGGCGTGTTTAGATAGGCAAGTGTTTGTGTCAATGGTCTTGCCAGTTCTTTTGGCTCAGCAGGATACCTTTTCATACTCGCGCCAGTCACTTGGATGGCGTGCGTTCTTAAGTTTTTTCAACTGCGAGTCGGCCATGCTTACGCAGGTGCCTTACGTGTGCTGGATTGTGCCACGTAGATGTCTCAGGTCGCGCCAGGTAGGCGTCCTGGTTGCGCCATGTAGGCGTCTTATATGCGCCATGTAGGCGTCTTAGTTGCGCCATGTAGGCGTCTTAGGTGCGCCACGTGGGCGTCTTAGTTGCGCCATGTAGGCATCTTAGGTTGCGCCATGTAGGCGTCTTAGGCTGCGCCATGTAGGCGTCTTAGGTTGCGCCACGTAGGCTTCTTACGTGCGCCATGTAGGCGTCTTAGGTTGCGCCATGTAGGCGTCTTAGGTTGCACCATGTAGGCGTCTTACGTGCGCCATGTAGGCGTCTTGGGTGCGCCATGTAGGCGTCTTAGGTTGCGCCATGTAGGCGTCTTAGGTTGCGCCATGTAGGCGTCTTACGTGCGCCATGTAGGCGTCTTGGGTGCGCCATGTAGGCGTCTTAGATTGGGTCACGTAGGCGTCTTATGTGCGCCATGTAGGCGTCTTAGATTGCGCCATGTAGGCGTCTTAGGTTGCGTCATGTAGGCGTCTTAGGTTGCGCCATGTAGGCGTCTTACGTGCGCCATGTAGGCGTCTCGGGTGTGCCATGTAGACGTCTTAGGTTTTTTGGTGGAGCGTGTTCTTTTGAGGGTTTCCGGGTTTCCTTATCATTGCTAGCCCCCTCAAGTTTTCGGGTTTTAAGTTAATTTTCGATAACCAAAAAACCTGCACAAAACGAAATTTGAAATGGAAAACTCGAGTTTTATTACTTTTGCGAAAAAATTGCGAGAAAATTAAAATCCTAAAACATTGGCTCGTAGGCCTTATTGAAAATGGGAAATGAAAGCGGTAAAAACGCGGGGAACGCTAGCTACTGGTAGTACTGCCTCAGATGCTCCGCGTTCCACGGGTGGCGAATCGGAGTTCCGTCCGTGTGCTCGATGTAGTAGGTCCCATCGTGAATGACTTTGCGGACTCTATAGGGCCTTCCCAGTTCGGGCCTAGGACGCCGGCGCCCTGAACTTGCGTATTCTGGAACACTCGTCTGAGTACAAGGCTTCCGACGACAAAGGTTCGCCTTTTGATCTTGGAGTTGTAGTATCTTTCGACCTTGCGCTTCTGTGCGGCGAGGCGTCTGAATGCTTCCGCTCTCTTTTCATCGATCAGATCCAACTCAAGGCACATAGCCTCGTCGTTGTCCGCTTCATCGAGCGTGTCGACTCGGAACGTGGGTATCTTTGTTTCGATCGGAACTACAGCCTCGATCCCGTACGCGAGGGAGAATGGCGTTTCGCCGGTGGCATTTCGCGCGGTTGTCCTATATGCCCATAGGACGAATGGTAATTCCTCGGCCCAGGCGCCCTTTTTATCTTCGAGCTTCTTTTTAAGGTTGCTCTTGATAGTCTTGTTGACTGCTTCGACCTGGCCGTTGGCCTGAGGATGACGCGGCGAGGAGAAGGTCTTGCTGATCTTCAGTTGATCGCAGATATCTCTTACTCGCGTGTTGTCGAATTGTGCTCCATTGTCGGTCACAATTGAGGCGGGGATACCGTGCCTGCATATGATTCTTTTCCAGATGAAGTTTGTCGTGTTTGCTTCAGTTATTCTGGCGAGCGGCTCGGCCTCTACCCATTTAGTGAAGTAGTCAATGGCGATAATGGCATACTCGTATTGCCTTGGCGCTCTTGGGAGCTTACCAATGATGTCCACGACCCACTTAGCAAAGGGACGTGGGACAACGATGCTGCTTAATGGGGTCGGGGGCCATCGCGGAATTTCCGCGAAGCGCTGGCATTTATCGCAACGCCTTGCCCATTCGCAAGCATCTCGCTTCATGGTAGGCCAGAAATAGCCTTGCTTAAGCGCTTTGAGCGCGAGGGAAGTTCTAGCGGCGTGGTTCGCAAAGATGCCCTCATGAATTTCGCGGAGGACCTTGGTCGACTCAACGCTATCGAGGCATCGGAGCAGCGGTGTTCAGTAACCGCGCTTATAGAGTATGCCCTCACGGAGCGTGTAGTTGGATGCTAAGGCCCTCTGCTTATCGGCTTCTTTGCGGTCTTCGGGGAGTTCCCCTCTTCGCAGAAACTCTACAATTGGGTCCATCCAAGTGGGCTGAGATGCGACCTCTATGGTCCCGACTTCGTCTTGGGAGACGGATGGCCGTGGGAGAAATTCAATAGGTACGGTGCCCAACCCATCTTCATCGATGCAGGATCCGAGGCGAGCAAGTGCGTCAGCCCCTGAATTCTGCTCTCTCGGGATTTGGTGAATCTCGAACCAAGAGAAGGCATCGAGTTTGGAGTTTGTTTTAGCCAGGTACGCAACCATATTAGGTTCCTTGGCGGTGTAATCTCCATTTACCTGGTTTACGATCAACTGCGAGTCGCAGTGTATTCGCAGGTTACGGGAGCCGAGCTTCTGATAGCTCTATCCCTACAATGAGCACCTCGTATTCGGCTTCATTGTTGGAGGCTTGGAAGCCGTAGTGGAGGGCGTATCGTAGCTTTTCCCCGTCGGGGTTAATCAAGATTATTCCGGCGCCAGCCCCCCGAGCATTAGATGCTCCATCTACGTATAGCTCCCAGATGGGACCCGTTGGGTCTACCTTCCTTTTCCGAGTTAACGCATCATCGTTTAGGTCAGCTTCCGCTCTTCCCATATCGGGAGTATAGGAGAACTCTGCCACGAAGTCGGCTAAGGCCTGCCCCTTTATAGCCATCCTTGGGTGGAACTCAATCCCGTACTCGCTCAATTCTTGGGACCAGATCGCCATGCGAGTCGATGTTCCCTTTTGAAGAGCTTTACCGATCGGATGCTCAGTTCGCACCGCGATTGGGTGAGCTTGGAAGTACGGCCGTAGCTTCTTAGCTACCATTACGAGAGCCAGAGAAAGTTTCTCTATCTCGGTGTAGCGCGTTTCCGCGTCAAGTAAGGCTTTGCTCACGTAGTAGACCGGCCGTTGGACCTTGTCTTATTCGCGGACAAGAACAACACTTACAGCTCTTTCAGAGACGGTGAGATATACGTATAGCGTCTCGCCTTCTCTTCGTTTAGAGAGGAATGGTGGGGACGCAAAGTAAGCCTTCATTTCCTGGAAGGCACTTTCGCATTCGCCCGTCCACTCAAAGCCGTCCGTCTTCTTTAGAGATTTGAAGAACGGTTGACACTTGTCGGTGGCTTTAGACACGAAGCGTGTCAGAGCGGCAATCCGACCGGTCAGGCTTTGCACCTCTTTGACTCGTCTTGGCGACTTCATTTCAAGGAGTGCATTGATTTTTTCCGGATTCGCCTCTATGCCTCGTCGGCTGACGATGTATCCGAGGAACTTCCCGGATTCAACCCCGAATACGCATTTGTTGGGGTTGAGCTTCATTTTATATCGGCGGAGGATTGTGAACATCTCCCTTAGGCCGTGTACGTGATTGGTTGCCAGTAGGCTTTTAACGAGCATGTCATCCACATATACTTCCATCGTCTTGCCGATTTAATCGGCAAAGATCCGATTTACCAAGCGCTGGTACGTTGCTCCCGCGTTCTTAAGGCTGAAAGGCATGACCTTGTAACAATAGAGACCTCAATCGGTGACAAAGGTCGTCTTAATTTGATCGGGCTCGTGCATTCGAACTTGGTTGTAGCCCGAATAGGCATCCATGAAGCTTAGAAGTTCATGGCCGGCCGTGGCGTCCACCAGTTGTTCGATGCGCGGGAGTGGAAAGCAGTCCTTAGGGCAAGCTTTGTTAAGATCTTTGTAGTCTATACGAATTCGCCACTTCCCATTAGGCTTTTTCACCATTACCACGTTGGCGACCCACTTGGGGTACTTAGCCTCTCGAATGAAGTTTGCGGTGAGGAATTTCTCGACCTCTTCATATATGGCCAGGTATCGTTCTGGGTTGAACGTTCGTCTAGCCTGCACTTTTTCGGCGACCTTTAGGTCGTCGTTCAATCGGTGCACTATTACCTCGGGATCAATTCCGAGCATGTCCGCATGAGTCCATGCAAAAACATCCTTGAACTCCCTGAGGAAGGCAGTAAGCTGAGTTTTGATGGTGAGTGGAAGTCGGATGCCTGTTGGAATTGATCTAGGGTTTAAGAAAAAGATTAAACGCTTCGGGAAGCGGCGGAATTTTAAAAAATTTATTTTCAAGTAAAAACGGTTTTTACTAACCTAGACAAAGAGCAAGTACACGTAATTAAAAACTATTATGAGCTAAGAAGTTTACTAACCTTTCTTGAAGCTTGAACTTTGAAAAAGCTTTTGGAAAGTTTGCAACGCTCGTCTCCCCTCGCAGCACGTCTCTCTTTCTTTCCTCGGCACCTCGAGCAACCACGAAAGTTTCTATCACTAAATCACTCGAGAGAAAAGGAATTAGTGAGTGGGCACTTTTAAACACTACGACTTAAGAACGAGTCTTGAAGTTGCAGAGCTAAACTCTAGGTCAAATGAAGACCTAGGTGCCAAAACAATAAAAACGAAATTGAATAGAGAGAGAGAGGAGAGGGGCGGCCAAGTCTAGAGAGAGAAGCTCTCAATCTCTAAAACTTTGGATTAATGAAATGTGAGGAAATGAGGCTCCTATTTATAGGAGAGGTCTCACCTTCAATAAGGTAGTTTCCTCTTCTATAGAATATCACATATTCATGAGCCAATTTCCTCTTTTCCCTATTGAGACACTCGGCCAACAAGGGCTTCTAGAAGCCTTGATTTGTTTCCAATTTTGTTCATGGCTTGCCTTTTCTCTCAACATGGCCGATTCCCTTATGCATGCATATGCAAATTTGTTTACTCTTTTTATTTTGGCAAGTATCTAAATACATTTATGCACAAAATAAACTCTCTTTCCTTAGGTATGTTGGGCGCCCAACATGTCTCTAGAAGGAGCTTCTAGAAGCTTCTTCATTTATTCATGAGAACATGAAAAAGGCCCATTAAGAATTTTCAATAAAACTCTTATGAAATGAAATTAATTCACGAGGCCCAATGATCAAGTCATGGCCGAGTGACATTAAGTCATCAAATGAACTTGTCAAAAAATTTATTGACATTCATTTCATCCTTTGTCTCAAAAGACAAAAAATACCATTTTAACTATTTTCGTTCCTGTTTTGACTTAGCTTCCAGTTTAACTATTCCTATCGATGTGATTCGTGACAGTGACCTCATGGACCCAAATGAACAAAGCTTGAGCTAAACACTTGGACTCAAAAGTTCACAAACCTTTTCCAAGTTTAGCTTAATGCCAACTGACTCCACTAAAGAGCTGACACTGAAAATCTCTCGGTTCAAATGAATTTGTTTTCTACTCAAGAATTCGACCTAATTATGATGAGCGGATCGACTGAATATTATCTATGTTTACCCTTCATGAATGTCATCAGCTAGTCGGGATTTACTAAATTACCATTTTACCCTTCTAGCTGTTATTTCCTCAACTCCTTTGTCGCTTGTGAATAAGTTAGAAACAATGTATTGACGAGGAGCTAACAAGTCACATTGTTTCATCCAAAAGAGTCAGGACTCAATTTGGACACTGGCCAGTTCATTTATTCACACTCCAAGGAACAAAGCATGAGGTGACATACATTGCATTTCAGCAATCTTGTACATGAATTCCATATCTCTGAGAACTTCACAAAGTTACTCATGACAGACTCACAACTTGGTACTTCACCAATAGGCCTTGTTCAGAATCACATAGTGAGTCCGAACTTTGACTTTCTCAAATGAGAATACTAAGGTGTGAAATGGCATGTCTCATTTCAGGATTTAGGTAAGCATGATGCAATTCATACATAGTGACTTCGAGATATAAGAGGTTAAATGGTTTGTTCTTATCTTGTCTCTAGAAGTGCACTGGTCAATTCAGTACCTTCGGAAGATACCTAGAAGAACTATAGAGTCTCCATCTCTCAATGCCTCATAACTAGACATCATAGATTCTTCTAACAATCATACTGAGGTCAATAGTCCTTTGACCCTAAGATTGCGAATATATTGTTTTAAGCAAACTACGAAGAGTTTGTTCATGCAAATCTACATTTGTCTCTTCGTAAGTTGTTAAGTTTGTTTATGGACTAGAAGACTAAGGTTTTATCATAAAGCTTCAAACAAAGAAAGAATGAATGAACGTTTCAACTTTATTAATGAATAGATAGGCAATTACAAGCAAGAGTCTTCGTAAGACTTTATTACATCAAATGTACAAAATAATGACTACAACTCTTCTTGTGGGAACCATTGACAACATCCACGTGCCTGTTGGCTGAGCGGACCACATACATCATAATGTACTAGTTCCAGCAACTCAGTGTCTCTTCGACCCTTATCGGAGAAAGGTCGCTTAGTCATTTTTCCTTCTATGCAGGATTCACAAGTAGGTAGTGAACCTATTGCAGAGGCTTGGAGTGGA
Source organism: Urtica dioica subsp. dioica (assembly GCF_054948205.1). NCBI lineage: Eukaryota > Viridiplantae > Streptophyta > Magnoliopsida > Rosales > Urticaceae > Urtica > Urtica dioica. The sequence goes on from NC_142763.1 coordinate 50,324,987, forward strand.
CCGTCCCTCACAAGTCTCGTAATCCTATCTAGACTGATATGATCAAGTCTTAAGTGCCATAGGTATGTTGATTTTGTTAGATCAGAGGATTCAGAAAGTTTGATCCTCTTTGGATCCCTGATTAGATCATTATCTATTTCGGTGTCTAAAATCGAAGGTTGAGTGAGATAAATGTAAAAAAGACCATTCTTCATACATGCATAAGTTACAAATGAATTTGAAAAAGAAATAAGAATTCCATTCTTTATAAACTTTAAATAATAATCTTGCTCGAAAAGTTGAGCAGCAGATATTAGGTTTTTCCCAAAGGAAGGAACATAATAAACATAATTCAAATTTAAAGTGTGATCTTAAAAAGATAGCGTCACGGATCCCACAGCCTTCGCAGACACTACGCTCCCATTACCTCACTTGAAGCAGAAGTCGCCATCCTCTAAGCTTTTGCTTTTCCTAAAACCAGTTAAGAAACAACGAATATGGTTAGTAGTAGCGGAGTCAATAATCTACGATTATAAATTATCAGCTACTAAACAAGCTTCAGTAATAAGAACAATACCTTTTACTTTGGTTTTGAGGTAGGCAGGACAGTTCCTACGCCAGTGACCAGGCTCATTGCAGTGGTGGCACTTGTCGTTTGACTTGTCCACCTTCGGAGCCTTTGGCGCCTTCTTCTTCATTTGAACCTTAGGTTGGTTCTTCTTCTCGGCCTTGCAAGATCTCTTCTTAGATCCACAGGTGGAGGCAGTAGCAAGTACCTCTCCATGAGCCCTCTTTCTCATAGTGAGACCTACATCAGTGTGAAGTTCCATCATCAGCTTGGTAACAGTGTACTCTAGATCGTTTATGGAGTAGTTCATCTTGGAGGTATCAAGAGATGCGGGGAGAGTTTCCAAGATCATATCTATTTTGGTCTCCTCGTTAATCTTAGATCCTAGGATTTCCATCTTATTCAGGTAACTAATGATCAGCATAATATGGTCCCTGACAGGAGTTCCAGCCTTCATGCGAGAGTTCATAAACTGTCGGACTGCTTGTTGCCTTGCTTGACGCATTTGCCCTTCAAACATCTCAAGGAGATTGTAAAGCATGTCAGCGGTAGTCTCGATGTCATGATGTTGTTGTTGCAACACATTGTTCATTGACGCTAAGATATAGCACCTCAAAATCTCATCGGATCGGAGCCAGACGGCCAAGGCATCTTTTTCCTCTTGTGTCGAATCATCATTCGTTTGAGGAGGACACGGGGTGGTGAGTACCCATTTGTACTTGTTAAAGGTAGGTATTATATCAAGGTTATGATTCCAATTAACGTAGTTTTTGGTTTCGAGTTTGTTTGAGGAAAGGATGATCGAGAGAGGTTTGAGAGACATTTTGCCTACAAAAGTTGAAACAAGTTTATGATTAGTCTTCGTTTTAGGATTTAAGTTTGTTTAAGACTTGATAAAATCCAATCCAAAGGTGTTATAAACCAAACGATAATTTACTCCCTCAAGAGAAGGCCGCAAAAAAACTCCATTTATAAGTAAATGACACATCATTAATGCTTAGCCAAGATGTCAATACACCAATTTTGACTAGCCACCTTTTAAATTGGTTTGATCACTCACATCCTTTCGCAGAGCCTCAAGAGAGGATTACTAGGGATTGAGCCAAAGTGTGTAACCAACCACTTAGTCCAAAAGGTCAACTTTGAAAAACAATCCCCCAAGGCGAGGCCTTGTCATCATCGTCTCACTCTCGGACGTAGCTCATTGAGCAATGATCGAAGCAAAAACGCCTTAGAGTACTCCCATTTAATAGAGGGTCACAAGAGTGGCTCTTAGTCCCACGTTAATTGCGTCTTTCATTAGTGTTGGGGATCGTGGGTTACAAACAATAATTATAACCCTCCCACTTAGTTTTTGGAGCTGGTACATCGACTCTTATAAGTTCGGAAACGGTTTTCCTAGTTATAGAGAGATAGAGCGGACAACTAGAAAAGAATCCTAGATCTTCATGTTCCGAGCAGTGTTAGTGAATAAAGGCAAAATGGACATACTCGGATCTTTTCCTATTTTCTATTTCGGGAAAGTGCTTGACGGAAGTGTGACCTTCAACTCACTCGAACAGTTGAAATTTGAGATTACACATCTTTTTATTTTTCGGCTTGTCTGCAAGGAAACCTCCCACTTAAATTTTCAAGAGCATATAGATTTTGAACATATGTGATATAGATATAGTTTTGAAAACATTTTGAAAAACTTATTTGATTTGGATGACAAAATATTTTTCAAGTTTGAAAGCGAAAACGGTTGTTCAAAATTCAAACTAGTTTTGTAAAAATTCAATTTCAATTGAAGTTTCAAAAATCAAAACATTTTAATCTTTCACATCATGTTTATAATCTTATGAAAAACATTTTTCTCAAGAAAATTTTCTCATTAGAGTTCTATAACTCATGGTAGTAGGGCTGAAAATCCGGATTTCTAAAAAACTGGACTTTCGGAACAGCCGCGCACCTCGGAGTAAAATAGCCATAACTGGCGGCTCCGACGTCGTTTTGACCTAAAACTAGTGGAATTGGAAAGAGGACAGACTGACCTTTAATATTCAAGAATCATTAAATTTCGATTTCTGAGCAGAGAGTTATCCAACTTTTACTGCGGGTTTTACTCCAGCTCGAAGAAAAATAAATAATTAAAGTTCGGTCTTTTCAGGTGCGAAAAAGAATCGAGTGTAACGGAACGTTTAAGGAGGTTGTTAAAGCTTTTATTTGTGTTTTATTAGCAAGGTAATAACATGGTATAAAAGAAATAACAACATGCATAAAGCAATTCAAGTAAGTAAAAGAAACTAGTAAGACAAGAAAACTAGTCACAAAAATTACTCGAAATTTTCTCAAACTTTAAAACACGTTTTTTAATATAAAAATTAAAAAAATTTAGAACTGATTCTAATTTGTTTTAATATCATCCCAAAGTCATAGAAAATCAACATGATTTTTAATTTAATAGCAGGAGCAATAGATTAAAAAAAATCTAAGAAAACAATTCTAACTTTGACCATAGCTCTTTGACCATAGCTCTGATACCATTTGATGGAATTAGTAAACTTTCGAAAACGATTTTCAAAAAGGATTTTCAAGATCATAATTTTAAATACATGTACATGCATATCTTTGACCATAACTCTGATACCATTTGTTGGAATTGATCTTTTTAACTAGTAAAACGTTTTTACTAACCTAGACAAAGAGCAAGCACATGTAAATAAAAACTAGTATGAGCATTAAAGATTACTAACCTTTTTAGAAACTTGAACGTTGAGAAGCTTTTGGAAAGTTGCAATGTTCGTCTCCCCCTTCGCAGCACGTCTCTCTTTCTTTCCTCGCCAACTTGAGCAACCACGAAAGTTTCTATCACTAAATCACTCTAGAGAAAAAGGAATTAGTGTGTGGGCACTTTTAAACACTACAACTTAAGAACAAGTCTTGAAGTCGAAGAGCTAAAACACTAGGTCAAATGAGGACCTAGGTGCCAAAACCAAAAACGAAATTGAATAGAAAGAAAGAGAGAGTAGTCGGCCAAGTCTAGAGATAGAAGCTCTCAAATCTCTAAAACTTGGATGAATGAAATGAGAAGAATAAGACTCCTATTTATAGGAGAGGTCTCACCTTCGATAAGGTAGTTTCCTCTTCTATAGAATATCACATATTCATGAGCAAATATTGCCTTATTTCTTCATGAGTCACACGGCCAAGGCAGCCTTCTAGAAGGCTTGGATTTGTTTCCTTTTTTGTTCCTTGCCTTGCCTTGACTCTACTTGGCCGAAATTCCTATTGCCTTGTATAGGAAATTTGTTTCCTCTTTTTCTTTTAGCAAGTATCTTTGTACATTAATGCACAAAAGGAACTCTCTCTTTCTTTGGGTGATGGGCGCCCAAGTGGCTATCTAGAAGGGGCTTCTAGAAGCTTCTTCTATTTGTTCATGACAACATGAAAAATGCCTATTAAGAATTTTCAATAAAATTCTTATGAAATGAAATTAATCCACAAGGCCCAATAAAACTAATATTGGCTGAGTGATGCATGTCATCAAATGACCATGTCAAAAAATTTATTGACATTCATTTCATCCCATGTTTCAAAAGACAAAAATACCCTTTTGACAATTTTCACAAAACTTGGCTCGTTCTTGTTTTGACTTAGTTTCTACTTTAACTATTCCTACTCGATGTGATTCGTGACAGTGACCTCAATGATCCAAATGAACAAAGCTTGAGCTAAATACTTGAACTCAAAAGTTCACAAACCTTTTCCAAGTTTAGCTTAATGTCAACTGACTCCACTAAAGAGTTGACACTGAAAATCTCTTGGTTCAAATGAATTTATTTTCTACTCAAGAATTCAACCTAATTGTAATGAGTTGATCTACATAATATTATCAGTGTTTACCCTTCATGAATATCATCAACTAGTCGGGATTTACAAAATTACCATTTTACCCTTCTAGCTGTTATTTCCTCAACTCATTTGTCGCTTGTAAATAAGTTAGAAACAATGTATTGACGAGGAGCTAACAAGTCACATTGTTTCATCCAAAAGATTCAGAACTCTATTTGGACACTGGCCATTTCATTTATTCACATTCCAAGGAACAACGCATGAGGGGATATACATTGCATTTCAGCAATCTTGTACATGAAATATCTATGGGAACTTCACAAAGTTACTCATGACATCTTCACAACTTAGTACTTCACCAATAGGTCCTGTTCATAATAACATAGTGAGTCCGAACTCTGACTTTCTCAAATGAGAATATGTAAGCTGTGAAATGCCATGTCTCATTTCAGGATTAAGGTAAGCACGATGCAATTCATACGTAGTGACTTCGAGACATAAGAGGTTAAATTGTTTGTTCTTATTTTTCTCTAGAAGTGCACTGGTCAAGTCAGTACCTTCATAAGATACCTAGAGGAACTATAGAGTCTCCAACTCTCAATGCCCCATAACCAGACATCATGAATTCTCCTAACAATTGTACTGAGGTCAATAGTCATTTGACCCTTAGATTGCGAATATATCGTTTTAAGCAAACTTCGAAGAGTTTGTTCATGCAAATCTACATTTGTCTCTTCGTAAGTTGTTAAGTTTATTTATGGACTAAAGACTAATGTTTTATCATAAAGCTTCAAACAGACAAGGAAGAATGGATGAACGTTTCAACTTTTTATTAATGAATAATCAATTACAAGCAAGAGTCTTCGTGAGACTTTATTACATCAAATGTATAAAATAAAGACTACAACTCTTCTTGTTGGCACCATTGACAACACCGTGGCCCGGCGGTCAGCCCTGCCAATGGGCTGGACATGATCACGATGATCCAAAACCTCCAAAACCAGATCATCGAGTTGAGGGAATCGGGAGGGCAAAGACTGTGCGGCGGGGTCGAGGAGTCTTACTCTCCGATTGCCGCCCAAATCCTGGCGCAGCCATGAGTCGGGAACTTCAAGCTACCGTCTATCCCTCCTTATGATGGACGCACGGACCCAAACTTCCACATCCAACTCTACAAGATATAGATGTCCATGCAGGGATAGTCTGACGCCATCGTGTGCCAGGCATTCAGCCTAACTCTCACCGGGTCTGGATTCAAATGGTTTAGAAGCTTGAGGCCGGGAAGCATCGAATCCTTCCGAGCCCTCAGAGAGGCATTCCTCGCTCGGTTCGCCACGCTAGTGGAACAAAAGAAGTCAAAGACGTACCTCTTGTCTATCCGGCAAGAGAGAGACGAGACCTTAAGGCAGTACCTCGCTCGCTTCACCGAGGAATCTCACAAAGTGGAGGGATTCGATGATAAAGACACCATTACGATGATTACTGAGGGGACTCACACAAGCGACTTCCTCAAATCTATAGTCGGAAGGGTCCCAAGGGACATGGCGGAGCTCATGGCGAGAGCCCGCACTTACATGGGGATCGAGGACTACCTCGATGGTCGGGATGGTCGAGAGGATGGTGGGCAAGGCAGTCGTCATCGTGACGACCAAGGCGAAGATCACCCGACCCTCGAAAGAGGAGGAACAGAGGAGGTCAGACCCCTAACGATCGCTCATTTCCTGGGCCGAGGCCTTCGCATGTCGACAGCTTTCAGAAGTTCTTGGCATTCACCCCTCTCAACACCTCGCAGGAGCGGATCCTGGCTTTCCACCGCGACAAGCTAGGAAGCCTCGCTCTTCTAACAAAGGATCCGGCAATGCGAGATCGGAGCAAGTTCTGTGAGTACCACCAAGATCACAGGCATCTGACATCCGAATGTTACCAACTCAAGCGTCAGATTAAGGCCCTCATCCAGGATGGGAAATTGAAAGAGTACGTCCTCCATACAATCGGGACTACCGCGGGAGGCGGAGAGTGCCTGCGGCATGAGAAGAAGGGTCAGGCAACGGTCACTGTCATCGACCAGAAAACGGATGACGATTCGAAAAGCTCACGAATGCACATCGTGCGCTCGATCATGGGAGGCCCCGTACTCGGGGACTCCAGCGCGCAAAGGAAGAAGTAGGTGAGGGATGTCTCTCAAGGGAAGATCGCTCACCAAATCAACCACACCTACGAGGTTCCGCCCCCGTCCCGCTTCGAGACTATGTTCTTCACCAACTAGGAAGCGGTACATGTCCCACACCTGCACAACGACGCGATTGTCGTCTCGGTACCGGTCGCCAATAACCTCGTCCGAAGAATTCTGATAGACAACAACAGCTCAGCCGACATTATCTTCAAATCAGCTTTGGACAGGATAAAGGTGGCCGGGCTAAGGCCGACCCCAATTTCGACCCCACTCTTCGGCTTCTCCGGGGAGAGGGTGATGACGGAAGGTACCATCGACCTTCCGGTAACTTTCGGGACACCCGGGGGAATCGAGGTCACTCATATCATGTCGTTCCTGTTGGTGGATCAACTGTCTGCCTACAACATAATCATCTGCCGCCCTACTCTGAACAGATTAAAGGCCACAACCTCAACTTATCACCCGATGATGAAATTCCCGGGTGCAAAGGGAATCACCGTAGTCATGGGAGACCAATCGATGGCTAGGATGTGCTACATACGAGGGGTAGACGGAAAAGGGAAAGGGAGAGATGATTAGAACCATCTACCAACCCAAGAATGGTGAAGTCACGGCGGTGGCATCAAGCTCCAGAATTTAGGAGGGCTCACGATCACGCTCGAGTCGACAAAAAAGAAAGCTCGCCGCCAGTTTTCTTCCACATTTCCGTTATTTTCAATTTTTTTCGAGACAATCGTATTCGAGGCCGACATGCCGTGGAATGTAACTTTATTTACTTATACAAAATACGAGACTTTGAATTACGTTCCATCCTTCGTGTTTCATTTCATATTTGTCAAAATTTCTAGGCTCCTCTACGAGTACCCAAGAAACTCGGGGGGGCTAATGGGGGACAATACTCAATGAAAACCTCAAAAATAAAAAATAAATTATAACGAAGTCTTAAGGGGCCGATGGTTAGGCTGGACGTCCCGAAGATAAATTATCTCCATACATCTAATTCAGTTCACTCCTCGAGTTGAGTCCCGAGTCCACGAGTCGACTAACCAGTCCTCGTGCCGACTCTACACATGACTCCTCGAGTTGAGTTCACTCCTCGAGTCGAGTTCCGAATCCACGAGTCGACTAATAATTCCTAATGCCAACTCTGCACATGACTCCTCGAGTTGAGGTCACTCCTCGAGTTGAGTTCCGAGTCCACGAGTCGATTGATAATACCTCGTGCCGACTCTACATATGACTCCTCTAGTCGATTTCACTCCTTGAGTTGAGTTTCGAGTCCACGAGTCGACTGATAATTCCTCATGCCGACTCTACACATGACTCCTCAAGTTCAGGTCACCCCTCGAGTTGAGTTCCGAGTCCACGAGTTGACTGATAAGACCTTGTGCCGACTCTACATGACTCCTCTGGCTTAGGTCACTCCCCGAGTTGAGTTTCGAGTCCACAAGTCGACTTATAATTCCTCGTGCCGACTCTACATATGACTCCTTGAGTTGAGTTCACTCCTCGATTTGAGTTCCAAATCCACGAGTCGATTAATAATTCCTCGTGCCAACTCTGCACATGACTTCCCGAGTTGAGGTCACTCCTCGAGTTGAGTCCCGAGTCCACGAGTCGACTGATAACTCCTCGTGCCGACTCTATACATGACTCCTCGGGTTGAGGTCACTCCTCGAGTTGAGTCCCGAGTCCACGAGTCGACTGATAATTCCTCATGCCGACTCTGTATATGACTCCTCGGGTTGAGATCACTCCTCAAGTTGAGTTCCGAGTCTACGAGTCGACTGATAATTCCTCGTGTCGACTCTATACATGACTCCTCGAGTTGAGGTCACTACTCGAGTTGAGTTCCGAGTCCATGAGTCATCTGATAATTCCTCGTTCCGATTCTACACATGACTCCTCGAGTTGAGGTCACTCCTTGAGTTGAGTTCCGAGTCCCCGAGTTGACTAACTAGTCCCCGTGTCAACTCTACGCATAACTCCTCGAGTCAAGTCCCAATTCCACGAATCGGCTAACAAGTCCTCATTTCGATTCCACACGTAACTCCTCGATTTGAGTTTACTCCTCGATTTGAGTTCACTCCTCGCGTCGCCTCTATGCATAACTCTTCGAGTTAAGTTCGCTCCTCAAGTCGAGTCCCAAACTCCTCGAGTTGAGTCACAAGCCTACAAGTCAAGTTCTATGTCCTCGTGTCAAACATGCACGACCTCTTGACTCACCAATTAACGATAGACTTACAAGTCTCGACGACAATCTACATGCTCTCCTACGAGCGACAGGAAAAATCATCCCTAATGACGTACTTAAGTTGTCCCTAATGGCGCACCAAAATTCGCTCTATGACGCTCTCGTGAGAGTAAGAATGGGCCAAAGGAGTCCCCAAATGTGACACGCGCGCCGTGATGCCACGCTCACAAGGGCACAGGACTCAACCCAAAAATGCGACCAGTGCACTAAGGTGCCACACTCGCCCAAGGGTGCCCACGCTCATGAGGTAGTATGGTCACGCTCGCCGCCCAGCTGGTGCGCCAATAGGCAGCGAGTCACATATGGGTTTTGTTGTCGCTCGTTTTCGGACAACGATTTAGGAACCGAAAGCGGTCAGACCCAAGGTTAGACCAAGTGATCTCGCTTCGGTTCGAGCGTGTCGGACTTGGTATCCCAAGTCTTCCCTTAGCTGTTGGTGATGCTTATCTCGTGTAAACACCTGAAAAGTAGGAAAAGAAATGTGAACTACAAAGGGGAAACAGAGGGGGTGCCTCTGTTTACCTCTCCGACCCTCAACATTAGTAGGATTGAGATGGAATACAGAGGGTCTAGGTGTTTAGAGGCCAAAGATGAGCGAAACGAGTGAGGTACGAGTTCGACAACATTTCGGGACTCAAAATTGGATTACCTTTGGGAGAGGGCGGACCTCTGTATTTATAGGTGACCAAGGGGTGTTTTGGGTAACCCCTTGGCTGAGTGAGCCTTTGGGTCAACCATTGGCCGGCTGAAAGTTTGGGCCGATCAATGGCCGGCTAAAAGCTTGGGCTGGCCAATGGCCGGCTGAACCTTGGGTCGGGCATTGGCCGGCTGAAAGCTTAGGCCGGCCAATGGATGCAGAAGCTTGGATCGGCCATTGGCCAGCTGAAAGCTTGGGCAGGCCAATGGCCGGCTGAACCTTGGGTCGGCCATTGGCCGGCTGAAAGCTTGGGCCAGCCAATGGCCGGCTGAACCTTGGATCGACCATTGGCCGGCTGAAAGCTTGGGCCGGCCAATGGCTGGCTGAACCTTGGACCATTGGCCGGCTGAAAGCTTGGGCTGGCCAATGGGCAGCTGAACCTTGGGTCGGCCATTGGCCGGCTGAAAGCTTGGGCCGGCCAATGGCCGGCTGAACCTTGGGTCGGCCATTGGCCGGCTGAAAGCTTGGGCCGGCCAATGGCCGGCTGAACCTTGGGTCGGCCATTGGCCGGCTGAAAGCTTGGGCTGGCCAATGGCCGAAGCAAGGTTTTGCCGTCTGAGGCCTCGCGCCAGTAGCGTGGGTTGAAGTGACGCTTTTGTCCTCGTCGGTCCGAGACGGGCCGATAACATTAGCCCCCCGAGTTTCCGGTTGAGCGTGGGTCGAGTGGAAACTCAGTACTTGCGCTGATGTGCGGCATGGGACGACCGCTCTCAGGTTTGTGAGCGCGCCGTAAAAGGGCTTTTAATGCATGGCGAGGGATGGCTTTGGTGCGTCGCGAGGGACGGCTTTGGTGCATCGTGAAGGACGGCTTTGGTGCGTCGCGAGGGACAGCTTTTACGCGTCGCGAGGGATGGCTTTTGTTGTCTTATGTTCTCGATTTGCTGATGAAGGTGCGATCGATTGGCACGCCTTATTAGTGCGCGACTTATTTTTTCGGCTTACCAAAGAAGGCGTAATCGATTTGCACGGCTTTATTCTGCGAGGCTTATTTTCTCGACCTACCAATGAAGGCGTGATCGATTTGCACGGCTTGGGCCTTGAAGGGCCTCGGTGCCACATCCCGTGACCTGGTTTTCCGTGGACGCTGGCTAGACCAGTTTCGTCCGGCGGGCGCATGCCTTTGAAACCCATATTTGACTTGCTGCCTATCGGCGCACGAGCTGGGCGGCGAGCGCGACCATAACACCTTATGAGCGTGGCACCCTTGGGCGTGCGTGTCATGTGATAGACGGGGTTAGGTGTAGACTTGATCCCACGGCGAGTGTGGCACCTTAGTGCACTGGTGGCGTTTTCTGGTTGAGTCTCTTGGGTTGAGTCTTGTGAGCGCAATGCCATGGCGCGCGCGTCACGTTTGGTGACTCAATTCGCCCATTCTGTCTCTCACGAGAGTGTCGTAGAGCAAATTTTGGTGCGCCGTTAGAGGCAACTTAAGCACGTCGTTTAGGGACGATTTTTTTCGATTGTGGAAGAGCACGTAGATTTATCATTGAGTCTTGTGAGTCTATCGTTGACTGGTGGCTCAAGAAGTTGTGTGTGTTTGGCGCGAGGACTTTCAAGTCGCCTCGTGGGCTTGCGACTCATCTCGAGGAATCATGTGGAGAGTCGGTACGAGGACTAATCAGTCGATTCGTGGACTCGGGACTCAACTCGAGGGATGAACTCTACGCGAGGAGTCATGTGTAGAGTCAGCACGAGGAACCATCAGTCGACTCGTGTACTCATAACTCAACTGGAGGAGACATGTGTAGAGTCATCACGAGGAATCATCAGTCGACTCGTGGACTCGGAACTCTGCTCGAGGAGTGAACTCAACTCGAGGAGTCATGAGTAGAGTCGGCACGAGGAGTCATCAGTCGACTCATGGACTCGGAACTCTACTCGTGGAGTGAGCTCAACTCGAGGAGTCATGAGTAGAGTACGCACGAGGAGTCATCAGTCGACTCGTGGACTCGGAACTAAACTCAAGGAGCGACCTCAACTCGAGGAGTTATGTGTAGAGTCAACACGAGGAGTCATCAGTCGACCCGCGGACTCGGAACTCAACTCGAGGATTGAACTCAACCCGAGGAGTTGTGTGTAGAACCGGCATGAGGACGTCTCAGTCGACTTGTGGACTCAGAACTCAACTCGAGGAGTGAGCTCAGCTTGAGGAGTCATGTCTAAAGTCAACAAGAGGACTTATCAGTCGACTCTTGGACTCGAAACTCCACTCAAGGAGCGAACTCAACTCGAGGAGTCATGAGTAGATTCAGCACGAGGAGCCATCGGTCGACTCATGGACTCGGAACTCTACTCGAGGAGTAATGTGTAGAGTCAACACGAGGACTTATCAGTCGACTCGTGGACTTGGAACTCAACTTGAGGAGTGAGCTCAGCTTGATGAGTCATGTGTAAAGTCAATACGAGGACTTATCAGTCGACTCATGGACTCGGAACTCTACTCGAGGAGCAAACTCAACTCGAGGAGTCATGAGTAGAGTCGGCACGAGGAGTCATCAGTCGATTCGTGGACTCGGAACTCTACTCGAGGAGTGAAGTCAACTCGAGGAGTAATGTGTCGAGTCAACACGAGGACTTATCAGTCGGCTCGTGGACTTGGAACTCAACTCGAGGAGTTATGTGGGGAGTCAACACGAGGAGTCATCAGTCGACTCGTGGACTCGGAACTCAACTCGAGGAGTGAATTCAATCTCGAGGAGTAATGTGTAGAGTCAACACGAGGACTTATCAGTCGACTCGCGGACTTGGAACTCAACTCGAGGAGTGAACTCAACTCGAGGAGTTGTGTGTAGAGTCAACACGAGGAGTCATCAGTCGACTCGTGGACTCAGAACTCAAGTCGAGGAGTTATGTATTGACTCGGCACGAGATCTTATCAGCCGACTCGTGGACTCGAGATTCAACTCGACGTGTGAGCTCAACTCGAGGAGTCATGTGTAAAGTCAACACGAGGACTTATCAGTCGACTCGTGGACTCAGAACTCTACTCGAGGAATAAACTCAACTAGAGGAGTCGTGAGTAGAGTCGGCACGAGGAGTCATCAGTCGACTCGTGGACTCGAAATTCAACTCGAGGAGTCGTGCGTAGATTGTTTCTCTTCGGGACCTCTGGCCTAACCATCGGCCTCTTGAGACTTTGTTATACTTTTATTATTTTTTTGTTTTATTTTCTAGTTATTTTTATTGAGTATTGCTCCCTATTAGCCCCCCGAGTTTCTTGCGTTTGTGAGACGAAAAGCAGGAAACTCTCGTGCAGAGGATATACAATAATATGTCACAATAGGTAGCACAATTTTTTATTGTAATAAGGAGGTTGTTACAGCCTGCCATGGCATTTGGCCTTCTTTGGAAAAAGAAAATAACGTGCTTGAAATAAAATGATCACGAAGTCGAACAAGTTAGGGCGTGAGTTTAACGGGGAAGGATATGCCAGTTGTGGCCGCAGATGGTGGGAGCTTGTTCTTTAGTTGATGGATAGTGCTCACCGCCTCATTTTCTTTATCCTCGAGGATTCTCCCCTTTGACAAGTCGGGCGCTCAGTCGGGGTTGTCACCTCGCTAGCGAATGCAATGAATTATTTGAGATTCCCGCCTCGAATCAGGGAATCAATTTGTTGTTGGAATTGATTTAGGGTTTAAGAAAAAGTTTAACGCTTCGGTAAGCGACGGAATTTTAAAAATTTTCTTTTAAAAAGTAAAACGATTTTACTAACCTAGACAATGAGCAAGCACATGTAAATAAAAACCATTATGAGCATAAAAGATTACTAACCTTTTTAGAAGCTTGAACGTTGAGAAGCTTTTGGAAAGTTGCAGCGTTCGTCTCCCCTTTTGCAGCACATCTCTCTTTCTGTCCTCGCCAACTCGAGCAACCACGAAAGTTTCTATCAGTAAATCACTCGTGAGAAAAAGGAATTAGTGTGTGGGCACTTTTAAACACTACGACTTTAGAACAACTCTTGAAGTCGAAGAGCTAAAACACTAGGTCCAATAAGGACCTAGTTGCCAAAACCAAAAACGAATTTGAATAGAAAGCGGAAAGAGAGAGAGAGTAGTCGGCCAAGTCTAGAGAGAGAAGCTCTCAAATCTCTAAAACTTGGATGAATGAAATGAGAAGAACAAGGCTCATATTTATAGGAGAGGTCTCACCTTCAATAAGGTAGTTTCCGCTTCTATAGAATATCACATATTCATGAGCAAATATTGCCTTATTTCTTCATGAGTCACACGGCCAAGGCAGCCTTCTAGAAGGCTTGGATTTGTTTCCTTTTTTGTTCCTTGCCTTGCCTTGACTCTACTTGGCCGAAATTCCTATTGCCTTGTATAGGAAATTTGTTTCCTCTTTTTCTTTTGGCAAGTATCTTCATACATTAATGCACAAAAGGAACTCTCTCTTTCTTTGGGTGATGGGCGCCCAAGTGGCTATCTTGAAGTTGCAACATTTGTCTCCCCTCGCAGCACGTCTCTCTTCTTTCCTCGCCAACTCGAGCAACCACGAAAGTTTCTATCACATGAATCACTCGAGAAATAAGGAATTAGTGAGTCGGCACTTTTAAACACGACGACTCGAGAACAAGTCTCAGAGTTGAAGAGCTAAAACCACTAGGTCAAATGAGGACCTAGGTGACATAACAAAAACGAAAAATAACTAGAGAGAGAGAGGAGAAATCGGCCACAAGGTCTAGAGAGAGAGTCTCTCAATCTCTAACTTCTGTGGAATGAATCAAATGAGAAGAATAATGCCCCTATTTATCGGAGAGGCTTTACCTTCAATAAGGTAGTTTTCTCTTCTATAGAATATCACATATTCATGAGGAAATATTCCTTATTTCCTTTTCTCATTTTGGCATGTGAGACTTGGCTTCTAGAAGCAAATTTCTTTCCTATTTTGCTTGCCATGGCCGCCCATGTCATTTCCTCCTAGAGGAAATTTGTTTCCTCTTTTTCTTTTAGCAAGTATCTTCATACATTAATGCACAAAGTAAACTCTCTTTTACACTAAGGGCTGCACGAAATTTAGTCTCCCATTTCCTTGGGATGGCCGGCCAAAAGGGCTTCTAGAAAACCTTTCTAGATTTTTCTTAACTTGTTCATGACAACATAAGAAAAGCCCATTAAGAATTTTAAAGTAAAATTCTATGAAATGAAATTAATTCACTAGGCCCAATGATCATATCATGGCCGAGTGTTATTAGTCATCATATGACCATGTCAAAAAAATTTATTGACATTCATTTCATGCCATGTCCAAAAAGATAAAATTACTCTTTTGACAATTTTCGTAAAACTTGTCTCGTTCTTGTTTTGACTTGGCTTCTAGTTTAACTATTCCTACTCGATGTGATTTGTGACAGTGACCTCATGGATCCAAATGAACAAAGATTGAGCTAAACACTTGGACTCAAAAGTTCACAAACCTTTTCCAAATTTAGCTTAATGTCAACTGACTCCACTAAAGAGTTGACACTGAAAATCTTTCGGTTCAAATGAATTTATTTTCTACTCAAGAATTCAACCAAATTATGATGAGCGGATCCACTGAATATTATCTATGTTTACCCTTCATGAATATCATCAGCTAGTCGGGATTTACAAAATTACCATTTTACCCTTCTAGCTGTTATTTCCTGAACTCCTTTGTCGCTTGTGAATAAGTTAGAAACAATGTATTGATGAGGAGCTAACAAGTCACATTGTTTCATCCAAAAGAGTCAGGACTCAATTTGGACACTGGCCAGTTCATTTATTCACACTCCAAGGAACAAAGCATGAGGTGACATACATTGCATTTCAGCAATCTTGTACATGAATTCCATATCTATGAGATCTTCACAAAGTTACTCATGACATCTTCATAACTTAGTACTTCACCAATAGGTCCTGTCCGGAATCATATAGTGAGTCCGAACTCTGACTTTCTCAAATGAGAATACGTAAGGTGTAAAATGGCATGTCTCATTTCAGGATTAAGGTAAGCACGATGCAATTCATACGTTGTGACTTCGAGACATAAGAGGTTAAATGGTTTGTTCTTATCTTGTCTCTAGAAGTGCACTGGTCAATTCAGTACCTTCGGAAGATACCTAGAAGAACTATAGAGTCTCCAACTCTCTATGCCACATAACCAGACATCATAGATTCTCCTAACAATCGTACTGAGGTCAATAGCCCTTTGACCCTTAGATTGCGAATATATCATTTTAAGCAAACTACGAAGAGTTCGTTCATGCAAATCTACATTTGTCTCTTCGCAAGTTGTTTAGTTTGTTTATGGACTAAAGACTAAGGTTTTATCATAAAGCTTCAAACAGACAAGGAAGAATGAATGAACGTTTCAACTTTTATTAATGAATAAACAATTACAAGCAAGAGTCTTCGTGAGACTTTATTACATCAAATGTACAAAATAAAGACTGCAACTCTTCTTGTGGGCACCATTGACAACAAACTCCCACTTGACTCAAAGAAGATGTGTGTAGTCCTTCATGCCTAATCCCTCTCGATGTTGGTCGAAGACCTTGTTCGCTAGGGCCTTGGTGAATGGATCTGCCAGAGATCTACTTTACCTCCACGTCTCCGCGCTGCACAATGTCTCGGATCAAATGGTATTTACTCTCAATATTCTTAGAGTGCTTATTGAGAAGATAAACTATAGTCTTTAGTCCTTAATCTTTATGATAAACTATAGTCTTTAGTCCTTAAACCAACCTAACAACGAATGAAGAGTCAAATATATATTTGAATGAACAAACTCTTTATTTTTTTCTTAAAACAGTATATTCACAATCTAAGGACCAAAGTGCACTTGATCTCAGTATTCATAATCTTTATTATACATAATTGACCAGTGCACTTCTAGTGACTATATAAGAACAAACTATTTAACCTCTTATGTCTAGAAGTCACTGAATTAATTGCATCATGCTTACCTCAATTCTAAAATGAGACATGTCATTTCATAGCTTACGTATTCGCATTTGAGAAAATCAGAGTTCTAGATTCACTATGTGATATTGACAAGACCTATTCGTGAAATACTAAGTTATGAAGATGTCATGAGTAACTTTATGAAGATCTCATAGATATGGAATTCATGTATAAGATTGCTGAAATGCAATGTATATCACATCATGCTTTATTCCTTGGAATGTGAATAGATGAACTGACTAGTGTCCAAATTGAGTCATGACTCTTATGGATGAATGAATGTGACTTGTTAGCTCTTCGTCGATACATTGCTTCTAACTTATTCACAAGCAACAAAGGAGTTGAGGAAATAACAGCTAGAAGGGTAACATGGTAATTTTGTAAATCCCATCTAGTTGATGATATTCATGAAGGGTAAACATAGATAATATTCAATGGATTCACTCATTACAATTAAGTAGAATTATTGAGTAGAAAATATATTCATTTGAACTGAGAGATTTCAATGTCAACTCTTTAGTGGAGTCAGTTGACATTAAGCTAAAACTTGAAAAAGGTTTTTGAACTTTTGAGTCCAAGTATGCTAGCTCAATCTTTGGTCATTTGGATCCATGAGGTCACTACCACGAGTCATTTGAGTAGGATTAGTTAAACTAGAAGCTAAGTCAAAACAAGAACTAGACATTGTCATAAATGGTAATTTTGTCCATTTGGACAGATGATGTTATGAATGTCAATAAATAACTTTTTTTGACATTGTCATATGATTACAATGAGATTAGATCACACGACCAAGTTAAGGAATCGGGCCTTGAGGATCGAATTTCATTTCATGGAATTTTATTTGAAAATTCTGAATGGGTTTTTTTATGTTATCATGAACAAATAAAGAAACATCTAGAAGCTCCTTCTAGAAGCCCAAACCGTCCAAGCAAGAGAGAGGATAAATTATTTTGTGGATTGATGTATGAAGATACTTGCCAAAAAATAAATAGGAAACAAATTTCCTCTAGAAGGAAATAGATGGGCGGCCAAGGAGAGACGAATAGAAAATGAGGAAACAAATCCAAGTGTCATCAAGGCATAGGTTGGATGTGCAAGGGGTAGGAAAAGAGGAAATAAGATTTGCTCATGAATATGTGATATTCAATGGAAAAGAGGAAACTACCTTTTGAAGGTAATCCTCCTCCTATAAATACCCCACCTCATTCACAATTCACAACACACAATTTTGATATTGACAACCTCTCTCTAAGTTGGCCGCCTCCCCCCCCCCCCCCCCCCCCCCCCCCCCCTCTCTCTATAGAATCCCTTCTTGTTCTTTGTTTTGGCACCTAGGTCCTCGTTAGACCTAGCGTTTGTTTTAGCTCTTTGCCCAAAGACTTGTTCTTGAGTCATGGTGTTTAAAAGTGCCCACACACCAAATCCAACCATTCTCAAAGACTCTAGTGGTAGAAACTTTCGTGGTTACTCACTGGTTCAAAAAGACTAGTGGGAGAGGCGAGCTGCATGGAAAGACGAATGTTTCAACCTTCCTAAGGCATCTCAACGTTCAAGCTCCATTTAAGGTTGGTACCGAGTAAAAACTAAATGTGGTTTTAAAATTTTAAATTATATGTTCATGCACTATGTCTAGGTTGTAAAAACATTTTACGTGTTCTAAAGAAAGTTTTTTATATTCCGCCGATTGCTAGAAGCGATAAATCTTTTCTGAATCCTAGATCTATTCCAACAAACGACATCTAGAACCTTGTAGTCGTTCGTAGAGTCCCCGTGAAACCGGGCTCTTACCTGGTGGCCCATCGCAAACGCCTTGCCATTCTCACCAAGTTTTCCTCAAAGCTTCGGTACCCTTGGGTGTGGGTGTCTGAGTCCTCTTTTGGGCGTGGAAACATCTACTAAAGAACAAGCTCCCACCATTTGCAACCACGATTCTCACAGCATTCACCGTTAAACTCATGCCCGAACTTGCTCGGCTTTGTTTTATATTTAAGCAAGTTATTTTCTTTTTGCAAAGAAGGCCAAGTGCCATGGCAAGCTGTAACAACCTCCTTATTGCAATAAAAAATTGCGCTACCTATTGTGACATATTATTGTATATCCCCTTCACGAGAGTTTCCTGCTTCTCGTCTCACAAACGCAAGAAACTCGGGGGGCTAATAGGGAGCAATACTCAATCAAAACAACTTAAAAACAAAAAAAGAAAAGTATAACAAAGTCTCAAGGGGCCGATGGTTAGGCCGGAGGTCCCGAAGAGAAACAATCTGCACATGACTCCTCGAGTTGAGATCACTCCTCGAGTTGAGTTCTGAGTCCACGAGTGACTAACTACTCCTCGTGCCGACTCTATATGACTCCTCGAGTTGGGTTCACTCCTCGAGTCGAGTACCGAGTCCACGAGTCGCCTGGTAAGTCCTCGTGCCTGTTGGAATTGATCTAGGGTTTAAGAAAAAGTTTAACGCTTCATTAAGCAGCGGAATTTTAAAAATTTTCTTTTTCAAGTAAAACAGTTTTTACTAACCTAGACAAAGAGCAAGCACATGTAGATAAAAACTAATATGAGCGTAGAAGTTTACTAACCTTTTTAGACGCTTGAACGTTGAGAAGCTTTTGGAAAAAGGTTGCAACGTTCATCTCCCCTCGCAACATGTCTCTCTTCCTTCCTCAGTAACTCGAGCAACCAAGAAAGTTTCTATCACTAAATCACTCGAGAGAAAAGGAATTAGTGAGTGGGCACTTTTAAAAACTACGACTTAAGAACGAGTCTTGAAGTCGCAGAGCTAAACACTAGGTCAAATGAGGACCTAGGTGCCAAAACAATAAAACGAAATTGACTAGAGAGAGAGAGAGAGAGAGGAGTCGGCCACAAGGTCTAGAGAGAGAGGCTCTCAATCTCTAACTTATGTGGAATGAATGCAATGAAGGGAATGAGGCCTCTATTTGTAGGGGAGGTTTTACCTTCAATAAGATAGTTTCCTATTTCATTGAATATCACATATTCATGAGAAAATATTGTTCTCCTTCCCTTAGAGTCACACGGCCAAATAGGATTCTAGAAGCCTTTGGATTTGTTTCCTCTTTTGTTCCCTTCATGCCTTGGCCGAATTCCCTTAAGCATCCTCATGCAAATTTGTTTCCTCTTTTTCTTTTGACAAGTATCTTGATACATTTATGCACAAAATATTCTCTCTTTCTTTGGGTATGTTGGGCGCCCATATTGTCTCTAGAAGGAGCTTCTAGAAGCTTCTTCATTTGTTCATGACAACATGAAAAATGCCCATTAAAAATTTTCAATAAAATTCTTATGAAATGAAATTAATCCACAAGGCCCAATGATCAAGTCATGGCCGAGTGTTATTGAGTCATCAAATGACCTTGTCAAAAAATTTATTGACATTCATTTCATCCTATGTCTCAAAAGATAAAAATACCATTTTGACAATTTTCGTTCTTGTTTTGACTTAGCTTCCAGTTTAACTATTCCTACTCAATGTGATTCGTGAAAATGACCTCGTGGATCCAAATGAACAAAGCTTGAGCTAAATACTTGGACTCAAAAGTTCACAAACCTTTTCCAAATTTAGCTTAATGTCAACTGACTCCACTAAAGAGTTGACACTGAAAATCTCTCGGTTCAAATGAATTTATTTTCTACTCAAGAATTCTAACTGATTGTAATGAGTGGATCCACCGAATATTATCAGTGTTTACCCTTCATGAATATCATCAGCTAGTCGGGATTTACAAAATTACCATTTTACCCTTCTAGCTGTTATTTCCTCAACTCCTTTGTCGCTTGTGAATAAGTTAGAAACAATGTATTGACGAGGAGCTAACAAGTCACATTGTTTCATCCAAAAGAGTCAGGACTCAATTTGGACACTGGCCAGTTCATTTATTCACACTCCAAGGAACAAAGCATGAGGTGATATACATTACATTTCAGCAATCTTGTATATGAATTCCATATCTATGAGAACTTCACAAAGTTACTCATGACATTATCACAACTTAGTACTTCACCAATAGGCCTTGTTCGGAATCACATAGTGAGTCTGAACTCTGACTTTCTCAAATGAGAATACGTAAGGTGTGAAATGGCATGTCTCATTTCAGGATTAAGGTAAGCACGATGCAATTCGTACGTAGTGACTTTGAGACATAAGAGGTTAAATGGTTTGGTCTTATCTTGTCTCTAGAAGTGCACTGGTCAATTCAGTACCTTCGGAAGATACCTAGAAGAACTATAGAGTCTCCAACTCTCAAAGCCCCATAACCAGACATCATAGATTCTCCTAACAATCGTACTGAGGTCAATAGTCCTTTGACCCTTAGATTGCGAATATATCGTTTTAAGCAAACTACGAAGAGTTTGTTCATGCAAATCTACATTTGTCTCTTCGTAAGTTGTTAAGTTTGTTTATGGACTAAAAGACTAAGGTTTTTTCATAAAGCTTCAGACAAGGAAGATTGAATGAACGTTTCAACTTTTATTAATAAAAAAGCAGTTATAACCAAGAGTCTTCATAAGACTAGATGACATCAAATGTACATAAATACACACTACAATTCTTCTTGTGGGCACCATTGACAACAGTGCCGACTCTTCACATGACTCCTCGAGTTGAGTCCCGAGTCTACGAGTCGAGTGATGACTCCTCGTGCCGACTCTACACATGACTTCTCGAGTTGAGGTCACTCCTCGAGTTGAGTTCTAAGTCCACGAGTCGACTAACTACTCCTCGTGCTGACTCTACACGACTCCTTGAGTTGAGTTCACTCCTCGAGTCGAGTACCGAGTCCACGAGGTTGCTAGTAAGTTCTCGTGCCGACTCTACACGTAACTCCTTGAGTCGAGTCTCGAGTCCACGAGTCGAGTGATGACTTCTCGTGCCAAATCTACACATGACTCCACGAGTTGAGGTCGCTCCTCGAGTTGAGTTCTGAGTCCACGAGTCGACTAACTACTCCTCGTGCTGACTCTACACGACTCCTCGAGTTGAGTTCACTCCTCGAGTCGAGTATCGAGTCCACGAGTTCGCTGATAAGTCCTCGTACCGGCTCTGCACATAACTCCTCGAGTTGAGTTCACTCCTCGAGTTGAGTTATGAGTGCACGGGTCGATTAACTACTCCTCGTGCCGACTCTACACACGACTCCTCGAGTTGAGTTCACTCCTCAAGTCGAGTACCGAGTCCACGAGTTGACTGATAATGTTGGAATTGATCTAGGGTTTAAGAAAAAGATTAAATGCTTCGGGAAGCGTCGGAATTTTAAAAAATTTCTTTTCAAGTAAAAACAGTTTTTACTAACCTAGACAAAGAGCAAGTACATGTAATTAAAAACTAATACCACCTAAGAAGTTTACTAACCTTTCTTGAAGCTTGATCTTTGAGAAGCTCTTAGAAAGTTGCAACGCTCGTCTCCCCTCGCAACACGTCTCTCTTTCTTTCCTCGGCACCTCGAGCAACCAGGAATGTTTCTATCACTAAATCACTCGAAATAAAGGAATTAATAAGTGGGCACTTTTAAACACTACGACTTAAGAACGAGTCTTGAAGTCGCACAGCTAAACACTAGGTCGAGTGAGGACCTAGGTGCCAAAACAAGAAAAATCGAAAATAAACTAGAGAGAGAGAGAAGAGGGGCGGCAACCACGAGTTCTAGATAGAGAAGCTCTCAATCTCTAACTTATGTGGAATGAGAAAAATGGAAAGAATGAGGCTCCTATTTATAGGAGAGGTCTTACCTTCAATAAGGTACTTTCCTCTTCTATAGAATATCACATATTCATGAGCCAATTTCCTCTTTTCCTCTATGATGCACTCCGCCAAGGTGGGCTTCATTAAGCCTTGGATTTGTTTCCTTTTTTTTGTTCCTTGCCTTGCTTCTTTCTCAACTTCGGCGCCTACCTCTTATTTCCCTTAGAGGAAATTTGTTTCCTCTTATTCTTTTGGCAAGTATCTTCATACATTTATGCACAAAATATTCTCTCTATCTCTTGGGTATGTTGGGCGCCTATAGCCTTCTAGAAAAGGCTTCTAGAAGCTTTTCCATTTGTTCATGACAACATGAAAAAGGCCCATTAAGAATTTTCAATAAAATTCTTATGAAATGAAATTAATTCACCAGGCCCAATTATTTCAATATGGCCGAGTGACATTAAGTCATCAAATGAACTTGTCAAAAAATTTATTGACATTCATTTCATCCTTTGTCTCAAAAGACAAAAATACCCTTTTGACTATTTTCGTTCTCGTTTTGACTTAGCTTCCAGTTTAACTATTCCTATCGATGTCATTCGTGACAGTGACCTCATGGACCCAAATGAGCAAAGCTTGAGCTAAACACTTGGACTCAAAAGTTCACAAACCTTTTCCAAGTTTAGCTTAATGCCAGCTGACTCCACTAAAGAGCTGACACTGAAAATCTCTCGGTTCAAATGAATTTATTTTCTACTCAAGAATTCGACCTAATTATGATGAGCGGATCCACTGAATATTATCTATGTTTACCCTTCATGAATGTCATCAGCTAGTCGGGATTTACTAAATTACCATTTTACCCTTCTAGCTGTTATTTCCTCAACTCCTTTGTCGCTTGTGAATAAGTTAGAAACAATGTATTGACTAGGAGCTAACAAGTCACATTGTTTCATCCAAAAGAGTCAGGACTCAATTTGGACACTGGCCAGTTCATTTATTCACACTCCAAGGAACAATGCATGAGGTGACATACATTGCATTTCAACAATCTTGTACATGAATTCCATATCTATGAGAACTTCACAAAGTTACTCATGACATTCTCACAACTTAGTACTTCACCAATAGGCCCTGTTCGGAATCACATAGTGAGTCCGAACTCTGACTTTCTCAAATGAGAATACTAAGGTGTGAAATGACATGTCTCATTTCAGGATTAAGGTAAGCATGATGCAATTCATACATAGTGACTTCGAGACATAAGAGGTTAAATGGTTTGTTCTTATCTTGTCTCTAGAAGTGCACTGGTCAATTCAGTACCTTCGAAAGATACCTAGAAGAACTATAGAGTCTCCAACTCTCAATGCCTCATAACCAGACATCATAGATTCTTCTAACAATCGTACTGAGGTCAATAGTCCTTTGACCCTAAGATTGCGAATATATCGTTTTAAGCAAACTACGAAGAGTTTGTTCATGCAAATCTACATTTGTCTCTTCGTAAGTTGTTAATTTTGTTTATGGACTAAAAGACTAAGGTTTTATCACAAAGCTTCAAACAAAGAAAGAATGAATGAACGTTTCAACTTTATTATTAAATGAATAAGCAATTACAAGCAAGAGTCTTCATGAGACTATAGTACATCCAATGTAAAATATAAAGATTACAACTCTTCTTGTGGGCACCATTGACAACAGATAAGTCCTCGTGCCGACTCTACACACGACTCCTCAAGTTGAGTACACTCCTCGAGTCGAGTATCGAGTCCACGAGTCGACTGATAAGTTCTCGTGCCAACTCTACACATGACTCCTCGAGTTGAGGTCACTCATAGAGTTGAGTTCCGAGTCCACGAGTCGACTGATAAGTCTTCGTGCCAACTCTATACATGACTAGCCCTCGAGTCGACCTTATGTGTAACTCCTCGAATCGAGTCTATTCCTCAAGTTGAGTTCCAAAACCCACGAATCGACTTGAAAGTCCTCGTGTCAAACATGCACAACTTCCCGAGTCACCATTCAACGGTAGACTCACAAGACTCAATGATAAATCTAAATGCTCTCCCACGAGCAACAAAAATCACGCCTAACAGCACACCAAAATTCGCTCCACGACGCTCTCACGAGAGAAAGAATGGGCCAATTGAGTCCCCAAACGTGACACACAGGCCATGGCGTCACGCCCACAAGGGCTCAAGACTCGACCCAAGAGACTCAACCCGAAAACGTGACCAGTGCACTAAGGTGCCACACTCGCCGGGGGATCAAGTCTACACCTAACCCCGCCTATCACATGGCACATGCACCCGAGGGTGCCACGCTCATAAGATGGTATGGTCACGCTCGCCGCCCAGCTCATGCGCCGATAGGCAGTGAGTCACAGATGGGTTTCAAAGGCCTGCACCCGCTTGACGAAACTGGTCTAGCCAGAGTCCACGGAAAACCTGGTCACACAAATGTGACACCAAAGCTGTGCAAATCGATCACGCCTTCATTGGTAGGTCGAGAAAATAAGCCGCGCACAATAAAGCCGTGCAAATTGATAACGCCTTCATTGGTAGGTCGAGAAAATAAGGCGCGCACAATAAAGACATGCAAATCGATCACGCCTTCATTGGTAAGTCGAGAAAATAAGTCGCGCACCGCCAAGACGTGCAAATCGATTACACCTTCATTGGTAAGTCGAGAAAAGAAGCCGCGCACCACCAAGACGTGCAAATTGATTACGCCTTCATTGTTAAATCGAGAAAATAAGCCGCGCACCGACAAGATGTGCAAATCGATTACGCCTTCGTCGGCAAATCGAGAAAATAAGACGCGCCTCAACAAAACCATGCGAATCAATTACGATAGTATGTCGAGAACGTAAGACACGTAAAAAGAAAGACAACCAAGGCCGTCCCTCGCGTCGCACAAAAGTCGTCCCTCGTGACGCAAAAAAAGCCGTTCCTCGCGACGCACAAAAGTCATCCCTCGCGATGCACAAAAGCCGTCCCTCGTGAAGCAAAAGAAGTCGTCGCTCGTGACGCAAAAAAGTGGTCCCTCGCGACGCACAAAAGACGTCCCTCCCGACGCATAAAAGTCGTCCCTCACGATGCACAAAAGAAATCCCTCGCGACGCACAAAAGTCGCCCATCGCGACGCACCAAAACTGTCCCTCGTGATGCGCTAAAGCCTCTCTATGGCGCACTCACGAACTCGAGAGTGTTCGTCCCAAGGCCGCGCGTTGATGCAACTATTGAGTTTCCACTCGACCCGCGCTCGATTGGAAACTTGGGGGGCTAACCTTGGACCTCCCCTCGACGCACGGCCAGCCCGGGCCTTCAGTCGGCCAATGGCCGTCTCAGGGCCGTCACTCGGCCATTGGCTGGCCCAGGACCATCAGTCGGCCATTGGCCGGCCCAGGGCCGTCACTCGACGAATGACCTGCACTGGGGCGTCACTCGGCCGTTGGCTGGCCCAGGCCCGTCACTCGGCCAACCCTGGGCAGTCACTCAGCCAGGGAGCCTTCGAAACGTCCCTTGGTCGCCTATAAATACAGAGGTCTACCCTCTCCCAAAAGGTAATCCAATTTTGAGTCCCGAAACGCTGTCGAGCTCATACCTCACTCTTTTCGCTCATCTTTGGCCTCTAAACACCTAAACCCTCTATATTCTACCTAATCCTACTAATGTTGAGCGTCGGAGAGGTAAACAGAGGCAACCCCTCTGTTTCCCCTTCGTAGTTCACACTTTCTTTCTTGCTTTTCAGGTGTTGAGGCGAGTCACACGTCATCTACAGCTAAGGGAAGACTTTGGATACCAAGTCCGACACGCTTGAGCTCGAAAGAGATCACTTACTTTGGCCTTGGGTCGAACCGTTTGGGGCTCCTAAATCGTTGTCCAAAAACGAGCGACAACATTTGCGTCGTCGAAATACCTGAAAAGTGGGAAAAGAGAGTGTGAACTACAAAGGGGAAACATAGGGGGTGCCTCTATTTACCTATCTGACGCTCAACATTAGTAGGATTGAGGTGGGTAAAAGAGGTTACGTGTTCAGTACTCAAATTCAGTTTACCTTTGGGAGAGGGCGGACCTCTATATTTATAGGCGACCAAGGGGTGTTTTGGGCAACCCCTTGGCCGGCTGAAGGGTTGGGCTGGCCAATGGCCGAGTGAACTCTAGTCGGCCATCGGCCGGCTAAATGGTTGGGCCCGCCAATAGCCGGGTAAACTTGAGTCGGCCATTGGCAGACTGAATGGTTGGGCCGGCCAATGGCCGGGTGAACTTGAGTCGGCCATTAGTCGACTGTGTTGTCGCTGTTTTTCGCACAACTATTTAGGAGCCAAAGACGGTTAGACCCAAGGCCGGACCAAGTGGTCTCGTCTTGACTCGAGCGTGTCGGACTTGGTATCCCAAGTCGTCCCTTAGCTGTGGATGTCCCTTGAGTTCGTCAGAGTACCTGAAAAGGAGTAGAGAATACGTGAACTACAAAGGGGAAACAGGGGGGGTGCCCCTGTTTACCTCTCCGACGCTCAACATTAGTGGGATTGAGGTGGAGTATAGAGGTTTTAGGGGTGTTTAGAGGCCAAAGCTTGAGAGAAACGAGCGAGGTACGAGTTCGGCAGCATTTCAGTGCTCAAGAATGGATTACCTTGGACTAGGAGAGCGGCCCCTGTATTTATAGGCAGCCAAGGGGTGGTATGGAGACCCCTTGGCCGAGTGAGCAAGTTTGGGTCGGCCTTGGAGGAGTGCCGGCCTTGGAGTGCCGGCCATGGAGAGCCGGCCTTGGGGAGCCGGCCTTGGAGCGCCGGCCTTGGAGTGCCGGCCATGGAGTGCCGGCCATGGAGAGCCGGCCTTGGAGCGCCGGCCTTGGAGTACCGGCCATGGAGTGCCGGCCATGGAGAGCCGGCCTTGGAGAGCCGGCCTTGGAGCGCCGGCCTTGGAGAGCCGGCCTTGGAGAGCCGGCCATGGAGTGCCGGCCATGGAGAGCCGGCCTTGGAGAGCCGGCCTTGGAGCGCCGGCCTTGGAGAGCCGGCCTTGGCCAACGCCGGCCTTGGAGAGCCGGCCTTGGAGGAGTGCCGGCCTTGGAGTGCCGGCCATGGAGAGCCGGCCTTGGAGAGCCGGCCTTGGAGCGCCGGCCATGGAGAGCCGGCCTTGGCCAGCGCCGGCCTTGGGTAAGGCCATCGGCCGGGCACCGGCTCTGGGCCGGTCAGTGGCCGGGCGCCGGCTTTGGGCCGGTTATACGCCGGGCGGCCGCCGGCCGGGAGCTGGCCGGACGGCACTTGGCCGGCCGGGAGCCGCTGTGCGGGCCTTGCACCGGTCGCGTGGATCTAAGTGATGCCTTAGTTCTCGTCGGCCCCAGACGGGCCGACAACATTAGCCCCCCGAGTTTCCGGTCGAGCGTAGATCGAGTGGAAACTCAAAATCTACGCTTTTATACGGATGCGGGATGAACGCTCTCGGGTTTGCGTCATGAGGAATGGCCTTCGCGCGTCGCGAGGGACGACTTATTGTTTTGGGTTGATCGTGCGCGGCTTATTTTCTCGACCTACCAGTGAGGGCGTGATCGATTAGCACGGCTTTATTGTGCGTGGCTTATTTTCTCGACTTGCCAACGAAGGCATAATCGATTTGCACGTCTTCGTTGTGTTGTGCGCGTCTTGTTTTCTCGATTTGCCAACGAAGGCATAATCGATTTGCGCGTCTTTGTTGTATTGTGAGCGTCTTGTTTTCTCGATTTGCCAACGAAGGCATAATCGATTTGCGCGTCCTTGTTGTATTGTGCGCGTCTTATGTTCTCGATTTGCCACCGAAGGCATAATCGATTTGCACGTCTTTGTTGTATTGTGCGCGTCTTATGTTCTCGACCTGCCAACGAAGGCATAATCGATTTGCACGTCTTCGTTGCGTTGTGCGCGTCTTATTTTCTCGACCTGCCAACGAAGGCATAATCGATTTGCACGTCTTCGTTGTATCGTGCGCGTCTTATTTTCTCGACCTGCCAACGAAGGCATAATCGATTAGCACGTCTTCATTGCGTTGTGCGCGTCTTATTTTCTCGACCTGCCAACGAAGGCATAATCGATTTGCACGTCTTTGTTGTATTGTGCGCGTCTTGTTTTCTCGACTTGCCAACGAAGGCATAATCGATTTGCACGTCTTTTTTGTATTGTGCGCGTCTTATTTTATCGACTTGCCAACGAAGGCATAATCGATTTGCACGTCTTTTTTGGGTTGTGCGCGTCTTATTTTCTCGATTTGCCAACGAAGGCATAATCGATTTGCACGTCTTTTTTGTATCTTTTTTTTTTTGATGAGCGAGCGAGCCCTAGCTTCGTTGAGCATTGTTTTTTGTTGAGAGTTGTTTCCCATTAGCCCCCCGAGTTTCTCGTGTACTCGTAGAGGAGACTAGGAATTATAATGCAGCAAGATAAAGACTTCGAGGTGGAATGTGATACAATTATCATGCAAAAATAGTCAAAAATTACATCCCTGGGCCATTGGCCTTATTGAAATTCGAGATTGTCTTAAAACCGGAAATAAAATGACGTAATGAGAAATGGGGACGGGCTTCCGCTGCAGTGCCAGCTTTTGTAGCTTGACCGAGCTAGAGGATGGCGCTCACCATCTTTTCCTTCCCTTTCCCGTCCACGCCTTGGATGTAGCACATCCTCGCCATCGACTGGTCTCCCAACATGATGGCAATCCCATTTTCAGTCGGGAACTTCATCATCAGGTGATAGGTAGACGTTATAGCCTTCAACCGGTTGAGAGTCGGGCGGCCGATGATGATGTTGTATGCCGTGGGCTGGTCCACAACTAGGAAGGATACGACGCGGGTGGCCTCGAGCCCCCCCGGTGTTCCGAAGGTGACCGGGAGGTCGATGGTGCCCTCCGTCATGACCCTCTCCCCGGAGAAGCCGAAGAGTGGGGTCGAGATTGGGGTCGGTTTCAGGCCGGTCAGCTTCATCCTGTCCAACGCTGATTTGAAGACGATGTCGGCCGAGCTGCCGTTATCAATCAGGATTCTTCGAACGAGATTGTTAGCGACCGGGGCCGAGACGACTATTGCGTCATTGGGCGGGTGGAGAACTCGTGTCGCCTCTTGGCCGGTGAAGAACATGGACTCGAACGGGGCCGGAGGGGGAGCCTCGTATGTATGGTTGATGTAGTGCGCAATTTTTCCTCGAGAAACCTCGCGCACGTATTTCTTTCTTTGCGTGGACGAGTCCCCAAACTCCGGGCCGCCCATGATCGAGCCCACGACATGCAGCTGTGAGCTCTCCGGTTCTTCAATCGCTGCCTGGTCCATGACAGTCACCGTCGCTGGACCCTTCCTTCCTTGCCGTGGACGGCCTTCGTGCACCGTGGCCGCCCCGACCGTTCTCAGGATATACTATTTTAATTTCCCGTCTTGAATCAGGGCCTCGATCTGACGCTTGAGATGATAGCACTCGGACGTTAGATGCCCGTGATCCTGGTGGTACTCACAGAACTTGTTTCGATCCCTCTTCACGGGATCCTTTGCAAGAGGAGCCGGGCTTCCTAGCTTGTCACGGTGTAGAGCTAGGATCCGCTCTTGCGGAGTGTTCAGTGGGGTGTACGTCGATAACGCTCGGAAGCTATCAACGTGTGACGATCTTGGACCGGAGAGGGGGCGACCGTTGGGGGCCCGGCCTCCCTTGCTCCTCTTCCTCTGAGGGTCGGGACGATCTTCGTCCTGTTCTTCGCGGTGGCGACTACCTTGTCCTCCTGACTTTCGGCCATCGCGGCCATCGAGATAGTCCTCGATTCCCATATGTGTGCGGGCTCTCGCCATCAGCTCTGCCATGTCCCGTGGGACCTGCCCGACAATGGACTTGAGGAAGTCGCTCGTGCGAACTCCCTCGGTGATCGCTGTGATGGCGTCCTTATCGTCGAAGCCCTCGACTTTGTGACACTCCTCAGTGAAGCGAGCGAGATATTGTCTCAATGTCTCATCTCTCCCTTGTCGAATGGAGAGGAGGTGGGTCTTCGACTTCTTTTGTGCCACAAGCGTGGCAAAGCGAGCGAGGAAAGCCTCTCGCAAGGCCCGGAAGGACGGGATGCTTCCAGGCCTAAAACTCCGGAACCACTCGAAGCCCGACCCTGTGAGGGTTAGGCTGAAGGCTTGACAGAGGGTCGCATCCGACTGTTCTAGCGCCAAAATGTTGTCGCTGTTTTTCGGACAACTATTTAGGAGCCAAAGACGGTTAGACCCAAGGCCGGACCAAGTGGTCTCGTCTTGACTCGAGCGTGTCGGACTTGGTATCCCAAGTCGTCCCTTAGCTGTGGATGTCCCTTGAGTTCGTCAGAGTACCTGAAAAGGAGTAGAGAATGTGTGAACTACAAAGGGGAAACAGGGGGGGTGCCCCTGTTTACCTCTCCGACGCTCAACATTAGTGGGATTGAGGTGGAGTATAGAGGTTTTAAGGGTGTTTAGAGGCCAAAGCTTGAGAGAAACGAGCGAGGTACGAGTTCGGCAGCATTTCAGTGCTCAAGAATGGATTACCTTGGACTAGGGGAGCGGCCCCTGTATTTATAGGCAGCCAAGGGGTGGTATGGAGACCCCTTGGCCGAGTGAGCAAGTTTGGGTCGGCCTTGGAGGAGTGCCGGCCTTGGAGTGCCGGCCATGGAGAGCCGGCCTTGGGGAGCCGGCCTTGGAGCGCCGGCCTTGGAGCGCCGGCCTTGGAGTGCCGGCCATGGAGTGCCGGCCATGGAGAGCCGGCCTTGGAGCGCCGGCCTTGGAGTGCCGGCCATGGAGTGCCGGCCATGGAGAGCCGGCCTTGGAGAGCCGGCCTTGGAGCGCCGGCCTTGGAGAGCCGGCCTTGGCCAGCGCCGACCTTGGAGAGCCGGCCATGGAGTGCCGACCATTGAGAGCCGGCCTTGGAGAGCCGGCCTTGGAGCGCCGGCCTTGGAGAGCCGGCCTTGGCCAGCGCCGGCCTTGGAGAGCCGGCCTTGGAGGAGTGCCGGCCTTGGAGTGCCGGCCATGGAGAGCCGGCCTTGGAGAGCCGGCCTTGGAGCGCCGGCCATGGAGAGCCGGCCTTGGCCAGCGCCGGCCTTGGCCAGCGCCGGCCTTGGAGCGCCGGCCTTGGGTAAGGCCATCGGCCGGGCGCCGGCTCTGGGCCGGTCAGTGGCCGGGTGCCGGCTCTGGGCCGGCCAGTGGCCGGGCGCCGGCTTTGGGCCGGTCATACGCCGGGCGGCCGCCGGCCGGGAGCTGGCCGGACGGCACTTGGCCGGCCGGGAGCCGCTGTGCGGGCCTTGCACCGGTCGCGTGGATCTAAGTGATGCCTTAGTTCTCGTCGGACCCAGACGGGCCGACAACAGACTGAATGGTTGAGCCGGCCAATGGCCGGGTGAACTTGAGTCGGCCATTGGCCGG
Organism: Urtica dioica subsp. dioica; assembly: GCF_054948205.1. Taxonomy (NCBI): domain Eukaryota; kingdom Viridiplantae; phylum Streptophyta; class Magnoliopsida; order Rosales; family Urticaceae; genus Urtica; species Urtica dioica. The sequence goes on from NC_142763.1 coordinate 50,356,504, forward strand.
CTGAATGGTTGGGCCGGCCAATGGCCGGGTGAACTTTAGTCGGCCATTGGCCGGCTGAATGGCTAGGCCAGCCAATGGCCGGGTGGACTTGAGTCGGCCATTGGCCGGCTGAATGGTTGGGCCGGCCAATGGCCGGGTGGACTTGAGTCGGCCATTGGCCGGCTGAATGGCTGGGCCGGCCAATGGTCGGGTGGACTTGAGTCGGCCATTGGGCGGCTGAATGGTTGGGCCGGCCAATGGCCGGGTGAACTTCAGTCGGCCATTGGCCGGCTGAATGGCTTGGCCGGTCAATGGCCAGGTGGACTTGAGTCGGCCATTGGCCGACTGAATGGCTGGGCCGGCCAATGGTCGGGTGGACTTTATTCGGCCATTGGCCGGCAGAATGGTTGGACCGGCCAATGGCCGGGTGAACTTCAGTCGGCCATTGGCCGGCTGAATGGCTGGGCCGACCAATGGCCGGGTGGACTTGAGTCGGCCATTGGCCGGCTGAATGGTTGGGCCGGCCAATGGTTTGGGCCGACCAATGGCCGAGGCAAGGTTTTGCCGCCCGGTGGCCGTCCGAGGCCTCGCGCCGGTCGTGTAGGTCGAGGTGACGCCTTTGTCCTCGTCGGTCCGAGACGGGCCGATAACAAGGGCCAATGTTTCCAAGGCATTATAGAGACTCCTCTAAGAGACATTAAGGGCTTTTGACGACGAGGGATATGGAGTATTTCGAGAACAGAATCAGTGACGCTTGGAAGGTACGATCTGCTTCTTGGTCTATGTACGATTGTTATCGCCATACTTATTGTGATGGCATGTTTGTCATCTACTATCGCAGATGCTTGCAAGCCAAGAGCGGGTCGACCATATTCTTCGAGACCTGCTACGGCGGATGCAAAATATGAAGGCAGACATGGAGAATGCCGTGGTCGAACATGATGCTCCTCTGGCGGGTGTCCGATATGCCCTGGAGTTTCAACTACTCGAGGATGAGTCGAGGCGGGTCCACGAGGAGGCGGCTCTCCTAAGCGCGGAGCTGGTCACCGAGAGGTCATTGCGAGTGGCCGAGCAGGCATCTTGGCCTGCCGGGAGTCGGCCGGACGAGACTTGGCTGGTCGGGAGTCGACCGGACGGGTCTTGGCCGGCCGGGAGTCGGCTGGACGGGACATGGCCGGCCGGGAGGTGGTGTTGCGATTTTTCCCTTGATTGTCCGGATTGACTAACAACACCTCGCCTCCACGTGGTTCTTCGAACCGTGACGTGTATTGACTTATTTTTCCCTGTTGGTCGCCGACGGGCCGACAATAGAGTAAAACTAGGAGTTCACTCGAAGATGTCAAATTTAATCGAGGACTTGCGTAGAGTCAACATGAGGACTTGAGACTCAACTCGAGGAGTTAAGAGTCAACTCGAGGAATTAAGAGTTGATTCGAGAAATATTTCTTGGAGTCGAAACAAGGACATAAGAGTCAACTCGTGGACATGTCATGGAGTCGACACGAGGATTAGTCAATCAACTTGTGGGCTTGAGACTCAACTCGAAAAGTTGAGAGTAGATTAGACGTGTCCTCCTTGGAATCTACTCGAGGATGTTGCAGTCGACATGAAGACCTCTCAGTTAACTCTTGGACTTATTTTGGTGTGGACACGAGGAGTTGTCTCTCAACCCATGGACTTGAGTGTCCAATCGAGGAATCTTTCTTATAGTCGACGCGAGGACATGAGAGTAAACTCGTAGACTTGTGTTGGAGTTGACATAAGGACTTGCGAGTCAACTCCTGGAATTGTAAGTCAACTCATGGACTTGTGTTGGAGTCGACACGAGGACTTGTAAGTTCACTCGCTAACTTATTTTGGAGTTGACATGAGGACTTGTTTGTCAATGTGTGGACTTGTCATGGAGTCGACTCGAGTACTTGTTTGTCAACTCGTGGGCTTAAGAATCAACTCCAAAAGTGAAGGGTCAATCCGAGGAGTCTTCCTTGAAGTCTACTCGAGGATGTCAAAGTCGACACAAGGACTTGCGTAGAATCCACATGAAGACTCAAGAGTCAACTAGTGGAGTTTTATTGAAGTCAAAATGAAGACTTGTCAATTAACTCCTGGAATTGTTTTGGAGTCGACACGAGGACTTGTCATTCAACTCGTGGACTTGTATTGGAGTCGATACGAGGACTTGTCAGTCAACTCGTGGACCTATGTTGGAGTTGACATGAGGAATTGTTAGTCAATATGTGGACTTGTTTTGGAGTTGAGACAAGGAATTTTAGTCAATTCGTGTACTTGAGACTCCACTCATGGAGTTGAAAGTCGACTCAAGGAGTCTTGTAGTGGACCCTTTAGCATGAGGACTTGAGAGTAAACTCAAGGACGTGAGACTTGACTTGAAGAGTTAAAAGTCGACTCTAGAAATCTTTCTTGGAGTCGACAGAAGGACACGTGAGTCAAGTTGTAGACTTGTCTTGGACTCCACACAAGGAGTTGTTAGTCAACTTGTGGAATAGAGACTCGATATGTCTTCCTTAGGGTCTAATCGAGGATGTTGAAATCAGCTCATGCACTTGGGTAGAGAGAATCGTTGATTTGAGGCTCGACTTAAGAAGTTGAGTGTCGACTTCAGGAATCTTTCTTAGAGTCGACACGAGGACATGAGAGTCGACTCATTGAGTTGAGAGTTGACTAGAGGAATCATTCTTGGACTCCACATGAGGTCATGAGAGTCACCTTGTTGACATGTTTTAGAGTCGATACGAGGAGTTGTCAGCCAACTAATGGAGTTGAGACTTGGCTCGAGGAGTCTTACTTCGAGTTCACTCGAGGATGTCAAAATCAACTTGAGGACTTCCGTAGAACTCATGGACTTGTATTGGAGTCGACACGAGGACTTTTCAGTCAACTCGTGGACTTGTTTTAGAGTCGACACAATGACTTGTGAAGCAACTTGGGACTTGTATTGGAGTCGACACAAGGGCTTGTTAGTCAACTCGTAGACTTCAAACTCGACTCGAAGAGTTTAAAGTCGACTAGAGGAATATTTCTTGGAGTCGACATGAGGACATGGGAGTCAACTCGTGGACTAGTGTTGGAGTCGAAACCAGAACTTATCAATCAACTCGTGCACTTGTTTTGGAATAGACTCAATGATTTGTTAGTTAACTCGTGGACCTGTATTGGAGTCGAAACAATGACTTTTTAGTCAACTTATGGACTTGAGACTCGACTCGAGGAGTCTTGTTAGAATTTCACTCGGGGATGTCAAAATCTACTTGAGGACTTGTGTAGAGTCAACACGAGGACTTGAGAGTTGACTTGAGAATTTGAGACTCGACTCGAGGATTTATGAGTCGATTCGAGGAATCTTTCATGGCGTCGACACGAGGACATGTGAGTCAACTCGTGAACTTGAGACTCAACTTAAAAATTTGTAAGTCGACACTAGGAGTGTTCCTTAGAGTCTACTCGAGGATGTCGAAACCGACTCGAGCACTTTTGTAGAGTCAACACAATGACTAAAGACTCAACTCGTGGACTTATCTTGAATTCAAAACAAAGACTTGTTAGTTAACTCATGGACTTGTTTTTTAGTCGACACAAGGACATGTCAATTAACTCTTGGACTTGAGACTGGACTCATGGAATCATTCTTTGAGTCGACGTGAGGAAATGAGAGTCAACTAGTGGAGTTCTATTGGATTCGACATGAGGACTTGTTAGTCAACTCGTGGACTTGTTTTGGATTCAAGACGAGGACTTGTCAGTCGACTCGTGGACTTCAGACTCGACTCGAGGAGTTAAAAATCGATTCGAGTAGTCTTGCTACAAGTCCACTCGATGACGTCGAAATCGACTCAAGGACTTGTATAGAGTCAACACGAAGACCTGAAAGCCCACACGAGGACTTCAGACCGGACTCAAGGAGTTATGAATTAACTCGAGAGATTCATGGTGTCGATACGAGGACATAAGACTCAACTCATGGATGAGAGGCGAGACCCAGCCTCGCAAGGCAAGTCCTAAGAGCCACAAGCAAAACCCATTCCAAAGAATATGTCCAACAAGCTACGAGCGAGACATGGTGATCAAAGGAAGTTCTCGTGAACCCTGTCGAAGCCCTCCCCTAGAGTAGGTCCCGCCAAAACCTGAGGCCACGCCTCGGAGTATAAGGCATTGCCACACAACGGCAATGCCAGCTCCACTAGGCAACACCAACCAACAGGTTCCTTCGCCTGATGGCGAGACCTGCCCTCTCACTGGCGACACCATCTGAGGTCTCGCCCACCTACGGCGAGACCCAAAAGCCCTTGTACGAGACCTCTCATACATGTCTCGTCTAGGGTCTTCAAAAATCATGCCAGCCACAGTTTTAGGTTCTTATGCTTATAAATATGGATCTAATACTCCATTTTCTATAAGTCATTTCTTATCGGGGAACACTCATACTTACTCTCTCTAAATTGTCTACGTTTCTGAGCTAAAGATGATATTTTCTCATTAACATTTGACATTATACCAATACTAATGTTGAGAGTCGGAGACGGCGAAGAAGAAAACAGTTCTGCACCCCTCTAGTTCACTATTTATTTCCTCCACATGACTATAGCATGAACAACTTCTGCCTATTTAAGATCGGTGATCTCAGGCGTTTGACGACACTTGCCTACATGCAGCTTCGTGGCTGAACCGCGTATGACTCTTTAGTATTAGCTCGAAACCGAGTGTTAACAAGAAGAAAAAGAAAAAAGAAACAACTAATTTTATAAAGTTTATGTTCTTAATCATTTAATATAATTTGATAACGAGTTCCATCGATCGGCATTATTTGTAGCTATTGTTATTATGATGTTATTTCTTTAATAGATTTTTCCTGTTCCTGAAGATGCGATCTCTGTAGTATAAAAAAAGGGGGGGGGAAAAAAAGCAATGGTTATAAAGAAAAGAAGCAAACGAATCATTCTAATTTCGATTTTCTTCAACGGTCAAAAAAAGGAAACTTCTAGCGCCTTGCCTCCATGTGAATGAGTGTACCTCCAGCATATATTCACACATTCAAAATAACAAAATAAAAGTGATTAAAAAAGTTCGATTGCAATAGGTTAACTTGAGATCATAATATTCATACATGTATAAAGTAACATTTTTATCGAAGGTCATGATGATATTATTGTGGACTATCTCTTCTATTGTACTCAATAACACTAGTTAGGCACACCAAAAGTTGTGAACTACACTAGACCTTATATTATATTAATTTTAAATTTACAAAAGGAAATAAGTACGCTATGTGGTCAACCCGCTCTAAGCTTTTGCACATGCAATCATTATATATGCCATTAAATATAAAGAAGCTTAGAACTTTTGCTTCCAATGACTTCAATTTTAACATATATCATTTCTGAAGGATCTCCAACCCAAAATATGAATACAATTAATATTAAAACAAGCAATATTTTATCCTTAATATAATATTTTATTTTTACCAATGTTCTCTTCTTATTTGCAAATGTATATTGATATATTTAATTAATTTATTTTACGCAATTATTGTTTATAACAGATTAAATTAATTTTCATATTACAAACTCTAACTAGAATCATATAAAACACACACACACACACACATATATATATATATACAGTATTTTGGTTTTTTTTTTAAATTAAAAATCTAATTTAACATTATAGATATTTACTAGAATATTAAGATAAATAATTAGCGAAAGACTATATTCATTAATTTTATAATGGGGTATGAAAGTAATTAAATTGGATTTAAACTGAAGCCAATCCGACTCTAGTTTGTCACATCTTACTTCAGTGTGGAGTGGATTACAGACGCTTTGAACCTTGATCATTTTTCACTTATCGAGAAGTTGAAACAACAAAAAATTATACGATAATACGAAAAAAATACATAAACTCTTAATAATTTAATTTAGGTAACCATCTTGTTGTCGGTCGTTTTCGAAAAACCCGAGACACCGAGAAGACACGTCGTTCAAAGGGGTGATGGTCGGGCCGGAGGTCCTGAAGAGCGGCAAGCCTTCTGTCACAAGTCGACTGGCAAGTCCTCGTGCCAAACTTTCAGCTCCTCGAGTCGAGCCTTGCTCCTCGAGTCGAGTCACCTCCTCGAGTCGAGCCTCAGTCCTCGAGCCGAGCCATCTTCCTCCTCGAATCGAAATAACTCCTCAAGTAGAGTCACTATGCACGAGTCGATTAACAAATCCTCATGTCAACCTTGATTCCTCGAGTATGGACTTTTATGTTTCACGCGATTTGCATGAAATCCTGAGCTCCGAAGGCCCAAGGGGCCGAATAAACAAGACCACTAAGGCCCACAAAAGGCCGACCAGTCAGGCGCGCACCGCACTCCGCGCGGGGCACTCTTCGGGCCGCGCGTGGCGCGCTGCGCCAGGCAGGCCGCGTGCCACGCGTCTGGAAGCTCCGCCACGACACGGAGCTCTTGACTTAGAGTCTCCCACGTCTCCAAAAGGGAGAAAACACACATTCTCTCTCAGGTCATTCGATCCCAGAGTTTTGAGGCATCGCCGAGGACTCCTCCGCCCTCCGTCTCCTCTATCGAGCACACCCTCCAGGCTCCGCGCCTCATACTGTTGGGAATATGGCCCACTTGAAGATAATGATTACTAAATTCGATAATAAGATTACTTTATTAGCATCATATGATTAGTGGGTTGAGTTCTAAACAATTAGAATCAATAACAACTATCTTCCATAGCCTCCGTATCTAACTGAGTCACGTGTTGGGCACCTGAGTTCGCGCGGAGTGCTAAAACATGGTCGATGACTGATATACGCCTGGTAAGCTATATCTAAAGTCATATATGTGGAACACATAGGTGAAGGCTGATCACTATATGGGAGCATTCTACACTTGTGGTAAGTGTACGACCTGGACAGGTCTTGGTGTAGATGTGTCGTTTAAGGACCGTTACGACACACTAACCGAGGCCACTATGATGGTCACAGTGAGACTTGATCTAAATCCTGAAGTGATCATGGACACTGGGTTATGTTGCTGAGCTCTTTGACTCATTCGCTAAAAGGCTATTCATGCTGATAACAGCTTATGTCTTGGGAGTTTTCTCAGAGCATGATTCGAGTGGGAAGTGGTTTACAGATACGGAATCCAGCCTTCCTGAAAGAAGGTTAATGTTCACTCACCTAAGGGTTGATTCCAGAACTGATAGATTGCTAGCACTTTCGAAGTAAGTAACGTTCGAAAGAATCTTTCGCTGGGGAAGCAACAATGCTTAGGGCTGATATGTATCAAGAAAAGTATAACGAAAAAATTGACTTCTCTTGACACGGGTTGAACCTGGAGGATCTTGATCACGAACTGACTATATCAGTGGACACTCGTCACGATGAGTAAATATAATTCTAGTATAAAGGAGAGTTCAGTCTTGGCATACAAGGTGGAGTATTTGACCAAGATTAGACGAATCGATGGACAAAAGAGAAAGGACTATTTCGTCTTTTTCATCGGATTTGTTAAGCTCCTATTACTAGGTCCATAGTCCCCGATTCGGCTCTGATAAAGACGGATAAGAACTTTCGTATAATAATGTTTATCATTATTAATCTCACTTGCTGTAATTGTGATTGACAGCATTAATTCTGGAAAACGGGTATTAGCATAATTAAATAAATATTTATGGTAGAATTGTTTATTTATTGTTTGATCAAGTAAATAAACAATTATTAATTATTTGTTTATTGTTGGACCAAGTAAATAAATGATTAATTGGGTTCTAAGCAATTGGGCCTTGCACACATGGAAAATTCGAATTAGGATTTTTGGCACTAGGGTTTGCGCAAAACTCCTTGGGCGTGTGCCATCAAGTTCGAAATTTCAATATTGGTATTTACCAATATTTTCTCTTTAGTTGTTTAAATAAAGGAGAGAGAAACATATAAGATATTGTCCTATATTTTCTCCTTATTTAAAGGAAAGTATTTAGGAGAATATTTAGGAGAATATTTAGGAGAATAATATATTCTCCTTTATTAGCTCACTAAATAAATTATTCTCTATTTAAATAAAAGAATAATATCCCATAGATATTGATCTGATGGATGAGAGAAAACGTAGGATTCACTTGTTGAGATCCAATGGCCTAGATTAAATCCTCTAGTGTAAACACAATAAAAGGAAATAAAATATTCTGGAAGATTCCATGAATATCTCCTTTTTACTACTATAAATAGGGGTTCATGAGAAGGCTAAAAATTAAGGATTATGACCTTATAATTTCGTGCACTCTAGGCTACCTTGGCCGAGCACTTCTGCCTCTCTTCCCCTCGGAAATTCGTTTCCATTCTTAGTAAAATAAGAGCGAGATCTCAAAACACCTAGTTTCGTGATCTAGTGAGATAAAGACTGTGCCCACTCATCTTTCTTATTCGTCTCGGAGATTACGTTTCGGAAGACTAAGGTGTCATCACATCGAGTCCTTGAAGGAGAGTTCCTTATTTGATCGTGTGGAGGCTTGTACGTTCAAGACAAAGACGGATTGTGGAAGTTTTCAGTTCGTGAGCCAAAAACTGTAAGTATTCGTTTTTCGCTCTAATCGGTTGCTTGATAAATATGCTCTCGTGAATTAAATTAATTAAACATAACTAGATCTTGTTAATTATAACCATAATTTAATTAGCTTATGATCAGCGTAATTAATTATTTTTCCGCATTAATATGGTTATATGGTGGAATCATCTCGAACGAGTCGCATCGGAGCGATCGTTCGTGTCCGATGCGCGCTCGATCCACCAACAAGTGGTATCAGAGCTAGATGTTATGATTAATTAATCGATTCGTTCTTGTAATTAATTTAAATATGGTTTGAATGAAATTATATGTGGATGTGAATTTCATGCAATTCAATATATGATATGTGGATTGTGATTCGTGGTTTGATCGTAGAATATTTGATTCTCGCTTTTCTAGATTTTTTGTAAACCCGAAATTCAAAGGGTATAGGTTTTATGTAATTATTATTATTATTATTGTAATCCGATGGTGCGACGTTCTTGATCACGACGATCGCGAAAGATGGACACACAACGAAGAAGCATGACAGACGAAGAAAGCCTCCACGACTACGCCACAAGAAAACTTGTCACAAAATTTTGTGACAAGTTTCGGCCGTCCTTTTTGTGCCGGGCTGCGCCCTCGTGGCGGCGGCGGTCTGGTGTAGCATCAAGTCTAATCTTGACCTAGGTCAAGATTAGAGGATTCGTCCGGGCCTCAGCCCGGAAACCCTAGTGGGCCCACGGGCCCACTCATAAAAAAAAAATTTACCGAAAAAAAAAATTTAAGTTTTTAAATGTTTTATTTAATAAATTGTATGGGCTGAGCCCTAATGATTTTTATTTAAAACATTATAAAATAAATGATTATGATATCGATTTATTTTAAATGGGACATTAGAATGGGCCCTTACCTAATTTTTTTTTTCGATAAAAAATTAGAAAAATTAAATAATTTGATATTGATTTATTTTTTCTAAGGGACATAAGAATGGGCCCAATTGAATCCATGGGCCAACATGATTGGGCTCATCTTGATTTTCTTTATAGAATCAAATAGGAAACGATCAATCCGAATCAAACCATTCTTGCATGCTCTTGCTTGTTTATTTAATTACTGTGCCATGCTTGTATGCTATAACTTAGATCATGTATCGTATGTTAATGGTTGTCATGGGCTTTCATTCATTAAAATTGTCTAATTGGATTAGGATAGTTAATTAATGAATGAGTTGAACGGATCGGAGAGCTCTGTCACCAAGCCGATAAGAGGCTAAGCTGAGAGGTACTTAAGAAGACCTAGTGTCTCACCTTCTCTACTGGGAGCTTTTCCGTGATGGAATACTTTTAGGATAATCAAGACTAGATGTCACGAATTCCTAATCACTAAGCTATATGGAAACATCTGTTTTTAAGGGTAGCTTAGAAACACTCGAGTTTTTAATATGACTTAGTTAACTCGAGTGGATCACCTAGATTAAAGTTAATGCTAGGAAAATTAAAATACTGAAAGTATATTGAGTCGTAGGTCTCCAACATTGACACAACACCGTGAGGATGAAAGATCCCCTCGTGACCGGCGGTTTTCTAAACATAGTGGTCAGTTCCATTCGGAAGGGCTTTTCTGATTCCAATACCAAGGTTGTGTCTCTGACGATAGGTGGGAGGGTTGATCTCTGCGTGTACTAGTTACGCTAGTGCGTATGAGCTAGATTTCTTTCACTGAAATGTTGGGTTGACTCATGCATGAACCAACCGGTGGTTGCTCATGTGGCCAAAGATTCCTATAAAATTGGTAGTTAGTGAGCATAGTTATGAAGGTGCATGTACTATGATTGCTCACTAATCTGAGATGGTTCTCATTTTCACTAGGTGCACTCCGTTACGTCACCAGAGTGAAACAGACTGTGGCTATTAGTCGAATTACCTTGGAATATAAAAACTGGGTTCTTTTGATTAGTATTTTATCCCATGCATGTTTGCATTATAGTTTTTATTTCCTAAATTATATTTATAGTTGTTTCTTTTCATATTGTTAATAAATGTACTTTTATGTTTTTAGTAATCATGTCGAACCCTATTATGGCCCTATTGTCGAAAGACATCCTGACTGGAGATAACTTCCCTAAGTGGAAGTCGAATCTCAACATTGTGCTTGTGAGTGAAAGCATTCGCTTTATCCTCACTGAAGACAGACCTCCTCTTCCTGCTCATGGTGCCTCCAAGAACTTGAGGGAGGACTATGACAAGTGGACTACTGCCATTAACAAGGCGGTGGCCTACATGCTCGCAAGCATATCTGATGCGTTGCGAACTAAGATGGAAGGGAAGGAGACCGCTGTGGAGATCCTTGACTCGTTGCAACAAATGTTTGGGATGCAAAGCGAGCAAGCCCGCATTGAGCTCACCTGTAAGTGCACTAGCACTAGGATGACTGCGGGAACTCCGGTGAGGAATCCTGTCATGAAGATGACTAACTACTTCACCGAAGCTGAACTCCAAGGTGCACAGATGGATGAGGTTACTTAGGTGGGAATAATCCTGAATTCCCTTTCGAGTGACTTCATACAGTTTACGTCCAACTACATCATGAACAAGTTGACGTATGGACTGTCTCAGCTGTTGAATGAACTACAGACTTTCGAGTCTATCACTCGACATGGGAAGAACAAAGGGTCAGCTCTCTATGCTGACAAGAGTTCTTCGCCTAAAACCAAGAAGATGTTGACTTCTGGTGCTGAGTCATCTAAGGCACGTCCGAATACTTCAAAGGGCAAAGGTCCCGCTAAGAAGGAAAGGAAGAACTTCAAGAGAAGTGGAAAAGGAAAAGAAAAGAAGCGAGAAAGCATTGGTAAATGTCACCATTGCAACACTGAAGGCCATTGGAAGAGGCATTGTCCTTTGTACTTGGCTGAGCTTGAGAAAAACAAGAAGAATGCTGGTGTGGTACCTTAAAATTCATGATTAAAGATATCCTAAAAATGTTTTGAGGATAATTATTCATGAGCATACTTCTTTTCTTGTTTCAGAGCAGATCTGATGGAGCACACATGTGTAGACGAGCTTGCTGAACAATGTCGGATTCAAGCCCGAATTGTAGAGAAGCTCATGCTCCGTTTGAAGATCTAATTTCCCGCTAGTTTTATTACTTTCATTTTTGGATTTATTTTTTTTGAACATAGGATGTGTCATTTAATAATCCGAGGTTTTCTGGATTGTAGCCTTTATGGCTATTCCAGAAACGATGAATCTTTCTTTCTTTATGTTTTATTACATTATTTATGAACACATGGTTGTGTCTTTAAATATTTCCTTCTATTGAATGCCTTGATTGCTTTTATGATATTTGAATATGCATGAATGCTTATGTCCTTATGAAAAAGATATAGAATATGAAGGTCACGTTTTTCCGTTATAAATAAATATAAATATTTTCTAAGTTATTATCTCTGTTAGAATTTAATTAGCTTTTATTGCTTCATTAAATTCTTATGTTGAATATGTTTTATTGTTTAAGAACTATTTAGAGCTTTGAAAGCGTCTAAATTATTATTACCATTATTCGACAATGACTTGTGCGAATAATAAGTAATTAAGGAGACACAACTAAGAGTTAGTGTTGATGATGAATTAAATTAGTGGGAGCTTCCTTAATTGGAACCTAGTCACTAATATTCGTATTAATTGAGTGGGAGCATCCTTGAATGGAACCTAGTCACTCTAGATTTATTGATTGAGTGGGAGCATCCTTAATTGGAACCTAGCCAGTCTAAAATTCAATAATCGAGTAGGAGCATCCTTAGCTGGAACCTAGCTACTCTTATTCATTGACTTAGTGGGAGCATCCATAAATGGAACCTAGCTATTCGTATTCATGGACATAGTGAGAGCATCCATAAATGGAACCTAGCCACTAAATAACCAATATTATTGAGTGGGAGCATCCTTAATTGGATTCTAGTCACCATTGTTCAATAAAAGAGCGGGAGCTTTCTTTAATGAAATCTAGCCACTCGTTGTTCAATAAATAGCAACATCCTTCACAGGATTAAACCCATCATTGAAGATGGCATCCTTAACCAAAATGTATATGCTATTATTCAATAATTAAAGTGAAAGAGTAATCAATGATTACCTTGCCACATAAATCAATGAATTGAAAGGAAGGATAATTTTGAATTATCTTGTCGTTAAAATCAATAACCTAGTGGGAGCATCCTAGAATGGATCCTTGTCACTCTCATCAACAATAAACTTTCATTAAATGGAAAGACATGATCTTGAGATATCACTCTCGATCATACTAACTTGTCTGAAAGTTATTAGCCCATATTTAATAGATCTACCTATTAAGCTATTAGCTTAAAGGAATATAGAGATCTATAAAAGGATTAATGAAATGGTTTAAGCTTTAATAAGCTATAAGGTAAGGGATTGAGCCCTTAAGGAGAGACATTATCATCAGTGATACTCTTCTTTCTGATACCACAAACCACTTCATTAGGGATCTTCAAAATTGAAGATGAACTGTCCTTTGAGGATAAAGTTCCAATAACATAAAGACATGGATCGAAGTAGTTATACTACTAAACCTTTTGAAATATGAAAGGTAGATCCTAAGTACATAACAAACTAGTCATGATTGTACATGGATGTTTGTTATAATCGATATTTTGAGAATGATCGATAAGTGAAGCTCCTAAACAAGTGTCATGAATAAAGTCATTACTATTATAGTTCTAGACCTCATTATGACACAAATAAATTGACTGAGCTAACTGTTTCTAAAATTAAATTTAGAAACGACATGCTCATTCCATTATGTCTCAAACATACTTATTGATATAAGGTATGAGCTCAATGTTGAGGCTATTGACATTGTCTTTAAAAGGACTAATAATTAGACCTTAGACAATGTCGTATTTCCGAGAATAACTACATGTGTTGTAAACACTGTAATTTCTGGAAATAGTGAGATACTTAGTTATTTAAATATAGTAGATCCTTAAAGTCCTGTGTATATATTGAATATGAACACGACAAACAAGGATGAATTATAAATAACCAAGTAATGGAAATAGGTCAATAAAGTTCTTATTTAAATACGTTGAATAAATCACACTATAGTAAGTGGTGATGAGATCAAACCATGCAATGGTGCAACCTATTTTGGCACCAATAAGGGATGTACACCTTGATAGGGAGACTTGTTATCTTTAGATATAAAGTCTGGTGTATAATCTAATGGTATGCGAAGTGTTAATTTTTTCTAAGGTAAATTTATTTATTATGGACAATTTGACTTGACCTTAAATGGTAAGTCAAAGATCACTTGCAAAAATGCATGAACTAGAATAATATGAAAATGGGACATATGTCAGATCGACATAAATGATAGAGTATAGATAAAAGTGGGAATCCATATGATGGGAATCTCAATCCTGGGTCAAGGTCTAAACCGTCTACAATGATGGCAAATAATTAAATTGGCTGAAGGAAACTTATCGTCTCTGGTCAAAGTGGGAGATTGTTGGGAATATTGCCCACTTGAAGATAATGATTACTAAATTCGATAATAAGATTACTTTATTAGCATCATATGATTAGTGGGTTGAGTTCTAAACAATTAGAATCAATAACAACTATCTTCCATAGCCTCCGTATCTAACTGAGTCACGTGCTGGGCACCTGAGTTCGAGCGGTGTGCTAAAACATGGTCGATGATTGATATACGCCTGGAAAGCTATATCTAAAGTCATATATGTGGAACACATAGGTGAAGGCTGATCACTATGTGGGAGCATTCTACACTTATTGTAAGTGTACGACCTGGACATGTCTTGGTGTAGATGTGTCGTTTAAGGACCGTTACGACACACTAACCGAGGCCACTATGATGGTCACAGTGAGACTTGATCTAAATCCTGAAGTGATCATGGACACTGGGTTATGTTGCTGAGCTCTTTGACTCATTCGCTAAAAGGCTATTCATGCTAATCATAGCTTATGTCTTGGGAGTTTTCTCAGAGCATGATTCGAGTGGGAAGTGATTTACAAATACGGAATCCAGCCTTCCTGAAAGAAGGTTAATGTTCACTCACCTAAGGGTTGATTCTAGAACTAATAGATTGCTAGCACTTTCGAAGTAAGTAACGTTCGAAAGAATCTTTCGCTGGGGAAGCAACAATGCTTAGGGCTGATATGTATCAAGAAAAGTATAACGGAAAAATTGACTTCTCTTGACACGGGTTGAACCAGGAGGATCTTGATCACGAACTGACTATATCAGTGGACACTCGTCACGATGAGTAAATATAATTCTAGTATAAAGGAGAGTTCAGTCTTGGCTTACAAGGAGGAGTATTTGACCAAGATTAGACGAATCGATGGACAAAAGAGAAAGGACTATTTCGTCTTTTTCATCGGATTTGTTAAGCTCCTATTACTAAGTCCATAGTCCCCGATTCGGCTCTGATAAAGACGGATAAGAACTTTTGTATAATAATGTTTATCATTTTTAATCTCACTTGCTGTAATTGTGATTGACAGCATTAATTCTGGAAAACGGGTATTCGCAGAATTAAATAAATATTTATGGTAGAATTGTTTATTTATTGTTTGATCAAGTAAATAAATAATTATTAATTATTTGTTTATTGTTGGACCAAGTAAATAAATGATTAATTGGGTTCTAAGCAATTGGGCCTTGCACACATGGAAAATTCGAATTATGATTTTTGGCACTAGGGTTTGCGCAAATCTCCTTGGCCGTGTGCCATCAAGTTCGAAATTTCAATATTGGTATTTACCAATATTTTCTCTTTAGTTGTTTAAATAAAGGAGAGAGAATATTTTCTCCTTATTTAAAGGAAAGTATTTAGGAGAATATTTAAGAGAATAATATATTCTCCTTTATTATCTCACTAAATAAATTATTCTCTATTTAAATAAAAGAATAATATCCCATAGATATTGATCTGATGGATGAGAGAAAAAGTAGGATTCACTTGTTGAGATCCAAGGGCCTAGATTAAATCCTCTAGTGTGAACAAACAAGGTTTTATATTAAAAATAATAATATACCTATATTATACCCTTAAGACAACTAACTCATAAATAGCTGCACGTAGACAACAGAAATGCATTAAATGATAAACTTTAAAAAAAAGAGAAAGAGTGAGTTATATCAACCCCGGCATTAACAAAACAAGCCGAAGAATACCAAGATGCATTAACTCATGACATCAAGTGGTTTGATGAGGATAAGTTTTAAAATATTCTGGAAGATTCTATGAATATCTCCTTTTTACTACTATAAATAGGGGTTCATGAGAAGGCAAAAATTAAGGATTTTGACCTAATAATTTCGTGCACTCTAGGCTACCTTGGCCGAGCACTTCTGCCTCTCTTCCCCTCGTAAATTCGTTTCCATTCTTAGTAAAATAAGAGCGAGATCTCGAAACACCTAGTTTCGTGATCTAGTGAGATAAAGACTGTGCCCACTCATCTTTCTTATTCGTCTCAGAGATTACGTTTCAGAAGACTAAGGTGTCATCACATCGAGTCCTTGAAGGAGAGTTCCTTATTTGATCGTGTGGAGGCTTGTACGTTCAAGACGAAGACGGATTGTGAAAGCTTTCAGTTCGTGAGCCATAAACTGTAAGTATTCGTTTTTCGCTCTAATCGGTTGCTTGATAAATATGCTCTCGTGAATTAAATTAATTAAACATAACTAGATCTTGTTAATTATAACCATAATTTAATTAGCTTATGATCAATGTAATTAATTATTTTTCCGCATTAATATGGTTATATGGTGGAATCATCTCGAACGAGTCGCATCGGAGCGATCGTTCGTGTCCGATGCGCGCTCGATCCGCCAACAAGATACATTGCATATTCACACGGTTAAGTAGGCATCCTACACAAAAGGCACGGTCACTCCCCCTATTCACCCCTTCTCTCCTCTGAGAAGCCCTCCAACTGGAGGAAACCCAACTCGAGACTTTCAAGTTCACACCTTTGGCTAGGGTGCGGCCACCTGGTCCGGCCTAGGGTCGAACCGCCCGAAGTTTTCAATAGTTGTTCATTTTCGTGGACAACATTTTGGCACTAGAAGGATGGGACTTCCCGACTTGTTTAGCCCGAAATCCCTTATGTCCATCTTCTTCTTTTCTTGTGAAAGCTCGACTTTCTCGGACTTAAGAAAAGATGAGTAATCAACCACCCATATGTTCTGAGGCCGCTAACAACCCTAATAACGCTACTCGGACCAAAAAATATTTATTGCGCTCCCGAGCGCATGGTGACGAAGAGTCGCTCCCTGAAGAAAGCTCGACCAGCTCACCATCTCCATCTCCAGATAGCTGGGACGACCGCATCATGGAGTTGGAGGAGAATATCCGTCAACCAAAGACGATGAATGCAAGGTATCACAGTCGACTGCCTGCAAAACAACCTATGCATAACCCGGTGATTCCCAACGGCGATTTTGAGAACAACAATGAGGAAAGTCGTGACGGCGATCCAGATTACGAGGGCGCTGATGATTCGAAGGATATCAAGACTTCTCTCACAAAGGACGGGGGATTCCCCGCTGTGAATGAAGCTGGTTCTTGGACCCCTCACCCCAGACAGGGAATGCACCCGCGGCCTCCCAAGAGGGGAACGCCCGACGTTCGGCCCTTGACCGACTTGGTCAAAGGGAGAATGTTGCGAAAATTCAGGGCACGCGAAGGGAGCGCCGTCTTAGACGAAGCCTGCACCTAAGTGCGGCGAGCCCCGATCTCAGGGATTATCTTACTGCACAATGCAATGAGCATGGCAATTACCTAAAAAAGTGACTAAGCTATCGGCCGAACATCCCCATAGCAGCCCCAACTAACGGGAACCTTCGCACGAGGCAAGGGTCTAATGAGGGGCGACAGGTGACTCCTCCCAAACAGGAAGTTACTCCGACTACTGATCTCGAATTGGTCACTATGTGTTGTCAATGGTGCCCACAAGAAGAGTTGTAATCTTTATTTTGTACATTTGATGTAATAAAGTCTCATGAAGACTCTTGCTTGTAATTGCCTATTCATTCATTAATAAAGTTGAAACGTTCATTCAATCTTCCTTGTTTGAAGCTTTATGATAAAACCTTAGTCTTTTAGTCCATAAACAAACTTAACAACTTACGAAGAGACAAATGTAGATTTGCATGAACAAACTCTTCGTAGTTTGCTTAAAACGATATATTCGCAATCTTAGGGTCAAAGGACTATTGACCTCAGTACGATTGTTAGAAGAATCTATGATGTCTAGTTATGAGGCATTGAGAGTTGGAGACTCTATAGTTCTTCTAGGTATCTTCCGAAGGTACTGAATTGACCAGTGCACTTCTAGAGACAAGATAAGAACAAACCATTTAACCTCTTATGTCTCGAAATCACTATGTATTAATTGCATCATGCTTACCTTAATCCTGAAATGAGACATGCCATTTCACAGCTTACGTATTCTCATTTGAGAAAGTCACAGCTTGGACTCACTATGTGATTCCAAACAGGGCCTATTGGTGAAGTACTAAGTTGTGAGTATGTCATGAGTAACTTTGTGAAGTTCTCATAGATATGGAATTCATGTACAAGATTGCTGAAATGCAATGTATGTCACCTCATGCTTTGTTCCTTGGAGTGTGAATAAATGAACTGGCCAGTGTCCAAATTGAGTCCTGACTCTTTTGGATGAAACAATGTGACTTGTTAGCTCCTCGTCAATACATTGTTTCTAACTTATTCACAAGCGACAAAGGAGTTGAGGAAATAACAGCTAGAAGGGTAAAATGGTAATTTAGTAAATCCCGACTAGCTGATGACATTCATGAAGGGTAAACATAGATAATATTCAGTGGATCCACTCATCATAATTAGGTCGAATTCTTGAGTAGAAAATAAATTCATTTGAACCGAGAGATTTTCAGTGTCAGCTCTTTAGTGGAGTCAGTTGGCATTAAGCTAAACTTGAAAAAGGTTTGTGAACTTTTGACTCCAAGTGTTTAGCTCAAGCTTTGTTCATTTGGGTCCATGAGGTCACTATCACGAATCACATCGATAGGAATAGTTAAACTGGAAGCTAAGTCAAAACCAGAACGAAAATTATCAAAATGGTATTTTTGTCTTTTTAGACATATGATGAAATGAATGTCAATAAATTTTTTGACAAGTTCATTTGATGACTTAATGTCACTCGGCCATAACTTGATTATTGGGCCTCGTGAATTAATTTCATTTCATAAGAATTTTATTGAAAATTCTTAATGGGCTTTTCTCATGTTGTCATGAACAAATGAAGAAGCTTCTAGAAGCTCCTTCTAGATGAGGATAGTCGCCCAAATACCCAAGGAAAAGAGAGATTATTTTTTGCATAAATGTATCAAGATACCTGCCAAAAGAAAAAGAGGAAACAAATTTCGTCTAGAAGGAAAGCATAACTTCGGCCAAGAGAGAGTCAAAGCAAGGCTTGGAACAAAATAGGAAACAAATCCAAGGCTTATTGAAGCCTATGTTGGCCGAGCATCTCAAGTGGGAAAAGAGGTAATTGGCTCATGAATATGTGATATTCTATAGAAGAGGAAACTACCTTATAGAAGGTGAGACCTCTCCTATAAATAGGAGCCTCATTTCCTCACATTTCATTCATCCAAGTTTAAGAGATTTGAGAGACGCTCTCTCTAGAACTTGTGGCCGAAAATCCTCTCTCTCTCTCTCTAGTTTATTTTCGATTTTTCTTGTCTTGGCACCTAGGTCCTCACTCGACCTAGTGTTTAGCTCTGCGACTTCAAGACTTGTTCTTAAGTCGTAGTGTTTAAAAGTGCCCACTCACTATTTCCTTTATTTCGAGTGATTTAGTGATAGAAACTTTCGTGGTTGCTCGAGGTGCCGAAGAAAGGAAGAGAGACGTGCTGCGAGGGGAGACGAGCGTTGCAAACTTTCCAAAAGCTTCTTCAAAGTTCAAGCTTCAAGAAAGGTTAGTAGACTCTTAGCTCATATTGATTTTTAATTACATGTACTTGCTTCTTTGTCTAGGTTAGTAAAAACTGTTTTTACTTGAAAAGAAATTTTTTAAAATTCCGCCGCTTCCCGAAGCGTTTAATCTTTTTCTTAAACTCTAGATCAATTCCAACACTATGATCCATAATCTTCGAAATGAAGTACGAGATATCCGAGAATATGGAATAGGCGGAAGTGCCTATCGGGTCGTTGAGGAGAATTCTTCACCTTTTCACAGCTCAGATATTGGCCGCGGTATGTATGGGTAATTTCAAACTCCTGAATATCGCCCTCTATGATGGAAAAGCGGACCCCGCTTACCACATCCAGCATTATGAAATCTGGATGACAATGCAGGGTGTCACTCCCGGCACTATGTGCCAAGCTTTTAGTCTTACCCTTGCCGGACCGGGTTTCGAGTGGTTCATGAACTTAATGCCTGGAAGCTTTTAGTCTTACCTGTGGTCAATCAGGCAAGAGAGTGGCGAGTCTCTTAGATGATACCTCGCCCGATTCACTGATGAATAGAATAAGGTCGACCGCTTTGACGACAAAGACACAATCACTGCCATCATTGAAGGCTTGCACACAAATGACTTCCTGAAGTTTGTCGTCGGCCATGTCCCTTCTACCATGGCCGAGTTAATGACTCTAGCCAAGACCTTCATGGGAGTCGAAGATTACCTCGATAGCCGCAAGGGCAATAATCAAAGCTCTCACCGCCGAGATAAACCTAGCAACGAACAATTTGACTCCCGTAAAAGGCGAAACAGAGGGGGTCAGGCTTCTAATAGCCAACCTTCGATGCTGCAGATGCAGCGACTTACACAAGACTTTAAGGGCTACTCGGCGTTCATGCTGTTGAACATGACACCGGATCAAATCCTAGCTTTGACACGTGACAAGTTCACCGCCCCGGCTCCAATAAAAAAAGACCCTGCGACTCATGCTGGATCTAGATATTGCGAGTTCCATCAGGAATACGGTCACATGACCTCTGAGTGCCACAATTTGAAAAGGCAAATTGAGGCTCTGATCCAACGGGATGAGCTAAAATAGTTCTTGTTGCGCATGATTAGCGTTGCGGGCCCCACCTCAAGCATACCGCAGTCTAGCAAAGGAGGAAGAGCAACTGCTACTGCCGATCGAACCACATTGTGACCACCATACTTGGAGGTCCACGAGGTGGAGACTCAGCCCGACAACGAAAGAAATTCATGCGGGTTGTTTCCCAAGAAGACGCCAATGTGCACATCAACCTTAGCTATGAGGGACCTCCATCCGTGCCTCACGAGA
Organism: Urtica dioica subsp. dioica; assembly: GCF_054948205.1. Classification (NCBI taxonomy): domain Eukaryota; kingdom Viridiplantae; phylum Streptophyta; class Magnoliopsida; order Rosales; family Urticaceae; genus Urtica; species Urtica dioica. Next base: position 50,377,362 of record NC_142763.1, read on the forward strand.
TGATGTACTTCACCAACGAAGATGCCAAACGAGTTTTATCATCTGCACAATGATGTGAGAGTGTTCAAAGCCTAAGTGGCTAATAATCAGGTGAAAAGGGTTCTCATCGACAGCGACAGTGCTCGGGGGGCTACGCCCAACTCCAACCCAAGACCAAAGCCGTCATCGATCTGCCGGTCACCTTCGAAACTCCCGGAGGCATTGAAGTCGTTCACACGGTCCCATTCCTAGTGGTTGATCAGGAGTCGCCATATAATGTCATCATTCGGCAACCAATGCTAAACCGACTAAGGGCCATTACTTCAACATATCAACTACTGGTGAAGTTCCCTACAGAAGAGGAAATTGACATCATGGTTTGAGATCCCAGGCCAGAATATGCTACATCCAAGAAATCGATGAAAAAACCGCTAGAAAGACGATTAACATGATCTACCTAATTACGAGGAGCCGACATCCTCATCCCAAATAGGGAAGGACCCTACAGAGTCCGCCAAGTCATACATGACGGGAACTACTACATCGAATACACGGACGAGACCCCGATCTGTCACCTGTGGGATACGGAACACTTGAGACAGTACTACAAGTAGCCAGCGCTTTCCCCATTTTATTGCTTTGCTTTCAAACATTCAATAAGGCCTATGAGCCAATGTTTTTGGATTTCAAATTTTTGCAATATTAATAAAGTTCGAGGTTTTTCTTTAGTTTTTTGGTCATCAAGATAACGCTTGTAAACCCAAAAAACTTGGGGGCTAGTGACATAGGCAACGGTAAGTACACTCGAAATCTTCAAGAAAGTACGCTCGACCAAAACAAAAGACCCGAACATAAATGGGAATACACTTGAAATCCTCAAGAAAGTACGCTCGACAAAACAAAACACCCAAGCATAAACGGGAACAAGTGTGCTCTAAAGATGCCTACACGGCGCGCCATAAGACATCCAAAAGATGCAGGCTAAAGACGCCTATGCGGCGCACCGTAACAATCAATAGATGCAGGCTAAAGATGCCACCGCTGCGTGCCATAAGACATTCAAGAGATGCAGGCTAAAGACGCCTCCGCGGTGTGCCATATGACATCCAAGAGACGCAGGCGAAAGATGCCTATGCGGCGCATCATAAGACATCCAAGAGATGCAGGCTAAAGACGCCTCCGCGGTGCGCCATAAGTCATCCAATAGATGCAGGATAAAGACGCCTCTACAGTGCGCCATAAGACATCCAAGGGATGCAAGCTAAAGACGCCTTCGCGCCGTGCAATAAGACATCCAAGAGATGCAAGCCTAAGACACCTACATGGCGCACCTAAGCCGCCTACATGGCACACTTAAGATGCCTACATGGCGCACCTAATCCACCTACATGGCGCATGTTGTCAATGGTGCCCACAAGAAAAGTTGTAGTCTTTATTTATGTACATTGGATGTAATATAGTCTCACGAAGACTTTTGCTTGTAATTGCTTATTCATTAATAAAAGTTGAAACCTTCATTCATTCTTCCTTGTCTGTTAGAAGCTTTATGATAAAACCTTAGTCTTTAGTCCATAAACAAACTTAACAACTTACGAAGAGACAAATGTAAATTTGCACGAACAAACTCTTCGTAATTAGCTTAAAACAATATATTTGCAATCTAAGGGTCAAAGGACTATTGACCTTAGTACGATTGTTAGGAGAATCTATGATGTCTGGTTATGGGGCATTGAGAGTTAGAGACTCAATAGTTCTTCTAGGTATCTTCCGAAGGTACTGAATTGACCAGTGCACTTCTAGAGACAAAATAAGAACAAACCATTTAACCTCTTATGTCTCGAAGTCACTACGTATGAATTGCATGGTGCTTTCCTTAACCCTGAAATGAGACATGACATTTCACAGCTTACGTATTCTCATTTGAGAAAGTCAGAGTTCGGACTCATTATGTGATTCTGAACAAGGCCTATTGGTGAAGTATTAAGTGTGAAGATGTCATGAGTAACTTTTTGAAGTTCTCATAGATATGGAATTCATGTAAAAGATTTCTGAAATGCAATGTATATCACCTCATGCTTTGTTCCTTGGAATGTGAATAAATGAACTGGCCAGTGTCCAAATTAAGTTTTGACTCTGTTGGATGAAACAATGTGACTTGTTAACTCCTCGTCAATACATTGTTTCTAACTTATTCACAAGCGACAGAGAAGTTGAGGAAATAACAGCTAGAAGGGTAAAATGGTAATTTTTTAAACCCCGACTAGCTGATGATATTCATGAAGGGTATACATAGATAATATTAAGTGGATCTACTCATCACAATTAGTTGAATTCTTGAGTAGAAAATAAATTCATTTGAACTGAGAGATTCTCAATGTCAACTCTTTAGTGGAGTCAGTTGACATTAAGCTAAACTTGGAAAAGGTTTGTGAATTTTTGAGTCCAAGTATTTTAGCTCAAGCTTTGTTCATTTGGATCCATGAGGGCACTGCCACAAATCATATCGAGTAGGAATAGTTAAACTAGAAGCTAAGTCAAAAGAAGAACGAGACAAGTTTTACGAAAATTGTCTAAAGGGTATTTTTGTCTTTTTGGACATAGGACGAAATGAATGTCAATAAATTTTTGGACATTGTCATATGATGAGGATTAATTTCATTGGGCCTTGAGGATTAATTTCATTTCATAGAATTTTACTTGAAAATTCTTAATTGGCCATTTCCTATGTTGTCATGAAGAAATTAAGAAAAATCTAGAAATCCGTTCTAGAAGCCTTACACGTCCAACCTAGGAAAAGAAGGCTAAATTTCGTTCATGCCATAGTGTGAAAGAGAGTTTAGTTTGTGGATTAATGTATGAAGATACTTGCCAAAAGCAAAAGAGGAAACAATTTTGCTTCTAGAACGCTATAAGGAATATTTGCTCATGAATATGTGATATTCTATAGAAGAGAAAACTACCTTATTTAAGGTAATCCCTCCCCTATAAATAGAGGTCTTATTCTTCTCATTTCATTTGTTGTCGGCCCATCAACGACCAACAAGGGCAAAAGAGTCAAAACGGGCCACGATTCAAAGAACCACGAGGAGGCGTCGTGTTGCTAGCCAATCCGGACCAACATAGGCGGAACCGTCGCGACGACTCCCGGCCGGCCGGCCAGTTACCTTCTCCCGGCCGGCAAAGGACCGCACAGCAACTCCCGGCCGGCCAAGTCCTGTCCGATCGACTCCCGGCCGGCCAAGGCCCGTCCGATCGACTCCTGGCCGGTAGCCTCCCGACCGGCAGCCTAGTTCAGCAGGCCAATGGCCGGCAAAAGTTCATCCGGCCCAAGTTCCGCCGGCCATTGGCCGGCCGAAATCTTCAGCCCGCCAATGGCCGGCCCAAGTTCAGCTGGCCAATGGCATGCCGAAACCTTCAGCCGGCTAATGGACGGCCCAAGTTCAGCCGGCCAATGGCCGACCCAAAAACTAACTCGGCCAAGGGGTCCACAACACACCCCTTGGTCGCCTATATATATGGAGGTCCATCCTCTCCCAAAAGGTAATCGAATTTTGAGTCCTGAAACGCTCTGGAACTCATACTTCACTCGTTTCACTCATCTTTGGCCTCTAAACACCTAAACCCTCTATACTCCACCTCAATCCCACTAATGTTGAGCGTCGGCGAGGTAAACAGAGGCACCCCCTCTGTTTCCCCTTTGTAGATCACATGTTCTTTCTTCTTTTTCAGGTGCTTGGACGAACTCAAGGGGCATTCACAGCTAAGGGAAGACTCGGGATATCGAGTCCGACACGCTCGAGCCCAAACGCGGCTATTTGGTCCGGCCTTGGGTCGAACCGTTTGGCGCTCCTAAATCGTTGTCCGAAAATGAGCGACAACATTTTGGCGCTAGAAGGAGGGGATCTTCCGACCTTGGCGACGGTCTCCCTTTCAATCCCTTCTCTTACTGCATCTACGACTCTCGAGAGATGAGTCAAGTTCCCGCCGCCTCTGCAGGCACTCGAGCGACGAGCTTGAGATACGGCCTCCGAAGCCTTGTGCACCGTCTAAGAGGGCAACATCGTGACAATGAGAGCCAGCCCCGAGACTCGGCGAATGATTCCTAGGCCACGCTCCGAGAAGACACGGCTCGCCGAGCTCCTAGACCGTCCTGGCATCGACGGCACTCTCATTGCCGACCTCCTAGGCTACAACATCGTCGACGACATCAACCACGGAGAGAAAGACCCCAACCATGTGGCGAGGTCAAAAACTAACCCCGACCGCGCTATTCACGAAAGAGAGCGCTCACGCACGCCTTCGAGGGAACACCCTCAGGCGACCGCGTCAAGACATCAATCGTTTGGTGAACACACTCACGCGCCCTTGATGGTACACCCTCGAGAGACCACATCAAGGCGTCAAAGCTTGCGCAATACCCGAGGACGCTCCATCTCACGGTCCCAAAAGGGATGCTCCAAGCTCACCATTTGTGTCCGAAGAGATGACGACATCGATGGTCGTGGCGTGCGTCGAGGACGTAGCTTGAACAACATGCCCTTAACAAGGGTGATAGGGACGGCCTCCCGAGACTTGAGAAACGACCTCAATTCTCAAAGAGAGGATCACGGGTCGACTTATGATTCCCCGTGTTGGCTACACGCACAACTCCTTGAGTTGAGGTCGCTCCTTGAGTTGAGTCCCGATTCCACGAGTCGACTGGTAAGCCCTCATGCCGTATTTACACATGACTCCTCGAGTTGAGTTCACTCCTCGACTTGAGTCCCGAGTCCACGAGTTGACCGATAATTCCTCGTGCCGACTCTACACATGACTCCTCGAGTAGAGTTCGCTCCTCGAGTCGAATCTCGAGTCCACCAGTCGACCGATAAGTCCTCGTGTCGACTCTATAAATGACTCCTCGAGTTGAGTCCCGAGTCCACGAGTCGACTGATAAGTCCTCGTGTCGACTCTACGCATGACTCCTTGAGTTGAGTCCCGAGTCCACGAGTTGACTAATAAGTCCTCGTGCCGACTCTTTACGTGACTCCTTGAGTTGAGTTCACTCCTCAAGTTGAGTTCCAAGTCCACGAGTAGACTGATGATTCCTCGTGCTGACGCTACACATAACTCCTCGAGTTGAGGTCGCTCCTCGAGTTGAATTTCGAGTCCACGAGTCAACCGATAAGTCCTCGTGCTGACTCTTCACGTGACTCCTCGAGTTGAGTTCCGAATCCACGGGTCTACTGGAAAGTCCTCGTGTCGACGCTTCACATGACTCCTCGAGTTGAGTTCACTCCTCGAGTTGAGTTTAAAGTCCACGAGTCGACTGATAAGTCCTCGTGCCAACTCTTCAAGTGACTCCTCGAGTTGAGTTCCGAGTCCACGAGTCGACTGATAAGTCCTCGTGTCGACTCTACATGTGATTAGCCATCAAGTAGGCCTTACGCGTAACTCATCTTGTCAAGTCTACTCCTCGAGTTGAGCTCCAAGTCCACGAATCGACTGCTAAGTCCTCGTGCTGACTCTTCACATGACTCCTCGAGTTGAGTTCACTCCTCGAGTTGAGCTTTGAGTCCACGAGTCGACTGCTAAACCCTCGGGCTGACTCTTCAAATGACACCTCGAGTTGAGTTCACTCCTATAGTTGATCTTCGAGTCCACGAGTCGACTGCTAAGCCCTCGTGCTGACTCTTCACATGACTCCTCGAGTTGAGTTCACTCCTAGAGTTGAGCTTCGAGTCCACGAGTCGACTGCTAAGCCCTCGGGCTGACTCTTCAAATGACTCCTCGAGTTGAGTTCACTCCTCGAGTTGAGTGTCGAGTCCATGAGTCGACTGCTAAGCCCTCATGCTGACTCTTCACATGACTCCTCGAGTTGAGTTCACTCCTCGAGTTGAGCTCCAAGTCCACGAGTCGACTGCTTAGTCCTCGTGCTGACTCTTCACATGACTCCTCGAGTTGAGTTCACTCCTCGAGTTGAGCTTCGAGTCCACGAGTTGACTGCTAAGCCCTCGTGTTGACTCTTCGCATGACTCCTCGAGTTGAGTTCACTCCTCAAGTTGAGCTTTGAGTTCACGAGTCAACTGCTAAGCCCTCGTCCTGACTCTTCACATGACTCCTCGAGTTGAGCTCAAAGTCCACGAGTCGACTGCTAAGTCCTCGTGCTGACTCTTCACATGACTTCTCGAGTTGAGTTCACTCCTCGAGTTGAGCTTCGAGTCCACGAGTCGACTGCTAAGCCCTCGTGTTGACTCTTCACATGACTCCTCGAGTTGAGTTCACTCCTCGAGTTGAGCTTCGAGTCAACAAGTCGACTGCTAAGCCCTCGTGCTGACTCTTCACATGACTCCTCGAGTTGAGTTTACTCCTCGAATTGAGCTCCAAGTCCACGAGTCAACTTTTAAGCCCTCGTGCTGACTCTTCGCATGACTCCTCGAGTTTCACTCCTCGAGTTGAGCTCCAAGTCCACGAGTCGACTGCTAAGTCCTCGTGTTGACTCTTCACATGACTCCGTGAGATGAGTTCACTGATTGAGTTTAGCTCCAAGTCCACGAGTCAACTTCTAAGTCCTCGTGCTGACTCTTCACATGACTCCTCGAGTTGAGTTCACTCCTCGAGTTGAGCTTCGAGTCCACGAGTTGACTAGTAAGTCCTCGTGCTGACTCTTCACATGACTCCTCGAGTTGAGCGTCGAGTCCATGAGTCGACTGCTAAGTCCTCGTGCTGACTCTTCGCATGACTCCTCGAGTTCAACTGACTCCTCGAGTTGAGTTCCGAGTCAACGAGTCAACTGATAAGTCCTCGTGCCGACTCTACACACGGCTCTGCGAGTCGGGTTCACTCCTCGAGTCACGTCACAAACCCACGAGTCGACTTACGAATACTCGTGTCAAACACACAGGACATCTTTACTCACCGATCGACGATAGACTCACAAGTCTAGATGACAAACCTACATGCTCTCCTGCAAGCAACAGGAAAAATCGTCCCTAACAACGTGCTTAAGTCGCCCGTAACGATGCACCAAAATTCGCTCTACGACGCTCTCGTCAGAGAAAGAATGGGCCAATTGAGTCCCCAAACGTGACTCGAGCGCCATGGTTTGACGCTCACAAGGGCACAAGACTCGACCTGAGAGACTCAACCCGAAAACGCGACCAGTATACTAAGGTGCCACACTCGCTGGGGGATCAAGTGTACACCTAACCCCGCCTATCACATTACACGTGCACCCAAGGGTGCCTCGCTCATAGGGTGGTATGGTCACGCTCACCGCCCAGCTCGTGCGCCGATAGGCAGCGAGTCACATATGTGTTTCAAAGGCCTGCGCTCGCCGGACGAAACTGGTCTAGCCAGCGTCCATGGAAAACCTGGTCACACAAATGTGGCGCCAAGGTCCCCCGAGGCCCAAGCCGTGCAAATCGATCACGCCTTCATTGGTAGGTCGAGAAAATAAGCCGCGCAAAACAAAGCCGTGCAAATAGATAGCGCCTTCATTGGTGAATTGAGAAAATAAGCCGTGCACCACCAATAAAGCCGTGCAAATCGATTACGCCTTCATTGGTAAGTCGAGAAAATAAGCCGCGCACCACCAACAAAGCCGTGCAAATCGATTACGCCTTCATTGGTATGTCAATAAAATAAGCCGCGCACCACCAACAAAGCCGTGCAAATCGATTACGCCTTCATTGGTAAGTCGAGAAAATAAGCCACGCACCTCCGAGACGTGCAAATCGATTGAGCCTTCATTCGTGAATCGAGAAAATAAGCGGCGCACTGCCAAGCCGTGCAAATCGATTACGCCCTCGTCGGCAAATCGCGAAAATAAGACACGCACCGACGAAACCGTGCGAATCGACTACGATAGTATGCCGAGAACATAAGACACGAAAAAAGAAAGACAGCAAAAGCCGTCCCTCGCGACGCACAAAAACCGTCCATCGCGACGCACAAAAGCCGTCCCTCACGACGCACAAAGGTCGTCCCTCGCGACGCAATAAAGCCGTCTCAATGACGCACAAAATCCGTCCCTCGTGACGTACAAAAGCCGTCACTCGCGACGCACAAAGGCCATCCCTCGCGACGTAATGAAGTCGTCTCTATGACGCACAAAAGACGTCCCTTGCGACGCACAAAAGATGTCCTTCATGAAGCTGAAAAGCCGTCCCTCGCGACGCACAAAAGCTGTTATAATGACGCGAAAAAGTCGTCCTTCGCGACGTACAAAAGTCATCCCTCGCAACGCACAAAAGCTGTCCCTCGTGATGCACTAGGGTCTTTCTACGACGCACTCACAAACTCGAGAGTGGTCGTCTGAAGTCTACATGTCGACGTGATTCTTGAGTTTCCACTCGACCTACGCTCGACCAGAAACTCGGGGGGGTAATGTTGTCGGCCCGTCAACGACCGACAGGGGCAAAAGAGTCAAAACGGGCCACGATTCGAAGAACCACGAGGAGGCGAGGTGTTGCTAGCCTATCCGGACCAACATAGGCCGAACCGTCGCGACGACTCCCGGCCAGTTACCTTCTCCCGGCTAGCCAAGGACCGCACAGCAACTTCCGGCCGGCCAAGTCCCGTCCGGCCGACTCCCGGCCGGCCAAGGCCCGTCCGGTCGACTCCCGGCTGGCCAAGGTCCGTCCGGTCGACTCCCGGCCGGCAGCCTAGTTCAGCTAGCCAATGGCCGGCCCAAATTGAGCTGGTCAATGACCGGCCCAAGTTCAGCCGACCAATGGCCGGCCGAAACCTTCAACCGGCCAATGGCCCGCCCAAGTTCAGTCGGCCAATGGCCGGCCGAAACCTTCATTCGGCCAATGGCCAGCCCAAGTTCAGCCGGCCATTGGCCGGCCGAAACGTTCAGCCGGCCAATGGCCGGCCCAAGTTCAGCCGGCCAATGGCCGAACCAAAAACTCACTCGGCCAAGGGGTCCCCAACACACCCCTTGGTCGCCTATAAATATGGACAAATGTAGATTTGCATGAACAAACTCTTCGTAGTTTGCTTAAAACGATATATTCGCAATCTAAGGGTCTAAGGACTATTGACCTCGGTACGATTGTTAGGAGAATCTATGATGTCTGGTTACGGGGCATTGAGAGTTGGAGACTCTATAAATCTTCTGGGTATCTCCCGAAGGTACTCAATTGACCAGTGCACTTCTAGAGACAAAATAAGAACAAACCATTTAACCTCTTATGTTTCGAAGTCAATACGTATGAATTGTATCATGCTTACCTTAATCCTGAAATGAGACATGTCAATTCATAGCTTACGTATTCTCATTTGAGAAAGTCAGAGTTCGGACTCACTATGTGATTCCGAACAAGACCTATTCGTGAAGTACTAAGTTATGAAGATGTCATGAGTAACTTTGTGAAGTTCTCATAGATATGGAATTCATGTACAAGATTGCTGAAATGCAATTTATATCACCTCATGCTTTGTTCCTTGGAATGTGAATAAATGAACTGGCCAGTGTCCAAATTGAGTCCTGACTCTTTTGGATGAAACAATGTGACTTGTTAGCTCCTCGTCAATACTTTATTTGTGACTTATTCACAAGCGACAAAGGAGTTGATGAAATAACAGCTAGAAGGGTAAAATGGTAATTTTGTAAATTTCAACTAGCTGATGATATTCATGTAGGGTAAACATAGATAATAGAGAAATTGCCACATCTACTACCATTTCAATAATATTTTCCAATAATCCACTAAAAACTTATTTTGGCCAAAAATACTACTTGGTTTTGTGTGGAAAACCTAAAATATCATTCAGTTTAATATTTCTTACATTTTGATCAAAAACCAAAACTCAATTAATATTTATCTTTATTAATTATTTTTTCATTTAATGGATTTTATTTCTCTTTCTCTCTCCTAACCGAGTTTATTCAAAATCTCACCTTCACCGATTTCTCAAAATATAGATAAATATTAATTGTTTTGGATTTTGGTCAAAATGTAAGGAATATTAAAGTGAGGGGTACTTTGGTTTTTCCACACAAAGCCAAGTAGTATTTTTGGCCAAAATTATGTTTTAGTGGATTATTGGAAAATGTTATTCAAATGGTGGTAGATATGACAATTTCTCTTACATATTCAGTGGAGCCGCTCATCATAATTTGGTTGAATTCTTGAGTAGAAAATAAATTCATTTGAATCGAGATATTTTCAGTGTCAACTCTTTAGTGGAGTCAGTTGACATTAAGCTAAACTTGGAAAAGGTTTGTGAACTTTTGAGTCCAAGTGTTTAGCTCAAGCTTTGTTCATTTGGATCCATGACGTCACTATCACAAATCATATCGAGTAGGAATATTTAAACTAGCAGCTAAGTCAAAACAAGAACGAGACAAGTATTGTGAAAATTGTCTAAAGGGTATTTTTGTCTTTTTAGACATAGGACGAAATGAATGTCAATAATTTTTTTGACATTGTCATATGATGACAAATTAAATTTAAATTACAAGGCCAACTTAAAGAATTTGGGCATTGAGGATTAATTTCATTTCATAGAATTTTACTTGAAAATTCTTAATGGGTTTTTCTTATGTTGTCATGAACAAATGAAGAAACATCTAGAAGCTCAAATTTCGTCCAACCCAAGGAAAATAAGGCTGAATTTCGTTCATGCCATAGTGGGAAAGGTAGTTTATTTTTTGCATTAATGTATGAAGATACTTGCCAAAAGAAAAATAGGAAAAAAATTTCCTCTAGAAGGAAAGTGCATTTTTGGCCAACTAAGAGAGAACAAATGAGGAAACAAATCCATGGACTTGCATGACATGTCATGAACGTCCAACATGGGTAGAAAAGAGGAAATAAGATTTGCTCATGAATATATGATATTCTATAGAGAAGAGGAAACTACCTTTATGAAGGTAATCCCTCCCCTATAGATAGAGACCTCATTCCTCTCATTCTAGCCATTCCACATAAGTTAGAGATTGAGAGCTTCTCTCTCTAGACCTTGTGGCCGATCTCCTCTCTCTCTCTCTAGTTATTTTCGATTTTTGTTCTGGCACCTAGGTCCACATTCGACTTAGTGTTTTAGCTCTTCGACTCTTACACTTGTTCTCGAGTCGTCGTGTTTAAAAGTGCCCACACACTAATTCCTTTCTTTCTTGAGTGATTCTTGTGATATAAACTTTCGTGGTTGCTCGAGTTCCCGAGGAAAGAAGAGAGACGTGCTGCGAGGGAGACGAACGTTTTCAACCTTCCGAAGGCTCATCAACGTTCAAGCTTCTAAAAATGTTAGTAAATTTATTATGCTCATAATAGTTTTTATTTACGTGTACTTACTCTTTGTCTAGGTTTGTAAAATCGTTTTACTTGTCAAAAGAAAATTTTTAAATTCCGCCGCTTACCCGAAGCGTTAAACTTTTTCTTAAACCCTAGATCAATTCCAACACTCCCTTCTCTCTCTCTAAGTTCTTTTCGTTTTTGTTTTGGCACCTACGTCCACACTTAACCTAGCGTTTTAGCTCTTCGACTTTGAGACTTGTTCTCGAGTCGTCGTGTTTAAAAGTGCCCACTCACGAATTCCTTTCTTTTTCGAGTGATTCTTGTGATAGAAACTTTCGTGGTAGCTTGAGTTCCCGAAGAAAGAAGAGAGACGTGCTGTGAGGGAGACGAACGTTTTCAACCTTCTGAAAGCTCATCAACATTCAAGCTTCTAAAAAGTTTAGTAAATTTTTAATGCTCATAATAGTTTTTGTTCACGTGTACTTGCTCTTTGTCTAGGTTAGTAAAATCGTTTTACTCATTTAAAAGAAAATTTTTAAATTCCGGGTGAACTTGGGTCGGCCATTGGCCGGCTGAAGGTTTGGGACGGCTAATGGTTAGGTGAACTTAGGTCGGCCATTGGCCGGCTGAACTTCGGTCGGCCATTGGCCGGTTGAACTTGGGTCAGCCATTGATCACCTGAACTTGGGTCCTTTCCCTAAACAAACTCGAAACAAAAACTACGTAGATTCGAAACGTAACCTCGACATCGTCCTTACCGCTAACAAGCACAAATGGGTACTCACCACCCCCGTCATCAAACGAATGATGATTCGACACAAGAGGAAAAAGATGCCCTGGCGGCCTGGATCCGATCCGATGAGATTGTGAGATGTTATATCTTAGCATCGATGAACAATGTGTTGCAACAACAACATTGTGACATCAAGACTACCGCCAACATACTCTACAATATCCTTGAGATGTTTGGAGGGCAAAGGCATCAGGCAAGGCAACAAGCAGTCCAACAGTTTATGAACTATCGCATAAAGGCTGGGACTCCTATGAGGGACCATATGATGATGATCATTAGTTACCTGAATGAGATGGAAATCCTAGGATACGAGATTGAGGAGGAGACCAAAATAGATATGATCTTGGAAACTCTCCCCGACACTTTCGATACCTTCGAGCTGAACTCACTACTACAAATTAGGGATTCCACAACGGTACAGAACCGTTGTGGAAAGATCCCACAGCGGTTCTGTATCGTTGTGGAATCCTCCGCTGTGGAATATTTCCACAACGGTACTCGTCCCGTTGTAGAAATTTCCATGATTCCACAACGGGACTATCCCGTTGTGGAAAAATTGCACAAATTTATTTAGTTCACCGCGGCAACGTGTATCGTTCGCCGTGGCGAAACTTTCCACAACAGGACATTTGTACCGTTGTGTAATATTTCGCCGAGGCGAACTATACACGTTGTCGTGGCGAACTAAAGTATTTTTTTTTCGCCTAACTCACCGCGGCCACATTATGTGTTCGCCGAGGCTAGATCTTCCACAACGGTACAACTGTCCCGTTGCGAAATACCTCGCCATAGTGAACACGTAACGTGGCCGCGGCGAGTTAATGTTGATTTTTTTTGAAAATTCTCCGCGGTAAGGTACATGTTTCGCCGCGGCGAGTTGTATTCCCAGGAAAATTTTCCGCGGCATGACATATCACACGTCGCGGACAAATTGTACCTGAGAGCTATTTTTACAGTTTTCCAATTAAAAAACCTGAAAATGAAATTATATATCCAAAACAAAATATCCAAACATCCAAAACATATCAATTACATCCAAAACAAAGTATATATCCAAAACCATCCAAAAGATAAAAAACATATCTACATCATCCAAAATCAAACTAATATTCACATTCTATAAAAGGTTGTACGTAAAATACCCTACTATCGCTGTTTTTCGGACAACTATTTAGGAGCCCCAAACGGTTCGACCCACGGCCGGACCAAGTGGTCGCGTTCGGGCTCGAGCGTGTCGGACTTGGTATCCCAAGTCGTCCCTTAGCTGTGAATGTCCCTTGAGTTCATCCAAGTACCTAAAAAGGAAGAAAGAACAGGTGAACTAGGAAGGGAAAACAGAGGGGGTGCCTCTGTTTACCTCTCCGACGCTCAACATTAGTAGGATTGAGGTGGAGTATATAGGTTTTAGAGATGGTGAGAGACCAAAGATGAGCGAAACGAGTGAAGTACGAGTTCGACAGCGTTTCGGGACTCAAAAATTGGATTCCCTGGACCAGGGGAGGGACCCCGGTATTTATAAGCGACCAAGGGGCGTTTTAGGCATCCCCTTGGCCGAAGGCCAGCCCTGGGTCGGCCGTGGAGGCGAAGGACGGCCCTGGGTCGGCCGTGGAGGCGAAGGCCGGCCCTGGGTCGGCAGTGGAGGCGAAGGTCGGCCCTGGGTCGGCCGTGGAGGCGAAGGCCGGCCGTGGGTCGGCCGTGGAGGCGAAGGCCGGCCGTGGGTCGGCCGTGGAGGCGAAGGCCGGCTCTGGGTTGGCCGTGGAGGCGATGGCCGGCTCTGGGTCGGCCATGGAGGCGATGGCCGGCTCTGGGTCGGCCATGGAGGAAATGGTCGGCTCTTGGTCGGCCATGGAGGCAATGGCCGGCTCTGGGTCGTCCATGGAGGCAATGGCCGGCTCTGGGTCGGCCATGGAGACAAGGGCCGGCTCCTGGTCGGCCATGGAGACAAGGGCCGGCTCCGGGTCGGCCATGGAGACAAGAGCCGGCTCTGGGTCGGCCATGGAGGCAATGGCCGGCTCTGGGTCGGCCATGGAGGCAAGGGCCGGCTCTGGGTCGGCCATGGAGGCAATGGCCGGCTCTGGGTCAGCCATGGAGGCAATGGCCGACTCTGGGTCGGCCATGGAGGCAATGGCCGGCTCTGGGTCGGCCATGGAGGCAATGGCCGGCTCTGGGTTGGCCATGGAGGCAATGGCCGGCACTGGGCTGGCCATTGGCCGGGCGCCGGCTCTGGGCCGGCCATCGGCCGGGCGCCGGTTCTGGGCTGGCCATTGGCCGGGCGCCGGCCCTGGGCCGGCCATCGGCCGGGCGCCGGTTCTGCGCCGGCTCTGGGCTGGCCACTGGCCGGGCGGCCATCGGCCGGGAGTCGACCGGTCGGGCCGTGGCCGGCCGGGAGTCGTTGCGTGGTCCTTGGCTGGCCGATCGGGAGTCGTTGCGACAGTCCCGCCTATCGTGGCGCGTTTTGACTCTTTTGCCCCTTTCGGTCGTTGACGGGCCGACAACATTAGCCCCCCGAGTTTCTGGTCGAGCGTAGGTCGAGTGGAAACTCAAGAATCACGTCGACATGTGGACTCCAGACGACCACAATTGAGTTTGTGGCCTCACCGTAGAAGGGCGTTTAATGCATCGCGAGGGATGGCATTGGTGCGTCGCGAGGGACAGCTTTTGTGCATCGTGAGGGACGGCTTTGGTGTGTCGCGTGGGACGGCTTTATTGCGTCGCGCAGGACGGCTTTGCATTACGTGTTTTATTTTCTCAATATATTACCGTAATCGATTCGCGCGGTTTTGTCGATGCGGGTCTTATTTTCTCAACCCTTCGACGAAGGTGCAATCGATTCGCCCGTCTTGTCGGTGCGTGGCTTACGTTCTCGACTTACCAACGAAGGCGTGATAGATTAGCACGACTTTATTGTGCGTGGCCTGTTTTCTCGACTTACCAATGAAGGCGTGATCGTTTAGCACGACTTTATTGTGCATGGCTTATTCTCTCGACCTACCAATGAAGGCGTGATCGATTAGCACGACTTCATTATGCGTGGCTTATTTTCTCAACCTACAAATGAAGGCATGATCGATTTGCACGGCTTGGGCCTCGGGGGGCCTCGGTGTCACATTTATGTGACCGGGTTTTCCGTGGACGCTGGCTAGACCAGTTACGTCCGGCGGACGCAGGCCTTTGAAACCCATTTGTGACTCGCTGCCTATCCGCGCACGAGCTGGGCGGCGAGCGCGGTGCCGCATTTGTGTGGCCAAGTTTCCCGTGGACGCTGGCTAGACCAGGTACGTCCGGCGGACGCAAGCCTTTGAAACCCATTTGTTATCGGCCCGACCTTCGATCGGGACCAATCAGAGGTAAAACAGCGATCAGACTTACCCCGGCCATTGATCGGCCCGTGGGCCGGCTCGGCCAAGGGCCGGCCCAATAGCCTCGGCCCAAGACCGAGCTCGGCTATCCACGGCCATCAGCCCGATGGCCTCGGCCTCGCGAGCTCGACCTCGGCCTAACGAGCTCGACCTCGGCCTCACGAGCTCGACCTCGGCCTCGCGAGCTCGACCTCGGCCTCGCGAGCTCGACCTCGGCCTCACGAGCTCGACCTCGGCCTAACGAGCTCGACCTCGGCCTAACGAGCTCGACCTCGGCCTCGCGAGCTCGACCTCGGCCTAACGAGCTCGATGTCGGCCTCACGAGCTCGATCTCGGCCTCACGAGCTTATGATATCCTCGGCCATCCTAGGCTATCCTCGGCCGAGCCTATGCTATCCTCGGCCATCCTATGCTATCCTCGGCCATCCTATGCTATCCTCGGCCGAGCCTATGCTATCCTCGGCCATCCTATGCTATCCTCGGCCGAGCCTATGTTATCCTCGGCCAAGGGGCCCACCAATGACCCCTTGGTCGACTATAAATACAAGAGGCCTACCCTCTTCAAAAGGTAATCCATTCTTGAGTACTGTAACACTGCCGAACTCACCTCTCGCTCGTTTCTCTCAAGTCTCGGCCCCTAAACATTTAAACCCTCTTTATCCATCTCAATCCTGCTAATGTTCAGCGTCGGAGAGGTAAACATGGGCAACCCCCCTGTTTCCCCTTTGTAGTTCACACCTTCCCGCTTGCTTTTTCAGGCGCCTGGACGAAGTAGACATCACCGACAGCTAAGGGACGACTTGGGCCACTAAGTCCGACACGCTCGACCCCGACCGCGACCACTTGGTCCGGCCTTGGGTCGAACCGTTCGGGGCTCCTAAATCGTTGTCCGAAAACGAGCGACAACATTTTGGTGCTAGAATGAGGGGACCACCGACCTTAGCACGCTCTCCCTTCCATTCCACACTCTCACTAATCTTACAACTCTCGAGAGATGAGTCGCATTCCAGCGGCGTCCGCCGTCACTCGAGCGACGAGCCCAAGGTACGGTCTTCGGAGCCTCGCTCACCGTCTTGAAGGGCAACCTCGTGATAACGAGAGCCAGCCCCAAGACCTGACGAACGACCCCAAGGCCGCGCTCCAAGAGGACACGGCTCGGCGGTTCGCAGAGCTTCTAGACCGTCCTGGCGTCGACGGCTCGCTCATTGCCGATCTCCTCGGCTACGATGTCGAGGATCGATCCGCCCGTAACGACTCCGACCCCGACTATGTGGGGGAGTCGAGGACCGACGAAGCGACTCCTAGCTTCGCCCATTCACGACCCGAGAGGCCCGATGGTGCTTTGGCCGGTCCATCGCGTCCGGCACGACGACAAGGACGGTCACATTCCCGGGGACTCGCCCCCTCGGTTTAAAGAGGCAGCCGGACACGACCCCTCACTGAGGAGAGAGCGAATCTGGGCAATGATGGGGCCGATAGCCGAAGCGCTCGCCGCAGGGCCCAAACTTCCACATCCAACACTACGAGACGTGGATGACAATGCAAGGGCAGCCAGACGCGACCCTATGCCAAGCCTTCAGCCTAACCCTCACAGGGTCGGGATTTGAGTGGTTCCGAAGCTTGAGACTCGGGAGCATCCCGTCCTTCCGGGCTTTGCAAGAGGCTTTCCTTGCCCGGATCGCCACGCTCGTGGCGCAAAGGAGGGACGAGACGTTGAGGCAATACCTCGCTCGCTTCACCGAGGAGTCTCACAAAGTCGAGGGGTTCGACGACAAGGACGACATCATGGCGATCACCGAGGGAGTTCGCACGAGCGACTTCCTCAAGTCCATTGTTGGGAAAGTCACGCGGTGCATGGCGGAGCTGATGACGAGAGCCTGCACGTATATGGGAATCGAGGATTACCTCGATGGCCGAAAGTCAGGGGGGCAAGGTAGTCGACGCCATGACGACCAAGATGGAGATCGTCCCGGCCCTCGAAAGAGGAGGAACAAGGGAGGCCAGGCCCTAACGGCCGCTCCCTCCCTGGGCCGAGACCGTCACACGTCGATAGCTTCCGAAAGTTCTCGACGTTCACCCCCTTGAACACCCCACCGGAGCGGATCCTAGCTCTGCACCGCGACAAGCTAGGGAGCCCCACTCCTCTCACAAAGGATCCTGCAAAGAGGGATCGAAACAAGTTCTGCGAATACCACCAAGATCACGGGCATCTGACGTCTGAATGCTATCAACTCAAGTGTCAGATCGAGGCCTTGATTCAAGACGAAAAACTGAAAGAGTACGTCCTTAGAACGATTGGGACGGCCGCGGCGCACGGTGAGCATCCGCGGCAGGAAAGGAAGGGTCTGGCAACGGTGACCGTCACGGACCGAGCAGCAATCGAAGAACCGGAGGGCTCACAACTGCACGTCGTAGGCTCAATCATGGGCGGCCCGGAGTTTGGGGACTCGTCCACGCAAAGGAAGAAGTACGCGCGTGAAGTTTCCCAAGGGAAAATAGCGCACTACATCAACCATACGTACGAGGCTCCTCCTCCGGCCCCGTTCGAGTCCATGTTCTTCACTGGCCAAGAGGCGGGGCGAGTCCTCCACCCACACAACGACGCGATAGTCATCTCGGCCCCGATCGCCAACAACCTCGTCCGGAGAATCCTAATCGACAATGGGAACTCCACCGATATAATCTTCAAGGCGGCACTAGACAGGATGAAACTATCTGGGATAAGACCGACCCCGATCTCGACTCCGCTCTTCGGCTTCTCCGGGGAGAGGGTCATGACGGAGGGAACCATCGACCTCCCGGTGACCTTCGGGACACCGGGGGGGCTCGAGGTCACCCACATCGTATCGTTCTTGGTCGTGGACCAACCCTCCGCCTACAACATCATAATTGGCCGCCCGACCCTCAATCGGTTGAAGGCCATTACGTCCACTTACCACCTGATGATGAAGTTCCCGACTGACAAGGGGATAGCCCTGATGTTGGGAGACCAATCGATGGCAAGGATGTGTAACATCCAAGGCGTGGACGGGAAAGAAAAGGGAAAGGTGGTGAGCACCGTCTTCCAGCTCGGGGACAAGTTCCCGTGTGAAATAGAGGAAGGAGGAATCTGGACCAGAGGGAAGATGTCGGACGTCGAAAGGTGGAGACACCGGACGACCTTGTTCCCGTCGTGTTGGACGACGCCAAACCCGACCAGGTAGTCAAGGTAGGCGCCCAGCTCCCATCCAAAGTCCGAAACCAGCTCGCCACCTTCCTCCGCAAGCACAAGGACGTCTTCGCATGGACACACGCCGACATGCCGGGGATCGACCCCGAGATAATGGTTCACCTTCTCAACGACGACAAGAGAGTAGCTGAACGCGTTCAACCGCGGCGGACGTTCAGCGGAGAGAGATACCAAGCCATCGGTGTAGAGGTCGACAAACTTCTTGCCGCCGACTTCATCACGGAGGCGGAACACCCCAAGTGGGTGTCCAATGTGGTGATGGTCAAGAAGCCGAACGAGAAATGGCGGATCTGTATCGACTATAAAGATCTCAATAATGCCTGCCCGAAAGATAGCTTCCCCCTCCCGAGGATCGAGCAGCTTGTGGACGCTACGGCGGGCCACGAGTTGTTGAGCTTCATGGACGCCTACTCAAGCTACAACCAGATCCACATGCACGAGCCGGACCAGATCAAGACCACCTTTTTTACGAACCGCGGACTCTACTGTTACAAGGTCATGCCCTTTGGCCTCAAAAACGCGGGAGCGACGTATCAAAGGTTGGTAAACCGAATGTTCGCCAATCAAATTGGCAAAACCATGGAGGTCTACGTGGACGATATGCTCGTCAAAAGCCTCAAGACCCATGACCACGTTCGAGACCTGAGAGAGATGTTTGCGATCCTGCGATGCTACAAGATCAAGCTCAACCCCAACAAGTGCGCTTTTGGGGTCGAGTCCGGAAAATTCTTGGGCTACATGGTCAGCCGCCGCGGGATCGAGGCTAACCCTGAGAAGATTAGGGCGATCTTAGAGATGAGGTCGCCGGAGAAAGTGAAAGAAGTTCAGAGTCTGACAGGAAGGATCGCCGCCCTGACGCGATTCGTGTCCAAAGCCACCGACAAGTGCCAACCGTTTTTCAAGGCACTGAAGAAGACCGACGGGTTCGTGTGGATGGAGAAGTGCGAGGAAGCATTCCGCGAAATGAAAGCCTATTTCGCCTCCCCCCCCGTTCCTTGCAAAGCCAAAGAATGGCGAAACCTTGTACATCTACCTCGCGGTTTCCGACAGGGCCGTGAGCGCGGTTCTCATACGTGAAGAAGACAAGGTGCAATGGCCGGTCTATTACGTTAGCAAGGCGCTCCTCGACGCCGAGACTCGATACCCGGAAATCGAGAGATTGTCCCTCGCCCTTGTCATGAGCGCAAGAAAACTCTAACCCTACTTTCAGGCGCACCCCATTGTGGTCCGCACGGGGCATCCCATCGAGAAGGCCCTTCAAAAAGGGACCTCCTCTCGAATGGCCATATGGTCCCAAGAGTTTGGCGAGTATGGGGTCGAGTTCCAACCGAGAACCGCCATCAAGGGCCAAGCCCTCGCCGACTTCATAGCCGAGTTCACAGGCGCCCCCTCGGCTGACGAGGGGGACGAAGGCGGTGAGGGCAGAGAAGACAGGGAGGACGACCACAGCGAGTCGTCGAAGAAGAGGACCAACAACCCGATAGGGCCGGTCTGGGACTTGCACGTGGATGGCGCATCAAACGCCCGGGGATCTGGCGCCAGCGTTGTGCTCACAAATCCCGATAGGGAAAAACTGAGATACGCCCTGCGGTTCGAGTTCAAGGCTTCCAACAACGAGGCAGAATACGAGGCTCTGATCATTGGCTTGGAGCTAGCAAACAAGCTAGGCATCCAAAACCTGCGCATCCACTGCGACTCGCAGTTGATTGTGAACCAGGTTAAGGGCGACTACGCCGCAAAAGAGCCAAACATGTTCGCGTACCTGTCCAAGACCCAAGAGAACCTAGAGCCCCTATCATGGTTCGAGATCGTCCAAGTTCCTCGGGAGGCGAACGTCAACGCTGACGCCCTGGCTCGCCTCGCGTCCGGAATAGATAAGGAGGGCGAGGGCAGCGTCCCAATCGAAGTGCTGACCCAACCCTACGTCTCGAGATGCGACGTAGGGGTAGTCGACGAGACTCCGCCCCCCTCATGGATGACTCCGCTCGTGGAATTCCTTAAGCGAGGAGTCACCCCCGAAGACAAAGAAGAAGCCAAAAAGCTAAGAATCTTGGCGCCGAAGTATGCAATGAAGGAGGATAACCTGTTCAAGAGGGGCTATTCCATGCCCCTCCTCCGCTGCTTGACCGAGGTCGAGGCGAAGAAAGCGCTCCGTGAAGTGCATGAAGGGGTGTGCGGAAACCATGCCGCCGGACAATCCTTGGCATTCAAGCTTCTAAGGCTCGGGTATTTTTGGCCAACCTTGAAAAAGGACTCCCACGAGTGGGCCAAAAAATGCAACAAATGCCAAAGGTTCGCTCACATTCCGCGCCAAGCGCCTGCCCCGATATGCCCGATCATCGTGCCGCGACCCTTCGCGAAGTGGGGAATCGATCTCATCGGCGAGCTACCTGTGGCTCCGAGGCAATACAAGCATGCGATCGTGGCGATCAACTATTTCACGAAGTGGGTAGAGGCCGAACCGCTGGCAAAGATCACCGAGACAAACACAACGAACTTCATCTGGAAGAACATTGTCTGCCGCTTCGGGATCCCCGCGTCGATTATGATCGATAACGGGAAGCAATTTGACAACGCGCGCCTCCGAGAAGTATGCGAGCAGTTGGGCATTAGCAAGACTTTCTCTTCCCCCCGCCATCCTCAAGCCAACGGTCAGGTAGAGGCGGTCAACAAAACGATCAAGGAGAATATGAAGAAGAAGCTGGAGGAGAAAAAGGGGGCTTGGGCCGACGAGCTCCCCATGGTCCTATGGGCGTACCGAACCACCGAGCGAAACGCGATCGGCGAAACCCCTTTCGCTCTCGCGTTCCGCGTCGAGGCCGTGGTGCCTGTCGAGACCAAGCTGCCGACCCTGCGCATCGAGGAATACGAAGAAGCCGCCAACAACAACGCGATCAGGCTCGAGCTGGACCTCATAGATGAGAAGAGGGCAGACGCGCTCACCCGCCTTGCGGCACAAAAGACGAAGGTCGAAAAATACTACAACTCCAAGGTCAAGCTGCGACAGTTCGCCGATGGAACTCTCGTCCTTAGGAGGGTGTTCCACAACACCAAAGTGCAAGGGGCGGGAGTTTTGGGCCCCACCTGGGAAGGTCCGTACCGCGTGTGCCGAGCCATCCACAACGGCACGTACGAGCTCGAGAACCTGGAAGGGCTCGTGTTCACACACCCTTGGAACGCGGCCTAGGAATTTTAAATCTCAAGCATGGCCAAACGGCCTAGGAATGTAATTTTTTTAAACTATTTCAACATTGTAATCGAATTACATTTCGCTTCGAAACCTCTGCCTTAATTTGTAACAATTTCTCGTCTTCTCTGCGAGTACCCGAGAAACTCGAGGGGCTAACGGATTAATGCAGCTTTGACCTCGTCTAGTCGAGCTCGTCACTTCGCCTAGTCGAGCTCGTCACTTCGCTTAGTCGAGCTCGTCACTTCGAGCTCGTCACTTCGTCTAGACAAACTCGTCACGTCGTCTAGTCGAGCTCGTCACCTCGTCTAGTCAAGCTCGCACGATGACACATTTTACGCACCGAAAGGTAGCTAAAGATTAACAAGTCGGATCCGCGCACCGGTCCTCCAACCCCCGCGAGACGATCGCACACAATTCTGCGCCCCGTACACCGATAGGCAACGGGGCGTCGGTAGATCGCGTCCGCGCACCGAACCGTCGATCTCGGCAGTCAAAACCCAAAACGTGACGCGCATACCGACAAGTACCACGCTCACTGGAAACTGCAAGCTCGTCCCGATACGCACGCCGATAGGTAGCGTACTCGCCAGAAGATGAGCGCGACGACTACCCAGTTCGCACACGCCGATAGGCAACGAGTCACGAATGGATGGCCGAAGGTCGCACCCGCCGGGCGAATCTGGTCTAGCCAGCATCCGTGGGAAGCTTCGCCGCCGAGTCCGGCAGTAAGCCGTGCAAACCGGTTATGCTAGGTAAGGCAAGCCGGGCTCGTGAGACACGCACCAATCACATCGCGCGAATCGATTACGCTAAGCATAGCAAGTCGAGAAAATAAGACACATAACAGACGAAAAAGATTTAACTAAAGCAAACAATGTTGTACGAACAATCCAACAAAGAAAGTATGAGAGTACGACAAGCTTCTAACGGAAGAAAGACATAACAAAATCCCGGAACGAAGCATGACGCAAGCGCTAAACAAGTGCACGGAAAACCGAAGAAAACTCGGCTACTCCGAGCCGAAGTCGATCTGCTCTTCGTCGTCCTTGGGGCAGGGGGCGCCAAACCCGCCGATGGCTTCTCCGTCAAGTTGAAGGTTCGTCGACTGAGCGGCTTCCACGGGGGCTTGGGGGCGCAGGTCGTCCTCAGGCGGCTCGTTGTCCAGAGATGGAAACATGACGTCGAAGAAAGAAAACGTGGTCCCATGAGACACGTTCTCCTTCGCGGTCGCATCTCGGACCCGTTTGGCTGCCTCATAACGGGCCGCCTCCAGTGCGAGGTCCCAGTCATCCTCCAAGTCCGTCTTGGACTGCACAGCATCGTCTTTCTCCTCGGCAAGGATCTGCACCTCCGCCCGCAAAGTATCCCTCTCCCTCTCGGCCTTGACCCGGGAGATCTCGCTCACTGACAGCCGAGCGTGGACGATGCTCAGCTCCTCGTCCCGGCTCGAGAGCGCCGCCTGGAGCTTCTTCGTCTCCCCTAAGAAGGTGTCGGCCGCCTGCTCCGCCTTTTCCCGAGACGCCTGCCCGGCCGTGCAAAGCAATTTCTCGGTCGCCGACTCCTTGCGAGCTCGCTTCAGCTCCTCCTCGAGTGCTTGAAATTCTCGAGCGGTGCGGGCTCCCGCTAGAGCGTCAGTGTGGGCGGCCGTCGTGCTCTCCTTGTCATTCTCCATGATCTGCATGCACCGCAGGAGGTCCCGGAGAATGCAACCGCTTCTCTCTTGACGTGCGAGCATCTGCAGAGACAAGTGATATCCATATAGTGGAAATAAGCATAATGGTTACGCATGAGATAAGCAGGCGGACCGTACCATTCGGGCATCGCCGATCCCGTTTTGGAAATGCTCCAGATCGCTTGTCGACAGCAAACCTTTGAAGTCCCGCAGAGAGGTCCCAAGAATCCCTCGGGAGCACTGATCCCTCAGCTCTGCCGCCTTTGCCAGGAGCATCGAATCCATGCTATCCGGCACCATCGATGTGTGGGCGCGCTTGTGGCCAGAGGGTGGTCCGAAGGAAGTCGACGACGACGATCGCTTGTTAGAAGAGATCGCCTCATTCCCCGCCCGCGGTGGCGAGCCTTAGCTCGGGGGCAAGCCGCGGTCGTAGCTTCAGCGATAGGTGCCACTCTCGGCACGTGTGTGTGCGGCCGATGTCGTCTGGGCATGGTATTTGAAAGAGAGAGAGACGACAGTAAGTTAGAACACACACGATAAGCGTAATACAACAAAATGCGCGATAACGCGAGAGCGTGTGAACGACTAGTACCCCCTGTTGGAATCGATCTAGGGTTTAAGAAAATAATTAACGCTTTGGTAAGCGGCGGAATTTTAAAAAATTTCTTTTACAAGTAAAAACGGTTTTTTACTAACCTAGACAAAGTGCAAGTACATGTAATTAAAAACTATTATGAGTATAGAAGTTTACTAACCTTTCTTGAAGCTTGAACCTTGAAGAAGCTTTTGGAAAGTTTGCAACGCTCGTCTCCCCTCGCAGCACGTCTCTCTTTCTTTCCTCGGCACCTCGAGCAACCACGAAAGTTTCTATCACTCAATCACTCGAAATAAAGGAATTAGTGAGTGGGCACTTTCAAACACTACGACTTAAGAACGAGTCTTGAAGTCGCAGAGCTAAACACTAGGTCGAGTGAGGACCTAGGTGCCAAAACAAGAAAAATCGAAAATAAACTAGAGAGAGAGAGAAGAGGGGCGGCAACCACAAGTTCTAGAGAGAGAAGCTCTCAATCTCTAACTTATGTGGAATGAGAAAAATGAGAAGAATGAGGCTCCTATTTATAGGAGAGGTCTTACCTTCAATAAGGTAGTTTCCTCTTCTATAGAATATCACATATTCATGAGCCAATTTCCTCTTTTCCTCTATGATGCACTCGGCCAAGGTGGGCTTCATTAAGCCTTGGATTTGTTTCCTTTTTTGTTCCTTGCCTTGCTTCTTTCTTGTGTTGGGCGCCTACCTCTTATTTCCCTTAGAGGAAATTTGTTTCCTCTTTTTCTTTTGGCAAGTATCTTCATACATTTATGCACAAAATATTCTCTCTTGTCTCTTGGGTATTTGGGCGCCTATAATGATACTAGAAAGGCCTTCTAGAAGCTTTTCCACTTGTTCATGACAACATGAAAAAGGCCCATTAAGAATTTTCAATAAAATTCTTATGAAATGAAATTAATTCACAAGGCCCAATGATCAAGTCATGGCCGAGTGACATTAAGTCATCAAATGAACTTATCAAAAAATTTATTGAAATTCATTTCATCCTTTGTCTCAAAAGACAAAAATACCCTTTTAGCTATTTTCGTTCTTGTTTTGACTTAGCTTCCAGTTTAACTATTCCTATCGATGTGATTCGTGACAGTGACCTCATGGACCCAAATGAACAAAGCTTGAGCTAAACACTTGGACTCAAAAGTTCACAAACCTTTTCCAAGTTTAGCTTAATGCCAACTGACTCCACTAAAGAGCTGACACTGAAAATCTCTCGGTTCAAATGAATTTATTTTCTACTCAAGAATTCACCTAATTATAATGAGCGGATCCACTGAATATTATCTATGCTACCCTTCATGAATGTCATCAGCTAGTCGGGATTTACTAAATTACCATTTTACCCTTCTAGCTATTATTTCCTCAACTCCTTTGTCGCTTGTGAATAAGTTAGAAACAATGTATTGACGAGGAGCTAACAAGTCACATTGTTTCATCCAAAAGAGTCAGGACTCAATTTGGACACTGGCCAGTTCATTTATTCACACTCCAAGGAACAAAGCATGAGGTGACATACATTGCATTTCAGCAATCTTGTACATGAATTCCATATCTATGAGAACCTCACAAAGTTACTCATGACATTCTCACAACTTAGTACTTCACCAATAGGCCCTGTTCGGAATAACATAGTGAGTCCGAACTCTGACTTTCTCAAATGAGAATACTAAGGTGCGAAATGACATGTCTCATTTCAGGATTAAGGTAAGCATGATGCAATTCATACGTAGTGACTTCGAGACATAAGAGGTTAAATGGTTTGTTCTTATCTTGTCTCTAGAAGTGCACTGGTCAATTCAGTACCTTCGGAAGATACCTAGAAGAACTATAGAGTCTCCAACTCTCAATGCCTCATAACCAGACATCATAGATTCTTCTAACAATCGTACTGAGGTCAATAGTCCTTTGACCCTAAGATTGCAAATATATCGTTTTAAGCAAACTACGAAGAGTTTGTTCATGCAAATCTACATTTGTCTCGTCGTAAGTTGTTTAGTTTGTTTATAGACTAAAAGACTATGGTTTTATCATAAAGCTTCAGACAAGGAAGATTGAATGAACGTTTCAACTTTTTATTAATGAATAAGCAATTATAAGCAAGAGTCTTCGTAAGACTATATTACATCAAATGTACACAAATAGACACTACTACTCTTCTTGTGGGCACCATTGACAACACCCCCCGCGTCGGGGGGAGGGGCGGACGAACCCCCCGCCTCTGATGCAGGGTCCTCCATAACCTCCACGCCAAGACCAAGACACGGAGGGGCGTTGTCACAAGGCACGAACCACCTGGTCCTCGCCATTAGGTCCGGGGACTCAAACAGTGACCCCTGCCGCCTCGAATCCGGGATCGCTTTGATCACGGATACGAGTTCGGAATCTTCTACGTCCCCGATGGAGGGAAAGTCGACCGCGGGCCCAAACGTTAAGGGCGCCGTCCCGAAGGTCGACTTGGAAACCCACACCCAAGGATACCGATGCTTCGAGGTAACCTTGGTAACGATGGAGATGCGCTTCCGAGGGCACGCGCAGTAGAAGCCCGGTTTCCCCGGGACCCCGCAAACGACCACGAGATCCTGGATGTCGTCTGCGGTGACTGCCCGTTTCTTTGCTCGATAGAGCATCATATGGCACGCGGCGACCGCACGGTAGAAGGAGGGAGACATCTGCGACGCATGCACCCCCAACCGAATCAATAGCTCTTGGATCACCGGTTGAAAGGGTAATCGTAGCCCCCCGCGAAGACTCGCCTCGTGAATGGCCGCGTGTCCCTTCAGAGGGCGAGTCGGGCGATCGTCGGGCAACAGCCTCAGGATCGACACCGAATCCGGTATGCCGTAACGCTTCCTCAAACTCATGAAACTGACGATCGAGATCGAGCTCGGGACATCAACGCCCGAACAGTCCAGGTCATCACGGATTGCAGACCCCTCACGGCGGCCACCCGAGCCAACCGGCCTTGTCTTCCCCTTGTCCGACCTGGCAGCGGGCCACCGTCGGCGCCCGGCCTGGCCGGAGAGTCCCCTCGCGCGCCCAGATCACCGAGGCTCTTTGGGCTCTCGTCCGGCCCATTAGCGCTTGCACCTAGCCCGGCAGCGTGGCCCGGCTCGCCAGATGGGACGCCACCAATCCCTAGGGCTAGGGCAACCAGCGCCTCGGCCGCCGCCCCCTGGCCGGCGCTGTCCGGCCGGCGCTCCTCGTCTCTGGCGCCGGCGCTGCCACCAACGACGCCACCCGCCTCCGGCGGCCCTCCATCGGCGCCCCCTGCCTCCGATCGATCTCCATCGACGCATCCCTCCTCGGGAGAGGCCGGACCCAGAGTACCGGGGCCTCCCTCGCAGCCGCCCCCTTGCCAGACAGTCCCGACATCGACACCCGGGACCGACGCGACTCTCCCTGCGCCAAGCTCGGACTACGCGACTCCTTCCAGGGCGGGCGCTCCACCAGCGCGGCTTGGGCCCCTCCCAGCAACGCCTCCAGCACAGACAAAGCCGACGGGGGTCGGCCCACCTTCGCGCGGACTCACCTCGGCGGGCGCACCTTCCCCCGGGCTGCGCGTATCCCCGACGACGTCGGGGTCCCCTCTGGCGACGTCTCCGATGCACGTACCCTCCTCCACGTCGACCAGCCATGCATCCACCAAGCGAAGATCGCCTCCACCCATCTCAACCGACCTGTTACCTGAAGGTGATGATGGGGGCGCTGCGTTTTGGGTAGCCGCAAGGGATGAGAATTGCACCCAAAAGTCGTCTAGGTTTACATCTTGATTCCCGAGCAGAGGGAAGAGGTCATCTTCAATGGACCCACGCCCCGACAGGTGGTTGGTAAAGTCCATTGGCACATGTGGCGAGGCAAAACGAAAAGTGACCAGAAAAATAAAAAATAAATAGAAAAAGAGGCTCGAGTCAAACCTTCTCGCGATGGGTCGCTCCAGTGGGCCGACGATGACTGGAATCTTGAGTTTACCGCACGAGCTTCACTCGACGATAAACTTGGGGGGTTAATGTTATCGGCCCGACCTTCGATCAGGACCAATCAGAGGCAAAACAGCGATAAGACTTACCCCGGCCATTAATCGGCCCATTGGCCGGCTCGGCCAAGGGCCGGCCCAATAGCCTCGGCCCAAGACCGAGCTCGGCTATCCACGGCCACTTGCGGAATAGACCTGACCCGAGGATCTACGCGTGAGATCGACTCGAGGGTTAGTCACGTGAAAAGTCGACATGAAGTCTTGTCAGTCGACTCGTGGACTTGGAACTCAACTCAAGGAGTGAACTCAGCTGCAGGAGTCATGTAGAGTGGGCACGAGGAGTAGCTTGTCGACTCGTTGACTCGGTATTCGACTCGAGGAGTGAACTCAACTCAAGGTGACATGTAAAGTCGGCACAAGGAGTAGCTAGTCGACTTGTGGACTCGGTATTCGACTCGAGGAGTGAACTCAACTCGAGGTGACATGTAGAGTCGGCACGAGGAGTAGCTAGTCGACGCGTGGACTCGGTATTCGACTCGAGGAGTGAACTCAACTCGAGGTGACATGTAGAGTCGGCACGAGGAGTAGCTAGTCAACTCGTGGACTCGGTATTCAACTCGAGGAGTGAACTCAACTCGAGGTGACATGTAGAGTCAGCACGAGGAGTAGCTAGTCGACTCGTGGACTCGGTATTCAACTCGAGGAGTGAACTCAACTCGAGGTGACATGTAGAGTCGGCACGAGGAGTAGCTAGTCGACTCGTGGACTCAGTATTCGACTCGAGGAGTGAACTCAACTCGAGGTGACATGTAGAGTCGGCACGAGGAGTAGCTAGTCAACTCGTGGACTCGGTATTCAACTCGAGGAGTGAACTCAACTCGAGGTGACATGTAGAGTCGGCACGAGGAGTAGCTAGTCGACTCGTGGACTCGGTATTCAACTCGAGGAGTGAACTCAACTCGAGGTGACATGTAGAGTCGGCACGAGGAGTAGCTAGTCGACTCGTGGACTCAGTATTCGACTCGAGGAGTGAACTCAACTCGAGGTGGCATGTAGAGTCGGCACGAGGAGTAGCTAGTCGACTCGTGGACTCGGTATTCAACTCGAGGAGTGAACTCAACTCGAGGTGACATGTAGAGTCGGCACGAGGAGTAGCTAGTCGACTCGTGGACTCGGTATTCAACTCGAGGAGTAAACTCAACTCGAGGTGACATGTAGAGTCGGCATGAGGAGTAGCTAGTCGACTCGTGGACTCGGTATTCGACTCGAGGAGTGAACTCAACTCGAGGTGACATGTAGAGTCGGCACGAGGAGTAGCTAGTCGACTCGTGGACTCAGTACTCGACTCGAGGAGTGAGCTCAACTCGAAGAGAAATATAGAGTCGGCACGAGGAGTAGCTAGTCGACTCGTGGACTCAGTACTCGACTCGAGGAGTGAACTCAACTCGAGGAGAAATGTGTAGACCGTCTCTCTTTGGGACCTTTGGCCTAACCATCGGCCCCTTTAGACTTTGTTACACTTTTATTTTTTATTTTATTTTTGTTTTTAAGTTGTTTTGATCAATTATTGCTCCCCGTTAGGCCCCCGAGTTTCTTGCGTTTGTGAGACGAAGACCAAGAAACTTTCGTGTTGGAGGTGTACAATAGTGTGTGTTGACATGTGTAGAATAACTTTTTACTGCAGTAAGGAAGTCGTTACAGGTTGTCATGGCACTTGGCCTTCTTTGAAAAAAGAAAATTACATTCTTGAAATAAAGTGAACACAAAGTCGAGCGAGTTCGGGCATGAGTTTGAGGGCGGAAGTTGTGACAGTCATGGCTTGCTAGCAGATGCAACGAATTCCTTGAGGTCCCCACCTCAAATCAGGGAATCAATTTGCTTCCTAAGTTGGTAGCATTCAGTTGTCGCGTGCCCGTGGTCATGGTGATATTCGCATTGTTTGCTCTTGTCTCGCGTTGCTTCATCGGGGTCGGGGATCCCAACTTTTCTCTGTGTAAGCTCAGGATCCTTTCGGGTGTCACACTAAGAGGGACAAAGGATTGCCTCGGGGTTGGAGAAGGATGGTCATTAGGGACTTGACCATTTCTACGCCTCTTCCTTCGCGAGCTGGGACCGGTGGCCGGTGCCATGAGTGTGGCGGCGCGCTTTTTGTTGGATGCGCGGTCAGCAACATTGGGCGATTGGTGTCCCAGGGCAGCTTTTCTCACGGTCTCGCGTCGGGCGTTGAGTTTCTCTCTCAAGTCGCATCCATGGGATTCCCTTCGGGAATCGAGGTGGTCTCTCAAGTCTCCATTGGCCGTCCCTATCACCCTTGGCAAGGATATGTCATTCGAGGGACTTCCTCGACGGGCGCCATGACCCTCGGTGTCGTCACCCATCCGGGGGTCTTGGACGCGAATGATGAGCTCGTAGCATCCCTTTTAGGCCCTTGAGATTGAGCGTCCTCGGGTGTTGTGTGATCTCCGACGCCTCGATGTGGTCTCTCGAGGGTGTCCCCTCGAAGGCGTGCGTGCGCGTTCACTTTCGTGAATAGCGTGGTCGAGGTTGGTCTCATTGGTTCTCGACTTCGCCACGTGGTTGGTGTTGTGGTTGACGTCGTCGATGTTGTTGGAGTCAAGGAGGTCGGCGATGAGCGCGCCGGTGACGCCGAGGTGGTCTAGGAGCTCGGCGAGCCTTCGAGCCGTGTCCTCTCGGACTACGGCCTCGGGGTCATTCGCCGCATCTCGGGGCTGGCTCTCGTTATCGTGAGGTTGCCCTCCTAGACGATGCGCAGGGCTTCGGAGGCCGTATCTTGAGCTAGTCACTCGAGCGCCCACGGAGGTGGCGGAGACATGACTCATCTCTCGAGAGTCGTAGAAGTAGCAAGAAAGAGGAATAGAAGGGAGAGCGTCGCGAAGGTCGGGAGGTCCCCTATTTCTAGCGCCAAAATGTTGTCGCTGTTTTTCGGACAACTATTTAGGAGCCCCAAACGGTTCGACCCAAGGCTGGACCAAGTGGTCGCGTTCGGGCTCGAGCGTGTCGGACTTGGTATCCCAAGTCGGCCCTTAGCTGTGAATGTCCCTTGAGTTCATCCAAGTACCTGAAAAGGAAGAAAGAATAGGTGAACTAGGAAGGGAAAACAAAGGGGGTACCTCTGTTTACCTCTCCGACGCTAAACATTAGTAGGATTGAGGTGGAGTATAGAGGTTTTAGAGATGGTGAGAGGCCAAAGATGAGCGAAAGGAGTGAAGTACGAGTTCGATAGCGTTTCGGGACTCAAAAATTGGATTCCCTAGACCAGGGGAGGGACCCAGGTATTTATAAGCAACCAAGGGGCGTTTTGGGCATCCCCTTCGCCGATGGCCGGCCCTGGGTCGGCCATGGAGGCAAAGGCCGGCCCTGGGTCGGCCGTGGAGGCGAAGGCCGGCCCTGGGTCGGCCGTGGAGGCGAAGGCCGGCCCTGGGTCGGCCGTGGAGGCGAAGGCCGGCCCTGGGTCCGCCGTCGATGGCCGGCCCTGGGTCGGCCATGGAGGCCATGGCCGGCTCTGGGTCGGCCATGGAGGCAATGGCCGGCTCTGGGTCGGCCATGGAGGCAATGGCCGGCTCTGGGTCGGCCATGGAGGCAATGGCCGGCTCTGGGCCGGCCATGGAGGCAATGGCCGGCTCTGGGCCGTCGATGGAGGCGATGGCTGGATCTGGGCCGGCCATTGGCCAGGCGCCGGCTCTGGGCCGGCCTTTGGCCGGATGCCGGCCCTGGGCCGGCTATCGGCCGGGCGCCGGCTCTTAGCCGGGCGCCGGCTCTTAGCCGGCCATCGGCCGGGCGTCGGCTCTGGGCCGGCCACCGGTCGGGAGTCGACCGGTCAGGGCGTGGCCGGCCGTGAGTCGTTGCGTGGTCCTTGGCTTGCCGGTCTGGAGTCGTTGCGACGGTCCCGCCTATCGTGGCGCGTTTTGACTCTTTTTCCCCTGTCGGTCGTTGACG
Source organism: Urtica dioica subsp. dioica (assembly GCF_054948205.1). Lineage (NCBI taxonomy): Eukaryota > Viridiplantae > Streptophyta > Magnoliopsida > Rosales > Urticaceae > Urtica > Urtica dioica. The sequence continues at coordinate 50,409,343 of NC_142763.1, forward strand.
GGCCGACAACATACCCACTCTTCTCGAACTTTTTCTAAGTTATCCGCTGTATATGACTTCTTCAATTGTAGTTTATCTAGACCAACTCCAACAATATCACGGATATAACTTAAGACATAATACCCGCATTCCGTTTTTTCGATTTGTCTAGGAACCGAAGGACAAGAGATTAAAGTTGATTGGCCGTTATCTCGGGCTCCTTGGTTCTCAAGCTTGAAATCTGAAAAAATCCTTATACGCACAACAACAAAAAATTAGAAAACAAATATTGGTGTAAATGAAATATTTCAAATAACATGTTATTAATTTACCTTTTTAACAACTTCCTTAAATCGGATGGGATTTTATTCTTCAACGGGTTGAAGAACATCACTTGATATTTCCAAAGATCGATGACAACAAGCATCCAATGATCATTTAAATTGTACGGCATCAAAACTAGTTGTCTTGGTTTTACATTTCTAACCATTTTGCCGATTTGCTTGACTCGTTCGGACAAATGGGCCTCGTCGTTGTTGGTTTGGAGGTAGCAACTCTAACTCGCTTCTACAAAACACATTACTTCACTCCGCTTATTTTTGTGTAATATGGATTGTAGATAACTACGAAAAAAATATTGAATTAGTTAATAAAATGAAATATTATATATTGATATAAGAAAAAGCATATAAAAGAAATATTTACCCCATGTAAACTGTGATGCACCACGCGCCAATTTCCTCGTATCTAATAAATTCTCTAACATCTTCAAACGTCACCGGAATAGGCACTACGGTGATACTTGCACAAACTTTGACATTGTTGTGCTAGCAATCAAAACTTTGTATTAATCAAATTGTCTGAAATCTTCTTATCGTCTTCGGCGCTAGGTTCACTATCACCACCAACCTTCAACACTTGTTTGACCACCGGGCCGCGACTCTCTTTTGCAATTTCGGTTTCTACTAATCTCTTTGGCCACTTAACGAACCCCCTACGGCTTCTTCGATAGTCTTGGCTTCATCAGTGGGGATCAGCAAAAAAGTTTTCTTACTCAAAGCCGCCGCAACGCTCACTCGTACGTTTACATCCTCCAAAGATGAGAAATGAACGGATTCGGCTTTCATGTACGCTCGCCCATTTGCTACATGAACCGTGCCTCCATTTGCAAAATCATCAAGGAGGAGAAGGCATTCGATGCTTTCATCCGAAGACGGTGTCACTGGCGTGGTTGGATTCATTGAGCAACTTGCTCGAACACTATCGGGTTTGTCGATAATTAGTGGATCGACACCCGAACGCTCTATGACACCAACATTAAGATCCACGGCAACGTCATGTTGAGATTGTTTATCTAATAAATTCACTAATGTTATTAAAAATGTACAAAATATTTAACTTTATTCCTTGTATTAAAAAATTGAAAATTACCTAAAGACGTCGCTTTTTTACCCATGTCATCATCACCATCTTTAGTCATGTCTTCATCACCACCCTTAGTCATATCTTCATCATCACCTTTAGCCATCTCTTCACCGTCAACAATCTTTTCATACTCAACATCTTCATTTGTGGGACGTAGAACACTCTGCAACTCATCATTAGCATCTTTGAGGCTCAAACCATTTTGAGTTAAGGCTTTCATGATGAAAGTTTTTAACTCACACATTTCTCGACGTAACTTAGTTACCTCGTCGGTCGAGTTTGAAGGGCGAGATACGGAATTGCAACTTGACGAGTATTTAGATTGCCCACGAACACGACCGGAATGTTCCTTAGTTCCCAAAGCGTCTTGCAAGACACTTTCCATTGACTCATCCGTAACTTCTTGAGTTAACTTTCTCTTCACATATAATTCGATGATAATAAGATTATAATATTTAATTGATGATTTCAAAATGAAAAAACTTACGATTTTTTCTCCCATTGACTTATATTTCTCATCCTTGTAGTTTATTTCGTCATTCATTCTCGACTCAACCCATAATACCTCCTTTGTAGGCCATTGACCCGTCTCCTCGTACTATATATTATATATCAAACAATACCACAAATTAATTAATTAAATGCTATATTACAAAACAAGGATAACAAAATGAAACATGTAATAAATCTAACCTTTTTTTTATCAAGTTTGCGATATCCATTGCGACCGGTTCCGGATTTGTACACGTTCTTCCCAACTTGTTCTTTCCCATTTTCCGATGATTTTTTGAACACTTCGGAACGTCTATACTCAACGAATTTTATCCAATCCTCTTCGGTGATATTTCCACAGTGTTTTAAAACGTATTCCGGCCTCTTCAAGGCGCTTGGATCATTGAGGATATCTTTGATATGATCGTTATAGCTCCTGACGAAATAATCTCACCGCTTCTCCAACTCTCATAAGACAATTACGCTTATATATTATAGGAACCGTAAAAGCTTTACATATTTCATTTCAAATCCTTTCTTTTAGTTGTTTATGCTCTTTTAGTCTCCAATCGAGCATCGTAATCGGAACGTGTTCTCTAGCTAAAACGCCAAAATAACTCGACAACTCATCTCCCTCCTTATTCATTGGTTGATTTTTTTCATCAAATAGTACATTTATTTTCCTACAAAGAGTTTTACACTTATTAACCTTGGGCATAAGAGTAGTTCTTCTTTTCCCGGGACCATCGATATTGGTGGATCTTCGTTTACCGCTAACGGTACTAGTGGAGGTAGTAGACATAATCCATGAAAAAACAAATCAAGACAAACTCAAACCGAAATTCAATCTAATATTCCAACAGAAACTCAAACCGAAATTCAATTTCAATTCAAAACAATTTCAACACAAACTCAAACCGAAATTCAATCTAATATTCCAACACAAACTCTAACCGAAATTCAATTTCAATTCAAAAGAATTCCAACAAAAACTCTAACCGATATTCAATCTAATAGTCCAACACAAACTCAAACAGAAATTCAATTTCAATTCAAAACAATTTCTACACAAACTCAAACCGAAATTCAATCTAATATTCTAACTCAATTCCAACACATACTCAAGGTAATCAAATATTATAACTCAAACCCAACATTAATTTAGACACAAATACACAATTCTAACCTAATTTCAACATAAAAGTACAAATTAAATAAAAAAACACACTTACCCGGAGTGAAGACGACGAGCACAGGGCGTGGGAGTCAATGGAGTTGTTGGAGATGTGTGTTGTCGTCGGAGACATCGGTTTGTGTGGGTGGTAATGTTTGGTGGCTTTGTGAAGGATGGGTTTGTGAAGAGTGGGTTTGTGTGGGTGGGAATGTTTGGTGGGTTTGTGAAGAGTAGGTTTGGTTGGTTTGGAAGAAAGGGGGCGGAGGAAGAAGAAGGGAGGCGGAGAAGAAGAAGGAGTGGCGGAGGAAGAATAAGAGAGAGGGAAGAGAGTGAGGGCGGCGGAGGAATAAGAAGAGAGAGGGGAGAGTGAGGGCGGCGGAAGAAGAAGAGAGATGGGAGAGTGAGGGCGGCAGAGGAAGAAGACGAGAGAGGAGAGAGTGAGGGCGGAGGAGGAAGAAGAAGAGAGAAAGGAGAGTGAGGTCGGCGATGCCGGCGGAGGAAGAAGAAGAGAGAAGGAATAAGGGCGGCGACGGCGGCAGAGGAAGAAGGAGAGGGCAGCGGTAAGGGTTAGAGAGAGAGATAGTGGGTTTGGGTCGGATAGAGAGAGAGAGAAGAAGAATTTATGAAATTTTTGAAAAAAAATCAAGAGGGAAATTTATAAGTTTGCAATCTGCGACATTTCGCCACGGCGAACTTTATACGTCGTCGCGGCGAAATGTGTTCCACAACGACACAAACCGTCCCGTTCTGCATGGTTCGCCGCGGCAACGTATAACGTTTGCCACGCTAACTCATCTCGCCGCGGCGAAAATAAGGCATCGTCGCGGCAAGATTCCTCCCCAGAAATCCAGAGACTCTGTAACTCTTTCGCCGCGGCAACGTATATAGTTGGCCGCAGAGAATTAGCAGCTAATATAAACAGTGGCCGCGGCTAGGTTCTTACCCATATCTCCAGAGACTCTGGAACTATGTCGCCGCGGCCACGTGTATTTTTGGCCGCGGCGACATTATCTTGCCGTGGCCAAAGTAAGCCTTGGCGGCGGCGAGACTTTTTTCCATAGTTTTACAACGGGCCAGTTGTCCCGTTGTGCAATAGTTCGCCGCGGCCAGGTATACATTTGGCCGCGGCGAACGTTCGCGAACTGGTCATATTAAACCTAACTCGGAAAAGCACTCCAAACACAATTCTGACCCGTTCTGCGCCATCCTTGGTTACCACTCTCAACTACACATCCAAGCCTTGTAAGTAATTATCTCCTACTTGCATTGAATATGCTTCTCTAGTATAATATGATAATTAGAATGGGTTTTTCTTTTAAAATCTAGGGTTTTCTATCATTGAAGATGAAAAAATGGATGTGGGAGAATGGATTAAATGAGATATATTGAGGAGGTGTAGATGAGCTTTGTCAATTCGCTAGAGAGAATTCGTTGTCCTTGTGTTCGATGTGGAAATCATATAAATTTTTCTCTTGATGTTGTTCGAACTCATTTGTTTGTCTACGGAATAATGAACTCCTATCAAAGATGGTATTACCATGGTGAGGTTTTTCGTTCAACGATAAAAAATAGCGACAATGATATGGAAGATGATGTTGATGATATGCCCGGGATGATGAATGATTTGGAAGACGATTTTGTTGACCGCCCATAGTTGTTTGAGTTGATGATGATGGATGCGTAGACACCATTATATGAAGGGTGTACCAGCTTTTCAAAATTGTCGTTTTTAGTCACATTGTTCCATTTGAAGGCGTCGGGTGGTTGGACAAACACTAGCTTTACAAAATTGTTGGAAACGCTTAAAGAAGCCTTTCCGAAAGGCAATACAGTTCCTTTAAGTATGTATGAGGCAAAGAAAACTTTGGGAACATTAGGTATGAAGTACGAGAAGTTTCATGCGTGCTCGAATGATTGTGTTCTATACAGACACCAGCATGAAAATCTAGATGAATGTCCGACCTGCAAAGAGTTGAGGTGGAAGAAGGGTAAAATGCCACGTGACAGGGTCAAAGGAGTTCCAGTTAAGGTATGTATTTACTACTCTATTCTCAGACATCCTGCCGATGCTTCCTAATGGAAATCCTTTGATTTAGAGTATAAGGATTTCAGTGTTGATCCCCGAAATCTTCGTCTTGGTTTAGCCACTGATGGTATGAACCCGTTTAGCATGATGAGTAGTAAATACAGTGTTTGGCCGGTTATATTGGTGAACTACAATCTCCCTCCAAAAATGTGTATGAAGAGAAAGTTCTTGATTTAAACGCTTCTAATTTCATGATCGAGTCAACCAGGTAATGATATCAATGTCTATTTGGCATCGCTTGTCGATGATTTGAAGATGTTATGGGAGACGGGTGTCAAGGTCAAAGACGCTTATCGTGGAGATTCTTTCAACTTATGGGCAATGTTAATGTGGACTATTAATGACTTTCCGGCCTATGGGAATTTGTCAGGATATTATGTGAAATGCTCGATTGGTTGTCCTATTTGCATGAAAGACACATCTTCCCTCCGATTGAAGCATAGGAAGAAGACTGTTTTTTCGGGCATAGAAGATTTTTACCAAGAGACCACCCGTTTAGAAGGTTAAAACAAGCATTTGATGGCAACACGGAAGAACGGTTCCCTCCTCAAATTTTGTATGGTGAAGATGTGTACGAGATGGTAAAAAACGTAAATGAAGTCCATGGAAAGAGAAAGCGTCGTGCTAGTACTAAAGAGTTGTTTCAAGAGAATCCTTGGAAGAAGAAATCGATATTCTACGACCTTCCGTATTGGAAGACGCACTACGTTCGGAATTGTCTTGATGTTATGCATATCGAGAAAAATGTTTGCGAATCCCTTATAGGTATGCTTCTTGATGATCCACATAAATCGAAAGACGGAATAAAATCTAGAAAGGATCTCAAGGAGCTGAACATATGAAGTATTTTGCATGCCGACGAGGAGTGCAGACAAAAAACAAAATTACCAACGGCAAAGTACACTCTAGATCGGAAGGAGAAGAAGAAGTTGTGTAAATGTTTTGCGTCTATCAAAGTTCCTGATGGTCATTCTTCGAACTATACGAGTTTGTATTTATGAAAGATTTGAGACTTATTGGAATGAAGACTCACGATTGTCATGTGCTCCTACACCAAATGTTACCTCTCGCCTTGCATGGAATTTTGTCACCTGATGTGAGATTTGCAATATCCATGCTATGTGTATTCTTCAACTCGATTTGCTCGAAGGTTATCGATCCTATTTGCTTGGATTCACTGCAATCGGAGTTGGTTAAAACTCTTTGCATGTTAGAAAAGATTTTCCCACCTTCGTTTTTTGACATCATGATTCACTTAACTGTTCACTTGGTACGTGAAGTGAAATTATGTGGGCCTGTATTTTTACGTTGGATGTATCCAATCGAACGTTACATGATAGTATTGAAGAGTTATGTGAAGAACTACAATAGGCCGGAAGGGAGCATAGTGGAAAACTATATAGCAGAGGAGTCCGTTGAATTTTGTTCGGAGTATTTAGCTAATGCAAACGCGATTGGGTTGCCAAACAACACAAGTCATGAATCAAAAGCTCTATCTATAGGTATTTTTGTGACACTTTCTTTTGTGTATTTAACTTATTAATGAAAGGACAGCTATTTATATGAGTGGTTATTTGTAGGTACTTATTCTAGCGTCAATCGGAAAGAGTGGGATCAAGCCAGTCTCCATGTTTTGCATAACGTTTCCGAAGTCACGCCGTTTGTGGATATTCATTTGAGTGAATTGAGAGCAAATGATCCAAAAAAAAGCTAAAAATGAAAAATGGTTACAAGAAGAGCACAATCATTTGTTTCAGAAGTGGCTTGGAAAACGATTATTTCGAGAATCTGGACATTCGGACACGTTGAGCAAAATATCTAGCGGGCGTTCCTCAATGGTTACAAGGTACACTGCTTGGTCTGTTAATGGTTTTACTTTTTACACCAAAGAAAGAGACAACAAACATCCCGTTCAAAATAGTGGTGTCACATTACTTGCTGAAGCATTACATGTTTCTTCGGCAAAGGATAAAAATCCAAAAAATGCTTTCATGAACTATTATGGTTACATTGAAGATATTTGGGAACTTGATTATTGTGGGTTGCAAATCGCTTTGTTTAAGTGCAAATGGGCCGACAACTATCATGTTAAAGTTGATAAAGACCGAGTTACAATTGTTGACTTTCGGCGTACAAGTTACGAGAATGATTCATTTATTTTGGCCTCACAAGCAACTCAAGTGTTTTATGTATCAGAACCCGTCAATCCAGACTTGTCATTAGTAGTTCACATGAAAGCGAGAAATATTGACGAAGATGAAGACGAAGACATGTCTAATATACCCCCATTCACATCCGGCTTACCGCTTGTTGATGAAGAGATTTAAGATTTTGATGATGATGATGTAAAATGTGGGACATGTAAAATGTTTCTAAGCAAGATATTACCATCATTGACTTTCAAATTTGAATCACCAATATGAAGGATATGGAGGGAGGAACCATTACCTATTGTGAGCTTATTTTTTCCTTTGTACTATGCCTGATTGTTGATGTTTGACAGATCGGCGGTGACGTGATTTGTGGCATCTCTGTCTAGGTACCATTCTCGTGCACTTTGATCCTCATGTGTTGTTGTTGTGAATGCTTGACTGCTCTGTTGAGTTATTGTTGTGTTGGTCGAGCTCTGTGGCTGTGGAGTGTTTCCACTGAAATGCGCATCGAATCGATGAAAGCCTTTATTGACTAGATTGCCTACTCTTCCACATAGCTGGAACACCGGGCGATTGTTGTTGTTATCACAACCTCGTCCACGGCGTCTATGGCCTATTCCTCCGCGTCCACCACTTTGACCTCGACCGCGCTGTGCAAAATTTGCCACGGAGCAGAAAAGGAATCCACAGAGTTTCTCGAATTGGGAGAATCAATTTGCGCGAATTGTACTTCTGGAATTGAAGGCGTGTCTGATCGAGATGTGAGATTGACAACCACTGACTCGTATTCGGAGCCGAGACCTCCGAGAATGTACATGATTAGGTCATCGTCGTTCACAACCGCGCCAACACTGCTGAGATCATCAACAATGGTCTTCATTTTGAGAATGAACTCATTGACGCTCAGATTTCATTTCTTGAGTGTCTGAAGTGCGAATCAGAGTTGTAAAACCCCAGCTTTCGACGTTGTGTGGAAGATCTGGTTCAGAGTTGACCAGGCCGCCGCCGATGTAAGGCACCGATTCACGTGACCTAACATTCCTTCCGAGATGGATCCAAACATCCAGCTGAGAAGAAATTGATCATACATGAGCCAGAGATGATACTCTGGATTGGGCGTTTGGTCAGTGACGCCATTGGAGCCGATTGTTCGTAGCGACTGAGGTAGACAAAAGAGAGATCCAGTCAGAAAACCTTCCAGTACGTGAGCTCTCGTTGTGGAGAGGACTTGTGTACTCCAGAAATGGAAGTTATTGCGATCCAGACGAAGACTCAAAGGATTAATGTGCGGAACAAAATTCTGATATGCCTGGACTTGACTTGCGAGCGTTTGAACTAAGGATCGCTGACCGACTGAGACGCCGTTGTGTTCGCCGAGAACGTCATTGTTGACGGAGAAGAAAAAAATTCTCATTGAAAGAGCCTTGGCTCTGATACCATAACAGACTCAGAAGATGAGAGAAGAAGAGAGACGAAGAGAGAGAGGCAGAAACAGACTTTTCTCATTGATTGATTTTGACTAACAGAATAACTAATCAGTTAGCAAAAGTATAAATATAAGAATGTATGTATTAATCCTGACCGTACTTGTCTAACAACTTACATCTGACGGTCTAGGATTTATTATGTACAATACATTCAATAAAAATAAACGAGCTTTCAAGCTCCCGAAGTCTACGTGACTGAATCAAAACTATTAATCAAGAGACAACCCCAAAAAAAAATTACTTTTATTTTTGAAATACTTGTTTAAAAAGGCTTCTTTAATGGACGAAATACATCATGAGAGAGGACATTATAGAAGTACTATCAACCTCTGATTATCAATAAAATATTTTTATCTATTCATAATAAATTTTTTACTGTTAGATAATTGTTAATACACTTTAAGCAATAACATTGGCCTATTGCGGTTCTCTATTAAGAATAACGATAAATGCTGACGAATGATTTGATAATAACGTATTTGTTGAATTGACAAAGTAGACATATAGTTACAAAATCAGATATACGCATATTAATGTAAACAAGGCAGACGAAAAGTACAAGTGTGCAAAATAGCACTTTTATTTTTGGTTTTACTGGAAAATACTGAAACAAAAATTAGCACAAATTGATGTAATCAAACACAGTACACACATTCAAGCCCTTTAAAACGCCCAAAATATTACAATCCACAAACAGTAAATATTACAGACGCAGATATATTGAATTGAAATAAACAGCGCTGAATAGAAAAGCGTTTTTATTCATTATTATGAAACTGAAGCAGCAGGTAAGAGTGATGCAATCAGCGGCGGAAGCTGCGGACAGGACGGGCGAGATCCACTTCATCGCCGCGGAGCTTGACAGCCGTGTAAGTGGCTGCTCCGGCCAGAGCGCCCAGCGTCGGCGCCACCATGAATATCCATATCGCCTTGTAGTTTCCGGCCGCCACCGCCGGCCCCAATGTCCTCACTGGATTCATTGACCCCCCACTTGCTGGCCTGTCATTATCATCACATCTATTGTTATGATGATCTCATCATGATCACTCTCTCTCTCTCTCTCTCTCTCTCTCTCTCTATATATATATATATATATATCTATATATATATATATATGTGTATATATAGAGAAAGAGAGAGTTTGTTGATCGTCATTATGTAAAATAAAAATAGTATTGTATGACGACACTAGGAGTGCCAAACCATTGATAACCGTCTATTATTATTGATCAAACAATAATAATTGCGGTCGTATATATTAGGCGTCTTTTGTTAGCTAGCTCTCTGGGCTCATAGGTTAGTTTTATTACAAATAAATCACAACCTGTCATCGCTAACTCTATGTATAATATACAAAAAGTGGGTTGACTTATATTTGCTTCATTCAATTATTTCATCTCATCCATCTACTTGATTCTTTGTGTTTTTTACTTTCTTCCCAGAAGTTAATAATGCTTGTCTGTTGCCGTAGGCTTGCCATACTATATGTATGGTGTGTTGAATAATTATACTTGATTTTGGGTTATAGTATTTTGGCGTAATTATTTATAGTTGTAGTTTGAGCCTTTAGTATTTTGGGCCTAGTTAAGTGATCATATTATCTAGAATATTCTTAATATGTCTAGAGAGCTTAGAGCGAATAAATTTTAGAATAATCTTGTAATATCTAGGATAGTCATTAATAAGGAGAATTCTCTAGAAAAGATTATATCTAGAGATTTCCATAGACTAGTATAAATAGGGATATAATCCTACACTTTTGTATCAAGCCAAAAAATAAAAAGTTCTATTTTCTATAAAGAAATTCTCCACCTCTCTACTTTATACCCAACCCTCCAAATTTCCAAACCTTTTCCCTAAACACCAAAAATACCTAAACACTTTCTCCAACAACCTAAAACTTCCTTCCAACAAAGTGGTATCAGAGCTACAAGATCCTCATGAAGATGGCGAATAGCGATGTTCCCTTCCATGTCCCTATGCTCACGAAGAGCAACTATGATAACTGGAGTCTTAGAATGGTGGCTCTCCTTGGTGCACACAACGTGTTGGAGATAGTCGAGAAAGGCCACGCTGACTCGGAGAACGAAGGTAGTCTATCTGAAACTCAAAAGGATAGTTTGAGAGACTCAATGAAGGTAGACAAGAAGGCTCTCTGTCTAATCTATCAAGGGTTAGATGAAGACACCTTTGAGAAGGTCTCGGGAGCAAAGTCGGCCAAAGAAGCTTGGGAGAAGCTTCGAACCTCTTACAAGGGAGCGGATCAAGTCAAGAAGGTATGTCTTCAAACTTTAAGAGGAGACTTTGAAGCCTTGCACATGAGAGAAGGTGAACTCATGTCCGATTATTTCTCGAGAGTCTTGACAATTACCACTAATTTCAAAAGAAACGGTGAGAAGTTAGATGACGTGAGAATCATGGAGAAGGTTCTTAGATCCATGGATTCGAAGTTCGAGCATATCGTCACTGTCATCGAAGAGACGAAGGACTTGGAGGCCATGACAATGGAGCAACTCATCGGGTCGCTTCAAGCTTATGACGAAATGGAAAAGAAGAAGGAAGGTTTCGTGGAACAAGCACTCAAGACACGAGTCGATTCAACAAATGAAGATCGCGGTGGAAGCCAACAAATAAGAGATGGCGGTCAAGGACGAGGACGTGGGCGAGGTTGGAGGCCCAATGACGACAACAACAACCAAAGAGGAGAAAGCTCATCTAGAGGTTCGTGGGAGAGGAGCCACAAAACCAAGGTATGACAAGTCACGGATCAAATGCTACAACTGTGAGAAGTTTGGGCATTATGCTTCCGAATGTAGAGCTCTGCGCAACAACAGAGTTGAAGAGAAGGCCAACTATGTTGAAGAAAGAACCCAAGAAGACGTGACGGTTTTGTTGGCTCACAAAGACAATGAAAGGGGAGGAGATACACAATGGTACCTTGATAGTGGTGCGAGCAACCATATGTGCGGGTGAAAAAGCATGTTCGTAGAGCTTGACGAATTGGTGAAGGGGAACGTTGCTTTCGGAGATGAATCAAAGGTGGCGGTGAAAGGTAAAAGAAACATTCTAGTTCGATTGAAGAATGCCGATCATCAATTCATTTCCAATGTCTACAACGTGCCAAACATGAAGGGAAACATCTCGAGCCTAGGGCAACTCTTAGAGAAAGGTTATGATTTGCGAAGGCGTCGATGACAAGAAATAGGATGTTCATCCTCAACATTCAAAATGACGTCGAACAATGTCTCAAGATGTGCTACAAGGAGGAGTCGTGGCTTTGGCATCTTCGATTTGGGCATCTCAACTTTGGAGGATTGGAGCTGCTCTCCAAGAAGGAAATGGTCAAAGGATTGCCCTCCATCAGCCACCCAAATCAAGTCTGTGCAGGATGTCTACTTGGAAAGCAATTCAAAATGAGCTTTTTCCCAAGGAGTCAAGCACAAGAGCTCAGAAGCTGTTGGAACTCATACACACAGATGTGTGCGGTCCGATCAAGCCAAGATCACTTGGTAAGAGTAACTACTTCCTTCCCTTTATTGATGATTATTCAAGAAAAACATGGGTATAATTCTCTAGAAAAGGTTGTATATAGAGATCCATGGATTCGAAGTTCGAGCATATCGTCACTGTCATCGAAGAGACGAAGGACTTGGAGGCCATGACAATGGAGCAACTCATCGGGTCGCTTCAAGCTTATGACGAAATGGAAAAGAAGAAGGAAGGTTTCGTGGAACAAGCACTCAAGACACGAGTCGATTCAACAAATGAAGATCGCGGTGGAAGCCAACAAATAAGAGATGGCGGTCAAGGACGAGGACGTGGGCGAGGTTGGAGGCCCAATGACGACAACAACAACCAAAGAGGAGAAAGCTCATCTAGAGGTTCGTGGGAGAGGAGCCACAAAACCAAGGTATGACAAGTCACGGATCAAATGCTACAACTGTGAGAAGTTTGGGCATTATGCTTCCGAATGTAGAGCTCTGCGCAACAACAGAGTTGAAGAGAAGGCCAACTATGTTGAAGAAAGAACCCAAGAAGACGTGACGGTTTTGTTGGCTCACAAAGACAATGAAAGGGGAGGAGATACACAATGGTACCTTGATAGTGGTGCGAGCAACCATATGTGCGGGTGAAAAAGCATGTTCGTAGAGCTTGACGAATTGGTGAAGGGGAACGTTGCTTTCGGAGATGAATCAAAGGTGGCGGTGAAAGGTAAAAGAAACATTCTAGTTCGATTGAAGAATGCCGATCATCAATTCATTTCCAATGTCTACAACGTGCCAAACATGAAGGGAAACATCTCGAGCCTAGGGCAACTCTTAGAGAAAGGTTATGATTTGCGAAGGCGTCGATGACAAGAAATAGGATGTTCATCCTCAACATTCAAAATGACGTCGAACAATGTCTCAAGATGTGCTACAAGGAGGAGTCGTGGCTTTGGCATCTTCGATTTGGGCATCTCAACTTTGGAGGATTGGAGCTGCTCTCCAAGAAGGAAATGGTCAAAGGATTGCCCTCCATCAGCCACCCAAATCAAGTCTGTGCAGGATGTCTACTTGGAAAGCAATTCAAAATGAGCTTTTTCCCAAGGAGTCAAGCACAAGAGCTCAGAAGCTGTTGGAACTCATACACACAGATGTGTGCGGTCCGATCAAGCCAAGATCACTTGGTAAGAGTAACTACTTCCTTCCCTTTATTGATGATTATTCAAGAAAAACATGGGTATAATTCTTGAAGGAAAAATCCAAAGTGTTTGAGAACTTCAAAAAGTTCAAAGCCCATGTTGAGAAGAAAAGTGGCCTTGTGATCAAAGCCATGAGATCCGATCGAGGAGGAGAGTTCACTTCAAACGAGTTCCAGAAGTATTGCGAAGACAACGGTATTCTGCGACAGCTAATGGTGCCAAGAACCCCACAACAAAACGGAGTGGCGGAGAGAAAGAATAGAACAATCCTTGAGATGGCGAATAGCATGCTCAAGAGCAAGAGACTACCAAAGGAGTTATGGGCCGAAGCAGTAGCATGCACGATTTATATATCAAACCGATCCCCGACGAGAAGCATCCTTGGAAAAACTCCACAAGAAGCATGGAGTGGAAGAAAGCCCGGAATTTCTCATCTCAGAGTCTTTGGAAGCATATGCACGCTCATTTGCCGGACGAAAAGAAAAGGAAACTAGATGACAAGAGCGAGAAATACATCTTCATCGGCTACGACACCAACATTAAAGGTTACAAGCTCTACAATCCAGATACGGGGAAGACGATCATCAGCGAAATGTCATTTTTGATGAAGAAGGAGAATGGGATAGCAGATCGAGCAATGAAAATTTTAACTTCTTTCCTCAATTTGAAGAAGATAATGTGGAGCAACCACAACAACCAAGAGAAGATGCGGCTACCCCACCGACTTCACCAACTCCCAATTCTCAAGAAGACAAAAGTTCAAGTGAAAGGGCTCCTCACTTTAGAAGCTTGCGAGAGTTATACAAGGTAATAAAAAATCAAGACAACCTTACTCTCTTTTGTCCATTTCCGGACTGGGAGCCTATGAACTTTCAAGAAGCCTTAGAAAAAGAAGACTTGGAGAAACGCCATGGATGAAGAGATCAATGCAATAAAGAAGAATGATACCTGGGAGTTAGCTTCACTTCCAAAAGGGCACAAGGCGATCGGTGTGAAGTGGGTCTACAAGGCAAAGAAGAATTCAAAAGGAGAAGTTGAAAGATACAAGGCGAGATTGGTGGCGAAAGGATACAGCCAAAGACCGGCATCGACTATGACGAGGTATTTGCTCCTATTGCTCAACTAGAAACTGTTAGACTAATCATATCGTTAGCGGCTCAAAACAAATGGAGGATACATCATATGGATGTCAAATCCGCATTCCTAAATGGAGTCCTTGATGAAGAAGTCTACATCGAGCAACCACAAGGATATGAAGTTAAGGGAGAAAAAGACAAAGTCTTGAGGCTGAAGAAGGCGCTACATGGGCTAAAGCAAGCCCCACGAGCTTGGAATACTCGAATTGATAAGTACTTCAAAGGAAGAGACTTCATCAAGTGTCCATATGAGCATGCACTCTATATCAAAATCCAAAACAATGATATATTGACTGTATGCTTGTATGTAGACGACTTGATCTTCACAGGGAGAAATCCAAGAATGTTCAAGGAGTTCAAGAAAGAGATGACGAAGGATTTTGAGATGACTGACATTGGATTCATGTCTTACTACCTCGGTATTGAAGTGAAACAAGAAGACAATGGAATCCTCATTAGTCAAGAAGGCTATGCCAAAGAGGTGCTCAAGAAGTTCAAGATGGATGACTCAAACCCAGTCAGCACCCCAATGGAATGTGGAATCAACCTATCAAATATGGAGGAAGGAGAAAACGTTGATCCAACATTCTTCAAGAGTTTGGTTGGAAGCCTGCGATACTTGATGTGTACGAGGCCTGACATCTTGTATGTTGTGGGAGTCATCAGTCGACACATGGAGCATCCAACTACCACTCATTTGAAGGCGGGAAAGAGGATTCTTCGCTATATCAAAGCGATAGCGAATGGGGTGGAGATATAGATGATCGAAAAAGCACAAGTGGCTTCGTGTTCTACAATGGAGACACAACCTTCACGTAGATGTTGAAGAAACAACCGATTGTCACTCTTTCTACTTGCGAGGCGAAGTACGTAGCTTCCCTTCATGTGTCTGTCTCGCAATTTGGCTACGAAACTTATTGAAGGAGTTGAGTTTGCCACAAGAGGAGCCAACTAAGATCTTCGTGGACAACAAATCAGCAATAGCCTTGGCGAAGAACCCAGTCTTCCATGATCGGAGTAAGCACATTGACACACGCTATAACTACATTAGAGAGTGTGTTACCCAAAAGGAGGTGCAATTGGAGTACGTGAAGATCCATGACCAAGTAGCCGATATCTTCACCAAGCCCCTCAAGCGCGAAGACTTTGTCAAGTTAAGAACTTTACTTGGAGTAGCAAAATCAAGTTTAAGAGGGGGTGTTGATAATTAAACTTGATTTTGCGTTATAGTATTTTGGCCTAATTATTTCTAGTTGTAGTTTGGGCCTTTAGTATTTTGGGCCTAGTTAAGTGATCATATTATCTAGAATATTCTTAATATGTCTAGAGAGCTTAGAGAGAATAAATTCTAGAATAATCTTGTAATATCTAAGATAGTCATTAATAAGGAGAATTCTCTAGAAAAGGTTGTATATAGAGATTTCCATAGACTAGTATAAATAGGGATGTAATCCTACACTTTTGTATCAAGCCAAAAAATAAAAAGTTCTCTTTTCTATAAAGAAATTCTCCACCTATATCGACTTTATATTCGAGCCTCCAAATTTCCAAACTTTTTCTCTAAACACCCAAAATATCTAAACACTTTCTCCACCAACCCAAAACTTCCTTCCAACACGGTGATTATTTGCCGCAACGAATTCAGAATTAACAGTAATAAAATACAATAAAATACAAAAGGTAATATATAGTAAGAAATCTATTGCATGTGACCGAGAGTGATCTAGGTGAAACCATCTACTGCTACGTCTTTTTCTTATCTCTGCCTAGTCATGAAGAAAGTCGGTGTGGTATATAATTTCTTTTTCTTATTATATTTATTTTTAATTAGTCAATTTAGTGAAATAATATATTGATCCGGTGGGTACATGTCAAATTAGCTAACGTGGAGAAAAGCCTATCATGTTGCACCAATAATTCAAGATATAAGGAATAAAGTATGTGATACACGTAACGAACACATTCAATAATGTTATTCATACTAAAAGAAAATGAATATTGTGATGTGAAATGAGTAGTAATAAGAGAGAGTTGTGCAATTACCCCGCTATGAGAATGTTGAGCATAACCGTCGCTCCAACCGCAATGCCCGCCAACTCACCCACCTGTCACACACAATTGTACAAGTAATTATTTACTCACCCCTTTAACATTAAAGCATTCACGGGCTGTAAAATATTATTTGGATACAGTAAAAATTCCTCATATGCGATGAACGTTGTACGCAAATCTGTGTGTTGTTGGTTTGGTATAGTGTTTAATCTAGGGAGGAAAAGGAAATAAGTAGTTGAAACGATGATGTATGAGTAACTTACGGCGCGTGTATCGGTGGCGACGGCGGTGACGACGAAGAGAAGGATAAAAGTGATGAAGAACTCGAGGGCGAAGGCTTGTCCGTTGGAGGTGGTGGGGACGGTGACTCCGCCGGAGAGGAAAGGGTGAAAGACGGCCTTGAGGAGGAAGGAGGCGCAGATGGAGCCGGACACTTGGGCAACCACGTAGCCGGGGACGTGGGCCCATGGGAAGTGGCGCAGCGCCGCAAAGGCCAGCGTCAGCGACGGGTTCAGGTGGGCCCCGGAGATGTGGCCCGTCGACAGAATTATTATCATCACCGCCAACCCCGCGCACGCCGCGTTCCCGATGAGACTCTCGACCCCTTTGTACTTCTCGTTCACTATCGGCCCCGCCGTGGCTGCGAAGATCAGGATGAACGTCCCCACGAACTCCGCTCCCAGCTGCCATGTCAGAGTCAGTCACGTGGCATGGACTTTCACCATAATCAATATGTATATAATATGCATACCTTGCGGGTGAGAGAGATGGTGGGGGAAGGGAAATCAGAGAGGACCAGGCAAGAGTGAGGCTCGCCCCAAGAAGCCGCGCTCACCGGCAAGCACTTGCACCGCGGCATTGACTTTCTCTCGTAAGACAGAGAGTCAACTCTCCCCGGCGTAAATAGCGCCGCCGGAGTCCCCGGCGTCGCTGGAGTCCCCGGCGTCGCTGGAGCCGTCGCCGCCTCGAATTCCGCCATCCACAATAAATTTAACAGTAACAAATAGGATTTTTTTTTTTTTCTTTAGGTATACGGTTTGTAATGATCTAAGAGTTTTCTTTACATATTGGTGAGATTTTTATAATGGTATCGCTAGAATGTTGATTTGAGTTTTGCCAGTGTTCCGACCAAAACTGCTAGCTAGCTTGAACTAATATTAGAATCTTTATGGATACATTTTTCTGGGTTTTTTTTTTTTTTTTTTTTTTTATGGGTTTTGAAACTTAGTGATGGAAGATTATTACATGATTTGAAGGGATTTTTTTAAATTTTTGGCTAAGGAATAATGATGGGGACGGCGAAATCCAGGCTGAGACTACAACGGATGATCAATGAAAAATATGTTTGAAATGTTGATTATGAAATTACACAAAACACGGAGTAATTGAGTACGTATTTGAAGAGAAGCTAGATATATAAAGAAAGGATGTTAAGAAGATGAGAATCTGGAAGAAGTGTAAAGGGAGTGGAGAAAACTGATTATGAACTATCCGCGGCCGGGGATTTTGGAAGACCAGAGAGTATATATTTATATAAGTTAAATTACTCTCTCTTATAGTTATAGCTATCGAGATTAAAAAGTACTTGATTATATGTTTGATTAAGAACAAAGCAATTATGCGAGTATAAAATAGAAGTAAAGAGGGAGATGAGATAGTGGTGGAGAGTGGAATCTGGATCGGGTGGAGGCAGTAGCAGAATGGCCAAGGAAGGAATAATCAAACCTATTTATATCTCCAAAGTCCACGCTAAATGGTCATGAAGTATGTAGCAATTAATTGCTGATTAAAGAAAAGGATAGCCAGTCAACAAATATATATTACTATCTATAGACCGTCTAATATTGAGCTTATATATGTTTTCATTGATGATTTCTAGTAAGGTGTAAAAAGTCAAATGATGGGCATCTTCATTCCACTAACGTTCCTTCCTTAATAGCACTTATATTATATCTCTTTTACAACTTGGCTGACGATCACTCAGCTCAAAAAACATGGTTGACAATCACACAGTACAAGTAAATCTCTCTCCTTACAAAAAAAAAAATGTAAATCACTCATCACACAGAACAAGTAAATATCTATCTTTCTCTTAGAAATTGAATTTACGAGGATAAATAGTTTACGAACCATTCTTTCGATAGCATATTTTTTAAAATTAATCCCATTTTTACCCCCTGGACTCGTACTTCGGTTACATTTCGCCCCCTGAACTCGAAAATGTTGCAGAACTAATCTCAGAACTTAGACACGTGTTACAACTTGCCACTTCCGTCAGTATTTGGACGTTAAATTTAATTTTTTGATGACGTGGCAAAATTTTAAAAAGTATAAGAGTATTTTTTTTATTATTCTAAATACTTTTAATATTTTAATATTATTATCAGATTAAATAATTGTTATTAAATAATTATCTATTATTCTCTCTCTCTCCTCTCTCTCTCTCTCTCTCTCTCTCTCTCTCTCTCTCTTTCATTTCTTCTTCTTTTCTTCTCTTCATTTTTTCCTTCTGGATTCTTTTCTTCTTCTGCTTGAACAGAGAACTAAGCTCCCAAAGTTTGAACATCCTTCCATCTTAAGACTTTTTAGACATCGTCTATCTCCAACAAAACGTTCAAATTCATCCCTGCAAGTAGTCGAGTAATAGATCATGAGCCAGTAAGCCAAATAAAGACCCAATCATTGGTACTTTTATGGTTGGAAAGTAGTTTATCTTCAATTAAAGCAGAGCAAAAAACGCAAGTCTCTCGCAGCGGAGCTAAACCGATGGAATTCCTATTATACCCCTCGGTTTGCGTCGTCGTCTTCTTCATCTACATCACCACCAAGTATGTCCTCCGCAGAATTCTCCCTCCAAGCCCGGGTTTCTCTCTATCGTTGATAGGCCATCTGTACCTCCTCAAGAAGCCCCTCCACCGATCGATGGCCAAGATCTCCGGCCGCCGCGGCCCGGTCCTCCTCCTCAACCTCGGATCCTGCCCCGTCCTCCTCGTCTCCTCGCCGGAAGCCGCCGAGGAGTGCCTCGCCAGAAACGACGTCGTTTTCGCCAATGGCCCCAAGCTTCTCGCCAGAGAACAGGGCCTGTGATGCGATTGACTGCACTCAGACATAAAAACAAACCATGTGATGCGATTAACTGCACAATCAGACATAGAAACCTCCAAATACTCGAGATTTGGGCACGGAAACGCAAAACAGGCCAGCCGGAGAACAAGGCCTTGACGTGTGGCAAGTTCAGGGCCAGGCCACGGTTTCTCATCTCGCACTCGATGTCGGCGTACTCCTCCGCCGTGCGCTCCCACGCCTCCGTCTCCGCCCGGACCTGCCGCCGCCGGAGAAGATCGTAGCGGCGACACTCGACGTCGCGGGTCTCGAGGCGAAGGAGAGAGGTGAGAAGGGTCAGCGGCCATGGCAGCCGGGTCCTCGTGGCGGAGGAGAGGCTGGTCTTCGAGGAGAGGGTGGGACCGGAGTGGGAGGGGTTTGAGGGTCAGAGGGAGGGAGGAAGGGATGGACGGGAAGTGAAAGCTCCGGCGGTGGTGGTTGTGGTTGGGTCCCCGGTGGGGGGCTTTCCAGGTGGAGTTGGAGATGAGGTGGGGTTGGGGGTTTGGGATGCAGAGAAGAAAAAGAAGAAGAAAGGAGAGAGAGAGAGAGAGAGAGAGAGAGAGAGAGAGAGAGAGAGAGAGAGAGAGAAGGAGAGAGAGAGAGAGAGAGAATAATAAATAATTATTTAATCGGATAATAATATTTAAATATTAAAAGTATTTAGAATAATAGAAAAATACTCTTATACTTTTTAAAATTTTGTCACGTCATCAAAAAGTTAAACTTAACGTCTAAATACTGACGAAAGTGGCAAGTTGTAACACGTGTCTAAGTTCTAAGATTACTTCTGTAACATTTTCGAGTCCAGGGGGCGAAATGTAACCGAGGTACGAGTCCAGGGGGTAAAAATGGGATTAATTCTATTTTTAAAGGGTCAAGCGGTTATATAGTCTTTTTCAAGTTTAAATTTGATAAAATAGTTCAAATTTTGAAAATTCAGGCAAATTAGCTCGAAATTTAAAAAATCACACAAATACCCTTACGCTAAATCAATGGGACATGAGTCAAATCCTTCCCCATTGATGACTAGACTTCAAGCATTTTTCTACATGTTTCGATGAGATTAAATATTTTGAAAGCACGATTAAATTTCTTGAAATTATTTACCTTGACTGAAAATCATGTAGCTTGTTTGTGTGTTTTGAAACAGGATTAACAAAATTTATAGTATTTGGACCGAGGACGTGGGGTGATCATACCCAAGTTCAGACAGTTTTCTGACTAATCACTCCCATACAAGAGCAACGTTAATGCATTATTTTCCGTCGCCGGAAAATGACGCCTTCAAAAGCAAAATTACTCGAGGCACGAGCCCGAAACAAAGCTAGAATCAAGAAGTGACATAGAGATGACTCACCTCGGTCCCAACATGTTGAACTATGCTGCGCCAAGAGTCGCGGTGTAATACTTGCCATGCCCTTGGCAAGCGCGCGCCTTGTGCCCTCAGCTCACCGGCCCGCTCGCGCCCTCGGCCCCCCAGCCCTCCGCCCCGTGCCTGCCTTGCGCCCCCGGCCCTCCGACCCACGTGCGTCCTGCGCCCCCGGCCCTCCGACCCGCGCGCGCCCTGCTCCATCGGTCGCGTGCATCCCGCGCCTACTGGGCCACCAGCCCGTGCGAACAGCCTAGCCCGGCTGGTCCTCCCTCCACGCGCGCCGGCGTACCCTTTCCGGGCCGTCTGCCCGTGCGCGCCTCGCGCCCTGGCCGAGCATTTTGCCCGTGTTGCTTGAAAAATTTGGAATATTTTCAAAATATTCGGGGGCTAACTGTGGGGGTTAAAAATCTACTTTTAAAAATATTATTATATATTGGGCTTAAGTTCAAACCAAGCCCATTATCCTCTTAGCAGGTCGGCTCACAGATCAGTCTGGGGCCCAGTCCGATTTCAACAGGTCGGCCCAAGTCTAACTACATCCCAGATTGTCCCAAGCCCAATCACGTCTTCCTGTTCAACCACGGCCTCCTGACCAGAAGAATAGGTCAGTCAAAGAGAATCCACGCTGTGAAGACCGGATCTAGGACGAATTCAACCTCGACGATGCAAAATGGATCAAGAACCACGTGTCTTCAATAAAGAAGAGGATCAGACATCGATTTGCACACAAGAGTTTAGTTTTTATTTCCGGAATTATTAATTGAGTGTTGTTGCTTTCAGTGCCGAGTTTGTTGTCGCACGAAAATGAACAACGATTAAATACCTCGGGCGGTTCGATCCAATGCCGGACCAAGTACCGCGCCTGGGCCAAAAATGGGAGCTCGTAGAATGAGCTGCACCCTCCAGACCCTGAGGTGTGGTTTGGGGTGTGTGACCGTGCCAAGGGTTGGCTGCCTACGTACCCTTTGTCGGGTTCAGGTCAGAACGTAGTTCAATTTGAATGTTGGGGGCTATCTTGGGCTCGGAGGCTTGAGAATCCAAGGCTTTAGAGTAGGACCCAGTTCTAGCTTCTAATGAAGACTTTAGAGGGGTCGCTTGCCTCGTAGCTCGGAGTTCTAGCTCAAGGGCGAAGAAGCAGGAGAGTAGTGTGTACTGCAGAAGCTCGGGTCGCAGAAGAGGAGCGCGCGCTCTTGGAATGTCACAAGAGCACGAGAGACGAGAGAGTTCTCGAGAGAGAGTGTTTCTCGGAGTGAATGAGGATGAAAATTGTGTCTTTTCCCTCCCCCTAAGGGGGGGTATTTATAGTGTTGGAGGAGGCCTTGGGCCGGCCCCCTCAAGGCCCACTGGGTGGCAAGGAGCGGGGCGCGCAAGGCACAACGCCTAGGCGGGCGCAGGGCGCGCTGTCTGGACGGGCGCGGGGCGCACAGTGCGTGAGGCCTGGCCGGGCGCGGGGTGCCCGGGAGCAGGTGTGCCCGGCCGAGGCAGCAGGGGCTCTCGGCCAGGGGAGCGAGGGCACCCGACTGAGGCAGCAGGAGTGCTTGGCCGGGGGAGCAGGAGCCTACGGCCGAGGCAGCAGAGGCGCTCGGCCGGGGTAGCAGGGGTACCCGGCCGAGGAAGTAGGACCGCTCCGCCGGGGCTGCAGGAGTGCCCGGCCGAGGCAGCAGGAGCGCTCGGCCGGGGTAGCAGGGACGTCCGGCCGAGGAAGTAGGCATGCTCGGCCGGGGTGCTGGAGCGCGCGTGGGCCGGGACGGCCGGGGTGCAGGGCGCGCGCGGGCCGTGATGCCCGGGGCGCGGGAACGCACGCGGGGACGCCCAGGGGCGCGGGAACGCGTGCGGGCCGAGACAGTCAGGGAGCAAGTTGCGCGGGGGCCGGGACGGCCGGGAGCGCGGGAGCGCGCGCGGGTCGGGACGCCCGGTGGCGCAAGGCGCGCTCGGGCCGGGACGCCCGGGAGCGATTCGTGGACGCGGGCAGGCTGGCGCGCGTGCAGGTCCATCGAGCCGTGGGTGCGTCAGGGCGCTCGGGCCTAGTAGGCCGGGGCCCATTGGGCTTTTTGGCTGGCGAAGCCCGGCCGGCCTTGAATTGTTTTTTAATTTCCGGTATCCCGAAAACGACTGGTAACAGAGTTCTCCTACGAGACTTCGTCACTTCGTTCTATTATAATACGACATCTTCTGAAATCCCGACAAAATACATTTAATACACTAACACTTTAATACTTCTGATTGTTGATCGATCCAAAAATCGACATCAACAGCCGCCCCCTTCCCTCTCTCTCTCTAAGTTTTCTTTCGTTTTTGTTTTGTCACCTAGGTCCACATTTGACCTAGTGTTTTAGCTCTTTGACTTTGAGACTTTTGTCATGTTTAAAAGTTCCCACACACTAATTCCTTTCTTTCTCGAGTGATTATTGTGATAGAAACTCTTGTGGTTGCTCGAGTTCCCGAGGAAAGAAGAGAGACGTGCTGCGAGGGGAGACGAACGTTTCAACCTTCCTAAGGCTTCTCAACGTTCAAGCTTCTCAAAGGTTAGTGTTTTCGCTCGTTTTGAACAACGATTTAGAAGCCCCAAGCGGTCAGACCCAAGGCCGGACCAAGTGGTCTCGCTTCGGCTTGAGCGTGTCGGACTCGATGTCTCGAGTCTTCCCTTAGCTGTCAATGCTCCCTGAACTCACCAACATACCTGAAAAAGATAAGAGAACCGTGAACTAAGAAGGGAAAATAGAGGGGGTGCCTCTGTTTACCTCTCTGACGCTCAACATTAGTGGGATTGAGGTGGAGTACTGAGTTTTTAGAGGGTGAGAGGCCAAAGATGAGCGAAACGAGTGAAGTATGAGTTCGACAGCGTTTTAGGACTCAAAAAATGGATTCCCTGACTCGAGGCGTCGAGCCTCGTATTTATAGGCGACCAAGGAGTGTATGGAGGCCCCTTGGCCGAGTGACGACCAAGGGCCGGCCATCGGCCGAGTGACGAACTTGGCCAGCCATTGGCCGAGTGACGACCATGGGCAGGCCGAGTGATAACCTAGGGCAGGCCATCGGTCGAGTGACGACTCTGGGCAGGCCGAGTGACGACACAGGGCAAGCCATCGGCCGAGTGACGGCCCTGGGCAGGCCGAGAGACGACTCAGGGCAGGCCATCGGCCGAGTGACGGCTCTAGGCAGGTCGAGTGATGACCCAGGGTAGGCCATCAGCCGAATGACGGCCCTGGGCAGGCCGAGTGACGACCCAGGGCAGGCCATCAGCCGAGTGACGGCCCTGGGCAGGTCGGGTGACGGCCCTGGGCCGGCCATTGGCCGAGTGACGACCCAGGGCCGGCCATCGGCTGAGTGACGACCCTGGGCCAGCCGAGTGATGACCCACGACAGGCCATCGGCTGAGTGACAACCTTGGGTAGGACGAGTGACGACCCAGGGTAGGCCATCGGCCGAGTGACAGCCCTGGGCCAGCCATTGGCCGAGTGATGACCCAGGGCCGGCCATCGGCCGAGTGACGACACTAGGCCGACCGAGTGATTACCCAAGGCATGCCATCGGCCGAGTTACGGCCCTAGGCAGGTCGAGTGACGACCCAGGGTAGGCCATCGGCCTAGTGACGGCCCTGGGCCAGCCATTGGCCGAGTGACGACCCAGGCCTGGCCGAGGGACGACCCAGGGTAGGTCATCGGCCGAGTGACGGCCCTGGGCCAGCCATTGGCTGAGTGACGACCCAGGGCCGGCCGAGGGATGACCCAGGGCCAGCCATCGGCCGAGTGACAGCCCTGGGCCAGTCATTGGCTAAGTGATGACCCTGGGCTGGCCGTGGCCGTTGCCACTCTCGCCATCGCCTCACCGGGTCGGGACGGGCTTTGGCGGCCCAAAGAAGGCCGGGCGGCACTGGTCGGCCGGGAGAAGGCCGGACGGTTATTGGCCGGTCCGGAGGCGTTGTGATGGTGTTGCCCTTGTCGGTCCAGGACGGACCGACAACATTAACCCCCCCCCCCCCCCCCCCCCCGAGTGTTTGGTGGAACGTAGGTCGAGTGGAAACTCAAGAATCACACCGAACACTGTCGTGTTTATGAGTGCGCCGTAGAAAGGCTTTATTGCATCATGAGGGATGGCTTTTGTGCGTCGCATGGGACGGCCATGGTTGTCTTCTGTTTTACGCGTCTTACGTTCTCGACTTACTATCGTAATCGATTTGCACGATTTTTGTATGCATGTATTTCTCTCGATTTACCAACGAATGTGTAATTGATTCGCACGTATTGTCGATGCGCATCTTATTTTCTCGATTTACCAATGAGGGCGTAATTGATTTGCACGTTTTGTCAACACGCTTCTTACTTTCTCGATTTACTAATGATGGCGTAATCGGCTTGCATGTCTTGTTTGTGCGTGTCTTATTTTCTCGATTTTACCAATGAGGGCGTAATTGATTTGGACGTCTTGTTAATGCGTGCACTACAACAAATAGAACCATTACCGATGACTTTTTTCGTCGGTAATAACCCCTTAATCGTTGCTAAATCGATTTAGCGACGATTTTAGCGACGATTATTATCGTTGCTAAATGTCCGTGCCTAAATATATATACCTACAAAATACTCATCGCTAAATATTTACCGACGAGATAAGCGACGATAATGTTGTCCCTAAATGTTTAAACGAAGAGTTTTTTTTAATTTTGTTAAATATAATTAGGGACGATTTTATCATCGCTAACTCGCGCTTGAAAATTTCGTGGACGAATTAGCGACGAAAAAGTCGTCGCTAATAACTCCAGTTTTTTAATAATTAGCGACGACTTTGTCGTCGCTAATTAATAATTTTTTTTTTCGTTTTTGAAATTATTAATTTTTTTCGTCGTTAATTATTAATAATTTATTTTTTTCGTTTATGAAATTCTAAAATGAAAAAACAAATAAAAACCAAATTATATTATCCAAATCAACTTATATATAAAATCCGGTTACGATTTCGATTATCGAGAAATATGTAAATAATAATCTACTATACACAAAATATCTATTAAAACACTAGTTGCGACGTTTGCTTTGTCGTCCCGCCGCTCGTTTCCCCCCTCCTCGACGTGAAACGCTCTTCTGCTGGCGCCGAAACTCTGCTGGCTAGCATCCAAGTCCTCTGCTGGCCGCCCGTCGTGTGGACGCCGGGCATCGGAGTGTGGACGCCGACCGTCGGAGTCTGCTGGCTGTGGGATGATGGAGCCTGCTGCGAACTCTGCGGAAATTGGGGCATAAACGAGCTAAGGTTGAGGCCGGGCACCTGACTCTGTATTGCCTCGGCGAATGAGGCGAGGGTCGACGTGAACACCTCCAGCGAGATATATCATGGTTGCGACGTCCCAGCCTCCGAACCGTAGACTTCGGCGACTTCAGCCGCCATCCGTGCTCCCTGTGGCACCAAAGGTCCGATGCCGGTCAAGTGATCAGTCCGCAAATCCATAATATCGCGGATCGCCTGCTGCTGTAGGATGGAAATATCAACGTCCGCTCCTTGTTGCTCAGCCTCCGCTCACAACGTGTTAAACCTGTCAACCAGTCGATCCTGATATAATTAACTAGTTAGTATATTTTAATCGAAAAATAAGACAAAATAAATATAAACTTACATAACGTGCGGAGGCTTCAGGAGTCAGTCATTCGGACTTGTCGGACTGATGTTGGCACTTGTAGTTCGCAAACAAGCTCACGAAAGCGCGTGTCTCGGCGCTCTTTTGCATTTAAACAAAATTTCAAGTGTTAGATAGTTTTAACGATTTGATGTATCATATAAACATAAAACTTACGTTCTTCATGCGGTGGGTCAAGAATCCAATCGTCCCTTGTCGACTCTTCGTCTTCTTCTTCTCGCGATTCTCATTTTTCTTCGCTTGTATGGCTTGTAATATAAGTAAACATACACGTAAATAACAAAACGTATAATAAAAGAGTAAACACGTATTTAACGTAAATGATTTGATTACCTTAAACTCATCACTCGTATATCGTTTTATAAGCGTCTCCCATTCGGTGTCGAGCTTAACGGTCCTCGGTTTTATCGACTGCGCCACCTGTACGCTGCTCTTGCAGTCGATGTCGAACCATGACCGCAAGGTATGCCTCCAATCGCGAAGACGAGTCTTCAAGTCTCGAATGATTGCCGCATCGACAATCGCCTTCTTCTTCCCGGTTGCGTCACCATCGACTCAAATGTCGTACTTGTCTCGAATCGCTGCTCGGATCTCGGCCTCCTTCGCCGGCTCTATGTTTGCATTCATCCACCTTGGGACCGTAGGCGACATCTTGTCTCGGACGACCAACCCGAGCGTGTTCGCGAACGTCGCGAGATCCGGCTCCATCTCTCGTTCTGCTGCAAGAACGACTGAAACTCCTCGTTATAAATAACGACTTCCTTCACCCTAGGGCGTCGTGCATGCTCAGATCGAATCCCGAGCGTCGGCCCACGCACGGCCGGTTTGATATCCTCGTCTTCTTCTTCGACGCCATCGCGTACGGGCGCCGACTCGCAATAATTCAGGAGACGGGATAAGTAGTCATCACCGCCTCTGCTGCCTCCAGCTCCTGTAGCCGTAGCCATATGAAATTCAAAACAAACTTTATTTAGTTATGCATTCGTAATAATTTAAATAAGTTAATTTAGTAAGTAAATGAAAAACGTTATATACTATCAATCATCGTCGTCTGAAAAATCATCTTCTTCCATCAAATCTTCGTCCTCAGTTTCTTCGTCATCGATAAACTCTTCTTCTTCAATATTTCCCAAGTTCAGTCCTTCGTTGCTCACGGGCTCTGGTATCGCAGACTGATGACGCGTCGACAGTGAATCTAAATCTGACGGTTCTACACACAACTGAATTGAAGACAAAGATTGACCATGAATGAGGTCAATATCAGGAAGATCCCATACATTTCGATGATTACACTCTTCGACGATTCGTCAATCAGGACCATTCAAATTATTTTCCAAGTAGAAAACTTGTTTTGCCTGAGTTGCCAAAATAAATGGCTCGTCTTTGTACCATTCTTTTTCCACATACACGCTTGTCAAGTTGTTATCATTGCGGGTCCTTTTCCTCGAATCATGGTCACCAAACCAACGACATTGAAATAAGACGACACGACAATTATTATGATAAGTCAAGACAATGACGTTTTCTACTTGACCGTAGAAGTCGTGACCTCCTTCACTTGGTACACATACCCCGCTATTCTGAGTCGTTATTCTGCTATCACGCTGATGGGAGATAAATTTAACACCGTTCACTACACAACACGGATCCGTCTTGGCTCATGCGAAATACCTACATATCCATTAACGAGTCGGTTAGTGTCGAAGCGAGTTTAATCATATTCTTTAAGTTAGTCAACTACCTTTTCCCAAAACCATTTTGGGAACTCAAGTCGATGCG
This sequence comes from Urtica dioica subsp. dioica, assembly GCF_054948205.1. Classification (NCBI taxonomy): domain Eukaryota; kingdom Viridiplantae; phylum Streptophyta; class Magnoliopsida; order Rosales; family Urticaceae; genus Urtica; species Urtica dioica. The sequence continues at coordinate 50,437,893 of NC_142763.1, forward strand.
CTTCTTCAACATCTGGCCGACCTTCTAATTCCATTAGATCTATGTGTTCACTGAAATAAAATTCATGTTCATTTAATACATCATTTAGTATAAATAATTGAAGTTCATTTATTTCATTCATTTACCTCATGAAATCGTCAATTTCAAGACAATTTCGTAAAATGTACCACTCAGCGAGTAATCGTATATTCTCATCTAAACGTATCGTGGTCATCTTCCCGTAAGACCGACAACTTGATGACTAAAACACCGATAACTCCCGTTCGACACCTTCGAAGTTAGACGTGGCGTCTGTTCATTGGGGCATGTTGAAACGATTCTCAACCACTTCTAGATACCTTGAGCAGAATGTCAATGCTTCGTCTACAACATAGGCTTAGGCAATTGAACCCTCTGGTCTAGCTCGATTACGCACAAAGTTCTTGAGCGTTCCAAGGTATCTCTCAAATGGATACATCTACCCCATATGAACTGGACCTCCGTTAATTGCCTCCTCCGGTAGATGCATTACCAAATGAACCATGATTGTGAAGAAATCAGGCGGGAAAATTCGTTCTAACTTACACAATATAAGCTTCACATCCTCATGCGCCTTTTCAATGTCTGAAATTACCAGCGTTCTTGAGCAAATAAGTCTGAAGAAGTTGCAGAGCTCTATTATGGCATCTCGAATGGTTCGATTCAGAAAAAGACGAATAACAGGAGCCAATAGGTGCTGCATAATCACGTGACAATCGTGAGACTTCAAACCCATCAACCTCCCGTCCGCGGTAACATTCTTCTTTGAATTCTCCGCAAAACGATCGGGAAATCTGACAGATCTCAAGAACTCAGTAAACCGCTTCCGTTCTGAAGGTGTCAGAGTTTATGACGAAGGTGGTTTCATCCATCTATCTCCTTCTTGGTACAAATGAAGCTCGTGCCTTATGTTCCAGTCCGCCAGAGTCAACCGCGCCTGATCCGTGTCTTTCGTCTTCCCCTCGATGTTCAGCAAGGTACCCAGAAGATTGTCGCATACATTCTTTTCTATATGCATTACATCGAGGTTATGCTTCAGCGTAAGACTCGACCAATACGGCAACTCGAAGAAAATACTTTTCTTTGTCCAATTCAGCTCACTTGCATCTTGCTTTCGTTTCTTCCCGCCGAAGTCAGGGTGCTTCCCCGGGGTTGCATCTCCCACTAATCGCAATTGTCGAAGTATGTCGCTCGCTGATTTTCTCACTGGTGGTGGTCGTTTCTTATTTCGTACCTTGTACTGCTCTTCCTCATCGGGTGTAACAACAGCAAGATTTGATGATGATCGCAGTAAACAATCTTGTTTCGAGCCTTGAAAGACGGTGTGTCGTTGTTACACGTCGGACAAGCAAGGTACCCTTGACCACTCCATCCCGACAAACTGCTTCTCGCTGGAAAATCATTCACCGTCCATAGCAATACAGAAAACAACCTGAATAGCTCACCGGTCGAACCATCTCTCAACACAACACCGGTTTCCCATAATTCCTTCAGCTCATCAATCAGCGGTTGTAAGAAAACGTCCATGTCTTTTCCCGACGCACTACGACCTGGTATAAGCAATGTTAACATCAAGTACGATGTTTTCATGCACAACCACGGTGGTAAGTTGTACGCAGTCAAGACTACCGGCCACATACTATACAATAAACTCATGTCACCAAATGGGTTGAAACCATCGGCGGCAAGTCCAAGCCGGACGTTCCTCGGTTCTGCCGCAAACATGGGATATTTTCGGTCGATCTCCTTCCACATTGCTCCGTCAGCTGGATGTCGCTGTACACCATCCCCCTTAATGCATTCATTCTCGTGCCACTGCATCTCTAGAGCTGTGTGCCGACTTGCGTACAATCGTTTAAGCCGATCTTTCAGCGGAAAGTAGCACAACATCTTATGCGCTACTTTTTTTCCACCATCTTTCTTCAGCCACCGACTTTCATTACAAACTGGACATTCGTCTAGATTGGCGTTGTCCTTCCAAAGCAATGCGCAATCATGTTTGTAGACGTGAATCGACTTGTAACCCATACCAAATCGACGCAATTTCGCCTTTGCTTCATAGTGTGACGCTGGAATCGTGTTGCCGATCGGATGAGACTTTTTCAGTACTTTCAGTAGCTGATCAAACGACTTATTCGTCCACTTGTTCATCACTTTCAAATGCATCAACGTGACAACAAAGGAGAGTGACGAATACTCCGTACAACCCGGCCATAATTCTGTGTTCAGGTCGCTGAAAAGGTCATCGAACTTTCCACTCTGGTATTCTGCATTCTAGTCAATATTGTCATCGTCACTGTCTATGTCGTTGTGATCTAAGATATCGTGTACAACATTAAACATCCCACCTCCTCTTCCGTAATCCGTCTGATATTGCATGACGTCATCTTCTTCCTCCCCGTGAAAGATCCATCTCGTGTAATTCCTCTTAAATCCTCTGATAAAGAGATGATTCTCAATATAAGGAATTTTTTGTATCAGCACGTTGTTATACCTCTTGCATGGACACTTAACTCGTCCTTCGATGCTTACGTGTTGTCGGACCATTGCCATGAACTCTATCATGCCAGCCGCAAACTCAACGCTTAGACGTTGGTCCTCGATTATCCAATTCCTATTTGGATAACTCATTTTACCTAAAGATTCAACATTTTAAAATTTAGTAGTTTTCAGATTTTATTTTATAATTTCACGATCCTACCGAAATTTCGGCAGAATCTCCCCTATAAACTTAACAACCTGGCATCAAGCCTTTAACTTTAAAACCTGCATAGAAACATCCTAAAACTAACAATATATCCAACCATAGTGGTTCGATTATTAAAATACATAATACATACTAACTAATTAATTTCACATTTGTAAGTATTGATAACAAGAATTAAATACAATTCCATTTAATTTCACATAAACTACCTAATCGTTTTTATATGTTTTTACATAATTTTATCTAATATAAATATTTATAACTAATTTAAATATTTATACCTAATATAAAAAATTTATAACTAATTTAAATATATACGTAAACAAAACTAATTTAAATATTTATACATAATATTTAAATATTTATAACTAATATATAACTAATTATGTAAATATAAATATTTATACTAAATTATGTATAAATATTTAAATTAGTTTTGTTTACATATATATTTATATTAGTTAATAATTTTTATATTAGGTATAAATATTTAAATTAGTTATAAATATTTATATTAGGTAAAATTATGTAAATTCTAAATTAATTCGTGAAAATTCTAAATTAATTCGAAATTATTAGCGACGATAATATCGTCGCTAAATAAATTCAAAAGACTTTAGTGACGATATTATCGTCGCTAAATATATTCCCGCGAACTTCGCGATGACAAGCAAGAATTAGCGACGATATTATCGTCGCTAATTATCTTAGCCGCCAAACTTTAAATGTTTTCGCACCAAATTATTAGCGACGATATTATCGTCGCTAAAAGCATGATTAGCGACGATTAAATCGTTGCTAATAGTTTCGTAGCTAAATGTCATATTTCTTGTAGTGATGTCTTATTTTCTCGACTTACCAATGAAGGCGTAATCGATTTGCACGTCTTAGGCCTCGAGGGGCCTTGGTGCCACATTGTGCGACTAGGTTTTCCGTGGACGCTGGCTAGACCAGTTTCGTTCGACGGGCGCATGCCTTTGAAACCCATATGTGACTCGCTGCCTATTGGCGCACGAGATGGGCGGAGAGCGTGACCACACCACCTTATGAGCGTGGCACCATTGGGTGCGCGTGTCATGTGACAGGCGGGTTAGGTGTAGACTTGGTCCCCCGGCGTGTGTGGCACCTTAATGCGCTGGTCGCGTTTTCGGGTTGAGTCTCTTGGGTCGAGTCTTGTGTCCTTGTTAGCGTGGCACCATGGCGCGTGTTGTCGCTCATTTTCGGACAACTATTTAGGAACCGGAAGCGGTTAGGCCCAAGGCCGGACCAAGCGGCCTCGCTTCGGTTCGAGCGCGCGGACTTGGTATCCCAAGTTGTCCCTTAGCTGTTGGTGATGTCTATCTCATCCAAACACCTGAAAAAGTAAGAAAAGAGGTGTGAACTACAAAGGGGAAACAGAGAGGGTGCCTCTGTTTACCTCTCCGACGCTCAACATTAGTAGGATTAAGGTGGAGTATTGAGGGTTTAAGTGTTTAGAGGCCAAAGATGAGCGAAACGAGCAAGTTATGAGTTCGACAGCGTTTCGGGACTCAAAATTGGATTACCTGTCTCAAGGCGTCGAGTCGGCCATCGGCCGGGTGAGACTCGGTCGGTCGATGGCCGAGGAAGTGTTGGCTACCAGGGGAGATTCACTCGGCCATTGGCCGAGTGAGTTGCTAGATGCCGGGTGAGATTCACTCGGCCACTGGCAAAGTGAATTGCTGGCCGTCGAGAGAGGTTCACTCGGGCAATGGCCGAGTGAATCGCTAGTCACTGGACGAGATTCACTAGGCCACTGGCCGAGTGAAATGCCTGGGCCGGCTAGAGGTTTCACTCGGCCATTGGCCGAGCGAACTGTTGGGCCGGCTGGGGGGTTCACTTGGCCATTGCCCGAGTGAAAAGGCCTTGGCCGATTGAGGGTTCACTCGGCCCTTGGCCGAGTGAATTGATGGGCCGGCTGAAGGCTTCACTCGGCCCTTGGCCGAGTGAACTTGATGGGCCGGATGAGATTCACTCGGCCATTGGCCGAGTGAACTGCTTGGGCCGGCCAATGGCCGAGTGATTTGGGTCGGCCATCGGCCGGGTGAGCTCGTCCGACTGCCCGAAGGGTCGACCGCGTCGTCGGACCTCGTCGGGCCGATAACATTAGCCCCCCGAGTTTGCCATCGGGTGCAGCCCATGTGGTAAACTCAAGTGAGCTCCACCCCTCGTCGTCTCGTCGGACCGCCTTGTTTTGAATCGGTAAGCCTTCCTCCCCTATTATTACTTTAATATTTTTTTTTCGACGCGTTCATCGTTACACGTGCTCATGGATCCCACCAACCACCTGGTGTGAGATTGTTGAGGACGACCTTTTTCTCCTTCTTGGAAATCAAAACGCGGACTTGGACAATTTTTGGGCACAATTCTCGTCCCATTCGATTACCTACAACGCACCGCCTTCCTTTTCCTCGAGCAAAACCGCGGTAGAGACTGTAGGGGGCGATTTTTCCTCGATAGAGGCATGGCTGGCCAACGGAGATGAGGACGCGCGCACCGGAGATGGCCCATGCTGTTAGCGGGATGCCGGCCTAGGGGCGCCGGGCGCAGGGGAGAGCCGGGCCGACCAGCGCGGGGCGGGGCTGGTCGAGGGATGTGCCGGGAGCGCCGCGCGCGCAGGGTCGGCCACCCAGGAGGCCGCTGGCGAGCCATCCAGCGTCGGGGGAGCCATCTCCGACGAGTCTGGAGCCGGGGGAGACGAGCCGGCCGTGGATGGCATCGCGCAGGCCGCCGCCGGCATTGGGGGAGACGTGCCTAGCTGGGTCGGCGCCGTCTGGGCCGATCCCAGCCCCGGAGGAGCATCTGCTGGGACGCGCGCGACCAGCCTGACCGGGGCGCACGTCGAAGGCGCCGAGGGAACTGATGCCGGCGTGGAGGGAACCGCGCCCGGCCGGGTCAGCGCCGTCTCGTTCGAACCCAGTCCCGGAGAAGATCCCCCTCGACCTGAGGGAGTTTGGCCAGCCGTGGACGACGCTGGAGAAGCGCGCGAGCCAAGGAGCGCCGCGCTTGGCGGGATGGATGCCGGAGACGGCACGTCAGCTTGGGGAGATGCCGCCGGGGCTGATGCCGGTGCCGGGAAGGACCCCACCCTCTCGGGTGGGGCTGTTTTGTAGGTGGCCGGTGGCCATGGGTGCCCAGGGGGTCTAGTCCCGGCCGGGCTTGAGCGCGCGTGGGTGGTGGAAAGCCGCCAAAGGCGTGCGGCGCTGCAGGTAGAGGCGCTGGTGCCGGGGATGGGCTACGCCGGGCGGGCGACGACGGTTGGGGGGCGGCGGCCGAGGCACTGTTTGCATGAGGGCTTCAATCTGACGCTTGAGTTGTAGCATTTGGTCGCATGAGGGCTCTTGATGGTACTCACAGAACTTGCTTCGATCCCGCTTCGCGGGATCCTTTGTGAGAGGAATGGGTCTTCCTAGCTTGACGCGGTGCAACTCAAGGATCCGCTCTTGCGGAGTGTACAGAGAGGTAAATGCCGATAATTTTCGGAAGCTATCGACATGTGACGGTCTCGGTCCGGGGAGGGTACGACCGTTAGGGGCCTGGCCTCCCTTGTTCCTCCTCTTTCGAGGGTCGGGACAATCTCTATCTTGATCTCACGACGGCGACCGCTTTGCCCTCCTGACTTTCGGCCATCTCGGCCGTCGAGGTAGTCCTCGATTCCCATGTAGGTGCGGGCTCTCGACATCAGTTCCGCCATGTCCCGCGAAACCTTTCCAACAATAGATTTGATGAAGTCGCTCGTGCGAGCTCCCTCGGTGATCACCGTGATGGCGTCTTTGTCGTTGAACCCTTCGACCTTATGAGATTCCTCGGTGAATCGAGTGAGGTACTGCCTCAAGGTCTCGTCTCTCCCCTGCCGGATAGACAGGAGATAGGTCTTCGACTTCTTTTGCGCCACAAGAAGGCTTCTCGCAAAGCCTGGAAGGACGAGATGCCCCCTGGCCTTAGACTCCGGAACCATTCGAATCCCGACCCTCTAAGGGTCAGGCTGAAGGCTTGGCACAGGGTGGCATCTAACTGTCCCTTCATCGTCATCCACGCCTCGTAGTGTTGGATGTGGAAGTATGGGTCCGTCCTCCCGTCGTAGGGGGGAATGGATGGTAGTTTGAAATTCCCCACGCAAGGCTGCGCCAGGATTTGGGCGGCGAAGGGAGAATATGACTCCTTGATCCCTCCATAGGGCCTTTGCCTCCCCGATTCCCTCATTTCGATGATTTGGTTTTGGAGGCTTTGAATCATCGTCACCATGTCGAGCCCGTTAGTAGGGCTGACCGCTGGGGCTGCGGGAGTCGCCTGTTGGCGCTCGTTGGACGCTTGGTCCCCAGCATTGGCCTGAGGTCGGCCAAGAGTTGTGGCAGGAAGTGCGTCCCTCCGAGAGTTGAGCCTTTGGCGGAGATCCTCTGATGAGAATCGAGGAGCTAAAGTGGATGCAAGTGATCAAGGAGCTCAAATGGATACAAGTGGACCTGAGATGACTAAAAGAAAACTTTCAAGTGGTCCATTAACTTTGCCTAGTGGGCCTCTCACAAGGTTTAAGGACAAACAATTCATAGAGGCTCTATATGGGCTGATTCAACAACTTAGCTCATTTGGGCCCAAAGTTGAGGCAAATCAAAAGCAAGAGAGCCTAATTACAATGATTAAGGTTCTACAAGACTAATCATAATGCCTAGGTCGTTTTTAGGCATTGGATCCACATTTTTAACAATAAATAAGGCTGTTCACTCTTTTGTAAGTTACTTTGCTGCCCCAAAATCAGAATAAGAAGCATACAATTCCTTAATGTACTCAAATCCAAGCAACTTAGAATCTAGAGTAGAGAGTAGAACGTGTTACCAGTCCGTCCCGGCCCAGCGAAGCGACAACGGCCGTAATAGCAGTCGTCCTCGGACTCCCCTCGGCACACGGCCGGCCCAGGACCGGCTCTCGACCATTGTGTTGGAATTGATCTAGGGTTTAAGAAAAAGTTTAACGCTTCGGTAAGCGGCAGAATTTTAAAAATTTTATTTTTCAAGTAAAACAGTTTTTACTAACCTAGACAAAGAGCAAGTACATATAAATAAAACTATTATGAGCATAGAAGTTTACTAACCTTTTTAGACTCTTGAACATTGAGAAGCTTTTGGAAAAAGGTTGCAACGTTCGTCTCCCCTCGCAGCACGTCTCTCTTCCTTCCTCGGCAACTCGAGCAACGACGAAAGTTTCTATCACTAACTCACTCGAGAGAAAAGTAATTAGTGAGTGGGCACTTTTAAACACTACGACTTAAGAATGAGTCTTGAAGTCGAAGAGCTAAACTCTAGGTCAAATGTGGACCTAGGTGCCAAAAAAATAAAACGAAATTGAATAGAGAGAGAGAGAGAGGATCGGCCAAGTCTAGAGAGAGAAGCTCTCAATCTCTAAAACTTTGGATGAATGAAATGTGTGGAATGAGACTCCTATTTATAGGAGAGGTCTCACCTTCAATAAGGTAGTTTCCTCTTCTATAGAATATCACATATTGATGAGCCAATTTCCCCTTTTCTTTCATGAGGCACACGGCCAAGACTTTCCAAGCAAGTCCTTGGATTTGTTTCCTCTTTTATTTGCTTCTCCCTTGACTCCTCTTGGCCGAAATTCCCTATGCATGTGTGGGAAATTTGGTTCCTCTTTTCCTTTTGGCAAGTATCATGATACATTTATGCACAAAATATTCTCTCTTTCTTTGGGTATGTTGGGCGCCCAAGGTCATCTAGAAAAGGCTTCTAGAAGCTTTTCCATTTGTTCATGACAACATGAAAAAGGCCCATTAAGAATTTTCAATAAAATTCTTATGAAATGAAATTGATCCACAAGGCCCAATAAATCTAATTTTGGCCGAGTGTTACTTGTCATCAAATGACCATGTCAAAAAATTTATTGAGATTCATTTCATCCTATGTCTCAAAAGACAAAAATACCCTTTTGACAATTTTCGTTCTTGTTTTGACTTAGCTTCCAGTTTAACTATTCCTACTCGATGTGATTCGTGATAGTGACCTCATGGACCCAAATGAACAAAGCTTGAGCTAAACACTTGGACTCAAAAGTTCACAAACCTTTTCCAAGTTTAGCTTAATGTCAACTAACTCCACTAAAGAGTTGACACTGAAAATCTCTCGGTTCAAATGAATTTATTTTCTACTCAAGAATTCAACCTAATTGTAATGAGTGGATCCACAGAACATTATCAGTCTTTACCCTTCATGAATATCATCATCTAGTCGGGATTTACAAAATTACCATTTTACCCTTCTAGCTGTTATTTCCTCAATTCCTTTGTCGCTTGTGAAGAAGTTAGAAACAATGTATTGACGAGGAGCTAACAAGTTACATTGTTTCATCCAAAAGAGTCAAGACTTAATTTGGACACTGGCCAGTTCATTTATTCACATTCCAAGGAACAAAGCATGATGTGACATACATTGCATTTCAGCAATCTTGTACATGAATTCCATATCTATGAGAACTTCACAAAGTTACTCATGACATTCTCACAACTTTGTACTTCACCAATAGGCCCTATTCGGAATCACATAGTGAGTCCGAACTCTGACTTTCTCAAATGAGATTACGTAAGGTGTGAAATGGCATGTCTCATTTCAGGATTTAGGTAAGCATGATGCAATTCATACGTAGTGACTTCGAGACATAAGAGGTTAAATGGTTTGTTCTTATCTTGTCTCTAGAAGTGCACTGGTCAATTCAGTACCTTTGGAAGATACCTAGAAGAACTATAGAGTCTCCAACTCTCAATGCCTCATAACCAAACATCATAGATTCTTCTAACAATCATACTGAGGTCAATAGTCCTTTGACCCTTAGATTGCGAATGTATCGTTTTAAGCAAACTACGAAGACTTTTTTTCATGCAAATCTACATTTGTCTCTTCGTAAGTTGTTAGGTTTGTTTTTGGACTAAAGACTAATGTTTGATACAAAGCTTCAAACAGATAAGGAGGAATGAATGAACGTTTCAACTTTTTATTAATGAATAAGCAATTACAAGCAAGAGTCTTCATGAGACTTTATTACATCAAATGTACAAAATAAAGACTACAACTCTTCTTGTGGGCACCATTGACAACACATTGGCCGAGCCTGGGATGTCACACGGCCGGCCCAGGACTGGCTCTCGGCCATTGGCCGAGCCTGGGACATCACACGACTGGCTCAGAGCCGGCTCTCGGCCAATGGCCGGCCCAGGGCCGGCTCTCGGCCATTGGCCGAGCCTGGGACGTCACATGGCCGGCTCAGAGCCGGCGCTCGGTCAATGGCCGACCCAGGGTCGGCTCTCGGCCATTGGCCGAGCCAGGGACGTCACACGGCCGGCTCAGAGCCGGCGCTCGGCCAATGGCCGGCCAAGGACTGGCTCTCGGCCATTGGCCGAGCCTGTTACGTCGCACGGCCGGCTAAGAGCCGGCGCTCGGCCCATGGCGGGCCCATGACTGGTTCTCGACTTAGGGACCCCCCAAAACGTCCCTAGGTCACCTATAAATGTAAGGCTCTACCCCTCGAGTCAGGTAATCCGAATTGGAGTACTGAAACGTTGTTGAACTCGTAACTCGCTCGTTTCTCTCAAGTCTCGGCCTCTAAACACCTAAACCCTCTATATCCACCTCAATCCTACTAATTTTGAGCGTCGGGGAGGTAAATAGAGGCAACCCCTCTGTTTCCCCTTTGTAGTTCACACCTCTCTTCTTATCTTTTCAGCTGTTCGGACGAGATAGACATCACCAACAGCTAAGGGATGACTTGGGATACCATGTCCGATACGCTCGAGCCCGAACGCGACCACTTGGTCCGCCCTGGGGTCGAACCATTTGAGGCTTCTAAATAGTTGTCCAAAAACGAGCGACAACATTTTGGCGCTAGAAGGAGGGGACCTCCCGACCTTAGTGACGCTCTCCCTTCCAATCCTCACTCCTACTACGTCTACGACTCTCGAAAAATGAGTTACATTCCCGCTACCTCCGCAGGCACTCGAGCGACGAGCTCGAGGTACGGCCTTCGAAGCCTCGCGCACCGTCTAGGTGGGCAACCTCGTGACAATGAGAGCCTGACCCGAAACTCGGCAAACGACCCCGAGGCCCCGCTCCGAGAGGACACGGCTCGGAGGCTCGCCGAGCTCCTAGACCGCCCCGGCGTCGACGGCACACTCATCGCCGACCTCCTCGGTTACGACGTCGAGGATAGGTCTGCCCAAGGCGACTCCGACCCCGACTATGTGGTGGAGTCACGAACCGACGAGGCAACGCCAAGCCTCGCCCCGTCACGGTCCGAGAGGACGAACGGCGACTTGGCCGGACCGTCGCACCCGGCGAAGCAGCAGGCACGGTCACACTCCCGAGGACTCGCCCCCTCGGTTTCGAGAGGCGGCCGGACACGTCCCCTCGCCGGGGAGAGAGCGACCTTGGGGGACGATGGGGCCGATAGCCGTAGCGCCCGCCGGACAGTCCGGCCGAGAGCGGCCTCGCCCCGCCAAGCATCGAGCGTGGATCTTAGAGAGCACCTAACGGCACAGAGAAACTCCCGAGGAGAGGACCTCCGCCATAGGCTCAACTCTCGGCGGGACGCACTCCCTGCCACGACTCTCGGCCGACCTCAGGCAAACGCTAGGGACCAAGCGTCCAACGAGCGCCAACAGGCGACTCCCGCGGTCCCGACGATCAGCCCAACTAACGGGCTCGACATGGTGACGATGATTCAGAGCCTCCAAAACCAAATCATCGAAATGAGGGAATCGGGGAGGCAAAGGCCGTATGGAGGGATCAAGGAGTCATACTCGCCCTTCGCCGCTCAAATCCTCGCGCAACCTTGCGTGGGAAACTTCAAACTTCCGTCCATTTCCCCCTATGATGGACGGACGGACCCAAACTGTTGTCAATGGTCCCCACAAGAAGAGTAGTAGTGTCTATTTATGTACATTTGATGTCATATAGTCTTACGAAGACTCTTGCTTGTAATTGCCTATTCACTCATTAATAAAGTTGAAACGTTCATTCATTCTTTCTTTGTTTGAAGCTTTATGATAAAACCTTAGTCTTTTAGTCCATAAACAAACTTAACAACTTACGAAGAGACAAATGTAGATTTGCATGAACAAACTCTTCGTAGTTTGCTTAAAACGATATATTCGCAATCTTAGGGTCAAAGGACTATTGACCTCAGTATGATTGTTAGAAGAATTTATGATGTCTGGTTATGAGGCATTGAGAGTTGGAGACTCTATAGTTCTTCTAGGTATCTTCCGAAGGTACTGAATTGACCAGTGCACTTCTAGAGACAAGATAAGAACAAACCATTTAACCTCTTATGTCTCGAAGTCACTATGTATGAATTGCATCATGCTTACCTTAATCCTGAAATGAGACATGCCATTTCACACCTTAGTATTCTCATTTGAGAAAGTCAAAGTTTGGACTCACTATGTGATTCCGAACAAGGGCTATTGGTGAAGTACTAAGTTGTGAGTCTGTCATGAGAAACTTTGTGAAGTTCTCATAGATATGGAATTCATGTACAAGATTGCTGAAATGCAATGTATGTCACCTCATGCTTTGTTCCTTGGAGTGTGAATAAATGAACTGGCCAGTGTCCAAATTGAGTCCTGACTCTTTTGGATGAAACAATGTGACTTGTTAGCTCCTCGTCAATACATTGTTTCTAACTTATTCACAAGCGACAAAGGAGTTGAGGAAATAACATCTAGAAGGGTAAAATGGTAATTTAGTAAATCCCGACTAGCTGATGACATTCATGAAGGGTAAACATAGATAATATTCAGTGGATCCGCTCATTATAATTAGGTCGAATTCTTGAGTAGAAAATAAATTCATTTGAACCGAGAGATTTTCAGTGTCAGCTCTTTAGTGGAGTCAGTTGGCATTAAGCTAAACTTGGAAAAGGTTTGTGAACTTTTGAGTCCAAGTGTTTAGCTCAAGCTTTGTTCATTTGGGTCCATGAGGTCACTGTCACGAATCACATCGATAGGAATAGTTAAACATGAAGATAAGTCAAAACAAGAACGAAAATAGTGAAAAGGGTATTTTTGTCTTTTAAGACATATGATGAAATGAATGTCAATAAATTTTTTGACAAGTTCATTTGATGACTTAATGTCACTCGGCCATAACTTGATTATTGGGCCTTGTGAATTAATTTCATTTCATAAGAATTTTATTGAAAATTCTTAATGGGCTTTTCTCATGTTGTAATGAACAAATGAAGAAGCTTCTAGAAGCTCATTCTAGATGAGAATAGGCGCCCATAATACCCAAGGAAAGAGAGTTTATTTTGTGCATAAATGTATCAAGATACTTGCCAAAAGAAAAAGAGGAAACAAATTTCCTCCAAGAGGAAAGTGGGAATCGGCCAAGTGAGAGACAAGGCAAGGCCTTGAACAAAATAGGAAACAAATCAAGGCTTCTAGAAGCCTTGTGTTGGCCGAGTGTCTCAAAGGGAAAAAGAGGAAATTGCTCATGAATATGTGATATTCTATAGAAGAGGAAACTACCTTATTGAAGGTGAGACCTCTCCTATAAATAGGAGCCTCATTTCCTCACTTTTCATTCATCCAAGTTTAAGAGATTTGAGAGACTCTCTCTCTAGAACTTTGGCCGAAAATCCTCTCTCTCTCTCTCTAGTTTATTTTCGATTTTTTCTTGTCTTGGCACCTAGGTTCTCACTCGACCTAGTGTTTAGCTCTGCGACTTCGAGACTCGTTCTTAAGTCGTAGCGTTTAAAAGTGCCCACTCACTGATTCCTTCTTTTCGAGTGATTTAGTGATAGAAACTTTCGTGGTTGCTCGAGGTGCCGAGGAAAGAAAGAGAGACGTGCTGCGAGGGGAGACGAGAGTTGCGAACTTTCCAAAAGCTTCTTCAAAGTTCAAGCTTCAAGAAAGGTTAGTAAACTCTTAGCTCATATTGATTTTTAATTACATGTACTTGCTTCTTTGTCTAGGTTAGTAAAAACTGTTTTTACTTGAAAATAAATTTTTTAAAATTCCGCCGCTTCCCGAAGCGTTTAATCTTTTTCTTAAACCCTAGATCAATTCCAACACAAACTTCCACATCCAGCACTACGAGACGTGGATGACGATGCAAGGACAGTCGGATGCCACTTTCTGTCAAGCCTTCAGCCTGACCCTTACGGGGTTGGGATTTGAATGGTTCCAGAGTTTAAGACCGGGAAGCATCCCTTCCTTCCGGGCCTTGCGAGAGGCTTTCCTTGCTCGTTTCGCCACGCTCGTGGTGCAAAAGAAGTCGAAGACCTACCTCACGTCTATCCGACAGGGGAGAGATGAGACTTTGAGACAATACCTCGCGCGCTTCACCGAGGAGTCTCACAAGGTCGAAGGGTTCGATGACAAGGACGCCATCACGGAGATCACCGAGGGGGCTCGCACGAGCGACTTCCTCAAGTCTATCGTCGGAAAGGTCCCGCGGGATATGGTGGAGCTAATGTCGAGAGCCCGCACCTACATGGGGATCGAGGACTACCGAGACGGCCGGAATTCGGGGGGATAAAGCGGTCGTCACCGCGACGATTAAGACGGAGATCATCCCGACCCTCGAAAGAGGAGGAACAAGGGAAGCCAGGCCCCTAACGGTCGTTCCCTCCTTTGGTCGACGCCCCCGCACGTCGATAGCTTCCGAAAGTTTTCGGCGTTTACCCCCCTGAACACTCCGCAAGAGCGGATACTAGCTCTGCATCGCGACAAGCTAGGAACCCCCGCTCCACTCAAAAAGGATCCCGCGAAGCGGAATCGAAGCAAGTTCTGTGAATACCACCAAGATCATGGGCATTCAAGTGTCAGATCGAGGCCCTAATTCAAGATGGGAAATTGAAAGAGTACGTCCTTAGAACAATCGGGACGGCCGCGGCACACGGAGGGCGCTCGCGGCAAGAGAGGAAAGGTTCGGTGATGGTAACCGTTACGGACCGAGCAGTAATCGAAGAACCGGAGAGCTCACAGCTGCACGTCGTGGGCTCGATCATGGGCGGCCCGGAGTTTGGAGACTCGAGCACGCAAAGGAAGAAGTACGTGCGGAAAGTTTCCCAAGGGAAAATAGCGCACTACATCAACCATGCATACGAGGCTCCTCCTCCGGCCCCATTCGAGTCCATGTTCTTCACCGGCCAAGAGGCGGTGCGAGTTCTCCACCCACACAATGACACGATAGTCATCTCGGCCGTGGTCGCCAACAACCTTGTCCGGAGAATCTTAATCGACAACGGAAGCTCCGCCAACATAATCTTTAAGTCGGCGTTGGACAGGATGAAGCTATCCGGGATGAGACCGACCCCGATCTCGACCCCACTCTTTGGCTTCTCCGGGGAGAAGGTCATGACGGAAGGCACCATCGACCTCCCGATCACCTTTGGGACACCGGGGGGGATCGAGGTCACCCACATCGTGTCGTTCCTGGTCGTGGACCAGCCCTCGGCGTAGAATATCATCATCGGCCGCTCGACTCTCAATCGGTTGAAGGCCATAACGTCAACCTATCATTTGATGATGAAGTTCCCGACCGAGAAGAGGATTGCCATAATGTTGGGAGACCAATCTATGGCAAGGATGTGCTACATCCAAGGCGTGGATGGGAAAGGAAAAGGAAAGACGGTGAGCACCATCTTCCATCTCGGGGACAAGCTCTCATGCAAGTTAGAGGAAGGGGGCACCTTCGGAGAGCTGGACCAGAGGGATGATGTCGAGCGTCGGAAGGTGGAGACACCGGACGACCTCGTTCCCGTCGCGTTGGATGACCCCAAGCCTGACCAAGTAGTCAAGGTAGGCGCCCAACTCCCATCCGAAATGCGAATCCAGCTCGCCGCCTTCCTCCGCGAGTTTAAAGACGTCTTCGCATGGACACATGCCGACATGCCAGGGATCGACCCCCAGATAATGGTTCACTGTGTCAACGACGACAAGAGAGTGGCTGAGCGCGTTCAACTGTGGTGGGCATTCAGCGGGGAGACGTACCAAGCCATTGGTGAAGAAGTTGACAAACTTCTCGCCGCCAACTTCATCAGGGAGGCGGAACACCCCAAATGGGTGTCCAATGTGGTGATGGTCTAGAAGCCAAATGAGAAGTGGCGGATTTGTATCGATTACAAAGATCTAAACAAGGCCTGCCCGAAAGACAGCTTTCCTCTCCTGAGGATCGAGCAACTCGTGGACGCCACGACAGGCCACGAATTGCTGAGCTTCATGGACGCCTACTCAGGCTATAATCAGATCCGCATGCACGAGCCGGATCAGATCAAGACCACCTTTGTTACGAACCGTGGACTTTACTGCTACAAGGTCATGCCCTTTGGCCTCAAAAACGCGGGAGCAACATATCAAAGGTTGGTGAACCGAATGTTCGCCAATCAAATTGGCAAAACTATGGAGGTCTACGTGGATGATATGCTTGTCAAAAGCCTCAAGGCCCACGACCACGTTCGAGACCTAAGGGAGATGTTTACGATCCTGCGGCGCTACAAGATGAAGCTCAACCCCAACAAGTACGCTTTTGTGGTTGAGTCCGGAATATTCCTGGGCTACATGGTGAGCCAACGCGGGATTGACGCTAACCCCGAAAAGATTAGGCCAATCTTAGAGATGAGGTCGCCATAGAAAGTGAAAGAAGTACAAAGACTGACTGGAAGGATCGCCGCCCTGACGCGATTCGTTTCCAAGGCAACCGATAGGTGCCAACCATTTTTCAAGGCACTATAGAAGACCGACGGATTTGTGTGGACTGAGGAATGCGAGGAGGCGTTCCCCGAAATGAAGGCCAACTTCAGCTCTCCCCCGTTCATCGCAAAACCGAAGGATGGCGAGACCTTGTATGTCTACCTCGCGGTTACCGACAGGGCCGTGAGCGTGGTTTGATACGTGAGGAAGACAAGGTGCAGTGGCCGGTTTATTATGTCAGCAAGGCGCTCCTCGACACCGAAACTTGATACCCGGAGATCGGGACATTGTTCGTCGCCCTCGTCACGACTGCGAGGAAGCTTCGCCCCTATTTTCAAGTGCACACGATCGTGGTGCGTACGGGACACCCTATCGAGAAGGCCCTACAAAAAGGGACCTCGTCTCGAATGGCCATATGGTCCCAAGAGTTGGGCGAGTATGGGGTCGAGTTTCAGCCGAGAACTGCCATCAAGGGCCAAGCACTCGCCGACTTCGTAGCCGAATTCATAAGCGCACCCTCAACTGACGAGGGCAACAAAGGAAATGACAACAAGGAAAACAAGGAGAACGACCACGACGGGTCATCGGAGAAGAGGACCAACGATCCGATAGGGCCGGTCTGGGACTTGACCGTGGATGGCGCGTCCAACGCCCGGGGGGCTGGCGCCGGTGTTGTGCTCATAAATCCCGATAGGGAAAAACTGAGATACGCCCCGCGGTTCGAGTTCAAGGCCTCCAACAACGAGGCAGAATACGAGGCTCTGGTTGTTGGCTTGGAATTGGCGAACAAGCTAGGTGTCCCTAAGTCTTGCCTCGGCCAATGGCCGGCCCAAGGCTTGCCTCGGCCATTGACCGGCCCAAGGCTTGCCTCGGCCATTGGTCGGCCCTAAGGCTTGCCTCGGCCAATGGCCGGCCCAAGGCTTGCCTCGGCCATTGGCCGGCCCAAGGCTTGCCTCGGCCATTGGCCGGCTCAAGGCTTGCCTCTGCCATTGGCCGGCCTAAGGCTTGCCTCGGGCAATGGCCGACCCAAAAGTGCTCACTCGGCCAAGGGGCCCCCCAAACACCCCTTGGCCGCCTATAAATAGAGAGGTATGCCCTCTCCCAAAGGTAATCCATTTTTGATTCCCGAAACGCTGCCGAACTCATACTTCACTCGTTTCGCTCATCTTTGGCCTCTCACCACCTCTAAAACCTCTATATCCACCTCAATCCTACTAATGTTGAGCGTCGGAGAGGTAAACAGAGGCACCCCCTGTGTTTCCCCTTTGTAGTTCACACCTATTTTCTTACTTTTTTAGGTGCCTGGACAAGATTGACACCACCAACAGCTAAGGGACGGTTTGGGATACCAAGCCTGACACGCTCGAGCCGAAGTGAGACCACTTGGTCTGGCCTTGAGTCTAACCACTTTGGGCTCCTAAATAGTTGTCTGAAAAACAGCGACAACACCTTGCGTCCGGGATAGACGAGGAGGGGTAGCGTCCCGATAGAAGTGCTAACTCGACCCTACGTCTCGAGAGGCAACGTAGGAGTAGTCGACGCTACTCCGCCCCCCTCATGGATGACGCCATTCCTGGAGTATCTCAAGCGAGGAGTCATCCCTGAAGACAAAGAAGAGGCCAGAAAGCTGAGAAGCTTGGCGCCGAAATATACAATGAGGGAAGACAACTTGTTCAAGAGAGGATACTCCATGCCCCTTCTCCGATGCCTGACAGAAGTCGAAGCAAAGAAAGCGCTCCGCGAGGTACACGAAGGCGTGTGCGGAAACCATGCCTCCGGAAAATCTTTGGCACTGAAACTACTGAGACTCGGATATTTTTGGCTGACCTTGAAAAAGGACTCCCGTGAATGGGCCAAAAAATGCGACAAATGCCAAAGGTTCGCTCACGTCCCGCGCCAAGCACCGGCCCCGTTGTGCCCGGTCATTGTGCCTCGGCCCTTCACGAAATGGGGAATCGATCTCATCGGTGAGCTGCCTACGGCCCCGAGGCAGTACAAGCACGCAATCGTGGCTATCGATTACTTAATGAAGTGGGTAGAAGCTGAACCGTTGGCGAAGATCACCGAGGAGAACACGACAAGCTTCATCTGGAAGAACATTGTCTGCCGCTTCGAGATCCCCGCGTCGATTGTGACCGACAATGGAAAGCAATTCGACAATGCGCGCCTCCGGGAGATGTGCGAACAAATGGGCATCAGTAAAACTTTCTCTTCTCCCCGCCATCCTCAAGCCAACGGTCAGGTCGAGGCGGTCAACAAGAAAATCAAAGAGAACTTGAAGAAAAAGCTAGAAGAAAGAAAGGGGGCTTGGGCCGACGAGCTTCCCATGGTCTTGTGGGCATACCGAACCACCGCGCGAAATGTGACCGGCGAAACCCATTTCGCTCTCGCGTTCGGCGTCGAGGCCGTGGTACCTATCGAGACCAAGCTGCCAACCTTGCGCATCGAGGAGTATGAAGAAGCCGCCAACGACGATGCAATCAGGCTCGAACTGGACCTTATAGATGAGAAGAGGGCGAACGCACTCTCCCGCCTTGCCACACAGAAGAGAAAGGTCGAGAAGTACTACAATTCCAAGGTCGAGCTGCGGAAGTTTGCCGACGGAAGCCTCGTCCTCAGAAGGGTGTTCCAAAAGACCAAGGTGCAAGGAACGGAAGTCCTGGACCCCACCTGGGAAGGCCCGTATCGCGTACACCGAGCCATTCACAACGGCGCATACGAGCTCGAGAACCTGGAGGGACTCGTGTTCATACACCCGTGGAACGCGGAACACCTACGGCAATATTACCAATAAGAAGCCCGCTCTCGATTGCCTTATGTCTTGTTGTTTTCATCTTATTTTTGGTTTTAGGAAAGACAATTTCAAATTTCAAGTACGGCCAACGGCCTGGGAATGTAATTTTTAACTATTTCGACATGATAATTGAATTACATTTCACTTCGAAACCTTTATCCTATAGTATTATAATTTCTAGTCTCCTCTACAAGTACACAAGAAACTAGGGGGGCTAACGAGGGTAACAGGTACACATCTTTCGTGCGACGCTTTTGCACGATCCAACGCTTCACGCACCGAGAGGTAGCGAAATGCCAATGGGTCGGATCTGCGCATCGCACCTCCGATCCTATACATCCCTCGTGCGACGCTCTCGCACATTTCAACGCTTTGCGCACCGAGAGGTAGCGAAACGCCAACGAGTCGAATCCGCGCACTGGACCTCTGACCCAACACATCTTTCGCACAATGCTCTCACACGATTCCACGCCTCGTACACCGATAGGCAGCGGGGCGTCGATGGATCGCGTCCGCGCACCGGACCGCTGATCCCGGCAGTCAAAACCCAAAACGTGACACGCGTACCGACAGGTACCACGCTCACTGGGAACTGCGTTTACATCAAGCCCATCCGATGCATAATGCGCACACCGATAGGTGGCGTACTCACCGGAAGATGGGCGTGACGGCCGCCCAGCTCGCACACGCCAATAGGCAGCGAGTCACGAATGGATGGCAGAGATTCGCATCCGCTGGACGAAACTGGTCTAGCCAGCGTCCGTGGGAAACTTCGCCGCTAGGTGTGGCAGTAAGTCGTGCAAACCGGTTACGCTAGATATAGTAAGCCGGGTTCGTAAGACACGCACTAATCGGATTGCGCAAATCGATTAGGCTAAGCATAGTAAGTCGAGAAAATAAGATGCATAATACGAAAGCAAACAGTGTCGCATAAAACAACTCAACAAAAAGAATACGAAAGTACGACGAATATCCAACAAGGAAAAACATAACAAGTATCCGAAAGGGAACGCAGTGCAAGCGCTAAAAAAGTGCGCGAAAAACCAAAGTAAAATTGGCTACTCTGAGCTGAAGTCGATCTGCTCTTCATCGTCCTCGGGGCGAGGGGCGCCTGACCCGTCGGTAGCTTCTCCGTTAAGCAGGCGGTTCGTCGATTGGGCAGCGTCCGCGGGGACTTGGGGACGCGGGTCATCCACCTGTGGCTCATCGTCCAGAGGAGGTAACATAGCGTTAAAGAAGGAAAAGGAAGGTGGTCCCGCAAGACGCGTTCTCCTTCGCGGTCGCGTCTCGAACCCGTATGGCCGCTTCGTAACAAGCCACCTCCAACGCGAGGTCCTAGTCGTCCTCTAGGTCCACCTTGGACCGCACGACGTCGTCCTTCTCTTCAGTGAGAGTCTGTACCTCCAGTAGCAGAGAGTCCCTCTCCCTCTTAACCTTGACCTGAGAAATCTCACTCACCGATAGACGAGCATGGACGATGTTTAGCTCCTCGTCTCGACTGAGAGCACCGCTTGGAGTTTCTTCGTCTCCCCCAAGAGGATGTCGGTCGCTTGCTCCGCCTTCTCTCGAGACGCATGCTCGACTGCACGTAGCGATCTCTCGGCCGCCGACTCCTCGCGAGCCCGCTTCAGCTCCTTCTCGAGTGCTTGAAACTTCTGGGCGGTCCGAACCCCCGTTAGAGCAACGGCGTGGTCGGCCACCGTGCTCTCCATGTCCTTCTGCATAATCTGCATTCACCGTAGCAAGTCCCGGAGAATGCGATCGCTCCCTTCTTGACGTGCGAGCATTTGCAAAAAAGGGTAGTGTACGCACGACCAAAATGAGTATAGTGGTTGCACGAAAGTCAAGCAAGCGGGTCATACCTTTCGAGGGTCACTGATTCCATGTTGGAAGTGTTCAAGGTCGCTCGTCGTCACCAGACCCTTGAAATCTCGCAGAGAGGTTTCAAGGATCCCTCGGGAACACTGGTCCCTCAGCTCCGCCGCCTCCGCTAGGAGCATCGAATCCATGCTATCCGGCGCCGCCGACGTATGGGCACGCTTGTGACCGGAAGGTGAACCGAAGGAGGTCGACTACGACAGTCGCTTGTTGGAAGAGATCGCCTCATTCCTCACCCGTGTTGGCGATTCCCCACGACGAGCCTCGACTCGGGAATGAGCCGCGGCCGCAGCTTCGACAGTAGGTTCCACCCTCGGCAATCGTGCACGCGACCGATGTCTAACCATGCTATCTGCAAAGGAGAAAACGTGTCAGTCAGTTAGAGCATAGCAATGAGCATAAGACAACAAAACGTGCGATAATACGGAAGCATATGTATGACTAGTACCCCCAACGACGGGGGGAGGGGCGGACGAACCCCCCGCCTCTGATTCGGGATCCTCCGCAACCTCCGCGCCGAGACCTGGGTATTGAGGAGCTTCGTCGCCAGGCACGAACCACCCAGTTCTCGCCATTAGGTCTGGGGACTCGAAGAGCAATCCTTGCCGCCTCGAATCTGGGACCGCCCTGATCACTGCATCGAGCTCGGAGCCCTCGACATCGCCCACGGGTGAAAATTCGGCCGCGGGGCCTAAGGCGAGAGGCGCAACCCCGAACGTTGACTCGGACACCCACACCCAAGGGTATCTGTGCTTCTAAGTGACGTTGGTAATGATGGGGAGGCGCTTCCGGTGTGCTACTAGGTAGGTGCCCGGCTTCCCAGGCACCCCACGAACCATCATGAGGTCTTGAATGTCGTCTGCAGTGACAACCCTCTTCTTTGCTAGATAGAGCATTATGTGGCACGCCGCGACTACTTGGTAGAAGGATGGGGACATCTGCGAAGCGTGTACCCCTAGTCAAACCAGCAAATCCTGAATCACCGGCTGGAAGGGCCATCTCAGTCCTCCGCGAAGACTCGCATCATGAATCGCGGTGTACCCCTTTAGCGGGCGAGGTCGGGCGGTCATTGGGTAGTGGTCTTAAGATCGACATAGACTCTGGGATGCCGTAACGTTTCCTCAAGCTCATGAAGCTAGAAATCGAGAGCAAACTCGGGACGTCATCACCTGAGCAATCAAGGTCGCCACGGATTGCCGACTCTCCGATCGGGAAGGTTAAGGCTCGCGTTTCCTCCAGCGCGGTCAAGGAAAACATTGCTGCAGGCGTGACGTCTCGACATTTGGAGCGTTGCTTAGGCGAGAGGGGCCCCCATCACAGTCGCCTGATCGAGCCGGTCGGCTCCCCTCGGCCCCGGCGTGGTCGCCCGAGCGCGCGCCCGGCTGCCGGCCGACCGGGCCACCTTCTTCGGGCCGGCCCAGCCCTTAACCGGACATGCTCCCTCCTAGGCGTGCGTCCAGCCCAAGGACCCAGCCCGTCTTCGGACCGGTTGGCTCCTCCATGCGTGGGCCCGGCCCAGGCGATCCCTTGCCTTCAGCGCGCGCCTCCGGCATGTCCGCCCGGGCCGGCTCCTGGCCGGCCGGGCCTTCGGCCCGTGAGACCTGCCTGAGCAACCCAGCGCTCGACCCGTGCGCGCCCAGCCAGACGGTCCGGCCCGGCTCTTGGCCGGTTGGACCGTCCTCGCACGCGCCCAATCCAGCGGCCTGGCCCGGCTCTTGGTCGGCTGGGTCCTCATCGCGCAGGCCCGGCCCAGTTGCGCCTAGGGTTTGCCCAAGGGGTGGGCAAGCCGCCTCCCCCTGGCCGGTGCCACCTGGCCGGGCCACCTCCTACCTGGTGTCGGCCCCCCCTTGGGCGGTGTCGCCCGGCGCCGGCAGCTCTCCGGCAGAGCGCGTCACCTCCGGCAGCGCGCGTCACCTCCGGCGCGGCCAGGCCCGGGGCGCTCCCCTCCTGGGAGTGATCTGCAGGGCGCTCGGTGACCTCGCCTAGCCAAGTGAGGGCCTCCCCCGCATTGGGACCAGCCTAGAAGGTGTCGACACCAGCCGGTGCGCCCCTCCCGGCGTCGGCCTCGCCAAGCGCGGCCGCCCCGGGCCCGCGCATTCCAGCCGGGCGTTCCCCCTCGCTGGCGCGTCTGGTGGCCGCCAAGACGGCCCCACCCGGTCGAGTGGGGGCTTCCTCGGCGCTGGGGTCGACCCAGATCGCACCGCCACTGGTCAGAGTGTCTCCTCCGGCGTGTCTCCTCCAGCGCTGGCCACACCAAGCGCGGCCCCCTCCGGCATGCGCGCGCCGCCCTGGCGGTTTGTGGACAGCTGGGCGTCATTCCCCGGCCTGAGTGGGTCCTCCCCGACGCCTCCAGCGCCACCTGCGCCGCCCTGAGCCGAGATGTCTCCAATGGCGTGCACATCGTCCCCGGCGTCCACCTGCCGGCGCTGGCCGTCTCCGGCACGCGCGCCCTCTTCCTCACCGACCAGCCACGCTTCAACCAAGGAAAAATCTACTCCGGTCATCTCTATGGTGTTGATCGAATTCGACGAATACAATGCGTCGGGAATTGTTGAAGCAGACAAAAATTGGACCCAAAACTTGTCCAAGTCTACGTGTTGGTTCCCGAGCAAGTGGAACAAGTCATCCTCGGTGGTCCCTGTTGTCGCACGAAAATGAACAACTATTTAAAACCTCGGGCGGTTCGATCCAAGGCCGGACCAAGTGATCGCACCCGGGCCAAGAGTGTGAACTCGATAGTCTCGAGCTAGGGTTCTCTCCGATCAACCCGCCTCTCGGGAGAGGTAGGGGGTGAGGAGGATGAGTGACCGTGCCTTGGTTGTCGGCTGCCTACGTACCCGTGCGTGGGATCAGGTCAGAACGTAGTTCAAGCGTGTGTGACGCAGTGTGAGGCGTGGAGCCTTGGCGAAGAGGCGTGCTCGACAAAGGAAACGGTGCGCGAGGAGTCCTCGGCAGCGTCTCAGAACTTCGGAGATCGCGTACGCGTCTAGCGTTTTAGACGCGCAAGGGTAGCTCTAGTTGAGAACCCTAGGGGCGTGCTTGAGCACCGGAGAACGTTCGGTCAAAGGGAGCGACGTCCGGGAAGTCCCCGTGAGTGCTTCGGAACCTTTGAGAATGAGGGAGGGAGAAGAGAGTCTGCTTCAGGCCAAATATGGCATCCAGAGAAGCAGAGAAATCGAGCGCGTCGATAGGAGATGAAGAGAATTATTGGATATTTTGGGATGGCTTTTCCCCTCAATGAGAGAGGGTATTTATAGGTGTTTGGGAGCCTTAGAAGGTCCCTTTTTCGTCCATGTGGGACTAGGATCGCGCATGCCATCAAGTGGAGGCGCACGGCGCGCGCGGCGCACAAAGAGCGACGCACAACGCGCGGCGCGCGGCGCGCGGCGCAAGGGGCGCGGCGCGAGGGTTACC
This sequence comes from Urtica dioica subsp. dioica, assembly GCF_054948205.1. Taxonomy (NCBI): domain Eukaryota; kingdom Viridiplantae; phylum Streptophyta; class Magnoliopsida; order Rosales; family Urticaceae; genus Urtica; species Urtica dioica. The sequence goes on from NC_142763.1 coordinate 50,462,421, forward strand.
AGGCGCGGCGCAGGTCGCGCGGCGCATGGAGCGCGCGGCGCACCGTCTGCTGCACGGCCGGCCGGCGCAGCGCGCTGTGTGCGTGATGGACGGCTCGTCTTGGCCGGGTTCTTGCGGGCCTTCGAATGTCATTCTTCTCACGTGAAATATGAAGCTTTCCACTTGATGAGAGTGACTCGATTCGAGGAGCAAGGCTCGGCTCGACGAGAGCGACTAGCGACTTGACTCGAGGAGTGACTCGAGAATGACTTGAGGCTCGACTCGAGGAACAATTAAGGGCTCGACTCGAGGGGCGAAGCTCGACTCGAGGAGATTGACTTAAGGCTCGACTCGAGGAGTCAGGAGTTTGGGCGAGGGCTTGAAGATTTGCCGCTCTTCAGGACCTCCGGCCTGACCATCGGCCCTTTGAGCGACGTGCCTTCTTGGCGTCTCGGGTTTTCCGAAAATGACCGACAACATTAGCCCCCCAAGTTCATTGTTCGGGAGGCATCCCAGCGATGAAATTTTTTTTCTTCTAGTTGGGTGTTTGAGGAGAATGTTTCCCGTGCCTTGTGGCCCCGAGGAAAATTTTTTCCTCTTCTTCTTTTTTCTTTTTCTTCTTCTTTTTTTTTTTTTTTTTCAGGGGGCCGCGCGGCGCGCGCCTTGGACGGCGCGGCGCGCGGTCTGTGTTGCATGACCCGCGCGGCGCGCGGGCTTAGCGCGCGGCGCGCCCCGTGCGCGGGACTAGTTCGCTTCGCGCGGGAGAACTCCGACTTTTTGGAGTTTCTACTCCGAATTTGACCCTTGTGGGAGTAGTATTTCGACTCCTACCCCCCTAGAAGTCTATAAATAGACCCCCCCCCCCTTCCCTTTATTCCTCACTTTCACTAGGACAAATATAGTCATCCGGTGCGACGATTGTCGCACCGAATACCTCAAAAGTCGCACCTAATAGTTTATTAGGTGCGACTTTAGGTGCGACAAAGTCGCACCGAATATGCCGTCGCTAAAGGTATTAGGTGCGACATGTCGCACCTAATATGTATGCCTTTAGGTGCGACACTTTTAGGTGCGACTTTGTCGCACCTAAAGTCGAAGCGGATCATTTCATATCAGGTGCGACCTTGTCGCACCTAATAGGTTATTTTAATTAAAAAAAAATAGAAAGAGAGAGAGAGAGAGAGAGAGAGAGAGAGAGAGAGAGAGAGAGATGTAGGCGGCGGCGGGGCGGGTGAGATTGGTCACAGCCGACGGGGCGCGGGGCGGTGGGCTGGCTGAAAGAGAGAGAGATAGATTAAGAGACACTGAGACGTAGAGAGAGAGAGAGATAGAGAGAGAGAGAGAGAGAGAGACGTACCGGAGCGGGCGGCGGGCTGGTCCAGGCGGCGGGGTGGGGGAGGCTAGTCACGGCCGGCGGGGCGTGGGGCGGGGGAGACTGGTCATGGCCGGTGGGGCGCGGGGCGGGGGGCTGGCTGAGAGAGAGAGTAAGATTGAGAGACGATGAGACGGAGAGAGAGAGAGAGAGAGAGAGAGAGAGAGAGAGAGAGAGAGAGAGAGAGAGAGAGATGGGGTACGTACCGGAGAGGGCGGCGGGCCGGTGGGGCGCGGGGCGGGGGGCTGGCTGAGAGAGAGAGTAAGATAGAGCGAATGAGTGAAATAGAAGAAGTGGCTCGGGTTTAAAACCCCTAAAACTATTAGGTGCGACATTGTCGCACCTAATAATCATATTGGTCGCACCCAATATGAAATTCCAGATCCGAAAAATTTCGGAGGGATTCGGCGGGGAAGTTAAAATTTGAAATCCATTGGGTGCGACATTAGGTGCGACATGTCGCACCCAATATGACTATTAGGTGCGACATGTCGCACCCAATATGACTATTAGGTGCGACATGTCGCACCTAATGTGAAATTCAAGAACCAAAAATTTTTGGGGGGAATTTCTGACCGTTTTAAATTTTTTAACCCATTAGGTGCGACACGAGTCGCACCTAATGGTATTAGGTGCGACATATGTCGCACCCAATAGTATCCGATGCGACAATTTCATATCAGGTGCGACAAAGTCGCACCGGATAGCCATAATCATCAGCGAAAATTTTAGGCGCTTGGAAGACTATCTGGTGCGACATGTCGCACCTAATATGTTCTTAGGTGCGACATTTAGGTGCGACATGTCGCACCTAATACCCTTCCGCACCTAATATGCTAATTTGTAGTAGTGTTTATTTCTTCTCTTTTCTCTACGCTTGTTTTCTTTTTTACGCTTGCATTATGAGTGTCCCTCCCCTTTTCTTAGTTGAGAGTCCCGAGATTGATTTCTCACTCTGCACGTGGAAGAAAATCCAAGCGGAGTAGAGCAGTGGTTGGAGGAAGGCGAGCTGGGTGCGACTGTGCCCCCTGCTCAGCCTCTCAAAGAGTGCGCGCCAACTGGGCGCGGTACAGGTGGGGAGTTTGATCGTCCCGCGTCCGGGGAGCCTGCCCCTCGCCTCGTGATCAACTTAGTTGGCGGGGGGGTCCGCGGCAAAGTCTGCCTCGACGTGCCGCAGCCTGACTTGGGCTTTCAAGGCGTGCCGGGAGATGTTACGGATGCGGATGCGGTGACTCCGCTAGAGTCGGTTCTCGACGAGATAGACTGCATGGACGACTTTGGTCCCGAGTCTGAAGATCCCGGAGGTGAGTCAGAGGCATGTCCGGGGGCCGAAGGCCTCGCATCGGAGTGTCCCGAGGTGCCGCCGGCGGCTGCCGTGGCTGTGTCGGAGGGCAGGAGCCCTTCCGTGGAGTCAGGGGGTCCTCAGTCCGGGACCCCTGACGCAGAGGCGTTGGTATCGGCGAGGTCGCTCGCTAGGACGGAGTGGTATCCCGAGGAGGGCCTTGCTGCTCCCGAGGACTTCGATTGTTCGGGGGTCGATGCTTCGAGCACGCTCACCTACCGGACATTCGTCGGTCTCCGGGAGGCTTTTGCCATTCCGTCGTCCGTGGCGCTTCTCCGTCCCTTAAAAGACGAGCGTCCTTTCCGGCCTCGTCGTGGTTTTGCCGCAGTTTCAGTTGCGAGTCTTAACTGCGGGCTGCGGCTGCCGTTTCAACCCATCGTTCAGCAGCTTCTCGCCCGTCTGGGGGTGCACGCATGTCAGATGAGCCCGGCATTGTTGGAATCGATCTAGGGTTTAAGAAAAAGTTTAACGCTTCGTTAAGCGGCGGAATTTTAAAAATTTTCTTTTTAAGTAAAACTAGTTTTTACTAACCTAGACAAGAGCATGTACATGTAAATAAAAACTAATATGAGCTATTAAAGTTACTAACCTTTCTTGAAGCTTGAACCTTGTAGAAGCTTTTGGAAAGTTGCAACGCTCATCTCCCCTCGCAGCACGTCTCTCTTTCTTTCCTCGGCACCTCGAGCAACCACGAATGTTTCTATCACTAAATCACTCGAAAACAAGGAATCAGTGAGTGGGCACTTTTAAACACTACGACTTGAGAACGAGTCTCGAAGTCGCAGAGCTAAACACTAGGTCGAGTGAGGACCTAGGTGCCAGGACAAGAAATAATCGAAAATAAACTAGAGAGAGAGAGAGAGGATTTTCGGCCAAAGTTCTAGAGAGAGAGTCTCTCAAATCTCTTAAACTTGGATGAATTTAAAATGAGAAGAATGAGGCTCCTATTTATAGGAGAGGTCTCACCTTCAATAAGGTAGTTTCCTCTTCTATAAAATGAGCCAATTTCCTCTTTCTTTTCCTTGAGAAGCTCGGCCAAAATAGACTTCATTAAGTCTTGGAATAGTTTCCTATTTTGTTCCATGCCTTGCCTTGTCTCTCTCTTGGCCGAATTCCATATAGCATCCTCATGCAAATTTGTTTCCTCTTTTTCTTTTGGCAAGTATCTTGATACATTTATGCACAAAATATTCTCTCTTGGTTGGGTATGTTGGGCGCCTATGTCCTTCTAGAATGGGCTTCTAGAAGCTTTTCCATTTGTTCATGACAACATGAAAAAGGCCCAATAAGAATTTTCAATAAAATTCTTATGAAATGAAATTAATTCACAAGGCCCAATGATCAAGTCATGGCCGAGTGAAACATGTCATAAAATGACCTTGTCAAAAATTTATTGACATTCATTTCATCGTTTGTCTCAAAAGACAAAAATACCCTTTTCACTATTTTCGTTCTTGTTTTGACCTAGCTTCCAGTTTAACTATTCCTATCGATGTGATTCGTGACAGTGACCTCATGGACCCAAATGAACAAAGCTTTAGCTAAACACTTGGACTCAAAAGTTCACAAACCTTTTCCAAGTTTAGCTTAATGCCAACTGACTCCACTAAAGAGCTGACACTGAAAATCTCTCGGTTCAAATGAATTTATTTTCTACTCAAGAATTCGACCTAATTATGATGAGCGGATCCACTGCATATTATCTATGTTTACCCTTCATGAATGTCATCAGCTAGTCGGGATTTACTAAATTACTATTTTACCCTTCTAGCTGTTATTTCCTCAACTCCTTTGTCGCTTGTGAATAAGTTAGAAACAATATATTGACGAGGAGCTAACAAGTCACATTGTTTCATCCAAAAGAGTCAGGACTCAATTTGGACACTGGCCAGTTCATTTATTCACACTCCAAGGAACAAAGCATGAGGTGGCATACATTGCATTTCAGCAATCTTGTACATGAATTCCATATCTATGAGAACTTCACAAAGTTACTCATGACAGACTCACAACTTAGTACTTCACCAATAGGCCTTGTTCGGAATCACATAGTGAGTCCGAACTTTGACTTTCTCAAATGAGAATACTAAGGTGTGAAATGGCATGTCTCATTTCAGGATTAAGGTAAGCATGATGCAATTCATACATAGTGACTTCGAGACATAAGAGGTTAAATGGTTTGTTCTTATATTGTCTCTAGAAGTGCACTGGTCAATTCAGTATCTTCGGAAGATACCTAGAAGAACTATAGAGTCCCAAACTCTCAATGCCTCATAACCAGACATCATAGATTCTTCTAACAATCATACTGAGGTCAATAGTCCTTTGACCCTAAGATTGCGAATATATCGTTTTAAGCAAACTACGAAGAGTTTGTACATGCAAATCTACATTTGTCTCTTCGTAAGTTGTTAAGTTTGTTTATGGACTAAAAGACTATGGTTTTATCATAAAGCTTCAGACAAGGAAGATTGAATGAACGTTTCAACTTTATTAATGAATGAATAGGCAATTACAAGCAAGAGTCTTCATGAGACTTTATTACATCAAATGTTCAAAATAAAGACTACAACTCTTCTTGTGGGCACCATTGACAAGAAACTCCCACTTGACTCAAAGAAGGTGTGTGTAGTCCTTCATGCCTAATCCCTCACGATGTTGGTCGAAGACCTTGTTCGCTAGGGCCTTGGTGAATGGATCTGCGAGGTTGTCCACCGTTGAGATCTTCTTCACTTCCACGTCTCCGCGCTGCACGATCTCTCGAATCAAATGGTATTTCCTCTCAATATGCTTAGAGCGCTTATGGCTTCTAGGTTCCTTTGAGTTAGCGACAGCCCCTATTATCACAATAAAGGGTCATGGGCTCGTCGACGTTTGGAACAATTTCCAAATACTTAAGGAACTTTCTAAGCCATACAGCCTCTTTGGATGCTTCACAAGCAGCCACATATTCTGCTTCCATTGTGGAGTCAGCAATGCAAGATTGCTTAATACTTCTCCACACAACAGCTCCACCATTAAGGATGAAAACAGATCCCGAAGTGGATTTCCTGGAATCCTTATCCGCTTGAAAATCGGAGTCGGTATATCCCGTCATAGTCAGGTCAGTACCTGAGTATGTAAGCATCAAGTTCCTAGTTCTTCGAAGATACTTAAGAACATGCTTAACAGCAATCCAGTGCTCGGGTCCAGGGTTGGATTGGAAACGGCTAACTACGCCAACGGCGAAACAGATGTCAGGTCTAGTGCAAAGCATAGCATACATAAGGCTTCCTACGGCAGAGGCGTAAGGAATTTTCCTCATGTCTTCAATCTCTTGTGCAGTCTTGGGAGACTGGTCCTTAGAGAGTGAAACTCCATGCCTAAAGGGTGTTTGACCCCTCTTGCAGTCTTGCATCGAGAAGCGATCCATCACCTTATCAATATAAGATGCTTGAGAGAGCGACAGGGTCCGGTTTTTCCTATCTCGAAAGATTTGGATCCCCAGAATGTACGCGGCTTCTCCTAGATCCTTCATATCGAATTGCTTTGCTAACCAGACCTTAACCTCAGATAACTTACCCACGTCATTACCAATGAGTAGTATATCATCGACATATAGTACCAGAAACACAACTTTGCCTTCGTGTATTAACTTGTAAACACAAGGCTCATCTATTGACTGTTCAAAGCCGAAGCTCTTTACAGTTTCATCGAATCTAATATTCCATGACCTAGATGCTTGCTTTAGTCCATAAATGGATTTAAGCAACTCACAAACCTTGGTCTCTTGACCTTTATCCACGAAACCGTCTGGTTGAGCCATGTAAATGCGCTCGTCAAGATTGCCATTCAGAAAGGCTGTCTTGACATCCATTTGCCAGATCTCATAGTCAAGAGCTGCAGCTATGGATAGGAGTATGCGGATGGATTTAAGCATCGCGACTGGCGAGAAGGTTTCTTCATAGTCAATCCCTTCTTGTTGGGTATAACCCTTTGCCACAAGTCGTGCTTTGAACGTCTCGACGTTCCCATCAGGACCCCTTTTCTTCTTGTATATCCACTTACACCCTACGGGTTTAATCCCTTCAGGAAGGTCTACAAGTTTCCAGACTTTGTTGACATACATCGAGTGCATTTCAACTTTCATGGCGTCAAGCCAAAGGTTTGATTCAGAACAAGCCATCGCTTGGCTATAGGAAACAAGGTCATCCATGTCGAAGACGGCTACAAGAGAGTCTCCATAAGACATGTACCTGTCAGGCTTTTGAGTAGCCCTCCCACTACGTCTAAGTACTACTTGACGAGATTCTGATGAGTTAGGTTGCGTTTCAGTTGGGGTAAGAACAGTTCTTACAGATGAGGTAGAAGCTTCCTCACCCAACTTTTCTTCAAGCACAATTTTGCTTCTAGGTTTCGCATCCTTCATAAAGTCCTCCTCAAGGAAACGAGCATTCGTGCTAACGAAAGTCTTATCGTCCTCGGGACTATAAAAAGTAAAACCTTTGGTTTCCTTCGGATATCCTACAAACAGGCACGATTCTGACCTACTAGCCAACTTGCTAGTCTTTTGCCTCAGCACGTGTGCAGGGCAACCCCAAATTCGGATGCGGCCAAGATTCACTTTACGGCCAGTCCATCGTTCATAAGGAGTACCAGGAACCGTCTTGGACGGAACTTGGTTCAGAATGTAGGCGGCTGTTTCGAGGGCATATCCCTAAAAGGAAAGCGGGAGTGATGAGTAACTCATCATTGATCTAACCATCTCCATAAGAGTTCGGTTTCTTCTCTCTGACACTCCGTTTTGTTGAGGTGTGCCAGGTGCGGTAAGCTGAGAAGCGATACCTTCTTCTTTAAGAAAGTCATCGAACTCTCCAGACATATACTCACCACCTCGATCAGATCGAAGGGTTTTGATCACTTTGCCAGTTTGCTTTTCCACTAAAGCCCTAAAGACCTTAAATACGTTAAAGGTCTCGGATTTGTGTTTAAGCAAATAGACAAACCCATATCTTGAGTAATCATCAGTGAAGGTAACGAAGTATTCGTATCCTCCACGTGCCTGTTGGTTGAGCGGACCACATACATCAGAATGTATTAGTTCCAGCAACTCAGTGGCTCTTCGACCCTTATCGGAGAAAGGTCGCTTAGTCATTTTTCCTTCTATGCAGGATTCACAAGTAGGTAGTGAACCTATTGCAGAGGCTTGGAGTGGACCATCCCTCACAAGTCTCTTAATCCTATCTAGACTGATATGACCAAGTCTTAAGTGCCAGAGGTATGTTGATTTTGTTAGATCGGAGGATTCAGAAAGTTTGATCCTCTTTGGCTCCCTAATTAGATCGTTATCTATTTCGGTGTCTAAAAGAGAAGGTTGAGTGGGATAGATGTAAAAAAGACCATTCTTCATACATGCATCAGTGACGAAAGAATTAGAAAAAGAAATACGAATTCCATTCTTTAGAAACTTTAAATAATAATCTTGCTCGAAAAGTTGAGCAACAGATACTAGGTTTTTCCCAAAGGAAGGAACATAATAAACATTATTCAAATTTAAAGTTCGATCTTCAAAAGATAGCGTCACGGATCCCACAGCCTTCGCAGACACCACGCTCTCATCACCCCACTTGAAGCAGAAGTCGCCATCCTCTAAGCTTTTGCTTTTCCTAAAACCAGTCAAGGAGCAGCAAATATGGTTAGTAGCAGCGGAGTCAATAATCCACGATGATACATTATCAGCTACTAAACAGGCTTCAGTAACAAGTACAATACCTTTTGCTTTGGTTTTGAGGTAGGCAGGACAGTTCCTACGCCAGTGACCAGGCTCGTTGCAGTGGTGGCACTTGTCTTTAGACTTGTCCACCTTCGGAGCCTTTGGCGCCTTCTTCTTCGTTTGAACCTTAGGTTGGTTCTTATTCTCGGCGTTGCGAGGTCTCTTCTTAGATCCAGAGGTGGAGGCAGTAGCATGTACTTCTCCTTGAGCCCTCTTTTTCTTAGTGAGTGCCTCAGCGGTTTGAAGTTCCTTCATGAGCTCGGTAACAGTGTACTCCAGCTTGTTCATGGAATAATTCAACTTGAAGGTATCAAAGGTTTCGGGGAGAGTTTCCAAGATCATATCTATTTTAGTTTCCCCATCAATCTCAGATCCAAGAATCTCCATCTCGTTGAGATAGCTAATGATCAGCATCATATGATCTCTAACGGGAGTTCCAGCCTTCATACGACAGTTCATGAATTGTTGGACCGCTTGTTGCCTAGCTTGACGTCCTTGCCCTCCAAACATCTCATGGAGATTGTAGAGCATATCGGTGGCAGTTTCATAATCACGATGTTGTTGTTGCAACACATTGTTCATCGATGCCAAAATATAGCATCTCGCAATCTCATCGGATCGAAGCCAGGCCGCCAGGACGTCTTTCTCCTCTTGCGTCGAATCATCATTCGTTTGAGGACAGGGGGTGGTGAGAACCCATTTGTGCTTGTCGACAGTAAGGACTATGTCGAGGTTACGTTTCCAGTCGACGTAATTGTCGCCTTCGAGTTTATTCGAGGAAAGAATTGTAGAGAGAGGGTTGAGAGACATATTGCCTATAAAAGTTGAAACAAGTTTATGATTAGTCTTTGGTTTAGGATTTAAGTTTTATTAAGACTTTTGTAAAATCCAAAGGTGTTATAAACCAAACGATAATTTACTCCCTCAAGAGAAGGCCGCAAAAAATCTCCATTTATAAGTAAATGACACATCATTAATGCTAAGCCAAGATGTCAATACATCTATTTTGACTAGCCACCTTTTAAATTGGTTTGATCACTCACATCCTTTCGCAGAGCCTCAAGGGAGGATACTAGGGATTGAGCCTAAGTGTGCAACCAACCACTTAGTCCAAAAGATCAGCTTTGAAAAACAATCCCCCAAGGGGAGGCCTTGCCATCATTGCATCACTCTCGGACGTAGCTCATTGAGCAATGATCGAAGCAATAACGCCTTGGAGTACTCACATTTAAGTGAGGGTCGCAAGAGCGGCTCTTAGTCCCACGTTATTGCATCTTTCACTAGTGTTGGGGATCGCGGGTTACAAACAACGAATATAACCCTCCCACTTAGTTTTTGGAGTTGGTTCATCGACTCTTATAAGTTCGGAAACAAATTTCCTAGTTAGAGAGCGACAGAGCGGACAACTAGAAGAGAATCCTAGATCGACATGTTCAGAGCAGTATTAGTGCATAAAGGCACAAGGGACATACTCGATCTTTTCCTATTTTCTATTTCGGGAAAGTGCGTGAGGGAACTGTGAACTTCAACTCACTCGAACACTTGAAAGTTTGAGATTACACATCTTTTTATTTTTCGGCTTGTCTACAAGGAGACCTCCCACTCAAATTTTCAAGAGCATATAGATTTTGAACATATGTGATATAGATATAGTTTTGAAAACATTTTGAAAATTTATTTGATTTGGATGACAAAATATTTTCAAGTTTGAAAGTGAAAACGGTTTTTCAAAATTCAAACTAGTTTTGTAGAGATTCAATTTCAATTAAACTTTCAAAAAACAAAACATTTTAATCTTACACATCATGTTTATAATCATATGAAAAACATTTTTGCTCAAGAAAATTTTCTCATTAGAGTTCTATAACTCATGGTAGTGGGGTTTGAAAATCCGGATTTCTAAAAAACTGGAGTTTCAGACAGCCGCGCACCACGGAGTAAAATCGCCATATCTGGCGGCTCCGATGTCCTTTTCAGCCGAAACCGGTGGCATTGGACAGAGGACAGACACATATTTAATTTGATTCAAGAATCATCAAATTTCGATTTCTGAGCAGAGAGTTATGCCACTTTTAATGCGGGTTTACTCCAGCTCGAAGAAAAAGAAATAAATTAAAGCTTGGTCCTACTTAGGTGCGAAAAAGAATCAAGTGTAACGGAACGTTTTAAGATGTTGTTTAAAGCTTTTATTTGTGTTTTATTAGCAGGGTAATAACATAGGATAAAAGAAATAACAACATGCATAAAACGATTCAAGTAAAAATAAGAAACTAGCGAGATAACAAAACTAGTCACAAAATTTTACTCGAAAAATCTCAAACCTTTAAAACACGTTTTTCAATATAAAAAATTAAAAACTTTTAGAACTGATTCTAATGTGTTTTAACATCATCCCAAACTCATAGAAAATCAACATGGTTTTTAATTTAAAGGCATGAGCAATAAATTAAAAAAAAATCTAAGATTACAATTCTAACTTGTCACAAAATTAGTAAACTTTCGAAAACGATTTTCAAGCTCATAATTTAAAAACATGCACATGCATTCCTTTGACCATAGCTCTGATACCATTTGTTGGAATTGATCTAGGGTTTAAGAAAAAGTTTAACGCTTCGTTAAGCGGCGGAATTTTAAAAATTTTCTTTTTAAGTAAAACTAGTTTTTACTAACCTAGACAAGAGCATGTACATGTAAATAAAAACTAATATGAGCTATTAAAGTTACTAACCTTTCTTGAAGCTTGAACCTTGTAGAAGCTTTTGGAAAGTTGCAACGCTCGTCTCCCCTCGCAGCACGTCTCTCTTTCTTTCCTCGGCACCTCGAGCAACCACGAAAGTTTCTATCACTAAATCACTCGAAAAGAAGGAATCAGTGAGTGGGCACTTTTAAACACTACGACTTGAGAACGAGTCTCGAAGTCGCAGAGCTAAACACTAGGTCGAGTGAGGACCTAGGTGCCAAGACAAGAAATAATCGAAAATAAACTAGAGAGAGAGAGAGAGGATTTTCGGCCAAAGTTCTAGAGAGAGAGTCTCTCAAATCTCTTAAACTTGGATGAATTTAAAATGAGAAGAATGAGGCTCCTATTTATAGGAGAGGTCTCACCTTCAATAAGGTAGTTTCCTCTTCTATAAAATGAGCCAATTTCCTCTTTCTTTTCCTTGAGAAGCTCGGCCAAAATAGACTTCATTAAGTCTTGGAATAGTTTCCTATTTTGTTCCATGCCTTGCCTTGTCTCTCTCTTGGCCGAATTCCATATAGCATCCTCATGCAAATTTGTTTCCTCTTTTTCTTTTGGCAAGTATCTTGATACATTTATGCACAAAATATTCTCTCTTGGTTGGGTATGTTGGGCGCCTATGTCCTTCTAGAATGGGCTTCTAGAAGCTTTTCCATTTGTTCATGACAACATGAAAAAGGCCCAATAAGAATTTTCAATAAAATTCTTATGAAATGAAATTAATTCACAAGGCCCAATGATCAAGTCATGGCCGAGTGAAACATGTCATAAAATGACCTTGTCAAAAATTTATTGACATTCATTTCATCGTTTGTCTCAAAAGACAAAAATACCCTTTTCACTATTTTCGTTCTTGTTTTGACCTAGCTTCCAGTTTAACTATTCCTATCGATGTGATTCGTGACAGTGACCTCATGGACCCAAATGAACAAAGCTTTAGCTAAACACTTGGACTCAAAAGTTCACAAACCTTTTCCAAGTTTAGCTTAATGCCAACTGACTCCACTAAAGAGCTGACACTGAAAATCTCTCGGTTCAAATGAATTTATTTTCTACTCAAGAATTCGACCTAATTATGATGAGCGGATCCACTGAATATTATCTATGTTTACCCTTCATGAATGTCATCAGCTAGTCGGGATTTACTAAATTACCATTTTACCCTTCTAGCTGTTATTTCCTCAACTCCTTTGTCGCTTGTGAATAAGTTAGAAACAATGTATTGACGAGGAGCTAACAAGTCACATTGTTTCATCCAAAAGAGTCAGGACTCAATTTGGACACTGGCCAGTTCATTTATTCACACTCCAAGGAACAAAGCATGAGGTGACATACATTGCATTTCAGCAATCTTGTACATGAATTCCATATCTATGAGAACTTCACAAAGTTACTCATGACAGACTCACAACTTAGTACTTCACCAATAGGCCTTGTTCGGAATCACATAGTGAGTCCGAACTTTGACTTTCTCAAATGAGAATACTAAGGTGTGAAATGGCATGTCTCACTTCAGGATTAAGGTAAGCATGATGCAATTCATACATAGTGACTTCGAGACATAAGAGGTTAAATGGTTTGTTCTTATATTGTCTCTAGAAGTGCACTGGTCAATTCAGTATCTTCGGAAGATACCTAGAAGAACTATAGAGTCCCAAACTCTCAATGCCTCATAACCTGACATCATAGATTCTTCTAACAATCATACTGAGGTCAATAGTCCTTTGACCCTAAGATTGCGAATATATCGTTTTAAGCAAACTACGAAGAGTTTGTACATGCAAATCTACATTTGTCTCTTCGTAAGTTGTTAAGTTTGTTTATGGACTAAAAGACTATGGTTTTATCATAAAGCTTCAGACAAGGAAGATTGAATGAATGTTTCAACTTTATTAATGAATGAATAGGCAATTACAAGCAAGAGTCTTCATGAGACTTTATTACATCAAATGTTCAAAATAAAGACTACAACTCTTCTTGTGGGCACCATTGACAACAGGCATTGTACCGCATAGTGGCGATGTGCCATATGGAGTGGCATTGCCAGACCGAGCGGGTGATGACCGTGAGTGATTTTCGCAATCTCATCGCGGTCTTCCCTGCGCCCGGGCAACCCAGTTTCTTTGTGGCCCGCGACCGCCGGAATACTAAGCTGATCATTGATTCAGAGAAGTACAATCGACGACCATGGGTGTGGGTCTCGGCGGAGGCTTTTGGTGACGCGCCGCTCCGGTTCGGCCCCTTGTCCGAGTTTCCCGCTAACGAGGGGGCCGACGACCTCGACTTTGTGAAGGAGATCCGGGGAATGTCGGAGGCTCGGAAAGCCGTCGAACGATTTCGTTCTCCTGAGCTGATGGCTTCCACTGGGTGGTTCCCGCCATTTCCTCAGTGGACCGAGGGTGCCCCGAGTGCCGCATCATCTCTCTCGAGCGGCGATCCTCACGGTATGCTGACGTTTCGTACTTCTTGCTTTTGTTTTTAGCTTAGGGTTTTGACTTTGTCGCTTTCGCTGTCTCTTCGGCTAGGGCGAGGGCTCGGGCTCGTCTAGCGAAGGCTTCCCGAGACCCGTAGTCGTTGGCGGTGGTTCGTCGTCGGATTGCTGCGCGGGATGGATGGGAGAAAATCGATACCGATCATCGGCCGGAGAACGGTCCTCGCGCTTCTTTGAAGCGACCTTCCTCCTCGGCTTTGCCAGACACGTCTTCGGACTCTAAGCGCGTGAACTCGATGGTCGACGTGGAGGCCGCGGAGGTTAGGGGGGAATGTTCCCTGGGCCTTGCTCAATCTTCGATGAAGATGTGGAAGAGCGTTGTGGCCAGCAGTGACATAGAGTTCTTTCGTCACGGCGTTTCCGATGCACAGAGAGTGAGTTTCCCTTGCCTCGTTTGCGATGAATCTGTCTTTTGCTAAACTGTCTTTTTGCCTTCTCAGGTGCTTGCTCGAGCGACCCGGGGCGAGAAGATCCTTCACGACCTCATTAGGCGGATGAGTCGCGCCCAGGAGGAGCTTGCTCAAGCGAAGTCTCAGCTGGCCCACGCCGAGCGAGGTTCTCACTCAAAGGCGGAGTTTGCGAGTCTCCGCGAGCAGCTTCAGGAGGCTCGCGTGGAATTGGGAGTTACCCGCGGCAAGTGCGACCGTGCTCAGGCGGCGGTGGCGAAGATGGCTGAGGAGCTAACGACGGAACGTCAAGCCCTTGAAGTGGCGACTCGGTCGACGGAGGTCTTCCGGAGCGAAGCGCGGGACCTTCGACGTCAGTTGGAATCGCGCACAGAAGAAGTTGGCATTCTTCAGGGCCAGCTTACATCGAGTGAGGCTGCCCGTGTTCGTGCGGAGCGTAAGCGCGACTCCTTGGCGGAGGAGGTGGTTCGGGTCACCGAGGAGAAAGCCGCGGCGGAGCAGCTTGCGTCCGACCTTCAGGACGACTTTGATGTCGGAGTCGAGGAGGCAAGGCACGCAGCGGCGGTGGAGTGTCGGGACGCCACAGCTGCCGAGAATGTTTCTCGGGGGGTCACCTTCGACTTCTTCGACTCGCTTTTCCCACCACTCGACGGGGCCGACCCTGTGGGCGACGATCCCGCCGAGTGACCGTTTTCTTTCTTTATTTTTCCTGCGCAAATGTTTTAGCGCGTGCTTTTTAGGTTTTTCCGTTCAGCGCACTTGTCTTAGCGCTTGCTTACTAGGATATTTCCCTTTAGCGCACTTGTCTTAGCGCATGTTTTATCGGTTTTGAGGCAGTTGCCCCTTTCTTTTATGAGGGGTTATTCATTTATTTTTATGAATGTTTTCGCACATTTATCTTCTATGGCATGCATGGATGGTCACTTGTTTGTGTCAATGATTTTGTCCATCCTTTTACCTCGGAAGGATACTTTTTCAAACACGCCAGTCACTTGGATGGTTTGCGTTCTTAAGTATTTTCAACTGCGAGTCAGCCATGCTACGTAGGTGTCTTACATGTGCCGGATTGTGCCACGTGGGCGTCTCAAATCGCGCCATGTAGGCATCTTGGGTTACGCCATGTAAGCGACTTACGTGCGCCATGTAGGCGTCTTAGGTTGCGCCATGTAGGCGTCTTACGGGCTGCACCTTTACGCGACTTACGTGCGCCATGTAGGCGTCTTAGGTTGCGCCATGTAGGCGTCTTACGGGCTGCGCCTTTACGCGACTTACGTGCGCCATGTAGGCGTCTTAGGTTGCGCCATGTAGGCATCTTACGGGTTGCGCCTTTACGCGACTTACGTGCGCCATGTAGGCGTCTTAGGTTGCGCCATGTAGGCGTCTTACGGGTTGCGCCTTTACGCGACTTACGTGCGCCATGTAGGCGTCTTAGGTTGCGCCATGTAGGCGTCTTACGGGCTGCGCCTTTACGCGACTTACGTGCGCCATGTAGGCGTCTTAGGTTACGCCATGTAGGCGTCTTACGGGCTGCGCCTTTACGCGACTTACGTGCGCCATGTAGGCGTCTTAGGTTGCGCCATGTAGGCGTCTTACGGGTTGCGCCTTTACGCGACTTACGTGCGCCATGTAGGCGTCTTAGGTTGCGCCATGTAGGCGTCTTACGGGCTGCGCCTTTACGCGACTTACGTGCGCCATGTAGGCGTCTTAGGTTGCGCCATGTAGGCGTCTTACGGGCTGCGCCTTTACGCGACTTACGTGCGCCATGTAGGCGTCTTAGGTTGCGCCATGTAGGCGTCTTACGGGTTGCGCCTTTACGCGACTTACGTGCGCCATGTAAGCGTCTTAGGTTTTTTGGTGGAGCGTGTTTTTTTTAGAGTTTCCTTACCATAGCTAGCCCCCCCAAGTTTTTGGGTTATAAATTAGTTGTTCGATAACCAGAAAACTTGCGTAAACAAAATTGAAACGGAGAACTTAAGTTTTATTACTTTTGCGAAAAAAAACTTGCGAGAAAATTTAAATCCTAAAACATTGGCTCGTAGGCCTTATTGAAAATGGAAATAAAAGCGATAAAAAAGCGGGGGACGCTAGCTACTGATAGTACTGCCTCAAGTGCTCCGCGTTCCACGGGTGGCGAATTGGAGTCCCGTCCGTGTGCTCGATGTAGTATGTCCCGTCATGAATGACCTTGCGGACTCTGTAAGGGCCTTCCCAGTTTGGGCCTAGGACGCCGGCGCCTTGGACTTGTGTGTTTTGGAACACTCGTCTGAGGACGAGGCTTCCGACGACAAAGGTTCGCCTTTTGATTTTGGAGTTGTAGTATCTTTCGACCTTGCGCTTCTGTGCGGCGAGGCGTCTGAATGCTTCCGCCCTCTATTCGTCGATCAGGTCCAACTCAAGGCGCATGGCCTCGTTGTTGTCCGCTTCGTCGAACGTGTCGACTCGGAACGTGGGTATCTCGGTTTCAATCGGAACCACGGCCTCGACCCCATATGCAAGGGAGAATGGCGTCTCGCCGGTGGCGTTTCACGCGGTTGTCCTATACGCCCATAGGACGAATGGTAATTCATCGGCCCAGGCGCCTTTCTTGTCTTCGAGCTTCTTTTTCAGGTTGCTCTTGATAGTCTTGTTGACTGCCTCGACTTGGCCGTTGGCCTGAGGATGACGCGGCGAGGAGAAGGTCTTGCTGATCTTCAGTTGATCGCAGATATCTCTTACTCGCGCGTTGTCAAATTGTGCCCCGTTGTCGGTCACAATCGAGGCGGGGATACCGTGCCTGCATATGATGTTCTTCCAGATGAAGTTTGTCGTGTTTGCTTCAGTTATTCTGGCAAGCGGCTCGGCCTCTACCCACTTAGTGAAGTAGTCGATGGCGATAATGGCGTACTCGTATTGCCTCGGCGCTCTAGGGAGCTTGCCAATGATGTCCACGCCCCACTTAGCAAAGGGACGTGGGACAACGATGCTGCTTAACGGGGTCGGGGGCTGTCGCGGAATTTCCGCGAAGCGCTGGCATTTATCGCAACGCCTTGCCCATTCGCAAGCATCTTGCTTCATGGAAGGCCAGAAATAGCCTTGCTTAAGCGCTTTGAGCGCAAGGGAAGTTCCAGCGGCGTGGTTTCCGCAGATGCCCTCATGGATTTCGCGGAGGACCTTGGTCGACTCAACGCTATCGAGGCATCGGAGCAGCGGTGTCGAGTAACCGCGCTTATAGAGCGTGCCCTCACGGAGCGTGTATTTGGATGCTAAGGCCCTCAGTTTATCGGCTTCCTTGCGGTCTTCGGGGAGTTCCCCTCTTCGCAAAAACTTGACAATTGAGTCCATCCAAGTGGGCTGAGATGCCACTTCTATGGTCCCGACTTCGTCTCGGGAGACGGATGGTCGTGGGAGAGATTCAATGGGCACGGTCCCCAATCCGTCTTCGTCGAGGCCAGATCCGAGGCGAGCAAGCGCGTCAGCCTCCGAATTTTGTTCTCTCGGGATTTGGTGAATCTCGAACCAAGAGAAGGCATCGAGTTTGGAATTCGTCTTAGCCAGGTACGCGACCATGTTGGGCTCCTTGGCGATGTAATCTCCCTTAACCTGGTTTACGATCAACTGCGAGTCGCAGTGTATTCGCAGGTTATGGGAGCCGAGCTTCTGTGCTAGCTCTATCCCTACAATGAGCGCTTCGTATTCAGCTTCATTGTTGGAGGCTTGGAAGCCGTAGTGAAGGGCATATCGCAGCTTTTCCCCATCGGGGTTAATCAGGATTATTCCGGCGCCAGCCCCCCGAGCATTAGATGCTCCGTCTACGTATAACTCCCAGATGGGACCCGTTGGGTCTACCTTCCTTTTCCGAGTTAGCTCGTTATCGTTCAAGTCAGTTTCCGCTCTTCCCATATCGGGAGCGTAGGAGAATTCTGCCACGAAGTCGGCTAAGGCCTGCCCCTTTATAGCCGTTCTTGGGTGGAACTCAATCCCGTACTCGCTCAATTCTTGGGACCAGATCGCCATGCGAGTCGACGTTCTCTTTTGAAGAGCTTTACCGATTGGATGCTCAGTTCGCACCGCAATTGGGTGAGCTTGGAAGTACGGTCGTAGCTTCTTAGCTGCCGTTACGAGAGCCAGAGAAAGTTTCTCAATCTCGGTATAGCGTGTTTCCGCGTCGAGTAAGGCTTTGCTTACGTAGTAGATTGGCCATTGGACCTTGTTTTCTTCGCGGACAAGGACGGCGCTTACAGCTCTTTCAGAGACGGCGAGATACACGTACAGCGTCTCGCCCTCTTTCGGTTTAGAGAGGAATGGTGGGGACCCAAAGTAAGCCTTCATTTCTTGGAAGGCACTTTCGCATTCGTCCGTCCACTCAAAGCCGTCCGTTTTCTTCAGAGCTTTGAAGAACGGTTGACACTTGTCGGTGGCTTTAGACACGAAGCGTGTCAGAGCGGCAATCCGACCGGTCAG
The DNA here is from genome assembly GCF_054948205.1 of Urtica dioica subsp. dioica. Taxonomy (NCBI): domain Eukaryota; kingdom Viridiplantae; phylum Streptophyta; class Magnoliopsida; order Rosales; family Urticaceae; genus Urtica; species Urtica dioica. The sequence continues at coordinate 50,480,944 of NC_142763.1, forward strand.
GCTTTGCACTTCTTTGACTCGTCTTGGCGACTTCATTTCAAGGAGTGCCTTGATTTTTTCCGGGTTCGCTTTTATGCCTCGTCGGCTGACGATATAACCGAGGAACTTTCCGGATTCAACCCCGAAAACGCATTTGTTGGGGTTGAGCTTCATTTTATATCGGCGGAGGATTGTGAACATCTCCCTAAGGTCGCGTACGTGATTAGTTGCCAGCAGGCTTTTAACGAGCATGTCATCCACGTACACTTCCATCGTCTTGCCGATTTGATCGGCGAAGATCCGATTTACCAAGCGTTGGTATGTTGCTCCCGCGTTCTGAAGGACGAAAGGCATGACCTTGTAACAGTAGAGACCTCGATCAGTGACAAAGGTCGTCTTAATTTTATCGGGCTCGTGCATTCGAATTTGGTTGTAGCCTGAATAGGCGTCCATGAAGCTTAGGAGTTCATGGCCGGCCGTGGCGTCCACCGGTTGTTCGATGCGCGGGAGTGGAAAGCAATCCTTAGGGCAGGCTTTGTTAAGATCTTTGTAGTCTATACAAATTCGCCACTTCCCGTTGGGCTTTTTTACCATTACCACGTTGGCGACCCACTTGGGGTACTTAGCCTCTCGAATGAAGTTTGCGGTGAGGAGTTTCTCGACCTCTTCATTTATGGCCAGGTATCGTTCTGGGTTGAACGTTCGTCTAGCCTGCACTTTTTCGGCGACCTTTGGGTCGTCGTTCAGTCGGTGCACTACTGTAAAGTAAGGCTTTTTGTATAACTCGTCTTGTGAACGTTGGAATCAATGAACGAGTTTTTTCCTTGAATCGAGTATTGTTGCAAATTATAATTTCACTAGAGCGTGAAATGGTCCTAGATTTAGAAAATAAATATTTAAGGTCAATTAAAGATTTCGGAATGAGTTGAGAATTTCGAGTTGGACTCGAATGATTTTAATTTCCCGAATAATATTTTCGGTGAGTCCTTGAGTACTAAGAAGAGTCTCGGGAGTGAAAATAATTTCCGAAACACCTTAAATATATTCAAAATAAATTAGAATCAACGAGAAATTATCTCGGTTTATTTTCTAAAATGTTTCCATTTAATTATGGACGAGATGGTTATTTTGAGAGTAAAAGGACCGATTTGCAAACAAAAGGTGGTTTATTTGAAAGGAAATTTGAGAATGAGGAAGTTAGTAGGATTATTTTTGGTCCTTATCCCATTAATTTCTCAGCCACACATATAGTATTCTAGACTCTTCTATTACCCTTATCTTTTCACTTTCACGTTGGAACAAACCAAAGCAAGAAGGAAAAAAAAAAGAGAGAAACAGAGGTGAGCGATTTTGAGAGCAAACCCGGGAGAGAGAGAGAACAACGACCGAGAGACGCCGGAGTGGTTTAGGTGAGTTCGTCCTCTTCTTCTCCTTCCCGTTATTCATCTTCTTCATCTCCATTTCTTTTTCTTTTCCTTCGTTCATCTTCTTCAATCACGCTGAGAATGTTGGCTCCGATTTTGTTCTCTCCACAAGGTTGAGCGGGATTTCGTGGAGTAGGAGAAGCCGAGAGTTGTGGGTTCGTCTTCTACAGCAAGGTAGGAAATCCAACTCGTTTTCTTTGTTTCTAGTCCGATTCCTAGGTTTTCCGATTAGGGGTTTTTGAGTTCATTTGGTTGATTTCGTGGGTTGCTTGTGTTTGGGCTCGGTTTGTGCTTGTAGTGAGCTGAAATTATTTGAGTTAGGATTTTCAGATTTTTATGGATATTTTGGCCGAAAATTTGGAAGGGAAAATTGGGGGTTTTCATGTGTGATGCTTGAATCAGTTAATTGTTGATTAGGACTCTGATTTTAAGTGTTGAAAATTGGAGTTTTACTTGTTCAATTTCAGTTTTCACGTAAGTTGTGTTTTGGTTCACTTTTGGGCTGATTTTTGGAGGTTTCGGATTTCAAAGTATGTGCTTGGCTTTGAAGTATGTTGAGTGGATTTTTGTTTTGTCTGTGGTGTGGTACTGATATGCATAGGATCGGATCTGAATTTGTGGTGTTTTTAGACGAGTCGGAGACTCGCTAGGATGTGAATAACATGGGTTCTTTTTAGAAAATTTACTTGGTTGAACGTGTTGCTCGTCTTTGGTTTTTGTTGTTGTTGTTGCTGAGCGTGGGACGGGTTAGGATCGGGTGAGTGTTCGATTTCCGAATGCCTTGTTCGGGAATTGATTTCGAATCGAGAAACTTGGGTATTCTCGGTTCAATTTTTAATCTAACCATGCTCTCTTGTTGGTGCTGCGTGTCTCTCCGAGCTCGTACCGCAGGTACGAGGATGCAGCAAGGATGGTTCCGGCGAGTCGCGGGCGAGCAGCGAGGGCTGTTCGGGTTCAGCGACAAGGCAAAGAGGGGCTGTTCAGTTCGAGCGATACGTCAACGGCTCGGTGAGATGTCTTGAGGCTGCGACAGCGCAGCAGCGACGGTGCAGACACGGGCTGCGAAACCTCAGCGTGTCGAGGCAGAGTGAGTTACGCAGCGACGACAGCGACTCGGCATCCTTTCGTTTCCGCGTCGGCGACGATGCGTTTGAGCAGCGACGGCGGCGACGACGAGTCGTGAATGTACCGGCTTCCGACTCTAATTGTTAACCGAGTCGTTTCTACTAAAAGTCTTTTAACTATAATATGTAATATTATTTGTAAAATAGTTATGTACGTTTATGATACTAATCACGTGAGTTAGTGAGTTGTTTCGGGATTCAAATCGGGTGCTTCAGGTGTGCTATGGTTCGTGGGTTCGAGATAAACCGAGAGTGTCGGTTTCCGTGAGTTACGAGTACCGAACGTGTGTGATTGAATCCGAAACATTTCCGTATTGTAATGTTTTTCAAAAATAATTTTATAACCTATAAGCTTATGATTAAGCTTAAATTATTTTTGTTACAGCTCATAATTAAGCTAAACCATATTTTATGTTTCTTATTACAAGTATTAAGTTTTGAAAAAAATAATTAAGGAAGTGGTTTTGAAAATAAAGGTTTGTACAACCTTACTTATTATTATTCTTTCTTGATTATTATTTAAGCTAAGTATTCTAATTATTTTTAATTAATTATTTTACTTATTATAACATATTTCCATAATTAAGATTAGTATTATTTTCAAAACCTATATCTATAGTTTTTAAACGGGTTGTTTTATTAACTACGCTTATAGTCTAACCAACGGGTTATTCTAATTTCTACGATCTTAGAGGTAAGACTTTCTTTACAAGTCTAAGAGTAGTGATTTTGGTTCTTGTGGATCGTTGTGGAAAGGAACAAGTTGAGTTTCGGTTCTAGTTTTGGGCTCGGCCCAAGGGATTTGGGTTATTAAATGCTTCCTTAGCATAGCTAATCTCGAGTTTCATGTTTAGTCGCTACTTGTAGGACTTGTTCTCTCTCTTGATCACTGTTTCATGTGGGAATCGTGTTCTTGTTTTCTCTGATTCTCTTAAGTGAGAACGTATGTTTTGCGTGTGACGGATATGAGTTCCGTGCGCCTTGTTCAGTTTCTCTGGGATGAGAATTTGTAGACTAGTATTTCTGCTAGTGCAGAACTAATGGTGTTCAACGCTCCATTTTATTCCTCAGATATTTTCAGCTATCGCCGTAACGATTAGGCGTTAGAGGGGGAAGGAGCTAGCGAATCAGGAGTCCATGTAAGTGGGAATTAAGTCAACTACTTACCAAGGGAATCACATGTTTATGTGCATTTTACTGTGTTAGTAAACAAGAGTAGTTGAAAGCCCATGAATTTGACAAACTAATCAAGATTAAGGCTTCGGCTACTATTATTGAAAATGTAGCTTCGGGTTTGTCCCGTTAAGTTCAAGCGTAACCCGCTAACAACCCAAGCCGTTCCTTATTTGATTAGTTAATCTTCCTTTGACTTACTAATTTTAGATTCACCCGATAGACGGGTTTACGGGAAAAGCAGGGACAGACGTTTCTCAGATTCCAGCTGAGATATCTGTTCTAGGGACTACAAGGGTCACACCTTGATTTCTCTTTCAAAATACTATGTCGAGCATATTAAACAATATTTAATCGAGTTCTACTCGAAACGATGCTCTTCCCGTTGTAGTTTAGGGCTGTACTCTGATTCCATCGGGTACCAAAATTTAAAAAGAACAGATGTCGGTGGTACCAGCAAGTCTGAAGACTTGTGTTTTTGTCAGGGATACCTGACGGGCGCAGTGTTGTAATTGGTAACTAGCCGGCGTGCCGGGCACGTCTGAGCTTTCAGGGAGCTCCTTAGCGCCCCTATGATTGGAGATGGTACCATTAGAGGATCCTAGACGAAGTTTAAAACTTGGAGTCACCCTCATGATTAAATTGCTCGGGTCTGAGGGTTGGCTACTTGTCATTCTGAGGGTTGTTGCAGTGGGTGGTTGGATGACCTGAAGATCAGGATGACAAGTTCACATGTAGTAAGTATGCACGTGCTTGCATATCATATGATAGGAATCATATGTCTTTCATGCATAATTTATGTGTTATGTGCACGTCACATGTCATCTAGTCGCTTTTATTACTAGATAGACTCCCACTTGCTGAGTCTCTCGACTCATAGTTTATGACCCTTGGTAATGTAGGCAAAGGAAAGGCTTTACTCGGGTAGAAGGAGGAGATCTAGTCCAGGCTTGCGTCGCTCGACCTGTGGCAATGAGAGTTTTTGTTTTAAACGGGGAAAAATGGTGTTTTATTATGTAACTAGTAAACTTGTATTCTAGTTACTTGTTTTGCGTCCATGTTTGTATATAAGTTATATGTAAGATATGTCCAAAACAAACGAGTGTGTTTTGTTATGTATATAGTCGCTATAAGACTTGTATGTGAAATAAAAACGAAAAATTTCCCCGAAAATTCTATTACTTATGATATATGTCTTATAGCTATTTAATTTATTTCCGCTTACTATATACAAATGCTATGTTTATTTAAATATTCTGGAGGAAAGAGATGGAAGTACGTCACGGCTCGCGTGCGAGCTAGAGCTCGCGGGTCGTGACAACTACTACCTCTGGATCGATTCCGGGCATGTCCGCATGAGTCCATGCAAAAACATCCTTGAACTCCCTAAGGAAGGCGGTAAGCTGAGTTTTGACGGCGAGTGGAAGTCGGGTGCCGATTTTTACAACTTGATCAGGCTTCGACTCGTCCAGGACGATTGGCACAAGATCATCGGAGGTTTCCACTTTAAGTCTTTCGATTTCATCACGGGGGTCAAGTTCTCCGAACTTCCTTGCATCCCTTAGGTTGCATGGGTAATCGTCTTCCAGTTGGAAGATTGTGTTGACCGCTTTTCCCGCGGACTTGCCATCAACTCCTTGCACGTAGCATATTCTAGCTTGGGATTGGTCTCCCGCCATGATGCCAATTCCCCCTTCGGTGGGGAATTTCACCAGTAGGTGATACGTGGAAGTAATCGCCCTTAGCCGGTTCAACGTGGGTCGCCCGATGATTAAGTTGTAGGGCGACTCTTGATCGACCACTAGGAATGGGACCATGTGAACGGCTTCGATTCCTCCAGGGGTCCCAAAGGTGACCGGCAGGTCGATGATGCCCTCGGTCATAACCTTTTCCCCAGTGAACCCAAACAATGGCGTTTGGGTCGGAGTCGGGCGCAGCCCCCCGAGCTTCATGGGCTCTAGGGTGGACTTGAAAATTATGTCGGCAGCGCTGCCGTTATCGATGAGAACCCTTTTCACCAAGTTATTGGCCACTTGGGCTTTGAGCACGATCGCGTCATTGTGCGGATGCACAACTCGCTTGGCCTCTTCATTGGTGAAATACATCGTCTCGTGAGGCACAGACGGAGGTTCTTCATATGTGAAGTTGACGTGCATAGCAGCGTCTTCCTGAGACACGGCCCTAAGGAATTTCTTCCGTTGTCGGGCCGAATCCCCATCTTGTGGACCTCCCAATATGGTGGTTGCCACGTGCAGTTGTGTGTTGGCGTTGGCAGTAGCCGTGGTTTGGTTGGCAGAGGCGGCTGCTCCTCCTCCTTGACCAGACTGCTGTCTGTTCGCGGTGGGGCCCGCAGCGCCAATCATGCGCAACACGAACTCCTTCAGCTCGCCCCGTTGGATCAGAGCCTCGATTTGCCTTTTGAGGTTGTAGCATTCCGAGGTCAAATGACAATATTCCCGATGGAACTCACAATACCTGGACTGATCGCGAGTTGCGGGATCCTTCTTCATTGGAGCCGGGGGCGTGAACTTGTCACGTGCCAGAGCCAAGATCCTTTCCGGTGCCGTGTTCAGCGGCGTGAACGACGAGTACCCGTTGAAGTTTTCCGCAAGTCGCGGTTTCTGAGGTACAGGGGGTTGGTTGCTAGAAACCTGGTTCCCCTTGTTTCGCCTCTTACGAGGTTCGTTCTGCTCGCGGATAGGTTCTTCTCGACGGCTAGAGCTTTGATTAGTGCTCTTGCGGCCGTCGAGGTAATCTTCGACTCCCATGAAGGTCTTAGCTCGAGTCATTAACTCGGCCATGGTGGAAGGGACACGGCCGACGACAGACTTGAGGAAGTCACTCGTGCGCAAGCCTTCTATGATAGCGGCAATTGCGTCACTGTCGTCAAAGCGGTCGACCTTGTTTGACTCTTCTGTGAATCGGGCGAGGTATCATCTAAGAGACTCGCCACTCTCTTGCCTGATTGACCACAGGTACATCTTGGTCTTCTTTTGGACCATAGACGTAGCGAACCGTGCCAGGAACATGTCCTTCAGGTCTTTGAACGAGTGGATGCTTCCTGGTCTTAAGTTTTTGAACCACTCAAAGCCGGGTCCGGCGAGGGTCAAACTAAAGGCTTGGCACATGGCACCAGGAGAAACACCTTGCATCGTCATCCAGGTTTCATAGTGCTGGATGTGGTAAGCAGGATCTGCTTTCCCATCATAGGGAGCGAGGTTCGGGAGCTTGAAATTCCCCGTACAAACCTCAGCCAGTATCTGAGTAGTGAAAGGTGATGAATTCTCCTCAACGACCCCATAGGCGCTCCCACCTATTCCGTATTCTCGGAGATCTCGTACCTCATTTCGAAGGTTGTGGATCATAGTGACCACATCGAGACCGGTCGTTGGAGTAACCCCTTGATCGGGAGGAGTCACCTGCAGCCTCTCATTAGACCCCTGTCTTGCGCGGCGGTTCCCGTTAGTTGGGGCTGCCAGCGGGATATTGGGTCTAGAGCTTAGTCGCTCTATCAGATCATTGCCACGCCCAATGCGTTGAGCAGTGAGGTGGTCCCTAAGATCAGGGCTGGCCGTACGGAGGCGCCGGCTTTGCTTGCGGCGGTGCGCTCTCCGTGCGCCCTGACTTTCCGCAACATTCCCCCTCGGACCTAGTCGGTCGAGAGCCGAACGTCGGGAATTCCCCTCTTGAGAAGCTACCGGCGCATCGCCTGTTCGGGGTAAGGGATTCGACGGACCGGCTTCAAACACGGCGGGGGGTCCCCCGTCCTTCGTGAGAGAAGTCTCGATATCCTCCGACTCACCAGTACCCTCATAATCAGGGTCGCGGCTTTCCTCGTTGAGGTTCTCAGGATCCCTGTTGGGGACCGTCGTGTCACGCATAGGTTGCTTCGCAGCCAGTTGGCTGTGATACCTCGCGTTCCTCGCCTTCAGTCGGCTGATACTCTCCTCTAACTCCACGATGCGGTTGTCCCTGCTATCAGGAGATGGAGATGGTGAGCGGGTCGAGCTCCCTTCATGGAGCGACTCTTCGTCACCATGCGCTCGGGAGCGCAAGAAGTATTTCTTGGTCTTAGCGACGTTTTCGGGGTTGTTTGCGCCCTCAGAACGTACGGGTGGTTGGCTACTCATCGTTTCTCAAGTTCGAGAAGGTTGAGTTCGCAGAAGAAAAGAAGAAGATGAATAGAAGGGATTTCGGGCTGAATAGGTCGGGAAGTCCCCTCCTTCTAGCGCCAAAATGTTGTCGCACGAAAATGAACAACTATTTAAAACCTCGGGCGGTTCGATCCAAGGCCGGACCAAGTGATCGCACCCGGGCCAAGAGTGTGAACTCGATAGTCTCGAGCTAGGGTTCTCTCCGATCAACCCGCCTCTCGGGAGAGGTAGGGGGTGAGGAGGATGAGTGACTGTGCCTTGGTTGTCGGCTGCCTACGTACCCGTGCGTGGGATCAGGTCAGAACGTAGTTCAAGCGTGTGTGACGCAGTGTGAGGCGTGGAGCCTTGGCGAAGAGGCGTGCTCGACGAAGGAAACGGGGCGTGAGGAGTCCTCGGCAGCGTCTCAGAACTTCGGAGATCGCGTACGCGTCTAGCGTTTTAGACGCGCAAGGGTAGCTCTAGTTGAGAACCCTAGGGGCGTGCTTGAGCACCGGAGAACGTTCGGTCAAAGGGAGCGACGTCCGGGAAGTCCCCGTGAGTGCTTCGGAACCTTTGAGAACGAGGGAGGGAGAAGAGAGTCTGCTTCAGGCCAAATATGGCATCCAGAGAAGCAGAGAAATCGAGCGCGTCGATAGGAGATGAAGAGAATTATTGGATATTTTGGGATGGCTTTTCCCCTCAATGAGAGAGGGTATTTATAGGTGTTTGGGAGCCTTAGAAGGTCCCTTTTTCGTCCATGTGGGACTAGGATCGCGCATGCCATCAAGTGGAGGCGCACGGCGCGCGCGGCGCACAAAGAGCGACGCACAACGCGCGGCGCGCGGCGCAAGGGGCGCGGCGCGCGTGTCACCGGGCGCGGCGCGAGGGTTACCAGGCGCGGTGAAGGTCGCGCGGCGCGCGCCTGTATGGCGCGGCGCGCCGTCTGCTGCACGGCCGACCGGCGCAGCGCGCTATGTGCGTGATGGACGGCTCGTCTTGGCCGGGTTCTTGCGGGCCTTCGAATGTCATTCTTCTCACGTGAAATATGAAGCTTTCCACTTGACGAGAGTGACTCGATTCGAGGAGCAAGGCTCGGCTCGACGAGAGCGACTAGCGACTTGACTCGAGGAGTGACTCGAGAATGACTTGAGGCTCGACTCGAGGAACAATTAAGGGATCGACTCGAGGGGCGGAGCTCGACTCGAGGAGATTGACTCAAGGCTCGACTCGAGGAGCGAAGCTCGACTCGAGGAGTCAGGAGTTTGGGCGAGGGCTTGAAGATTTGCCGCTCTTCAGGACCTCCGGTCTGACCATCGGCCCTTTGAGCGACGTGCCTTCTTGGCATCTCGGGTTTTCCGAAAACGACCGACAACAGTCCCACACCCCGATATGCGGTCGGTGGGGTCCATGGGCGCAGACAGCGAGGCAAAAAGTAACCAACGAAAAGGAAAAATAATAATTAAAGACGATCGGAACGTACCTCTTGGCGATGGGCTGCTCTGGTGGGCCAACGACAACGAGGACCTTGAGTTTACCACGCGAGTTACACTCGCTGATAAACTCGTGGGGCTAATGTTACTGGTCCGTCCCGGCCCGGCGAAGCGACAACGGCCGCGATAGCAGCCGTCCTCGGACTCCCCTCGGCGCCCGGCCGGCCTAGGGCCAGCGCTCGGCCAATGGCCGGCCGAGGACCGGCTCTCGGCCATTGGCCGAGCCTGGGACGTCACACGGCCGGCCAAGGGCCGGTGCTCAGCTAATGGCCGGCCCAGGACCGGCTCTCGGTGATTGGCCGAGCCTGGGATGTCACACGGCCGGCTCAGAGCCGGCGCTCGGCTAATGGCCGGCTCTCGGACATTGGCCAAGCCTGGGACGTCACACGGCTGGCTCAGAGCCGGCGCTCGGCCAATGGCCGGCCGAGGGCCAGCTCTCGGCCATTGGCCGAGCCTGGGACATCACACGGCCAGCTCAGAGCCGGCGCTTGGCCAATGGCCGACCCAGGGCCGGCTCTCGGCCATTGGCCGAGCCTGGGACGTCACACGGTCGGCTCAGAGCCGACGCTCGCCCAATGGCCGGCCCAGGACCGGCGCTCGGCCAATGGCCGGCCCAGGACCGGCTCTTGGCCATTGGCCGAGCCTGGGACGTCGCAGAGCCGACTCAGAGCCGGCGCTCGGCCCATGGCCGGCCTAGGACCGGCTCTCGACTTTGGGACCCCCCAAAACGTCCCTAGGTCGCCTATAAATGTGAGGCTCGACCCCTCGAGTCAGGTAATCTGAATTTGAGTACTGAAACACTGTCGAATTCGTAACTCTCTCGTTTCTCTCAAGTGTCGGCCTCTAAACACCTAAACCCTCTATATCCACCTCAATCCTACTAATGTTGAGCGTCGGAGAGGTAAACAGAGGCAACCCCTTTGTTTCCCCTTTGTAGTTCACACCTCTCTTCTTATCTTTTCACGTGTTCGGACGAGATAGACATCACCAACAGCTAAGGGACGACTTGGGATACCAAGTCCGATACGCTCGAGCCGGAACTCGACCACTTGATCCGACCTTGGGTCGAACCATTTGAGGCTCCTAAAATAGTTTTCCAAAAACGAGCGACAACATAACGTACCCGCGAGATAATGCATCTGCCACAACATTCTCCTTACCTTGCTTATATTTGATCACATATGGAAATGTTTCAATGAACTCCACCCATTTCGCATGTCGTCTATTCAGTTTGTGTTGTCCCTTCAAATGCTTCAACGACTCATGATCCGTATGTATCACAAATTCTTTAGGCCAAAGATAGTGCTGCCAATTTTCCAAAGTCCTCACCAATGTATATAATTCCTTATCATAAGTAGGATAGTTTAGGGCTGCCCCACTCAACTTTGCACTAAAATATGCAATTGTACTTCCTTCTTGCATCAAAACTCCACCAATTCGTAAACCTGAAACATCACACTCAATGTCAAACGTTTTAGTGAAGTTAGGCAAAATAAGCAAAGGAGCATTAGTTAGTTTTTTCTTGATCAGTCTGAATGCCTTTTCTTGCTCAGCTCCCCATTTAAATGGGATGTTCTTCTTGATGACTTCGGTTAGCGGCGCTGCAAGGCTACTAAAGTCTCAAACAAATCGTCGATAAAAACTAGCCAAACCATGAAAACTTCTTACCTGACTTATCGAAGTAGGCGTTGGCCAATCGTGAATTGCCTTCACCTTTTCCTCATCAACTTCAATCCCTTTAGCACTTACAACAAAACCAAGAAACACAAGCTTATCCGTGCAAAATGTAAATTTCTTAAGATTTACAAATAAGCTTTCTTTCCTCAAAACTTCTAAAACCAATTTTAGATGTGCAACATGATCCTTAAGGTTTTCGCTATAAATCAGAATATCATCAAAATTTTAGATTGTATGAATGGTTAATTATGCCTTTTAGGTTAACAAATGCCCCGAGTACATTCATGAGACTTATGACCCATGTTAACCCAAAAGGCATAATTAACCATTCATACAATCCATATTTTGTCTTAAATGCAGTTTTCCACTCATCTCCTTCTTTCATTCTAATCTGATGATATCCACTCTTAAGATCAACTTTAGAAAACACACACGATCCATGCAATTCATCTAGCATGTCATCTAAATGAGGAATAGGATGTCGATACTTTACCCTGATGTTGTTCATGGCTCGACAATCAACACACATTCTCCATGTCCCATCCTTCTTTGGCACTAGAATCACCGGAACAGCACACGGACTCATGCTTTCTCTCACATGTCCCTTCTCCATTAGCTCACTGACTTGCCGCTCAAGTTCCGTAGTCTCCTCCAGATTACTTCTATAGGCTGGTCGATTTGGGATTGTGGAGCCAGGAACAAAGTCGATTTGATGTTCGATCGCTCGAATATGAGGTAAACCAGGAGGTACCTCTTCCGGAAACACATCTACAAATTCCTGCAAAAGAGAAAAAACGTTGCTCGGCAAAGATCCGGCAAGATCTTCAGTACATAAAAAGGCCTCCTTGTACATGAGCACTATAAGGGGCTGATGGGTGAATAATGCTCTATTGATCTCACTTTTTTTTGCCATGAGAATAACTTTTTCACTCATGTCTCTCTCTTTCATTTCAAATTCCTTTTTTTCATCTTTTTCTCTTTCTTTTTCTTTTTCCTTTTTCTTTTTCTTTTTCTCTTTTTGTTTGTAATTTCAATTGATCAGCAAGAACTTGATTGGGACTTAATGGTACAAGTGTAACAGGTTGCTCTTTAAGAGTAAAAGAGTACCGATTGGTGAAACCTTCATGTGAGACCCTCCTATCAAATTACTATGGCCTCCCCAAAAGCATGTGACAAGCTTCCATCGGCACCACATAACAAAGCACCTGATCTTCATACTTGCCAATCGAAAATGCCACAAGAACTTGTTTTGTCACCTTGATGTTTCCACTATCATTAAGCCATTGAAGACGGTAGGGTCGTGGATGCTTCAAGGTAGGAAGCGCCAATTTCTCGACCAGATCAATGCTCGCGACATTCGTGCAACTTCCTCGATCAATAATCACACTACACACCTTCCGGTTCACGAAGCATCGAGTATGAAAGAAATTCTCGCGCTGATTATTTTCTTCTTTTTTCACTTGTGCACTAAGAGCTCTCCTCGCGACTAATAGTTCTCCATCGACTGGGTATTCACCATCGTTGCAATCCTCAAGCGGTGGCATGTCCTCATCTACTTCATCTTCCTCATCCTTCGACTCAAGCTGACCTTGTACGTTTATCACCATAACCCTCTTGTTTGGGCACTCGCTGGCTATATGTCCTGACCCTCTACATTTGAAACACTTTATATCACGTGTTTTAGTAGAATTAGCCTCTTTGTTACCTTGTGTAGCCCCTGGTTGTTGTTTGACATTTTTTGAAGTATCAAATTTAGGCTTGTTTGCTTGAAAGCTCTCCACGGATTTGTTGAAGACATACTTGTCCCTCTCCTAGCCATGTTCCTCCGCTTTAGTTGCTGCTCCGCTTTGACTGCTTGGTGCACCATATCGGTCAACTGCACGTGATGTTGCATCTCCACGACATCCGCTATCTCACGATTTAGTCCATGCGAGAATCTGGCCATCGTTGCTTCTCTGTCCTCCACCACGTTTGCTCTTATCATTGCCGCCTCCATCTCCTTGGAATACTCATCTACACTCTTTATTCCTTGAGTTAGACGCTACAATTTATTGTACAACTCCCGATGGTAATAACTTGGAATGAATCGTCTCCTCATGATGGCTTTCATCTCCTCCCATGTCTCCACCGTGCGCTCTCCATTTCTCCTCCTTTGTTTCAACAAATGATCCCACCATATTATGGAATAATCAGTGAACTCAATCGCTGCGAGCTTCACCTTCTTCATCTCCGAGTAGTTATGACACTCGAACACCATCTCTATCTTTTGCTCCCACTCCAAATAGACTTCAGGTTCATTTCTCCCCTGAAAAGATGGTATGGTCACCTTTATACTCCCCAAATCATCATCCCTTCCAGGCCTTCCCCTCCTAGCTTCTCTATTCCCATTACCACGCCCAAACCTGCCCCGGTTGTGTTGACGCTCTTCTACACCATCTTCAGCAGCCTCGTCTTCAACACCCTCTTCTGCAGCTCTTTGTGCTCGTCTATTGGGAACATTTGGAGCATGATTTGCTGCCATCCCTTCTATTCCATCAATCCTCGCATTTAGTTGCTCAAACTTCTGTGTCATCAACGCCACAAATGCCTCCATTTGAAGATTTCGATAAAGTGGTGGTTGTACGTATCTCCCACGATCAGATTCATTTCCTGACATTTAAAATATATATATATTTTTTTATTAGAAAAAATGTATCTGTTAGAGGACCTCACAAACACTCGCTCATGTGTTTCTCTCAATAATGTATACGCTCAACACTTGTGTTTATAATAAAATGGCTTTTACCCTCAAATAATCTCACACTCTTGCCCTTTTCCACTCTAGTGTTTTCTTTTGTTCTTAATCAGACTAACTAAACAACAAGTGTTTCGAGTAGCAATTCAATGTGTGAAACAACTCAAAAGCAAAGGATAAAATATGAGATAAACAACCCAAACTAAGATTACTAAAATGGTCAATTACCAATTCTTGAATCAGTCCATAAACAAAAGTACTACAAAGATAGATCTTTCTTCATTTGGCTTTTTTTTTGTTTTGGTTTTTTTTTTCTTCCTTTTTTTTGCCTTTTTTTTTAAATTATAATTGATAAGAAAACAAAGAAAACTGAAAGTTGTGCGAAAAAAATGGGGAAAACCTACTTTTTTTTGTTTTTTTTTAACTTTAAATGACACAAACGAAATTAAAATAAATGATAAACAATCTTTTCCTTAGAATCCAAGCTCTGATACCAAATGATATGATCCTTACCAACAAATGTGATAAGACCCAATAACAAAGATTTGAAAAAGACCCCAAGATCTGCAAAGGACTAGAATGTTGAGACTTGACCTAATATCTAGAGAGATAAGAACCAAGCGTACAGTATATATGTCGCCACACCAAGATATTCAAGATGAACACTTAAGAATCAAGATGATACGTCAAGTTGCTGAACGCCACAAGAAGACTTATGATATGATAAGGGCAGCGTCTAAACCAAGAAATGTCAACGAGCCAATTCCAAATACAAGAGTTCAAGACTTCAATGAAAACTTTCATGGTTTAAGCCAAGATGAATGGAAAAAGTATAAATCTTGGCATGGGCTGATCTACGCTTCCAGAAGCAAAATGGTTAATTCATTATCCAAGAAATTGAAGAGATGGTTAAGAAGCCAAAAATGTATTATTCTTCATCAGATTATAAATGGGCATGACTTTTGGGATTCTTATGAAGTTTTACCTTAAATTGGTATCTTTTAGTTGGCTGAAACAAATGGTAATTGTTTATTTTAGTTTTATTAGTAGGCTGAATTCAAAATGTTGTATTTATTGGGTTTAAGAGGTGTTATTATGTGGTCTGATTACTTAGGGGGTTATAATTTCCTTTTTCATTGTGTTTATGGGTTTAAATGAGACTTTTGGTTTTCCAAGCATGAAGGGTTGTTTCATGCCTATAAATTCATCTTCATTTTAATGAGAAAGGATCCAGATTTTGATAAAAAAAATGAGAGCCTTCTCTTGAGTTCTATATGAACTTTTATCGAACTTATCAAGACGAGTCTTGTGGCGTTCAAATTGACTTATCAATTGGTCTTTCGCATCCGACCGTGACGTCATTCAATCCCCGATTATCAAACGATCTTTCACCATTGTTTGTGGCGTCTTCATTATTCCAAGGTTCGCGTCTCTATAGGCGTTGCGTCGCGGAGTCACCAAACTTGTGGAGAAAACGATCCTTCCGCTGGAAATCGTATTCCTAGTAACGAGCATCGCGTCATCCTCCCCTCGGGAGTTTCTCTACGCCATTAGGTGCTCTCTAAGGTCCACACTCAGTGCTTGGCGGGGCGAGGTCGCCCTTGGCCGGATTGTTCGACGAGCCCTCCGGCTATCGGCCCCATCATTGTTGTCAATGGTGCCCAAAAGAAGAGTTGTAGTCTTTATTTTATACATTTGATGTAATAAAGTCTCACGAAGACTCTTGCTTGTAATTGCTTATTCATTAATAAAAAGTTCAAACGTTCATTCATTTTTCCTTGTCTGTTTGAAGCTTTATGATAAAACGTTAGTCTTTAGTCCATAAACAAACTTAACAACTTACGAAGAGACAAATGTAGATTTGCATGAACAAAGGACTATTGACCTAAACATGATTGTTAGGAGAATCTACGATGTCTGGTTATAGGGCATTAATAGTTGGAGACTCTATAGTTCTTCTAGGTATCTTCCGAAGGTACTGAATTGACCAGTGCACTTCTAGAGACAAAATAAGAACAAACCATTTAACCTCTTATGTCTCGAAGTCACTACGTATGAATTGCATCATGCTTACCTTAATCCTGAAATGAGACATGCCATTTCACAGCTTACGTGTTCTCATTTGAGAAAGTCAGAGTTCAGACTCACTATGTGATGCTGAACAGGGCTTATTGGTGAAGTATTAAGTTGTGAAGATGTCATGAGTAACTTTGTGAAGTTCTCATAGATATGGAATTCATGTACAAGATTGCTGAAATGCAATGTATATCACCTCATGCTCTGTTCCTTGAAATGTGAATAAATGAACTGGCCAGTGTCCAAATTGAGTCTTGAATCTTTTGGATGAAACAATATGACTTGTTAGCTCCTCGTCAATACATTGTTTCTAACTTATTCACAAGCGACAAAGGAGTTGAGGAAATAACAGCTTGAAGGGTAAAATGGTAATTTTGTAAATCCTGCCTAGCTGATGATATTCATGACGGGTAAACATTGATAATATTCTGTGGATCAACTCATTACAATTAGGTTGAATTCTTGAGTAGAAAATAAATTCATTTGAACCGAGAGATTTTCAGTGCCAACTCTTTAGTGGAGTCAGTTGGCATTAAGCTAAACATGGAAAAGGTTTGTGAACATTTGAGTCCAAGTATTTAGCTCAATATTTTTTCATTTGATCCATGAGGTCACTGTCACAAATCACATCGAGTAAGAATAGTAAAACTAGAAGCTAAGTCAAAACAAGAACGAGACAAGTTTTGTGAAAATTGTCTAAAGGGTATTTTTGTCTTTTTAGAGATAGGACGAAATGAATGTCAATAAATTTTTTGACATTGTCATATGATGACAAATGAAATTTAAATCACACAGCAAACTTAAAGAATTTGGGCCTTGAGGATTAATTTCATTTCATAGAATTTTACTTGAAAACTCTTAATGGGCTTTTCTTATGTTGTCATGAACAAATGAAGAAACATCTAGAAGCTCCTTCTAGAAGCTCAAATTTCGTCCAACCCAAGGAAAATAAGGCTGAATTTCGTTCATGCCATAGTGGGAAAGAGAATTTATTTTGTGCATTAATGTATGAAGATACTTGCCAAAAGAAAAAGAGGAAACAAATTTCCTCTAGAAGGAAAGTGCATTTTCGGCCAACTAAGAGGAAATCAAATGAGGAAACAAATCCTAAGCCTTCATGAGGCATGTTGGACGTGCAAGGCTATAGGAAAAGAGGAAATAAGATTTTTTCATGAATATGTGATATTCTATAGAAAAGAGGAAACTACATTTTGAAGGTAATCCTCCTGTTATAAATACTCCACCTCATTCCTCTCATTTTATTTTCATTCCACATAAGTTAGAGATAGAGAGACTCTCTCTCTAGACCTTGTGGCCGGTTTCTCCTCTCTCTCTCTAGTTATTTTGTTTTTGTTTTGGCACCTAAGTTCTCATTTGACCTAGTGGTTTTAGCTCTTCGACTTTAAGACTTGTTCTCGAGTCGTCGTGTTTAAAAGTGCCCACTCACTAATTCCTTCTTTCTCGAGTGATTCGTGTGATAGAAACTATCGTGGTTGCTCGTGTTGCCGAGGAAAGAAGAGAGACGTGTTGCGAGGGGAGACGAACGTTGCAACTTTCCAAAAGCTTATCAACGTTCAAGCTTCTAAAAAGGTTAGTAATCTTTAATGCTCATAATAGTTTTTATTTACATGTGCTTGCTCTTTGTCTAGGTTAGTAAAATCGTTTTACTTGTCAATTTTTTTTTTAATTCCTTCGCTTATCGAAGCGTTAAACTTTTTCTTAAACCCTAGATCAATTCCAACGAATGGTATCAGAGCTATGGTCAAAGATTTGCATGTACATGTAATTAAAATTTGAGCTTGAAAATCGTTTTCGAAAGTTTACAAATTTTGTGACAAGTTAGAATTGTTATCTTAGATTTTTTTTTAATTTTATTCCTCTTGCCTTTAAATTAAAAATCATGTTGATTTTCTATGAGTTTGGGATGTTATTAAAACACATTAGAATCAGTTCTAAAAGTTTTTATTTTTCTATATTAAAAAAACGTGTTTTTAAGTTTGAGAAAATTTCGAGTAAATTTTGTGACTAGTTTTCTTGTCTTACTAGTTTCTTTTATTTACTTAAATCGTTTTATGCTTGTTGTTATTTCTTTTATACCATGTTATTACCATGTTAATAAAACAAAAATAAAAGCCTTAACAACTTCCTAAAATGTTCCGTTACACTCGATTTTTTTTACGCACTAAAAGACCGAACTTTAATTATTTATGTTTTCTTCGAGTTGGAGTAAAACCCGCAATAAAGTGGCATAACTCTCTGCTCAGAATTTGAAATTTAATGATTCTTGAATCAAATTAAAGGTCTGTCTGTCCTCTTTCCCATTCCAAGGTTTTGGGTCAAAATGACATCGGAGCCCCCAGTTATGGCGATTTTACTCCGAGGTGCGCGGCTGTTCCGAAAGTCCAGTTTTTTTAGAAATCCGGATTTTCTGCCCAACTACCATGAGTTATAGAACTCTAATGAGAAAATTTTCTTGAGAAAAAATGTTTTTCATAAGATTATAAACATGATGTATAAGATTAAAATGTTTTGATTTTTGAAAATTTAACTTGAAATTGAATCTTTACAAAACTAGTTTGAATTTTGAAAAACCGTTTTCATTTTCAAACTTGAAAATATTTAGTCATCCAAATCAAATAAGTTTTCAAAATGTTTTCAAAACTATATCTATATCACATACGTTCAAAATCTATATGCTCTTGAAAATTTGAGTGGGATGTCTCTTCGTAGACAAGCCGAAAATAAAAAGATGTGTAATCTCAAACTTCCAAGTGTTCGAGTGAGTTGAAGTTCACACTTCCCTCATGCACTTTCCCCGAATAGAAAATAGGAAAAGATCCGAGTATGTCCCTTGTGCCTTTATATACTAACACTGCTCTGAACATGAACTTCTAGAATTCTTTTCTAGTTTTCCGCTCTATCGCTCTATAACTTGGAAAACCGTTTCCGAACTTATAAGAGTCGATGTACCAACTCCAAAAACTAAGTGGGAGGGTTATACTTGTTGTTTGTAACCCACGATTCCCAACACTAATGAAAAGTATAATTGTTGCCAGACTAAGAGTTACCCTCATGGCCCTCTCTTAAATGAGAGTACTCAACTGCGCTTTGCTCTGATCATTGCTCAATGAGCTACGTCCGAGAGTTAGACAATGAGACAAGGCCTCCCCTCGGTGGATTTTTTTTTCAAAGTTGATCTCTTGGACTAAGTGGTTCGTTACACACTTAGACTCAATCCCTAGTAATCCTCCCTCGAGGCCTTGCGAAAGGATGTGAGTGATCAAACCATTTTAAAAGGTGGCTAGTCAAAATTGGTGTATTGACATCTTGGCTAAGCATTAATGATGTGTCATTTACTTATAAATGGAGATTATTTGCGGCCTTCTCTTGAGGGAGTAAATTATCATTTGGTTTATAACACATTTGGATTTTATCAAGTCTTAAAGAAACCTAAATCCTAAACCAAAGACTAATCATAAACTTGTTTAAACTTTTTGTTACCGGTCCGTCTCGGTCTGGTAGATCGACGACGGCCACGCTGGCGGCCGTCCTGAGCCCGGCGCTCGTCCGGGGCCGGCACTCGCCGTGGCCGGCTCTCCACGGCCGGCTCTCCAAGGCCGGCCCTCCAGGACCGGCGTTCCAGGACCGGCGCTCCAGGACCGGCTCTCCAGGGCCGGCGCTCCAGGACCGGCTCTCCACGGCCGGCGCTCCAAGGCCGGCTCTCCACGGCCGGCGCTCCAAGGCCGGCTCTCCACGGCCGGCGCTCCAAGGCCGGCGCTCCAAGGCCGACTCTCCACGGCCGGCGCTCCAAGGCCGGCGCTCCAAGGCCGGCTCTCCACGGCCGGCGCTCCAAGGCCGGCTCTCCACGGCCGGCGCTCCAAGGCCGGCGCTCCAAGGCCGGCTCTCCACGGCCGGCGCTCCAAGGCCGGCTCTCCACGGCCGGCGCTCCAAGGCCGGCGCTCCAAGGCCGGCTCTCCACGGCCGGCGCTCCAAGGCCGGCTCTCCAAGGCCGGGCCTCCAAGGCCGGCCCTCGGCCAAGGGGTTCCTCAAACACCTCTTGGCCGCCTATAAATATGAGGGTCTCTCTCTCGACCCAGGTAATCCGAATTTGGGTGCTGAAACGCTGTCGAACTCATACCTCGCTCGTTTCTCTCAAGTCTCGACCTCTAAACACTAAACCCTCTACAAACCACCTCAATCCTACTAATGTTGAGCATCGGAGAGGTAAACAGAGGCAACCCCTCTGTTTCCCCTTTGTAGTTCACACCTTCTTTGCTCACTTTTCAGGTGACTGAACGAGACAGACACTACAGACAGCTAAGGGACGACTTGGGATACCAAGCCCGACACGCTCGAGTTGAGACGAGACCACTTGGTCCGGCCTTGGGTCTAACCGTCTGCGACTCCTAAATCGTTGTCCGAAAAACTGCGACAACATTTTGGCGCTAGAAGGAGGGGATCTCTCGACCTTGATGACGCATTCCCTCTACCAGTTTTCTCCCTTTGTTCTCACGACTCTCGAGAGATGAGTCAAATTCCCACTACCTCCGCGGGTACCCGAGCAACGAGCTCGAGGTACGGTCTTCGACGCCTCGCACATCGTCTTGAAGGGCAACCTCGCGATAGCGAGAGCCAGCCCCAAGACCCGATGATTGACCCCGAGGCCGTGCTCCGAGAGGACACGGCCCGGCGGCTTGCGGAGCTCCTTGACCGCCCCGGCGTCGATGGTTCGCTCATAGCCGACCTCCTCGGCTATGACGTCGAAGATAGGTCCGCCAAAGACTACTCCGACTCCGTATATGTGGGGGAGTCGAGGACCAACGAGGCAACGCCTAGCCTCGCCCCTTCGCGGCCCGAGAGGCCCAACGGCGCTTTGGCCGGGCCGTCGCACCTAGCGCGGCAGCAGGCACGGTCACATTCCCGGGGACTCACCCCCTCGGTTTCAAGAGGCGGCCGGACACGGCCCCTCGCCGAGGAGAGAGCGACTCTGGTAGATGATGGGGCCGACAGCCGAAGCGCCCGCCGGACGGTCCGACCAAGGGCGACCTCACCTCGCCCCGCACCGAGTGTGGACCTTAGAGAGCGCTTGACGGCGCAGAGAAACTCCCGAGGGGAGGATCTCCGCCAAAGGCTAAACTCTCGAAGGGACGCGCTCCCCGCCGCAACTCTCGGCCGGCCGCAGGCCAATGTCGTGGACCAAGCGTCCAACGAACGCCAACCGGTGACTCCCGTGGCCCCGACGGTCGGCCCCGCTAACGGGCTCGACATGGTCACGATGATTCAAAGCCTCCAGAATCAATCATCGAAATGAAGGAGTCGGGGAGGCAATGGCCGTACGGAGGGATCGAGGAATCATACTCTCCCTTCGCCGCGCAAATCCTCGCGCAACCATGCGTGGGGAACTTCAAGTTACCGTCCATTCCCCCCTACGATGGACGTACGGACCCCCACTTCCACGTCCAACACTATGAGACGTGGATGACTATGCAGGGGCAGGCGGACGCCACCCTCTGCCAAGCCTTCAGCCTGACCCTCACAGGCTCGGGGTTTGAATGGTTCCGAAGCTTGAGGCCGGGAAGCATCCCGTCTTTCCGGGCCTTGCGAGAGGCTTTCCTCGCCCGATTCGCCACCCTCGTGGCGCAAAAGAAGCCGAAGACCCACCTCCTCTCTATCCGACAAGGAAGAGACGAGACGTTGAGACAATACCTCGCTCGCTTCACCGAGGAGTTTCACAAGGTCGAAGGGTTCGACGACAGGGACGCCATCACGGCGATCACCGAGGGAGTGCGCACGAGCGACTTCCTCAAGTCTATTGTTGGCCAAGTCCCGCGTGACATGGCGGAGCTGATGACAAGAGCCCGCACATACATGGGAGTCCAGGACTATCTCGATGGCCGAGATGGTCGAAAGTCAGGAGGACAGGGGAGTCGCCGCCGCGACGATCGAGATGAAGATCGTCCCGACCCCCGGAAGAGGAGGAATAAGGGAAGCCAGGCCCCCAACGGCCGTTCCCTCCCCGGGCCGAGGCCATCACATGTCGACAGCTTCCGAAAGTTCTCGCCATTCACTCCTCTGAACACTCCGCCGGAGCAAATCCTGGCCCTGCACCGTGACAAGTTGGGGAGCCCAACCCCGCTCACGAAGGATCCCGCCAAGAGGGATCAAAGCAAGTACTGTGACTACCATCAAGATCACGGGCACCTGACATCTGAATGCTATCAACTCAAGCGTCAGATTGAGGCCCTGATTCAAGATGGGAAGCTGAAAGAGTACGTCCTGAGAACTATCGGGACGGCCGCGGTGCACGGAGGTCGCCCGCGGCAAGGGAAGAAAGGTCCGGCAACGGTGACTGTCACGGACCGCACGACAAACGAAGAGCCGGAGAGCTCGCAACTTCACGTCGTGGGTGCAATCTTGGGTGGCCCGGAGTTCGGAGACTCGGCTACGCAAAGGAAGAAGTACGTGCGCGAAGTTTCCCAAGGGAAAATAGCGCACTACATCAACCATACGTACGAGGTCCCTCCTCCGGCCCCCTTTGAGTCCATGTTCTTCACCGGACAAGAAGCGGCGCGAGTTCTCCATCCACACAACGACGCGATAGTCGTCTCTGCCCCGGTCGCCAACAACCTCGTCCGGAGAATCCTGATCGACAATGGGAGCTCCGCCGACATAATCTTCAAATCGGCGTTGGACAAGATGAAGCTATCCGGGGTAAGACCGACCCCGATCTCAACCCCGCTCTTCGGCTTCTCTGGGGAGAGGGTTATGACGGAGGGAACTATCGACCTCCCGGTTACCTTCGGTACGCCGGGGGGGCTCGAGGTTACCCACATCGTGTCGTTCCTAGTGGTGGATCAGCCCTCGGCTTACAACATCATCGTCGGCCGCCCGACTCTCAATCGGTTGAAGGCCATAACGTGCACGTACCACCTGATGATGAAGTTCCCGACCGAGAAAGGGATCGCCGTGATGTTGGGAGACCAATCCATGGCGAGGATGTGCTACATCCAGGGCGTGGACGGAAAAGGGAAAGGGAAGGTGGTGAGCACCGTCTTCCAACTCGGAGACAAATTCCCGTGCAAGTTAGAGGAAGGAGGCACCTTCGGAGAGCTAGACCAGAGGGACGAAGTCGAGCGTCGAAAGGTGGAGACACCGGACGACCTCGTTCCCGTCGTGTTGGACGACGCCAAGCCTGACCAAGTAGTCAAGGTAGGCGCCCAACTCCCGTCTGAGACCCGAATCGAGCTCGCCGCTTTCCTCCGAGAGCACAAAGATGTCTTTGCGTGGACACACGCCGACATGCCGGGGATCGACCCCGAGATCATGGTTCATCGTCTCAACGACGACAAGAGGGTGGCCGAGCGCGTTCAACCGCGACGGGCGTTCAGTGGGGAGAGGTACCAAGCCATTGGTGAAGAAGTTGACAAACTTCTCGCCGCCGACTTCATCAGGGAGGCGGAGCACCCCAAGTGGGTGTCCAACGTGGTGATGGCCAAGAAGCCAAACGGGAAGTGGCGGATCTGTATCGATTACAAAGATCTCAACAAAGCCTGCCCGAAAGACAGCTTCCCTCTCCCGAGGATCGAGCAGCTCGTGGACGCCACGGCGGGCCACGAGTTGCTGAGCTTCATGGACGCCTATTCAGGCTACAACCAGATCCGCATGCACGAGCCGGATCAGATCAAGGCCACCTTTGTTACGAACCGCGGACTTTACTGTTACAAGGTCATGCCCTTTGGCCTCAAAAACGCGAGAGCAACGTATCAAAGGTTGGTGAACCGCATGTTCGCCAATCAAATTGGCAAAACTATGGAGGTCTACGTGGATGACATGCTTGTCAAAAGCCTCAAAGCCCGCGACCACGTTCGAGACCTTAGGGAAATGTTCACGATCCTGCGGCGCTACAAGATGAAGCTTAACCCCAACAAGTGCGCTTTCGGGGTCGAGTCTGGAAAGTTTCTGGGCTACATGGTGAGCCGCCGCGGGATCGAGGCCAATCCTGAGAAGATTAAGGCGATCTTAGAGATGAGGTCGCCACAAAAGGTCAAAGAAGTTCAAACCTTGACGGGAAGGATCGCCGCCCTGACGCGATTTGTTTCCAAAGCCACTGATAGGTGCCAACCATTCTTCAAGGCACTAAAGAAGACCGATGGGTTCGTGTGGACGGAGGAGTGCGAGGAAGCATTCCGCGATATGAAAGCCTATTTCACCTCCCCTCCGTTCCTCGCGAAGCCAAAGAATGGCGAAACCTTGTTCCTCTACCTCGCGGTTTCCGATAGGGCCGTGAGCGCGGTCCTCATACGCGAGGAGGACAGGGTACAATGGCCGGTCTACTACGTTAGCAAGGCGCTCCTCGACGCCGAAACCCGATACCCGGAAATCGAGAGACTGTCCCTCGCCCTCGTCATGAGCGCGAGAAAGCTCCGGCCCTACTTCCAAGCGCACCCCATTGTGGTCCGCTCGGGACATCCCATCGAGAAGGCCCTTCAAAAAGGGACCTCCTCTCGAATGGCGATATGGTCCCAAGAGTTGGGCGAGTACGGGATCGAGTTCCAACCGAGAACCGCCATTAAGGGTCAGGCCCTCGCCGATTTCATCGCCGAATTCACAAGCTCGCCACCGGCCGACGAGGGCGACGAGAATAGAGAGAGCGCGGAAGAGAAGAAGGACGACCGCGTCGAATCGTCGAAGAAAAGAACCAACGACCCGATAGGGCCGGTCTGGGACTTGCACGTGGATGGCGCGTCAAACGCCCGGGGGGCTGGCGCCGGCGTTGTGCTCACAAATCCCGATAGGGAAAAGCTGAGATACGCCCTGCGGTTCGAGTTCAAGGCTTCCAACAACGAAGCAGAGTACGAAGCTCTGATCGTTGGCTTGGAACTAGCGAACAAGTTGGGCGCCCAAAACCTGCGCATCCATTGCGACTCGCAATTGATTGTGAACCAGGTTAAGGGCGACTACGCCGCAAAAGAGCCACACATGATCGCGTACTTGTCCAAGGCCCAAAAGAACCTGGAGGCCCTGTCATGGTTCGAGATCGTCCAAGTTCCACGAGAGGCGAACATTGACGCTGACGCCCTGGCTCGCCTCGCGTCGGGGATAGACGAGGAGGGCGAGGGTAACGTCCCAATCGAAGTGCTGACCCGACCCTACGTCTCGAGAGGCGACGTAGGGGTCGTTGACGAGACTCCGCCTCCCTCGTGGATGACTCCGCTCGTGGAATTTCTTAAGCGAGGAGTCGTTCCCGAAGACAGAGAAGAGGCCAGAAAGCTGAGAAGCTTGGCGTCGAAGTACACAGTGAGGGAGGATAGCTTGTTCAAGAGAGGCTACTCCATGCCCCTTCTCCGTTGCCTGACCGAGGTGGAGGCGAGGAAAGCACTCCACGAAGTGCACGAGGGGGTGTGCGGTAACCACGCCGCCGGGCAATCTTTGGCATTGAAGCTGCTGAGACTGGGATATTTCTGGCCGACCTTGAAAAAGGACTCCCACGAGTGGGCCAAGAAGTGTGACAAGTGCAAAAGATTCGCCCACATTCCGCGCCAAGCACCGGCCCCTCTGTGTCCGATTATCGTGCCGCGACCTTTCGCGAAGTGGGGAATCGACCTCATCGGCGAGCTACCTACGGCCCCGAGACAATACAAGCACGCGATCGTGGCTATCGATTACTTCACGAAGTGGGTAGAGGCTGAGCCGCTGGCAAAGATCACCGAGGCGAACACGACGAGCTTCATTTGGAAAAGCATCATTTGCCGCTTCGGGATCCCTGCGTCAATTGTAACCGACAACGGAAAATAATTCGACAATGCGCGCCTCCGAGAAATGTGCGAACAGCTTGGCATTAGCAAGACTTTCTCCTCTCCCTGCCATCCCCAAGCCAACGGCCAGGTCGAGGCGGTGAACAAGACGATCAAGGAAAACCTGAAGAAGAAGCTGGAGGCAAGAAAGGGGGCTTGGGCTGACGAGCTCCCCATGGTCTTATGGGCGCCCGAAACGCGACCGGCGAAACC
Organism: Urtica dioica subsp. dioica; assembly: GCF_054948205.1. Taxonomy (NCBI): domain Eukaryota; kingdom Viridiplantae; phylum Streptophyta; class Magnoliopsida; order Rosales; family Urticaceae; genus Urtica; species Urtica dioica. The sequence continues at coordinate 50,506,761 of NC_142763.1, forward strand.
CCTTTCGCTCTCGCGTTCGGCGTCGAGGCTGTGGTACCCGTCGAGATCAAGTTGCCAACCTTGCGCATCGAGGAGTACGACGAAGCCGCCAACGATGACGCGATCAGGCTCGAGCTAGACCTCATAGACGAAAGGAGGGCGGATGCGCTCACCCGGCTTGCTGCGCAAAAGAGGAAAGTCGAGAGATACTACAACTCAAAGATCAAGCTGCGGAAGTTCGCCGACGGAAGCCTCGTTCTTCGAAGGGTGTTCCAAAACACCAAGGTGCAAGGCGCGGGTGTTCTAGGCCCCACCTGGGAAGGCCCGTACCGTGTGCGCCGAGCCATCCACAACGGCACGTACAAGCTCGAGAACATGGAGGGACTCGTGTTCACACACCCGTGGAACGCGGAACACCTCCGGCAATATTACCAGTAGACGTTCATTCGTCCATTTTCCGCTTTTTTATTTTTATGTAATTTTCGATTCTAGCAAAGACAATTTACAATTTCAAGTTTGGCCAACGGCCTGGGATGTAATTTTTGAACCATTTCAATAAATTAATGAATTACATTTCACTTCAAGACATTGTATCTTAGTTTCTAGCCTCCTCCACGAGCACCCAAGAAACTCGAGGGGCTAAGGGGGATAAGGCGAGAGTAATAAGCTCACTTATTCCACTCTCCACGCGCCAAGCGGTAACAAAACACCCATAAATCGGATCCGCGCACCGGACCTCCGACTTCGTACCCTCCTCGTGCGACGCTCTCGCACGGGTTGAGGCCGTGTGCCGAGAGATAGCGAAACGACGATGAGTTGGATCCGCGCACCGGACCTCCGGCCTCGCACGTCTTTTGCTGCGACCCTCTCGTGCACCGATGCACCTTGCGCACCGATAGGCGGCAAGGCATCGATGGATCACGTCCGCGCACCGGATTGTCGATCTCGGCAGTCAAAACTCAAAACGTGACACGCGTACCAACGAGTACCACGCTCACTGGGAGCTGCAAACCCATCCCGATACGCACGCCGATAGGTAGCGTACTCGCCGGAGGATGAGCGCGACGGCCACCCAGCTCGCGCACGCCGATAGGCAGCGAGTCACAAAGGGATGGCCGGAAATCGCACCCGCCGGATGAAACTGGTCTAGCCAGCATCCGCGGGAAACTTCGCCGCCGAATGCGGCAGTAAGCCGTGCCAACCGGTTACGCTAAGCATAGTAAGCCGTGCTCGTAAGACACGCACTATTCAAATTGCGCAAATCGATTACACTAAGCGTAGCAAGTCGGGAAAATAAGTCGCACGATGAAATAAAAGCTTCAATCAAAGCAAAACAATGTTGCACAAACGACCCAACGAGAAAAGTACGAGAGTACGACCCAAACACAGCAAGAATCCGAAAGAAAGCATAAAGCGAGCGCTAAACAAGTGCGCGAAAAAACCAAAGAAAAATCGGCTACTCCGAGCCATAATCGACCTGCTCTTCGTCGTCCTCAAGGTGATGGGCGCCCGACCCGCCAACGGTTCCTCCACCGGACCGACAGTTTGACGACTGGGCGGCCTCCGCAGGGACTTCGGGAGGCAAGTCGTCCTCCGGCAGCTCGTCCTCCAAGGGAGGAAACATGGCGTCAAAGAAGGAAAATGTGATCCCTCGAGACGCGTTCTCCTCTGCAATCGCATCTTTGACCCGCATGGCCACCTCGTAACGGGCCACCTCTAGCGAGAGATCCCAATCCTCCTCCAACTCTGTCTTCGATCGCACGGCGTCATCCTTCTCCTCGATGAGGGTCTGCACCTCCGCTCGCAGGGTTTCCCTCTCCCTCTCGGCCCTGACCCGGGAGATCTCGCTTACCGACAATCGGGCGTGGACGATGTTCAGCTCTTCGTCTCGGCTCGAGAGGGCCGCTTGGAGTTTCTTGGTCTCCCCTAAGAAAGTATCGGCCGCCTGCTCAGCCTTCTCCCGAGACGCCTTCTCGGCCGCCGCCTTCTCACGAGCTCGCTTTAGTTCCTCCTCAAGCGCTTGGAACTCTTGGACGGTGCGGACCCCCGCCAAGGCAGCGGCATGGGCGGCCGCTGTATCCTCCTTGTCTTTTTCCATGATCTGCATACGACGCAGCAAGTCCCGGAGAATGCGGTCGCTCCGTTCTTGGCGCACGAGCATCTGTGGAAGCAAACAACGTACATGCAATCGAAATAAGCACAACAAATCACAAATGAGGCAAGCAAGCGAGTCATACCTTTCGGGCGTCGCCGATCCCGCTCTGGAAATGCTCGAGGTCGCTCACCGTCGGCTCCGCCGCCTCCGTCAGGAGCATCGACTCCATGCCATCTGACGTCGCCGACGTATGAGCGTGCTTGTGGCCGGAGGACGAGCCGGGGAGGATCGTCGACGACGGTCGCTTATTCGAGGAGTTCGCCTCGGCCCTCGCCCGCGTTGGAAGCCCCCCATGGCGGGCCTCGGCTTGTGGTTGAGCCGCGATCACGGCCTCGACGTCGGGCGCCACCCTCGGTGCCTGCGTGCGTGGTCGGTGTCGTCGGGTCATCATATCTGAAAAAGATGAAGAGGTGACAGGTTAGAGTGCGATACAGTGGAATATACATTAACTAGAAGCTTGTGTGTGGTTGGTACCCCCCACGTCAGGGGGAGGAGCAGACGACCCCCCGCCTCTGATTCGGGGTCCTCCGTCATTAACTCGGAAGGGCGTCGTCTCCAGGCGGGAACCACCCAGTCCTTGCCATTAGGTCTAGGGACTCGAAGTGCGGTCCTTGCCGCCTCGATTCCGGGAGCGCCCTGATCACTGCGTGAAGCTCAGAGCCTTCGATATCGCCCATAGGTGGAAAATCAGCCGCAAGACCAAAGAAGAGAGGCGCGACCCCGAAGGCTGATTCGGACACCTATATCCAAGGATATCGGTGCTTCGAATTAACGTTGCTGACAATGACGAAGCGCTTACGGTGTAGCGCTAGGTAGAAGCCCGGCTTCCCTGGCACCCCTCGTATCGTCATGAGGTCCTGGATGTCGTCGGCGGTGACAGCCCTCTTCTTCGCCCGGTAAAGCATCATGTGGCACGCTGCGACCACCCGATAGAAGGCCGGAGACATCTGTAAGGCGTGCACCCCCAGTCGAACTAGCAACTCCTGGATAACCGGCTGAAAAGGCAACCTTAGCCCACCGCGGAGGCTCGCCTCGTGGACCGCGGCGTACCCCCTTCGAGGGCGGGACGGAAGATCGTCAGGCAACGGTCTGAGGATTGACACAGAGTCCGGGATACTGTAGCGCTTCCTGAGGCTCTTGAAGCTGACGATGGAGATCAGGCTCGGGACATCGACGCCCGAGCAGTCAAGGTTACCCCGCACGGCTGACTCTCCTACCGGGAAGGACGAGGTCCGCATTTCCTCCTGCGCAGTAGAGGAAAGTCCCCTCGCCGCGGGTGCTGCACGACGGCTCGACGAGTCGCCGGAGTGCCCGGAATCCGGGGCGGTGCCCGAGCGCTCGACCGGCTGTCGGCCGGACGGGTCACTGCCATCGGGCCGGCTCGTCCTGTGGCCGGCAACGTCCTCTCCTGCGTGCGCGTCAAGCTCGAGGACCCAGCCCGTCTCCTGGCTAGGTGGCTCCTCCACGCGCGGCCCCGGCGACCTCCGGCCTTCGGCGCACGCGCCAGGCCCGTCGGCCCGGCCCGGCTCTCGGCCAATCGGGTCTCCGGCGCTTGAGGCCTGCCCGGGCGTCCCGGCGTTTAGCCCAGACGCGTCCTGCCCGCCGGCCCGGCCCAGCTCGCGGGTTGCTGGGTCCTTCTCGCGCGCCTGTCGCCCAGCGGCCCTGTCCGGCCTTCGGCCGGTTGGGCCCTCCTCGCGCACATCGGCCCGGCCCGACTCCCGGCCGGCTGCAGTCTCCTCACCTAGGCCCGGCCCATTGGGCCTTAGGGTTTGCAGGGCAACCAGGATGGCCGCCTCTTCCTCTCCGGCTGTGGGCAGTCGGCTTCCTCCCTCTCCGGCGTTGGGCGGCCGGCACTCCTCCTGTCCGGCGCCGCCGACCCCGCCTGCAGCGTCGGCCGCCGCCGGCGGCGCTCCCCCGTCGTAGACGCGCTCCAGCCCGGCTGGGGCCGACCCGCCTGGGCTCCCATGGCCGCCGACCACCTGCAGCGCAACCCTACCCGAGAGGGTGGGGTCCCCCCTGATGCCAACGCCGCCCCGGGCGGCGCTCCTCTGCGCCAGCGCGTCATCGCCGGCGTTGGCCTCGCCAGACGCGTCGCCCGCGTCCTCCACGACCGGCTCGGCCCCCCCGGGACGAGGGACGTCTCCCCCAGGGCTTGGTTCGCCCCGGACGGCGCCGACTCGGCCGGGCTCAGCCTCCTCCACGCCGGCGTCGGCCTCCTCTGCCTTGTCGGCGTGCTCCCCGGTCGGGATCGTCGCGCGCGACTCTTCTGGCGCGATCCCGGTGCTGGGTCCAGCGCAGACGGCGCCGACCCAGCCAGGCGCGACTCCCCCGGCGTGGGCGGCGGCCTGCACAGCGTCGCCCGCGGCCGGCCCGCCTCCTCCGGTGCCAGAATCGACGAGGGCGCCCCTCCCGGCGCTGGATGGATCGCCGCCGGTCTCCTGGGTGGTCGGCCCTGCGCGCGGGACCTCCATAGCGCGTCCCTCGGCCAAGCCAGCCTCGTGCTGGTCGGCCCGGCTGTCCCCGGCGGCTGGTGCCATCAGGCCGGCGCTCTCCGGCCGGCGCTGGCCGTCTCCGGCACGCGCGCCCTCACCCTCGTCGGCCAGCCACGCTTCCACCAGTGAAAGATCCTCTCCGGTCATCTCAATAACGTTGAACGAATGCGACGAGTGTCGTGTGTCGGGTGGTGTTGATGGGGGCAAAAAATGAGCCCAAAAAGCATCCAAATCCACGTGGTTTTCCTCAAACAAGTCGTGTAAGCCATCGTCAACGGTCCCACATCCCGAGTCAATGGGGTCCATGGGCGCGAATAACGAAGCGAGCAAGATCGACAAAAAATATAATAATAAAAATAATATGAAAGGACGTCGGAGCATACCTCTTGACGGCGGGCTTCTCCGATGGGCCATCGTCGGACTTTGAGTTTACCACGCGATTTACAATCGATGATAAACTCGGGGGGCTAATGTTGTTGGAATCGATCTAGGGTTTAAGAAAAAGTTTAACGCTTCGTTAAGCGGCGGAATTTTAAAAATTTTCTTTTAAAGCAAAACTAGTTTTTACTAACCTAGACAAGAGCATGTACATGTAAATAAAAACTAATATGAACTATTAAAGTTACTAACCTTTCTTGAAGCTTGAACCTTGTAGAAGCTTTTGGAAAGTTGCAACGCTCGTCTCCCCTCGCAGCACGTCTCTCTTCCTTTCCTCGGCACCTCGAGCAACCACGAAAGTTTCTATCACTAAATCACTCGAAAAGAAGGAATCAGTGAGTGGGCACTTTTAAACACTACGACTTGAGAACGAGTCTCGAAGTCGCAGAGCTAAACACTAGGTCGAGTGAGGACCTAGGTGCCAAGATAAGAAATAATCGAAAATAAACTAGAGAGAGAGAGAGAGGATTTTCGGCCAAAGTTCTAGAGAGAGAGTCTCTCAAATCTCTTAAACTTGGATGATTTTAAAATGAGAAGAATGAGGCTCCTATTTATAGGAGAGGTCTCACCTTCAATAAGGTAGTTTCCTCTTCTATAAAATGAGCCAATTTCCTCTTTCTTTTCCTTGAGAAGCTCGGCCAAAATAGACTTCATTAAGTCTTGGAATAGTTTCCTATTTTGTTCCATGCCTTGCCTTGTCTCTCTCTTGGCCGAATTCCATATAGCATCCTCATGCAAATTTGTTTCCTCTTTTTCTTTTGGCAAGTATCTTGATACATTTATGCACAAAATATTCTCTCTTGGTTGGGTATGTTGGGCGCCTATGTCCTTCTAGAATGGGCTTCTAGAAGCTTTTCCATTTGTTCATGACAACATGAAAAAGGCCCAATAAGAATTTTCAATAAAATTCTTATGAAATGAAATTAATTCACAAGGCCCAATGATCAAGTCATGGCCGAATGAAACATGTCATAAAATGACCTTGTCAAAAATTTATTGACATTCATTTCATCGTTTGTCTCAAAAGACAAAAATACCCTTTTCACTATTTTCGTTCTTGTTTTGACTTAGCTTCCAGTTTAACTATTCCTATCGATGTGATTCGTGACAGTGACCTCATGGACCCAAATGAACAAAGCTTTAGCTAAACACTTGGACTCAAAAGTTCACAAACCTTTTCCAAGTTTAGCTTAATGCCAACTGACTCCACTAAAGAGCTGACACTGAAAATCTCTCGGTTCAAATGAATTTATTTTCTACTCAAGAATTCGACCTAATTATGATGAGCGGATCCACTGAATATTATCTATGTTTACCCTTCATGAATGTCATCAGCTAGTCGGGATTTACTAAATTACCATTTTACCCTTCTAGCTGTTATTTCCTCAACTCCTTTGTCGCTTGTGAATAAGTTAGAAACAATGTATTGACGAGGAGCTAACAAGTCACATTGTTTCATCCAAAAGAGTCAGGACTCAATTTGGACACTGGCCAGTTCATTTATTCACACTCCAAGGAACAAAGCATGAGGTGACATACATTGCATTTCAGCAATCTTGTACATGAATTCCATATCTATGAGAACTTCACAAAGTTACTCATGACAGACTCACAACTTAGTACTTCACCAATAGGCCTTGTTCGGAATCACATAGTGAGTCCGAACTTTGACTTTATCAAATGAGAATACTAAGGTGTGAAATGGCATGTCTCATTTCAGGATTAAGGTAAGAATGATGCAATTCATACATAGTGACTTCGAGACATAAGAGGTTAAATGGTTTGTTCTTATATTGTCTCTAGAAGTGCACTGGTCAATTCAGTATCTTCGGAAGATACCTAGAAGAACTATAGAGTCCCAAACTCTCAATGCCTCATAACCAGACATCATAGATTCTTCTAACAATCATACTGAGGTCAATAGTCCTTTGACCCTAAGATTGCGAATATATCGTTTTAAGCAAACTACGAAGAGTTTGTTCATGCAAATCTACATTTGTCTCTTCGTAAGTTGTTAAGTTTGTTTATGGACTAAAAGACTATGGTTTTGTCATAAAGCTTCAGACAAGGAAGATTGAATGAACGTTTCAACTTTATTAATGAATGAATAGGCAATTACAAGCAAGAGTCTTCGTAAGACTATGTGACATCAAATGTACATAAATAGACACTACTACTCTTCTTGTGGGCACCATTGACAACAAATGTTACCTGTCCGTCTCGGTCCGGTAGATCGACGACGGCCACGCTGGCGGCCGTCCTGAGCCCGGCGCTCGTCCGGGGCCGGCACTCGCCGTGGCCGGCTCTCCACGGCCGGCTCTCCAAGGCCGGCCCTCCAGGACCGGCGTTCCAGGACCGGCGCTCCAGGACCGGCTCTCCTGGGCCGGTGCTCCAGGACCGGCTCTCCACGGCCGGCGCTCCAAGGCCGGCTCTCCACGGTCGGCACTCCAAGGCCGGCTCTCCACGGCCGGCGCTCCAAGGCCGGCGCTCCAAGGCCGGCTCTCCACAGCCGGCGCTCCAAGGCCGGCGCTCCAAGGCCGGCTCTCCACGGCCGACGCTCCAAGGCCGGCTCTCCACGGCCGGCGCTCCAAGGCCGGCTCTCCACGGCCGGCGCTCCAAGGCCGGCGCTCCAAGGCCGGCTCTCCACGGCCGGCGCTCCAAGGCCGGCTCTCCACGGCCGGCGCTCCAAGGCCGGCGCTCCAAGGCCGGCTCTCCACGGCCGGCGCTCCAAGGCCGGCTCTCCACGGCCGACGCTCCAAGGCCGGCTCTCCACGGCCGGCGCTCCAAGGCCGGCCCTCCAAGGCTGGCCCTCGGCCAAGGGGTTCCTCAAACACCTCTTGGCCGCCTATAAATATGAGGGTCTCTCTCTCGACCCAGGTAATCCGAATTTGGGTGCTGAAACGCTGTCGAACTCATACCTCGCTCGTTTCTCTCAAGTCTCGGCCTCTAAACACTAAACCCTCTACAAACCACCTCAATCCTACTAATGTTGAGCGTCGGAGAGGTAAACAGAGGCAACCCCTCTGTTTCCCCTTTGTAGTTCACACCTTCTTTGCTCACTTTTCAGGTGCCTGAACGAGACAGACACCACAGACAGCTAAGGGACGGCTTGGGATACCAAGCCCGACACGCTCGAGTCGAGACGAGACCACTTGGTCTGGCCTTGGGTCTAACCGTCTGCGACTCCTAAATCGTTGTCCGAAAAACTGCGACAACACTTTTATAGGAAAAATGTCTATCAAACATCTCGCGATCATACCTTTCCTCAAACAAACTCGAAACCAAAAACTACGTTAATTGGAAACATAACCTCGACATAATACCTACCTTTAACAAGCACAAATGGGTACTCACTACCCCGTGTCCTCCTCTGACGAATGATGATTCGACTCAAGAGGACAAAGACGCCTTGGAGGCCTGGCTCTGCTTTGATGAGATTGTGAGGTGCTATATCTTAGCATCAATGAATAATGTGTTGCAACAACAACATCGTGACATCGAGACTACCGCCAACATGCTTAACAATCTCCATGAGATGTTTGAAGGGCAAAGGCGTCAAGCAGTCCGACAGTTTATGACCTGTCATATGAAGGCTAGGACTCCTGTTGGAGACTTTATGATACTGATCATTAGTTTTCTGAATAAAATGGAAATCGTAGGATCTGAGATTGATGGGAAGAATGTCATAGATATGATCTTAGAAACTCTCCCCCCAGCTCTTGATACCTCCAATATAAACTACTCCATAAATTAGCTAGAGTACACTGTTACCAAGCTTATGAAGGAACTTCACACTGCTGTAGGTCTCACTGAGAGAAAGAGGAATCAAGGAGAGGCACATGCTACTGAGCAAAAAGCCACCGCCTCTAGAACTAAGAAGAGACCTCACAAGGCCGATAAAAGGAACTGTCCTACCTATCTCAAAGCAAAGGAACATAGTATTGAAGACCGCACTTTAAACTTGAATAATGTTTATTTTGTTCCTACCTTTGGGAAGAACTTAATATCTGTTGCTCGTCTTCTTGAGCACGATTATTGTTTAAAGTTCATTAAGAATGGAATTCGTATTTCGTTTCTTGATAACTCTTTTGTCACTGATGCATGTATGAAGAATGCTCTTTTTTACATTTATCCAATTCAACCTTCCCTTTTAGACACCGAAATAGATAATGATCTTATTAGGGAACCAAAAAGGATCAAACTTTCTGAATCCTCCGATCTAACAAAATCAACATACCTCTTGCACTTAAGACATGGTCATATCAGTCTAGATAGGATTAAGAGACTTGTGAGGGACGGTCCACTCCAAGCCTCTGCAATAGGTTCACTACCTACTTGTGAATCCTGCATAGAAGGAAAAATGACTAAGCGACCTTTCTCCGATAAAGGTCGAAGAGCCACTGAGCTGCTAGAACTAGTACATTCTGATGTATGTGGTCCACTCAGTCAACAGGCACGTGGTGGATACGAATACTTCATCACATTCACCGACGATTACTCAAGATACAGTTTTGTCTATTTGCTCAAACACAAATACGAGACCTTTAACGTCATTCCTCTCTCATTTTATTTTCATTCCACATAAATTAGAGATAGAGAGACTCTCTCTCTAGACCTTGTGGCTGATTTCTCCTCTCTCTAGTTATTTTTGTTTTTGTTTTGGCACCTAGGTCCTCATTTGACCTAGTGGTTTTAGCTCTTCGACTTTGAGACCTGTTCTCGAGTCATCGTGTTTAAAAGTGCCCACTCACTAATTCCTTCTTTCTCGAGTGATTCGTGTGATAGAAACTATCGCGATTGCTCGTGTTGCCGAGGAAAGAAGAGAGACGTGTTGCGAGGGGAGACGAATGTTGCAACTTTCCAAAAGCTTCTCAACGTTCAAGCTTCTAAAAAGGTTAGTAATTTTTAATGCTCATAATAGTTTTTATTTACACGTGCTTGCTCTTTGTCTAGGTTAGTAAAATCGTTTTACTTGTCAAAAGATAATTTTTAAAGCTCTTCGCTTACCGAAGCGTTAAACTTTTTCTTAAACCCTAGATCAATTCCAACAATCATCCCCTAAGGCCGCGCTCTCCCCGGCGAGGGGCCATGTCTGGTCGCCTCTTGACACCGAGGGGGCGAGTCCTCGGGAATGTGACCGTGCCTGTTGTCGCGCCACGTGCGGCGGTCCGGCTAAGGAGCCATTCGCCCTTTCGGACCGTGAATGGGCGAGGCTAGGCGTTGCCTCGTAGGTTTTCGACTCCCCCATATAGTCGGGGTCGGAGTCGTCCCTTGCTGACCTATCTTTGACGTCGTAGCCGAGAAGGTCGGCGATGAGTGTGCCGTCAACGCCGGGGCGGTCTAGGAGCTCGGCGAGCCTTCGAGCCGTGTCCTCTGGAGCGTGGCCTTGGGGTCGTTCGCTGGGTCTTGGGGCTGGCTCTCATTGTCAGGAGGCTGCCCTCCTAGACGGTGCGCGAGGCTTCGGAGGCCGTATCTCGAGCTCGTCGCTCGAGTGCCCGCGGAGGTAGCGGGAACTTGACTCATCTCTCGAGAGTCGTAGGTGCAGTAAGAGAAAGGATTGGAAGGGAGAGCGTCGCCAAGGTCGGGAGAACCCCTCCTTCTAGCGCCAAAATGTTGTCGCTTGTTTTCGGACAACCATTTAGGAACCGGAAGCGGTTAGGCCCAAGGCCGGACCAAGTGGCCTCGCTTCGGTTCGAGCGTGTTGGACTTGGTATCCCAAGTCGTCCCTTAGCTGTTGGTTGATTCTATCTCATCCAAACACATGAAAAAGTAAGAAAAGAGGTGTGAACTACAAAGGGGAAATAGAGGGGGTGCCTCTGTTTACCTCTCCGACGCTCAACATTAGTAGGATTGAGGTGGAATATTAAATGTTTAAGTGTTTAGAGGCTAAAAATGAGCGAAACGAGCAAGTTATGAGTTCGGCAGCGTTTCGGGACACAAAATTTGATTACCTATCTCGAGGGGTCGAGCCTCGTATATATAGGCGACCAACAGACGTTTTGAAGGTCCCTTGGCCGAGTGAGGTTGAGAGGTCATCGGCCGGGTAAGACTCGGTCGGCCGATGGTCGAGTGAAGTGTTGGCCGCCAGGGGAGATTTACTCGGCCATTGGCCGAGTGAGTTGTTGGACGCCGGGTGAGATTCACTCGGCCACTGGCCGAGTGAATTGCTTGCCGCCGAGAGAGGTTCACTCGGCCAATGGCCGAGTGAATCGCTGGTCGCCGGACGACATTCACTCGGCCACTGGCGAGTGAAATGCCTGGGCCGGTTGGAGTTTTCACTCGGCCATTACCTGGGCCGATTGAGGGTTCACTCGACCCTTGGCGGAGTGAATTGATGGGCCCGTTGAAGGCTTCACTCGACCCTTGGCCGAGTGAAGTTGATGGGCCGGATGATATTCACTCGGGCATTGGCCGAGTGAACTGCTTGGGCCGGCCAATGGGCAAGTGAATTGGGCCGGCCATCGGCCGGGTGAGCTCGTCTGGCCGCCCGAAGGGTCGACCGTGTCGTCGAAACTTGTCAGACCGATAACAGCGCACGTGACACGTTTGGGGACTCAATTGGCCCATTCTTACTCTCACGAGAGCGTCGTAGAGAGAATTTTGGTGCCCCGTTAGGGGCGACTTAAGCACGTCGTTAGGGACAATTTTTCCTGTTGCTTATAGGAGAGCATGTAGATTTTTCATCGAGACTTGTGAATCTATCATTGATTAGTGAGTCAAGAAGTCGGGCATGTTTGACACGAGGACTTGGAAGTCGACTCGTGGGTTTGTGACGACTCGTGGACTAGGACTCGACTCGAGGAGTGAACTCAACTCGAGGAGTAATGCGTGAAGTCGACAAGAGGACTTGTCAGTCGACTCACAAATCGAGGCTCGACTCGAGGAGTGAACTCAACTCGAAGAGTTCTGTATAAGGTCGACACGAGGACTAGTTGTTACCGTTAGTTTTCGGGAAACCAGAAATTTGAAAACAATTCAAGGCCGGTCGGGCATCGCCGGCCGGACCACCCAATGGGCCCCGGCCCACTCGGCCCGCGCGCCCTAGTTGCCTAGGCCGGGCGTCCCTGCTGCCCCGGCCGAGCACCCTTGCTGCCTCGGCCGGGCGTCCCTGCTGCATCGGCCGAGCACCCTTGCTGCGTCGGCCGGGCGTCCCTGCTGCCTCGACCGAGCGCCCCTGCTGCCTCGGCCGGGTGCTCCTGCTGCCCCGGCTGAGCGCCCTTACTACCTCGGCCAGGTACCCCTGCCGCCTCGGCCGAGAGCTCCTACTGCCTCGGCCGGGCGTGCCTGCTGCTCTGGCCGAGCACCCCTGCTACCTCGGCCGGGTGCTCCTGCTGCCTCAGCTGGGCACCCCGCGCCCGTCCAAGCATCTCGCCCTGCACGCCCCACGTGCGTGCAAGCACCACAATCCACGCGCCTGTGCCCGTCCTGGCATTGTGCCTCGCGCGCCCCGCGCCTGGCCACCCGGCGGGCCTTGAGGGGGCCGGCCCAAGGCCTCCTCCAAAGCTATAAATACCCCCTCTTTGGGGCAGGAAAATCAAGACGCAAAAAAATCAAAAAATTGAATCCAAATTCATCCCACTCTCTCACTCGAGAACTCTCTCCTATCCCATGCTCTTGTGACATTCCAAGAGCGCGCGCTCCACGAGTAAAGAGAAAAGAGATAATGATATAGACGGTGTAGTGGTGGGAGTGGGACCTCGGTGACTAGGATGAATCCTGAAACGACGTCGTGGGAGTGTTTTGTTGTGGGTGGAGAGGCTCTTTGTAGTAGAAGGGGAAGTATGGCAGTATTGGATCCGGTGGAGGCATTGATGCGTACGGATAGGGCGGAGGGTACAGGATTCCTCATCCGACTGGCATTGTCGGACACGGGTATTGGAATGCCATGTCGGATACCATTGGCGCCGGCAACTTCATAATCATGGCGGCTATGAGGAGAAGGGCTTTGTTCCACGCTCGGCCAATACTTCATTATCACTGCGCGCCCCACGCGCGTCCAAGCACCACACTCCACGCGCCTGCGCCCATCCTGGCATTGTGCCTCGCGCGCCCCGCGCCCAATCACCCGGCGGGCTTTGAGGGGGCCGGCCCAAGGCCTCCTCCAAAGCTATAAATACCCCCCTTTGGGGGAGGAAAATCAAGAGGCAAAAAAAAAAATAAAAAAATTGAATCCAAATTCATTCAACTATCTCACTCGAGAACTCTCTCCTCTCCCATGCTCTTGTGACATTCCAAGAGCGCAGGCTCCTCCTCCCTCGGCTCAGAAATTCAAGGACCCCCCTCCACGAGAAGGAGGGCGCTCCTTTTCTGTGACTCGAGTCTATGCAGTGTACACACTGTTCTCTCGCTTCTTGGTCCTTGAGCTAGAACTCCAAGCTACGAGGCAAGCGACCCCTCTAAAGTCTTCACTAGAAGCTACGAGCCGTGCCTATTCTAAAGCCTTGGATTCTCAGCCTCCGTGCCCAGGATAGCCCCCAGCACTCACTTTGAACTACGTTATGACCTCATCCCAACTAACGGGTACGTAGGCAGCCAACCTTTGGCACGGTCACACCCTCCAAAACACACCTCAGGGTCTACAGGGTGCAATTCTGTCCACGAGTTCACATTTTTGGCCCAGGTGCGATCACTTGGTCTAGCCTTGGATCGAACCATCCGAGGTAATTAATCGTTGTTCATTTTCATGCGACAACATTTTGGCGCTTCAAGGAGGGGCTTTCCGCCTTATACTGCCCGAAATCCCTTCTACAGCTCGACCCCTTCTTCCTCAACTTGAGAAAGACATGAGTGGTCAACCACCCGTTCATTCTGAGGGGGTGAATAACCCCGAAAACACAACTGGAGTGAAGAAATACTTCTTGTTGTCAATGGTGCCCACAAGAAGAGTTGTAATCTTTGTATTATACATTTTATGTAATAAAGTCTCATGAAGACTCTTGCTTGTAATTGCTTATTCACTAATAAAAAGTTGAAACGTTCATTCAATCTTCCTTGTTTGAAGCTTTATGATAAAACCTTAGTCTTTAGTCCATAAACAAACTAAACAACTTACGAAGAGACAAATGTAGATTTAC